>NC_030831.1:45756029-47042661 GCF_001704415.2 Capra hircus
AAGGCTTTCTTATCTCTTCTTGCTTTTCTTTGGAACTCTGAATTCAAATGCTTATATCTTTCCTTTTCTCCTTTGTTTTTCACCTCTCTTCTTTTCACAGCTATTTGTAAGGCCTCCATTTTGCTTTTTTGCATTTCTTTTCCATGGGGATGGTCTTGATCCCTGTCTCCTATACAATGTCAGGAACCTCATTCCAGAGTTCATCAGGCACTCTATCTATCAGATCTAGGCCCTTAAATCTATTTCTCACTTCCACTGTATAATCATAAGGGATTTGATTTAGGTCATACCTGAATGGTCTAGCGGTTTTCCCTACTTTCTTCAATGTAAGTCTGAATTTGGCAATAAGGAGTTCATGATCTGAGCCACAGTCAGTTCCTGGTCTTGTTTTTGCTGACTGTATAGAGCTTCTCCATCTTTGGCTGCAAAGAATATAATCAATCTGATTTCAGTGTTGACCATCTGGTGATGTCCATGTGTAGAGTCTTCTCTTGTGTTGTTGGGAGAGGGTGTTTGCTATGACCAGTGCATTTTCTTGGCAAAACTCTATTAGTCTTTTCCCTGCTTCATTCTGCATTCCAGGGCCAAATTTGCCTTTTACTCCAGGTGTTTCTTGACTTCCTACTTATGCATTCCAGTCCCATAAAATGAAAAGGACATCTTTTTTGGGTGTTAGTTCTAAAAAGTCTTGTAGGTCTTCATAAAACCGTTCAACTTCAGCTTCTTCAGCATTACTGGTTGCGGTATAGACTTGGATTACCGTGATATTGAATGGTTTGCCTTGGAGATGAACAGAGATCATTCTGTCGTTTTTGAGATTGCATCCAAGTACTGCATTTCAGACTCTTGTTGACCATGACGGCTACTCCATTTCTTCTGAGGGATTCCTGCCCGCAGTAGTAGATATAATGGTCGTCTGAGTTAAATTCACCCATTCTAGTCTATTTTAGTTCGCTGATTCCTAGAATGTCGACGTTCACTCTTGCCATCTCTTGTTTGACCACTTGCAATTTGCCTTGATTCATGGACCTGACATTCCAGGTTCCTATGCAATATTGCTCTTTACAGCATCGGATCTTGCTTCTATCACCAGTCACATCCACAGCTGGGTATTTTTTTTTGCTTTGGCAGCGCAGGAGGCTGCGACCGGTGCACTAAGCATGGCCGAGAGGAGCTACCCCACATCTGAGGTCAGGGGCAGAAGCTGGGAAGACCCCATGCCTGAAGGGCAGCGGCCAAGAGGAGTTACCCCACATCCGAGGTCAGGGGCAGCGGCCAAGATGAGCTACCCCGCAAGAGTTTATATCTTTACCAGTATTAATCTGTACACTTTTGGTTGGCTCCTGTCCTTAAAATACATCATTTTTAACCAATCAGTTTAAAGGTCAAGATGCTTAACTTAACATCTTTATGGCTTTTCTTGATCTTCGGATTAAGTCACCACCCTTTTTTATGTCCCCTGGCCATTTTACAAAGGACCAGATGTATGGGCTAAAGATTAATCATCCTCAGTTATTTTTCCTTCAGGCATATGAAAGAAAAGTTAATTACTGTCCTTCCCTGGATCTGAGTGCTGATAATTTATCAGACCAAGGACACATTCCAGGAATTCAGGACAAAGGGTATAGCTTTAGGCTAATGAAGATGTTTGTTGAAAACAAGACCAGATTTCAGAGTCCTTTGCTGATTGCCTAGCAATTTCTACCTCAATCAGTTGTCTGTGGGATTAAAAGGGAATTTAAAGCTCCACTGTGTGGGTAGGACTTGTTGACTGTGTTCTTCACTGTAGGATAATACGGGCGGACTGCTGCACTGCCACTGTCTTCATATAGTTCGTATTGAATTGGGGATACTCTTCAGAAAAATATCTTGTGGTTTCTTTCTTGGGTCATAGGCCTGGCTCCCAGTTTTATTAATCCAATGCTTCTTTCAACTTTTAAAAAGTCACAATATGCAGTTTTTTTCTACCATAAACTAGTGAAAAATCAACAAAGCTGCTGTGCCCAGAGTAACTGCTCCGGGGGCTGTAGATATCCAGATGCCCTGTGGCCATCTCATGTGCATGTGAGCATATTAAGAATTATTTCTTCCTCTATTTAAAGAAATGTGTTTTTCCCCCTGACTCCATCTAGAACCAATGCCCAGGCAGTCACGTAACTGTCCTTGCTCATCCAGGAGTATGTTTTTCTTGTAGGCAGGCATGTCTAACATGACCCCCACTCTGCTTTTTCCCCAGGCTTTCATCCTCCTCTGCTCCCCCACCCATGTGCCTTAGGCCCTAGGGATTGGCAGATATGGGGTAAACTCCAGCTCCAGTGCTTTCTTAACTCTCTTATTTGCATTTTCTAATCCTCTTTCAAGGAACCTTGTATTCTAACAAGTGAGAAAACTGGCATGCAAGAACAGATGGGTAGAAGGATGTGCTGAGTGGAAGAAATGGCTCTAAATTGCTCAGAAAGATGAAGTGTGGATGGCTGCCTCTCAGGAGATGGGTTTACCATGCCTGGGCAATTTGCAGCTTGAGGGAGGTTTTCCTTTATCTGAGCTGAAGTCTGCTTCTCCTAATCTCAGCTCTGCCCTCAGGGCCATGTTGAATAAATCCAGCCTAGCACATTTTGAAAACATTTGTAGTCAGCTGGTGGTGGTTTGCTTTGGGCTGCCTCTCATTCTTTTCTCTATTTGAGAGATTTCCTCAGTTTGTGGGACTCAGTGGGAAGTTAGGAGTTAGGAAAAGTTCCTTTCTTTTCCATCATGGCATCTGAAATGTGCACCCTAGAGCCTATACTCCACAGGCGAAGCCACCACAATGAGAACCCACATACTGCAACTAGAGGGTAGTAAGTCCACTCTCCACAACTAGAGAAAGTCTGTGCACAGCAATGAGGACAGCACAGCCAACATAACCAAATAAATATATTTTTTAAAGAAATAGCAATGAGACCTACATCCAAGAGTCATCGCAAGAAAAAACAAAAAAGGTTAGAACCAACTAGGTCCAAGATGGCACATGGGCTTATTTCACTAGGCCTTTAGCCTCAGTATATGTTCATTGTAATACATCAGCATGCTAAATGACACCCATAGGCACCATGACAGTTCCAAGGCTGACCACAAAAGGTCAGAAAGTGGATGGGGGGCCCAATTCCTGGAAATCCCTGCCCCTTCTCCAAAACAGTTGGAATAATCCTCCCACTCACTAGCCTATGAGATTACCCACTCCCATAAAAACTGACAACCCAATCCCCTGGGGCCTCTTGCCTTCTGAGATGGCCCACACTCACTCTATGGAGGGAGTATCTCCCTGAATAAACCTTTTCACTTTACTATGGCTCAGTCTTGGATTCTTTCCCATGTGAAGCCAAAAACTCACACTTGGCAGCTGTTCCAGGGTCTCATCTGAGACCTGGGATGTGACTGTCCCCTTATTGCTGGCCAGAAACTTGGCTTTCTCTGCCCACAGAAGCTTAATAAAAAATACGGAGCCAGAATTTGGAGGAAATAGAAAGGTGGTTTTATTCTCAGTTGGTGGAGAGGGGAACACAGTAGGTTCATGGCTCAAGAACTGTTCCGGCCTCCTCCATGATGAGTCTAGTGGCTTATATAAGATGAGGGCTCACAGTCAGGAGTCCGTGATGAGGAACAAAGATGTTAGGATCTTGATTTCTTCCTCTTCAGTTCAGTTCAGTTCAGTTCAGTCGCTCAGTCATGTCCGACTCTTTGCGACCCCATGAATCACAGCACACCAGGCCTCCGGTCCATCACCAACTCCCGGAGTTCACTCAGACTCACATCCATCGAGCCAGCGATGCCATCCAGCCATCTCATCCTCTGTTGTCCCCTTCTCCTCCTGTCCCCAATCCCTCCCAGCATCAGAGTCTTTTCCAATGAGTCAACTCTTCGCGTGAGGTGGCCAAAGTACTCGAGTTTCAGCTTTAACATCAGTCCTTCCAAGGAACACCAGGGCTTATCTCCCTTAGGATGGACTGGTTGGATCTCCTTGCAGTCCAAGGGACTCTCAAGAGTCTTCTCCAACACCACAGTTCAAAAGCATCAGTTCTTCGGCTCTCAGTTTTCTTCACAGTCCAACTCTCACATCCATACATGACCACTGGAAAAACCATAGCCTTGACTAGACGGACCTTTGTACATTGATTGTTTCAAAGGCCGTGCTAAGCTGGCATCAGTAACCCAGTGATGGAGTCTGGCAGGTTGGTGGCTCTGCATCTTTCTTTCTGATACTTAAAAAGAAGAAATGTAAGGTGAATGTTGCAGTGAAAAGGAAAAAAAGAGGAACGAGTTTTTTCTCTCCCTTCCCTGAGAACAAAGAAGATAAAAAGAACAGTGAGCAGGCCTGAATATTCCTAGTTTTTTTTTTTACTTTAACTGCTCATAATGCTGCATGTCTGTATCTAAGTTTGCTTTCCTTCCCCCTAACTCTGCAGGAGATATATTTCGCACCTATTTGTTGCAGAGAAGAAGCCAATTCTGACTCCATGTGGAAAACTGTTTCTTTGACTTGTTTTCTTTGCTTTTGTTATTATAATCATACTTATAGCTCGCCTCAGAAGACCTGTCTGCATCTTTTGTGCTTTGGTGTTAGAAAACTTATAAAAATGGGAAATATTTCATCTATTCTGAAGGAAAGTTCTTTAGGGCATACATTAGATACGTTAAAATCAGAAAAGCAATAGTCTCTTAATGGCTCACAATTACAATCTGGCAATCAGAAGCACTTTACAAAGAAGGGGACTCCCCTGGACTTGAGGCATCCAATTCTAAAGTCCCCTACAGGAGTCCCAGGTAACTTTGACAGTGGGGAACAAGCTGATGGACTCTCTAATAGATGCCACTCTTCTTTGTAAACTAAATGTTTAAATGATCTTTTTCCCAGAATAACTTGACATCAGGGTCGCACTGGGGCCTTTTTGACCTTGGCCAATCTGGGGAGCTTTGGCTCCCATCTGGGAGGTTTCAGCTCCAATTTGGGGTGTTCTCCCTGTGAAGAGAATGTGGGCCTAGTGGCTTAGTCATGTCTGACCCTTCACGGCTCCATGGAAGAGCCCTCCAGGCTCCTCTGTCCATGGGATTTCCCAGGCAAGTATACTGGAATGGGTTGCTGCTCCACTGTGAAGGAAAACTCTATTATAAGGTGTTTTGAAGAGAGGCCACTAGTCTAATTGGACTGGGAATTCGTGTTAATGTGACTTTCCAGCTGACTAGGTTTTGGTTTATTCTGGTAACTTTGGTAATACACAGACAGCTGGTACTAATTGCTTCCTCTAAGATTTTCTCTATGTTTTTCTCATTTCTTTCTCCTTGAACCCTCTGCAAACAGATGAGTGGCTGTGAAAGGGATTGAGGGACTCTGGCCAGAGTTACTCTCTGGTGTGTTCCAAAGGCCCACAGCCTACTGTTTCTCAGTAGCTGCTACAAAAATGGGTGAGAGCTCTCCTTTCCTCTTCCTCCCTTAAGTTGAGATCCAGGCCAGTGGGATTACAAGGCAGATTCTGCAGTCTGTCTTCCCTGTCTTTCCCGTTGCCTTTGCCTCTTTCCTCCTTGGTCCAGGTTGGTTTGCAGGAGCCTGGGTGTTGCCTCTGGTCCATCCTGAGTGGCCTTCTCCTTTACGATAGAGGAGGAAGCGGTGAGGCTTTCCAGCATGGGTGGATGGGTGTCTCAGTCCTTGTTGGGGAGGCCACCCAATTCTTTTGGAAAAGGAAGGAAAATCAAAGCTGTCCTTGCTTTACAAAGGTAGTCTTTACAGGACCAGAAAGGTGGTTTCAAAAATCCTTTCACCATTCCTAAAACCTTCCCTGTTCATTTTATGAAGCTTGCAAATATTAAAGCAACAGTTAGAAACTGGACATGGAACAACGGACCAATTCAAAATCGGGAAAGGAGTACATCAAGGCTGTATATTGTCACTCTGCTTATTTAACTTATACGCAGAGTACATTATGTGAAATGCTGGGCTGGATGAAGCACAAGCTGGAATCAAGATTGCCAGGAGAAATATCAATAACATCACATATGCAGATGACACCACACTAATGGCAGAAAGCAAAGAGGAACTAAAGAGTCTCTTAATGAAAGTGAGAAAGGAGAGCAAAAAAGCTGGCTTAAAACTCAACACTCAAAAAACAAAGATCATGGCATACAGTACCATCACTTCATGGCAAATAGATGGGGGAAAATGAAAACAGTGATAGACTTTATTTTCTTGGGCTCCAAAATCACTATAGATGGTGATGGCAGTCGTGAAATTAAAGGACACTTGCTCCTTGGAAGAAAAGCTATGACAAACCTAGATAGCATATTAAAAACAGAGGTGAACCATAAAGAAGCCTAAGTGCCAAAGAATTGATGCTTTCTAATTGTGGTGCAGCAGAAGACTCTTAAGAGTCCCTTGAACTACAAGGAGATCAAACCACTGAATCCTAAAGGAAATCAACTCTGAATATTCATTGGAAGGACTGATGCCGAAGATGAAGCTCCTTTGGCCACCTAATGTAAAGAGCTGACTCATTAGAAAAGATCCTGATGCTGGGAAAGATTAAAGGCAGGAGTAGAAGGAGGTGACAGAGGAAGAGATGGTTGGATGGCACCATCAACTCAACAGATGAGAGTTTCAGCAAACTCTGGGAGTGGTGAAGGAGAGGGAAGCCTGGCATGTTGTAGTCAATGGGGTCCCAAAAAGCTGGACATGGTCCATGGGGTCGCTGAGAGTTGGACGCGACTCAGTGACTTCACTTTCACTTTTCACTTTCATGCATTGAAGAAGGAAATGGCAACCCACTCCAGTGTTCTTGCCTGGAGAATCCCAGGGAAGGGGGAGCCTGGTTGGCTGCCGTCTATGGGGTCGCACAGAGTCGGACACGACTGAAGCGACTTAGCAGAAACTTAGCAGAAGGGAGTGAAAAGCAACAATGAAATATTAAACAAAGAGAAACAAAGACATCCTAGGAAGAATTTGCCTGCATCTTTGAGATGCAAATATTCTCTGTGGTCTTCTCAGAAAACTTATCTCTGCTGTCTTTTTGAAATGCAAGTTTTAGAGAGGGTGAAGAAATTTAGAAGTTGGCTTGCCCAAGGTAATTAGAAATTGCTTTTCCTGCAAATATTAATTATTTGGCCATTTAGCCAAGTGAGCCTGACTTGTTTCATCTGTGAGAACCCTAATTTTAATCCAACTTTTTTGTGAACTGATGGGTTTTACATTGTGGTACCTGACTCAGAACTGAAATCTTGAAATAAGAACTGAGGCCTCACTGTTGGTGTGTTTATATGTATATGTAGTTGGATAACATTGCCATGGTTGATTAGTAAAAGAACTCTATTTAATTGGCTTAAATCATAGCAATAAGTGCTTACAAACCAAACAATTCTAAATACAAAAAAAAAAAAAATCAAGTTAAATGAGTTTCAAGTTCATATGAACTGGGAAATATTTAATATTAAATTAGTACCTGGTTTTAATCTTTGCTTGTTGGTCTAATTATAATAATAGAGATATGTCTTGAGTCATCAACATATTAAATATAATATAGAGTATAGTACCTTCATTGCCTCTAGGTTTAACATAAATAAGGTGTTATACCTGTTACAAATTTGTCAGCAAGAAAAGTACCTCAATGTGGAAAAACTTTAAGGAAACTAAGATATGTGTTTTCAGTAGATGTGAGGCATTAAAAAAAAATACTGAGAGTTTTGTGTGTGGTTGGGAGTTACTATGTTTAAGATTAATTGAGCAAATTTTTAAAAATAAGAGGGTGTAAAATTTAAAGTTGACTTTTTTGTTAAAACAGACAAGTTTTCTGAAGATGTTAAACTGCCTTTGTAACAGATTTCAAGTTTATTTACCTCAGTTAGCAAAGAATCTGCCTGCAATACAGGAGACCCCAAGTCAATTCCTGAGGCAGGAAGATCTGTGGGAGAAGGGATAGGCTACCCATTCCAGTATTCTTGGGCTTCCCTTGTGGCTCAGCCGGTAAAGGATCCTGCAATGCGGGAGACCTGGGTTCAATCCCTGGGTTGGGATAATCCCCTGGAGAAGGGAAAGGTATTCTGACCCGGAGAATTCCATGGACTGTATGGTCTGTGGGGTCACAAGGAGTTGGACCCGACTGGGTGACTTTCACTTTCGCTTTTCAAACAATCTGTATTTGCTTTTGAAATCTTTCATTGTCAGTTTAAAAAATATTTTATTTTGGTGTTCCTTTGACAGGGCTTCCCAAATCAAATTATAATAAGGTTCCTCTGACCTCTAGCTAACTTTGGGGTGCTTGAGAGGATCCCTGAGTTACCCCAAAAGGAGATATTAAACTAATCAGGTTCATTTGGTAAATTAAACTATAAGGGAGGTGTTGTCAAATGAGTAATAAATTTTAAGTTATATGGCTCAGTTCAGTTCAGTTCAGTCGCTCAGTCGTGTCCGACTCTTTTCGACCTCATGAATCACAGCACGCCAGGCCTCCCTGTCCATCACCAACTCCTGGAGTTCACTCAGACTCACGTCCATTGAGTCTGTGATGCCATCCAGCCATCTCATCCTCTGTCGTCCCCTTCTCCTCCTGCCCACAATCAGAGTCTTTTCCAATGAGTCAACTCTTCGCATGAGGTGGCCAAAGTACTGGAGTTTCAGCTTTAGCATCATTCCCTCCAAAGAAATCCCAGGGTTGATCTCCTTCAGAATGGACTGGTTGGATCTCCTTGCAGTCCAAGGGACTCTCAAGAGTCTTCTCCAACACCACAGTTCAAAAGCATCAATTCTTCGGCACTCAGCTTTCTTCACAGTCCAATTCTCACATCCATACATAAATGGTATGATTATAGGGATTATGTTGAGTTCTTAAGAATCTGATATGTTCTTGTAGAATATTATCAGCCATAATTTTAGTTATCTGAAGGTGTTTTACATCACAGAAATAATCAGGTTTTTTTTTTGTCAATTGCATTGTAATCAGATTTGAACTTGCCTTCTTTAAGTCTTTTCTTAATATAGACAGTTTTGGTTTCACTCTGATGCCATGAAAAAATGACTCCTCTTCAAGGACTTTTGGATAAATACAAGTTTCTGACTTACAGAATATAATACTGAACTGAGAAAAATTGAAGAATTCTAATGAGAAACTTGATGACTTCATTAAGCTGTTAACAAAAAGGATTATTTACATAGAACTAAACAAACTGGCAATGGCACCCCACTCCAGTACTCTTGCCTGGAAAATCCCATGGATGGAGGAGCCTGGTAGGCTGCAGTCCATGGGGTCGCTAAGAGTCGGACACGACTGAGTAACTTCACTTTCCCTTTTCATTTTCATGCATTGGAGAAGGAAATGGCAACCCACTCCAGTGTTCTTGCCTGGAGAATCCCAGGGACGGGGGAGCCTGGTGGGCTGCGTCTATGGGATTGCACAGAGTCAGACTTCAGCTTCAATTAATTATGACTTGCAATAGTTTGGTAGATTATGCTTTTTGAAACATTTATCTTTTTCTCTCTACCTGGTTGATCCTTCCAGAGACATAAGTTTATCTCAAAGATTAATCTCTTCATAAGTGTGCATGACCAGTACAGTGAAACTGCTGATAGCTCATTAAATCAGTTGGTCACTTGATTATTGTAATGGGATAACAACTAGTTATCATAATCATTGTTTAAATTTGTCCTTTGTTTTCAAATTGGGCTTGTGTCTCCCTGCTGCACTATGTCACTGTCTTAATTAGTTATATCTTGCTTAATTTATATGATTGTTGTCTCTTTCAGTAACCAATGCATTACAGGCCTCCAACAAAACTTCTATGGCTAAACATTTGAGAAAATCACATTTGTAACATAAAATGATTGCCATAGTGTGATTCTAGGTACAGGAAGAAGCAACAAGGGAAAATATCTCCTGGATAGAGTTAGAATCCAGAGAATTTTTAATTATTGATGAGCCTGAGTCCAAAACTTAATACTTGGAGTGACATAGCAAGATTTATTTTACCTGAACTGAGATGAGCCTCCCAGAACCATGACAAAAGTTGATCATGAAATGTCTACCAAATATTGGTCAAATTCAGGTTCAAGAGGCGAAGACCTGAGGAATGGAATCAGCAATTGCAGCCCTTCAACGTGAGCCAGTGAACCCCAAGGAAGGGGAATGCCTGTCATGTTGCAGTCCATGGGGTCACAAAGAGCTGGACACAACTTAGCAACTAAACAACAGCAAAGGTGGAACTTGAGTGTAGAGAACCCTTTTTTTTTTTTAATAAAAAGGCTTGTTTCCTTATTTATCTTGTAAACTATGTCCATGTTTAAAATAAATAAAATTTGTCAATATTTTTACCTTGATAAAAATTACTGCTCAATTATAAATTTTGAAATATAATTTAAAACAAATATTCATAACATAGGAGTGAAATACCAGAACAATCCAAATGTTACCAATAGAATGCCATACATCACTGAAAATGAATGAACTACAGCTCGTATATCCACGTGGATAAAGCTTAATAACAAAATATTAAGCACAAAAAGTAACAAAGTATGTATACTGTATAATTCCATTTGTATAAACATCAGAACTACAGTCTTAATTTATGGCGAATATATAGGTGGTAAAATCAAGGGAATGATTAACAGAAAATTCAGGACAATGGTTATCTCTTGCAAAGAGAGAAGATGTGATCAAGGAGCAACCAAGTGACTATTTAATAATGTTTATTGCTAAGCAAGGTTGTATTACCAAGCATTTGTTTCACTGTGTGTGTGTGTGTTTAACTGTGAAATACTTTCACACAGTCTTTTGTGTTCCAGTTATGTATTGCTTCTTAACAAGTTACCAAAAATTTAGTGTCTTAAAACAAAGATTTAAGATTTTCTTAGGATTGTACTTGTTGACCAGGCTCAGCTGGGAGATTCTTCTGCTCTCTGAGGTGTTGCCTGGGGTCACTCTTGAGTCTGTGTTTAGCCAGGAGGTTGGCTGGGGCTAGGAACATCTAAAACAGCTTAACTCACAGGTCTGGAACCTCAGCTGGAATGACTGGCAAGGCTGGGGGCTGACTAAGCCTCCCTCTGTCTACATAGTCTCTGTCCCTTCTGTAGTCCACCCCAAGCTCCTTTAACTGGCAGCTGGCTAGCGAGGGAATAAAAGCAGAAGCTGGCAAGTCTCATAAAGTTCAAGGTTGGCAGTCTCAGTGTGTCACTTCCACCATATTCTGTGGATAAATTCAAGCCACAAGAGCAACCCAGACTCAAGGGGAAAAGAAACCAACTCCACCTCTTAAAGGAGAAGCGTCATTATGATGCAGTGATAAGAGGGACTGTTTTCAGTCACGTTTGCAGACAAAAGATCACAGTAGTATATCGGAGGATCTAAGGATTAACAAGTTTTTTAAAGGTGTATGTAATAAGAAAGGCACAAGAAATACGAAGGGAACTATAAATGAAGGGTTGATTTAAAGTACCTGGTCTCTAAAAATCAAAATATAAAACTTATGTAATTCTATTTTGAATACCAATGGTTATTTTTCCATTGGAAAATGAATTTTAATTAGATGAATAAAATTTTAATTGGATAATAAATTTACAAGCCAGGAAGAAAGATCTAACCAGAAATTAACTTTGCTGGCACCTTGATCTTGGGACTTCCTAGCCTCAGAACCATGAGAAATAAACTTCTGCTGTTTAAGCCATTCAATCTATGATATTTTGTTACAGCTGCCTGAGAAGATTAAAGTGTTATGTATATATATATATATAGTAAGGGCAAAGAACATCTTCTTATCTAATATTGAGAATCTAGAAGCTATAAAAGAAGATAGATATATTTGGTAATGAAAATTACAAAGAAAACATAAGCCCTTTGAACAGAAAAATGGGCCACAAACAAACAATAGTAAACAATCGCCCAAGGAAAAATATTTATAATGTGGGTAATATAAAGTTAACACCTAAAATATGTAAACAGATCTTGCAAATATCATAAGAAAAAGATAATTATAGAAAATCAGACAAAATCAAATTACTTTTAAAAAATCCACATAGGAGCAAATCCAAATGGCCAGCAATAATAAGATGCTCAAATTCACAGGAAATAAATGTTACAAAATAACTAAATATCACTTTATCCCTTCCTAACAAGTAAAAAACCAAAAGCTAAAACTCTTACTTCTGATATGGACATAGAGGAACAGTATTTTCAAACATAGCTGATGGAAATGTCAAGCATCACAACTAATTTAGATAGCCATGTAGCACTGTCACTAAAGCTGAAAATGTATATGTTCTTTGACCTAACAATACCACTTTAAGAAACCTATCCTATAGAAATGAAATCACTATACAGAAGGACATATATTCAAGGGCATTTGTAGCAGAATTGTTCACAATGGGGGAAAAATGGAAACAAATGGACTGAGGGTTAACTAAGCCTGCCTGACTTCTTACAGCAGTCAGTGCATTACAACAAAAAGACTCACACAGTCCACATAGGGAGCATATAGATCTGGTGATAAGAGGGGAGTGCATTTCTGGGATGTAAAGGATGTCCCCTTTAAGACCCCACTTCTATAAAGCTGGGAAACATAATCAAACCACTAGATACATAAAAATAAAAACAGCAAGTTAGGCATAATGAGATGACAGAGGAACATGTTCCAGATGAAAGAACAGGATAAAGCCCCAGGAGAAAAACGAAGTGAAGTGGAGATAGGCAATCTACCCAAAAGAGTACAGATTTATAATTGTAAACATCAAAGAACTCAGGAGAAGAATGGATACTCAGAGCAAGAAGTTAGAAGTTTTAAACAAAGAGTTAGAAAATAGAAGGGGCTTCCCTGGTGACTCAGTGGTAAAGAATCTGCTTATCAATGTAGGAGTGGCAGGTTTGATGCCTAGGTCAAGAAGATTCCTCTGGAGAAGAAAATGCAGTATTCTTGCCTGGGAAATCCCATGGACAGAGGAAGCCGGTGGGCTACAGTTCATGGGATTGCAAAAGAGTCGGACATAGTTTAGCAACTAACAACAGTAACAGAAAAGAGAAAGAACAATCAAACAGAAATGAAGAATACAATAACTAAAATGAAAAATACACTAGAAGAAGTCAGCAGTAAACTAAATGATACAAAGAAACAGGCAAGTGAACTGGGAGAGAAGTGGAAATCACTGTTACTGAATGGAAAAAAAAAAGAAATGAAAGTTTAAGAGATCTGGGACTTCTTCTAGCACACTAATATTTGTATCATAAGAATCCCAGAAGAAGAGAGAAAGATGCTGAGATCATATTTTGAAACATAACAGCTGAAAACTTCCTTAATGCAAGAAAGGAACAGACATCCTTAATGCAAGAAAGGAACAGACATCCAAATCCAGAAACCAAAGGGCATCCCAGAGAGAACCAACCCAAAGAGTACAGAGACACACTGAAAATTAAAATAACAAGAACTAAAAATATAGACTATTCAAAGCAGTAAGGAGGAAAGAAATAAGGTATAAACAACGGAATTCTCATAAAGCTATGAGCTGACTTTTCAGCAGAAATTCTGCAGATGAGAAGGGAGTGGCACAATATATTTAAAGTGATGAAAGGAAAAACCAACAGTCAAGAATGCTCTACAAAGTGAGGCTCTCTTTCAGAGTTGATGGGGAGCTCAAAAGTTTTATAAACAAGCAAAATATAAAAGAATTTAGCATCACCAAACCACCTTAACAAAACATGGTCAATGGGCTTTTCTATGCAAGAAAAAAAACAAACAAACAAACTAGAAACGTGAAAAATGCAAAAGGAAAAAGCTCATCAGTAAAGGCAAATATACAGCCAAGGTACTAAATCATCCATGCATGAAGCTAATAGAAAAGTTAAAAGACAAAAGTAGTAAAATCATCTGTATCCACATTAAGCAGTTAAAACAAAACAATTAGATGTAAAATACATCAAAAACAGTAATTGTGAGAAGAGAGTACAAATGCAGGGCTGTTAAAATGTAATTGAAATAAGAGGTCAGCAACTTAAAATGATCACACATATTACATACTGCTATATATAAATGTCATGGAAATCACAAAACAAAAATCTATAATAGATACTCACAGGGAAAACAAAAAAAGGAAGCCAAACATAACACTAAAGATAGCCACCATATCCCAGGGGAAGATAGCAAAGGAAGACAAAAGAACTATAAAAACATTCAAAATCCAATTAACAAATTGGCAATAAGAACATACATATCAATAATTATTTATGCTCTAAACATAAATAGACTAAATGCTCCAATCAAAAACCACAGAGTGATTAAATGGATACAAAAACAAGATTGTATAGATGTTGCCTATAAGAGAGTCACATCCGATTCTGTGACTCCATGGACTGAAGCCTACCAGGTTCCTCTGTCTGTGAGATTTCCCAGATAAGAATAATGAAGTGGGTTGCCATATCCTTCTCAAGGGGATCTTTCAGACCCAGAGATCAAACCTGAGTATCTCACAATGCAGGCAGATTTTTACCGTCTGTGCCACCAGGGAAGCTGGTATATGTGACAAACTAGACTTTCAAACAAAGACTGTTACAACAGATGAAGAAAGACATTACAAAATGATCAGGGGACAAATACAAGAAGATGCAACAATTATAAATATATATGCACCCAACATAGGAACACCTAAATATATAAAACAAATAACAGACATAAGAGGAGAAACTGATAGTAACACAACAATAGTAGGGGCCTTTAGCACCCCACTTATATCAATGGATAGATCATCAAGAAAGAAAATCAATAATAACACCGGCCTTAACTCCCTGATGTTCAAGCTGGTTTTAGAAAAGGCAGAGGAACCAGAGATCAAATTGCCAACATCCGCTGGATCATGGAAAAAGCAAGAGAGTTCCAGAAAAACATCTATTTCTGCTTTCTTGACTATGCCAAAGCCTTTGACTGTGTGGATCACAATAAAATGTGGAAAATTCTGAAAGAGATGGGAATACCAGACCACCTGACCTGCCTCTTGAGAAACCTATATGCAGGTCAGGAAGCAACAGTTAGAACTGGACATGGAACAACAGACTGGTTCCAAATAGGAAAAAGGAGTATGTCAACCTGTATATTGTCACCCTGCTTATTTAACTTCTATGGAGAGTACATCGTGAGAAACGCTGGACTGGAAGAAACAGGCTGGAATCAAGATAGCTAGGGGAAATATCAATAACCTCAGCTATGCAGATGACACCACCCTTATGGCAGAAAGTGAAGAGGAACTAAAAAGCCTCTTGATGAAAGTGAAAGAGGAGAGTGCAAAAGTTGACTTAAAGCTCAACATTCAGAAAACGAAGATCATGGCATCCGGTCCCATCACTTCATGGGAAATAGATGGGGAAACAGTGGAAACAGTGTCAGACTTTATTTTTGGGGGCTCCAAAATCACTGCAGATGGTGACTGCAGCCATGAAATTAAAAGATGCTACTCCTTGGAAGGAAGGTCATGACCAACCTAGATAGCTATTCAAAAGCAGAGCCATTACTTTGCCGACTAAGGTTCGTCTAGTCAAGGCTATGGTTTTTCCAGTGGTCATGTATGGATGTGAGAGTTGGACTGTGAAGAAGGCTGAGTGCCAAAGAATTGATGCTTTTGAACTGTGGTGTTGGAGAAGACTCTTGAGAGTCCCTTGGACTGCAAGAAGATCCAACCAGTCCATTCTGAAGGAGATCAGCCTTGGGATTTCTTTGGAAGCAATGATGCTAATGCTGAAACTCCTGTACTTTGGCCACCTCATGCGAAGAGCTGACTCATTGGAAAAGACTCTGATGCTGGGAGGGATTGTGGGCAGGAGGAGAAGGGGACGACCGAGGATGAGATGGCTAGATGGCATCACGGACTCAATGGACATGAGTCTGAGTGAACTCTGGGAGATGGTGATGACCAGGGAGGCCTGGCGTGCTGCGATTCATGGGGTGGCAAAGAGTCGGACACGACTGAGCGACTGAACTGAATTGAACTAAATGAAACGACCAGATATATATATAAAGAGAGTCTATATATAATATATATATGTCCATGAAAAAGCAGCAAAATACACATTCTTTTCAAGTGCACGTGGAACACTCTACAGGACAGATTACATGTTAAGCCACAAAACAAGTCTCAGTAAACATAAGAAAATTTAAATGATATCAAGCATCTTTTTCAACCACAAGACTAGAAATTAACTTCAAGGAAAAAAACTGCAAAAAAAAAAAAACAGAAACACATGAAAGTTAAACAACATGTTACGAAAGAACCAATCAACCACTGAAGAAATCCACATTTTAAAAATACCTAGAGACAGATGCTTCCCCGGTGGCTCAGAGGGTAAAGAGTCTGCCTGTAGTGCAGGAGACCCATGTTCGATCCCTGAGTTGGGAAGATCCCATGGAGAAGGAAATGGCGACCCACTCCAGTATTCTTGCCTGGAAAATCCCATGGGTGGAGGAGCCTGGCAGGCTACAGTCCATGGGGTGGCAGAGTCGGACACAACTGAGTGACATCACTAGAGACAAATGAAAAGGAAAACAAAATGATCCAAAACTCTATAGGATTTAGCAAAAGCAGTTCTAACAGAGTAGTTTATAGTGATATTAATACAAGCCTATTTCAGGAAACAAGAAAAATATCAAGTAAACAATGTGAACTTAACCTAAAGAAACTAGAAAAAGAACAAACAAAATTCAAAATTAATATAAGGAAAGAAATCATAAAGCTCAGAGCAGAAATACCCTAGAGATTAAAAAAAATAATTAAACCTAAGAGCTGATTTTTGAAAAGATAATAGAATTTGTAAACCTTTAGCCAGACTTGTCAGAAAAAAAAAAAAAAAGCAAGGTGCCATAAATATGAGATTGGACATTATAAAACTCCTAGAGGAAAAACATAGAACTCTCTCTGACATATATTGCAGCAATATCTTTTTCTATCCATCTTCCAAAATAATGGAAATAAATACAAAAATGAACAAATAAGACTTGCTTAAATTCAAAAACTTTTGTACAGCAAGGGAAAAACAAGCAAAATGAAAAGACAACATACAGATTAGGAGAAAATATTTGCAAATGATGTGACTGAGAAGGGACTAGTCTCCAAAATCTACAAATAGCTCATGAAACTTATAATCAAAACACACAACCCAATCAAAAAATGGGCAGAAGACTTAAACAGACATTTCTCCAAAGAAGACATACAGATGGCCAGGAGGCACATGAAAATGTGTTCAACAATCCCAATTATTAGAGAATGCAACAAGATAGCACCACACATTTGTCAAAATGACCATCATTTAAAAATCCACAAACAATAGATGCTAGAGGGGGTGTAGAAAGAAGAAAACTCTCCTACACTGTTGGTGGGAATGTAAATCGGTAGAGCCATTATGGAGAACAGTATGGAGGTTCCTTAAAAAACTAAAAATGGAGTTACCACATGACCCTGCAATTCCACTCCTGGGCATACATCAGAGAAAAATATGATCCAAAAGCATGCATGTACTCCAATGTTCACTGTGGCACTGCTTACAACAGCCAAAACATGGAAGCAACCTAAATGTCCATCAGGAGAGGGGTAAAGAAGATGTTATATATACATACAATGGAGTATTACTCAGCCATTAAAAAGATTGAAATAATACCATTTGCAGTAACATGGATGGAACTAAAAATTGTCATACTGAATGAAGTAAGTCAAACAGAGGAGAAATATCATATAACATCCCTTATATGTAACATAACATCCCATATATTTAAAAAATGAAACAAATGAAATTATTTGCAAGGCAGAAACAGACTCACAGATTTAGAGAATGAACTTGTGGTTGTCAGAGGGAAGGATAGGGAGAAGAGATAGTTTGGAATGGACATGTACACACTGCTACATTTAAAACAGATAACCAACAAGGACCTACTGTATAGCACAGAGAACACTGCTCAGTGTTACGTGGTAACCTTGATGGGATGGGAGTTTGGGTGAGAATAGGTACGTGTGTATATATGACTGAATCATTTTGCTGTTCACCTGAAATATTATAACATTGTTAATTGGATATACTCAAGTACAAAATAAAAAGTTTAAAAGTAAGAAAAAATAAAAATAAATTAAAAATTATGGAGGACTCTCCCCCCCAAAAAAGGAGAGGTCTCAAGTCAATAAAGTCAGGAATGAAAAAAGAGAAGCTACAACTGACATCACAGAAATACAAAGATTCATGAGACTGTGACAAATAACTATATGCCAGTGAAATGGACAACCTGGAAGAAATGGACTAAT
This sequence comes from Capra hircus, assembly GCF_001704415.2. Lineage (NCBI taxonomy): Eukaryota > Metazoa > Chordata > Mammalia > Artiodactyla > Bovidae > Capra > Capra hircus. Next base: position 45,774,298 of record NC_030831.1, read on the forward strand.
TCCTAGAATATACAATCTCCCAAGACTGAACCTGAAAGCTTCCCTGACAGCTCAGTTGGTAAAGAATCCACCTGCAATGCAGGAGACCCCGGCTCAATTCCTGGGTCAGGAAGATCCACTGGAGTAGGCTACCTACTCCAGTATTCTGGCCTGGAGAATTTCACAAACTGTATAGTCCATGGGGTCACAAAGAGTCAGGCACAACTGAGCAACTTTCACTTTCACTTTCAAGACTGAACCAGGAAGAAATAGGAAATATGAGCAGGACATTTATCAGTAATGAAATTGAATCACTAAATAAAAACTCCTAACAACGAACAGAAGTCCAGGATAAGGTGGCCTCACAGATGAATATTTAGGTAAGAGTTAACATCTGTTTTTCTGAAACTAGTAAAAAAAGAAGAAAAAAAAAACAACAGTGGAAGGACTGCTTCTAAACTCATTCTATGAGACCAGCATTGTCCTGATGCCAAAATCAGGAAAGGGTATCACAAAAAGAAAATGTATCACAAAAAGAAAATTACAGAACAATATCACTAATGAACATAGATGCAAAAATCCTAAGCAAAATATATTGGCAAATAGAGTCCAACAATACATTAAAAGGATTGTACATGTGATCAAGTTGGATATATCACAGGAACACACAGATTTTTCAATAGCCACAAATTAATCAACAAGGTATATCTTATTAACAAAACATATGATTATCACAATAGATACAGAAAAAGCTAAAATTATTTTGATAGACTTCAGCATCCATTTATCATTAAAAGCCCTCTAGTAACTGGGTCTAAAGGGAACATACCTCAAACATAACAAACACCATATATGACAAACCCACAGCTAACATCACAGTCAATGCTGAAAAACTGAAATTATTTCCTCTAAGATCAGGAATAAGACAAGGATGAACACTCTTGCCACTTCTATTCAACATACTGTTGGAAATCCCAGCCACATAAATCAGACATGAAAAAGAAAGAAAAGTAATTCCCTAGTGGTCCAGTGGTTAGGGCTCCATGCTTTCATGGCCGTGGGCCAGGGTTCAATCCCTGGTCATGGAACTAAGATACTGCACGCTGCATGGCATAGCAAATTTAGGGAAAAAAGAAAGAAAGAAAGAAAGAAAAGAAATGCAAATGGAAAGAAAGAAGTAAAACTGTCAGTCTTACTTTATATAGAAAATTCTAAAGACACCACCAAAAAGCTACTAGAGCTCATCAGTGAATTTGGTAAAGTTGCAGGATACAAAATTGATATCCAGAAATCTATTGCATTTCTACACACTAATTATGAGCTATCAGAAAAGGAAACAATTTCACTTATAATCCCATCAGAAAGAATAAAATATCTAGGAATAAATCTAAGAATTATACAGAGAAAACTACAAGACACTGATGAAAGAAACTAAAGACAAGAAAGATTGAAAGATACACTGTGTTCATAGACTGGAAGAATTAATATTATTAAAATGATCATACTACCCAAGGCAATTTATAGGTAAAATGAAATCTCTATCAAAACACCAATTTATTTTTCACAGAACTAAAACAAACAATTTTTAAATTTGTATGGAAGCACAAAATATCTTCAATAGCCAATGCAATCTTAAGAAAAATGGAACTGGAGGAATCAGATTCCCTGGCTTCAGATTATACTATAAAGCTACAACAATCAAAACAGTATGGTACTGGCACATAGACAGATTTATAGTCCAATGGAATAGAATAGAAATCTCAGAAACAAATCCACACATCTATGGTCAGTTAATCTACAAAAAAATTACTTATATGTGGAATCTAAAAATATTAAAGAGGTTAGTCAATGAAACAAAAAAGAAACAGATTTACATATACAGAGAATAAAGTAGTGGTTATCAGAATAAAGAGGGAAGGTGGGGTGATATGGGGGAGAGGACTAAAAAAAGTATGGTTATGGGATCCATGAAATCATGTGTGTAAAATTTTACAAATTGTAAAGCACTATATAATACAAATTACATTTCATTCAATTAAAATCTTTATTTAAAAATGAGATAAAAATGAGTGAATATAACAAAAAAAATAGATTCACAGATATAGAGAACAAATCAGTGGTTACCAATGAGAGAGGAAAGGGAGGAGGGGCAAGATAGGGAAATGGGATTAAGAGGTACAAACTACTGTGTACAAAACAAACAAGTTACAAGGACATATTGTACAATATAGGAAATATAGCCATATTTTATAATACCCATGAAGAGAAGTGAAAGTTGCTCAATCATGTCCAACTCTTTGCAACCCCATTGACTATACAGACCGTGATTTCTCCAGCCCAGAACACTGGGGTGGGTAATCGTTCCCTTCTCCAGGGGACCTCCAGGGGATCCCAACCCAGGGACCAACCCAGGACTCCCACATTGCAGGCAGATTCTACACCAGCTGAGCCACAAGTTCAGTTCAGTTCAGTCACTCAGTCATGTCCAACTCTTTGTGACCCCATTAATCGCAGCACGCCAGGCCTCCCTGTCCATCACCAACTCCTGGAGTTCACTCACACTCACGTCCATCGAGTCCGTGATGCCATCCAGCCATCTCATCCTCTCTCGTCCCCTTCTCCGCCTGCCGCCAATCCCTCCCAGCATCAGAGTCTTTTCCAATGAGTCAACTCTTCGTATGAGGTGGCCAAAGTACAGGAGTTTCAGCATTAGCATCATTCCTTCCAAAGAAATCCCAGGGCTGATTTCCTTCAGAATGGACTGGTTGGATCTCCCTGCAGTCCAAGGGACTCTTAAGAGTCTTCTCCAACACCACAGTTCAAAAGCATCAATTCTTCAGCGCTCAGCCTTCTTCACAGTCCAACTCTCACATCCATACATGACCACTGGAAAAACCATAGCCTTGACTAGACAGACCTTAGTCAGCAAAGTAATGTCTCTGCTTTTGAATATGCTATCTACGTTGGTCGTAACTTTTCTTCCAAGGAGTAAGCGTCTTTTAATTTCATGGCTGCAGTCACCATCTGCAGTGATTTTGGAGTCCCTCAAAAAAAAGTCTGACACTGTTTCCACTGTTTCCCCATCTATTTCCTATGAAGTGGTGGGACCAGATGCCATGATCTTCGTTTATTAAATGTTGAGCTTTAAGCCAACTTTTCCACTCTCTTTCACTTTCATCAAGAGGCTTTTTAGTTCCTCTTCACTTTCTGCCATTAGGGTGGTGACATCTGCATAGCTGCGGTTATTGATGATATTTCTCCCGGCAATCTTGATTCCAGCTTGTGATTCTTCCAGTCCAGCATTTCTCATGACATACTCTGCATATAAGTTAAATAAGCAGGTGACAATATACAGCCTTGACGTACTCCTTTTCCTATTTGGAACCAGTCTGTTGTTCCATGTCCAGTTCTAACTGTTGCTTCCTGACCTGCCCACAGATATCTCAAGAGGCAGGTCAGGTGGTATGGTATTCCTATCTCTCAGAATTTTCCACAGTTTATTGTGGTCCACATAGTCAAAGGCTTTGGCATAGTCAGTAAAGCAGAAATAGATGTTTTTCTGGAACTCTCTTGCTTTTTCCATGATCCAGCAGATGTTGGCAAATTGATCTCTGGTTCCTCTGGCTTTTCTAAAACCAGCTTGAACATCAGGAAGTTCAGGGTTCACGTATTGCTAAAGCCTGGCTTGGAGAATTTTGAGCTGCGACCAGCGCACTAAGCGCAGGCGGCTGCGACCGGCACACTAAGCGAAGCGCTGCCTAGAGGAGCTACCCCACATCCGAGGTCAGGGGCAGAAGCCAGGTGGACTCCATGCCCGAGGGTGTAAGGCCAAGAGGAGCTACCCGGCGCCCGAGGCCAGGGGCGGCGCCCGAGGCCAGGGGCGGCGCCCGAGGCCAGGGGCGGCGCCCGAGGCCAGGGGCGGCGCCCGAGGCCAGGGGCGGCGCCCGAGGCCAGGGGCGGCGCCCGAGGCCAGGGGCGGCGCCCGAGGCCAGGGGCGGCGCCCGAGGCCAGGGGCGGCGCCCGAGGCCAGGGGCGGCGCCCGAGGCCAGGGGCGGCGCCCGAGGCCAGGGGCGGCGCCCGAGGCCAGGGGCGGCGCCCGAGGCCAGGGGCGGCGCCCGAGGCCAGGGGCGGCGCCCGAGGCCAGGGGCGGCAGCCCGGAGGAGCAAGCCCACTTCCAAGGAGCGGTGGCTGCGCGTGCGCAGGAGGGCCTAGAGGACTGAAACGAAGAATGAGCCACAAGGGAAGCCAATAATAACCATAAAGGGAGTATAACTTTAAAAGTTGATATACACCTGAAACTTATATAACATTATAAACCAACTATAATGGCACCCCACTCCAGTACTCTTGCCTGGAAAATCCCATGGATGGAGGAGCCTGGTGGGCTGAAGTCCATAGGGTCGCTAAGAGTTGGACACGACTGAGCGACTTCATTTCACTTTTCACTTTCATGCATTGGAGAAGATGGCAACCCACTCCAGTGTTCTTGCCTGGAGAATCCCAGGGACGGGGTTGCCTGATGGGCTGGCGTCTATGGGGTCGCACAGAGTTGGACACGACTGAAGTGACTTAGCAGCGGCAGCAGCGTACCTCAGTTTAAAAGGAAAGGAAAGAAAAAGCATGGTTGGATAAGAATATCAAGCAGTCTATTGGCAATAACTAGATTACCTTTAATAAATTAAGCACCAAAATGCTGAGATATGTAATTGTGTTTGAATATATGTATATATACATAATGTGCATGTATTTTTACATATATATTATATATTCACACATTTATATGTCATTCCATAAGGTGAAGAAATATGGCAGGGTGATGAATAGTAGCCGTAAACATGGGTTACCTTACTCGGGGCAGGACGCTGATGTGAAAGTGGGAAGGGAGGGAAGACAGAATGAAGAGCAAACTGACCAAGAAAAATGGGTGAAAACCTGCCGCAAATAGTACATATATGTATATATATATATACTTTTTTTTTCAGCTATTAAATTTTTGTTTGCAAGAGTTTAGATGTTCAAGTATGTAAATTAAAAGTTGTTTGTCTCCAAGGCAGTAGAGCAATCATCAATACCCTGCAGCCTGGACTTATAGGACAAAAGTAGCAGTTTTGCATGGAGAAGGCAATGGCACCCCACTCCCGTACTCTTGCCTGGAAAATCCCATGGACGGAGGAGCCTGGTAGGCTGCAGTCCATGGGGTCACTGAGAGTCAGACACGACTGAGCGACTTCCCTTTCACTTTTCACTTTCATGCATTGGAGAAGGAAATGGAAACCCACTCCAGTGTTCTTGCCTGGAGAATCCCAGGGACAGGGTAACCTGGTGGGCTACCATCTACGGGGTCCCACAGAGTCAGACATGACTGAAGTGACTTAGCAGCAGCAGCAGTTTGGCAAAGTCTTTCCTTGCATTGCCATTACAACAAGAACTGGCAAGTAAGAAAGCCACCGCGAGATACTACCTCAGTTCAGTTCAGTTCAGTTGCTCAGTCATGACCGACTCTTTGCGACCCCATACTACCTCAAACCTGTTAGAACAGCCATTATCAAAAAGACAAAAGATATCCAATGTTGGCCAGGATGTGGAGAAAAAGGACCTTCATGCACTATTCGTGCAAATGTAAACTGGTACAGCCACTATGGAAAATAGTAAGGAGGGTCCTCAGAAAGTTAAAAATAGAACCACCACATGATCCAGCTGGGTACATATCTGAATGAAATTAAATCACTATCTCAAAAAGACATTATCACCCCTATGTCCACTGCAGCTTTATAAAACCGACCTAAGTGTCAATTAACAGATGAGTCAATAAAGAGAATGTGGGGTATGTACACAATGAATTATTATTTGACCATAAAAAAGAAGGAAATCCTGCCATTTTTGACAACATGGGTGAATCTTGAGGGCATTATGCTTGTTACAACCTCACCAGAGCCATGACAGGCTCAGAGAGGTGCACTAGGCCAAAAATAATCCCTGAGTCATGCTTCCCGGGCTTCCGGGGATGGTAACTCTGGCCAATCAGAGAGATGGTAACTCTGGCCAATCAGAGAGATGATAACTCTGGCCAATCAGAGGGATGATGACTGGCCAATCAGTAAATACCAGGAAACCCCTGCAGCCAATCAACCCTTGCCAACTCCCTGTCTTTGTTCTAAACTTATAAATACTGCTGTAAATCTGGGCTCTGGGCTCTCCTCAAGACTCCACTGCGCTGGATGAGATGGGAACCCTGGCTCAAGCTGGCAATAAAACCCCTTTATGATTTTGCATTGCTGTGGACGTCTTATTCTCTCAGTTTTGGGGACTCGGACTCTGGGCATAACAATGCCAAGTGAAATAAGCCAGACAAAGACAAATACTGTATGTTCTCATTCACGTGTGGAATCTTAATAAAACTTATAAGAACAGAAAGTAGATTGGTGGCTGCCAGGAATGACTGGGGGAAATGGGTGAAGGTGGTCAAAGGGTACAAACTTCTGGTAACAAGATAAATAAGTCATGGGGATATAGTGTGTAGCCTGGTGACCACAGTTAATAATATTGTATTGCATATTTGAAGGCTGCTAAGAGTAGATTTTAAAATTACTCCTGCAAAAAAAAGTTGCAGCTATGAGATGATGGATATGTTAATCAACATGATTGTGGTAATCATTTTTCAGTATACACATATAAAATTACTACGTTGCACACCTTAAACTTACACCAAGTTATATGTCAATTATATCTCAGTAAAGCTGTGGAGTGGGGAGGAAGAACTTTTACTAAGATCAGTGCTTTCAAGGACATGGCCTTGAGCAGTCACTCCTCAGCAACCTGCTGGCCTTGATCCCAAGCTTAGTAACCCAGGTGGTGAGGTCAAAATCATATGGGAAACCCAAATCAAACCAACCCCAATCCAGGCTCACCCCTGACTCCCAAACCCTTAGAAAGCCCAGCCTCAGCATTCAACTGGAGAAGGAAATGGCAACCCACTCCAGCATTCTTGCCTGGAAAATGGCGGGCTGCAGTCCACGGGGTCAAAAAGAGTTGGACATGACTGAGCAACTTCACTTTTCACTTTCAGCTTTCCACCCTGCATTTCTTTGATGTCCTATAGTGCGAGTCATGAGCATGGGTGTTATGGCCCAGAGGGCATGCTTCCCTCTGTCTCTCACTACCTGTGTGCCTGCATGCATTTCTTAACTTCTCTGAGCCTCTGCTTCTTCATCTGTAAAATGGGACTCGTGCTACCTCTCAGGGTTGTTGTGCGGATTTAATGATAAGTACAAAACACTCAGAACAAAGTTGGCACTTGCTAAGGAGTTGTTGATTCCCTTGTGGCAGTTAACATTGTCATTATTTGGGGACAGTCTCAGGAGACTGGCTATGATGAGTAGATCAGAATGTGTGACTTGCCTGGTGATCAAAAAAACATAAGGGTTTTTCCAGGTTGCAAATGACCTGTCAAAATAACCCGGATTTCCAAGTGCTAGTGGAACTGTGACCTGGTGTGAACTTTGGGAAAGTAATGAGATACAATAATACAATACAGTATGTGACTTAAGAATGAGCCTGAGCTTGTAATGGCACAGAGGAACAAAGTTTGGGAAAGGCTCAGCCTGTCTAGGATTAAGGGAAACTGACCTTTCTGGTCGTCCTACTCTTGAGAATCTGTCCCAAGGGATTGCACACCACTGCAGCCACCAAATTAAAAGATGCTTGCTCGCTGGAAAAAAAGCTATGATGAACCTAGATGGCGTATTAAAAAGCAGAGACCTCACTTTGCTAACAAATGTCTGTCTAGTCAAAGCTAATGGCTTTTCCAGTAGTCATGTACCAAATGTGAAAGTTGGACCAGAAAGGAGGCTGAGTGTCAAAGAATTGATACTTTCAAACTGTGGTGGTGGAGGATTCTTGAGAGTCCCTTGGACAGAAAGGAGATCAAACCAGTAAATCCTAAAGGAAATCAACCTTGGATATTCATCGGAAGGACAGATGCTGAAGCTGAAACTCCAATACTTTGGCCACCTAACACGAAGAATTGACTCTGATGCTGGGAAAGATTGAGGGCAGGAGAAGAAGGGGACAATAAAGGATGAGATGATTGGATGGCATCACCAATTCAACAGACATGAGCTTGAGTAAACTCCAGAAAATAGTGAAGGACAGGGAAGCCTGGCATGCTGCAGTCCATGGGGTCACAGAGTCAGAATGCAACTTAGCAACTGAATAACACAACACAATATAAAGAAAAAATGGAGGTAAAAAGAAGGAACTAAAAGAGAACATCTCAAAGCACTCCCAATAGATAGTACATTCACGGATGATCTTCTTCAATCTCTTTATCATTTTCTCTACTTTTTATAATTTCTGCAGTGGGCATGCTGCACCCTGATGACTGGGGAGGAAAAAGTAATATTTAAAGATGAAAATGAAAGCTGATAAGACATTTATTTCATTAAGCAGCAGCTGCACTTTGTCACTGGAAGTCCTCTGAACAAATGCAAGACCCTTACCCTGGGATCTTGACACTCCATCCTCCTGCACTTCCTTTTTCACCTGGGAGAGAGCTGTGCCCTTCATGCCATCCAGGAATCAGATAGGGACGTCTCATGTCCCAGGGCAGGGAGGTCGCAGGCTGTGCACAGAAGCATCAGCAAGCTGAGACCAAAAACACTTTCAGGGAACTCTGAGTTCACTGCTCTGATCAAGGAGAGCCTCTCAGAAGAGAGAGTGCTGAGAGCTGTGTGGAAGGAGGGGAAATTGTGGGGGAAATCAGACACGTGAAAATTTTAACAAGAAGCAGTGAATTAACTCCAAAGCATTCTCCTCTTGCTTTTTAAAAATGGATGGAGGGTGCTGGTGAATAAGAACTTGACGGTTGGACTTCCCTGGTGGTCCAGTGGTTAAGAATCTGCCTTACAAAGCAGAGGGCACCAGTTCAATCCCTGTTCCGGGAAGATGCCACGTGCTGTGGGGAAACTAAGCCCATAAGCCATAACTACTGAAGCCCACACAGCTTAGAGCGCATGCTCCACAATGAGAAACCACCACGATAAAAAACCCATGCACTGCAGTTAGAGTAGCTCCTGCTCACTGCAAACAGATAAAGCCTGTGCACAGCAATGAAGACACAGCACAGCCAAAAATAAATAAATAAACCTGATGGTTACCCGAATGTGGAGGAGTGAGTGGTACCAGGGAAAAGGGGGCTACTGAGTTAAGTGAAATCTGCAACTTACAACTAGTGACACTTTTCTACATACCCTCTATCTTCTCTTTCGGTTTTACTCCCCTACTTTAACTCCTTTCCTCCTCTCCTTCTCTGATTGTTTTAATCCACCCAGAGTCCCATCCCCAGGAGATAAGTGAAAAGGACCACGCATTCTCCTCCCAAGGTTGCTATTGGTAACTGAAACCAAGCTTAGCCCAGTGAAAGGAAGTGGGAGTTTTTTCAGGTTTGGTCACCAGGGGAAGACTTTGGCATTCGTGCCCTTCAAAGCTCTCCTGGGAGATGAGGACAGTGTCCACAGCAGACAGACAGAGAAGATAGAGGGTATATAGAAAAGAGTCACTGGTTCTAAGTTGCAGATTTCACTTAACTCAGTGGTCCCCTTTTCCCTGGTAACCATCAAGTTTATTTGCTTTTGGCTGTGCTGTGTCTTCATTGCTGTGCACAGGCTTTCTCTGACTGCAGTGAGTCTGTGGCTCTCTCACCCTCACTGTGGGGTTCCAGGTCTCGCCCACTTCCATCCTCACCTCTGTGATAGAAATGGGGGTGACTATGGCCCTGGCACCTCCCCTCCAGTGTCTACTCCTTCTGTTCCTAACGTATCCTCTCTTGACTTTTGTTCCCATAATTCCCTCTCTGGTGAGTGCCCATAAGGAGAGGAGGCCCTTCCTTACTGATTCATGGAACCAAAAATGTCCTTCGAAGACATCTAATCCATGATCATGGTTTTATAGAGGGGAAAAGGGAGTCACAGAGAATCAAAGCTATAACAAATGATGACACTGTTCTTTGAGATTCAGATCCTTCCCAGTAAACATACCACCCACCTCATTTTTCCAAGGAATGGACAGGAGATGACTAAGCAGAGCCCAGTAGTTCCAGATGCCTCTAGCCTCTCCCCACATGGTCCTAGCACCTCTCTTCCCCTTCCACCCCATACCTAACTTACATGACTGAGTGACTTAGCACAATTGCATTTGTTTGCTCATTTCTAGTCACCTCCTATTTATCCTGATGATAAATAAAAGTGAACAGAAGAAAACTCCTAATGATCTGGAATGTCAGGTTCATACCTTTCCCAAATTAGAATCAATTTGCTCTAAATCTGGTGAAGTCAGGATGAAGCATTAGCAGGTGGTGTATCCACTCAGCCGTTTCCCCAGTCTCTTAAGACACAGTGAATCACTCTCAGGGGATGGCTTAGCCAAGATGAGTCAGGACCTTCTGTTTGTATACACTGGCATTACATTCTTGTCATTAAAAAAACAAAAGGCCCTTGTCTGTAAGTGGATTAGATTATAAGTGGACTATAACTGCAATTTGAAAAGCACTGACAAAAATTCCTCCTCTTCAAAAGACATAACCAGTCTTATATATTATCTGAAAACCCACAATTCAAGATATTTCTCAGAGCAATGACTCTTCATAGAACATTGGATGAGACCAGAATAGCATTTTACTACTTGACAGTCAATACATCTCAATGGTTAAGAATTCAGTTTCTGAACTGAGCTTACTTCTGGTAGGATAAGTAAGGTCTTACTGTACTAACTTTACTAAAGATAACAACTATAAACTCTGAAGCAAAAGTATACATAATACATTAAAAATATATATATATCTGAAGGTCTTGGAAAATATACAAAAGCAGGCAGATTCTAGATGGAAAGTGATACTTGAAAGAAGGAAATCATATGAGATGAATCTCCTGATTTTATGGCTTAGCCTGAAAACAAGCTGCCATCAGTATCCTGACAGGTGGCTTAAACTTCTAGAAAACCCACAGTCTTTCTGATCTGAAGGATCAGGGGACAGAATTTGTGGCAACCATAGCCACTGAAGAGTGAGGGGGAATCCTGCAAAGGAGAGAAGCAGAGGGAAGAAGTTTCAACTTTCATGTGTAAACTCTGCCAAACTTTCTGCTTGATCACTAATTACCCACACATAGGACAGATTTTAAATATTACAACTAGGGACAATACAGCTGAACTAAGAAGTTCCCCCCAAATACAGAGTTTACAGCTTGAGTCCAACAAAGTTAGTTATTTGCTATAGCAAAAATTTAAGACTCTGGTAATACAACAAATCCAATCTCCACAACATAGCAAACACCATATCTGGGGCACAACCCAAAATCTCTTGACAATGAAAAAAACAGGAAAACATAACCCATTATGAAGAAAAAAAAGACAATCAACAAAAACCAATCTCAAAACAAACATTGAAATTATTAAATTATTTTAAAGAAGCAATTTCACTATGCTACATGATGAAAATATTGTAAGTCTCAGCAAATAAATAACTATTTTAAACAGGAATCAATGGTTACCAGCCTATCAAATAAATCAAATACTGAGAAATAAAACTACCTAAGAAGACAAAAGACCTACACTCTGAAAACCATAAGATGCTGACGAAAGAAACTGAAGATGACACAGATGGAAAAATATACCATGATCTTGGATTGGAAAAATCAATATTGCCAAAATAACTATACTACTCAAGGCAGTTTAGAGACTCAATGTAATCCCTGTGAAATTACCAAAGGTGCTTTTGCAGATCTAGGAAAGAATCTTAAAATTTTTATGGTAACACAAATGACTCTGAATAGTCAAAGCAATCTTAAGAAAGAAAAACAGAGCTGGAGGAATCGGGCTTCCTGACTTCAGACTATACTATAACATGATAGTAACCAAAACACTATGGCACAAAGACAGACTTATAGATCAATGGAATAGGATTGAAATCACAGAAATAAACCCACACACCTACAGTCAATTAATCTATGACAAAGGAAGCAAGAAAATACAATGGAGAAAAGAGAGTCACTTCAATAAGTATTGCTGGGAAAATTGGACAGTTTACATCTAAAAGAATGAAATTAGGGCATTCTTTAACACAAAAATAAACTCAAAGTGAATTAAATACCTAAATGTAAGAGCAGATACTATAAAACTCTTAGAGGAAAACAGGTAGAACACTTTCTGACATAAATTGCAGCAATATCTTTTTGGATCTACCTCTCAGAATAATGAAAATAAAAACAAAAATAAACAAAGGGGATCTATTTAAACTTACAAGCTTTTGCACAGCAAAGGAAATCATAAACAAAATGAAAAGATAACACACAAAATGGGGGGAAACTATTTGAAAATTATATCACCAATGAGCAATTAATTTCCAAAATATACATATACTCATGGGAAAAAGATCTAAACAAACATTTCTCCAGAGAAGACATACGAATGGCCAAAAGCACATAAAAAGATGCTCAACGTCTCTAATTATTAGAGAAATACAAATAAAAACTACAGTGAGGTACCATCTCACACCTGCCAGAATAGCCATCATCAAAAACTCTACAGATAATAAGTGCTGGAGAGGGTATGGGTAAAAGGGAACCGCCCCACACACACACACTGTTGCTGGATGTGTAAATTGGTACAGTCACCATGAAGAACACTATGGAGGTTCCTTTAGAAGACAAAAAATATAGCTATCATATGATCCAGCAATCCTATTCCTGGAGATATATCCAGAGAAAACCATAATTTGAACAGATACATACACCCCTATGTTCATAGTGGCACTACTTACAAAAGCCAAGGCGTGGAGGTAACCTAAATGTTCATCAACAGCTGTGTGGATACAGACGATGTGGTACATTTACTCAGCCATAAGAAGGAATGAATTTGAGTCAGTTGGAGGAATCTAGAGCCTGTTTTGCTGAGTGAAGTAAGTCAGAAAGAGAAAAACAAATATCACATATTAATAGATATATGTGGAATCTAGAGAAACGGTACTGACAAGCCCATTTGCAGGTCAGGAATAGACATGGAGACATAGAGGACAGGTTTGTGGTCACAGCAAGGGAAGGAGAAGGTGGGACAAATTCCAAGAGTAGCATTGAAACATATGTAAAATAGCTAGAGGGAAGTTGCTGTATGACACAGCAGCTCACCTAGTGCTCTGTGATGACCTAGAGGGGTAGGATGGGGGGTTGGTGGAAGGGAGGTTCAAGAGGGAGGAGATATATTGTACTTATGGCTGATTAATGATGCTGAACAGCAGCAACGAGCACAACATTGTTAAGCAATTATCTTCCAATTAAAAAATTTTATATATATATTTAAAAGTCACCCATATTTCCTGCTAATATTTTTACTATTTAATTTTTAGCCTTTAAGTAATTGTACTAAGAAGAATATAGATTAAAGAATTAAGAGGGACTTCCCTGGTGATCCAGTGGCTAAAGTCTTCATGCTCCCAATGCAGGGAGGTTCAGTTTGTGGTCAAGGAATTAGATTCCACGTGTTGCAACTTAGAGTTCTCATGCTTCAACTAAAGATCCTGAATGCTGCAGTGAAGACTGAAGATCTCATGGGCACAATAAGACCCAGAGCAGCCGAATAAATAACCTTTTCTTTTTAAGAATTAAGGACAAGTGAAATAGAAGGTAAAAAAAAAAAAAAAAAAAGAAATAATGAAACTAAGAGCTGACTATTTGAAAAGATAAACAAAATTGATAAACTTTTAGCCAGATTCATCAAGATAACAAGAGGGCTCAAATCAATAAAATCAGAAATTAAAATAGAGAAATTACAACTGACACCATAGAAACACAAAGGATCATAAGCAACTACTATAGACAACTATATGCCAGTAAAATGGGCAACCTATAAGAAACAAATTCTAGGGCAAATTCCTAGAAACGTATGATCTCCTAAGACTGAATGAGGCAGAAATAGAAAATATGAACAGACCAATTACCAGTAATGAAATTGAATCAGTAATTTTTTTTTTAATTCCTAATAAACAAAAGTCCCTGAGCTTCCCTGGTGGCTCAGCTGGTAAAGAATCTACCTGCAATGCAGGAGACCTGGGTTCAATCCCTGGGTTGGGAAGATCTCCTGGAGAAGGAAAATGGGCTACCCACCCCAGTATTCTGGCCTGGAAAATTCCGTGGACTGTATAGTCCATGGGGTCACAAAGAGTCAGACACAACTGAACAACTTTCACTTTGAACTTTGAAACAAAAGTACAGGACCAGGTGACTTTACAGACTAATTCTACAAAACATTTAGAGAGGAGTTAACACCTATCCTTCTGAAACTATTTCAAAAAATGCAGAGGAAGGAACACTTCTGAATTTACAAAGTCAGAATCACCATGATATCAAAACCAGACAGAGATATCACAAAAAAGAAAATTGCAGGCTAATATCACTGATGGACATAGATGCAAAACTCCTCAAAAAATATTAGCAAAGCAAATCCAACAATACAGTGAAAGGATCATTCACCATGATCAAATGGGGTTTTATCCCAGGGACATAAGGATTTTTCAATATCTGCAAATCAATCATTGTGTGTATGATATACCACATAAAAAACCTGAAGAATAAAAATCATATGATGATCTCAGTAGATGCAAAGTAAAAAGCTTTTGACAAAATTCAACATCCATTTATGACAAAAAATTCTCCAGAAAGTGGGCATAGAGAAAACATACCTCAGCATCAGTTCAGTACAGTTCAGTCACTCAGTCATGTTCAACTCTTTGCAACCCCATGAACTGCAGCACGCCAGGCCTCTCTGTCCATCACCAACTCCTGGAGTTCATGAAAGCCATATATGACAACCACAAACCCACAGCTAACATCATACTCAATGGTGAAGAGCTGAAAGCATTTCCTCTAAGATCAGGAACAAAACAAAGATTCTCAGTCTGGTCACTTTTATTCATAATAGTGTTGGAAGTCCTAGCCACTACAATCAGACAAGAAGAAGAAGAAAAAAAGAAATCCAAATTGGAAAGGAAGAGATAAAACTGTCACTGCTTGCAGGTGAAATGACACTATACATAGAAAATACTAAAGATGCCATCAGAAAACTACTCCAGCTCACCAATGAATTTGGTAAAGTTACAGGATACAAAATTAATATACAAAAATCTGTTGCATTTCTATAGACTAACAATGAACTATCAGAAAGAGGAATTAAGGAACCAATCCCATTTATATCACATCAAAAAGAATAAAATGCCTAAGAATAAATACGTAAGGACATAAAGGACCTGTAATCTGAAAACTATAAGATGCTGATAAAAGAAATTGAAGATGACACTCAGATGGAAAGATATACCATGTTCTTGAAGTGGAAGAATTAGTACTGTTAAAATGACTACTCAATGCAATCTACAACCTTTATCAAAATACCAATGTCATTTTTCACAGAACTAGAACAAGTGATTTTTTAAATTTGTATGAAAACACAAGAGATCTAGAATAGCCAAAACGATCTTAAGAGAGAAGAAGAGAGCTGGAGATATTTTATGCTCTGTCTTCAGACTATACTAAAAAGCTACAGTAATCAAAGCAGTATGGTGCACAGACTTCCCTGGCACTCCAGTGGTTAAGACTCCATGCTTCAGCTGCAAGGGGCATAGGTTTGATTCCTGATTGGGGAAATAAGCTCCTGCATGCAGTATGGTGTGGCAAAAAAATAAATAAACAAATAAATAAAAGCAATAGTATGGTACAGGAACAAAACCGACACATAGATCAAGGGAACAGAATAAAGCACCCAGAAGTAAACCCATGCACTCCTGGTCAATCCATGACAAAAGGAAGCAATACTATCCAACAGAGAAAAGATAGTCTTTTCAATAAACGTTGCTGGGAAAACTAGACAGCTATATCTGAAAGAATGAAATTAGAACATTTTCTAACACCATACACAAAAATAAGCTTATAATAGATTAAAGACCTAAATGTAAGATTGGAAACCATAAAACTCCTAGGAGAAAACATAGTCAGAACACCCTTTGACGTATATCATAGCAATATTCTTTTGGACCTGTTGCCTAAGGCAAAGAAAGCAAAAGCAAAAACAAAGATATGGAACCTCCTTAAACCTGAAAGTTTTTCACAGCAAGGAAAACCACTGACAAAATGAAAAGAAAACCTACTGAATAGGAGGAAATATTTGCAAATGATTTAACTGGTAGGGGGTTGATCCAAAATATATAAACAGCTCATGCAACACAACATCAAAAAACAAAAAACTAAAAATAATCCTGCATGTGGAATGGTATGGCAAAAAATAAAAATAAACAAATAAAAACAATAGTATGGTACAGAAACAAGGATTTTAAAATGGGTAGAAGATCTAAATAGACATTTTTTTTTCCAAATAAGACATATAGATGGTTAACAGGCACATAAAAAGATGCTCAACATCGCTAATCAACAGAAAAATGCAAATCAAAATCAAAATGAGACAACACCTTATATATGCCAGAATGGTTATCATCAAAAAGACCACAAATAGCAAATGTTATCAAGGATATGGAGAAGAGGGGACCCTTGTACAGTGTTATTGTTCAGTCTCTAAGTCATGCCCAACTCTTTGTGACCCCCATGGACTACAGCATGCCAGTCTTCCTTGTTCTTCACTCTCTGCTGGAGCTTGCTCAAACTCATGTCTATTGAGTTGGTGATGCCATCCAACCAGCTCATGCTCTGTCTTCCACTTCTCCTCCTGCCCTCAATCTTTCCCAACATCAGGGCCTTTTCCAGCAAGTTGGCTCTTCATATCAGGTGGTCAGAGTATTGGAGCTTCAGCATCAGTCTTTCCAATGAATATTCAAGGTTGATTTCCTTTAAGATTGACTGGTTTGGTCTCCTTGCTGTGTAAGGAACTCTCAAGAGTCTTCTCCAACACCACAGTATAAAGGCATCTATTCTTCAGTGCTCAGCCTTTTTTGTGGTTCAACTCTCACATCCATATATGAAAAACTGGAAAAAACATAGCTTTGGATAAACAGACCTTTGTAAGCAAAGTTTTGTCTCTGCTTTTTAATACCCTGTCTATGTTTGTCATAGCTTTTCTTCCAAGGAGCAAGAGTCTTTTAGTTTCTTGGCTGCAGTTACCATCTACAGTGATTTTGGAGCCCAAGAAAATAAAGTCTGTCACTGTTTCCATTGTTTCCCCATCTATTTGCCATGAAGTGATGGGACCAGATGCCATAATCTTCATTTTTTGACTGTTGAGTTTTAAGCCAGCTTTTTCATTCTCTTTCACCTTCATCAAGAGGCTCTTTAGTTCCTCTTTGCTTTCTGTCAGGGTGGTATCATCTGCACATCTGAGGTTATTGATATTTCTCAGCAATCTTGATTCCAGTTTGTGATTCATCCAGCCTAGTATTTTGCATGGTATAATCTGTATATAAGTTAAATAAGCAGGGTGACGATATACAATCTTGACATATGCCTTTCCGTATTTAGAACAAATCTGTTGTTCCATGTTCAGTTCTAACTGTTGTTTCTTGACCAAGATACAGATTTCTCAGGAGGCAGGTACCACAGTGGTCTGGTATTCCCATCTCTTAAAGAATTGTCCACAGTTTGTTGTGATCCACACAGTCAAAGGCTTTGGCATAATCAATAAAGCAGAAGTAGATGTTTTTCTGGAACTCTTTTGCTTTTTCTATGATCCAACAGATGTTAGCAATTTGATTTCTGTCTTTTCTAAATCCAGCTTGTATATCTGGAAGTTCTTAGCTAATGTACTGTTAAAGCCTACCGTGAAGGATTTTGAGCATTACCTTGCTAGTATGTGAAATGAGTGCAACTGAATGGTAGTTTGAGCATTCTTTGACATTGTCCTTCTTTGGGATTGAAATGAAAACTGACCTTTTCCAGTCCTGTGGCTACTGCTGAGTTTTCCAAATTTGCTGGCATACTGAGTGCAGCACTTTAACACCACCATCTATCTATCTTTTAGGATTTGAAATACGCAGCTGGAATTCTATCACCTCTACTAGCTTTGTTAGTAATATGCTTCCTAAGGCCCACTTGACTTCACACTCCAGGATGTCTGGCTTTAGATGAATGACCGCACTATCATGGTTATCTAGGTCATTAAGACCTTTTATTGGTAGGTTTTCTGTGTATTCTTGCAACCTCTTCTTAATCCCTTCTGTTTCTGTTAGGTCCTTACTGTTTCTGTCCTTTATTGAGCCCATCTTTGCATGAAGTACTCCCTTGATATCCCTAATTTTCTTGAAGAGATCTCTAGTCTTTCTTATTCTATTGTTTTCCTCTATTTCTTTTCATTGTGCACTTAAGCCTTTCTTATCTCTCCTTGCTATTCCTTGGGACACTGGATTCAGTTGAATATATATTTCCCTTTCTCCTTTGCCTTTCACTTCTCTTCTTTTCTTTTCTCAGCTATTTTTAAGACCTCTTCAGATAGCTTCAGGCACTCTATCATATCTGATCCCTAGAATCTGTTAGTCACTTCCACAGTATAATCATAAGGGATTTGATTTAGGTCATACCTGAATGGCCTAGTAGTTTTCCATACTTTCTTCAATGTAAGTCTGAATTTTTCAATAATAGTTCATAATCTAAGCTGCTGTCAGCTCCCAGTCTTGAGAGCTTCTCCATCTTTGGCTGTAAAGAATATCATTAATCTGATTTCAGTATTGACCATCTGGTGATGTCATGTGTAGAACTGTCTCTTGCGTTGTCAGAAGAGGGTGCTTTCTATGACAAGTATGTTCTCTTGGCAAAGAGAACCCTATTAGCCTTTGGCCTGCTTCATTCTGTACTCCAAGGCCAAACTTGCCTGTTACTCCAGGTATCTCTTGACTTTCTACTTTTTCATTCCAATCCCCTATGATGAAAAGGACTTTTTCGGTGTTAGTTCTAGAAGGTCTTGTAGGTCTTCATAGAACTGTTCAACTTCAGCTTCTTCACCATTAGTGGTGGGACATAGACTTGGATTACTATGATGTTGAATGGTTTGCCTTGGAAATGAACCAAGATCATTCTGCCATTTTTGAGATTGCACCCAAGTGCTTTTTGGACTCTTTCATTGACTATGAGGGCTACCTCATTTCTTCTAAGGGATTCTTGCCCTTAATAGTAGATATAATGGTTATCTGAGTTAAATTCACCCATTCCTGTCCATTTTAGTTCATTAATTCTTAAAATGTCAATGTTTACTTTTGTTGTTCAGTTGCTTAGTTGTCTAACTCTTTGAGACCTCAGGGACTACACATGCCAGGCTTCCCTGTCCTTTGCTATCTCCCAGAGTTTAAGCAAACTCCGGGAGATAATTCACTGTTGGGGGGGGATGTAAATTGTTGTGGCCACTATGGAAACTGGTATGTAGGTTCCTCAATAAACTAAAAATAGAACTACCAATTACTGGAGTTGATCCAGCAATTCCACTCCTGGGTATACAGCTAAAGAAAAGGAGAACATTAATACCAAAAACTATTCACACACCAGTGTCCACAGCAGAATTATTTACCATAGTCAAGATATGGAAGTAACCTAAGGGTTCATCAACAGATGAATGGATAAAAAGATGTGGTGGTAATATATATATATATATTACATATACATATACATATATATATATATACACACACACACACACACACACAATGGAATACTACTCAGCCACAAAAAAGAATGAAAGTTCTCATTTGCAACAATATGGATGGACTTGGAGTGTATTATGCCTAGTGAAATTAGACAAAGAAAAACAAATACTATATGATGCCAATTATATGTGGAATCTTAAAAATAAAGCAAAATAGTGAACATAATTTTTCAAAAGACAGACTCACAGATGGAAAGAACAAACCAGTGGTAACCAGTGGGAAGAGGGAAGGGAGAAGAAGCAAGACAGAGACAGGGAAATAACAAGTAAAACTACCATTGTAAAATAAATGAGCTACAACACACAGAATATAGCCAATATTTTATAATAATTATGAATGGAATCTAATATTGAAATTGTAAGATGCAAAGTCAGTGTTTCAGTTTCATGTAATATTAAAACTGTAACATGTGAATCACTATGTTATACCCCGGAAACATACAAAAATCAACTCAATTTAAAAAGAAAAAGAATTAAAGACAATATCCAGCTTTATTATTTTTATCCAAATGGTTTTCCCAGTATTGACTTCGGTGGTTTTCCCAGTATTGATTATTAAAGAACGCATTTCTGCCCAATAATTTGAAATATATGAAGCCTTTTGCAAATGGTTTCTGAACCCTGCTTTATACGTCTGTTGGCAATGCCTCTCTGAGGAAGGATAGTTTCAAAAGCACAGAGTAGAAAAGAAGCATAGACTTGGGAGTGCAGACCAGGGAGGAAGCACAACTTTGAGATCAGGGATGCTGGTGGAGCTGCTGGGAAAGGAGAGCAGGAGGAGAGGGAAACTTGGGGGAGTGCTGGGCAGGCAGAACAGGACAGGGATAAGTCCTGTTAACACAGTTAAGTTCAGTTCAGTCGCTCAGTCGTATCCGACTCTTTGCAACCCGATGGACTGCAGCATGCCAGGCTTCCCTGTCCATCACCAACTTCTGGAGCTTACTCAAACTCAAGTCCATTGAGTTGCGGACGCCATCCAACCATCTCATCCTCTATCATCCCCTTCTCCCCCTGCCTTCAATCTTTCCCAGCATCAGGGTCTTTTCCAGTGAGTCAGTTCTTTGCATAAGGTGGCCAAAGGATTGGAGTTTCAGCTTCAGCATCAGTCCTTCCAATAAATATTCAGGACTGATTTCCTTTAGGATGGACTGGTTATACATTGATATTTTTAAAAAGTGTGTTGCATCCCAAAACAACCAAAACTAACAATGAACACTTGTCCAGTTTCTCAGAGGACTTGCTTTTAATGAGACAATGTGTTTGTTCATTAGTCTGCTAAATATTTCTAAAGTGCTTGAAATCATTTTGACCTCTCATAGGTATCTATGTTCCACTGTTGCTGCTGCTGCTGCTGCTAAGTCGCCTCAGTCGTGTCCGACTCTGTGCGACCCCATAGACAGCAGGCTCCACCGTCCCTGGGATTCTCCAGGCAAGAACACTGGAGTGGGTTGCCATTTCCTTCTCCAATGCATGAAAGTGAAAAGTGAAAGTGAAGTCGCTCAGTCATGTCTGACTCTTCGCGATCCCATGGACTGTAGCCTACCAGGCTCCTCCATCCATGGGATTTTCCAGGCAAGAGTACTGGAGTGGGTTGCTATTTCCTTCTCCACTACTATCTGCTGTTTCTTGGACGTTTGCTGTTTTCTCATCAGAACCTGAAAGGATGTGTATTCTGCATATGTGAGCTCCAAAACAAAAAAATTACACTGGGCCTTTCTGAAGATTAGTTGGGTTCCTCCTCTGAGCCAGGCCCTGGACATTGTCCCTCATAAACTTCACCTTGTGCTCCTTGCAGCAGCAGTGTGAGGAGCCACTATTACCACATAGAAAATCAGGGATTGTCCAAAGTCCCACTGTGACTGGTAACAAAGCTGGGGCTCAGCCACAGCACCATCTGCTGCAGAAGCTGTGTTACTGCTGGATACCACACTGCCTTCCCCCCATGGCTAGAGGGTAGAGGTGGGCAATGATACAGAAAGAGGAAGATAACTGTACTTTCCAGAGAAGAGAAGAAATGGAAGGAGCACATGGAAAGGAAGGATAAGTTCCTCTTCTTCATTCAGAACCAGCAGTAAGACATGGGCTCACTTACCCTGATAGAATCACAGAAGAAACCAGGCTTTCTGTCCCTCCTCCCTGCCCCAGAGTGGTGAGTGCTGGGCCCACAGACCAGCGCCTATGCTCCAGCTCCTTACATCATGCCCTCCTCTCTGGAAGCCTGGAGCCAGAGACCTGATTTGGCTTTCCTAGCTTCCTGGCCATCCAGGACTTGCAACTGACTCTGTCCTGTGTTCCCTGAATTGGCATCTTACTCAGGTGGGGTAGGCAGGGAATAAGTAGGTGCTAAGGAATGAGAAATTCCTAACAGTCTGTAACCCTGGGTCCTTCCACTGGGAATTCCTGCTCGTTCCTCTTACCTTTCCTCCTGGCCGCTATATTTTCACTCACCCCCACTCCTGAGGTTTACACCCTGGTTCCACTGAGCTAGGAACCGGCTAGGGATTCACTTTGACCAGATTAAACCTGATTAAGAGTCTCAGATTGCAGAAGGCCCTAAAGCTCCCCAGAAACAATCCTGGTTTCATACACCAACCCTTCCTTACCTTCTCCCAGGCATTCACACATGGTGGCCACATAAGAGTTGTGTAAGTTATATATTGCACAAGCTTATGGGGCATATAAAGCACAATGGCCCCTGAGTCACACACTTTCACTCTTTGCTCAGCTATGAGGATACTGGTACTGACTTGCAGCTCAGCTTCAGAGACCTATGCACATACGCTCCAAATCCCTCCGGGGAAACCAGGGCAAAGGAACTCAGAACAAAAGGGGCAAAATTCCACCTTTGATAACTGGGAACACCAAGGCCTTCCCCCATCCTCCACTCCCACACCCCCCAAAAGCCCTCGAGATACTCTGCCAAGAAATTCATAGTATAGGATGTGTCTAAACAAGTGGCAACACACCTTGTTTGCCTAGGACAGCCCAGTTTATGACTTTAATATGGATGGTCCCAACAGTTTAGCAACTGTTCCAGACAAAAGTATCCCAGTTTGGATAATAAATGATACAGTCACTCTAATTATAAGCCACAAATGGCCAACCCAGAGAGACGGGGAGAAGGCAGTATCAGCCTAATATCCAATAACACAAACAAAAATATGAAGCATCGTTTAACTGAGCAGCTACCATGTATATGTACATCTATAAGTCAGACATATACGTATACATGTTACATAGTATACATAATGTGTCTCTGTGTGTGTATACAATCCTCCCACTTCTCCTCAAGTGCTTTTGTAAAAACCATCCCCTACTCCTGGCCTGGATGAGAATGGACCTCAGCCCATCCTGTGCTGCCTGCCCACGCTTGGCCCTGATTTATGTCTTTCTGGTCCTGGGGTACTGAGGCCTGACACAAAGGAGAGGCTCCCTTCGGGCTGCTGGTTGCTGCTGCCCCATCTGCCTCTTTGGACACCTCTTTTCCAGCTCTCTCCCGCTGTCCTGCCTGCCTCCAACCACTCTGGGCCTTGCCCACCCCACCCTACCCCCACCCCACCCCCATCAGGAAACCCTCTACTTAACCCTTGAGACAAGTTCTACCTTCCCCTTTGGCCTTTGAGTCCGGGTTAGGAGGCTCACTGGCCTGCCTCCCATGAACAGTAAGTCACATCATGTCACAATAGTCCTTGACAGAGGACTCATGCCAGCATCTTGGCCCACGGTTATGGGGAGAGACTCAGTGGGACTTGCAAGCATTTGATTTTGAAGTCCTTGGGGACCTGAAGAATCCTGGCTTTTATCTGACCTTTGAGCTCAGCCATGAACAGGGAAGCTGGTAACTCCAATGAGGGAAGAAACCAAAGTCCAAAGATAGGCTATACTTTCACTTGTTCAGACACTTTAGCTTAGGCATACAGCTCTTCAGAAAGTTAGTCAATGTGAACGATAGATTGGAACCCAAACCTGGAGGGCTTCCCAGGTGGTCCAGTGGTTAAAAATCTGCCTGCCAATATAGGGGACACGGGTTCAAACCATGGTCCAGGAAGATCCCACATTCTGTAGGGCAACTAAGCCCATGTGCCACAATTACTGAGCCCATGAACTGAAACTGCTGTGCCCACATCCCACAACCACCGAATCCCGCTCACCCAGCGCCTATGCTTAGCAACAAAAGAAGCCTCCTCAGTGAGAAGCTCCTGCATTTCCGTAATGACTTGTGACATTGAGCATGATTTCATGTGTTTATGGCCATCTGTATATCTTCACTGGGGCTTCCCTGATAGCTCAGTTGGTAAAGAATCCACCTGCAAAGCAGAAGACCTTGGTTCAATTCCTGGGTCGGGAAGATCCCCTGGAGAAGGGATGGGCTACCCACTCCAGTATTCTTGGGCTTCCCTTCTGGCTCAGCTGGTAAAGAATCTGCCTGCAATGTGGGAGACCTGGGTTCAATCCCTGGGTTGGGAAGATCCCCTGGAGAAGGGAATGGCTACCCACTCCAGTATTTCTGGCCTGGAGAATTCCAGGGACTGTATAGTCCATGGGTTGCAAAGAGTTGGATACGACTGAGCTACTCAGCGCAAGCAGCCACGACGAGCTACCCTACGTCGGAGGTCAGGGGCAGCAGCCGAGAGTGCCAGGCTGCGACTACGCAGGAACGGCGGAGAGGAGCCACCCCGCATCCGAGTTCAGGGGCGGTGGCCGGGTAGATCAACTCACGTCCAAGGAGCAGTGGCTGCGCTGGTGCAGGAGGACCTAAAGGAGCTAGCCCATGTTGAAGGTCAGGAAGGGCAGCGGTGAGGAGATACCCTTCATCCAAGGTAAGGAGCAGCAGCTGCGCTTTGCTGGAGCAGCCGTGAAGAGATACCCCAGGCCCAAGGTAAGAGAAACCCAGGTAAGATGGTAAGTGTTGCAAGAGGGCATCAGAGGGCAGACCCACTGAAACCATACTCACAAAACACTAGTCAATCTTATCACACTAGGACAACAGCCTTGTCTAACTTAATGAAACCAAGCCATACCCGCGGGGTAACCCAAGACCGGCCGGTCATGGTGGAGACATCTGACAGAATGTGGTCCACTGGAGAAGGGAATGGCAAACCATTTCAGTATTCTTGCCTTGAGAACCCCATGAACAATATGAAAAGGCAAAATAATAGGATACTGAATGAGGAACTCCCCACATCAGTAGGTGCCCAATATGCTACTGGAGATCAGTGGAGAAAGAACTCCAGAAAGAATGAAGGGATGGAGCCAAAGCAAAAACAATACCCAGCTGTGGATGTGACTGGTGATGGAAACAAAGTCCAATGCTGTAAAGAGCAATATTGCTAGGAATCTGGAATGTCAGGTCCATGAATCAAGGCAAATTGGAAGTGGTCAAACAAGGGATGGCAAGAGTGAATGTTGACATTCTAGGAATCAGCAAACTAAAATGGACTGGAATGGGTGAATTTCATTCAGATGACCATTATATCTACTACTGTGGGCAGGAATCCCTCAGAAGAAATGGAGTAGCCATCATGGTCAACAAAAGAGTCCGAA
This sequence comes from Capra hircus, assembly GCF_001704415.2. Classification (NCBI taxonomy): domain Eukaryota; kingdom Metazoa; phylum Chordata; class Mammalia; order Artiodactyla; family Bovidae; genus Capra; species Capra hircus. Next base: position 45,799,492 of record NC_030831.1, read on the forward strand.
ATGCAGTACTTGGATGCAATCTCAAAAACAACAGAATGATCTCTGTTCATTTCCAAGGCAAACCATTCAATATCACCGTAATCCAAGTCTATGCCCCAACCAGTAATGCTGAAGAAGCTGAAATTGAACAGTTCTACAAAGACCTACAAGACCTTTTAGAACTAACACCCAAAAAAGATGTCCTTTTCATTTTAGGGGACTGGAATGCAAAAGTAGGAAGTCAAGAAACACCTGGAGTAACAGGCAAATTTGGCCTTGGAATGAGGAATGAAGCAGGGCAAAGACTAATAGAGTTTTGCCAAGAAAATGCATTGGTCATAGCAAACACCCTCTTCTGACAACACAAGAGAAGACTCTACACACGGACATCACCAGATGGTCAACACCGAAATCAGATTGATTATATTCTTTGCAGCCAAAGATGGAGAAGCTCTATACAGTCAACAAAAACAAGACCAGGAACTGACTGTGGCTCAGATCATGAACACCTTATTGTCAAATTCAGACTTAAATTGAAGAAAGTAGGGAAAACCACTAGACCATTCAGGTATGACCTAAATCAAATCCCTTATGATTATACAGTGGAAGTGAGAAATAGATTTAAGGGTCTAGATCTGATAGATAGAGTGCCTGATGAACTATGGAATGAGGCTCGTGACATTGTACAGGAGACAGGGCTCAAGATCATCCCCATGGAAAAGAAATGCAAAAAAGCAAAATGGCTGTCTGGGGAGGCCTTACAAATAGCTGTGAAAAGAAGAGAAGTGAAAAGCAAAGGAGAAAAGGAAAGATATAAGCATCTGAATGCAGAGTTCCAAAGAATAGCAAGAAGAGATAAGAAAGCCTTCTTCAGCGATCAATGCAAAGAAATAGAAGAAAACAACAGAATAGGAAAGACTAGAGATCTCTTCAAGAAAATTAGAGACACCAAGGGAACATTTCATGCAAAGATGGGCTCGATAAAGGACAGAAATGGTATGGACCTAACAGAAGCAGAAGATATTAAAAAGAGGTGGCAAGAATACGACCTGGATAATCATGATGGTGTGATCACTCATCTAGAGCCAGACATCCTGGAATGTGAAGTCAAGTGGGCCTTAGAAAGCATCACTACAAACAAAGCTAGTGGGGGTGATGGAATTCCAGTGGAGCTGTTTCAAGTCCTGAGGGATGATGCTGTGAAAGTGCTGCACTCCATATGCCAGCAAATTTGGAAAACTCAGCAGTGGCCAAAGGACTGGAAAAGGTCAGTTTTCATTCCAATCCCAAAGAAAGACAATGCCAAAGAATGCTCAAACTACTGCACAATTGCACTCATCTCACATGCTAGTAAAGGAATGCTCAAAATTCTCAAAGCCAGGCTTCAACAATATGTGAACCGTGAACTGCCAGATGTTCAAGCTGGTTTTAGAAAAGGCAGAGGAACCAGAGATCACATTGCCAACATCTGCTGGATCATGGAAAAAGCAAGAGAGTTCCAGAAAAACATCTATTTCTGCTTTACTGACTATGGCAAAGCCTTTGACTGTGTGGATCACAATAAACTGGAAAATTCTGAGAGAAATGGGAATACCAGACCACCTGACCTGCCTCTTGAGAAATCTGTATGCAGGTCAGGAAGCAACAGTTAGAACTGGACATGGAACAACAGACTGGTTCCAAGTAGGAAAAGGAGTCTGTCAATGCTGTATATTGTCACCCTGCCTATTTAACTTCTATGCAGAGTACATCATGAGAAACACTGGACTGGAAGAAACACAAGCTGGAATCAAGATTGCCGGGAGAAATATCAACCACCTCAGATATGCAGATGACACCACCCTTCTGGCAGAAAGTGAGAGGAACTCAAAAGCCTCTTGATGAAAGTGAAAGAGGAGAGTGAAAAAGTTGGCTTAAAGCTCAACATTCAGAAAACGAAGATCATGGCATCTGGTCCCATCACTTCATGGGAAATAGATGGGGAAACAGTAGAAACAGTGTCAGACTTTATTTGGGGGTGCTCCAAAATCTCTGCAGATGGTGACTGCAGCCATGAAATTAAAAGACGCTTACTCCTTGGAAGAAAAGTTGACCAACCTAGATAGCATATTCAAAAGCAGAGACATTACTTTGCTGACTAAGGTCCGTCTAGTCAAGGCTATGGTTTTTCCTGTGGTCATATATGGATGTGAGAGTTGGACTGTGAAGAAGGCTGAGCGCCGAAGAATTGGTGCTCTTGAACTGTTGTGTTGGAGAAGACTCTTGAGAGTCCCTTGGACTGCAAGGAGATCCAACCAGTCCATTCTGAAGGAGATCAGCGTTGGGATTTCTTTGGAAGGAATGATGCTAAAGCTGAAACTCCAGTACTTTGGACACCTCATGCGAAGAGTTGACCCATTGGAAAAGACTCTGATGCTGGGAGGGATTGGGGGCAGGAGGAGAAGGGAACGACAGAGGATGAGATGGCTGGATGGCATCACTGACTGGATGGACGTGAGTGTGAGTGAACTCCGGGAGCTGGTGATGGACAGGGAGGCCTGGTGTGCTGCGATTCATGGGGTCACAAAAAGTCAGACACGACTGAGTGACTGAACTGAACTGAACTAGCTACTTTAACTTTCACATATCTTCACTGGTGAAATGTCTCTTCAAATCTTCTCATTTGGGGTTGATTTATTTTAGTAGTAATAGAAGTAGTAATAATTTTTTATTGTTAGCTTTTGAGAGCTCTCTGTGCATTCTGATTACAGATCTTCTGTTGAGATGTGACTTTCAAATATCTTTCCCAGTCTGTAGCTTATCTTTTCATCGTCTTGACGGTGTCTTTGGAGAGCAAATGTTTTTAATTTTAATAAAACTCAACTTATATATTTCTAATCATATCATCCTTTTGGTGTTATGCACAGATACTCTTTGCCTAACCCAAGGTTACAGAGATTTTTTTCTGTGTTTCCTCATAGAAATTTTATGTTTTACGTTTAGGTCAATGATTTGTTTTAGTTAATTTTTGTACGAGTTGTGAGCTATAAGTCAAGATGGTATGTGTGTGGACATACAATTGTTTTAACAGCATTTGTTCAAAAGACTGGCCTCCTTACATTAAGCTGCCTTTGCACTTTTACCAAAAATCAGTTGACTGTATTCATGTTTCTGAACTCTCCATTCTGTTCCATTGATCTTTGTGGCTATCATTTCACCAACACCACATTATCTTGGTTCTACAGTTTTATATTAGGTCTTAAACTCAGACAATGTCTGAATCCAATAGTCCTCACAACTGGTCCTTCTTTGTCAAAGACAAAGAAAAATGGCCCTTCTAGTTCCTTTGTCTTTCCGTATAAATTTTAGAATCTGCTTGTAGGAAGTTACCAAAAAAGCCCACTGGTATTTAGATTAAGATTGTGTTGAATGCATAGATTAATTCAGAGAGAATTTACCTCTTAACAATAATGAAACTTTAGGACTACGAACACAGTATATCGCTCAACTATTCTAAGTCTTATTTGAAACACTCTTATACAGATCTGGAACATTTTTTTTTTCAGTTTATATGTAAGTATTTGTTGAGGCTTTTTATGTTCTTGTAAATGATTATGGCGATGGAGATGGTAAAAGACCGGAAGCCTGGCACGCTGCAGTCCATGGAGTTACAAAGAGTCAGACATGACTGAGCAACTGGACAACAACAAAAGTGATCTGGGATTTTTTTCATTTAAAATTCCAATTATTCATTGTTGCTATATATAAATACAATTGATTCCAGTGTATTGACTTTTTATACTTAGACCTTTCTAAACCCACTTATTAGTTACGGGAGCGGTTTCTTTGTCCATTAAAGTTTTTTTCAATATAAGTAACCATGTTGTTTGCTAATAGAGACAGTTTTTATTTCCTGGTTTCCAGCTTGTGTATCTTTACACAGTGCTGACCAGGAGTCGTTAGAGAAGACACGCTTGGGTCCTCTAGTCTCAGTCTTCCACTATTAAATATGATGCTTATTACAGTTTTTTTATAGATGCTTTTTACCAGGCTAAGGAATTTTTCTTCTATTCTTGGTTTGCTGAAAGTTATCATGAATTAGTGTTGAATTCTGTCATAAGCTTTTTGGCATTTATTGAAATAATCATATGATTTTTCCTTCTTCAGTCTGCTGTTGTTGGTCAGTTGCTAAGTCACATCCGGCCCTTTGCAACCTCATGGACTGCAACATGCCAGGCTTCCCTGTCCTTCACTATCTCCCAGAGTTTGCTCAGATTCATGTCCATTGAGTTGACAATGCTGTTCAGTCATCTCATACTCTGTCATCCCTTTCTCCTCTTGCCCTCAATTTTTCGCAGCATCAGGGTCTTTTCCAATGAGCCGGCTCTTCACATCAGGTGGCCAAAGTAGAGTTTCAGCTTTAGCAACAGTCCTTCCAATGACTATTCAGGGTTGATCTCCTTTAGAGTTGACTGGATTGGTCTTCGTACTGTCCAAGGGACTCTCAAGAGTCTTCTCCAGAACCACAGTTCAAAAGCATTAATTCTTTGGTATTCCTGTTCAGCCTTCATTGGGGTCTAAAGGTGGCTTCAGTCTGTTACTTTAGTGAATTATATTGATTGATTTTTCAAAGTTGAACCAGCTTTGCATTCCTAAAATAAACCACACTTGATGGTGATACAACATCCCTTATATATATGACTGAGTTCATTATTCGGTCAACAATGTTGATACATTATTAAGAATTGTTTGTCCATGAAGGATATTGATCTGTATTTTTTGTTTCTTGTAGTGTCTTTTTCTGGTTTGGGCACTAGAGTAATGCTGACCTCATAAAAGGACTTATGGAATCTGTCTACCTCTTCTATTTTCTGAAAGAGATTATGAATTGGTATCAGATCTTTGTTAAATATTTGGTGGCATTCATCAAACCATCTGTGCCTAGAGTTTCCTTTGTTGGAAGGTTTTAAGTTTTGAATCTAATTAGTTTGAAAGAGTATTGCTCAGATGATCTATTTCTTCTAAAGTATGTTTTAATAACTTATGTATTTCAAGGAATTGGTTGATTTCAATTTGTTCAATTTATCAGCATAGAATTGTTCATAAGATTCCCTTGTTGTTGTTTTTTAATGTCTGAGAATTCTCTAGTAAGATCCCTTTTTCATTCCTGAATTAACCAAACAGCACTTTCAACAGCTCAAATTCAAATAATTTTTAGCCCGTATCGTGTTCCAGGGGCTATGCTAGACTGGACGCTGCCCCAGACGTATGGAAGAACAGTCTCCAGCAGGGGCTGAGTACACCTCCATTTCTACACTCTGCTCTAGGTGCTGAGGCTGAGACTCTGAAAACGACGTTTCTCAGATATACTTGCTATCATCTGATGAAAGACACTAGAGAGAGATCAGAAGATGGGAGAAGGGCTTCCAGTTCCTATTAGCTCCAGCACCTTCCAAAAGCTCTAGGCTCAGCCTTCAGCTTCTTTTGGCAATCCAGCCTGTGGAACCCCCTCAGAGGTACAGCATCCGCCAGCTGTATCTCTCCCCTCCTCATCCTGTAGTCTGAGCATTAGGCACACGGGGCCCCTTCACCCATCTGACCACCAGCTGCTCAGGGGCCCTGCCCTTAAGCCCCTAGGCCTCAGGAACCTCACTTCTTCATTTCTGCCACCCCACCCACCCCAGCCTTAGGAGTGGTAGCTACTTCCTGCGGTTACTAATATCTGGGCTATCTCAGGATCTCCTATCTTCTCTTTCATCCTTCAGCTTTTATATTAGCAGCTACCTATACCCAATCCCCCTGCACCTGAAACACTTTGTAGGGGGTTCTTTTTTCTGTCTGCCTCCTTGCATTGAGGAAACGAGAGGTACGCAGGAAGTGACAAGAGGTCATGCAAAGGGGAACACAGTGGGTGCCCAGAGGTTAGGGAAGATAGGAAAAGAGGAAGGCAGAGGAAAGACTCTAGCAAAGGGCCCATTCCCCACAGGAGCCTCTCGTTTCTATCCCTGTTAAAAAAATCAACATGCTTGGCCTCCCTCTAAAACTCTGGCCAGACATGCCAGACATGCACAGACATGCCTCTTGCCCCTGGTTCCTCTCAGCATAGGGAACATAGGCTGGCCTTTTCTTACTGAGACTATATTACCCAAAATACAAACAGCTAAAAAGGAACTCTATCTCATCAGTTTTAAGATACACACTTTTTTGCACTTTAACATTTCTGAGATCAGGATATATACTACAGTCAGTGGCATCTTGCAACTATGAACAGGTAGAAACTTTTTTTCCTGTCTTAGTGGTATATAAAATAAGGGTGCGTCTTTCAATGACATTTTAGAGTTTATTGAATAAATTATTTCTGCCAAGTTTAGTTTTCTGGTTTTCTGGTTGTCTGGAGTTATAGCAAATATCTTTGGCAGAGATAGGGAACTATCCATCAACATCTGTTTCCTTCTTTCCTGGTAATAAAATTTTAACTTGACCTTATGGTCACCTAGCTAGTGACCACATTTCCAGGCCTCCTTGGCAGTAGGTTCAGTTGTTTGATGAACTTGGGGCCAATGGGATGTGAGCGGATGTGATGTGTACAACTTCTGGATCCTGGATAACAAAAAGACAAGCCTTAGACAAGACTTAGGGTTTCTGCCTTCCCCCTCCACACAAGCTAGACCTTGAACAAGCCTGAGATTCAGCTTCAGCCTTGAAGGTGTCAGCAGTGCCCTGAGGGGTGGGGTGGGGTGGGTAGCAAAGTCACAGTATAAAAGAACCTAGATCTCTGAATGACCATGAGAAACCAGGGCACCTGCCCACAAAGCAGCTCATCTTGGGACTGATACATGGGAGAGATGTCGCCTTCTCTCTTTCTTAATCCATTATATTTGGGAATCGCTTTTTTCCCAACAGGTCAAACTTTCTCTGAACAAAAATACCTCCTCCTACTCAGCGACTGGCTCATCCTTGCCTGCCCCTTGTCTGGCCACATTTTTGTCCAGTTTCCTTACTATCTCCTTGCAACAGATACCGAGACTCTGCCCCTGCCATAGGATATTTTAACCTGGCATGTTGATGTTCTGATTGTTCTGACAAGGACTGATTTGCTTAATGATTTTACTATTTCCCATTTATGCTGCTTGTCAGCTGCTGCATGCTGCATGTAACCATTGTCAGTGAGGTTTACATTTTGGAGATGATTTTTTTCCTTCCGTCAATTTAATAATCGCTTCAACACCTGTATAAAAGTAAAGTGAAAGTCACTCGATCTCATCTGACTCTTTGCGAGCCCATGGATATAGTCCATGGAATTCTCCAGGCCAGAATACTAGCATCGGTAGCCTTTCCCTTCTCCAGGGGATCTTCCCAACCCAGGGATTGAACTCAGGTCTCCCAGATTGCAGGTGGATTCTTTACCAGCTGAGCCAGAAGGGAAGCCCAAGAATACTGGAGTGAGTAACCTATCCCTTCTCCAGTGGATCTTCCCGACCCAGGAATCAAACCAGGGTCTCCTGCATTGCAGGCAGGTTATTTACCAACTGAGCTATCCAGGAAGCTTCATCAAGATGAAACCTCTTCCTGGCACACTAAAAGTGTGGGAAGGGGTAGAGAAAGGAAGAAGGAGGCAGGGAGAGGGCAAGAGGGAGAGAAGGAAGCAAGTACAAGAACAGTAGATTTGCCAAAGGGACAGCGGCCACAGAAAAGTGTCCCGCGTCTTCCGTATCCACTTCTCTGTTTCCCATCCTGGAAAATCATCCCAGTGGTTCCCCTCTTGGTTTTCCACATGACTAAACCCCACGGGTCTCAGTTAATCATGCTTGGGCCCGCCTGGCTGCCTCTCAGTTCCTCCGGCGCCTGCAGAGCCCTGCAGGGTGCAGACCCGGGCACACCGCCCACCCCCTCCCACCTTCCTCCCCCCTCACACCCACACCAAGGAGGGGTCCCACCAGAGACCTGGCTGAGTGTGGGGCCAGCCCGGGGTCTCCGGACCTCACAGCATGGAAGGGCCCTTCCGACTCCTGGCCTGCTTGGTGTGCATCGTCCCGATGGGTGAGTTTCCCACTCTTCCCTCCAGCGCGTTTTCAGAAGAGAATAGGTGCTCGTAAACTTGGAGGGACAGTCCTCTCCCTGCACTCAGGGCAGCTGGGTTGCCAGGGCCTCCGGGCCTGTAGGAAGGGAGAGCTGCACTTTGGGAGGCTGTGGTGACAGAAACCGTAACTCTAAGTCCAGGCTTTGCCTTGGATTCTGGGGACTTGAGGCAGTGCCAGGCTCCTCTGGGCTTCAGGGTCCCCACCTGCGGAAAGGTCACATACCCCACCCTCTGCTGTGAGGAGCCAGGGGGCATAATGGGCCAGCTCTGGGGAGGACAGGCTCTGGGCGGTGTGATCATCCAAGCGCTATGCATTTTAATGGGCTCCCCCTGGGAAAGTGGGGAAAGCACATGGCTGATTGCGGGTAGGGGTGGCAACTTCCTGTGGGCAGTAGGCAAGTGATCGAGGGCACCCTTCTGCCCAGCAGGAACCCCAAGAAGGGAGTGGGAACTCTTACTGGCAGGCTTGAGCAACAGCGTCTCTTCACTTAAGGTGACTTAGCTCAAGGAGTTGGTGTCCCTGGAATCAGCGTGTCTCAAAAAGTGGTCACAGATCATCTGCCTCAGAATCCCAGGGGGGGCAAACCTCTGTTAAAATGCGCATTCTTCAGCTTTGCTCTGCAGAATCAGAAAATGTCAGGAGCAGGGCCCAGGAGCCTGCATTTTCAACCATCTTCTTGGGTGATTCTGATGCAGGATTCAGTAGAGGGCCCCTGGGATATGTGAAAAAGGCAATCCCCATGTCCCCACTGTCCAGGCCCCTGTCTTCTCCTCTACCCTACTCAGGCTGAGACATCCCTCTCGTGACATGTCCCTGGACTCAGCATCCAGGCCTCTCTGTGTACAGCCACTGGCCACTGATATCACGGTGCTCCAAGCTGTTAGTCAATCTTCCTTAGGTGGAGTCCTGTCTCCACAACTGGATCATAAACTCCCACTCCTGGGCCCCTCAGGCCTTTCTCGCTAGCTTTCAGCACTGAGCAGAGTCCTACTGGGGGCTGATTTGAATAGTAACAGCAAGTACCTCTTATTAAGGGCTGGGCACTTTAAGTACTGGGCTTCCCTGTGGCTCAGCTGGTAAAGAATCCACCTGCAATACTGGAGACCTGGGTTGGGAAGATGCCCTGGAGAAGGGAAAGGCTACCCATGCCAGTATTCTGGCCTGGAGAATTCCATCGACTATATAATCCGTGGGGTCACAAAGAGTCAGACATGACTGAGTGACTTTCAGTCACTCACTCACTTAAAGTATTAATAGTCATTCAAGTAAGCATCATAATCCTATGAGAAAGAAACTATTACATTCTCTTTTCACAAATGAAAACTGAGGCACAGAGGGGTTCAGTGAGTGGTGCAGGGTGAAGCCGGGATTTGCTCTTGGGGATGTGTGCCTCAATCTGGGGCCACACCACCAGCTCCCACGCAACACTGCCCATGGTCCCACCCATAAAGCCCTGTGGTGGTGGCTGATAGGGGAGGGGCTTTCTTTGGCCAAGTTGACCCAATTCAGACATCTTTCTGGATGATTTAGGGTTGGATCCCACACAGAGAATGGGGCTGGAGAAGGTGACCCTCCCCAGGCCTGGGGGCAGATGGGAGAGTGGGTCAGAGAAGCACTGAAGCTTGGCTCTGCTATTTGCCAGCTGGATGGCTCTGGGCATGCTTAGTAACTTCAGTTATGTCTGACTCTTTGTGACCCTGCAGTCTGCCAGGCTCCTCGGTCCATGGGATTCTCCAGGCAAGAACACTGGAGTGGGTTGCCATGCCCTCCACAAGGGGGTTTTCTGGACCAAGGGATGGAACCCACGTCTCTGGAGTCTCCTGCAGGGACAGGCGGTTCTTTACCACTAGTGCTACCTACAGGTTGCTTAACTTATCTGAGCCTCGTTGAACAGGGGTCCCCACCACTCCATGGGCGCTGCGAAGGAGAATCCGGTCATGAGTGGAAGGCCCCCAGCACAGATCTGGCGCTCAGCAGCTGGGCAGTTAAACGGCAGTGAAATGTTGCTCAAGTCAGATATCTTCCAGGGCTGTTTTGTTTGGGATTGTTTTTTTTCCTCCTCCTCCAAGAGTCAGCAGCAATGAATCAGACAAAAAAGACAAAAAAAAAAAGAGAAAACTTAGAGGAAGCATGAGCAGTCACATGCTGAAGTACAAAACCCAAACCACACAAATGCTCCAGCTGTGTGTCACAGTTCTTCAGGAAGGCTGGGCATCCGTGGGAACCGTGGCAACTGGCCCAGGGAGGGGACTCCCTCTTCTCATGGCCAGCAGCTGCTTCCTGCTTGAAACCGGGAGGTCGTGAATTCTGGGGGAGCAGCGTCTCGCTGCCTGAAACCCCTCTGGGGCCGTTCACCCGGGAGCCTCTTTGCGGGCTGGCGGGCCTAGAAGGGGCCAGAGCTCAAGCCGCCCGAGGGCAGGGAGATCCCAGGCCACAGTCTCGTCCTGTCACACCTCTGAGAGAGCACAGGACCCTGGGCTGGCCATCGGCATGGGAGGAATTCATGCAGGAAACATCCCCCTCTCCCATTTTCTGGACCTTCTCCCAGATTCTGGCATCCCCTACCTGCACCCGGTGCCCTGGGGCAACCCCTCATCCCCTGGGGGCCCACACCACACACTCTCTTTTGTCTTTCCTTTCTGTCTCCCCACAGATCTGCTTTTAGAAAGCGGGCGATGTCAGGGGACATGAGAGGTGGTGGGAAGAGCAGGGGTCTGGGAGCTCCGGCCACCTGGTGACCTCGGACAAGACCTCTGTTGGTCCCCAAATCTCTGATGACTGGTGCAGTGACCGCAGTGGTTGCCAACCTGAAGGACCATCGTGCTGGGCCTTTGATGGCAGCTCATTTCCTCTTCACCACAACCCCGCAAAGTGAAGACCCTTGTCCTTGTTTTCAGGGACGCTCAAGGAGGTCAGGGGACTTCTGGGTGTCAGAGCCTGGATGAGACCTGGAGTCTCCCAAGGCCAGGCTTGCCCTTGACACTGCCTACACCTGTGTGCAGTGGGTGGTGAGCCTGAGGCAAAGCTTGGGGCTCAGAGGAACTTACTTTGCTAGCTCTAGACTTCTGCAGAAAAACAAACTGGAAAGGCAAGACGATTTGCACAGTCACCCAAGGTCATGGGGGGTTTATTTGGGATGTGGGGAAAGGTCAGGGACTGCTGTCATGGGCCCAGGAAGAAATGAAGATTGGATGAGCCAGAACACTTCCTCTGTCCCTGGTGGGTACTGTGGCCAGCAGCTGAGACCGAGAAGTCCTGCCCCCGGAGGAGGAGGGGTGTAGGAGTGGGAGCACGGCAGGGACGGCTGAATCAGAACTCCCAAGAGCAACGCCACATGATGGACACTGGCCCCGGGGCAGGCTCCGCTCAGGGCCCTGCATCTCCATCAGTCCAGCGAGAAGGTCCAGATCCACAACCACGCAGCCAGAGAGGCAAGGGTTAAAGGGGACACAGGACAACCGAGGGCAGAGGGGAACAGTCAGGCCGTTCAACAGCTCACTTGTCCCTTTGCCTCCCCTGTACCCTGGAACCTGCGGGGTCTGCTTCTCAGTGGAGGATGGACTCCTGTTTCTGCTCCCTCCTCTCCCCTCTGGTCTCCCTGCTTTTCTCACTTTTTCTCTGCTAATAACCTGTCTGGACTGCTACATGCAGGCCCGGAAGGCAGAGTTATTGAGAACAAACTGCAGGCAGAAAGGATTGGAAAAGTGAGAATGGGGTGTTCAGGTTCTGCAGACATCTCTATTGCCGAGTCCCTGTCCCACCCTGGCACCCCTGGCACAGGGCTTTGGAAGCTGATACTCAGTGCTGCAGCCCCCAACCTCTCTCAGTGAGCATCATCACCATGGGGAGACGGGAGCAACTCAGACAGCTTAGTAAGTGGCTGTGCGGGACCATCAGACGTGGGCGCCTCTTTCTGAGCAGCTGAATTTGCTGGATAACTAATAGCTTGTTTTAAAATACCTGAAGTCTCTCAATTAATTTTCAATTGCCATATTTCTAAAATGCTTACTAGACATCTTCGTCATTTTCATCAAGATATCATTTTCCGACATAGACTTTTAGATTTAAAAGTCTCCTTAGCAAACATCTACAGACGTCATTTCACAGATGAGCCCACTGAAGCCAGAGCTACGAGGATTCACCTAAAGTTACAAAGTCACGGCCAGTCTAGCCAGGGCTATAGCCCCAGACAGCCTGAGACTCCATCTGAGGGGCACGTCTCTCATGGCAATGAACCCTTCCAAGGTGACTCAGGTCACGGCCGTGAGCATCTGTTCCTCCAGCCTGCTGCGGGGAGTGATGCCTCAAGGCGCTCTGCACTTACTCATCCTCTGAAGGGTCCCATTTGTGCTACACTTAGATCATTTCCGTCCTGAGTCATCACATTACTTTTTCTGAACCCTCCTCCCTGACAGAAAGCTGATTATCATCCCTAGCTGCTTTCAGTGGACCTACAAACAGAAGTCACTTTCTAGCTTTTCAATCTGTTATTTCCCTAGGCTGGGAAGCTAATTAAACAAACTTGTTAGAATTGTAAGTAAACAAAAAACAAACAGCGGCTGAGCCAGTCTGTAAACACACTGAGGAGGCAACTGGTTGGTATGGTAACTGCATCCCCAACACCCGGCACAGGCTTAAGCACCTAACAGACCTTCAATAAGCTTCTATTGTGTGAAAAAATACATGAATCTCAGGTTAGCTAAGGGCAAGGCCCGTGCTATTGCACGCCTAAGATGTCAAGTTGAGCTGCAGCTAGTGCAGTCTGGAGCCAAAACAATCCCCCCACTGCGTCGCTTGAGTTTTCTGCCCAGAGTCCTCCTTCCGCACCACTGGAAAGCACTGCCCCCTGCTCCCTTCTGGTCCCAGGCTGTCTGCAGAGCTGGTGAAGGAGGGAACTAACATCGCTGAGCGTTCGCTGAGTGACAGCTCTGTCCAGGTGGCCTTCATGGGTGACTTCATTCCATCCTCAATCTTATGAGGAAAGTACCATGTTCCCCATTTTGCATCAGAGGAACCTGGAGACTTGGGACATTAAGCAACAGACACCACCCAAAGATCTCCCTGTAAGTGGATCGGCCTAGGTGCCAGGGACAGACTGGGTCCTCCAGACAAGTGAGAATGTCATCTGCCTTCAGCTATACCAAAGCGGGAGTGCTGTTCACAGCACCCCATGGCCCACCATTGAGGGGAGGCATTTCAGGCAGTACGAAGAATTCAGGCCTCCTGTTGACACTTGGAGGTTGACAGAGATGAGGCAGCGGGAGTAGAGACCCTCCCTATAAAAGAGGCTGTGGTTCCAGCTCAGGGGCCATCCCTGCCCTGTCCTAAGAGATATGCAAAAGCTTCAAGAAGGAATGGTAAATGTCACGGGAACTGGGGAGCTTGGATTCCTGCCAAAGCCAATGCACTTGCTCCCTGGGTAGTTCCTGCCGGGACTTTCCTCACCTCGAGTCCCCTGGGTGGACTCACCCAACAGTGAGTCCCGTGCCGCCTCTTGGAAGCCCACACAGTAGCTAAACTGTCACACCTCGTGAAAGGGCCTCTGTGTGCCCTCTCTCCTCCTAGAGCAGAACTCACTCTGAGAGGGAAGGTCCCTGGCCAATCACACACCAGGATGCTCCCAACCCAGGCTGCCATACTCAGGCAGACAGAGTCCAGGGACCTGACCCACCTGTAGTCAAAATTCAGCCTCTGTACATCGGTGTCGGATTTAAGTCTTGGGGACAGAGTTTGGGGTGAAGTGGAAAGAAAGTAGTCAAAATTCAGCCTCTGTACACCGGTGTCGGATTTAAGTCTTGGGGACAGAGTTTGGGGTGAAGTGGAAAGAAAGAGCTTTATTACTTTGCCAGGCAAAGGGCTAATGCCCTCAACACTGCCTTTTGGACACTGGGAAGAACGTGGGCCTCCTGGTGACCTAAACTGTGTGTCCTGTCCAGGAAGGGTAGTGAGGGATCATATAATATTCAAGGAGAAGGGTGTGATGGGCTCATGGACATTCTTCTGATTGGTTGCTGATGACGTAATTGGGAGTCAACATCATCTTCTGGTTTCAATTAGTCTGTGGTCTATGCGCTTGTGGGCGGCATACAGTTAACTTCTACCTGGTGGGAGTTTCAGTATCTGCAAAACAGCTAAAGGACATGCACAGAATATCATCTATAGTCCTTGTGCAGGTGTGTTAAATCACTCAGTCGTGATGCTCCACAAGCATCATGGAGCCAGGCATCGATTTCCCAGCAACTGTTTGATATTGCTCTGGACACATCCCCTCTCAAAGCCAGGCACTGGGACCAGAGCTGGGGCTACAAAGAATAAGAGAATAATTTATCAGCCTATTGCTTGTGAGAGGTGGGAGGTCAGAGGAGGCTGAGGTCACAGAGGGTGGGAGTAAAGCGAAACCGAGGCTGAGCCTCGAGATTGGGAGATGCTTTCTGCAGCTGGAAGTACTGAATGAACGAGCAAACCTTCAAAAAGTTTTCTCTGATTTGGAACTAGGCCCTCTGATTATTAACTGGGCATACAATCTCTTACTAGGAATAGATGAGGAAGTTAGCTGGGGTTCAAAAGCATATTTCCACTTGTCCAGAAGAAAGGAGATTTGGCTTAGAAACAGACTGTGTGTGGGGGGGGGGGGGGCGGGGGGGAAGGTCATGGTGTTATTTCACTGCAAGCTCGGCGCAATCCCAAAGTGAGGTTTTATGTGAGTCACAGTTCACACAACCCAATCTGTACCCCACTCTGGCTGGCCCAGCACATGTGGAGGCCCCGGGGTCAGGAAACTACACTGCACGGAGAGTACCAAGCGGCCAGTGAGGATGGAGAGGGGCAGGTGAAGGGCTGGGACATCTGCCAGAGAGGACAAGGCTTATGGGTCCAGGAGAGCCACGATGGGATCTGGGGAGGGCCATCACGGGGAGGGGAGGAGAAGGCTCCAGACAGCAACATTGGTCACGTGAGGGGCAGGAGACATTGCTCTCCTTGGATAAGGCCCGAGTTTCTATGCCCTTATTGCACTAGAGTGCAGCAGAGGAATCAGGCAGTCCTGAGTCTGAATGCCCAGGAGGAGTGCCCTGTCCTGTAGATTATTCATAGATGGGATGGGTTCCAGCTGTGAGCTGAGGGGATTCCCATCCAAGATACAAGTTGGGCTACTGCCAAGAGCAAAGAGCGCTGGACTTGGAGTCATGTGATGCAATGTATGTGAAAGAACTTAGCAAATTGCAAAGCGCTTTGGAAATGCAGGAGCTGCTATGTTATTCCCTGTAGAGATCCCTGCACCCAGGGACCAGCAGCTCAGCCTGCCCCCGCTCCTTGAGGAGGCGCCCCTTGGTCTGATCCTCCCGGCACTGACACCCATCGGCCCACCCGGTTCACCGCTCTCCCAAAGAAGCGCACACCTGCAACAACAGAGGCAGTGAGTGATCTCCAGCCCTCCCTAAGCTGCAGCAGAGTGCAGCTTGCAGACCTTAGCTCAACCACACTTCGGAGGCCCACGACATGGGAGGTGAGGAAACCTGAGCCCAAAAGCACTTGGTGCAAAGCGAGGAGGCAGCGTGAAGGTCTGCCCCTCTTGGTCTCTCAGCTCCCTGTCTGGACACTGGCCTATTGGAAAGCCCACTTGGGTGAAACTGGAGTACAGAGGAACTTCAATCACCAACTCAATGCATCAGCTTCAAAACATACCACCCCCTCCCAAGGTCTCCGTTGCCCCTCTGTAAGTGGGAATGTTGCTCTCCCTGGATAGGGCCCGAGTTTCTGTGCCCTTAGTGCATTAGAGTGCAGCAGAGGAGTCAGGCAGTCCCGAGTCTGAACATCAGCTTTGCCTCATCCTAGCTGTGTGACCTCGGGCAATTACTCAACCTCTCTGTGCCCTGTTTTATTAACATGTAACCTGGGGCTAACTCTTCTTACCTCTAGGATCACTTGTGAGGACTAAAAGAGATACCACTGGGAACTTGCTCTACACAGAGATGAACAGTAAGTGCCTTTACTACTATCATCATCAGGTGGGGGGTTGAGTGTGGGGAAATCTTATGGACAAACTGTAACCACAGGATCCCCGGGGTTTTCTCAAGCAGGGCAGGTTTGATGGGGAAGAGGTTGGGAACAGTGGGCCCCTCGGTGAGGTGGGACCGTCCTGAGCGAAGCAAACAGTCCCAGGGAAGCAGGGATGGGAAGAGGGGAGCGGGAGGGGCAGGGGAAGATCCAGGCACCCAGAAAGTCACGGGAGTCAAGGTCCTGGGAGATGCCTCTGGAGTCCCGGGGTGGGTTTCCAGACCCCTCCCCTCCTTCCCCGCAACTCGCGAGGGGAGGAGGGCGCTTCCTGCGCCCCGGGAGTTTCCAGGCCCCTCGGGATGCGGGTAGGGTGGACGCACGCGCCCGCGCTGCCCGCCCGCCCGCCTGCCCGCAGGTGCGCCCTCGCAGCGCTGGTCCATGCAGGTGCCTGCCGAGGTGAGCGCGACGGCGGGCGAGGCCGCGGTGCTGCCCTGCACCTTCACGCACCCGCACCGCCACTACGACGGGCCGCTCACGGCCATCTGGCGCGCCGGCGAGCCGTTCGCCGGCCCGCAGGTGTTCCGCTGCGCCGCGGCGCGCGGCAGCGAGCTGTGCCAGACGGCGCTCAGCCTGCACGGCCGCTTCCGGCTGCTCGGCAACCCGCGCCGCAACGACCTGACGCTGCGCATCGAGCGCCTGGCGCTGGCCGACGACAGCCGCTACTTCTGCCGCGTCGAGTTCGCGGGCGACGTCCACGACCGCTACGAGAGCCGTCAGGGC
The DNA here is from genome assembly GCF_001704415.2 of Capra hircus. NCBI lineage: Eukaryota > Metazoa > Chordata > Mammalia > Artiodactyla > Bovidae > Capra > Capra hircus. Next base: position 45,816,306 of record NC_030831.1, read on the forward strand.
GTCCGGCTCCGCGTGACGGGTGAGCGCGCCGCCCGACTTCGCTCGCCGCGTCCCGCGGGGCTCTCGGTGCGGGGTCTGGGCTGGGATCCGAGGGATTACAACGGGCACATCCCTTCCTCTAGAGCAGTGTGCTCCCACACCTGGAAGGGCCACAAGCCCCCAGGTAACTGGTTCAAAGGCCGCGGAATCCAGGCCCCGGGACGGGCTTGGTGGATGGAGCCTGGGATGGGTGCTGCACTGAAGCTCGTAGTGAGTGAGTGTGCCCCAACAGCCCTGAGACTAGCGGGGAGAAAAACGAGGAACAAGGGCTGCAGTGGGCCGTGCGCACTGAAGGGGCACAGGGAGCCCACCACGTGCCCAGCACTTCGCTAGACCCTGAGGTTTAAGGATGGGGGACCAGGATCCTAGAAAGGCGATTCTCAAGCCTGGCTAGCTCTGGAATGACTTAAGGAGCTTTAAAAAAAAAAAAAAATTCAAGATCCCCCGCTGTGGGGGACCCAGGCGTTCTGGGTGTAGTTTGGCTCTGCCAAGAACCACTCATGTGCCCTTGGGCTAGCTGGGCAGCCTCTCTGACCACACTTCAGTTTCCTCGGACTTGTCCGCCTCAGTCTCACGGATTTGGTGAATCCGTCTCCACTCCAGATGTCAGTGAGGCTGTCTGGGGAGTGCCCTTGAAATCTCTCCAGCCGACTGCCCCCCCCCCCCCCCGCAACCCCTCGCGCCCCTATCGTGCGGCTGCCTGCGTGCATGCTGTCGCTTCAGTCGCCTCCCGCTCTTTGTGACCCCGAGCCACCAGGCTCCTCTGTCCATGGGATTCTCCAGGGAAGAATACTGAGTGGGTTACCATTCCATTCTCCAGGGGATCTACCGGACCCAGGGATCGAACCTGCTTGCACACGGGGGTTCTTTGCCACTAGCGCCACCTGGGGAGCCCCAGGCATGCTCTATCACATAGGAATGACGTTTAGAAAGCACTTGCCCAGGCACCCCGCATGAATTAACCTGTCAGATCTTCCCCAGAACCTCATAAAATAAGTGATCCCCACTTTACACGAGAAGAAACTAAGGCCCAGAGCGATGGAATAACTTGCCAAAGGCCACACCTGTTCTGGGAACCCAGACGCCCTGGCGCCCCGAGCGCCTCTCCCTTCCTCTCATATCCTATCCCCGCTCCCTCCTCCAAAACTCTCCGCGAAGGGGCCAGGGAGGGATGCCCCTTGCCGTTTCCTTTGCCCGCCGCTGCTCTGACCTCGCTTTGCTTTCTCCCGGGTCCTCCTTCGGCCGCCGCCCGCAGCCGCCCCGCGGATCGTCAACATCTCTGTGCTGCCAGGCCCGGGGCACGCCTTCCACGCGCTCTGCACCGCTGAAGGGGAGCCACCGCCCGCCCTCGCCTGGTCCGGCCCGGCCCTGGGCAACGGCTCGGCCGCTACGCGGAGCCCAGGTCATGATCACGGCCACCAGGTGACCGCCGAGCTGCCCGCGCTGGCCCACGACGGCCGCTACACGTGTACGGCCTCCAACAGCCTGGGTCGCGCGGAAGCCAGCGTCTACTTGTTTCGTTTCCACGGCGCCTCTGGGGCCTCGGCGACTGCCCTCCTGCTAGGCGCACTCGGCCTCAAGGCACTGCTGCTGCTCGGCGTTCTGGGCGTTCGGGCCGCTGCCCATCATCGCCTAGGTGGGTGCGACCCTGGGCCAGGATGGGTGCTGAGGGCAAGTGAGGTCTCCTCCAGGCTGACCACCTGGCCTGACCCAACTGGAACTTCATTTATGCACCTGTGCGTCTCCTTCTCCTCCCTGGTCAAGCCCAGGAGGTACAGGCCAGCGTGAGCCAATTTTACCATCAGGAAGCTGAGGCCAGAGAGGTTAGGGAACTTGCCTCCAGCCTACAGTCACAGAGATATACTCACCCTTTTGCCAAGTGCCCCGTAAATGACTCAACCCGAAGGGCCCTGACCACACACAGGCTTTCCCAAATAGCACCATTTCATTCATTAGGTTGCAACAGCATCCCGAGCACTAACTACATGTTGCATAGGGGCTGGAAATACACAGAAATGAATATGACATGGTGCCCTGCCCTTGAATGGGATGCTGAGAAGTAAGCAGATAATTGCAGTCTGCGGAGAGAAGTGCGCTCAACCCAGGTACTGCAGAGGCCCAGAGGCCTCTCTCCGATGGGGCTTCGGGACAGGAGCCAGGCGGCAAGGCTGTGCACAGTAAAAGGAGGCTAAACCAAAAGCTGTCAGCAGCTGGGAGCTGGGAGGACAAGGAGCTAGCACTGTTCCTAGCAGAGGGCACAGCACCTATGCAAGCGTGGAAGCTTGAACTAGCAAGCTGTCTTCAGAGAGCCGTGGCCACCCCTCCCTACTCTCACTAAGCTGGATGGGAGATTTGTTCTGTGCCCCAGAGAAGGGGCTTCCCAGAGCGTCTCAGCTCACCCAGGTGAGTAGCACCAGCCTCAGACTCTCCCAGGATGAAATCCAAACTTTGCCACAGTTGCCTTGGCTGCCATCTTTGCTGTGGCCATGCTGGCTTTCTCGCAGGGTCTTCAAACCCACCAAGAATTCTGTACTCGAGGGGCCTCAGAAAAGCAGGTCTCCCTGCTAGGTGTGCTCCTCACTCCCCGTCTTCCTAGGTAACTGTCATCTTTCAGGTCACTCTTTCACATTCTGCTGGCTAGCTCGTCTCCCTCCAGACCACTCTCTCACGGTGGGGTGGGATGGGCAGCAGGGCTTGGAGGCCAGAGGCCACCGCGCAGATTCATGCCTCCTCTCTCTCTGTCCCTCACACAGAGCACCCAGTCACCCCGGACGCTCCGCCAAGGTAAGCGAGCTAGCCCACCCCCACCTCACCCCTCTCTGGTTCCCACTGGCAAAGGGGTGCAAGCTTCTCAGGCAGAGCAGTGCAAGAAGAAACTGGACAACAGGCCGGGGCAGGGTTCTAGCCCTTCTCAGTGTCAAGGCTCTCCCTGCTGCCCCCTGAAGCTCCCGCTCCTTCAGTCCGCCAAGGCTGACCAGCGAGACCAGGCCATGCCGACCTGCTTCCGCACTCCTATCCCACCACGTTCCCAGCACTGACTTTGGGCCTCGCACTGGCCTGTCTCCCAGGCCAGCTGCTTGGTGTCCATGCTGTTGAGGGTCATTTTTCTGTGCCTTCCTTATCTGCACCTAGAGGCATCCCTGGAGATGGTGTTTTTCCTCTCGAAGTGCCCAGTGCTCTAGAACAGATCCCCACAAAAGCCACCATAAGGCAATCATTGTCTCAGACACCCTGCTGAATGAAGGCTTTGCAAGCAAAATGTCAGTAGAGGTACTGAGGGCTTGGTTGAGGGCCCACAGACCTAAAAGGTAGGAAGTACAGACCTTACCCCTTCTTGGTGTCTGTCCAAGTGAAGCTCCATATTATAGAACAAATGCTGTCTGGGATGCTTGGGGGAGGCAGGAAGCTGGTGACAGCCGTCTAGGACCCCTTAGACAAGCCTAGGCACTCCTATAGCTCCGCTCCACTTGGGCCTGGGGGCTGGGAGAGCCACACTGCCAGCCCAGAACCCTCTCTGCAGATGTCCACTTAGCAGTCCCCCACATTCTAGAATACCTGCGCAAAGTCCCTGTTCTTTACTAACTTACTATTGCACCAGGGCACCTAAATCAGAAAGCTGACCATTGCTAAAAATATCTGTTGATCCCTATCATGTACTGGGCACTGTTTTGGATGCTAAAAGTAAAGCAAAAATCCTCCATCTCAGAGAACTCACACTTGAATGTGGAGAATTTTAATAAATACCTAAACAAGAGATCTTAGATTATACAATAAGAGCTGTGGGGGGAAAAAAAATGGACAAGGCGATAGAGCAAAGCCCCAGAAGAGGGAGGTGCCACTGGGTTGTGGCTGCTTCAGACCCGTCATCCTGTCTGAGGACACCAAGAGATGGGAGGCAGGCACCCATATGGGCAGGTAAGGGTGCTAGGGGCAACTGGGAGGCAAAGGCTCAGGCGTGACCCAGGGAGGGGGCAGGGAAGGCAGGCAGGCTGCGGGATTTACCCTGAGTGTGATGGGAAGTCGGTGAGTGTTTTAAGTAGGCGAATGGCCCCATCTGAACAGGAGTGGAGGCAGGAGACCTGGGAGGGCTGTCGATCAGGACTGTGGCTGGCCCAGTTGCTTGGCTGAAGGTGGCAGCAGAGAGGGTGGGGAGATGGGCAGACAGAGGCAGGGCTAGCCAGAGGCCTGCTGGGCAGCACAAGCAAAGATGGGGCACACAGAGGCAGGGCAGACAGAGGCCTGCTGGGCAGCACGAGCAAAGATGGGAGCCAGCAGTTCTGGAGCTGAAACCCTGGTGCCACTTACAGAGCTGAAGACGGGGAGAGAAGAGGGGCGGTGGAGAGCCCCAGGTGGGCATGTAGGCATGTAGGGCATGGGGGATGTAGGTCTGAGAGGCCCAGGAGGATGTCCTGGAAGTCAGGAAAGCATCTGGAGCTCAGGAGGCCTGGCCTGGAGGTGGGTTTTGAAGCCACAGACAATATCCCTTTGAGAAGACAGAGACTCTGATCCGGGACGCTGTCGCCTGGGTGTCCCTTCCCTGGTCTGTAAGTTCTGCTGCTGCCCAGCCTCCAACCTTTGCTTGGTCTCCAGGCCCTGTTGGACGTAGGCCCCTGACGCCCGTCTCATCCCCGCTTCCACCCTTTCCTGGGCTGAGGTTTGGGCAGTCAGAGACCTCTCCTGTTTGGGTGGTCAGCCAACTTTCTCCTGTCCACAGGCCCCAGGCTCAGGAGTCCAGTTATGAGAATTTGAACCAGATGAGCCCCCGGGGCCCACCAGCAGCTGTGTGTTCACCATGAGGAGCCTATTGGCCACCCGCATCCACTGGTCACCACGAGGAACAAAGGCCAACAGGAGGCTTGGCTGGGACAGCCCTTCCTGGCTCCCAGGCACTTTGACAGCTCCAGCCTGGCAACACCCTGAGGTCAGGACCGTGCTCACAGAGGCTCAGAGGTCTCCTGTGTGGACTTCTGTCTTCAAGCCCCAGCAATATTTCTGTCTAGGGGGCAGCAGTTTGAAAGTGTGTGTATGTGTGTGTGCACGTGTGTGCACAGGAACACAAGTGTGACCCTTCTGGAAAGCTCTTTTCACCTTTTCCTACTTAGAACAGAGCAAAGCAGGCAGGACACTGGTCAGATGGGTCTCCAGGCCCTGGCTCCATCTGGGTTCTGTCACTGACTTGCTACGGGGGCCAAGGCACTTTTTTGCTTCTCTGTTGAACTTGTCCACTGTCGAACACGGACAGTATCATTCTTCCCTCCCGGCTTAGGGGCTATCAGGGTCTGAGCACAAAGTGGGTGTGGAAGGGCTTTGGGCAGTACAGGGCCGTCCACAGGTGTGAGCAGGGTTACAGGCCCCTCCTTGCAGAGCCGCCTTGGACAAGTGTAGCTGCCGCCCCAGCCCTGCTGAGAGTGAGGAGCCCAGAGAGCAAGCCTAGGGCTGGGCCATGCCGCCCTGAAGTCCCAGGAACATGGAATCAGCAACGAGGAGTCCAGTGTTCCTGCACCCTGAGGTCTCCTCTGCAACTGTCCCACTCTGCCCACCTCTCACCCCATCAGCTGCTCTGCCCTGCCTTCAGCTGGGACCTCTGGAAGAGGAAACAAAACATCTATCACCTCAAAGCATCTGAAAATTCACTGTCCTTCCCACCACAAGCCGGGAAGTGTGAGGACCAGTCTGGGCCACAGGGGGTCCGTAGGTAAAGCAGCCGCAGCTCTGACCTGCCTCCACCTGCTTCTTCCCTGGATGTGCACCGGCCAGAAGTCCCAGGAGTTTCCCACCTGCCCAAGTGCTGCCAGGCTGCCTCCAGGCCACGGCCTTCCATTCTCACACTGGATCATTTTAGCTCCTGCAGTCCTTGGGGACAGGTTGGGGGATGGGGGGGAGGCGTGCTTGGGACTGGACAAGCTAGCAAGAGAAAAAGGCCACAGAGATTGGGGATGCAAGAGGCAATGGGAACACACTTTCTTTCCTCCAGAACTTTTCCAGAAGCTGCAGTGGTAGCTGGGGTCCTTTCTGATGCTTTCTGCCGAGACGGCGCAAAGTCTGAAGGGTCTTCACAAGTTAACAAGCAGGGCGGGGGGTTAGGAGTTTCCTCCCCTCCTCCTGGAGCCATCGCCAGAGTGAAAGGGTAATGGCGGCTCACGGTTAACTCAGGATCTATCGGGAGCCTGTCTGACTTGCTCAGAGGTCAGAGGAGGTGGCATCCATACCTTGCTGGGCAGGTATACTTTGGGACACCTCCACGGAGAGTCCCGTGTCATCAGGGAAGGACACGGGGTGGTGTGTCTGTCTTAGAGCATCTGCGTGGTCTTTGAGGCTAGTTTCACAGCCAAGAAAAACGTGATAGGAATTGTATCATATGCCTTGTTTTGTGCTAGCAGTTGGGCCAGTGTTTGGGGATATAGAAGTAAGGCTGGGCTAGGTGATGCTGCATTAACAAACCCCAGTCACAGTGACTAGAACAGTTAGGTTTCTTCTCTTCAAAGCTGCCTGCTTGGCACAGATCATCAAGAGGCTGTGTGCATTTTCCTTACTCTGGGATCCAGGCTCCCAGGGGCCCACCCTCTCTAATGTGCATTGCTGGGTTGGATCAAAAGAAAGCTCCAGAAGATCTTCCACTTGGGATCATAGTGCATTGGCCAGAACTAGCCAGTGGGGAGGTCCCAGGAGACCTCTAGGGGCTGGGCAGTGGGACCCTTCACCATACCTAGAAGGAAGGAAGCTGGAGCCTTTGGGAACAGCCCTGAAAATTCCACAGGGGCACTGTCTAGGGGTCCTCATGCTAGTGAGCAACACAGACCAGTAAGCGGGAATCACATCTGCTGGGCATCAGTCTGCTGGGGGTTCTATAGGAGCACCTAAAAGAGGCTGACTGACCCAGTCTTCTTGGAGGAGGGGACATGGAGATGGTACACGTTGGCCATGTAAATGGGGGAGAATGGAGATTGGGAGGTAAGGGGGGAAAAACCAAAAGGGACATTCTGGGCGAAGGCCAGGAGGTAAGCGTGCTGTCTAAGCAGTGGAAAGTTGCTGGAGCACCAGGCAGAGGCAGCGTGTCTGGAGCTGAGGCTGCAGCATGGAGGCTCCCAGGCGCGAAGGGTGCTGCCCCAGCAAGAACGAGCAGCTGAGCCTGGGTTTCTACCTTCGGCCTTAGGGTGTCGGAGCAGCATTTTGCCGATGGGTTCCAAGTATCACCTGCATCAGGGACACCTGGGGAGCTTGTTCAACTCGTTCTCAGTACCCCTTGGACCACCCAAATCACAAGGTATATGAGGGCAGGCTCTATAGACAAAATATCCAGGGGATTTTGGCCCTAACTTTGTAATATGATTATTTTCAAACACACACACACACACAACTGGAAAACTAGATCATCCAGATACCCACTACCTACATTCAACACTTCCTAACATTTTGCCATATTAGTTTAATGCACGTGTGTGTCCGTGTGTGCGTGTGCACGCGTGTGTATTTGGCTCAACCATTCAAGAGTAAATTGCAGAAATCACAGTACTTGACCCTTAAATATCTCAGCTGTGTCTCCTGAGAACAAGTGCTGTCTCCTCCATAACCTCAAGGCCATTATCACATTTGAAAAAATTAACAATTATTTAATAATATTGTTGTGTCACCCACATTCATATTTCTCCAACTGTCCTTTTTTAGCTTGCCCCCAACGAGTTGACTCCAGGTGGTTTTTAGGCGAGATGACCGGAGACTCCCTCTGAGTCAGCCCACTTGTCAGGGTGCTGGCTGCCCCCGGTGATGCTCCCTGCAGTGTTTGCGCTTGGAGGAGGACTTCCCACGGGCTGGGGCAGCAGTATTCCTCTCTGCTGCAGGGCTTCAGACACAGAGATGGACCGGGGGAGGCCCAGTGAGGAGGGAGAGCCCAGGCGGCCTCCTGCCCGGTCTCCAATTAAAGGGTCTGCTAAGGGCAGAGGGGAGGGTGGTGAGGGGACTTGACCATCCCCAGAGCCCCTTGCCTGCCCGGAAGCCTGGTGGTCCTGCAGCTCACCTCTCTCAGAGCACCAAGATGCCGTCAGTGGCGAGCAAGGAGCAAGCGATGGGCAGTGGACTGAGTCAGCAGTGTCCTAGAGCCTGAGAACTGACCCGGAGATGTGATGTTTTGAAGACAGCACATGGCAGTGTGGTGCAGGGCACAGCGCTCTCTGCTCCTGGCCACCTGCCAGGCTGCTGTTGGAGGCAGGCAGCAGGAGGAAGGATGACTACTGCCCAGGTGCCCACCCAGGTCTGCCAGGAGCACCGCACACCTTCTCTGCCTTCAAGGAGCTATTAATAATATCCTAAATTTTAAATTGAGATGTAGTTACGTGAGAAATAATACCCATGAGATAATGTACAATGAAGGTAGGCCTGCCTTGGGACGGAAGTGCCACTGAGGGGGGCTGAGTTTTCACATATGTACATATGCCCCTTGCCAGACTGGACAGCAAAGCCAGGTGAGGGTAGGGCTCAGCCAGGCACAGGGCCATCAGGCCGGGGAGATCTTGTAGCCCGTGAGCTGGGGTCCTGGGCTTTGTCTCGCCTCCAGCCTGGCACTTAGGTCCAGTCCCACGACTTCCATAACAACAGCTCCTCATTCTCTGGGAGCCCCTGTGGTCCTCAACCTCCCTTCCCTTCCATAATCCCTTGTAGTTCTCACGATAAACCTAGGAGACAGGCAAGGCTGCAGGTACCGTGTCACCTTCTCCTTCCCAGGTTCTCTCGTGTGTCTTTTCTCCTCTCCTGTGCCCCTTCCTCTTTGTCATATTTTATGAGCTAAATGGAGAAAACACAGTCTCCCAGTGCAAGGATACAGAATTACTTGGGGTTGGAGCTCTCTGGTTTTCCCAGGTTTGGGCCCCCAGACCTTTATCTTCCAGCCTCTGTCCCCAAGTCCCAAGTGTGAGTGAACTCAGAAGGGCCCCAGGGCTGAAGACTTCCCCGAGAGAGCCCGTCAGAGACACCTCCACCAGAGGCTTCTGGCTCTGACCTCAGGTGGAGGGGAAAGGTGGGGTGGGGAAGGGGAAGGAAGGAGGGTGAGAAGGTAGACAGAGGGGCCTTAAGAAAGGTTAAGGAGGACGTGTCAGGGAGTTGGTCAACCAGAGCAGATCCCGAAAGAAATCTGGTCCAAGCCACAAATTTAGGCTATGAAAAATGTGGTGTTCGGGAGAGAGGCTGGGTTGGTCCCTTGGACCAACATACCAGGAATATGGCTCTGTTTTCTACAAGGGTTTAGGCTAGCAGAGGAAGACCAGGAGGGAAGAGGTCCAAATTCGGAAGAGAGGCAGGTTTTGGAGGAAGATCTTGGCTCCCTCAGGCTCTAATTTTCATTTGCCCCTTGGTGACGTGGACCGCCTCCACCTTCATTTCTCTGGGCCTTTCCCAGCGATGATAGTGTAGAGAGAGGTAACCTGATTCCTGCAGCAGGAAGCATGACAACTTGCCTCTAAGCCACCTTTCCACACAGGGCATCATCCTGGCTGCTGCTGTTGTTCAGTCACTAAGACGTGTCCTACTCTTTATGACCCCATGGACTGCAGCATGCCGGGCTTCCTTGTCCATCACAACCTCCTGGAGTTTGCTCAAACTCATGTCCACTGAGTCGGTGATGCCATCTAACCATCTTATCCTCTGTCGTCCCCTTCTCCTCCTGCCATCAATCCTTCCCAGCATCAGGGTCTTTTCCAATGAGTCAGCTCTTCCCATCAGGTGGCCAAAGTATTGGAGCTTCAGCTTCAGCATCAGTCCTCCCAGTGAATATTCAGAGTTGATTTCCTTTAGGATTGACTGGTTTGATTGTCAATCAGTCCCTTGATTGACAAGAGACTCTCAAGAGTCTTCTCCAGCACCATATTGGAAAGCATCGGTTGATTCTCATCCTTCTTTATGGTCCAGCTTTCACATCCACATATGACTGCTGGAAAAACCATAGCTTTGACTAGACAGACCTTTGTTGGCAAATTGACATCTCTGCTTTTTAATATGCTGTCTAGGTTTGTCATAGCTTTTCTTCCAAGGAGCAAACATCTTTTAATTTCATGGCTGCACAGTGATTTCGGAGCCCAAGAAAATAAACTCTTTCACTGTTTCCAATTTTTCCTCATCTATTTGCCATGGAGTGATGGGACCAAATGCCATGATTTTATTTTTTGAATCTTGAGTTTTAAGCCAGCTTTTTCACCCCTCTTTCATCTTCATTAAGAGGAACTTTAGTTTCTCTTTGCTTTCTGCCATTAGAGTGGTATCATCTGCGTTATCTGAGGTTACTGGTATTTCTCTCAGCAAGCTTCCAGCTTGTGCTTCATCCAGCCCAGCATTGGTCATGATGTACTCTGCATAGAAGTTAAATAAGCAGATTGACAATATACAGCCTTGACGTACTCCCTTCCCAATTTGGAACTAGTTCATTGTTCCATGTCTGGTTCTAACTGTTGCTTCTTGACCCATATACAAGTTTCTCAGGAGGCAGATAAGGTGGTCTGGTATTCCCAACTTTTCTACAATTTTTTGTGATCTACACAGTTAAAGGCTTTAACCTAGTCAATGAAGAAGTAGCTGTTTTTCTGGAACTCCCTTGCTTTTTCTATGCTCCAACAGTTGTTAGACATTTGATCTCAGGTTCCTCTGCTTTTGGTAAATCCAGCTTGTACATCTGAAAGGTCTCCATTCATGTATTATTGAAGCTTAGCTTGAAGGATTTTGAGCCTTACCCTGCTAGCATGTGAAATGAGTGCAATTGTGTGCGTTCTTTGGCATTGCCTTTCGTTGGGATTGGAATGAAAACTGACCTTTTTCAGTTTCCTGTGGCCACTGCTGAGTTTTCCAAATTTGCTGGCATATTGAGTGCAGCACTTTAACAGCACCATCTATCTTTTAGGATTTGAAATAGCTCCACTGGAATTCCATCATCTCCACTAGCTTTGTTCATAGTAATGCTTCCTAAGGCCCACTTGACTTCACACTCCAGGATGTCTGGCTCTAGGTGAGTGATCACACCTTCATAGTTATCCAGGTCATTAAGACATTTTTGTATACGTCTGTGTATTCTTGCCACCTCTTCTTAATATCTTCTGCTTCTGTTCGGTCCATACCATTTTTTGCCCTTTATTATGCCCATCTTTGCATCAAATATTCCTTTGGTATCTCTAATTTTCTTCAAGAGATCTCTAGTGTTTCCCATTCTATTGTTTTCCTTTATTTCTTTACATTGTTTACGTAAGGCTTTCTTATCTCTCCTTGCTATTCTTTGAAACTCTGCATTCAAATGGGTATATCTTTCCTTTTCTCCTTTGCCTTTCACATCTCTTCTTTTCTAAGCTATTTGTGAGTCCTCCTCAGACAGCCATTTTGCCTTTTTACATTTCTTTTCCTTGGGCATGATTTTGATCACCACCTCCTTTATAATGTCACAAACCTCCATCCACAGTTCTTCAGGTACTCTGCTCAGATCTTATCCTTTGAATCTATTTGTCACTTCCACAGTAAAATCATAAGGGATTGGACTTAGGTCATACCTGAATGGCCTAATGGTTTTATCTGCTTTCTTCATTTAAGTCTGAAATTGGCAATCACAGTTCACAATCTGAGCCACAGTCAAATCCTGGTCTTGTTTTTGCTGACTGTGTAGAGCTTCTGCATCTTCAGCTGCAAAGAATATTATCAACCTGATTTCAGTATTAACCATCTGGTGATATCCATGTGTAGAATTGTCTCTTGTGTTGTTAGAAGAAGGTGTTTGTTATGACCACTGTGTTTTCTTGGCAAAGAAACTGTTAGCCTTTGCCCTGCTTCATTTTGCACTCCAAGGCCAAACTTGCCTTTTACTCCAGGTGTCTCTTAACTTCCTACTTTTGCATTCCAGTCCCCTGTGGTGAAAAGGACATATTTTGTTGGTGTTTGTTAATTCCTGAAGTTCTTGTAGGTCTTCACAGAACCATTTAACTTCAGCTTCTTTGGCATTAGTGGTTGGGGCAGACTTGGATTACTATGATGCTGAATGGTTTGCCTTGGAAACGACCTGAGATCATTCTGTCATTTTTGAGATTGCATCCACATACTGAATTTTGGACTCTTTTTGATTGCGCGGCCTACTCCATTTCGTCTAAGAGATTCTTGCCCACAGCAATAGATATAATGATCATCTGAGTTAAATTCACTTGATCTTAGCCAAAAGGCCCTTAGATTTAAAGGACCAGATCTGATAGATAGAGTGCCTGATGAACTATGGAATGAGGTTCGTGACATTGTACAGGAGACAGGGATCAAGACCATCCCCATGGAAACGAAATGCAAAAAAGCAAAATAGCTGTCTGAGGAGGCCTTACAAATAGCTGTGAAAAGAGAAGTGAAAAGCAAAGGAGAAAAGGAAAGATATAAGCATCTGAATGCAGAGTTCCAAAGAATAGCAAGAAGAGATAAGAAAGCCTTCTTCAGTGATCAGTGCAAAGAAATAGAGGAAAACAACAGAATGGGGCAAGTCTAGAGATCTCTTCAAGAAAATTAGAGACACCAAGGGAACATTTCATACAAAGATGGGCTCGATAAAGGACAGAAATGGTATGGACCTAACAGAAGCAGAAGATATTAAAAAGAGGTGGCAAGAATACACAGAAGAACTGTACAAAAAAGATCTTCATGAGTAAGATAATCACGATGGTGTGATCAACATCCTGGAATGTGAAGTCAAGTGGACCTTAGAAAGCATCACTACGAACAAAGCTAGTGGAGGTGATGGAATTCCAGTGGAGCTATTTCAAATCCTGAAAGATGATGCTGTGAAAGTGCTGCACTCAATATGCCAGCAAATTTGGAAAACTCAGCAGTGGCCACAGGACTGGAAAAGGTCAGTTTTCATTCCAATCCCAAAGAAAGGCAATGCCAAAGAATGCTCAAACTACTGCACAATTGCACTCATCTCACATGGCAATCCACTCCAATACTATTGCCTGGAAAATCTCATGGACAGAGGAGCATGGTAGGCTACAGTCCATGGGGTTGCAAAGAGTCGGACATGACTGAGCGACTTCACTCACTCACATGCTAGTAAAGTGATACTCAAAATTCTCCAAGCAAGGCTTCAGCAATAGGTGAACCATGAACTTCCAGATGTTCAAGCTGGTTTTAGAAAAGGCAGAGGAACCAGAGATCAAATTGCCAACATCCGCTGGATCATGGAAAAAGCAAGAGAGTTCCAGAAAAACATCTATTTCTGCTTTCTTGACTATGCCAAAGCCTTTGACTGTGTGGATCACAATAAACTGTGGAAAATTCTGAAAGAGATGGGAATACCAGACCACCTGACCTGCCTCTTGAGAAATCTGTATGCAGGTCAGGAAGCAACAGTTAGAACTGGACATGGAACAACAGACTGGTTCCAAATAGGAAAAGGAGTACGTCAAGGCTGTATATTGTCACCCTGCTTATTTAACTTCTATGCAGAGTATATCATGAGAAACGCTGGGCTGGAAGAAACACAAGCTGGAATCAAGATTGCCGGGAGAAATATCAATCACCTCAGCTATGCAGATGACACCACCCTTATGGCAGAAAGTGAAGAGGAACTAAAAGGCCTCTTGATGAAAGTGAAAGAGGAGAGTGAAAAAGTTGGCTTAAAGCTCAACATTCAGAAAACAAAGATCATGCCACCCGGTCCCATCACTTCATGGGAAATAGATGGGGAAACAGTGGAAACCATGTCAGACTTTATTTTGGGGGGGCTCCAAAATCACTGCAGATGGTGACTGCAGCCATGAATTTAAAAGACACTTACTCCTTGAAAGAAAAGTTATGACCAATCTAGATAGCATATTGAAAAGCAGAGACATTACTTTGCCCACTAAGGTCCGTCTAGTCAAGGCTATGGTTTTTCCTGTGGTCATGTATGGCTGTGAGAGTTGGACTGTGAAGAAAGCTGAGCGCTGAAGAATTGATGCTTTTGAACTGTGGTATTGGAGAAGACTCTTGAGAGTCCCTTGGACTGGAAGGAGATCCAACCAGTCCATTCTGAAGGATATCAGCCCTGGGATTTCTTTGGAGGGAATGATGCTGAAGCTGAAACTCCAGTACCTGGGCCACCTCATGCGAAGAGTTGACTCATTGGAAAAGACTCTGATGCTGGGAGGGATTGGGGGCAGGAGGAAAAGGGGATGACAGAGGATGAGATGGCTGGATGGCATCACTGACTCGATGGATGCGGGTCTGAGTGAAGTCCGGGAGTTGGTGATGGACAGGGAGGCCTGTCGTGCTGCGATTCATGGGGACACAAAAAGTCAGACATGACTGAGCGACTGAATTGAACTGAACTGATTTAAATTCACCCATTCCCATCCGTTTTAGTTCAGATTCCTAAAATGTCAACGTTCACTCCTGCCATCTCCTGTTGGGAAATCCAAAGTCAAAAGTGCAGGCCTTCCCACCTTACTTTGGCCCATTCAAGAGGAGTCTAAAAGCAATGGAAATGAAAGCTAAGGAAGAACTCCCCAGCATTCCGATATAAAGTGATTTCTGGACCTGATGCTCAGGTCACTCTGCCCTCCCTGCAGCTTGGTTCCCTCTCTGAGGCTCTCCCACCCCCACCCAGGAGCTCAGGTTGTGGGAGCCTTTGCACAGTTTCATGTACTTTCTCCGACCCAGGTCACAAACACATTACAGACCTCGGAGCTCTCCCCAACTTTCTTGGGATCATCTGTCTACTCCAATTCTTAAACCGCCAAGTCTTAAGTTCTCTTTGAAACTAGAGCCCTCACCCATTGTGGTAAAATGTCCACCCATTTTCTAATTACACATTTTTCTTTTTTTGATTTCCAGCTGAAAAGCCCTGTCAACCAACTTGCCAAAAATGAGACATGTACCACATGTAAATTAAATCTGAATCATTTATTTGCAGAATTATACTTAACCAGTTCTCATTTCTTCATGTCTCATCATTATATTAAAAAAAAAAAACTCATCCTTTGTACAAGCATGTAAAATTTCAACAATAAGTAAATATTACACATTTAATGGCCAAAATAAGCTGTGGTTTTTCAAGGGCACACTAGGCATGTGGGAAGGAAA
Source organism: Capra hircus (assembly GCF_001704415.2). Lineage (NCBI taxonomy): Eukaryota > Metazoa > Chordata > Mammalia > Artiodactyla > Bovidae > Capra > Capra hircus. The sequence goes on from NC_030831.1 coordinate 45,831,402, forward strand.
AAAGTTGAGCACACTTAAGAAGTATTTGCTGCCACTTGAGGGAATTAAGCCACTGGAAGAAAAATAAATCCTAAAAAAATTAAAACCTCAGTGCTCAGGAGATATTACATATGTACATTTAAAAATAAAAGTTTTAATGAAAAACATTCCTTAGTGGTTTCACTATCCCAAAATAGAGTCAGTAGTTTTATTTTCAAGTTATTGTCATCAGAAATCAAACCGATTATTTACCACTGAGTCACCGGGGAAACCCTATCTAGACTGGAGGAAACGTGAAGCACAGCCTCTACAGGACACCTAATGCCTCTGTCATGCCAGAGGGTCAGTCATCATGGACCAGGATCATCACAGGCCAGAACAAGGTCAGTATTAGCACCTGGCTAGAAGCCAAGAACTTTATCCAGCACATGCCAGATACAAATGGAAGATCACAGGAAGAGACGTTTTCTTTTTTAAGCAACACACTTACTTTGCCCATTATACTCTCCATTTTGCTTAATAAGACAAAGTTAACTGGCATCTGGTCCCATCGCTTCATGGGAAATAGATGGGGAAACAGTGGAAACAGTGTCAGACTTTATTTTTTGGGGCTCCAAAATCACTGCAGATGGTGACTGCAGCCATGAAATTAGACGCTTACTCCTTGGAAGAAAAGTTATGAGCAACCTAGATAGCATATTCAAAAGCAGAGACATTACTTTGCCAACAAAGGACCGTCTAGCCAAGGCTATGGTTTTTCCAGCAGTCATGTATGGATGTGAGAGTTGGACCGTGAAGAAAGCTGAGTGCTTAAGAATTGATGCTTTTGAACTGTGGTGTTGGAGAAGACTCTTGAGAGTCCCTTGGACTGCAAGGAGATCCAACCAGTCCATTCTTAAGATCAGTCCTGGGATTTCTTTGGAAGGAATGATGCTAAAGCTGAAACTCCAGTACTTTGGCTACCTTATGCAAAGAGTTGACTCATTGGAAAAGACTCTGATGCTGGGAGGGATTGGGGGCAGGAGGAGAAGGGGACGACAGAGGATGAGATGGCTGGATGGCATCACCGACTAGATGGATGTGAGTTTGAGTGAACTCCGGGAGATGGTGATGGACAGGGAGGCTTAGCGTGCTGCGATTCATGGGGTAGCAAAGAGTTGGACACGACTGAGCGACTGAACTGAACTGAGCAGAATAGTTTTCAGTTCAAAGTTAAATTACATTAATAGTATCTCAAAATAAGCTGTAACAGTCCAAAAAGCAGGAGATAGTTTTGAAGGATAAGTGCAAAGCATCTTATTGTCAGATGTATCATGCAGGCTGGTGATGAGACCAGTCTTTGGCAGCAACTGATGATAAACCAAGCTCTGGAGCTTGACTCACCGATGATTGAATGTGCCAACCAGAGGGCACAGCTGCTGAGCCGATGCTGCCCACGTGTCCAGGAGAGCGAGCGGTGCTGCTGTACGCACACTAGTGTCAGGCCAACCCCCAAGGCAGATGCCAGTCTGAGGGCACAAAACCTGAGGCCGCACACGCTCCTGCAGGTGGTGCCAGCTTATGCATGTGCTCTGGGCACCTCATTTGTCTCACCTGAGTCCTGCCCCTGCTATTCCTGGGCATGCATGCTCAGTCACTCAGTCGTGTCTGACCCCTTGTAACCCCATGGACTGTAGCCCTCCAGGCTCCTCTGTCCATGGAATTCTCCAGGCAAGAAGACTGGAGTGGACTGCAATTTCCTCTTCCAGGGAACCCTCCGAACCCAGGGAATCAACCAGTGTCTCTTACATCTCCTGCACTGGCCGGCAGGCTCTTTACCATTAGTGCCACCTGAGCTCCTGTATCGCTGGGCATGGCCCCTTGCTAATAACATGGGCTAATTTGGGTCGCTTTCTGAAGGGCAGCCCTGGCAGACATTGAAGGGAAGAGGACTAAGGGCACTAGGGATTTAGCCTGAAGAAGGCTGAGGTGTGGGCAGACGGGCAGGGTCAGAGGGCTGATGAGCTATGAAACTGTCCAAAGGTCTGAAGGACTATCTGCTGTAAAGGGGCAGGAGAGTAGCTCCAGCAGAACCGTAACCAGTGTCACCAGGAGGCCAGTTTCAGCCCAGTATAAAGCAGAACTACAAACAGAGGCTGCCAATGGTCACCTGGGCTTGTCCATGAGGGGCGGGACTAGTGACCACAGGAAGGGGTAAGGGGGAGGCTGGAAAACTAGGCCTGGTATCTCGGCTGAGAGTTGGGCCCAGATGAGCTTCAAAGGTCCTGATTCTGTAACATCTGCTTCCTGCTCCAGAAATTATTAATTTTAGGTTTAAAAATCCAATAGAAAACTGTGTCTCACCTTCACTCAAAAGGAAAAAAGGACGTAGACACTCTACTGGTACAATGTGGACACACTGGCTGCAAGGAAAGAAGCAGGTTGGCTCTCGGTTAGAGAGGCTGGGCTGCTGTGGGGTTCCCACTTTCTGGACTCAGCTTCCCCCACCTCAAAGAACTGAGAGACTCGGGCAACCCAGGGAGGCAGACGTGACCGGGCCAACAGACTGGTGGTCAAACTCTGAACCAAGAGACTGGGGAACATGGAGGGTGGTCCAGGCTCCGGGAGCGGATGCATATACAGCACCTCCCTCCCTTGGCGTCCGTGCGTCCCACTTTCTGCAGAGTGAGGTGGGGGAGCCAGGAGATCTTGGGGTGCAGTGTGCCTCTCTGGCCCATCCCATGGGAACTGCAGAGAGGTAGGTGGAGAAGCAGAAGAGGTGCTTTTCAGCAAGCCCAGAAGCTGCCAGGCATCCTGGCCTGAACGAGATGCCACCACTGGCCATGTGCGGGGAACGTCTGTGCTGTTCTCCTTCAACACCGCTCGGCCAGGCAGTTCCTTGGTCTTATTGACCCGGTGTCAACACGCAGCACCACTGTCTCTGAAACTGGCCCTGCACTCTCTGGAGGTGACTATTTTGCCGACAAAGGCTCATTATTTCTGAAAGCCAGTGGGCAGACTGGTCTCCTCTTTCCCAGAGGGCTACAGCAACGTAGCCACCTTTTGATCTGTCTCAGTGTCGTTACAGCCATTTCTTAGACCACAGCCTCTCCAAGGAACCAATGTGTGAGTAAATCTTTCACTGTTAAGCATAAAGAGGAAGTGCTTTTACCAACCGTCCCTGATAATCCAGTTGGTATCCAAGAAAATAGATGAAATCAGGCATAAAACACCTCCATCAACTTTAACAACTGAAATACTTTACAAGATAGTGTGATGTCCCTAAAAATCAGATTCTTACCAGCTACAACCAAAGATTGATTTATTTTTTTATAATTTTTACAGAGCAAATACATTATAAATATTATAAATCTTCAAAAATTGAGATTAAACATAATTTTCTTTGAACGTATGTCTGTCACTCAAAATTTTCACATTCTAGGATATCAGTAATTACATCTCCCTCAAAGAAAACAGCACACAGAACATTTCCTGTCACAAAAATCTTTGTTGCCAAATCAGCCATGGAGCGGCCCACAGCTTCTAAAATGTGTAACAAGGAAAGCTCTGAGGTGCGTCCCTCGGAGACGGGTACTTGGTGGCCCACAGGACTTGAGGGGTAACAGGGATGGTCTTTACCAGAGCATGTCTGAGGGGCAGAACTGTTCTGTTCAACTAAAGAGATTCAAAATAAAGAACAGCACTTCCGACTGTTGGGGGAGGCAGCCCAAATTGATATTTGGAAAGAGATTATCACTAGCTTAACCCATCCCACTGGTGAAAGTTCTCAGTGATTAACACATTTTTTAGGTAAATACTCTTAGGCTATAGATAACCCTGAAGCAAGGCATGGTATGCCAGCTAGACAAACAAAATCAATTTTGAGCCAACAGAATTATGACTATGATGACAGAAGTCTAAATGCTAATTCCGTAAGGGGGGAGGAATGGTGGTGGTGAGGGGACAATACGACAAGAGCAAAAAGATGGCAGCACCATGAGGCAACGCTGTCTGCAGACAAGCTTCAGTGACGAAGGAACTGTTAACAACAGCACACACACGCCGATTTTAAAAAGGCCAAATTCGATTAAGTCTCCTGACCTGCCCCGGTTTCCAGTGACCAGCAGTGTCTCAGCAGGCTTGCCAGCTTCATTTGAGTTTAAATCTGGAGTGGATAAACAGGCAGGAATCAGAGTATCAAGGCCTCTGTTTCTGTCTCTCTCAACAGCAGGACCTTCAGACATCAAACCTGGGGTCTGGAAAGAGCTGCAAATGACATGTCTACAGGGGCCAAGTGAGTGACGTGAATGAAGGAGTGGGCCAGGGTAGGACCAAAGGGATCATACATCTACACTGAACTGGAGAGAGGAAGCTCTGCCTACACGCTCAGCCACAGGGATCCAACAAAAAACACCTGTGCATGACTTGCTCTCCACCAACTGCCAGCACACACCCCCAATTTAGAGCAAACGGCTTCTCCATGAGGAGACATGGCTGGATGGAAATGGACATGTCACCACCTCTGCTGTCCGCTTTAACCAGGATCAAGTGGTCATGTTTGAGACAGGGACTTTGATTCAGCATTCTTATCTCCCTTCTGAGAGGAATATTTTAAGCTGTGGGGAATACCTCCCCCTTCTTTCAGAAATGCTTAAATATTCAGAGCTTTTTTACTTTGAAGGAACACAACTGGGGTGCGAAAGTGAGGATTCAACATGATTCCCAAAGCAGTGAGATCTGGCACAGGAGTCTTGACATTTAAATCAAAGAGAAGAGAGAAGTGGCGGCACACAAAAGCACCCCACCCTGGGGTCTCATGAGATGACTGGATATTCAGGAATTGTGAGTGGTTCTCTACCCAGTAGAACTTAGTAAGTTTCTCTTGTTCGATGAATACAAAAACTACAGAGTCCCTGGAACGCTCTAAGAGCTGAGGAAACACACACATACACGTGTGCACATGCACAACAGAATTATCTGGTGCTCACTCACCAACTTGCATCTATGGTCAACTAACTCAGTGGCCAAACTGCAGGCGAAACTGAGCAAAGTTACTTGTGCAACAGCAAAGTTAAATGTAAACATAAATAGCAACAGGTTTACCAAGAGTCTCTGAGTTACTATCGGATGTTGTCCAAATAATGCACTTCTGGATACAGAGAGTTCACAAGAAGAGCCAGGAAGCTTTTCCCATCCTGGAGGCAATGGCCAGGATGCTTTATAAACTGTGCAGCCTGCGATATCTGATCCTGGTATTCAACGTACTGCTTACTCGATGTCAAGGATTCAAGAGCGTTCAGAGCCTAAAAAACATGACAGACAAGAGGGTTAACCACACGGATGCATGTAACACGGTTCCCACAGGTGTAGCGTGCCTGCTGCTGTCATGTGGCGCAACGGGGAGCCTCCTGGGAGAGCTACAGCAGTGAAGCCAGGCTTCTTAAAGGTGGGCGTTGATTAACCGGAAGCAGGAGGAGGCCAGCAGCCCAAGCTTCTCTGGCTTTGGCTTCCTCTTCCTGGCCTGTGCCGCTTCCCAGTCCTTCCCCGCTGTCTTCTTCCTTATCCTCCTTGCCCCCGCGCCAGCGCTGCAGCCCGCCCCCACCAGCGCATCCTCCCCACCAGTGCATCCTCTACGTCTCTCCTGGAGCCTCAACCAGAAACCACAGGCTTCGGTTACTTGTGAGACCTGTTTTAATTTGCTGTTGGGTTTGTTCTTGGGTTACAAAGTAATGTCGTACTAAACCATAACTAGATAAAATTCAGAAGAAACCAGTGGCTAAGTGCTGCTAAGGGTGACTGATAAGGTTGCTCTATCGGTCAAGAAGCACAGCAGACAGACCAAGCTCCTCTGGTTTCCACCTAACAGAAACAGCAATGATATTCCCATGCTTCTCTTCAGGAATGAAGAAAAACGTTCTTAACTTCCATAATTTTAATTTTTCGTCCCTTCATACTGGGAGAAGAGAAAAAGACTGTATTTAGAAAAAACAGCAAAAAAAAAAATCACAGCAATGGTTCCTGGGGAGATGGGGAGCTTAGCTGCCCCTAGGATTCTGAACATGAACCATGAAGTGCCCCTCTCACATATGGGGACCACCACACTAGAGCATACGGGGATGAGGTGCTCTGTGACAACCCAGAGGGGTGGGATGGGGTGGGGGTTGGGGGAGGTTCCAGAGGGAGGGGCCATAGGGACACCTATGGCTGATGCATTTTGATGTTTGTCAGAAACCAACACAATACTGTAAAGCAATTATCCTTTCGATTAGAAATAAATAAGTGAAAATTAAATAAATAAAAATTAATTTTAAAAAAGATGGCGGGGACATGTGTATACCTATGGCTGATTCATGTTTATAAATGGCAGAAACCAACACAACACTGCAATTATCCTCCAATTAAAAATTTTAAAATAAATCAATAATAACAACAACAACCAAAAGATGGAATTTGCTTGGCTCATTTAAGGAGGAAGAAGATTTGGGGTTCTGGGGCGGGGTGGGGGGAGGTGGTAAATGAACAAGCAGCTTAGAAATAAGTTACCAAGTGGTTTAAGGCAGAAGTTTTGGGTTGAAAATCAACAATGGAAGGGATTTTGGTACCAAGCTAACAGCTGTGTGAACAGAGTTAATCTAAGAACAAGAGTCAGTAGGGACAGGCACTCCCACTAACCACAGCTTCCATCTGTCTCTCCCCCACCCCACATACCTCCCTTTGTTTTCTTTTTCTTTTTTAAAGAATAGGCTACTTTGACAGTTTGCCTAAGAAAAATCATTTTATTAAAAGATGGGAAGTATTTCAAGTCTGAAAACCCAGATGACAACAATGTCATCACTGTAAATCTAAAGGAAGGTCAGCAAAGCCTGCCAAGGCCTGGAGGACCTGCCGGCCACAGCTAAAGCAAAGCCATGCCCCAGGTGCTGGTGGGTACAGGCGAGCAGACTTCGCAAAAGCAGCCTGAAATGCATGTCACTGACTTCATGGCCGCACCTGGGGACACTCATCTGCCCACCTGTGACGGCTCTTACATGATGTCAGGGATTCACATGGTGGCTGTCTATGACAAAACAGCATGTACTGTATAAATCAGGATACCTGTGAAGAACCTGCTAATTTTTTCACTTGATCTTTGCTCTTACTACTGAGATATCTATTGTACATGGCTGACTCAGACATGGCAATGCTGCAAAAGACAATAGCTAAGAGGTCTAATGGAGAAGGCAATGGCACCCCACTCCAGTACTCTTGCCTAGAAAATCCCATGGATGGAGGAGCCTGGTAGGCTGCAGTCCATGGGGTCGCTGAGGGTCAGACACGACTAAGTGACTTCACTTTCACTTTTATGCATTGGAGAAGGAAATGGCAACCCACTTCAGTGTTCTTGCCTAGAGAATCCCAGGGACGGTGGAGCCTGGTGGGCTGCCGTCTATGGGGTCGCACAGAGTTGGACACGACTGAAGTGACTTAGCAGCAGCAGCAAGAGGTCTGAGTGTTTCCTGTGTACAGAGGCCGTACTGCAGAGTGGCAAGAGCACACAGCTGGATCCAGATGGGCCCAGGAGTCCCAGCCCCAGCCCTTAGTGGATGTGTGATCTGAGACAAATTCCTTAGCCTCTTTCTGTCTGCACTTTCTCATCAACAAAACCAGGATAATGAAAGTTCCTCTTGTTTAGGGTTGTTATGAGAATTAGAAGAGTTAAAACTTTAACTCGTTAACATCAGGTAAGTTAAAGCTCACAACAACAGTGCTGGCGAGCAATAAGCACTCGAGAACGATGGCTATCGTTTTGTGTTATGCACCTGTGTGCTGTTTACAGGTGAAAGTAGTTATGGGATAGGACTGCTGCCAGGTGGCCTTCCTCATTTTTAGAACAAACTGTCATTTTTCACAGCTACCATTTTGTCCATGTCAGATAACATGGACGGTGGTCAACCCCCAGACTCACAAAACAGGAAACACTCCCTTGGTTCCAAGCTGGAGTTCAGCTAACATCTATCGGTCTCAACTCTAGTCTCGTCCTCTGTGCCTGTCCCCAGGCCCAGAGTGTGATGCCTCAGCACACAGTCATGTTTCAGAATCAAACATGACCCTAGGCTGGCTTGCCTGTGACCTTGCTTCTTCTACAAGGCTGGTAACAGCACTCTCGGCAAGTGCCTACAAAAACTGGTTTGAAGTCCAATGCAGGCACATGCGGTGACCATCTTCCAGGAAGCAGAGTCCACAGAGGACATACTGTCCTACTGCCGATAACAGTCCTCAGGTCCTCACGGGTGAGGACCACAGCTGCCACCTTCCCTCCTCCTATGGAAAACTTCTAACCCTTAACCACGAAGCTTTTTACTGACCTGCTGAGCTTTCATGGTCAGATATAACTCAGAGCTGGGCTTCAAGCGGATCTGATCCTCGGCAGGAACTTGAACTGAAAGGAAGGCAGCCATGCTTCGGGCAGCCACTCGGAACCTTAGGTGTTAGGGAGGAATTAGAGGAAGTAAATGACTATTAAAGTAAGCATTTTATATCAAACATCACATTTTCTATTAAAAAAAAATAAGTTAAACACATCTCCAGACCTGCTGCTACTATTAGCCTCCTTGGGAAAATTATAAATATGATCAAGGAATTCTTTATGGTCCTTCCATTATCACCACCCAAACAATGGAAGCATAATTCAGTCTCAAGAATGAAAGTGTTGGCAAAGATACAGCGAAACTGAAACTCTCAGCCACTGCTGGTGGGAGTGTTAAAAATGGTGCAGGTGCTATGGAGAACAGCTGGGCAGTTCCTCAAGACGTACAAAGCAACACCATGACTCAACAATTCCAAAAGAACCAAAAACAGGTGTTCTAACAAAACCTTGTAAGTGACTTTCACAGCTAACACTATTCACAACAGCCAAAGAGTGGATACAACCCAAATGTTTACCAACTGATGAATGAAGCTGTGTCCACACAATAGAATACTATTTAATCATTAAGAGGAAATAAGTACTGGTGCATGCTAAAATACGGATAAGCCTTGAAACTTCATTAAGTGAAAGAAGCCAGACACAAGAGGCCATGTGTTGTATGATTCCATTTATGTGAGATGTCCAGAACAGGATATACATAAAAGTCAGAAAATCCATGAGTGGTTGCCAGAGACTTGGGGGAGAGGCGAAAGGAGAGTGATTGCTTAGCAGGTATAGGATTTCCTTCTGGGATGATGAAAATGATCTGAAACAAAATAGTGGTAAACAGCTGCAACGATGCTGTGAACGTACTACATACCACTGAACTGCACATTTTCCCTTTTTATTTTTGACTGTACTGCAAGGCATGTGGGATCTCAAGCCCCCAAACGGGATCAAACCTGTGCCCCCTACAGTGGGAGCACAGAGTCTTAACCACTGGACCCCAACAGAAGTCCCTGTATTACACATTTTAAAAGGGTTACCATGATAAACTTTATGTGCCATGCGTTTTACAATTTAAGTGAATCAAATCACACTTAATTTAGTAAAAATCAAATCAAATTTAGTCCTGCTAAATTCTAACATAAACAAAGGAGCATGATGTAAACTGGTTTGGACGCTGATATCAGAATAGTATGGGAATGTTTTTCAAACCAGGTAAGACCTTTAGCAGAAAAACCATGATACAAATAAGTCTTAGAGGATAAAATGGGACTAATGGCAAATTCTTTCACATCTCGGAATTTTTAGCAACAAAAGCCTGACTTTATTTCTCATTATTCATCCTTCTAATCAGTTAACTTCTACTCGTCTTGACTTAACAATTCTGCTAGACCAAGCCCCTCACAGAACCTGGGTTTCCCTGACAAAGTGCTGGCAGTGTAGCAGCTGACCAGGTATTTTAACCTAACCCTGCACACCATCACTGGCTCAAAGGCAAAAAGCAATGAGTAGTGTGGTCAGGTGACAAAGTCAAAAGACAATGAGATACCGCTAAAAAAAAAAACACTTTGAACATAAAAGTTGTTTTAAAATGGAAAGAATAAACATCCTTTTTAAAATATAAAGATGTAATCAGGCTCTGATAGTTTTCTTATTAATCTCCGGAAGGAATCTAGCCCCCAAACAGAAAATCTACCTAGTATGACGGCCTAGGCAGGTGCAGGTGTCTGAGGCCCACTTACAAGAGCAGCGGCAGAGGCCTTCTCACCTGTTGGACAAGGGTGACTTCCGGCCCAGCCCAATTGCCCCGAGAATCCCCGAGCTGAGCCTCTCCTCAGCCATTAGGTTCTGCCGGCCTTGAAGCATAAGCAGGATTCGGATGACAGACTCCGTCAAGACGGAGTCATTCTGCTCTGTCTGAACCAGAGACAGCTGCAGGACTTGGTGCCACCACAGAAACAGCTTCGCTTCTTCCTGCACAGAGCTGAGGGGTTGCGGGGTGGGGGTGGGGAGAACTGAATTAGGAAGAGATTCTTTCCACCCTCATTTAACCAGAAGTCCACATGGGAGCTTTCAGTATTAGGGACTTTGCGCCCTTTAGAAGCTTAGGCTGACAAGTGACGGTGTTAATAAAGTACTGGGACAGTAAAGGAGCAGCTGATATTTACTGCGCCTTCTACATGCTGGTCGCCGTATATGAGCTCGATGTCCTTGTAATCAAGCAAGATAAACGTTGCTACCCCTACCTACTTAACCGAATCAAAGCTAAAGGTGGTGCTTCAAAAATGCCTGTTTTAGGAAAGCAAAAGCCTGCTCAGAAAATCAGTCCATGCAAGGAAAATCTTCCCGAAACAGCCCTGTTTGTTTCTTACGTATCACTTGGGTATCTGCACTGAAATGGACACTAATCTAAGCCCAAATTCCCAGCTATCCTAACCTGTGGGTTGGCTGTAGCAACTGGAGGGTCAGCATACCTCGGATATACTTGTTCTAACCACTTGCTTATGAGAAGCAGCACTTTCATTTCGTTCCTTAGTGTCTGCTCGCTATTTAGACACTGAAGCAAGTAGACGTAGAGAGTCAAGTAGCTGCCAAGGGACAGGCACTCCTGCAGAAACTCTTCAATGGTGAGCTCAGGAACCTGAAGGGACACCAGAATGGGGCCCCATCCTAGATTCTGGTTGAGGGAGCCTAAGAAAAGAACACCGAGAGGAGAGAGCAGGGTAAGAGCGAGAATTAAACCACCTAACCACTCTAAGGAACCTTTCACTTTAAAATTTAAAAGCTTCATGTTGAGAAAACACCACTCACCTTGGCCTCGGAGGGCCCAACAACGCTTCATGGTTTGGACTGCAAGCCCTCAAGCTAAATGCCCGTGTCCTGGCTACCAGTTCCAAGGGTTAAGAAGTCAGGCATTCTGGCTGCATTTTCATAAATCCCTCTTTCACCATACTATGACCATTAAAATCACAGACACTGCCTGTCTCAGTCATCTAAGAATTTTAATTTTACCGAATACCATTTTTAAGTATGTTACGAACACTTCAGCTTTTCTGGGGGATATTATTAGTACTTTATCCATCGTAAGTATTTTTTTAAGCATCAAAGTTTCATTTGACTCCTATCTTATATACACAGATTCTTGAAAATGTTTCATAAAGGGAAAAAACAAATTTGATTTCAGGAACAAAGAGGAAACAAATTTGGAGCAAGAGGGTTATCCTGATGCTTCTCAATTCTGGGGGCAGGAATGAGAGTATGGTGACATGGTGACAGAGAACTTTCCAGAGGGGGAAATGGGAACGTGGAGTGCTTGTGTGCTGCAAAGGAAGGGCAGGGGCAGGTTACAGGCGCCTCCTGGCATTCTCACTTCAGTACTCTTCCGTCTCCCCTACTGTAAGCACAAGGATGTATATCTGGGCATCAGAGTTAAGAGGTACTGCTCTGAGCAGTTCTTCTTAACCAGGCCAAGCTGTTGCCAGAATCTGCGAGTGTACAGGTAGGCAATAAGACAGACAAATCAGGAATGGGCCTGAGGGTAAGGGAGAGAACTTCTTCATAACAGTTTAAAATATAGGACAAAAAGCAATAAAAGGACCTAAGAAAAATTTTAGCAAGTGACAAAATAGAGGAAATAAATATAGTGGAGATCAGCCCTGGGATTTCTTTGGAAGGAATGATGCTAAAACTGAAACTCCAGTACTTTGGCCACCTCATGCGACATCCCTCACTAGAAAAGACTCTGATGCTGGGAGGGATTGGGGGCAGGAGGAAATGGGGATGACAGAGGATGAGATGGCTGGCATCACTGACTCAATGGATGTGAGTCTGAGTGAACTCCAGGAGTTGGTGATGGACAAGGAGGCCTGGCGTGCTGCGATTCATGGGGTCGCAAAGAGTCGGACACGACTGAGCAACTGAACTGAACTGAATATAGTGGATAATTACAAAGATTCTGGTTTATAGCATTTGCTTTTAGGACTATGACTAGGCCTATGACATACACAATTTACCTATCATACAAGGATTGGTCAGACACTGCAAAACCCTTCATTTTAATGAGTCAGAGGTTCCCTTCCTTGAAACAAGATGGTAGCAACATGGGCCAAAAGTTCTCATGCTGACTACAGATCTTCATGAAGAAAACAAACTATACCCTGAAACATCAACAACATTTACAGAGATTTTAGAGTGGTGCAATCCTTCAACGGGAAGAGTCTGGAAATGCCGGGGTCCAGCCCCGGTGGATCCAGGGAATTCGAAGGGTGGACGGCGTTGGCGTGGAAACACTTGTTTGTTTATTAATGTAAGATTAGATTAAGAAACTATAGTGTAGTGGAGGAAGAGGGCTGAATAGCTTGGTTTACGCGGAAGGCCAATAAAATTCCAGACAAGGAATTTGCACCATCTACGTTGGGCCACCGGTGCCCACTTGAATATCTAAGGGTGCCTCGCCTTAAGCTCCCTTTCGTGCGGGTCTTAACAGCCAGGGCAAGTAAGTAGACCTGGCGAGCCTCCGCGCCCCAGGTGGAGATTCAGCCTGAAGTTAAAGTAAAGAGCAGAGAGAAGGAAAGGGAGAGAAGAAGAAAGAGAGAGAAAGACATGGGGGAAGCCAGAGTCCCAAGAAACCAGGCCGAGAGACTAGTTCGAGAAACTGGTCCGAGAAACTGGCCCCCATCCTTTATTGTTCAGAAGGCCTTTTATACTTTTGATAAAACACGGAGATCAATGCGTAACACAAAATTATGTAGCGTTCGCAACCCAGATTCTTTCCGTATATCATTTTGTATACAAAAGGTCTCAGGTGATTTACATTATCTTCTGGCCAAGAGGTTTGTTAACACGTTTTGGCTCTCTTCCTTAATGAATGTTAATTTTGTTTCCCCTGAAGTGTTTTTCTTTAATCTGCATCTCCTTAAAGCATTAAAGTTATATCTCTATAGAACAAAGGTGCAGTGGGATATAACAAAGAAGGTACTTAACTCAAAGATCTAATGTTGCTAATACCAGGTCTACTACTTGTTTTTCTATATACCAACTATATCTAAAAATAAAGGATATGAAAATTTGGCAGCAAGCATTGACCCAAAAAATGAAACTTTTAATCAGTCCTATTCTAAAGATTTTGACTCCTCGGAAGCTCCTACATTCCTAGGATGTTTTAAGCTTCCTGTGCCTCCTGCGGTCAGGAGGCCTCAATCACATGCGCAGCTGTCCTGCAGGCAGGCTAGAAAGCCATCAGAGGGGTTTTTGGATTGAAACACTCTTTCAAATGCAGAAGACTAAAGCCCTGAATTGACTTTTTCCAGAAAATGTCAGAAGAGTGGAAAAGCAGAGCACAAAAGCCGGCAGATTTTTGTTGGGGTACATGCTTAGGAATTTCCAGAGGGGTCCCTGAAGTCTGAGCACGCCTTGCGTATGTCAGCATCCTTCCTCATGACCTTGTCATGGGCGGGATTCCTCACAGTGGCTTCCGGCATGGAAAGGCATCTCCTTCAGTGTGTGTGCTCAGTCACTCAGTCGCATCTGACTCTGTGTAACCCCATGGACTATAGCCCAGCAGGCTCCTCTGTCCGTGGGATTTTCCAGGCAAGAATTCTGGGAGTGAGTTGCCATTTCCTACTCCAGGGGGTCTTCTCAACCCAGGGATCGAACCTGAGTCTCTTGCATCTCCTGCATTGGTAGGCGGTTCTTTACTACTGAGCCACCTGATCTTCCCTGGAAAAGATGGATCAACTGAGAGCCTACCGAGGGTAAGAGGACGCTCTTACCCTCTTTGAAGTAAGCAGTGATGCAGGCCTCCGTCGTCTCGGCCATGTGGCGGACAGAAGCCAGGCTCTGGCAGGCGGCTGTTAACAGTGGCAGCACCACCAACCCATGCACTTTTTGCCCGATCCAGGTCCGGATACTGCCTCGGAGGAACTCTGCCGTTGGGACAGTCGCATTATTCATCATCATTAGGACTTCCATGAAGAGGCTGCTGAGGGCCATGTGGCGGGTCTGGCTGTCCAGATCTAAAAGGGAATACAAACACATACGTGCCAAAGGCTGCTGGTATGATGACATGAACATGATGAAGGGGACAACAGTGTTTCAAAGTAGCTGCTCTCCAGGGGCCAGAAAGAAAATCCTGGATAGTGCTTAGATTTTACAGATGGGATATGGTACAGAAACACTTTGAAGAGCAAAGCAGGAACTCCTGCAAGACCTTAAAACCTTTTTCACCCCCCAATTTTTCCTCGTTTTCTTAAAATTATTTTTTTATTGAAGTATAATTGACCTACAATGTTGTATTAATTACTGCCATACAGCAAATGACTCAGATAAATACACACATAAACACACACACACATTTTTTCATATTATTTTCCATTATGGTTACCACATGATATTGAATTTAGTTCCCTGAGCTATACAGTTGGACCTTGTTGTTTATCCATTCTATATATACCAGATTATATCTGTGAATAGTGATTTTCATCTATCTTTCAACTATGACTCATGGGAACAAAAATTATTCCAATAAGCCTCCTAACAAATCGCAGACTCTCCTCTTCCCATTCACCATCAACTGAGCCAACAAATATTTCCTTAAAATCCATAACTGATCCTGATTAAGAAGTTTCTAGTATGCCATTCTTCTGATTAAAATGTTTCTAGAATGCCCTTTGCATTCATCTCACATGCTAGCAAAGTAATGCTCAAAATTCTCCAAGCCAGGCTTCAACAGTACATGAACCATGAAATTCCAGATGCTCCAGCTGGATTTAGAAAAGGTAGAGGAACCAGAGATCAAATTGCCAACATCCGTTGGATCATGGAAAAAGCACGAGAGTTCCAGAAAAAATATCTACTCCTGCTTTATTAACTATGTAAAAACCTTTGACTGTGTGGATCACAACAAATTGTGGAAAATTGTTAAACAGATGGGAATACCAGACCACCTGACCTGCCTCTTGAGAAATCTGTATGCAGGTCAGGAACAGTTAGAACTGGACATGGAACAACAGACTGGCTCCAAATCGGGAAAGGAGTACGTGGAGGGTATATATTGTAACCCTGCTTATTTAACTTATATGCAGAGTACATCATGAGAAATGCTGGACTGGATGAAGTACAAGCTGGAATCAAGATTGCCGGGAGAAATATCAACAACCTCAGATATGCAGATGACACCACACTTAAGGTAAAAACAAAGAACTAAAGAGCCTCTCATGAGAAGAGTTGACTCATTGGAAAAAACTCTGATGCTGGGAGGGACTGGGGGCAGGAGGAGAAGGGGACGACAGAGGATGAGATGGCTAGATGGCATCACAGACTCGATGGACGTGAGTCTGAGTGAACTCCAGGAGATGGTGATAAACAGGGAGGCCTGGAGTGCTGCAATTCATGGGGTTGCAAAGAGTCAGACACGACTGAGCGACTGAACTGAGCTGAACTGAAAGAGCCTCTTGACGAAAGTGAACAAGGAGAGTGAAAAAGCTGGCTTAAAACTCAACATTCAGAAAACTAAGATCATGGCATCCAGTCCCATCACTTCATGGCAAATAGATGGGGAAACAATGGAAACAGTGACAGACTTTATTTTGGGGTGCTCCAAAATCACGGCAGATGGTGACTGTAGCCATGAAATTAAACAATGCTTGCTTCTTGGAAGAAAAGTTACGACACACCTAGACAGCATATTAAAAGGCAGAGATATTACGTTGCCACAAAGGTCCGTGAAGTCAAAGTTATGGTTTTTCCAATAGTCATGTATGGATGTGAGAGTTGGACTATAAAGAAAGCTGAGTGCTGAAGAATTGATGCTTTTGAACTGTGGTGTTGGAGAAGACTTTTGAGAGTCCCTTGGACAGCAAGGAGATCCAACCAGTCCTAAAGGAAATCAGTCCTGAATATTCCTTGGAAGGACTGATGCTGAAGCTGAAACTCCAATACTCTGGCCACCTGATGTGAAGAACTAACTCATTTGAAAAGACCCTGATGCTGGTAAAGATTGAGGACAGAAGGAGAAGGGGATGACAGAAGATGAGATGGTTGGATGGCATCACTGACTCAATGGACATCAGTCAACTCTGGGAGTTGGTGATGGACAGGGAGGCCTGGCCTGCTGCAGTCCATGGAGTCAGACCTGACTGAGCAACTGAACTGAACTGACAATGCCCTTCATTGCTTTGCCTGGCTATTATTCAATCTTCTAGGTCCAGTTACATAAGACCAACTCTAAATCAATTTCTCCAGTATTGTCTGTTAATTTTTTTTTTAGCAGTTACTAAGTGTTGCTGACTTTCCATGTTATTGCTTTGGCTACATTATCTCATTCCATACTTACAATATCTATATAATAACAGGGACAATTCTTTCTCAATCATGAACCAGTCAATTGCTTCATACAGGATTCTGACTGTTGCTTCCTGACTGAGAAAGGAGCACAACAAGGTTGTTTGCTGCCACCACGTTAATTTAACTTATATGTGGAGCACATCATGAGACATGCCGAGCTGTATGAGTAATAAGCTGGAATCAAGACTGGCAAAATGAACACCAACAACCTCAACACGCGGATGATACCACCCTAATGGCAGAAAGTGAAGAGGAGCTAAAGAACTTGATGAGGGTGAAGGAGGAGAGTGAAAAAGCTGGCTTAAAACTAAATATTAAAAAAACTAAGGTCATGTCATCAGACCCATCACTTCTTGGCAAAAAGAAGGGGGAAAGGTAGAAGCAGTGACAGACTTCCTCTTCTTGGACTCTAAAATCACTGCAGATGGTGACTGTAGCCATGAAATCAGAAGACAATTGGTTGTTGGCAGGAAAGCTATGACAAACCTAGACAGTGCATTGAAAAGCAAAGATCTCTCTTTGCTGACAAAGGTCTGTATAGCCAAGGCTATGGTCTTTCCAGTGAGCACGTAAGGTTGTGAGAGCTGGACTGTAAAGAAGGCAGAGTGCTGAAGAATTGATGCCTTCGAACTGTGGTGCTGAAGAAGAGTCTTTCAGAGTCCCTTGGACAGCAAGGAGATCAAACCAGTCATTTTAAAGGAAGTTAACCCTGAATACTCACTGGAAGGACTGAAGCTGAAGCTAAAGCTCCAATATTTTGGTCACCTGATGTGAACGAACAACTGACTCACTGGAAAAGACCCTGATGCTTGGAAAGATTGAGGACAGTAGAAGAGGGCATCAGTGGATGAGATGGCTGGACGGCGTCATTGATGCAATGGACATGAACTTGGGCAAACTCTGAGAGACAGTGAGGGACAGGCAGGCCTGGTGTGCTGCAGTCCATGGGGTCGCAAAGAGTTGGACACAACTGGCAACTGAACAACAACAACAACAACCTGTGGCTGACTCATGTGGATGTTGGTAGAAACCAACACAATACTGTAAAGCAATTACCCTGCAATTAAAAATAAATCCATTAAAAAAAACTACAGTGATGTATCATCTCACACCAGTCAGAATGGCCGTCATCAAAAAGAATAAATGCTGGAGAAGGTGTGGAGAAAAGGGAATGCAAATGGATACAGCCACTATGGAGCACGGTATGGAGATGCCTTATGAAACCAGGAACAAAACTACCATATGAGCCAGCAGTCCCTCTACTGGGCATATACCCTGAGGAAACCACAACTGAAAAAGACACATGTACCCCAATGTTCACTGCAGCACTATTTACAATAATTAGGACATGGAAGCAACCTAGATGTCCACTGACAGGTGAATGGATAAAGAAGCTTTGGTACATATACACAATAGAATATTTCTCAGCTATAAAAAGAAACACATTTGAGTCTGTTCTAATGAAGTAGATGAACCTAGAGCCTATTATACGGAGTAAAGTAAGTCAGAAAGAGAAAGACAATATCATACATAAAAGTATATATATATGGAATTTAGAAAGATGGCACTCATGATCCTATTTGCAGGGCGGCAAAGGAGACACAGACATAAAGAACAGACTTTTGGACACAGTGAGGGAAGGTGACGGTGGGATGATTTGAGAGTAGCACTAAAACATATCCAGTACCATATGTAGAATAGAGAGCCAATGGGAATTTGCTGCATGATGCAGGGAACCCAAAGCCAGTGCTCTGTGACAACCTAAACAGGTGAGGTGGCATGGAGACGGGGGTGGGAGGGAGGTTCAAGAGGGAGGGAACGTATGCATACCCATGGCTGATTCATACTGATGTATGGCAGAAGCCATCACAATACTGTAAAGTAACTATCCTCCAATTAAAAATAAAATATTAAAAAAAATAAAAATGGTTGTACCCACTTACTCTGTACTCAGCAGTATATGAGAGTTATCCTGATACACATCCTCACCAACACTTAGTATTGAAACCTTTTTATCTATTCTCGCGGGTGTGACAGAGCATATCATCAAGTTCTTAATTTACACCTCCTTGAATATTAACAAGGTTTAGCATGTTTTCACATGCTTATTGGTTATTTGAATATTCTCTTTTGTAGCATGTCAATTTGAGGGTCTGGTTCATTTTTTTCCTACTGGGTTGTCTTTTTCTTCCTTACCGTCTCCACTGTGACAATCGCAGTCACATTTAACGTAATTACTGACGTGCATGCTGTGCTAAGTCGTGTCCGATTCTTTGTCACCCTGTGGACTGTAGCCCATCAGGCTTCTCTGTCCAGGGGATTCTCCAGGCAAGAATACTGGAGTAGGTTGCCATGCCCTCCTCCAGGGGATCGTCCTGACCCAGGAATCGAACCCCATCTCTGATGTCTCCTGAACTGGCGGGTGGTTTCTTTCCCACTGGAGCCACCTGGGAAGCCCGTCTTACTTACTGTGCGTGCATGCTAAGTCGCCTCAGCAGTGTCTGAGTCTGTGTGACCACAGCCAACCATCAGGCTTCTCTGTCTATGGGATTCTCTAGGCAAGAACACTGAAGTGGATTGCCATATCCTCTTCCAGGGGAGCTTTCCGACCAGGGATCAAACCCCCATCTCTTATGCCTCTCACATTAGCAGGCGGAAATGGCAACCCACTCCAGTATTCTTGCCTGGAGAATCCCATGGAGAGAGGAGCCTGGCAGGCTACAGTCCATGGGGTCGCAAAGAGTTGGACACGACTGAGCGACTTCACTTTCACTTTCTTTACGACTAGTGTGCTACCTGGGAAGCCCATCTTAATTGCTATATGCTTCCAATTTGCTCCTCCTATTCTACATTCCTTTTGCTCTCTTTTATTTCTTTTTTTAAGGGATTATTTCTTGTTATTCTAATTCTTCTTTAGTTTGGAAGTTAAATATTCTTTTTAAAGAATATTTTAAAATATTCCTTTTAAATTAAATAACATTTTCGTAGTGGTTATCATACAAATTTTATCATTTATTCTTGAAAGTCTGAGGTAAACTGGCTCCCAGACAATGTTAATTCCTATCATCTTCTCAACTGTTGCCATGACGCAACAACAAATTACTAACTGATCTAAATGCAGTCAGACTTCATTTAGATTTACCCTTTATATTTACCAGTTTCATTGTTCATCCTAAGTCTATTTATCTTCTCTTTATTATCTCCTTCTTTCTAAACAGATTTTGATTATATTTTATGGTTCTTTTTATAATACCTTAAGCTCAATGTTTAATTAATTTTTGATGTTCTTTCTTAAAATCAGTTCTAAATATTTTAAGATTAAATATTGTTGTTCCTTTGGCCATCAGTTACTTAAAAGTTTGCTTCTTCATTTCCAATGTTTTTTTCCCCTCTTGGTTATATTTTGTTACTGACTTTTAAGTTCATTGCCCTGTGGTTAGATTATCTATTTGATGCCAGTCCTTTAGAACTGATTAAGACATGTTTTGGGGCTTCCAAGGTGGCACAGTGGTAAAGAATCTGCCTGCCAATATAGGAGATTTGGGTTTGATACCCAAGCCAGAATGATTCCTTGGAGGAGGAAATGGCAACCCACTCCAGTTATTCTTTCCTAGAAAATTTCATGAACAGAAGAGCCTGGTAGGCTATACTCCATGCGGTTGCAAAGAGTTGGACATGACTGAGTGACTGAGCATGCACGGAAGACATGCTTTAATCCTAGTAATGGGTCAAGTTTCTTAACTGTTCAGTGAGACTGATACAGAGTACATTCTGCACTTACAGGGTATATCATTCTCCACATACTCACTATATCCATCTGTGCTATACAGACATCCTACAGTCTTACTGATTTTCTGTCTACGTGATCTATCAGTTACTGTCACACGTGTCAAAATCTCTATGAGAGAATTTGACATTTTTCCTCTGAGTTCTGTCAATTTTCACCTCATGCATTTTCTTCCCAGTGAACTGAACCTTACATCAAATTCCAGTGGCTCTCTTCATTTCTTTAGTAATCTTACTTATATTTATTTATGTTGGGGTGTGCTGGGACTTTACTGCTGTGTGGGCTTTCCTTTAATTGTAGCAAGCAGGGGCTACTCTCGAGTTTCAAAGCACAAACTTCTCCTCGTGGCGGCTTTCCCTGTTGCGGAGCACGGGCTCTAGGGATGCGGGCTTCAGCAGCTGTGGCAGCTGGGCTTCAGAGCTGCTGGGCTTTAGAGCACAGGCTCAGCAGTTCTGGCACAAGGGAAGAGTTGTTCTGTGGCATGTGGGATCTTCCCAGACCAGAGATCGAACCCATGTAACCTGCATTGGCAGGTGGATTCTTTATCACCGAGCCACCAGGAAAGCCCTCTTTATTTCCAATAATGCTTTTTTCTTATTTATGAATGTATGTATTTTTCATGCAAATTCAGGGTGGGAAAACACACTGGAGATCATTTGGCTTTGTAATGCTTTCTGCCTTACAGTCCTACCTATCTCATATTGATACAGCAATATCAGATTCCTATTTTAATCTGCCTAACGTGATTGCCTTATAGAAATCTTCTCATATCTTATGATTTAGATATACTTATGAATAGCTTAAAACTAGATGTTGATGATTAATACAATCTGACAATCTCTGTCTTTTAAGTTGAGCCATCTGTCCATTTATATTTACTGCTGCTGCTGCTGCTGCTATGTCGCTTCAGTCGTGTCCGACTCTGTGCAACCCATAGGCGGCAGCCCACAAGGCTCCGCCGTCCCTGGGATTCTCCAGGCAAGAACACTGGAGTGGGTTGCCATTTCCTTCTCCAATGCAAGAAAGTGGAAAGTGAAAGTGAAGTCGCTCAGCTGTGTCTGACTCTTCGCGACCCCATGGACTGCAGCCTACCAGGCTCCTCCGTCCATGGGATTCTCCAGGCAAGCGTACTGGAGTGGGGTGCCATTGCCTTTTTCTCTCTTTATTTCAGTTATTTTTCTCACCTTTTCCATCTTTCTTTTTTAAAATTTTTTATTTTTAATTGGAGGATAACTGCTCTACAGTGCTGTGTTGGTTTCTGCCATAAAACAACATGAATCAGCCATAAGTATACATATATCTCTTTCCTCTTGGGCCTCCCTCCCACACCCACCCCATCCACTGCTCTAGGTTGTCACAGAGCACTGGGCAGGCTCCTTGTGTTACACAGAAGCTTCCCACTAACTATCTATTCTATACATGGTAGTTTATATATGTCAGTAGTACCTCTCAATTTGTCCCACCCTCCTCTTTCCCCACCGTGTCCAAAAGACTATTCTCCACATGCTTCTTGCCTTCATTGGATTGAACATATTTTGGTCAATCCTTTCTATCTCTTTCTACTGACTCAGAAATTACATATTTTGTTTCTTTTGGTGAACTGCTTAGAATTTTTATCATTCATATTCTATCAAGACACACATTTAACCAATTTCTTGACTCCCTCAAACAGTATTAAAACCTTGAATACTTTTAACTCAACTCCCTTCCTAACTTATATCTATTTGTGGTCATATAATTCAATTCTAGCTTTTGCTTTTTAAATCCCTAAATGATTAACTGCAGGTTTACATCAGCAGTTTAGTTTATATTTACCCATATTTCATTACTTTCTCTGCTTATTTTCCTTCTTGAAAGTCAAGCCTTTCACTTGTGACCACTCCACTTTTACCTAAAGAACATGCTCTATTTAATACTTCCTTTAGTGATGTCCACTGGGACAAACACTCTCAGGTGTCACGGAAAACACCTTTATTTCATCCTTCTCCTTGAAAGCTGGCTGCTCTTGTTTTACCACCCAGGTTATCAGTCGTCTCCTCACAGCACGTCTCCTCACCGTCTTACCGGTTCCACTGATGCCCCCGAGAAGCGAGCTGTCCATGTAAATGTTTTTCTTTTTTCACTGGTGCTTCTGCAGTCTCACTACAGTGTGTACAGGTGTTCTATTTACCTTGCTTGGAATTTGCTAGGTTTAACGAACCTGAGGATTGCCGTCTTCCTTTCTCAGAGCAAGTTCATTTCTAACTCACCCTTACCCTGAGGATGCTGTCCTGTGTGGTTCTACATGGGAGCTCCTTTCAAGGCTCCCAGCCTAAGCAGGGCCTGGGCTTTATAGCCTCCCCTAATCCAAAGAAGGTCAGTAAAAGCCTACAAGCTAAAAGGCAGCCTCAGCACACCATCTATTTTCATGGGCTCCTCCTTTCACTCACTTTCTGACTTCTGAGATTTTCTGCCAACTTGTCAATACGTTTAATTTTTGGTTTCTTAAAAACATTTTATTTATCCAGCATTCTAAGCTGTTTTTAGCAGGAAAGGCAGTCGGAATGTCCAGTTTACCAAACTGCTGGGAGTATAAGTTCTCATTTAAAGTTTCCTTACAAGCCTACAGGTGATTCTGAAGTGCCCTCCAAGTTCAGAGCTAAACATCCAGGAAGGCTGCTCACTGGACAGTCTCTGGTTATCTCTTAATCATCATGGTGACTTGTCTAACTCAGCCCTCGGTCCACTTAACCTCACAGCAGCACCTGACAGTGTCTACCCCTCCGTCAAGTCCTTACAATTCAGGGCCCCCCACCAACACTGAGATGACAAGTGTCCAGGCATCAGCTTCTCTGCAAACAGAAGGACAGTGTCCTGACCATCATCCTGATCTCAAAATGTCTTACACACAGCGGGAAATCATTTACTGAGTGAATACATGACTTCTCCAAAGTCACTTACCAGGTGGGTTAAAAACAATGATATCATCCAAGAGCTTAGACATTTCCTGTTCAAGGACTGCTAAGGTGATTTTTCCATTTTGTTCCAGGGAGCTGAGGAACTGAACCATCTGATGAGTGAAGGCTCGGCATTTTGGCACTGCATCCTGACAATAAAAAAACGATCATTCAAATAAGTCCTTGCCAACAGTGTTAACTGAATATTCCCTGGGAGCAGAGCACTGCACTGACTGCCTCAACAGGGAGTGGAGAGGACGGAGCAGGGAGCCACGTGAGGACAGGCATGTCTAAGGGCCCTGTGCGGGGGACAGAAGTCTTTCATAACACCCAGACTAGAACCCACATTCTCCCAAATCCCAGTAGCAGTTTTTACTGCATTAATAACATTAACCACACACTAAGTACTTGCCAGGAACTTTTCCAAAAATTCTATGTTCATTGCTTAATCTAATCTTCAGAACACATTAAAGGCAAGGTATTATTTTCAGTTCAGGTGAGAAAGCCAAAGAATGACAGTAAACTGGGGATATGAGTTTGTCAGACCTTAAACTCATGTTCATTATTTGCTGCCATTCTGTTGCCAGTGACACTCAGATCAGCAAACCAATAGCCACTGCTGTCCCTTAATCCTTTTCACCTCTTGTTAGCATGTGGCACTGCTACCAGGAAAAGGCTTACTAGACGAAATAAGTGAAACTAAAAGACCCAAGAAGCCAAAATGGTATATACATCCCTCAGCTTTTTCTACTGAGCCATTGCAGGGTTCAAGACAGTCCTCAGCGGCACTAACGCGACCAGCCCTGAAGAACACTCTGCCTTCCACAGCACGCATTTAACTTACAAGATGTTTCTGGCTGTCAGTAGGAACAGAAAGGCCTGCAGACACTTTCAAGAGCTTCACAATTAATTCAGCAGAAGATTCCTTTGCCAGGATGATAGATGGCTGGTAATGGCTGCTGAAATAACCCAGCACACTCTGATATGACACAACGTCCACAAGATGCCACGACAGTGAGCTTGTCTGTCCAAGCAGAGTAAGTAGAGGAGAATCCTGAAAATGAACACACACATTCCTTTAGTTCCAGCACTCCCATCTTTCCAGAAATATGTCTTCACTGAGTCTATGGAGTGACCACTAACATTGTGTATTATGAGCACAGAAGAGTTAAAACATCAAATAAGCTTCTGCTCAAGGCAGAAGTACTCATGAAAGTAATAACTGAAGTCTTGGCAAAACACATTAATGTTAAGATTTGTAAGTATTCAGAATCCAGTTTTCAAAGAAACTCTATGATCTTGTGGCAGAACAGCAATTAATGAGATGTAAAATGAAACTGATTTTAATACTATAACTTGGTGTGGTTCCCTTAGACTATGAACTGTCTGAGAAAACCAGGCAGCTAGTTGAAGGCACATCCCATAGGCCATGCATCTATTCAAACCGAAAGAGGCAGTGGGGACACGGAAAAGCAGCTGCTTCATACAGAGCGAGGATCTAAGGAACTCGCCAAGCCTTGATCACAGGCCCTCTAAACAATTACCGTTTGGTCCACCAACTGATCTTCCTTTGCCAATAAAATCACCATGAAAAGAAGGCAGACAACCATGCCCCGGGTCTCTGGGCGGGGACTGGGGCTCCAGGCATCAGAGAGCACGCCGACCCAGTTGACTTCACAGAGAACAGACCCCAAAAACAAGAAGCAGCTCTTGGGGCTTCCTCGCTCCACCTAAAAGGAAACAACGCTTTTAGCTATCTATGTATCTTGAAAATGTATATATATCAATGTTTACTAAATTATATCTTTTAAATTACACTTTCTCCCCAGATTATAAAAATTATTTATAACTCTATCCCCTATAGCAGAGATTCAGACTTAACATTTATTTTTCCTCCCATGTTCAATGTGTGGAACATCTTTCAGCTTGTTTGGAGTTCTTTATTTATTCCACCAAGTCTTAACAGGAGAGGAATGATCTTTGCTAGCTCCAGGTAGGGCGACAAACCTCTGCCTCAGTTAGTCACCGGTGCTCAAGGGAGCCTACCACAGTCCTCACATGTGCTGGCAAGACCAAGGTGCTATATCTACTAGTCACTGCTGCCCAAAGCTGAACGTGCACCAAAACCACCTGGAGGACTTGTCTAGGGATGGGGAGGGGGTGGGTGTATCCATAGAATTCTTAATGTCCTATATCTGGAGTTAACAAGTTCCCAGGTGGTACTGATGTTGCTGGTCCTGGGACCATACCTCGAGACTATTATATTAGCATATGTAATTTTCATATGGTCTTTTTAGTATAATGTTACATTATAAGTACATCTCTGTATCATCAGTCTTTATAATTTTTGATGACTCCAAAATGTTTAATTAAGTCCTACTTAAACTATATTAGGGATGGAGGGGTAAATGTATTATAAAGTATTACTATATAATCAATATTAAAGTTATCTCTTATGAGTCCATTTCAAGCCTGTTTAAAATAAAATATGTCTAGTTACAAATTTTTCCTTTTTTTAAAAAAAGATTTAAAATAAAAGCTCAACTCCATTTGTAAAATCACAGTCAATGGAATCTGATGATGATTCATGTCTTCCAGTTACTACCATAATTATATCATGCTATTTACTCTTTCTCCCTTTTGGAAAATGATTTTTCATCCTCCTTTATAATCTATTCTCTATCTTGACCCTCAAGCCCCTCAAAACCGTACTCTACTATGGCACCAGACTCATGGAACTAAAAGGTTCCCAGCTTCT
The DNA here is from genome assembly GCF_001704415.2 of Capra hircus. NCBI lineage: Eukaryota > Metazoa > Chordata > Mammalia > Artiodactyla > Bovidae > Capra > Capra hircus. The sequence continues at coordinate 45,857,576 of NC_030831.1, forward strand.
GGGCAGGGCAGTCATCTAGCCTTAGACTAAAGCTACTAGAGATACAAAGTCTATAGCAACCCTTTATGGACCATTCTATTTAATCTGTCATATAGCTAATGCTGCCCTCTTAAACGCTCTCTTACAGCTCTTTAAACAAAGGTTCAATTCCATATTCATAGTAATGATGTATATTTACGTAATGCCTGTCTCGTATACTAACCCTAGCTATAAAATCATTTCTAACCTTGTATTTTACTAAGACAACTGTCCTCAGCTTTCCTTAGAGCTCAGCTACAGCGGTATGGCTGACAAGAACACCACTGGAACACTAAAAGACCACACTGGATTTTACTCAGTGTCATAAATAACTATGGGTCTGCAATAATTAAAGCACTTACAGCGTCTCAATAATAAATGCGATATTAGGTTAACAATGAACACAAATGAACTGGTGACTATGAGCAAATAAACTGAAACGGTCATAAAAAGCTAAGACAAGACTAGAGCCTTTTTTAAAACAGAAATGTAACAGCAGCAACAAAAATGCCTGACTGGCACGTGACACGGCTGTGCCTATTTTCTGTACCTATTGCTTCTCCTCCAAAAACTCCCACACATTTATGGGGACTTTTTCCAGGCCATTCCAGGTCCTTACATGCCTATGACGCATTACTGGCTGCTATGGTAACACTTTTGTCACCTATAAGCTAATGATCCCTTACACAACTACTTAAAGAAACTAATGCTTAAGTATCGATTTACATTTTACTTCAATAGAAATTTAACAATGAAAAGTTTTAATGATACGCTCATAGAAAAACATGCATACAGAGAAACGCCAAGACTGAGCGTGACGAAGTCATCACACTATGTACTGCCATGACAACATCACGAATACCAAGGGGATGACTGCTATACTACGGACAAAATCTTCCTGGGAGCTTTAAAAATGGTCCTGCAAACGCTGTCTTACTAACACAGTAAAATGACATCCATAGGATGCTGCTTTACATAAGCACCACCCAGGCGATTAAGAATGCGAGCAGGGTCCACAGCGGCACACACAGCAACTGGGCTGAAAACCCACAGTGAACAGGCTGCTCCCAAGATGCCAGGCTGTGGCATGGAAAGTAAAGGGCTTACCTTGAAGAAGGCCTCCATGAGCATCTGGTCAGGATGTAAGTCCCGCCACGGAAGTTTCTGGTAGGCACTGTGAAAAGCATACAGAATGAACTCTGGCATTTTGGGTGCTGTACATGCTTCACAGTAATGCATCAGGTGCAACCGAAGGGCTCCTTCATCACCAGGCAAGAGCTTATCTAAAAAAGAAAATACAGCTGAATACCTTTGGGTATATCTTTAAAACAAACAAAAAACTAATACAAACCACAAATTTGAACTAAAAGTCTAAAACCTAATGTTCTCAATAATTACCCAGTTTCAAAGATTTTCAGCTACCAGGGAAAAAACTGATGGCAGAGTAATAATGAAGAATGGTAATTCACTTACTTGGGTAACTGGAAGGAGAAGCTGGTATGTGGGAGATAGCAGAGGTGAGCAGTTTTTCCCTAAAACCTCTAAATATACGACTTTTTAACTCAAATACACCTCCACAAGCCCAGCCAACATTAGGCATCCCTTTAGTCTGTTGGATTCAGTCTCATGCAATTGATCCATTCATCCGGCATCTTGGAGAAATCTAATGTACCTTGGAGAAATCTAATGTTCCTCAAAAGGAAATATTCCAAATAACTAAATCTCAACCCTCAGTGCAATAAAACTAGACTATTAACCATCATTCTAGCAAGTCACTTGAAAATGAATCTCACACTCTCCTGCGACCTGATCACTCAGTATTAACCTCACAAGTATTAATTTCTTTAGTGGCTTCAACAGCTAGTGGCAAGGTAAGGGGCATTTAGCCTAGAACAAATCTTTTCAGACTTTCTGGTTCTATGCACAGGAATGGAATTTAGTCAAAGACAAGAGAGTTACACACAATGAGAGCAGTTTCTCAACACTGACTGATGGAAGTTTCTCAACAGACTTGTGAAAAATGACCACACGTCACCAGTCGACTTATCACTAACATTCCCCTGCCCTCATCCCTAGTCCTTATGAAACAGTAACATATGTTTTTAACAATCCTTTAAAACAGAGGTGAAGGGCAGCATTTGCTTAAATATGGACAGAAAAAAAAGACAGTTTTGTTTAAATAGGGATGGATATGTAGGAGAAGATGTCTAGGAGGTAATCTCTTAGGACCAGACGAGCTTCGCTAGTCCCAGCCCAGATGCAAGTAAGTTCTGTGACCTCAGATGAATTCTTTTTGATTTTCAGGTCCTCATTTTTCTAATCAAAAGCAAAGAGCTGAAACAGACAATCTCACTAAAAGGCTATAATTTAATAATTCTTCATCTTGTTATGCACAGTTCTTCTCATTCCTCTCTCTGAGGTGAGCTACCCTACAGCCATACCACCCTGAACGCGCCCAATCTTGTCTGAACTGAGCTACCAGTTCTTAATGTTAGCCAAGTACTTTCTTATTGCTAGGCCACTTTTTGATTTTCTATATACAAACCTGTGACAGTGCTTGCCCCCTTATACTAAGAAACTAAATAAACAGCCTCTGTGACAATAGTTTTATGCTCAAATATTTGTCTCACTACAAATATATCCTGGATGGTAATAAGCAGCTAGAAGTCTGCCTTTCCAAAAAAACAAAAAAGAATACTATTAGGATTTCATGTTACTCACCTAACCAATATTTATCAAGTGGACAGTGAGAATACAGCATTATCCTAATCTTAGGGGAATGAAAAGAAGAATGTTTCTATGCCTAGAGTTTATATCACAATTGGGGAGGGGTGAGGAAAAGAGAGATAAGATATGTAAAGGTCAATCAAAAATACTGGATGAGGTACATCTAGAGAATGGAGTATTACTCAGCACTAAAAAGAAGAAAGCTCTCAAGTCATGAAAACAATGGAGAAACCTAAGTGCACATTACTAAGGAAAAGAAGCCCATCTGGAAAGCAACACTATGAATGATCCTAACTTCATGACATTCTGGAAAAGCTTAAACTATGGAGAAAGTAAAAGGAATCAGTGGCCCCTGAGGCTAGTGGGGAGGAGGAGTGACTAGGAGAGGACAGGATATTTAGGGCAGTGAAAATACTCTATAGGATACTGTAATGGTGGATACACATCATTATATGTTTATCCAAACCCACAGAATGAACACCACCCAGCATGAGTCCTACGGACGTTGGACTTTGGGCGATAACGTGTCAGTGCAGGTTCATCAACGATAAAAAATGTACCATTTGGATGGGGGATGGAGATAGTGGGGGAGCTGGAGGGGAGCCTATGCACTCAGAGTGGGGAGCAAAGGGCATATGGAAACTGTACTTTCCACTCAGTTATGCTGGGAACCTAAAGCTACACTAAACAACAGGCTATTTATATATATATGTGTGTGTGTATATATATATATATATGTATTATTAGATAACAAAGTTTATATATAACACATATTACTGCTACATATATTAACATATGTATTATTGCTATATTATATATACATACTACTATAATACATAATCTATCACCTGATGTTATTATATATAAAATACTGGATGCATGTGTGTGTGCATGCATGTTCAGTTGGGCCCAACTCTTTGCCAGCGCATGGACTGTAGCCCACCAGGCTCCTCTGTTCATGGGATTTTCCTTGCAAGAACACTGGAGTGGGTTGCCATTTCCTTCTCCAAAATACTGGACGGCATATTGGTAACTCCAGGACCCAGTGCCACATGAACACACGGCAGCCATGGAGATGCACCTCTCAGATCCCCCTTCAAACAGAACTGGCCACAAATCAGGCTACAGCACTTCAGCCCCTGGGTCAAGGCCATCCTCCGCCCTTGAAGCCCGCAGCCAACAGCTGAGCACTGACCTGGGTGCTTCCGCCAAGGGTGGGCTCCCCAATCAAGAATGACTGCACTCCAACATCCCATCTGGCTGGCCAAAACTTTCTCAGATCTGCCCTGCAGACTGAGACTCAGCCTTCCTACTCTCCTTTCACAGGTGTTACACCTGCACCAGGGGTGAAGGCTTTGCTTGTCTGCCTCTATTCCTCTCCCTCTTATTTTCACAGGCATCAACCCCAACACCTCTTAGCATTCTGGCTCCACCATGGTGTCTGCTTCCCACAGATTTCAACTGCAACAATGTGCTATAAAGACTTAGAAACAGGAGAGAAATGTACCCCGTAAACAGATATGCAGGAAAACATAAAGGGCTTAAGGGTTCACCCAGGTAGTGGAATCAGCATAAGCAAAAAAGTGGCAGTGCGAAGGTCCAAGGACGTTTAGGGGAACAATGAGTAGAGCCATATGGTTGAATGGATGCCTCCAAAAAGCCCATCCCGTAATACTGAAGTGCTCTGGGTCAGACACATTTGAATGCTGAGCTAAAACATTATTACACTTCAAAGTTTTTGAATAAGAATATAGTAGCATAGAAACAGAATTTTAGCAGAATCAATTTAGCAGGATAGACCCTAACAAATGAGCAGGAACAGAAATAAGAGGCAACAGAGGGCTACTGCAAGAATCTGGATTGGGTGGACTAATAGCCTCATAAGCCTCCTGATACAAAACATTTAGATATACTGAGTAAACACAACATCTCTGATAATGCATAGCTACATACATTCAGTGGAAGAAAAGAGGTCAGAAGCAGAAAGACTAGAAAAACAGAGCATCAGATCGATGCTAAAGGTAGCACAGGATGAGATTGTGAGACAGCATCACCGACTCAATGGACATGAATTTGAGCAAACTCCAGGAGAGAGTGAAGGATAGAGAAGTCTGGCGGGCTGCAGTCCATGGGGTCCTAAAGACATGACTTAGTGACTAAACAACAAAAGCCTCAGTTGCCCTGGGGCTGTTTATGTGTGGTTTTCAACCTCACAAGGAAACAGAAAACAAGATCTACGGACTACACCCTCACTGAAAGGGCAGATAAGGGTGGAGGGGAATGGATCTTCTCCACCTTAGCTCAGAATGGGAGTCAGAGAGCCAAGAAAGCTGATTGTGATAATTGAGTTTGGGGGTTGATTTCATGTATCTGTACAGCATGAAAAGCAAGGAGAACAAACCACTCAATCCTATAGGAAATCAACCCTGAATATTCATTGTTAACAACTGATGCTGAAGATGAATTTCCAATACTTTGGCCACTTGATGCAAAGAACTGACTCACTGAAAAAGACCATGATGATGGGAAAGATTGAGGGCAAAAGGAGAAGGGGGCAGCAGAAGTTAAACAGCATCACTGACTCAATGGACCTGAACTTGAGCAAACTCTAGGAGACAGTGGAGGACAGAGAAGCCTAATGTGTTGCAGGCCAAGGGGCTCTCAGGGGTCAGATACGACTTAACAACTGAAGAACAACAACACAGTGTGAGAAACCCCAAGGCAAGGAATTACACAGAGCCAGCTGGCAACAAAGCAAAAAAAGGCCAAAAACCAGGGCCTTCTGAGCTTGATGTGAATTCTCAAATCCCAAAAGTGATCCTAAATCCAAAAAGGCAAAAAAGAAAGAGGAGCCATCTCAAGATGACATTATTTCTCCTAAAACCAAAAGTTAAAAAAAAACTAAAGGAGCCCTGTGAAAAGACAGTTGTTTCTCCTAAAACCAAAAAAGTTATAAAAAATGAGGAGCCTTCTAAGGAAGAATTGGGTGCACCTAAGCCAAAAAAGATGAGGAAAGAAAAAGAAATAAATGGAAAAACTGGAGAGAAAAGCCCCAACCTGAAGAATGGATTCCCTGATTCTGGACCTGACTCTGACTCCAAGAAAGCTGCCAGTGAAGAAAATAATAGTGGGTTAGAGCAGGAAATGACTGTGGAGCAAAGAAGGAGCTTTCTCTAATTTTCCCATATCCAAAGAAACGATTAAACTTCTCAAAGCCCGTGGGGTGACCTTCCTGTTTCCTATACAAGCAAAGATGTTTGTGTCTATAGTGGGAAGGAGTTGATCGCACAGGCGTGGACAGGAACTGGGAAGACATTCTCCTTTGCTATGCCTTTGGTTGAGAAACTTCAGGGAGACTTGCAAGATCAGAAGGGAGGCTATGCCCCTCAAGTACTGGTTCTTGCACCCACAGGAAGTTGGCAAGTCAAGTAAGCAGAGACTTCAGTGACATCACAAAAAAGCTGGCAGTGGCTTGCTTTTATGGTGGAACTCCCTATGGAGGACAAACTGAATGCATATGGAATGGGATCAATATCCTGGTTGGGACACTAGGTCTTATCAAAGACCACCTGCAGAATGGCAAGCTAGACCCCACCCAACTTAAGCATGTTGTCCTGGATGAAGTTGACCAGATGTTGGACATGGGCTTTGCTGATCAAGTGTAAGAGATTTTACATGTAGCAATAAGACAGATTCAGAAGACAAGCCCCAACATTGCTTTTTTCTTCAACCTGCCCTTGGTGGGTGTATAAGTTGCTAAGAAATACATGAAATACATAGGAACAAGTAGACCTGATGGGTAAAAAGACACAGAAAACAGCAGTAACTGTATAGTATCTAGCTAGCAAGTGCCACTGGACTCACAGGGCAGCAGTTACTGGGATGTGATCCAAGTGTACAGTGGTTCTCAAGGGAGAACTAACATATACTGTGAAACAAAGAAACCCAGGAGCTGAAACAGAATGTGGCCGTAAGGCAGGACATCCAGTCTTTACATGGAGACATTCCACAGAAGCAAAGGGAAATCACCTGAAAAGGTTTCAGAAACGGTGATTTTAGAGTTTTGGCTGCAACCAGTGTTGCTGCATGTGGGTCAGACATCTCCGAGGCTGATCTGGTGGTTTAAAGTTCTCCACCAAAGGATATACAGTCCTACATTCATTGTTCCAGGTGAACAGGTAGAGCTGGAAGGACGGGGGTTTGCATCTGCTTTTATCAGCACAAGGAAGAATACCAGTTAGCCCAAGTGGAGCAAAAAGCAGGAATTGAATTTAAGCGAATAGGTGTTCCTTCTGCAACAGATAATAAAAGCTTCCAGCAAAGATGCCATCAGGCTCGTGGACTCTGTGTCTCCCACTGCGCTTGATCACTTCAAGCAGTCAACCAAGAAGCTGACGGAGGAGAAGGCAGAAACGGAAGCCCTGGCAGCAGCCCTGGCCCACATTTCTGGTGCCGCCTCGGTAGACCAAGTGCTCCATGATCAACTCAGCTGCAGGCTTTGTGACCATGATCTTGCAGTGCTCAACTGAAATGCCAAACATTAGTTATGCTCGGAAAGAACTTAGAGCAACTGGGTGAGGATACTGATTCCAAAGTGCAGGGAAATGGTCTTTCTCAAAGGAAGGCAGGGTGTTTGCTTTGATATCCCCACTGCATCAGTAACAGAAGTACAGGAAAAATGGCATGATTCTCAGCACTGGCAGCTTTCTGTGGCCACAGAGCAACCAGAGCTAGAAGAACCAGGGGAAGGAGATGGCAATTTCCAGGGATAGTGGGATGGCAACCAAGGTGTCAGGGTACAGTGGGAAAGAAGCAGAAGCTTCAGAGGACAGCAGTCAGGAGGTGGTAACAAAGGTAACAGATTTCAAAAAAAGGCCAGAAGCGAAGCAGAGTTTTAATAAAGCATTTGAATAGTAATTTGAAGTAGAGGATTTATATGGCAAAAACAGAACTATGCTCAGCAACATGAAACTGAACATTATTTTTCATACAGAGTTAAAAGTTAAAAGCACACTGTATTTCCTTCCTGACCACCTGCCCAATCCCCATCTCTTTAGGAAAGACAAGCTTCATCTAAATTATCTCATCTGATTGATGACTGTCGTTTATAACTTTACCGTTACTTCTGTCTTGGGTATTCCTTTGGAAAAGGTGTATTCATTACATATTCTAATGTATTGCCTATAAATTATAAGCTTAAGTCAAGAATGTATCTGCTGATACTCTGTAAGTTGCACTGACTTTATACTTAGAAATTCCTCTTATTAATAATACACTTCCCTGGTGGCTCAGATGGTAAAGAGGAGACCCATGCAGGAGACCCATGTTTAATCCCTGGGTCGGGAAGATTCCCTAGAGAAGGAAATAGCAGCCCACTCTGGTCTTATTGACTGGAGAATTCCATGGACAGAGGAGCCTGGCAGGCTACAGTCCATGGGGTCACAGAGTCAGACACGACTGAGTGACTCACATTTTCATTTTTTTCACAACATGGGGGAAACACAATTTCAAAACAGAAAGGTCTGTTTTCCATAACTGATGACACTCAGTATTACCTTACCAAAACTAAATAATTGTAGGGGTGACCTCTCCTTGTTCAAAGATGATCGCCTACCAAATAAAATAAATGAAGTAGGAAAGCAGAGGCAAAAGATTAACTGAATGACTTAAGGAAAAAGTGAAAACTAACCAGAGGCATCATACAACATCTTCCTACCTTTAAAACTCTCATGCAATGAGTCAATGCAGTCAGTGAACAACTGCACAATGCTTGAGGCCACCACAGCATCACTCTCCAACCAGGGGTAATGTCGCTGGCTGCTTTAAATAAGAGAAACATACACTTAGAAAGGAAACACTATGATTAAATTACTGTCGGTCCCAGAATGTATTACGTAGCCCCAAAACACATTTAGATCGCTTTAAAGGCTGTAAATTTCTGGAGGTGAACTGTACCTTTTAATATCAATAGCATAATTTTATTTACTTTCCTTCCTAACCTTTATTCCAATGTAATTGTTTCAGAAGTGTGTCATCTAACTAAGTATCAAATTAGCACTTCTTTTTTAAATCCAATTACACCCGTGAACCCATCCCTTGTGGATCTGGGTTACATTTCAAATGCCTCAGAGAACAGTTTTCTCTACCTAAAGCCTGAAAGGGAAAAAAGTCATATAAAAAGTAACCAAAAGTGAACAGAGAGGAATTAAACAAAGGAAAAAAATCTTTATATGAAAATTCAGTTCTAAATCTGGTTTGGGGCTTCCCTGGTGGATCAGAGGTTAAAGCGTCTGCCTCCAATGTGGGAGACCCAGGTTTGATCCCTGGGTCAGGAAGATCCCCTGGAGAAGGAAATGGCAATCCACTCCAGTATTCTTGCCTGGAGAATCCCACAGACTGAGAAGCCTAGTAGGTTACAGTCCACAGGGTCGCAAAGAGTCGGACACGACTGAGCAACTTCACCTTACCTTCAGCTTAATCTAGTTTAGAAAGTTCAATGTAAAAAATAAATTCCATTAGCTCTTCCTGGAAATAAACTGCATTATGATATGCAGTCTCACAGTCACCACAAAATCCTAAAGTTTGCAGACTGTTTAAGGATAGCCCTCTGAGAGAGAGCAATTCCCACCCAGTAATTAACGTAGTCCCCCAAAAATAACTGATACTGGGTAAAATCACATAAGTCTCATATTTCGCAGTGTTACATTATCAAAATAATGTAATTCAGGAGAACACATTTATTTTTCTGAAATTAAATACTAAAATCATTTAACTTTATTATGGAAAGCTGGAAATAAGAGTCCAGTTTTGCTTCAAAATCAACAGCTCTGATCAATCAGACTAGCAATTCCACAAACAGAAAATGTATTACGTTCACTTTGTAAATAAACATTTTCTAAATTTAAATGCTGCCCTATATAAAAATCAAATATGTGAACCATCAGCTGTACCAAAACATTATCAGAACTTTATAGATTTCAAAAGAATTTGAATATCAGAAAAACTATTTACCTTTCATTGTCTTCTAAAACCAGTATCCATGGCTTAAAGAGCTGGATGATTACTGAATGTAGGGATCTTAGCACTAAAACAAAGCAAAATTTTTAGAGACAAGAAACAAGTCCATCAAATGAAGACGGGCAACAGGCACATGAAAAAATGTTCACCACTGCTAATCATCAGGGAAATGCAAATCAAAATCGGAAAGATACCACCTCACACCTGTCAGAATGACTATCATCAGACAACACAAACACTAAACGTTGGCGAAGATGTGGAGAAAAGGGAACCCTTTATACACTGTTGGTGGGAATGTAAATTGGTATAGCTGCTCCATGGAGGTTTCTCAAAAGACTAAAAATATAGCTACCATATGACCAAGCAATTACACTCCGGGGTATATATCAAAAAAAAACAAAAAAACAAAAAAGATACCATGCATCACAAAGTTCACAGCAGCATTACTTAAAAATGCCAGAATATGGAACGAATCCAGGTGTCCATCAACAGAAGAATGGATAAAGGAGATGTGGCGTCTACATCTGGTATACACACGTGTACACACAATGGAATACTACTAGGCTAAAAAACCATGAAATTCCCTTTGCAGCAGCATGGACGGACTTGGAGGGCATTATACTGAAAGACAGATCCTGTATGACATCACATATGTGGAGTCTAAAAACTAAAAGTAGTGACTGTAATGAAAAAGAAGCTGACTCACAGATATAAGAACAAACTAGTGGTTCCCAGCGGGAGAAGGAAGGTGGAAGGGGCAACGAAAGAGGAGGGGATTAAGAGGTACAAACCAGCAGGTATAAAATAAGGAAACAGAGCCAACATTTTATAATAACTATTAAATGGAGAAAAATCTTTAAAAAGTGTGAATCACTATATTCTATACCTGCTACTTATATAATATTGTACATCAACTATACTTCAATTAAGAAAAAAAAAGAAACAAAGTTGACCTTTTATCAGTATCACTGGTAACTAGAAAATCTACTTATTATCTGTATACTTAAAAACCTATGGTGATACAGAAAAAACATGTTTAATATAACTAAGCATATTTCAGTTTTCATTTGCTGCAATAAAATTTTTTTAATTGGAGAAGTTTTATTATAATACAATGTCACAGATAATTTTATAACACATTTTTTAAAAATAAAGAATTAAATACTCTTAATGAGATAAATAACAGGAAGAGAGAATTGGAGACTGAAACCTATATCTTTGTATTTCACCTTACAAAGTGAGGGTGAAGCAAGCACCCACTATGTAAGTGAACACAGGTATGACACATATGGGTTCACACTTGTAATGTGTATTCCTGTTTTTTCTTTGTAACATTCAGATACATAGATTTATCACCAAGATTTAAATATTTTAGTGTCTATTCAAGTCTCTCCTGATGGAAGGTCAAAACACCTAAGCTCTATGTTGCTCTAAAGGCATATTACCTGTTTTGCTGCTGGCAGATGGGTCTTGGGCCAAGCAGGCCATTTCTGAGTCAAGCAGCCTTTTTACAAGATAGCCCAAGAATGTCTTCATATCTGCCATGTAAGGACTCCATTTTGAGAATAAACCAAAACTTTTAAAGTCCAATGTGGATAACCGAAGCTTATAAAAAAAGTTTGACAGCCACTGTATAGTCTCCATTACCTGGAAAAAAATGACCAACTTAAAATAATGCTTACTGAATATCTGCTTTCAGTAGAATATTACGGTAGGCTGAGATGAAGAGCTTTGACTTTGTAATCGAGTTACAAAGGTATATAGCATATGAAAAGTCAATCAGATTTCAAACTCCTTTTCAAAAGCAAAGATACCATTTTTTCATATAAATTCATGTGAACTCACATCATGTAAAACTGATGAAGCCGACAGCTTGGGGGACAACTGCGTGAAACCTACTCAAAGGAGCCAGTGAAGCAGGAGGGTGAAGGTGGAAAAGGGAGATACAAACAGGCTGGGCCTGGGCTATTCGGGAACCGTGGAGCAAGAATCAGACTGAGGCACAAGAGAAAGGCGATCCAGGCACAGAGGGGTGGAGACAGGGGCAGGGGACGGGGGAAATAGGATATGACTGACAAAGGAAAGCACAGGGCTCTTGGAGATAAAAGGATACATTTTTAGATATAAATTTTAAATGTGTTCCAGTTGTTTAAAAAAAAAAAAGGAAATGAAAAAGAAACATACAGAAACTTTATAGAGGCAAGAGCTACACACCTGCTTGTCGGACAAGAGAACATCAGGAGAACTTTGAAGCACCGTGCTCTCCACAGAAGCTACCCCCTGCTGGCAGCCTGGGGTGCAGCAGCCCAGGGCTCTCAGGGTGGCTTTCCAGCACTCGGGGCTCAGCAGCTGTTCAGCAGAGCCTTACAGGGTGTGGACAGAGGACAGCAAGTCAGCATCCTTCACAAACTAACTTTTCAACATGAATCGAAGAACACATGTACTTTACGAATGAATGAGCATCAAGTAAAAATCCAAAACACATTCATAAAGGTTTGTGGTAAAGACACCAAAGTTAAGAGAACCTACTGATCCCAAGTCTCTGGAAAAGGAAGGAGCGGTGTCCTCTTAAGCAAATGATGTGTCGACAAGCAACATAAAGGAGGACTTGGGGGAAAGGACCACTTACTCCACAGTACTCAGTCCATCAGAAGAGTCCCTGGAACAAGCAACTGGTTATTTTGAAACATTTTGTCTAACTTTTTACTTGTTTTAAGCTTTGCCTCAGGTGGCAAACTCATTTTATGTGCCATTGTTTGCTGTTATTCAAATTTCTTGTAATTTATTAAGGTGAATGACTTCAGATTTCATTATTGACTTGGATATTTGAGGTAAATTTTCCTTTTTGTTTATATAGTGCTGACTTTTTTTGTTTGGAATTAAACAGATTGATAACCTAATTTGTGACCTCCAGACCTTTAAGGAAACGTGTGCAGCCATTACAAATAGGCTAAAGCTGTCAAGAGATTGACTCAACATTGCCTTTCTACCTTAAAATTAAAAACCTACAAAAGTTGGTGTTAAAAAAGAAAAAGAGAGAGAGAACCTACTGAAAGATCTGTGCAGGTGGACACCTGACTTTCCTTATTCTCAATAACCCTGCTGGGAGTGAACACAGAAGAGCCATCTGAGCTGCAATCTGTGAGCCCCTGACTGGGGAATGGTAAAGGTGCCATCTTTCTGGCTGGACAATGTGAGAGAAACAGAGGAGCCATGGAATAGAACACAACTGCAGAGTCTATGCTCTTCAGAAGAAGTCTCATACTCATCGAACACCCCACTCCTGTAACAGGCAAAACCTAAAGCAACACAGAGACAGTATGCAAAAGCAGAGACCACCAACCAGTACTCAGCTACCTGAAAAACTCGCCTCCCAGAGGACAGAAACTTACACCCTCAGGCCCTTACCCGGAAGTGGCCTGGATCAAGTAGGACAACAGTGGCTCAGAAGGGCAGGTCTGGAAGGAGTCATGCACACCCAGAAGATGGCAGTGAAGCCAGGGGGAACTGCAGTGGGCTCACCCAGGGCAAATGAAGACAGATTAGCAATGAGTGAAGCCCTGGGAACACTGCCGTGATGGCCAGGGAGGGATGGGGCACCAGGAGGCTAGAGGTCACAGAATCTGACAGAGGTGGTGCTGTTAGTCTTAAGCCTGTAACTAACTACTTTCCCTGCAAATTAAAACTTTTCTGCTAAATCCAAGTCAGTGGTTGCCTGTATAAACAATTTAGAATCTCTTTAAAGGGCTTCAGGGAAGGAAGCTTCCCTGGTATCCAGTGCTTTGTTAAGAGTCTACCGTGCAGTGCAGAGGATGTGGGTTCGACCCCTGGTGAGGATATGAGACCCTACATACCACAGGGCAACTGGGTTCAGTTCAGTTCAGTTCAGTCACTCAGTTGTGTCCGACTCTTTGTGACCCCATGAACTGCAGCAAGCCAGGCCTCCCTGTCCATCACCAACTCCTGGAGTTCACTCAGACTCACGTCCATCAAGTCAGTGATGCCATCCAGCCATCTCATTCTCTGTCGTCCCCTTCTCCTCCTGCCCCCAGTCCCTCCCAGCATCAGAGTCTTTTCCAATGAGTCAACTCTTCTCATGAGGTGGCCAAAGTACTGGGCTTCAGCTTTAGCATCATTCCTTCCAAAGAAATCCCAGGGCTGATCTCCTTCAGAATGGACTGGTTGGACCTCTTTGCAGTCCAAGGGACTCTCAAGAGTCTTCTCCAACACCACAGTTCAAAAGCATCAAGTCTTTGGCGCTCAGCAAAGTAATGTCTCTGCTTTTGAATATACTATCTAGGTTGGTGGGTTAGTGAACCATAACTAGAAAGCCCGCAAGACACAAGGAAGAAAGATACTGCATGCCATAGCTGAGGCCTGACACAGCCAAATAAAGAAATATTTTTTAAAATAAAAGCTTTCAGGGGAAAAATCCATAATATATGTTTAATCAAATTGTGAAAACTTAGGAGTAAAACTTAGCTATGTAAATAAGCATTAAAAATTATACAAGTGCATTTCTGCACCACCACTCCCCACCCACCTTGCCACCTGCCGCTATAGGAAATAATGAAAACTTTGAAGGGCTTTGAAAATTAGACTATACATTCTTCAAGTAGTCCAATACATAAGATCATTAGCTAATTCATAAAACTATTTCTGTAAAGTAACACAAAGATTTGACATAATGCAAAATTTAGTTGTCCATTACATCAATAAACTGTATGAAGCTTACATGAATAAAGTAAATACTATCTCATTTTTCAAATTTCAATAAAATTCCTGCCGAGTGAAATTCCAAAAATTAAAAAGCCTGCACTCTTTACTTCTCCTTTATTTCTCCAACACACTAATGGAAAACTGTAGGAGGGGAATAGAAACAGTGGAAATTTGGAAAATTTAATGTTGCTCTTTCTCTTGGATAATATAAAAACAGTGTATCGTTATATTGGGATAAAATTCATTTGCAAAATATGAGAGTAAAAAAATTGGCGGGGGGGACCCTAAATGTATTCACCATTTTGAAACTAGAAAGAAACCAACTGGTATGTTAAGCACACTGTAAAGGAGCAATTGCTTTCTATTCCCAAGTCTACAGTCACCAGAGTAAGCAGTCCCACCCCAGTCAAGACAGCTGCAAAATCAAAGTAAAGAGGTGCACACAGGACTGCGGACTCTAAAGAGTGGCCCTGCCCAGCTAGGGCCCAATCTGACAACGGACATTTTTACCGACAGCAGCCTCTAGGGCATTACTCACTGAGCATTTTGGGTAAAGATTAGTAATTCTAAATTCCTGCATGCTTGTATTATTTTTACATTTTTAGATGACATCTGTGGAATGGTTAATGTCATACTGAACATTCACTGCGATCTAATCAGTCACAATTAAGACACTTACTTTGCATCAGCAGCCTGAGAATGTCACTGTACTGGTCAGGAAACTGGTAGAGAAGAAGGTAAGTCCAGTGCTTACAGAAAAGATTAAATGGCATCAAAATATCTTCGTCTGGTTCAAGGCCCCAGGCAGTAAGTGCCAAATGAATGGACTCCAGAAGCCTGGTACGATCAGACAGAGGAGGTTTAGTGGAGTTTAACCATTGCTTAAGATCGAACTAAAAAGAAAAAGAAATAAGAAGCAGTTTTATTTATACTAGAAAATTGATTGAAATAGAGAAAATTACGTGCAAATTAGTTTGAAAGTCAAAAGTTTACCTAGCATTTGGCTTTTCATAAAGATTGAAACTAAAATTTATAGACTTAAAAGAATCTAGGCAGTTTAATAACTAATGGTGCCATTATGTCTTCATCTCTACTTCACTCTGGGGGTTCAGAGGCAATTTTTTTTAGCTCTGCATGCTTTTTTACAATTTAAGAATCTTGTTGGTAAGTTTTCCCTATAAAACAAGGATCAGAACTGTGTAGTTCTTCTTCACTGGTCACGCTGCCACAAAAAAGTGGCTGCTTTATGGAACTACCTGCTTCTAGTGGCCATATTTCTAAATCTGCATCAGTTAATGAAAATTCAGGGTGTTGATATCACCTTCCAGAATCCCAAACTATGCTTTCCCCTATTAAAAACTGAGATCAGTCTCCAGGTCCCAACAAATGTCCAGGTTTTATGATTTATAGGTGTCAGAGAAGTACAACTGAAAGCAAAATAGCTAAGGCTCTGAATTTCTCAACTGGTAACATAAATTCATTGCCTTGGTCTAGGTTAATAATATTCTATTTGGAACAAGACAAAGGCAATTTGCTTAAATCTGGCTTATGCTAAATATGAGAGACCGTGACATACTAACAACTCAATTATCAAACAATTGAGCCATAAATTCAGGACACATTCAAATGAAAGATATACCAAATTATTACTATGAATATTTCAAAACTGTAGGAAGTTTTTAAAGAGCTTGGGAGCTGATCTTTTTTATACTACATGTAGTGAGACTGTCTTATATGATATAATCAATGCATCCAGAAGCAGCAGCTACGGGATCAGACTACTTGAAGATGATATCAAACATGAAAAGGGTCTGTGCACCTCCAGTCCCCCTGGAGACAGAGCTCCAAGGACCTTGCATTTCTGAGGCACAGAGAAACAGCAGCAGTACCTAGAGCTCAGTGACAACATCAGGACTGAGCCACACGTCACCTTGGTCAGCAGCATGAAAATCATGTCGCTGTTGTCCTCGCGCAGAAACTTCACCACCTTCTCGTAGAGCTGGATGAACTCCGCGGGCGCAGCACTGGGAGTGAAGAAAGGAGACAGGAGAGAGCAAAGCCTTCTGTCCTTCAGAATGGTCTGAAGGACTTTTCTGCATTCTGATTTAGTGCCACTGATAAACACCTTAAAAGAATTGAAAAGGGAAAATGTCATCGAATTCTCCCCTCCCCAACTTTTCTTTGAGCAACCAAGTTTTAAGGAATAGTATATACAGCTAACAGAATTTTTTCTAAATGAAAATATGAAACAATCAAAAGAAACCTAAAATCGACAGAGATAAATCTATCACTTTCAATGTAACCTATATTAAAAATTCTGGATAATCCATTCATTTGGTTGGACAAGTCAAAGAAAATGTTTAAAAGATTAAAATACTGGGATAATCTGAATCCAGAAATTTGCAGTGTACCCACCATGATTACTAAGTATCTAAAGTGATTCTGCACTATGTCAAGAAAAAGATTCTAGGTTACAGATTTTATTGAGATATGCTTTAAATACTTTAAAAAGCTAACTTTCATAATTAACATATACCTTGTTTTAATTTGTTCTAATGTTTAAGAGTATTAGAATATAAGCTGATATTTAATTTCAGAGTTAGTAAAGCTTTGATAAATTTGATCAGAGACAGAAATAATAAAGGATAAAACTGATAGATGTGAATATATAAAAATTTTGACTTCTATATGGCAAAAAAATCATAAAATTATAGAAAAACGACAAAGTAGAAAAATTATAACACATTCCAGACACCAGGTTAACAGTCTGAGGAGCTCTTCAAAGCAATCAAAAAACAAGAAACTTCCCAGCAGAAAATTTGCAAAAAACAAAAACCAGAAAAATCACAAAAAATTATTAAATCATTTGAAAAATCACACAACTGAACTAGTACTTAAAGAAATACAACTTAAAATAATCACAAAGCACCACTTCTGTTATTAGATTAGCAAGACCTAAAAAGAATGATCAGTCCTAATGTTAGTTCTAACATGGAGAATAATAAATTGAATGCTGTTGTTACAATGTAAATAGGTATAAACTTCCCAGTCCTTTTGACATAGTGAGCACACTTCTAAGAAATTATCCTAGGAAAATCAGTCTAATAATTTCACAAAGACATGTAAGAATATTTAGTTCAGGCTTACATCAGCAAAACAACCAACCTAGCTAAATATTCATCCAGAGAGCACTGGCTCAATACATTACAATATATCTGTACCATGAAACACTATATATTAAACACCATGATGCAGATTTTTATTTATTATCAAGGAATAATGTCTAAAATGTTTTTGAATTAAAAAAAAATAGCATATGCTAGCTTTTAAGTGTGTATCCTTATCTCTAGATCTATATATAAGAATGATATATCATTTTTACACATACACACAGATACCAATAGACCTCAGAGACACACAAGATCAACTATAACGAAATGTTAGCTACATAACCAGTATCTCCAGGAGATTAGGATTATAAGAAATTTCTCTTCTTTATACTTTTTACACTGTCTGTATTGCTTATAATAAGCACTCATCAATTTCATAATTAGGAAAAACATTTCTGAAAAACCTATTTTAATATCTGCTCGGCATCACCTCCCTAAAAGTATCCAATAAATAGCCACTCATTTAATTGAATCTGAAGGAAAGTACATGGTAGTATTTCTATATTTTCCAGCAAGTGGCATTCCTTGCTTTAATGACACATTTCATAAATCTGTCACTGCCCTTGTCCTTTTTATATATCCATATATTTAAGGGTTAAGTCAAGTAGATAAATTGTGAGTAGCAACTGAGAGGCAGCAGTGGAGAGGTGGAGCAAGCACTGAATGTTGAGTCAGAAGACCTGGGGTCCCTCTTGCCTCCAGGGCTCACCAGCTGTACTTCTTAGGCAAGTCACTCAATCTTTAAGAGACTAGTTTTTCTCATCTTTAACACTGAAATGCTATCAATCACACAGAGTCATTGTAAGGATGAAATAAAATAATGAATCAAAAAGGCATTTTAGAAACAGTAGTCTCAGTAATACTATTATTAACACCAACAGCATACAATACAATTTGACATCTCCCTGGAGACTTTCATATACTAATAATTTAACATCTCTTTCTGAAAAAGCAGAATTCCATACCAGCAATTCTAACCACATCTTGAGAAGTCAACAATTCAAAGGGGCTTCTGACTTAGGTAAGACTCTGAACCTTTAAGTGTGGAGTCAACTCTGATTATATCTAAGAGGACACTGCAGGGACTCATCATATGTAAATAAGGCTAAAAACACAGGATAACCTTACCTGTCCCAAGATCTCAATGCATGAAGTAAAGAACTGCCTTGTGGGAGGATGACGCTGGGTCTCATCACTGACATAATCCACAACAGTAAAGAAGAGGCTGATGCCAATCTTCTGAACCCCAGGGGTGGGCTGCGACTGGTAGGCATTCACTAAGGCCCTGTGGGAAAACACTGGTAAGGCTACTGGTCTATAGTAAGAGAATTCAGACCCACGGTGTTTCTCTGATACTCTCATTTCTCAGCAATATCCTTAAGAGTTCTGAGAGCCCCACACAAATGTCACTTTAGAAATATTTCACAGGATAGCTTACAACTTGACCCAACAACTTATTTTCAACACAAAGAAATGATTTTATGTCCTCTTGGGGTGAGGGTGGGGGGATTAGCCTTTATTAACATTAAGTATTTTCATATGTCAAAGTCAAATTGTGCTAGTCACTCAGTCATGTCCAGCTCTTTATGACCCCATGGACTGCAGCCCACCAGGCTCCTCTACCCATGGAATTCTCCAGGCAAGAATATTGGAGTGGATAGCCATTCCCTTCTCCAGAGAATCTACTCAACTCGGGGATTGAACCTGGGTCTCCTGCATTGCAGGCATATTCTTTATTGCCTGAGCCACCAGAGAAGCCCAACAACTTATTTCCAATACACAGAAATGATTTTATGTCCTCCTGGAGGGAGGAAAATGAGCCTTTATTAACATTAAATATTTTCATAGTTGTATGTAATCCACAATTTTACATCCAATTTTTCCAAATTATCCAAATAATCCAAATATTACTCAATGTTGTATATTACATAAATACATGTTTTTAAAAATAAGAACCTTGATTTCTCTAAATTTTAAAATCTAAAACAATGACTTAGGTTGAAGAAAAAGATTTTTGTATAGAATAAGATACTAATATAAAAGATATCTCTTCTAATTCTTACTCTGTTTTGAGTTTTTTTTCTAGAAAAAGAAACAGCAACCTCTTGTTCACCTTATCTCCTTCTCCTTCCCAGACCCTTCCAATCTAACCCACAAAAGGTCTCAATGCCCCCATCCACACCACCATCCTAATCTACAGGGGGATTAGCTGCTGGTGAGTCAACTTCTCCTTTCCCAGTTAATATCCTGGTGGCTTTGAGCTCCAAAAGAAACCACCATGGATGGTCAGATGCAAGCTGGCAACTACCCTTGTGAGCCCTGAGCAATTCCACTGCAAATTTTGCTCAGTAATCTGAACTGATGATGATGACTTCCTGAGTAAATGTGCCTTTAATATAAAGCTTAAGCACTCAATCTCTCCAGGTTAAATTGTAATGTAATGTATAACCTCCTAATTCAAGGGTCAGCAAAATTATTCTATAAAGAGACAGCCAGTAAATATTTTATGCTTTATGGGCTATAAATTGTCATAACATTCAATTCTGCCATTGAAACATAAAAGCCATACACATTAAATAAGTACATGGGCATGGTTACATCACAATAAAACTTTACTTATAAAAATAGATGGCAGGTCGGATTTGGTCCAAAGGCTGCTAATTCCTATACTAGTTAATTAGTAGGTGACTGGGGGGATAGTAGCAAGTATGATTGCTAGTATTTTAAATTACAGCACCCTCAAAACTTACGTAATCAAGTTTTCAGCATGCACAGCAGCCTCCACAATATTAAGTGATGGTGGTTTAGCAGCTTCTGCTTGCAACTGCTTCACTTCTTTTCGCAAAACATGAAGCTGTTGGCTTATTGCTTCATTCTTATGCATACCTTCAAACTAAGAAAAATTAGAGTGGTCAACAGATTTATTTGTCCCTACAGGTTTCTAGAGCAGACACTTTATTACAAAAATACTGGGTATTTGATAGAGAGAATATTATTACAACTAATACTGTAACTCAAAATTCTCAGTTGAACCTGAGGAGGATGGGAGAAAAAATATCAAAAAAACTATTCAAGAATCTCAAGCTTTTCATGAAGAATCAAATTTGAATTAGTTTGTTGCTGGTTCGGAGCTATTTTTGGTAGGCTATGTTCTATGCCACTTCAATGCTCCAATTCTCATCAAAAATGAATGCAATGGCTTCCACCACTAGGGCTTTTCTTGAGGCACATCAAACCCCCTTCTGTGGACCATCCCTCCCCAGAGCTCCTGATCCAGAAACACTAGGGCTGCAGGTCTCATTTGCACAAAACCATAAAAGAGGAGTACACAAATCTGTTAATAAAACAACTGGAGGAAGAAAAGATATATATTTATAAAAGAAACACCAAAAATAAGGTAAAATATGAGAAATGACCAAATCGGTTGCATGCTGAGGAAGGAGCAATTGACTAACTCAGTGGTTCTTGAAATCTGGTCTTTTGATAGAGTTTTACTGGTTCTCAGCAAAGATGTGAAAAATAAGAATTTATCGAGGTTTTAAAAAAAAAAAACTAAAGTTATTTCAACTTTTTAGAACTATCCTATCAAGGTGGTAGAGTAGAAGGCCATGTGCTCATCTTCTCCTGTGAGAACACCAACTTGCAACTAGCTACTGAACCACCACTGACAGGAGTATTTTAGAATTTACCAAAAAAAGATACTCCACGTCAAAGAACAAAGGAGAAGTGGCAATGAGTCGGTAGGAGGGATGCAGTCGCATTTATATCAAACCCTACACCCTCCAGAGACTCTTGCAGGGCACAAATACTGTGCGCACCAGGACGCGGGGTAAAGGAGCAGTGACCCCACAGACTTAGCCAGACCTGCCTGTGAGTGCTTGGGGATCTTGTGTGGAGGTGCTGGTCAACAATGGACTGCCACAGGGACAGGGACACTGGCAGCGGCAGTTCTGGAAAGCCTGTGTCGCGTAAGTCCTTTTGGAGGACAACTCCAGCCCTACCATAGAGACTGGGCTGCCTCAGGCCAAACAACCAACAGGGAGGGAGCACAGCTCCACCCATAAGTAGAAAACTGGATTAAAGATTTACAGAACATGACCCTGCTCACCACACCAAGATTCAGTTTTACCCACAGCCAGTCCCTCCCATCAGGGAGTTTGCACAAGCCTCTAAACCTCATCCACCAGAGGGCAGACAGAAGAAGCAAGAACTACAATCCCATGGCCCCCAGAATGAAAACCACAACCAAAATGGTCACATGGATCCAGCCTTGTGTAACTCAATGAAGCTATCAGCCATGCGGGGCAAGGCCACCCAAGATAGATTGGAAATGATGGAGAGTTCAGAAAAAGATGGTCTACTGGAGAAGGGATTGGCACACCACTTCAGTATTCTTATCTTGAGAATCCCATAAACAGTATGAAAGGGCAAAAAGACACCATAAGATAAGACCCCCAGGTCAGCATGTGTCCAATATGCTATTAGGGTATATTGGAAATCTGGTCCCATCACTTCATGACAAATAGAAGGGGGAATAGCGGAAGCAGTGGCAGACTTTCTCTTCTTGAGCTCCAAAATCACCACAGATGGTGACTGGAGCCATGGAATTAGAAGATGCTTACTTCTTGGAATAAAGGCTATGACAAACCTAGGCAGTGTATTAAAAAGCAAAGACATCACTTGCCAACAAAGGTCTGTATAGACAGAACTATGGTTTGTCCATGGTAGTCATGTACAGATGTGAGAGTTGGACCACAAAGAAGCCTGATCACAGACAAATTGATGCTTTCAAATTCTGGTGGTGCAGAAGGCTCTTGAGAGTCCCTCGGACAGCAAGGAGATCAACCAGTCAATCCTAAGGGAAATCAAATCTGAATATTTATTGAAATGACTGGTGTTGAAGCTGAAGGTCCAATTCTTTAGCCACCTGATGCAAAGGGCTGACTCATTAGAAAAGACCCTGATGCTGGGAAAGATTGAGGGCCAGAGGAAAAGGGGGTGACAGAGGATGACATGGTAGGATGGTATCATTAATTCAATGCACATGAATTTGGGCAAACTCCAGGAGATGACAAGGGACAGGGAGGCCTGACATGATGCAGTCATGGGGTTGCTAAGAATCAGACATGACTTAGCAACTAAACAACAACGATGCTACTGGGGAAGAGCAGAGAAATAACTAGAAAGAATGAAAGGGCGAGCCGAAGTGGAACTGATGTCCAGTTGTGGATGTTGTGTCTGGTGGTGACAGTACAGTCCAATACTGCAAAAAACAATATCATAGAAACCCGGAATGTTAGGTCCGTGAATCAAGGTAAACTGGATGTGGTCAAGAAGGCAAAGGCAAAAGTGAACACTGACATTTTAGGAATCAGTGAACTAAAATGGATGCAAACGGGCAAATTTAATTTAGATGACCATGATATCTACTACTGTGGGCAAGAATCCCTTGGAAATAAAAGAGTAACCCTTACAAGTCAACAAGAGTCCAGAATGCAGTACTTGGGTGCCATCTCAGAAATGACAAAATGATCTTGGTTCCTTCCCAAGGCAACAATTCAGCATCACAGTAATCAAAATCTACGCCCCAACCCTGGTAACTCAGCTGGTAAAGAATCTGTTTGCAACGCAGGAGACCCCTGTTCAATTCCTCAGTCAAGAAGATCCACTGGAGAAGGGATATGCTACCCACTCTAGTATTCTTGGGCTTCCCTGGTGGCTCAGCTAGTAAAGAATCTGCCCTCAATGCAGGAGACCTGGGTTCAATCCCTGGGTTGGGAAGATCCCCTGGAGAAGGGAACGGCTACCCACTCCAATATTCTGGCCTGGAGAATTCCATGGACAGAAGAGCATGGAGGGCTACAGTCCATAGGGTCTCAAAGAATCAGACACGACTGAGTAACTTTCACTTTCCACTTTCACTTTTCACACCCCAACCCCTAAAGCTGAAGAAGCTGAAATTGAACAGTTCTATGAAGACCTGCAAGACCTTCTAGAACTAACATAAAAAATGATATCCTTTTCATCATAGAGATTGGAGTGCAAAAGTAAGAAGTCAAGAGATACCTGAGGCAAGTTTGGCCTTGGAGTACAAAATAAAGCAGGGCAAAGGCTAACAGAGTTCTCCTTGCCAAGAGAACATACTGGCATACATAGACAATACCAGATGGTCAATACTGAAATCAGATTAATTATATTCTTCGTAACTGAAGATGGAGAAGCTTTATACAGTCAGCAAAAACAAGACCTAGGGGTGACTGTGGCTCAGATTATGACTCCTATTGTAAAATTCAGACTTAAATTGAAGAAAATAGAGAAAACTACTAGGCCATGCCTAAATCAAATCCCTCATGATTATACAACGGAAGCAACAAATAGATTCAAGGGATTAGATCTGATAGACAGTGCGCCTGAAGAACTACGGACAGAGGTTCATAACACTGTACAGGTGGTGGTGACCAAAATCATCCCAAAGAAAAAGAACTGAAAGACAGCAAAATGGTTGTCTTGAGGAGGTCTTACAAATAGCTGAGAAAAGAAGAGAAGTGAAAGGCAAAAAGGAGAAAGGAAAAGATATCCCCAACTGAATGCAGAATTTCAGAGAATAGCAAGGAGAGATAAGAAAGCATTCCTCAGTGATCAATGCAAAGACATAGAGGAAAACAACAGAATGGGAAACACTAGAAATCTCAAGAACACTGGAGATATCAAAGGAACACTTCATGCAAAGATGGGCCCAATAAAGGACAGAAATTGCAAGGACCTAACAGAAGCAGAAAAGATTAAGAAGAGGTGGCGAGAATACACAGAAGAACTGTACAGAGATAAAGCCATGCACCTATGGACGCTTTATCTTTGACAAAGGAGGCAAGAATATAGAATGGAGAAAAGACAATCTCTTTAACAAGTGGTGCTGGGAAAACTGGTCAACCACTTGTAAAAGAATGAAACTAGACCACTTTCTAACACCATACACAAAAATAAACTCAAAATAGATTAAAGATCTGAACGTAAGACCAGAAAGTATAAAACTCCTAGAGGAGAACATAGGCAGAACACTCTCCGACATAAATCACAGCAGGATCCTTTATGACCCACCTCCCAGAATATTGGAAATCAAAGGAAAAATAAACAAATGGGACCTAATTAAACTTAAAAGCTTCTGCACAACAAAGGAAACTATAAGCAAGGTAAAAAAGACAGCCTTCAGAATGGGAGAAAATAATAGCAAATGAAGCAACTGACAAACAAATAATCTCAAAAATATACAAGCAACTCCTGCAGCTCAATTCCAAAAAAATAAATGACCCAATCAAAAAATGGGCAAAAGAAATAGACATTTCTCCAAAGAAAACATATAGATGGCTAACAAACACATGAAAAGATGCTCAATATCACTCATTATCAGAGAAATGCAAATCAAAACCACAATGAGGTACCATTTCCTGCTAGTCAGAATGGCTGCGATTCAAAAGTCTACAAGCAATAAATGCTGGAGAGGGTGTGGAGAAAAGGGAACCCTCTTACACTGTTGGTGGGAATGCAAACTAGTACAGCCACTATGGAGAACAGTGTGGAGATTCCTTAAAAAACTGGAAACAGAACTGCCTTATGACCCAGCAATCCCACTGCTGGACATACACACCGAGGAAACCAGAATTGAAAGAGACACGTGTACCCCAATGTTCATCGCAGCACTGTTTATAATAGCCAGGACATGGAAGCAACCTAGATGTCCATCAGCAGATGAATGGATAAGAAAGCTGTGGTACATATACACAATGGAGTATTACTAGGCCATTAAAAAGAATACATTTGAATCAGTTCTAATGAGGTGGATGAAACTGGAGTCTATTACACAGAGTGAAGTAAGCCAGAAAGAAAAACACCAATACAGCATACTAACACATATATATATGGAATTTAGAAAGATGGTAACGATAACCCTGTATGCGAGACAGCAAAAGAGACACAGATGTATAGAACAGTCTTTTGAACTCTGTGGGAGAGGGAGAGGGTGAGATGATTTGGGAGAATGGCATTGAAACATGTATAATATCATATATGAAACGACTTGCCAGTCCAGGTTCGATGCATGACACTGGATGCTTGGCGCTGGTGCACTGGGACGACCCAGAGGGATGGTACAGGGAGGGAGGAGGGAGGGGGGTTCAAGATGGGGAACACATGTATACCTGTGGCAGATACATGTTGATGTATGGCAAAACCAATATAATAAAGTAATTAACCTCCAATTAAAATAAATAAATTTATATTAAAAAAACTAAAAAAGAAATAAACAATGAAAAACAAAAAGAACTGTACAAAAAAGGTCTTAATGACCTGGATAACCATGATAGTGTGATCACTCACCTAGAGCCAGATATCCTGCAGTTGAAGTCAAGTGGGTCTTAGGAAGTATAAAGCTAGTGGAGTTGACAGAATTCCAGCTGATCTAGTTCAAATCCTAAAAGATGATGCTGTTAAAGTGTTGCACTCAATATGCCAGCAAATTTGGAAAACTTAGTGGCCACAGGACTGAAAAAGTCAGTTTTCATCCCAATCCCAAAGAAGGGAAATGCCAAAGAATGCTCGAACTACCACACAACTGCACTCATTTCACATGCTAGCAAGGTAATGCTCAAAATCCATCAAGTCAGGTTTCAGCAGTACATGAACTGAGAACTTCCAGATGTACAAGCTGGATTTAGAAAAGGCAGAGGAACCAGAGATAAAATAGCCAACATCCATTGGATCGCGGCAAAAGCACGGGAATTTCAGAGAAACATCTATTTCTGCTTCACTGACTACACTAAAGCCTCTGACTACATGGATCACAACAAACTGGAAAAACCTTAAAGACATGGGAATACCAGACCACCCTACCATGCCTCCTAAGACCACCTTACCATGCCTCCTAAGAAACCTGTATGCAGCTCAAGAAGCAACAGCTAGAACCGGACATGGAACAATGGACTGGTTCAAAATTGCGAAATGAGTACATCAAGGCTGTATGTTGTCACTGTGCTTGTTTAACTTATATGCAGAGTACATCAGGGGAAGTGCCAGGCTGGATGAATCACAAGCTGGAATTCAGACTGCCAGGTGAAATATTAACAACTTCAGATATGCAGATGATACCACTCTAACGGCAGAAAATGAAGAAGAACTAAAGAGCCTCTTGATGGGTGTGAAAGAAGAGAGTGAAAAAACTGGCTGAAAATTCAACATTCAAAAAACTAAGATTATGGCATCTGGTCCCTTCACTTCACAGCAGATAGATGGGGAAAAAATGGAAACAACAGCAGATTTTATTTTCTTGGGCTCCAAAATCACTGCAGATGGTGACTGCAGCCATGAAATTAAAAGACACTTGCTCCTTGGAAGTAAAGCTGTGACAAATCTAGACAGTGTATTACAAAGCAGAGAGACATCACTTTGCTGACAAAGGTCAGTATAGTCAAAGCCGACTGGTTTTTCCAATAGTTGTGTACAGATGTGAGAGCTGGACCATAAAAAAGGCTGAGTGCTGAAGAACTGATGTTTTCAAACTATGGTGCTCTTGAGACAAGATTCTTGAGAGTCCCTTGGATAGCAAGGAGATCAAACCAGTCAATCCTAAAGGAAATCAACCCTGAATATTTATTGGAAGGACTGATGCTGAAGTTCCAATACTTTGGCCACCTGATGCAAAGAGCCAACTCATTGGAAAAGACCCTGATACTGGGAAATAATGAGGGCAGGAGAAGAGGGCAACAGAGAATGAAATGGTTGGATGGCATCACCAACTCAATGAACATGAGCTTGAGCAAACTCAGGGAGTTAGTGAAGGACAGGGAAGCCTGCTGTGCTACAGTTCATTGGGTCGCAAATAGTTGGACATGACTTAGTGATTGAGCAACAACAATCCTTTATTTCAGATTATGTCTTTCTTAGTTGAGGGGGTTGTTAATATCCCTTTCTCTAATTAACTGAATGGTGACCTAAGTGATAACTACTTGGTTTGTGCATTTTTAATGTCCTTTTTGGCCTGTGCATAGATGCAGAGAATATCCTAGGCCCAGGTTGCAACCCAAAGACAGAATCAGTGTAGCAGCTGTGGGGACAGGAGGAGAGAGGGACAGCAAAGAGGAGCTCGGCCAAGCAGGGAGTCAGGGCTGAAGACTGCAATGTAATCAGACTGGGGAGCAAGGGGGCCTGTCTTAGGGAGACCTTTAGAGCTGGCAAGGGAACTGGGACTTATCTTGCAAGCATGGCAGGAAATGCTGAAAAGACCAGAACATTTAGAAGGCAGGAATTTTAAACCCTCCAGTCTCTTTACATGGTCTTCCCCAATCACATGGGTGAACAGTAAAGGCTACATTTTCCTTTATATGCACCTTCCCAAACCCAGGCCTCAGCCACCACCACAGTGATATCCCCACCAGGCTTATTTTCATAAATTCCAGATCAAATGCTCCCAAAGTACAATGGTCCTGCTTGTTTTGCTTTGCATAGCAGCCCAGTGCAGCTCAACTCAGATGATATGCTGACCACCTACTTTTATGATCATGATAATAACTCTTCCATAAAGCTCACCAATGTTGTGTTCAAAATCTTCACAAAACTTTTCAAGGATAAGCTGTTATCATGAATCAAAAGGCAGAAAAGTGCCTCTCCAAGAAAATGTAATGATAATCACGATTTATTTTTATTATTGGAGAAACAAAAGATTAAAGACAGTAAACTGTTTCCAGTAAACCACATAATGAACCAATACAAATACTTTATTTCAAATCTTTCAAGTAACAGGCCAATGTTTAATAGCCCAAAATGTGTTAAGAATATGTGCATTGGCTTTTTGGCAAATTTATCACCAACTACAATTAGACTGGGTCTTTGAGATTCACGGCCCTTGGCTGACATGGAGAGCAAGCAGCCAAAGAGAGGGAAACAAAGAATCTGAGAGGAGGAAGGAAGACAGCAAGAATGAAGAGGCGTGGAAAGACAATGAGTAGGAAAGAAGAGAGGCTCACTTAGCAGGGAAATGCCGAGAGATGAGACTAAAGCACTCTCTGACTTCAACTTTAAAACCACCACTCCATGTTGGAGAAATGACTTACTGCTAAAGAGTAAAGAAATTAATTAGTTCAGGAAAGTTCAGACTTCCTCACAAAAACATCCCCAAATTATCATAATTTCCTAGTTTACCTGTTTTTGTTCATAGCTCCCACCTCTGTTAAAAAGTTTTCTTTTCTTACTAGACTGGAGGTGAGAGAGACTGAATGATCACCAGCTCACAATTACAAGTTGTAGATAAAAAGCAGCATGTTGGAAGCCCTTCCATTTGAGTCATTTTAAGTAGACAAAGAAATCCAAAAGTTGCATGAACATGTGCTTCAGTAAGTTGTTACAATAATGTGAGGCCCTCAGTAGGTCTTTCATTTCTAGAAATGAGCAAATTTTTCACATGATCATAAATCAATCCTGGGCCCAGCAAACATGCCCCACAATACCAAAGTACAACAAAAGGAACCCTATTATAAATCACCCCATTTCCTCAGGGAATATCACTGAATTATTAGAGGCTTCTGTTAAGAGAGGCAACCACAGAAGAGGCACGTCCCACTTGCCATAAAACATCTTTGGCTTCTGTATACCCCAAACAAGCTATACATAGTTCAAACATTTGCAGACAACTGGAAATTTCCAGGGCTTTCCCTCATAGAAAATTCCATTAAGCAGTAATGTATTTTCATGACATAATTTGAAATCCTTACGAAAGAGCCATTCAAAATTACACTTAAAATATATGTTTTAATTTTAAAATTTACACTGGAAATAAAAAATCATTTCCCATGAAATCACAGAAAAAGAAGCAATTCTATCACACTAACACAGAAAGAAAAGGATACTATGTTAATTCAAATAAGATTTGACTATCATGATCAACTCGTCTTCGAAATCAGAGCTGAAACAGCTAAAGCAAATGGCCTAGTCATTTCCCAATACTGAATGGAAAAAGCAAAACTCTTGATTCCAACTGAACCACTTACTAACTGTGTGACTCTGGCAAGGTTCCAAGCCTCTCTGAACCTGCTTCATCTTCCTCATTCTGTGAAGCTCAAGTGAGATAATGTAAGGAAAGTCCCTAGCAGATTACCTGGGATATGAGAGTACCGAAGCAAGGGACAAGAAATACAAGGCTGAGAAATAAAGCAATGCACTGAGGTATGACCATCCGTACCACTTTCCAAGACTGAATGCCCAGGAGAAGCCGGTACACTTAAAAAAGTAAGTGTGGAAGTGTGCGTTGTTTAAGTTGGGATTTTGTAGAAAGCATCAAGCTGGCATATTAAGCATTAAATTGGCCAAGAGTAAGCAGAATCAAAAGTGACTGCCAATTTCTGGTAGTAAAAAGTTCCAATTTCCATGTCTTCCACAGTCAAATAATATCTTCAGGGAGACTATTATGAAGAGTTTGTATCCTCTTCATTTCTTCAAACACATTCTTTCTGTGGCACTGACTGTGTGAGACACTGACAATATAAACATGAAAAAGACAAGATCCTGACCTGCAGCTAACAAACTGTATTAACAGCTACAGGAGTAGTAATACAAAACAAGTCATAATACAACCTAGAAAGTGTTGTGCTTGTGGCTTTCACTGACTGATTCAGGGGTGCTAGAAGCACCTATCATGTGCCAAGAGCAGCGCTAGGTGGTACAGGTACAGAGACGAATAATGACAGGAACTCTACTTCCCAAAGAGGTCACAGTCTAGTAGGAAAAAGAGCAGGTGACTATGACAGCATTTCTCCCCAAGCTGTGAGGAGAGGAAGGAGTATCTCAGTCTGACTAGAAGAGTCCAGAAAGACCTCAAGAAAAGATGCTGACTGAACCAGGGAATAAAAGGATGAGCAGGAGCCCAGATAGGAGTCGGGGAGAACAAACAGCAGCACAGGGCTGAGAGCAAACGAATGTGCATGTCACCTTTGCAGAACAGAAAAGGAGCAAGCTGCTCAAAAACTGAAGGTTGAGGGCGTGAGAGAGGGTAAATGATGTGCCAGAAAAAGATCAAGAGCAGATTATGAAAGGTCCTAAAGGACACAACTCTTTTTAGGTACTGGAGAACCATCACAGCAGGGAAGCCAGTGACTCAGCGGTAAAGACACTACCTGCCAATGCAGGAGTGCAGGAGACACAGGTTCGCTCCCTGGGTTAGGAAGACCCCTTGGAGGAGGGCATGGCAACCCACCCCAGTATCCTTGCCTGGAGAATCCATGGACAGAGGAGTCTCGTGGGCCACAGTCCATGGGGTTGCAAAGAGTTGAACACAAATGAGCAACTGAGCATGCAAGAACCAACATGGGTTTTTAGCCTGGAAATGAGATCAGTTTGTGTTTTAAAAGATGAATGGGGAAAAATGAACTAGACAGGGAGAAAGACTGTGGACAGGAAGGCTGATATATCAGTTCAGGGGAGAAGTGGGCTGACCACAGGGCAATGTCAACACAAAGAAAGAATACATTCAAAGTTATTTCAAAGGCAGAACCAATATGACTTGGAAAGTGACTAGATGGGAAGTATAGGGGTAGGATTGCGAATGTGAATTCTGATGCCTAGGTCTTCATCTTGGGAGCCCAGGTAAGAGGAATTACAGAAAAAAATAGGTTTGAAGGATAAAGATGAGATTAGTTTGGGACCTACAGAGTTTGAGGTGTCATTGAGACATTGATAGGATGCAAAGTAAGCAAGAAGTCTAGACCTGGAACTCAAAAGAGAGAATTCTGGACTTGACAAACAGAACACGGGTCACCAACAAATGGACTCACCTTTTAGGGGTCATGGACTATTGAGGATTGACTGAATCTATGAATTCTCCAGAAAAAAAATTTTGTATACACTTTCAGGGACTTCACTGACCCACCAAAGACCATTCACAAATACTAGATTAAGAACTCTAGCACAGACAGAAGACAAAAAGCAGCATATATTGCAGTGAAGCAGGGGATCAGGAGTAGAACCAAGCACAACCAGTAATCCAAGCATTGAGCAGGTGAAGAGGAACCCTGGAAGAAACTAACAAGTGGCTACAGATTGAGGGAGACTAGAAGAGGCCTCACGACAGCATCAGCAGATGAGAGAATGATGTCAAACAGGATCAACACTGCTAGTCACACCCACTAAGTGTTCCCTGGACACACGTATACATAAGGGCTACAGTTTCATGCAATTATATAATCTACCTCCTGTAGGAATACTCTCTCTCAGTGACAGTTTATTGATGAATCCATAAACACTCAGAACTCACTTTCCCTTTTCCTGACAAACACCTCTCTTCCTACAAACTAAAGTTATCCATTTGTGTAATGGGTGACTTTAGATTCAAGTACAATCCTTAACAAAAAATCAGAGCAAACCCAACAGACTTGCATACATAATCCCCAAACTTCATGGCAGCTGGAGCTTCAATTTTCCTCTACTTTGCTTTCAGCCATTGACGAGGAGCAAAAAATAATTTTATCTTCAATTCCTAGACATTATAACCAGTAAGTACTGCCCAGGACAGCTGTAATTAGCAGTTACTATATAACCTTCTAAAGAAAGCCTACTTAAGCCTCAGACTACAAAGGTTGATTTCTGTCTTTACATTTTTAATTCCCCTGGCACATCAACATCATCAGGCAAAATAATGGCTGAAGTAGCCAGTACTGTTGATACTGATATTTCTAGGAGCCATCAGTGGAAGTTCCCAAGCTTCTGGATTTTTCCAAATGATGAGATTTCCCAAACTGAAAACTCACAGGGCAACAAAAAAGGTCAGCAGAAAATTTAAATGTGCTTTAAGAAAACTTGGATATTTCTAATGAGGTTATGGCCACAAAACACAGCTACTTTTTTCAAACTCTTTAAGAATCTATAAAATCTCCTCTTTTCCCCTCTATCCTTTCTCATTTTTTTTACTTCTTTCTTCAAGTGATCTTAGCATCTACCAATTTTACTTTTGAAAATAAGCATAAATATTTTTATGTTGTCTGTAAAAGCAAAATCTAAACCATATTCATTTAATTCTTGTCATATATCATCTTCTTTCTGATCTCCCTTCAATCAAAATTACTTTGAAGGTATTTTAGAAAAGATGTAACTTTTTATTTCAGAATTAACAAACTAAAGGTTATAAAATAAATTTCAATTCAAGGGTGCAGATAAATCAAGATTATGATCCTTTTTTCTGAAAGAGAAAAAAGGTCACAGGTAGGCTTAGAGCTAAAGCTCCCATGCCTGCTGGGTGGTATTTTCCATTGCAAGACCCTGCAAATTAGTAAGAAGTCACACAGTCAGACTTGTTCTTTGGCTGGGACAGCAAATATTAACAAATCTTAAAAGAGTAAGCTATTAGCCAGAACTGGAAAAACATATCTTTGTACTTATCTCAACAGTCACTTACAAAAATGCATTTTAGGAGAATTCCCTTCTCTGTACAGAATTAACAGCCTGACATAGATGCGTAATTTCAAAATATGGAAAAACACAGATTGGTAATAAAAGGTTCCTTTTTCATTACAACCAGATGCATTTTCAACCTTTTTCCCACCAACTCAAACTCCACCCTCAGCTGGCAAACTTTTCTTCCTGTTTTATTATTTTAGCAAGTGATCCTTCTTGAATACTTTTCTACCTCAGTTTTTCTAAAGCTTTAGCAATCGAAGGAATAAACCACACTGAAACACACACACACACACAGAAAGAAAAGTAACTTAATAAAGCACCTGGCCAAAGATATTGTCTTAATATTGAGGAATCTCACATTCCAGGTCAAGTTTCTTAAAAGATGCATACAACTATGTTGGAAAAAACAAAAATGAATTTTGAAAGTAATGAAGAATATGACTATAAAATTTATTTCAAATAAGACATTTCAGAGAAAACAGTCTCCTAGAAGAGACTGATGAAAGCTACATTAGAATTGTTAGGACTGGCACAAAAAGAAGCGACACTTTTGAAAGACAACCAAAAGTCAGAAAACTACATCCCCCAATTTGTAAAAGCTAACAAAAAAGAGGGGCTACTTTTGTGTGAGTGTAGTCAAGCAGCAGCCAGCACCCCTCTCCAAGCATTTCTTTCCCAGCTCAGGAAATGCTGAGTTCACCTGCAGGCCCAGCAAGCTGCACTGCCTAAGGAGCATGCACTCTGCCTGGGCCCTCCTGGTTTTGCCCTGCACTGGCACCATCACTTTGGGCATGTAACTTAATTGCTTTTTGCCTGTATTTCTTCATCTGAAAAATACAGACAAAAAGAATATCCACCTTCTGGTGTTGCGGTGAGGATAAAATAAGTTATATAAAGTGTTTACACAGTACCTTGCACAAATTAAGTGCTATGACATGGTGGCTAAAGCTAACCTTCCATTTGAAGTCTTTACAAGGTCACAGACCCAACTTTGGTCTGTTGACAAGCTCTGCCCAAGTGATCTGCTTTCCACACGGCCCTCCTACCTCTGTCTTCAGTGACTCCCCACTATCTGCAGCACACATCTTTACTCGGGAAGATCCCAGGTGATGATCCTTTCCAATGTGAGCTCCAACCTTTCCAACGTGAATTCCTAGCACTACCCCCCAAGACAACTGAAACAGACTGATCGAGCTACTGACCCCTGGATAGTGACTCCATTCCCACATTCTTCTCACTGAATCCAAACTATCGTCACCAAAATCTTTTAAAAACCAACTGGAGCCCCTCTCTCTTAGAATCATCTCAATGATTCCACTTTTCCTTTTATTTCTGTCTGTCTGTCCTGGAAGACTCATCAGCACTTATGGAAGTAAGTGATCAGCTTTGTGTGTAGCTTTGTGCTGTACTAAATCGCTTCAGTCATGTCCGACTCTTTATGATCCCATGGACTGTGGCCCGCCAGGCTCCTCTGTCCAAGAGATTCTCTAGGCAAGAATACTAGAGTGGGTTGCCATGCTCTTCTCCAGGGGACATTCCGGTATGGGCAGCTTCACTTTCCCCAAAACTATTAAATGTGGGACATGGATGATGTACTAAATATTTCTTTCAGTCTTTCTCAAAAATATACCAATATTACGAATTCAAATGAAATTCTCTGAACTATGAGGAAACTCAGTCTTACTTGAACTGTTACCACTGCCGCTCCTTGGCACTTTTTACCACTAATGCCTCTGCACTCCAACTGTAGTGTGGTCTGTTCTTCTCGATTAACATACTGCTTGGGCATTGTGTCCAACAGTTCACTATCCAGCGCAACCTGCTGAGATTCCCGAAGAGCTGCAGTTCTGAAAAACATCATCAGGAGAAGTTATGTTAAAAGTCTTAGGAAAAACTTTATGATAAGTGATAAAGGCTTCCAGTCACTCCCAGCCTGCATCGGTGAACAGTAACACACAAGAGTCTCACAGTAACAAGAGACCAAAAGTGTGGGCCAAGACTTACTCAAACCCTCTCCCTGGCAGTTCCTGGTTAACAAGAAAGTTAAGAAAGGAAGGAAAAGTATTTTAGCTAGAAATAAAGCGCCATTTAAAATTTGTGTTATATCAACAACGTGTTTTTTTTTTTAAATGAACCCTTAAGTACACAAGAACAAACGAGAATTTCATGCTGATTTAATCATCCTAAGGGGGAACCTTTTTCTTAAGTACCAATAACTTCTTAAGGGTTCCCCTGGTACCTCAGTGGTAAAGAATCCACCTGCCAATGCAAGAGACACAGGTTCAAGCCCTGGGTCAGGAAGATCCCCTAGAGAAGGAAATGGCAACCCACTCCAGTATTCTTGCCTGGGAAATCACATGGACAGAAAAGCCTGTCAAGCTTCAGTCCAATGGGGTTGCAAAAGAGTCAGACACAGTTTAGTGAATAAGCACTCACATAGTGACTTCTTAGGTATTAGCAACTCAAACTGACATGTGGAAGACCAGATAAGCTAGTTTTCAACACTGTCCTAACTGTATCATTTCAGTAATCTGCAAGGAGCCTGTGCGGTGTGGTGCAAGCAGCACACGTGACACAAATAAACCAAAACAACCAACGGAGAAAGGACCAATAACAGATGGATTCCTATGAGTTTTGCAAAGACACAACTCTTTCACTTTATAAGTGAAACAGACTTACTCCACACACACAATGCTCCTCACATGATCACAAGCTAGAATCAAAACAAACAACTGATCATTCTGTAGCCACCATGAACTCAGAATATTAAATGAGTATTTCCTACCCTTCCATCAAGTATCTATGTAATTTTTAAAAGAATTTGGACATTTAGAGAGCAAAGCAGTGACAAAAGATAATAAATCTCGTTCTGTTCCCTTTGAACACCGTCTTTCCAATATTATATGCTTTCCTCAGGAGAAGTCTAAGAAAAAATATAGCTGGCACTACTGACACAGAAATGCCACAAGAAACACGTACAATTTATAGAGTACATGAAAACCCACATAATTTCCATGTGAAATTAAAAGATTTGTCACTACTTGGTTAACTAAAATAACCATCTGAGCCAGTCTGGTCAAATTACCCTCGTGGTGAGAAGTCTAACGAGGAAGCCCTTTGAGGTACTACTCATCAGGATGTCACAGCAGCAAGCACACAACCATGATCCTGGAGAGTGTGTGGTCTTACCTAGCCTGCTGTTGCAGCAGATTCAGGTCTGTGCGCACCAGCTCGGTGGCATCCTTCTGACTCAGGAGCATGGCTGAGGAAATAACTGGCACAGGAGGCCTCATCAGGTGCAGAACAAGAGGAGGCTGGGGGTCCTCATGCTTCCGCAGGTTACTTAAAACTCTTTCTTTAGCTGAAAAAGAATTGTCATTTTGCTGATAATGGCTACTACTAGGTCATAATGAACTACATAATTACATAGTCTGTTACCTTCATAAAGAATACTAAAGATCTGAAGAATAGCTCTTTAAATCACCAGAGACCTAAATGAATAAAATTATCTTTTGTTATTTGCAAGTTCTGAGGGATCACCCACTGGCCTAATAATATTCTACCAGGAACTGGAAGCTTGGGAGCATGTGGTATGATTAAATAGAATTACTATCCTCAAAAAGTCTTGATGATAGTTACAGAGCTACCAGTCACAATCTTAAATTATTACCCTAGACAGCTTTGCATGACATGCTAAGGCGTTTGGACTTGACACCAGTGCAAAAGGGATCTAGTAAATGACTCTAAGCAAGGCTTGGAAAGATGGTGGCTATCATCTGGAGAGTAGAATGGGGAAATGGAGCAAGTAGCCCAGTTAAGAGTTTAATGCAACCACAAGAAATAAACGAGAAAGAGGGATGGGCATTATGGAAGGAAGCTGAGTGAAAAGTACCATATTAGACCAAGGTTTGATTAGGGGGGCTGAGAACAGTAGAGTTAAACTGAATGAAGACATGGGCATAACCTCCTATAGAACTTATACAGTCATATAGTCATTCATGGGCTTCCCTTGTGGCTCAGCTGGTAAAGAATCCACCTGCAATGCAGGAGACCTGGGTTCAATCCCTCGGTTGGGAACATTCCCTGGAGAAGGGAACAGCTGCCCACTCTAGCATTCTGGTCTGGGGAATTCCATGGACTGTCCATGGGGTCACAAACAGTCGGACACGACTGAACGACTTTCACTAAATAGTCATTCATTCATTCATTGATTCATTCACTCAAAAACTGATTTATGAGTCCAGATAAGAAGTCAGGCACCACACAAGATAAATCAAGGTAAATCAAGGTAAGTCTGTACCAGGCAACTTTGCACTAGATTGCACATGGTCTCATACTGATCAATCCAACTTAAATGTTTACATTTCTATACTCAGTGGAGAGTTGAAACACAGTAGGTATCTAATAAATTCCTATCTTCCATACCTTTTCCTTCACTACCCTATCCATATACCACACAGCTCATGAAGAATGTGAAGAAAAATGCTGCCATGTAATATAATAGAAGCCAGGAAAGGTCAAGGGAATTTCAAGTCAATAAGTCAACAAAGTACTTAAGGAACTACTCTGAACTTCCGATTTCATTCCAGATATAGCATTCAACTTTCTATTCTTGTTAAGAAAAATTAAAGAAAATTTAATAGCCATGACTTTACTTGGCATAAGAAAACTTGTATTGTTTGTAATCCAAACAAATGGAACTTAACATTCCAAACAGGTCAAGTACAGGACTGTCCCTTATAGCTGGGGTTTTTCCACTAGAACTACCAATCTATGCACAGAATGTAATAAGGCAGGATATTCACCACTGGGTAAGATTCCTATGTTCAAATTTCTTTCAAGCAACATTAGCTCATAATTCTAAAGGAAAATGGGAGTGGGGAGGTGGAGAGGATCTTTTTCCATCCCAATGTAACTTACTATGAAAGAAAAATCAGGAGTGATACTTTAAATACAAAATAAAAGAAATAAAAATTCAGACCATATTTAACTATAATCACAACTCTGGACCACAACTGACAAAAAGTTATGAAGCCAACAAATTTGAGAAAAAGAAGTTGGTGTCACAAGTATACAGTAAACTATGACATGCTACTGAAATTTTTCCTGTGATCACGATCACAAGTTCAATCGTTTGATATAATCATTACCTAACCTGCTCTCACCTGAGAAAAACCTGAAACCTACTGTTTACAAATCTAGGTCTTACTTTTATTTAGAACTGCAACCTGTACTGATTGCCAGAAATAAAATAAGGCAAATGGTGAAGAGCAGGGTCTCTGAAATCTGCTCTTCAAAATCCCAGCTTTGTGACTTGGGCAAGTTACATAACTACTCTACACCTCAGGCTCCTTACCGGCTCTGTGGAGATAACCCTCACAGGGCTGTTGGGAAGACTGAGTTAACGCATACAAAGACAGTACTTAGAAGAAATTAAGGGCTTGATACATTACTAGCTTACCTTCAGAAAAACAATCGGGCTTTTAGGGTAGGGTTAAGGCAATGTGAAAACACAACAGATGGGAGGACATGAACAGACATTCAACAGCCTCCAGATCTATAAACATAGCTCTTCCTCTCACTTAACAAACTTTCAGGACTAGGAAATGAGAACTGATACGGCTGGGTTGAGGACAACTTTTACACTTTCCCCTATACCTTTTGAAACTGTTTACTTTTTCCCAATGAGCTCATATAATTTTTATCACCCAAACAAACAAAAAAAAAAAGCCTCTTATTTCAGGGAAAAAGGAGGGAGAAAAATTTTAGGTAAGATTGTTCTGCACCTTCATTTACAGATGAGTCAACTAAAAGCCAAGAGAGGTTCTTATTTTTTCCTGATCACACAGCTTGTTAGTGGTAGAGTTGGATCAAGAAGGTATTTTTACCTTTCTCTGAATCACCTCAGTGTTCTACTACACTACATATTACAATATTTTGTTCATCAATTATATATATAT
The DNA here is from genome assembly GCF_001704415.2 of Capra hircus. Classification (NCBI taxonomy): domain Eukaryota; kingdom Metazoa; phylum Chordata; class Mammalia; order Artiodactyla; family Bovidae; genus Capra; species Capra hircus. Next base: position 45,896,619 of record NC_030831.1, read on the forward strand.
CCTACATTTTAAAAATATATTCAGTAATTTAAATGATTAAGTGACTCCAAATATTATTTTCTACTTTTTTGTTATAAAGTACGTCATCAACTTTGCAGGTTAAATGAGTTTTCGTGGCCTAGAATAGAAAAGTAACAATTTATAAAACTGTTTCTCTAGAAAAATGCATTGTGAGAAACAGTTAACTTAGAAACTCTGGGAATATGATCCATCTGTATGGTTAAGAGTTTCAGATACACAGAAAAAGAGTTTATGAAAGAAAAAGACAGACTGCTCAATTTTAAAACTGCAAACCCAAAATAATTAAATTCTAGGTTGTACTTCAAATGTTCTAAGCTAACTGAAAAGTCTTTTTAAAGCATCATGGAGAACACATATCACAAACTACTTAATCACTTTCCCAATATCGATTTACAGGAAATACAGGAGACAAAAAAAAAAAAAAATTAAACTATACCACAAAGGTATAATCAGCGAAATCTAGACTGGGGGGAAACTCCATGGACTGTAGCACGCCATGTGTCTCAGTCTGGGCCAATGAGATGTGACTGGAAAGTGTATGAGGAGCTTCTTGAAAGGGTCCTTAAAAGAGGGAGACTTCCCTACCTGCTGAATGGAATGCAAATATGACACTTTAAGCAGCCGTCTTGAACCACATGTGGATGCCTGATGTTAGCACAGTGAGACAGAAAGACAGAAGGAGCAGGGGTCCCTGAAGGCTTTCAGGTCATAAAGCTACTGCTCTGAACTGCTGGCCTCCAGACTTCTTTGACATAAACAAAAAAAATCCCTATCTTATTTGCATCCTCACTGTTTTTGGAGTTTCTCTCATTCATAGCATAACCTAACCCTAAGTAGTAGAGAAGTTAACAATGAATTCCTAAAAAAAAAAAAAAAAAAAAAAAAAGCAATTCTCACTGAGGGATATACTATATGAATCTTAACATTTAATGGCTCTGATTCACACTCACTCATTCATTCACCCATTCATTCACTCATTCAAAGGGTCTGATGCTCACTCATATAACTCACCCAATAACGGATCAGTGAAGTCCAGCTGAACTGATGAACTGCAGGGTGCAGAATGGGACTCAAGCTTGGCCTGTGTCCACAGACCAACGGTTTCCTGAAACTCGTAATGTATGCGCTCCATGTTCAAATACTCCATCCACAGGTCCTAAAACGGAACCATAAGACTTTAACTTTCAAGGATGAATCATATATTCACATATAAAACTATACATTTAACTCTAAAGTGAATCCAAAGTTTCAACATGAGGTGGTCCATTCCAGGTTCTCCAAGCATTAGGATGAATCACATTTAAAATGGGCATTCTAGGGAATTCCCTGGCATGGCAGTCCAGTGGTTAGGACTTCGTGCTTTCACTGCCAAGGGCCTGGGTTCACTCCCCGGTCGAGGAACTAAGATGCCAGAAGCCACGTAGTGCGGTCAAATAAATAAATAAAATTAGACACTCTAACAGTCTAAGGAATCTCAAAACTCTTTGATTATATAACACACTGAGAAAAAGTAATTTCAACAGCCCCACTAAACATTTACTGTTGATAGAGGCTGACAATTACAGAAAAATACTGAGAATTAATGGGTTAATTCTGCACTCAAAAGATTTCAGGACACCATGATCACTTATGTATTTTTCCTATTTCTCTGGCCCTACAATCTCAGCCTTGTTTTTCCATGTTTTAAATTTTCCTTTTCAGAATTCCATCCTGAGTTCTCTTCTTAATCCAAATACTCTATTGCCATTATACCCACATCTCCTACTGCCCCATTCCTGAACTACAGACAACTTTATATCCTCTTCCCCACCAATTCCTGAATATGAGTTCTCCTTGAAGCCCCTCAGGCACTTTCTCTTCCAGTTTTGTAAGTAACATCTTTAGCTGCCCAAGCTACAAATTTGGAAATCCTTGTATATCTTATCTACCCTATAAGTATATCAATCCTAATCAGAGAAGCCTACTGATTCTACTGATTAATTCTTCTATGTATTTTTAATTCATCCACTTGTTTAACAACTCCAGCTATTTCAACAGCTCTCCAAAGACTTCCTGCTGATAACTTTCTGCCATTCCACATCACCATGCTTTCCTTTCAACTTGACAAACTCCCATTTTTCCTTTAGGGCTCAGTTCAAGGTCACATTCCAGTCTCAGTCTGAATCAGGTGCCATTCCTCCATCTTTGCAGATGAAACAGTACCCTGCACATTTCACTCCCACAGTCTTTATCACCAGATGTAATAATTATTTAGTCCCCCATCTGACAGTAAGAATCTTGAAGACAGAGACTGCATCACTTTTCTTTTTATATTATTGATATAGATGACTGACAACTCAAAGGTAGTGAATAGATACTCATGAAAGAGAAGGAAAGAAGAAAGGAGAGAGGAAGGAAAGACAAAGAAGAGAAGAAAGTCAAAGACACCTAGTGGAGATGAAATTGTACATACAATGTGGAAACAGCTAGGTTTAAAGACCCAAAGTCTCTCAAGTCTTAGAGGATCCTAAATCCCATCCAAGGTTGGGGGTCAATGGCCAGAAGAGTTCAGTCTCTAGAAAAAAGAAACTGGAACAGGAGAGATACATCTCTACACACACCCACACCCACATGCACACACAAACACACACATGCAGAGCTACAGAAGCTCAGAAAAAATTCAGAAGTTTTGACCTAGCAAAGACAACAGACCTCTTTGTTTGAGAAAAGATTAGAACATGTGAAGACTAGAATTGAGCACATCCAAAAGGGCAACCAAAACTGACAGCTATAATAAAGTCTCTTCAAGGGTGAGCTCCTCACTTTCTCCACGCTATTAACTTTCTATATACATGAATCTTAACAAATCCTTACACTGAACTTTTTATGGGAGTAGAGATGACTGCTTAAAAGTGTTCAGATGCTGACAATTTAAAACAAGGAAGAACACAGTCAGAAAAAGGCTGTGTTTATGAGGCTGTAGACGTCCAATAATGAGCTTCAGTCCTTCACGTGATGCCAGAGTGGGGCCGGATATTCAAAAGGGGATATCCCAGGGACTTCCCTAGTGCTGCAGTGGCTGAACTGCATTGGAAGAACCCACCTTCCAATGCAGGGGATATAGGTTCAATGCCTACTTGGGGAAGTAGGATTCCACATGCCATGGGCCAACGAAGTCTGAGCGCCACAAGTACGAAGCCCACATGCTCTGGAGCACCCACATCACAGCTAGAGCGAAGCTCATGAGCCACAAGGAAAGATCCAGCATGACGCAAGGAAGATCCTGTGTGCCGCAACCAAGACCCAACACAGCCAAAAATAAAACAAATAAAATAGAAAGGAAAGAAGGATTTATGTCAAGCTTCTGACTTCTGGGCATCTCTGCCATCTTTTTGGGGCACCTGGGCCATTTGGTTTTTGATTTCTGGGCATCTCTTTGCAGTTTGCTTTATTTAAAGTATGACTGCCAGCTGGTGAGGTTTTGGTTTGGTTTGGTTACTTTAGTTTGAGTGTGCAGACACCTGGTACTAACTGCTGGAGCTAAAATGGGAAGTATTTCCTCGAAGGCGCCACCCTGGGTGGGAGCTCCTTGGGAGATTTTAAATGACTGGTCGACCTATATCTATGATGCGATGACAAAGAAATATGGCTTAAAAATAGGTCTCTCACAGTTTGATCTTCATTGCCACAGGATGAGAAAATGGAGTAGGGTTCCCGCATGTCCAGGACTTTCTCCTATAGTCCAAAAGCCTGAGACTGATCAAAATAAGACCCCATCTCCTCAGAGGGACGATCCCTGCTGAGACATTTTATCAGCCAATGTGCCCTTGCTATCAGGGCAAATTTGAGCACTACCTGGTCTAAATTTTAGGTATGACCACAGACAAAGAAAAGTGATTTTTTGACCATGTGGCCATAATATCCTTTAGACTTCGGAGACAACTGGTTAAAATTTGTTTTCAAATTGCAAAATTTGCTATTTCTGCATGTGCAATTAGAGAAAGCTAGTTTATTAAAGTACTTTTTTGTTTTTCCAGAATTCTGACCCTGAAGGATTAAGTCCTACTAGGAGAACATGAGTTTCTCTTCCCTGTGCCTTGAGATCATGGCTCTCAAGAACACTTACCTAGACCACCTCTAATTCCTGAAACTGAATTTTTTAAAAGAATTTTAAAAAATTTAAATTCTTTTAAAAAAAAGAATCCATTTAAACTTTTTCTTACTCCAGCTGTCATTTATAAACTAGTGAGTTTTCTATTGTGATACCTGATTCATGACTAAGTTTAGAAAACAAAGCTATGAGATCTCTTTGTGTCTGCTTGAATATATGTATGTCTCAGATGTGTTTTTGTCTTTGGATATTGTTGCTGAGGTTAATTTGTAAATTAACTGGATATTTAATTGGCTTAAAGAAAAGTAGATACTTAAAAATCAAACAATTCTAAGTACAAGAGAAACGGATTTCAGATTCATGTGAACTGGGAAATATTAAATTAATATTAAATTAAATTAGTATTAATTAAATCAGTATTAAATTAGTACTTGGTATCGTTTGTTGATATATATGTGTCACTATTTACACTGACCAACTGAGACCTCCTTGGTAAATAACAGGGCTCACAAAGGATAATACCAGGAAGCCCTTCCCTATTGCCTCAGGCCCTGCCTGTAGCAGAATGTTGGTTGGGATTTTCCCTTTTGGATTAGCCTTGTTATGGATGATCAGAGCTCTGCTCCATCCTGCAGCCTCGCCAACGACAGGGTGTTTTTACAAAACTAGGAGAGCTCAAACTGTGGCCCCAGGAAAAGGGATTGGTATTTCTCTCCCCTGTGCTCCGGCCTCAGGGGAATAAAAAAAAAGTAGGGAATGGGAGAAAAAACCTTTTAAACTCAAGCAGAAAAACTGAGATTTATGTAAAAACTAACCTGTAAATGAACTATATTTAACTGACTTGAAAGTAAGTGCTTACAAATTAAATCTAAATCTAGAGAAAGCTGGCCAAATTTTAGGACCCAGGATCCAAGAAATACTCAGTACTGAATCAGTATCTGCTATTGGAGGTAGCTAAACCTTGCTGGTTTGATTAATATGATTAATATAGACATTTAGAGCTATAGCCACTAGCTTTGTTGGTAGTGATGCTTCCTAGGCCCACTTGACTTCACACTCCAGGATGTCTGGCTCTAGGTGAGTGATCACCCCCTCATGGTTATCCGGGTCATTAAGACCTTTTTTGTACAGTTCTTCTGTGTATGCTTGCCACCTCTTAATATCTTCTGCTTCTGTTAGGTCCATACCGTTTCTGTCGTTTACTGTGGCCATCTTTGCAAGAAATGTTTCCTTGGTATCTCTAATTTTCTTGAAAGATCTCTACAGTCTTTCCCATTCTATTGTTTTCCTCTATTTCTTTGCATTGATCACTGAGGAAGGCTTTCTTATCTCTCCTTGCTATTCTTTAGAACTCTGCATTCAGATGGGTATATCTTTTCCTTTCTCCTTTGCCTTTACTTTCTCTTCTCAGCTATTTGTAAGGCCTCCTCAGACAAGCATTTTGTCTCTTTGCATGTCTTTTTCTTGGGGATGGTCTTGATCACTGCCTCCTGTACAATGTTACGAACTTCCATCCATAGTTCTTCAGGCACACTATCAGAGCTATTCCCTGGAATCTATTTGTCACTTCCACTGTATAATCATAAAGAATTTGATTTAGGTCATACCCGAATGGTCTAGAAGTATTCTCTACTTTCTTCAATTTAAGTCTGAATTTGGCAATAAGGTCATGATCTGAGCCACAGTCAACTCTAGGTCTTGTTTTTGCTAACTGTATAGAGCTTCTATATCTTTGGCTGCAAAGAATATAATCAATCTGATTTCAGTATTGACCATCTGGTGATGTCCACGTGTAGAGCTGTCTCTGTGTTGTTGGAAGAGGGTGTTTGCTATGACCAGTGCATTCTCTTAGCAAAACTTTGTTAGCCTTTGTTAGGTTATATTGTAGAGAAGAGCCAATTCTAACTCCATGATGGATCTGTTTCTTTGACTTTAACCTTTGTTTTTATAATCACACATAATGACCTGCCTCAGAGAACCCTGCCCCCTCTACCTGAGGAGATTCACTCACACACACACACACACACACACACACACGACTGGCCATTCCAGGAGATATTTGCAAGATAACGGTCTTCACGTCCTCAACTCCTCTCCCTCTCTGTCCTATAAAAGAACCAGGCACCCGGACCCTGACAAGATGGTTATTTTGAGACATTAGTCTGCCATCTTCTTCATCTGCTGGCTTTCTGAATAAAGTTGTATCCCTTGCCTCAACATCTCTCAGATTCACTGGCCTGTTGTGTGGCAAGCAGAATGAGCTTGGACTCAGTAACAGTTATACTTTTTATGATTTCTATCTGAAAAATTACTAATTTAAATCAGTGTTCCAGCTGTAAGGAAAAATTTTCCTTCAAACTAAATATGACTTACAGCAATTTGGTAAATTATACCTTTGTAAGCAGAATTGAAACATTCATCTTTTCTCTGTATCTGCTCTCTCCAGAGACTGGAGACTCTGGCTCCCAGTAGCTTTATCAGATCAATTAGGAAGGCTACTGCACTAACAGGTGTATAGAAATTTCAAGGTATTTTGGGGACCTTGAAATTGGGAGGAATTCACCTAGATCTGGCAGGCAAAATCTGTGGTAAATCCTTGGCATGAGTTTCCTAGCCCTGAGATATCTTTTAAGAGTTCAGTCTGAGACTCCTTATAAAAATTTTAACAAAACAGAAAGTCTACATGATCAATTATATAAATCACCAGATCAAGTTTTGAGACCAGACATATTTTGCAAATTAATTAGCCTTAATTTAATAATATTTGGTAGAAATGAGGGTAATTTTGGAAAGAAAAAGATGCTTCAATGAATGGTAAATTGCAGTTTGTTAACAGAGGTCTCCCAGAAGCTGAGGTGAGAAGACTTACCTCCCAGACAGTTTCTTGCTGTTATGTTATACTAATGTAAAGTTTAATTGAATTATTAAAGAATACTCTTAAGTTTGTATCTGAAGCTTACCTCAGTAATCTATCTTTGGATGAACATCAGATGCCCCACAACCTACGATCAGGGGATTATGCATACTGAAAAAGACATAATTTAAAGGACAATCTCCAACTTGTATGGAAGGACCTTTACTAACTACTCTTAACAGGCTCATGCACACTGAATCTGAAGGAAACTGACTCCTGGATTAATTTCCACTCACAAAAGCCCCCTGGAATGCACTGGCCTAAAGAGAGGACAGCTGACCTCAAAATCACCCTTAAACTAATGCTCAGAGAAGAAACCACACTCACAGCAGGGTGAGAAGAAGACAACATCAGAAGTAGACAGCTTTCCTAAGATCTTCAATCTGACTCGTACAATCATTTGTAATGTTTTCCCGACTTCTTGGACTTCTGCATGTGAATCAAATGTTTTTCTATCATAGCCATGATAGGCATGATACCATGCTAGTTTCTAAAATCAACCCAATTGTTGGGTTTGTGGCCAATGACCTGTGCCTAGTACTCTCAGGTTACCTAGATGGATTTCTCTACTCCAAGGCTCTAACTGGTTGACTCTTATGAAATTTATTAAAAAAAAAAAAAGATTATAGTCATGTACAGGCCATGACTGCTATTACCAGACTGGATCCTCTCACCTGGCCTATTAGTAATACCTCCTCTGACCTGGCCATAAACCCAGGGTCATAGAATTTACATTACTCAAGCTCAAACAGAACAGGCAGAATTTCAGCCAAGGAATTACACCTCTCACAGTTATGGGATGGATTTAGTTAATACCAAACTATGGTGGTTTAAATTTAAAGGCTCCTCTATGTTGGAAGCAATGAAGTCATGTTAAGGATAATCAGCCTAGCAACAGAAGAAACTGGGCTGGGTGTCTTACAGACAATGCCAACATAAAATTTCCCTTAAAGAAAAGGACTGGCACAGAATAGACTAAGTCAAACACCCTGGGATATATGGGGCTACATCTCATTGAAGTTCTTAACTTTAAATTCTTGCTTATAACCTTACTAACCTAGCTATATTGCTTTCATATATATACATAGACTGTTTTACAAAATTGTTTCTTATGTTACCAAACCTGACTGAGCCTCTGATAGAATGATGCATAATTCCATATGGGCTTCCCGGGTGGTTCTCCCGGTAAAGAGCCCATCTGCTAATTCAGGAGACATAAGAGAAGCAGGATTGATCCCTGGGTTGAGAAGATCCCCTGGAAGAGGGCATGACAACCCATTTCAATCGTCTTGCCTGGAGAATCCCATGGACAGAAAAACCTGGTGGGTTACAGTCCACAGGGTTGCAAAGAATCAGATATGACTGAGGCGATTTAGCACACACATATGTGAGATCAATGATTGTAATAGTTGAACTCTAGATATGGGAAAAAGCAATAAAAGGGGATATTTTCCTGGATCATGGAGGTTAGTGGTCCAGAGACTTTTTGGATACTGTTTTATGGCCTAGTCAAGTAACAGCACACTGAATGGCCAAATCTCCACCAGACTTGGGAATATCATTCCCAGCACCATGGGACAAAATGGTCATGAAATGCCCTCACAACATAGACAAATTCATGACCTGAAGGGGCTCTGCCAATTGAAAACTGCCATCTGCCTCTTCAAGGATCAAGTCAATGTCATGGCAGCCACTGACCTTTAACACCCGCTGAAAGGAATTCAGAGTAGAGATCAGAAATGAGGTAAGGTACTCTGTGCTCTGAGAAGAACTGGCAGAATAGGCCTTTAGATACTTAGATGTCTTCAGAAGAGTTTATGAACCCAGATTCTTGCATTTTCCCATATCCAGAAATAAATTCATTAACAGTGACAGCTACTTTAACACTGAGGAGGGAAATGCATTTGAAAGTTAAAATGAAGTAAATATGGCAAAACTAGGTGACCACTGTGGATGTGATTCCAGAGGCATTTATCCCTGTATTGTTGCAAACTTGAAATTTCTGAGCTATGTCAGATTCTACCAGGATCTAATAATTCCCCCCACCCTCTTCCACGAGATTTTGGCTAAGATTTGAGAGGGTCACATCTGGATCAAGGTAAAATAGAGGCCTTTCGGACCACAGAATTTAAAAAAGCAACATCAGAGATGACAAAAACCTTCTTACGGACATTATTAAGAAATCTTTTGCCAAGCTATGCTGGAAAACTCATCTAAAATAAGACAAGATCTTGCAAATTGCTCTCTGTATACTGGTGATCCCTAGAACCAGGACAGGATGGAGCCATTATGAAATTATGTACAGGAGACCACTCCTAGCTCCTAAGAATAAAAAGAGAAATGTTTCTAACACAGCAGGTAAAATTAAACAGTATGTTCAACAGACTGGACAACTGTTAACAACTATGCATACATTTGTGTTCCACGGGTCTCCTCCTTGCCTGCAAACTCCCTTACATCCCTTCAAAGCAGGAGACCTGGTGCTGCTGAAAGTGTGAAAAAGAGCAATGCCCTGTGTAGCAACTTAAAGAACAATGGTAGGGATTCTATGCTCCTCTGGATCAAGGAGTATCAGAGAAAATGGGGAATTGATGCCAAGCAGGGCCCTGTGGGTCTCCCGGGCATGGACGCCTTTTTGTCCCATTTCTTATAAGAATCCAGTCACCATGACCTTCTTGAGTTCCAAAGGACAGAAGAGTTATTAATCAGAGGAGGAGCAGCCAGGAAGCCACCTGAAATAAGACTAAAGGGACCAGGGAAGCTGATCAAGATTAGGAAACCTTTGTTGCTGTCGTTCAGTCACTAAGTCATGTCTGACGTTTTGCAACCACATGGACTGCAGCACTCCAGTCTTCCTTGTCCTTCACTATCTTCCAAAGTTTGCTCAAATTCATGTTTACTGAGTCGGTGATGCCATCCAACCATCTCATTCTCTGTCTCCCTCTTCTCCTCCTGCCCTCAATCTTTCCCAATGAGCTGGCTCTTCACATCAGGTGGCCATAGTATTGGAGCTTCAGCTTCAGCATCAGTCCTTCCAACGAATATTCAGTATTGATTTCCTTTAGGATTGACTGGTTTCATATCCTTGCTGTCCAAGGGACTCTCAAGTCCTGTCCAGCACCACATTTCAAAAACATCACTTCTTCGGCGTACATGACTACTGGAAAAACCAGAGCTTTGACTATACGGACTTCTGTCAGCAAAGTGGTATCTCTGCTTTTTAATACACGGTCTAAAGCTGTTTGTCACAGCTTTTCTTCGAAGGAGCAAGCATCTTTTAATTTCATGTCTGCAGTCACCGTCCACAGTGATTTTGGAGTCCAGGAAAATAAAATCTGTCACTGTTTCCACTTTTTCCCCATCTATTTGCCATGAAGCAATGGGGCTGGATGCCATCATCTTAGTGTTTTGAATCTTGAGTTTTAAGACAGCTTTTTTACTTTCCTCTTTCACCCTCATCAGGGGGCTCCTTAGTATCAAAGGTTTAGTATCTGAAGTTGTTGATATTTCTCCCAGGAATCTTGACTCCAGCTTGTGATTCATCCGGCCCATTTCACACGATGTACTCCATATATAAGTTAAATTAACAGGGTGACAATATACAGCCTTGACATACTCCTTTCCCAATTTTGAACCAGTCCATTGTTCCATGTCTGCTTCTAAGTGTTGCTTCTTGACCTGCATACAAGTTTCTCAGGAGACAGGTAAGGTGGTCTGGTATTCCCATCTCTTTAAGAATTTTCCACAATTTGCTGTAATCCACACAGTCAAAGGCTTTAGCACAGTCAATGAAGAAACAGATGTTTTTCTGGACTCGTTTGCTTTCTCCAATGAAATGTCGGCAATTTGATCTCTGCCTTTTCTGAATCCAGCTTGTACATCTGGAATTTCTGAGTTCACGTACTGTTTAAGTCTAGCTTGAAGGATTTTGAACATTACTTTGCTAGCGTGTGAAATGAGTGCAATTGTATGCTGGTTTGAACATTCTTTGGCATTACCCTTCTTTGGGACTGGAATGAAAACTAATCTTTTCCAGCCCTGTTCCATTGCTGGGTTTCCCAAGGTTGCTGATGCACTGAGTGCAGGACATTAACAGCGTGATCGAAGACCTTGCACACACTCTACCTTGTTGGCAATCCTGCCCTTTTGAAACTGCAGAAGAAGAATCCAAGACTGTTACTGCCTTTATCCTTATCATATACCACTGCCTGACTATACAACCTCTCCTTACTCACCAGAGAGGAGGGCATAGTTCTTGAGGCGATAACCTACTGTGTTCCCCCTTTGCCTGGCAAAGTAATAAAGCCACTCTTTCCTTCTCCTCCATAACTCTGTCTCTGTATTTCTGTTTGGCATTGGTGCACAGAGAGCCGAGATTCTGGCAACAAACTGCTTTCAAAAACTTCATTTACAGACTTTCACTGAGGTGCAGTGGATAGGAGTCTGCCTGCCAGTGCTGGAGACATGGGTTAGATCCCTAGTCCAAGAAGACTCCACATGCTGTGGAGCAACTGAGCTCAAGAGCTGCAGAGCCGCAACCACTGAAGCCCATGAGCCCAGACCCCGTGCTCCACGAGAGCAGCCACTGCAAGGAGAAGCCTGTACGCCACAGCCAGAGAGTAGCCCCTGCTCGCCACACCTGGAAGAGACTGCAAGGAGAACAGACGCAGCGCAACCAAAAATTAACAAGTAAGTGAATGAATTTTTTAAAAGACTCATTTACATACTGAGAAAACCACCACCAAAACAAAAAGACCATCCCAATGAGCCCATTTCCATATCAATAAGTGGTTTTACCATTAAGTTACAAGAGTGACCAATTCAAATTACAATTAGATATGCTAAAAAAGACATTGCTATATACTGTCACCTGCTGATTCTGCATCACTTTTGCTAGCCGGTGACTGTCATAATGCTTTGGCAGAGAAGGGATATAGGTATCTCCTTTTTGAAAATTTTCATCTTCTAGCCATAATATATACACATTGAAGAGCCTAAAGGAAAATAATAATAATAATTAAATAAAATACAAAAAGATGTGAAAGCAAATTAAGTCTCTTACATCTCTAGGAACACCAGCACTAAAAGATAGAAGTTTAGAAGCACATAACATAGAAAATGTTTCCATTCCCAAGAAAGGCCAGCAAAGGAGAAAGACAGGTCACAGATCATTTAAATATGATGCAATAATAATTGCTAATACAAAAAGTATGAAGAAAGGGCTCTGTGAACTCTATTACAAAAGAGGGTTAAATATAGTACACAGAAAAAATAACTAGAGAAGGTGACTTTAACACAGATCAAGGATGTGAATTCGGAGTTTTTCTCTCCTGGGCAATCCAGTCAGTGAGTCTTGGTGCTTGGAAAAGTGTAAATCACATTCCAATAAACACATTTGCCATCTTTCAGAGAAAAGATTAAAAGCCATTTTAAACTTATGCATCGGAAGACTCTGCCAGCTTTAGGCTAAATAACAATTTCCTGCCTCAAGGAATCACAAACAGAGCCAACAGCATGTTTGCACCCTGTTCCCATGAAGAAAGAATAAAAGAAAACAGCTAGAAACAGGAAAAAGAAAAAAAAAAATTCTCAATTTTCCAGTAAAATTTTTTTAAAAAATTTAATGATGCTTCCTTTGTTTTTATTTTTTGGTTTTACAAGGAACACAGTCTATTTAGCTCAGATCACTGGTATTTTAAGCAGCTGTTTGCAGCAACAGGTACCAAAGTTGTCTACAGCACACATATTACACACACAAAGTACCAGGTGGAGACCAGAAGGTAGTGTGGCTGCGCTTTACGCAATGAAGTGGAAAAATACCACCTTCACCCTGACAGCAGCCTCTAGGAAGAGACCCAGGGACACGGCTTTGAGGTTCTTAAAGGGGAAAGGCAGGGACAGAGTTCTCATGCAGCTTCTGCCTGGGCTATATACTTCACAACATGCCAGAAGGCAAAAGGGGACATCAAAGACTTTCTTAGCAGATCTAAATGTTCAAAGATAAAGCCTTCCCACTGGTTAAGCCCAGCAAAAAGAAATTTTCTTTCAAGCAAGCAAGAGACAGGGAGAAATTATTCTGGAGGCAGAGAGAAGCTCTAAGGCTTTGAGGTCAATCAAGCCTAAAGTCTGAGAGCTGGGCTGAAACACTGGGTTTCCTCACTGAGACTTTTGTATTCATTTTGTATTGAGTTCATTATTAAGAGTTATTTTTATTAAGACATATTTATGAGATTAATATCTGGTTTACATCAAGCTTACAAATGAAAGGTAGAAAAACAGTGTGAAGGGGACACAAAATTACCTCTGAGTTCTTAACCCTTTACAGTGTGTGCAAATACTGAGTCTGTTTTTCAGAAGCAGTTTTGGAAGATTATGAATCTACTGCACCCCAGGTTAATCCCAGAATTCCCTAGAGGGTCTATGAACCCCATTTAAAGAACTCTGCCTGGGTCATTTATTTCTTTTAGAGAACTATCCTAGCAGACTATACTAGTAAACTTGTTATGATCACTAGTTTTGGTTTGCTTCTGTTACTAAGTAAAGAAATAAAAGAGGTCACCAGCCCTCCAGTTTAAAAGCGTTCAGTCAGACTCCAGGCACTTCACAGAGTATATCCAAAATGCTGATTCACTTCTCATAAGAAATATAAAAGAGAAACATTACAAGATACAAACCTATAGTCAAAACCACCTTCCATAGTCAATCTAACAGGTTAAGAGCAGTTGTAACACAAATCAACAATCCAGCACAAGTATCCAAGTACCTGTGCCACAAACAACAGCATAAATGGTTAAATAGTCATGCCTCACCTCACAAGCTCTGTGTGCAGTTCTGGTGAAGTCAGGTAAGCAAGGGTGCCAGCCTGGCTCGCTGGCGGCCCTTCACTGCCCTCTGCTGGAACGCGGAGGGCCTTGCTTGCAGCATGGTGGAAATCAGCCACCTCTGTCAGGCGCCTCTTCATTTCTTTCAACAAACTGATATGAGCAGGGCTTTGAAAAAACCTCCTTCCAATACAACCATCTATAGGTAACCTTAAAAAATGCAAGCAAAGAGCACACTAGGATCAACACAAGACTCTCTATGTGACATAACATTACAGTCCATTAACAACTCATTTTATTAATACATATCATTTTTACCTCAATGGTTATAATGAGGCTCCAACAATATGATGCATATAAAAGCAGTTTTTAAAAGAATGAAATGCTATGCAAATTCAAGATACTGTCACCACTCAGAGATACAGAAGTGTTTAAAGACAGAACCTCTTCTTGAACTTGCATTCAGTTGAAAACAGAAGTGATGAAGAATCACTATCTGTATGTTTCAAAGAGGGTGAGTTAAGGGAGCGCGAGTGTAGCAGAAACACTGAGCTGGAGCCAGACAGCAATGGTCACGTGAGGCAAGTCCTGGCCTTTGTCCATACCTGCATTACTGCGGGGGCACGAGCAGTAAAGAACCTGCCTCCCAAAGCAGGAGGTGCAAAAGCCGTGGATTTGATCCCCAGGTCGGGAAGATCCCCTGGAGAAGGGCACGGCAATTTACTCCAGTGTTCTTGTCTGGAGAATCCTATGGACAGAGGAGCCTGGGACAGCACAGTCCATGGGGTCGCAAAGAGTTGGACATGACTGAAGCGACTTAGCACACACACACGAGCATCACAGGTCCCTTCGAACAAGCCCCACCATGGCCACACAAGCAGCCTCAGTGTGGGACTCCAGAGGCTCTCTGATAAACTCTGCACAGTTCCAGGGTGTTGTCTTCACCAAACTGGGTAAGGGGGGTGATGAAGCGAGAGCTGCCCCAAGATACCCTGAACTCAGAAAAGGTCCAGTCTAACAGATGTGAAACAGGAAAGGAGGGAGGCTCTGAGCCAGAGAATGCCTCTCATTCCCATGTCACAGTGTGGGAACACAGTGCACCAGAGCAGGGCAAAGGCAGGAACCGATTCCCCACCACACTGGGTGCCATACCCATACTGCGGTCCTGGGCGGTGGAGATACAGGAGGAAGAACTTCTGCCATATGAGTGGCAGAAGAGGATGGTCAGAAGGCGTGAGGAGGGCCTGCTGGGCCCAGCGATAGATCAGCAGCCTCTGCAGGGACGGGACGATGGGGAGCTTCAGCTGAGCCTGGGCTTTCTACAAAAGAGACGGGCTTTGAGCAACTATGTAATGATCACATCTGCAAATGGTCTGCTCTTCCTAAGTGACTCAAATGAAATGCTAACCATTGTGTTTTCGATTTAATATGGGGGGGGGGGGGGAGTCATATAAACCTTACTTTCCTAACCCTCTAGCTAACACTTTAACATTCCCAGTAACAAGACACGTGGGGCAGCCTTTTTTCTGTTAAAAATTCCACAAACCCCAGAACTGGACTGAGTCTTAAGCATCACTGAGTCTAATCTCATTTCCATACCTTTCCATTCCTTTCTACATAAAACACTATAGTGCAAGAGTAATATGAAAGCTAAAGTAAATTTTACAAACTTTATCAACGTCTTGAAAATTTAGATTTTTAAATGGATATTCAAAAATGATAAATACCTTGACAGGCTCTGAAATCCAAAAGCACAGTCTACACTACAGAACCCTAAAATAGAAGGTCTTTAATTCTAAATACTTATTCCAGTTTTTCTCACACTTTAGTGAGCCTAAGGATCAGCTAGAGAGTTTCTAAAAATAAATTCCTTATCCCATTCCAGATTCAGAATCTCAGAAGTTGGGGTCCAGGAATCAGATTCTTAACAAGCTCTCTAGGGGATTCTGATGCTCTAAAACAAAGGCAGTCCCATTCATACATGCAGTGGACACAGCCTCAAATTATAAAAGTTGTAACTGCCGATGTTACATAAACCTCGGGAAGGAAATATACACTTCAATTCACCATGTTAAGCATTAGAACAGTTATTGTGCTTCCCAAACATTCCCAACAAAAGAAAACACAGAAGTCCAAAAGCTATAGGTGAGCCCATCGGCATCAAAGGGTGAACCACCTTCTACCACTCAAATGCAGAACTGCTATTTGCACCTTCAGAGCTTGGTCGGGCGTAAATGCGGAGTTTATAACCAATTCCCCTTCAACAACTCTTCGGAGTTGGGAGTCTTCTTCAAAGATGGATTCCATGTTCAGGACTGTCCACGCAAACCAGACCTGCAAGGACACCAGGTAAACATGAGGGGAACGAGCTCCAATTCAGACAGGAAAACACGCCTTCATATTCCACAGATTAACACCTTTGCTATCACAGATTTCAATCAACACATTTATAGTTTCTAAAATTGACACATAGCTTTTCTAAACCTATTTCTACTTGTCTCACAGATAGAAATTTATATAAAATAGGCTATTGAAAAACATTAAATTCCTTTGGAAAGGCTACTTTAGCAACTGCCCTTAACCAGGGGAGACAAGACTAATGTTTAAGTAACCAAAATGTAAAGTGACAAGTGTGAGTGTTGAATCAGAGGTCAAGCGCTATGGGAAACTAGAGAAAGGAGGTGGGATCAGAGAAGATAAATGTATCAGACAAGGCTCTACACAGAGACCAGAGAGGAAGGCATGTCTGATAAGAGAATCAGCTCATCAAAAGATGGAAATGCCAGAGATATATGCAGATAACAACATGGAGTTTGTCTCAGCTGGATCCCAAGAGGTATGAGGAGGAGCAGCAGGTAAGACTCTGACAGGAAGTTAAAGAATGCTACTACTTATTTAAGTGATAAAGCAAAGACAGAATTGGACACACAAAGTCCAAGAGGTGGTAATAATGATAAAAACAATGTGGTGAATTAATGAAAATGATGATAACAATAAAAACAACCAACACCTAGTAATAACATTACACTCATTTGACTGTTGAGGACTCTGAGGACAATGAGTAAGCCAGTTTCCAAGGCACAGGGCTAGCAAACGGCACAACCGAGGCTGAGTCCCAGGCAGTCTGGCTCCAGCATCTTAACCATTCTGTCCTGCTGCTGGGCAGGCTCTGCAGTCAGGCAGCTGGAGTTTTGATAACAAGCTATTCGATCCTGAGCCAACCACTTGACTCTGCTAAACCTCAGTTAATGCCCCTGTGAAAACCTCAACAGAGGGCTACTGTGAGGATTAAATGAAAAAGCATTCTTACGTGTAGTAAGTGCTGAATAGATGTTAGATATTTTAGGCTATTAGCAATGTAGGTAAGGATAATAACAATACTGAAGTATACAGAGATAACAAGTGATCCACAGCAGGTCTCCTACCTGAGTGGGCGTGGCCAAGCCCTCCACAAAGGAAGGAGTGATGTTGCCTGCCAGGATCCAGCTCACCAAAGAGGACAGCAGACTCCGGTCACAGTGGTAGCCCAAAGCATTCTACACCAGGGAGAGCATGTGGAGCAGAGAGAGGCGGCTTTTAAAAAACAGAACCAATGAGCTTTTCAAGAGTACAGCAATTATCTTATGCCAGCGGACAATTCAGATAAGATACAGAGTCCAATAATTAGTCTACCAGCAGTGATAATCCCACATCATAGGCAAATGTAATGAATGAGCAGGGCTCCTCCTAGGGTGTCCTTCTTTGGCTTTATAAGGATCCATGCTAGCAGACTACGGTTTCTGGATAAGACACCATTAAGGCAGGGCTTTAAAAAGGCAGTGGGCACAGAGCAGCACTGAGAAGGATGCACGGGGGGAGCCTCCTTGGAAAGTTGCTTTCTAGCTGTAGACAAAGATAAACTCCACAGCAGGTTTACCTTATGTTGCTGGTAGAGCAATTTCTGCACACAGTCTTCTTGCCTCAACTGAAAAGCTGTTTTACACAAATGGTCCATGAGGAAGAGGATGGGTTGTTCCCGGTACCAAAGATGCTGGCTTATGAGAGCCTGAACCCAGAACTCCAATACAGCTACCGGGCCCACTTCATTGGGCTGAGTGCTTACAGACATGTGGGCCTATGGAGAAAGGGCTCAGGTGATGAGAAAGGCAATAACTAGCCTCCCACGCTTAAAACACAAACAAAATAACATCTAGCTCCATTACAAAACCCAGATCTGCTGCCTTCCTTGGCCAAAAGCACTGTGCCAAGGGCTCTGAAATGACCAAAACACAGAGACGTGCTGGCACCAGGAGCATCTGATCAGGAAGGCAGGCGAGGGTACCCTTGGGGGCTGGAGGGACCCTGACCTGAATCATGCTGTTGAGAAGCTTCACGTTGTCCCCGTGGCTGGCTCCTGTCAGGTGCTGTGCCACCTTGTGAGTGACCTGCTGCGTGACACCCTGGGGGACCCCGCTGTCCAAGTGCAGGAACAGGAGGAGGTGTGACAGAAACCTGCGGAGCACACACGACAACTCTCTCTACCTCCTGACCGGAAGTCAGCAGAATCTCCAATCGCTAATTACAGATGAGAAACGGAAAACACTGATATGGCCCCATTTTTAGACTAAAGCTCTATTCAGGGATTCTGATAGAAATCTTCAGGAACTTCAGAAGAATAAAGTTTTCCAGTTTGACATGGGTTAAATCTACCCACCTATAAACGTGCAGTGAAACAGGTCTAGGACACATAAACCTGTGCAAGTTAAAGAGCATTAGAGGGGAAAACACCCAAAGCACCACTCCATCCCCTTCCCACTCCCACTGACAAAAGTAGACATGTCTGCAGAATCACCCTGCAATCTGGTGGTATATGGGACACTGGGCAGCAGGGGAGGGGGTATGTGTGTGTGTAGATATCATAATTCAGTTACAGACTCATTCCCTGGGTGCACCAGGCTCCATCCTAGCCTAGGGCCTTTGTCTCTGCTAGGTTTTCTGCCTGAAACACTTCCTCCACACCTAACCTGACAAACTCCTACTCGGCCCTCATCTCCCATCTGAAATGTCCCCTCCTCAGAGGAGACTTCTTGACCCCCTCCCCGCACCTAAAACATGTCTAACCCATTAACCTCTCCCACAGCATCACCATTTTCCTTCCTGACACTTAAAACCGGGAACCGCATCCCCAGGATGTGATAACTTCCTATGTGTCCGAGGGCAATGCCCGGCCTGCATGCAGATGGTGGCAGTGCAGAGGCTACCGCTGAGTGAGGGAGCGTCCCACTTCACAGCTGGCACGATGCAGGCCAAACTCCACTCGAGTGGAAAAGAAAAGCTATGACAGGACCAGCACAATGCAGCCCTGTAAGAGTTCAGAGAGCAGAGCTTGTGAGAGCATTCAAGGGCAGAGAAGCGAGCACTGGAAACGGAGCCAGGAAGGATTCACCTTCACTCAAAACTTAGTATTGGGAGGGAAGGCGGCAAAATAGACCATTCAATCTAATTTTCAATCTAACGCCCCAAATCACAAAACCCTAAAGGCAGTTTATTAAAATTGTTCCAAGCACGCATCAAACTTCTGGCGTATCACTTAATCCTTACACTCAGCCTGTTTGAGAAAGAATATTATCTCATCAAACAAATAAAGAATGGAGGCTCTGACAGTGAAGGAACTCGCCTGTGTCCACACTAGAGTGCTGGGGTGAGGGCACACCCCACACACGAGCACCCTGAAAGCCACATGCTAACCAGGACACGAGTGGCCTCAGACCTGCCCGGTGCCTAGAATGCTGGTTTCACAAAAACAGGTCCCAAGTTCCTGATGCGTTCTTTCTAAGGCAGAATATCTGGGGGAGGAGCTGGGAATCCATACTTAATAAGCTCTCAGTTAAGTCTCATCACGGGCAAGTCTGTGACACACTGTTTGAAATGACACCCAATGGGAAAACTGTAGTGTCCCCCTCATGTCTCTGGACACACTGCCTGCCTCTGCCTCCTCATCGGGCCTCACCTCTGCCTTCCTCACTCTTCCAAAGGCCCCAGCCAGATGGCCTCCTCCCAGCTCCCTCCTGCCACGCTCCTCCCCAGCCTGGCCTTCTCCAGACCCTCCTATCACCCCCCACGGATACCGAAAAGGCCAGGTTCTCTCCACCGGCCCAAGGCCTACAGGCGCTCCAAAGCTCAATTAGAAACCCACCTCTTCCACAAAGTTGTATCAGTGGGCCACCTGTTGTTTCTGCTCGCCCGAGTAGCCTGTCTCACTTTTAGTAACACCGCCTCTGGTCAGGGGAACTGTCCTGCCTCCACACTAGATTTGTGGGAGGGAGAGACTTTCAATACAGAATCCCTGTACACTGTCCTCCCAGGACTGGGCAAACCCACGGACACAGCGACAGGCACAGGGAAAGCAGATGAGTCAGACCAATCGGGAATCATTATCATAAGGAATAATGACAAAGAAAAACATTTGCCTTTGCCTAGTTCTCTCTGCAGCCATGTAGTTTCATTCCCCTAGACAAAGTACACCTGCAAGAGAAGCCCTGAAAGAGACAGAAGCAGGGCCAAGGGACCTGGGAGGGCAGACACACACACAGAGAAGCACTAACCCACCGCCTCTCAGCTTTGCAGCTACTGCCACGTTGGGACGGCTGATTACCGGGAAGGGCTCTCCTGTGCACTATGGAATGTTCAGTGCACCTCTGGCCTCTATCCACCAGCTATCAGTAGCAGCTTCCCTCAGTCGTCCCCTAAATCCCCTCCTCCCAACCACCTGCCCTACCTGCTCCACTCCCAACCAGGCTGTGACAACCAAAATGATCTCTTGGCGTTTAGTCACTACTCTGGGTCCGCTCCTTGCGACCCCATGGACTGTAGCCCGCCAGGCTCCCCCAACCATGGGATTTCCCAGGCAAGAATACTGGAATGGGTTTCCTCCTCCCGGGGATCTTTCCAACCCAGGGATCGAACGCACAGCTCCTGCACTGCAGGCAGATTCTTCATCGCTGAGCCACACTGATCTCTAGACAATATCAAGTGTCCCCTGAGGGTCAAAACTCCACAAGTTGAGAACCGCCACTTCAGAATGACCTGATGTTATCATGAGCCTTGTTTTCTAACCACATGAGCCAACACAGTCCCTTCCTGGCAACAGGTTTGTACTGGATTCTCACCATGTGCAATTACTCATCCTTAATTCTTTTTCCTCCCTAAGCAGCTATTTTTTTTTACCATGATTCCATATACTTTTGCCATATATAGATGAGCCTTAAATCCACAGGGCTACAGGTACTGATGTCCCATGCACTTAAAAATTCACGTATAACTTTTGACTGCCCCCAAAACTTAACTATTAATAGCTTACTGCTGACCAGAAGCCTTACCAACAACATAAACAGTCAATTAACACTTATTTTATGTATGTATTATATACTATATTCTTATCATTAAAAAAATGTTATGAAAATCATAAGGAAGAGAAAATACATTTACAGTATTGTACGGTATCCACTGATACTATAAGCTTACATCATCTGTTTACAAGGCAAACCATCTATCAGCACCTATATCAATACTGCCTTATATGCTATAAAACCCTGTAGATGCTACACCTATTAACACCAGACAACAAAAATGAAAAGACAGTGTGAAAAAGAAATTCACATGTACTTCCAGGTATAATAACCATTCATGCATTAGTAATGAAGCAGCAGCAACATGACTGTTCTATGGTAGCCTAGTATAATCAATATGACGGTTTCAAAATTATCTAGCCTGTAAACTAATGAATGATTTGTTATAAAAATTTAATCACAGAGAGTATGACGGTCATATTCATAATACAGTACTGTAAACGTTACATTGTTTTAAAAACCACTTATCTGTGATGACAGGTGGAATACCATTTCTCCAACTATGAGAGAGAAGCATACTGTGTAATTCTTTGAAAGCAAAGGTGTACAACAGTAAGAAAACTAACACATTACTCATTTTATATTAAACGTCACTCACCTCGTGCCCATGTAAGGAGAGGCTATTCATTTTAATTGCTCATTTTATACTAAACGTCACTCACCTCGTGCCCATGTAAGGAGAGGCTGTTCATTTTAACACTAGTCTTGCACAGCACGTACTACATGATGAATACTTAGGTGACAAGGACGATGACTCAAAATCGTCTCATACCGTTCTTGCCATACAGTTGTCAGATTTCCACACAAAGACACATACATACCCAACAGGTAAGTTTATCAGTGTAGAGCATTATGACTATTTACTGTCGGAAATAGTAAATAGTGGAAGTGGATCATCATAAAAGTCTTTATCTTCATTATTGTCCCACTGAGCAGGCTGAGGAGGAGCAAAAGGCGGGGTTGGTCTTGCTGTCTCAGCAGCAGAGGCGGAGGAAGGAGAGGAGGTGGAAGGGGAAGAGGAGAGGCAGGCACACTCAGTGTAACTTTAGAGAAATACACTGAGATTTCTGACTTCTTTGCTTCTTCATTTCTCCGAAAATATTTCTTCTATACAGTATCAGTCCTCCTTCCCCATTTGCTCTAATTTCAGAGCCTGTATCATAGAAGGGTTTGTGTTCTAAAAGAGGTCGAGATCAGTCTTCAGTGATCGGAACCTTCTGCCAGACTGTCAGTGTTAACTGTTTTCTGGCACTGCTTCTTCCTCATCAGCTGGTACTGGTTCAGAAGCACCCGTGCCAATCAAATCATCTTCTGTTAACTCCTCTGGTATGCTGTCTATTAGCTCTTGAATTTCTGCAAGATCCATTTCTTGAAACCCTTCCCCCACCCCCACCTTCTTTGCCATACCCACAATCCCTTTCATGATTTCCTTGACTGTCTCTGTCATAAATCATGAAGTCATGCACAACCTCTGAACACACTTTTCTCCAACAGGAATTTATTGTTTTGGGCTGATGGCTTTCAGGGGTTTTTTCCCTTTCTTTTTTAATATTTATGTGTTTATTTGGCTGCGCTAGGTTATCAGTTGAGGCATGTGGGATCTTTAGTTTTAACATGCGAACTCTTAGTTGCAGCATGTGGGATCTGGTTCCCTGAATAGGAATCGAATCCAGGGCCCCTGCATTGTGAGCATGAAGTCTTAGCCACTGAAATATTAAGGAAGTTTCTTTTCATGCTTGTTTCTGTAACGACAATAGCATCTTAAATGGCATAATCCTTCCAGATTTTCATCATTTTCTCTCTACTAGGGTTCTCTTCCATAGCGTTGACAACTATTTCCATGAAGTACCATGTATAATGAGCCTTAAAGGTCCTTATGACCTCCTAATGTACAAACTGAATTAGAGATGGTGTGCTTGAGGGCAAAGAGATCACTACGATGCCTTCAGTGTTGAACTCATGAGGTTCTGTATGTCCAGTATCCAAAGAATTTCAAAAAGGAGTCCTTTACTGGCAAGGCAGACAAAGCTTGAAGGAACTAATCAAGAAAAAACGTTCTCTCTACCCAGGCCTTCTTGTACAACCAAAAGACTGGGAGCTAGTGTTTATCTTTTCCCTTCAAGGCTCGGGGGGTCAACAGGTTTACAGATAAGGGCAGTCCTGATGGTAATCCCAATTGCATTTACACAAAACAGCAGAATTACCATATCCCTTCCTGCCTTCAATCTTGATGCCTGCTTCCCTTCTTTCCTTGCTAACAAATGTCCTTTGTAGCATTTTTTTTTCCAGCATAGGGCATTTTATCTGCATTAAAAACCTGTTCAGGCAGAGATCCTTTCTCCTCAATGATATTTGTAATGGCATCTGGGAACTCGTCTGCTACCTCAGTCGACAGAAGCTGCTTCTCCTGTTATCTTGACGTTTTAAAGCCAAACTACTTTCTAAAATTATCAAACCATATTCTGCTGGAACTGAATTCTCCAGCTTTAGAGCCTTCACCTGCCTTTTGCTTTAAGTTGTCATATAACAACTTTGACTTTTCCCTAATCACATTAGGACCTATACGTATGTCTTTCTTAGAGCCATCCTGTGCTCAAATAAAAGCTGTACTTTCAATATGAGATAAAAAGGCGTTTCACAAAAAGTGCAATGTTTCAGCACCTGCTGGTATAGCTGCAGTGACAGCTTCATGAATTTCCTTTTCTTTCTTTTTACAGTGGTCCCTACACCCGATTCATTTATCTTGAAATGACAGGCAATGCAGCTGCAGACCTCAATCTACGGTACATATCAAGCAATTCAGCTTTTTCTTGTAATGTCATGACTTTTCTCTGCTTCTTCGGAGCACTTTCAGAATGATTAGTAGTCCCCTGGTGTTACTTAAGGCTTACAAGTATTGCACTAAACACAATGAAAATGATTCGAGAACTGCAAGAGGTCACTTATTACTGTGATGCACCATTTACTGGAGAAACAAACTGCTCACTTGGAGATGATTAGGGTCACACAGTGTGTCGGGTGGATACTCACTTGAGTGCACCCTGACGGCAACAGGTGCATGCGTGCACGCTCAGTCATGCTAACTCTTTGCGACCCCAAGGACTATAGCCCTCCAGGCTCTTCTGTCCATGGGATTTTTCCAGGCAAGAATACTGGAGTGGGTTGCCATTTCCTCCTCCAGGGGATCTTCCCCACCTAGGGAATGAACCCACATCTCCTGCGTCTTCTGTGTTGCAGATGGATTCTTTACCTCAAAGCCACCTGGAAGTCCAACAGGAAGTGGCTACAAAATTATTACAGTAATACAGAATGTACTAGTTAATTTATGCAGCTATAAATTAATACTGTCTCTTTAGGTTTGTTCCTACTTCTCTCAACTGTGAATAGCAACATGTATGGTCTCTCCCTGTGTGTTTAACTGTTGATAAATTTTAACTTTTTATAATAGATTTATGTATATGTTATGGTTCAGTTCAGTTCAGTCACTCAGTCGTGTCCGACTTTGCAACACCATGATCGCAGCATGCCAGGCCTCCCTGTCCATCACCAACTCCCGGAGTTCACTCAGACTCACGTCCATCAAGTGGACGATGTCAAGACGATGAAAAGATAAGCTACAGACTGGGAGAAGATATTTGAAAGTCACATCTCAACAGAAGATCTGTTATCAGAATGCACAGAGAGCTCTCAAAGGCTAACAATAAAAAATTATTACTACTTCTATTACTACTAAAATAAATCAACCCCAAATGAGAAGATTTGAAGAGACATTTCACCAGTGAAGACATGTGAAAGTTAAAGTAGCTAGTTCAGTTCAGTTCAGTCGCTCAGTCGTGTCCGACTCTTTGCGACCCCATGAATCACAGCACGCCAGGCCTCCCTGTCCATCACCAACTCCTGGAGTTCACTCACGCTCACGTCCATCCAGTCAGTGATGCCATCCAGCCATCTCATCCTCAGTCGTCCCCTTTTCCTCCTGCCCCCAATCCCTCCCAGCATCAGGGTCTTTTCCAATGAGTCAACTCTTCGCATGAGGTGTCCAAAGTACTGGAGTTTCAGCTTTAGCATCATTCCTTCCAAAGAAATCCCAAGGCTGATCTCCTTCAGAATGGACGGGTTGGATCTCCTTGCGGTCCAAGGGACTCTCAAGAGTCTTCTCCAACACCACAGTTCAAAAGCATCAATTCTTCGGCGCTCAGCTTTCTTCATAGTCCAACTCTCACATCCATACATGACCACAGGAAAAACCATAGCCTTGACTAGACAGACCTTTGTTGGCAAAGTAATGTCTCTGCTTTTCAATATGCTATCTGCTGCTGCTGCTAAGTTGCTTCAGTCGTGTTCGATTCTGTGCGACCCCATAGACGGGAGCCCACCAGGCTCCCCTGTCCCTGGGATTCTCCAGGCAAGAACACTGGAGTGGGTTGCCATTTCCTTCTCCAAGGCATGATGAAAAGTGAAAGTGAAGTTGCTCAGTCGTGTCCGACTCCTAGCAACCCCATGGACTGCAGCCTACCAGGCTCTTCCGTCCATGGGATTTGCCAGGCAAGAGTACTGGAGTGGGTTGCCATTGCCTTCTAGGTTGGTCATAACTTTTCTTCCAAGGAGTAAGTGTCTTAATTTCATGGCTGCCGTCACCACATCTGCAGTGATTTTGGAGCCCAGAAAAATAGAGTCTGACACTGTTTCCACTGTTTCCCCATCATTTCCCATGAAGTGATGGGACCACATGCCATGATCTTCATTTTCTGAATGTTGAGCTTTAAACCAACTTTTTCACTCTCCTCTTTCACTTTCATCAAGAGGCTTTTTAGTTCCTCTTCACTTTCTGCCATAAGGGTGGTATCATCTGCATATCTGAGGTTATTGATATTTCTCCCGGCAATCTTGATTCCAGCTTGTGCTTCTTCCATCCCTGCGTTTCTCATGATGTACTCTGCATAGAAGTTAAATAAGCAGGGTGACAATATACAGCCTTGACATACTCCTTTTCCTATTTGGAACCAGTCGGTCGTTCCATGTCCAGTTCTAACTGTTGCTTCCTGACCTGCATATAGGTTTCTCAAGAGGCAGGTCAGGTGGTCTGGTATTCCCATCTCTCTCAGAATTTTCCACAGTTTATTGTGATCCACACAGTTAAAGGCTTTGGCATAGTCAATAAAGCAGAAATAGATGTTTTTCTGGAACTTTCTTGCTTTTTCCATGATCCAGAGGATGTTGGCAATTTGATCTTCGGTTCCTCTGCCTTTTCTAAAACCAGCTTGAACATCAGGGAGTTCACGGTTCACGTATTGCTGAAGCCTGGCTTGGAGAATTTTGAGCATTCTTTTACTAGTGTGTGAGATGAGTGCAATTGTGCGGTAGTTTGAGCATTCTTTGGCATTGCCTTTCTTTGGGATTGGAATGAAAACTGACCTTTTCCAGTCCTGTGGGCCACTGCTGAGTTTTCCAAATTTGCTGGCATATTGAGTGCAGCACTTCCACAGCATCATCTTTCAGGATGTTATAGTAGATGATAAACTAGTATCCAGATATATTTTACACATTCATGCATACTTTTTTTCAACATTTGTAGGCTACATAGTTCATCTGTGAATTTTTTCAAATTGTCTCAAATCTCCAAAAAGTTTTCTACTACATTTATTGAAAAATATCCTACACAGTTCAATCCTGTGTGATTCAAGGGTCAACTGTAATACAAATGCAATCTGTATGCCCTATCATGGCCTTGCCAGTATTTTGTTTCAGAACTTTGTGATTACCTCAAAAGCCTTAAATAAGGCTCACGAGATTATGAATGTCTCACGTGATGAACACCTTTCTGTGCATCTTCTCTGTCTGTAATGCGGCCCCATGCACACTGCAATTAAAGGCAATATATATGCTTTGCTACTGTTAAAATAGCAAAGTCATTTGCTGCTCAAGGTCAGAAGCACTACTCCCAGTCTCAGGGAAACAGCCACCTTTTTCAAAACTATAAGCTATCAAGCAATCCATAATTAAATGACAAAAGGAAGTATCTTTCATAACAGTAAAACTGGGATCATTATTAGACTTCATTCATTACTCTGCATTCTCAACTAGGCAGGAAGCTTTCTGCTTTATAAGAAATACACTATTGAAATATCAGTGCCTATATTATACTTGAAAAACCAGAGGACACAGTCCTTTTATATTTGCTGTGCTGTTCTCCACTTACTGCTCATTCTTTAGAAGGTAATACTGGCAAGGGTAGAACAAAGGCAGAATCTTATCCAGGACATGGACCACTGTTCTCAAATGCCTCGACTGGACCAGAATTCCCAAGAGTGGGATGCCTTCTGCACAGAACTTCTCAATGCTATGGAAAAAGAAAAAAACAATGAGCACATAAGGTAGTCAGTTCATGAAATGATATTCTTTTAATGCATCATCAGCCTACAAGCTACCTGGATTATCTCAGGTCTCCAATACATTTATACATAGCCAAATTTCACACACAAATGCTAGAATCATAACCCTAGGAGGAAGCAGCTTGGGGTGGAGAAACATATGAGAGAGATTAAGAGGTACAAACTTCAAATTGCAAAATAAATGAGTTATGGGTATGAAATGTACAGTGTGGGAAATATAGTCAATAACTATGTAACATATGGTACATGTGTTCAATGGTAACATATCATAACCAGACTTATCAGGTGATCAGTTATAAATGTATAGAAATACTGAATCACTATGCTGTATAATAGGAGCTAACACAGTGTTGCAGATAAATTATACTTCAAAAGCAAACAAGCTCATAGAAAAAGAGATGATATTTATGGTTACCAGAGGCCAAGGGTGACGAGGCAAGGGGTAGTCAGGGAAGGTGGAGAGAAGGGGAATTAGGTGAAGATGGTCAAAAGGTACAATTTTCCAGTTATCAAATAAATAATGTAATGTACAAGATGATAAATGTCAGTAACATTGTTGCACATTATAGATAAAAGTTCTTAAGGGAGTAAACCCCAAGAGTCTTCATCACAAGAAAAAAAATATTTCTATTCTTTAATTTTATATCTATATGAGATGATGGATGTCCATTAAACTTGTGATAATTACTTCATGATGTGTGTAAGTCAAATCATTATGCTGATAGCCAGGACATGGAAGCAAATTAGATGTCCATCTACAGATGAATGGATAAAGAAGACGTGGTAAATACATACAATGAAATATTATACAACCATAAAAAGAAATGAATTTGAGCCAGTTGAACTGAGGTGGATAAACCTAAAGCCTGTCATACAGAGTGAAGTAAGTCAGAAAGAAGAAAACAAATATCATGTATTAATGCATATATAGAGAATCTAGAAAAACAGTACGATCAAAAACTATTTGCAGGCAAGGAACGGAGATGCAGATATACAGAATGGACTTGTGCACAGAGCAAGGGAAGGAGAGGGAGGGACAAACTGAGAAAGCAGTACTGACGTACACACACTATCATGTGTGAAACAGAGAGCTAGTGGGAAGCTGCTCTAAAACACAGGGAGCCCAGCCTGGTGCTCTGTGACGACCCAGAGGGGTGGGATGGTGGAAGGGGAGGGAGGCTCAGCAGGGAGCGAATAGATATATATAATTATGACTGATTTGTGCCATTGTACAACAGAAACCTACATAACATTGTAAAGCAATGTTCCTCTACTTTAAAAAATTTTGTAAATCGTTATGCTGTACACCTTAAACTTACAGACTGCTGTATGTAAATTATATCTCAATAAAACTAGAAGGAAAAAAAATTAAGAACTACCTATGAAGCAGAAGTTCTGGAGACACAAAGATACAAGACATTGCCCCTAGCACACCCATACCATCCGGAAACAGAGCCCCTGGAGGAGGAGGGGGAAGTGATCGCGCATTAATATGGTGAGCACAGGGCAAGGGCACAGGTGCTGCGGCGCAGGATCTTCAACACTGGGCGCACTGATCACCGGCGGAAGGTGAGCATCACCACTCTGCTCCTTAGCCCAGGGCTTCTTCTCTAATTAAGACTCCTCCCCACAGCTTAGCTCCTCCATGATGGTATCCTGCTCTGGTGAGCTCTCCCTCTTTTACCTTTTCTCTGCCCATACTCTTAAGAAGTTCTCAGTCTAAGCTGCACATTAAGAAATGGAGAACTGGCCCCCAGTACAATGAGATCAGGATTCTCACTCTCTTCCCCATATTGGTAATCAGAATCACCAGAAAGGTGATTCTAAAGGGTGGTCAAGGTTAAGGACCAGTGCTCTACTTGTATCATCCAGCCCATGATCAGGTCTTCCCCGGTGGCTCAGACGGTCAAGAATCCGCCTGCGATGCGGGAGACCTCAGTTCCATCCCTGGGTTGGGAAGATCCCCTGGAGAAGGGAAGGGCTACCCACTCCGATATTCGTGCCTAGAGAATTCCATGGACAGAGGAGCCAGGCGGGCTACAGTCCAATGTGTCATAAGGAACAGACACAACTGAGCGATTTTCACAGCCCATGATTATATTGCTCAGTACTGCCAATTGTTCTGTTATCTCTCCTACTTCATAGCGTAGGCTGAACACTAACAGCTCATATGACAACTGGCATCCCACTGAAAATACACTGAATGGGCAATAACATATTGAAATCAGATGCTAAAAAGGTGCTACAGTTAATTTAAAACACAAGAATCACAAAGTATGGGTAAAAGAGGTTTTAGAAAAATTGACAGGCTAGAAAAAATTAATACACTGTAGGAAAATGATCTTTAAAGAAAAGGATTTTTAACCAACTCAATATTCATGCCTTCAGTCACTTACTGTACCAGATTCAGTCTTCATCACTAGGGATTATTAAAAGACAAATATGGTTCCTGAGTCCTAACACCATAGAATATCTTCAGTAAAATTAAACAGATCCCTACATTACACTGTGATAAATACTATAATGGAAGAAACCGACACAGCTACGGGCTCATACCAAAGAAGCACTTGACTTGATCAGGCAATCCATCCCTTTGGTGGGCTTAGCCCTCCAGCTAGGAAGCCTGAGTTGGGCGCCATCACTTAAATAAAACTCAGTACAGGTGACCAACTGTTTTTATTTGGTCATTATTCTGAGGAAGAGACTCTGTCTACTGCTGACATAAACATCCCAGTCTGGGTGACAGGTATAACTCTCTTCCTAATGCACCCAGGTGATTTTCGGTCACAAATCCAACCTACATGAATTTGGGCAGCATTTACCCTTGATAAGCTATTAATTGAGGCTTATCATTTGACCCTGATTACCCCTAGACAGATCAGAATGAGGCCTCAGACCTTGGGATATGAAAATTGAAGTTGGGGGAAGCACTGACTACAAGGTTCAGCAACCCTAGAAGTTCAACCCAAACACTGTACCTGTGGCCCACAGCTGTCATAGCTAAGGCCAGATAACAGCCAATGGGCATGCCCGCCTTCACAGCCTTCAAGAGAGGATGAAACGTGGGTGATTCTGTCATTTCTGGCACACTGCTGGAGAAGGGAACAGCTGCACAATTCTGCTGTATTCCATAATCATTTTTGTGCAGTTTTAACCTCAAAATCAAGTTCCAGGCCCACTGGTTAAATGAGGTCTCAGGTGTCTCTCCATATCGAACGATACTGGCCAAATATGAAACCTAAAACAATTATTTATTTTAAACCACATTATTCACATAACCATTAAATTAGTAAGCTCACCCATCCATCTCTCTTTGTGATCAATAATGCCCTCAAAAGAAAAGACACCACGCTTACTGATACTCAGTGTTTATAGCACTAAATTAAAGCATTTCTCACTCGCAACTGAACACTTCTGCTTATTTACTAGTCACTTTGTGAACCTGATCAGGGTCAGCTCAAGCAAGAGTAATAATATGAAAGCTGGTATGCAACGAATGGTGTGCTAGTAAATAAATTTAACAACAAGCTGGAGTTTAGGGGCTCATTTATAGGGTTTGCCAACTCTGGTAGTTGAAAAGAAAAAAAAAAAAAAACTCCCACCATGGTCAACTTCAAGCACCACAGATTAACAGTCAGGCTTCAGAGTTCTTAAAAATGTAATAATCAGTTCTCCCAAGCCAGTACATGCCAGCACCAGCCCACCACTGTAGATCAACTCAAATTCCACAATATTAATATGGTCATATATAGACTACTTCTTAAAGAAAAATCTTTCTTCATGCATAGAACTCAATTTCGATATCTGAAATTGCCAGAAATGTTCTTAGGAAACCTAAGAGTAAATACTGTAATTTTAACCACCCAAGTCATTTATAATAAAAACTTATGTCCTCAATACAGAAAAGAAGGAAGTACCTGCTTCATACTTTCAGAAAGAAGCCCAGCATATGGTTTCTGTGCAAGGTACTTCTGGTACGCTTCAAGAATCATTAAAGCGATTTCAGCATGGACTGCTTGATCCAGATGAAGAGACACCTTTTAAAGAGAAAAATAATCACAAACATGTCATCTTGATTTTTGTTGTTGTTATACCTTTGAAGTGAAAGATTAGTTAGGATAAAAAAAGAAATCCTGGATGCAGAAGCTAAATCTTCCAAAGCTTGCATTCCTAAATAATAAAATTATAAAATGGCAATAGCAAAAAAAAATTTAATCTTTAAAGAACCACTACACTACTAAGACCCTGGCATGTGCCAAGAACATGTTTCATGTGTCCCAGCTTGCTGAAACCTTACAGCAACCTTCTGAGCTAAGCCTGCCAGTGTGATGTTTACAGAGGTGCAACTGAGGCCCAGGGAGTTCAGGAAGCTTGCTCACAGTCACACAAACAGGAGGTAGCAGAGCTGGGACCAGAAGTCAGGCAGGCTGGCTCAGAGCTCAGGCTCTTAACCAGCGCACAGTGTTCTGGAAGACAAGTTGGGCAGTGACACACAACACAAAATTAAGAGGAAGGAAGACCAGAGGCAGGAGAGGCAATTAGGAGGAACTGCAGTAAACAGCCAGAAATACAACAACAGAAACAAATGATCCAAGGAATAAAGGAAGTATTTTCAGTGTGGAACAATTTATCTTCACTTATAGGATGCTCACTCTGCAAAACAGAACTCAATTAGAAGAGATCCTAAATTCTGAAACAGCGAAGAAAATCTGCAGGTCTTGCAAATGACGTTTAAAAACGTTAATGTCTGAGAAAATCTTTCTTTAAAATTGATGTGTGTGGACAGTCTTTAGGGAAGGTTTTTAGCACATACCTGTTCACCAAATCCCCAATTCAGGCCTTCTAGAATAACACAGGCCAATTTATTCTTCACCGATGTCAGGTTATAATTCAATAACCAATCCCGAATCACAGCTATCTCAGAGGCAGAAGGTCGCCAAAGATACAAAGGTAGTTCTTTAAACAAGTATAAAGAAACCTTATTTAAAAGAAAAATTATAATAATTAAAATCAAAATTTAAAGACAATCCTATATTACTACAATACTACATTATTAAGGTGCTTACAAAAAGTTTTCTCCAAAAGGAAGTGGGGTTTTGTTTTGTAGACAATGAAATGAACAACCAGATCAAATGAATATAAATACTAATGATACACCAAAAGCACATTTAGCAATCCTCTGTAAAGGTCAAGCTGCTTTTCCTATGTAACTGGTGAAAACAGAAGGTGAAAGTCACTCAGTCATGTTCAACTCTTTGCCAGACCAGAATACTGGAGTCGGTGGCCAGCCGTTCCCTTCTCCAGCGGATCTTCCCAACCCAAGGATCAGACCCAGGTCTCCCACATTGCAGGTGGATTCTTTACCAGTTGAGACACCAGAGAAGTCCCTGTAAAATGGTATACTTCCATTTTTAAAAAATCACTACAGTAAGATTCAAATTTAAAGTCATGATAAATCAGCAGAAAGGCATTCATTTTACAAAAAAACTTAGCACTTCAAATAATTATTTCTCCTGTGGCATTTAAAAAATTATTTCTATTAGCTTTAAAGCATTCCAGAAAGTAGATACAAGAAATGAATAGGGGTAAAGATAAGACAAGATCAACCAAGAGCTGATATTTATTAAAACTGGATGGCACAGAAATTTATTATACTCTTCTCTACTTTTTATATACTTGAAAAATTCTGTACAAATATCCACAGCACCACTTGTCAATAACAAATCCATGAGCAAAGTAAGATACAATTGGGTTCACTTAATACAGTCTGCTTTAAGTAAGAATGATCAGAAGAGCAGTTAATTTTATAATGTCTATACTACTATAATGTCTATACAGTGCTGTCCAAAGGAAATCTAAAGCAAGCCATAAATGTATTTTACTTTTTCTAACAGCCATTTTTAAAAGTCAAAAGAAGCAAGCAAAATTAATTCTAACAACATATTTCATTTAATCCAATATGTCCAAAACAGTATTCCCACATCGTTACAAAAGATTACTGAGATATGTTATTCTTCCGTTCATATTAAGTCTTAGAAACTCCGGGAGTATCTTACACTCACAGCACATCATAATTTGGATGAGACATATTTCAAGGGCTCTATAGTCACGTAGGCTTAGTGGTTACTCTATTGAACAACTCAGCTCAGAACACAGATCCTAGCATTTTTCAGGTTCCTGCACTGCTCCACATTGGAGGCAAAACAAAATTTGAAAGACTAGAAGGAATGAATTTGAAAGACTTTTTCTTTCCTTTGCATGTGCAGTGTGTGTGTGTGTGTACTTAGCTAAATTTTCATAAGGATTTGTAATAAAGGTCTTGAACAACTGAATAAAACAGTAACCTAAGCAATCTAACACATACAAAATTTCTTCTTTAGCCTGTGAGCATCTGACAAAAAGAACAAAATAATGGTACTAGAACAATGAGTATAGCAACAAGATCTGTCCAGTCACACAAAATAATAGTGTAACATATATCCACCCATCAAGAATGAAAGTGAATTAACCAAGAAAGACCTCATGGACATTACTACTACTACTACTACTACTACTACTACTACTACTACTACTAAGTCGCTTCAGTCGTGTCCGACTCTGTGCAACCCCATAGACGGCAGCCCACCAGGCTCCCCCGTCCCTGGGATTCTCCAGGCAAGAACACTGAAGTGGGTTGCTACTTCCTTCTCCAATGCATGAAAGTAAAAAGTTAAAGTCAAGTCGCTCAGTTGTGTCCAACTGTTAGCGACCCCGTGGACTGCAGCCCACCAGGCCCCTCCATCCATGGGATTTTCCAGTCAAGAGTACTGGAGTGGGGTGCCATTGAAAAGGGACTGTTACAAAAACTCTATGGCCAGTAAATTCAACTGGTTAGAAACAGGAGAATCCCTTTAAAAATATAAATTACCAAAACTGACTTAGGAAAAAAAAACTATTTGCTTAAAATTTTTAATTTGTTATCAAAACATATCCCACAATGAAAACCCAAGACCCAGATAACTTTGCTGGTAAATGCTATCAAACATTCCAGGAAGAATCCTAGCAATCTTACGAAAATTCTTTCAAATAATAGAAGAGGAGGAAATGCTTTCCAACTCGTGTTACAAGGCCAACATGACCCTAAAACAAAAATCTAACAAAATAAAATTATAGATCAATATTTGCCATGAATCCACAGTAAACAATAGCAAATTGAACCTAGTAACACGTAAAAAGAGTAATATACTAGAATCGAGTGGGTTTTATTTTAGGAAACAATGATGGTTCAATATTTGAAAATCAATGTAATTCATCATTTTAACAGAAAAAAGGATAAAAATCACAGGAGCATCTTAGTGAATGAAGAAAAAACAACTAAATACCCATCCATGAAAAAAGAAATTTCAGCAAACTACAAATATAAATTTCTCAGTCTACCACAGAGTATACATGAAAAGCCTGCAGCTAGCATGAAACTTCATGGGGAACTTTGGAACCTTTTCTGTTATGATAAGGAACACGGTAAGGCCACTTTTACTACCTCTATTTCATACTGGAATGAATGAAAGATCTAGTTCATTCAATAAAGCAAAAAAAAGAAATGATTAAACAGGAAGAATCCCAGTAAGAATTCCCAACAAAACAGAATTTAAAGAATGCATTTTAAAATATATTTATGCTTTCACTGAAAGTCAAAAGATCACTAATTTTACCTGAAGAGGATATTAGGAAGATGATTTCACTAACAAAAGCAGAATGTTTCAAATTATTAAAAAAGACCAATAGGAAAATATTTATCAATTTTCAGGCTGTCACCAAGTTATCTGAATTCTGTACTTTGAGATGTCCCCTGGGGCTTGGCCCTTATCAACAACTATTCGTAACCCAGGGTGATTTCCACACATCTATAGCACAAATGACTTTTCCTCTCCTGCTGGGCCTCTAGAACAAAGTTACGTTCAGACACACCCCAATTGTGCCAGTGAAAGTTTAGGTCCACAGTTCGTTCCCAGACTCTGAAGCTCGAAGCTGATTTCAGCCTAGTCCAAGGTCACAGCAAAAATATTCAAAGCCATCATGTTTATCTGAAGGCAAGGGGGCTTAAACAAGTTCCTCCAAAATTTTCGGTGAGTTTAATGAACATAAAGGAACCACACGTATAAAGAGAGTGGGGGGCATCTTTTATAAGATGTGCTCTAAAGAACATTATGGTTCTAATTTGCACACTTACAGCTAAGCATATTTCTGAGCACAATTATTACTGAAAGTATTATGGACCCAGTTAAAAACGTTGCTGCTGCTACTGCTGCTAAGTCGCTTCAGTCGTGTCCGACTCTGCGCGACCCCATAGATAGCAGCCCACCAGGCTCTGCCGTCCTTGGGATTCTCCAGGCAAGAACACTGGAGTGGGTTGCCATTTCCTTCTCCAGTGCATCAAAGTGAAAAGTGAAAGTGAAGTTGCTCAGTCGTGTCCAACTCCTAGCAACCCCATGGACTGCAGCCTACCAGGCTCCTCCGTCCATGGGATTTTCCAGGCAAGAGTACTGGAGCGGGGTGCCATTGCATTCTGATTAAAAATGTTAGGTGTGGCCAAACCCAGGGGGGAAAAAAAAAAAGTGTCAGATAAAGGTTATGAACTCAATCAAACTGAAACACTCACATGACCCACTGTAGATTTTCTTGGAAGACATTCCATTAGATGACCACTCAAAAAGGAGCAACCAAAAACTTGCTCTTTGCAAACTCTAAGAAACAGAAAGTAGAATGCTGGCTGCCAGGAGCTGAGAAGGGACGAGGAGATAGTGTTTAATGGGTACAGAACCTGTTTCACAAGATGAAAGAGTTCTGTGCATGGATGGTGGTGATGGTAGGTAGCAAAACAATATCAATGTATTTAATACCACTAAACTTAAAAATGGTTAATACCATGTTCTATGTTGTGTATAATTTGGTGGTAGTGGTGGTTTAGTCACCAAGTAGTGTCTGACTCTGTGTGACCCCATGGACTATAGCCCCCCAGCTTCCTCTGTCCAACTTCCAAAGCAAGAATACTGGAGGGGGTTGCCATTTCCTTCTCCAGGGGATCTTCCTGTCCCAGGGATCAAACCCACATCTCCTGCATTGTAGGTGGATTCTTCACCGCTGAGCCACCAGGGAAGCTGTGTATAATTTACCATAATTAAATCTCTCTTAATGTAAAAAAAAAGTAACATATACTTTTCCAAGTAAAGAATGATATAGCCTTTATTCTTCAGTTAGGGGAAAAAAGTCTTATAAACAATCTGTCATTAAATTTGCTCACTCATGAGTGTGATGAAGTACAATAGTTATCCATCATCTATCCTGCAGGAATGATGCACCGACTCTAAGGTAAAGGCCCTGTGCAAATATAAGCCCAGAGAAAAACAGTATAACTTTAAACATTCCTCCTAAAGTTACCACACATGACTACCTGCCATTAGAGAAATTCACTCATTACAGCCTTATTATACTTGATGAAGAAAATCTTCAGTAAGTATATATTTTTGAAAATGATACACTCAAACAATAGAATACTACTTAGTCATTAAAAGGGATGGACTACTGACATATGCTACAACATGGATGGGCCTGGAAAACATTATGCTAAGTGAGAGAAGCCAGTCACAAATGATCAGATATTCCGTAATTCCGTTTATATAAAATGTCCAGAATAGGTAAATCTATAGAGACAGATTTCTCAGCTCAGTGGTAAAGAATCCACCTGCCATGCAGGAGATATGGGTTTGATCCCTGGCTCAGGAAGATCCCTAGAGAAGGAAATGGCAACCTACTCTAGTATTCTCACCTGGGAAATCCCGGGGACAGAGGAGCCTAGTGGGCTGTAGTCATAGGGGTCACAAAAGGTCAGACATGACTTAGTGACTAAACAACAAAAACAGAAAATAGGTTGTGGTCACTCAGGGCTAAAGGGGATGGAAGTCTGACAGCTAACTGGTATGTGGTTTTGTTCTGAGGTGATGAAAATGTTCTAAAATTGACTGGTGATATGTATACCTATCTGTGAATATTCTAAGAACCACTGACTTGTACACTTTAAATAGATGAATTATACTATATGTGAATTATATTGCAATAAAACTTTTCAAAAACTACATAAAGATTACAAAAGGGATTGTGACAAATGACAGAACTAGATGATATACATCTTGCTCAACTTAAACTTTTACTTTTAATTTTGTTTTTGATTGATTTAAAGCAGGTCTTCTTTCTTAAGAGTTGTTTCCACCAAGAAAAAAAAATAAGAATTATGAAGGTAAAGCAAAAGTATGAAATAAAAACTATGGATTACTGTTAGGCTCTAATTAAAAGCCTGTGGATTTCCCTAGGGGTCCAGTGGTTAAGAATCCATCTGCCAATGCAGGGGACATGGGTTTGAGCCCTGGTCCAGGAAGATTTCACATGCCACACGGCAACCAAGCCCGTGTGCCACCACCACGAGCCAGCACTCCAGAGCCTGTAAGCCACATGCACTGGGCTCACGTGCTGCAGCTGCGGAAGCGGGCACAGCTACAGCCTGTACGCTGCAACAAAGGGTGCCGTCACAGCGAGGAGCCCACGGACCACAGCTAGAGAGCAGCCCCTGCTCACCACAGCTTGAGAAAGCCCGCGCGCAGCAATGGAGACCCAGTGCAGCCAAAACTAAGTCAGAAAGAAAATAGTAAAGAAAAACCTCTTTGTAGGAGGTGGGAAGTCACTTTGCAGAGATTAAGAGAAACAATCCGGTTTTTTATAAGCAGCAGCTATGCCCAAGCAGGCACAGAGCCTGTGACTCAGTAAATGCTCTCTTTACTCTCTTGTACCCACAACTCAGCCATCCCAACAACTATTTTTGTATCCCAGTAACTATTTTTCCCACTGCTCCAATACTACTCCAGGGTTCAAAATAAACAACAACAACAAAAGGGGAAACCAACAAAGTCAGTGCTCTTACCATTCCAACCTGGTCAATGGTGTCTTGAACTCTATCCAGAAGGACAGAAATTATCTCAGGATGAACAGCTGTGATGGCCCCTAAAAGCTCTCGACCAACCTTTGAAAAAGTTTCTCGGGTGGACAGGGTGACGTAAGACACCTAGCAGGAACGTGGAGAGATGGCATTTTTAAAACCAAGCATCAATTAAAAAAAAACAAAAACTTTTCATACTTTATTTAGAATGTTTTCAAGTAAAGTATCAGAAAAAATCTCAGATTGAGGCTTGGTTCACACCGTGATCAAAAGGATGCCAAAAGTTCAGAGAGCAGAGTGTCTATCCTGAGTCTGGAAGGTGGCAGGAGGGACTGGAGAAGAAAGACAACCTACAATGCTAACAGTGACTTCTAGCGCTGGATTCAGAAAGAAACACCAGTGTCTTCAGAGCAACTAAATAGTCCCTTCATAGTAAAACTTTCCTAAATTTGAGGAAACCAATAAAATTATGAAAATCAGAATGCATTTCCTGGAGATATCTATTCTCTCTCAAAAAAAAAAAGAGAGAGAGAGAGAGAGATCCTCTATCAGAAGAGCTCCTAATGCATCAAGGCTTACACTTCCCTGGCAGGCCAGTGGTTACGACTCTCTGCTTGTATTGCAGGGGGTGCAGGTTGATCCCTGGGAACTAAGATCCCACATGCCATGCAGCACAGCCAAAAACTAATAATAATAATCAATATTTACCAACTCTTCTTAAACAATGGGTTCAAAACTACAAGACACAACCCATTCATGCCAATGGCCAGCAGTTTGGGTGTTGCTGTTGCTGTTTTTTAACACAATGGGACAGAACAGAAAAGTAAGAAAGTAGAATAAAATAAGAATAGGAAAATGTGAGAATGCATAACTACCGATTCAATTTTATACATGTGTACACACATACACAACACACACAGGATCAGAATGCAGTTTTTACTGTGAGAACTGGTCAGAACATTTGAACCATCATTCAAGAGCATAAATAATACTTTAGTAATGTTATCTTGAGAATGCCATTTAATATATATGAAAATATACATTCTCCCCTCAGTTTTTGCAGATTATAAAGATAGTGTGGAATTTCAGATCTATCTAGGCCTTAATCGCATGCAGGGCTACTTACAAAGTACAATAATGGGAACAGCTTATTAGGATATTTGATTCTGGAAAAGAACTTTAGATTACCCAGTCTGTCATTCTCAAACTGTAGTATTGAGGGGGATGATAATAAATCTTCAGACATAATTTTTACTTATATTGGAAGAAATGTTTTATGAAGGAAACAGATAAACGACAGCCTACGGTGAAAATGTACATTATATACACACACACACACATACAAAACTCCAAAGAATATTTTGGTAACCACTTGAGTTATGTCCCTCAACACAAGGGGTCTAAAGTTCATTCTCTTCCACCCTTAACGGTGGCTGGGTGAAAAAGTAAAGAAAGCAAGGATCTCATCTCATCCTGTCATTTCACAGATAAAGAAACTGAAGCCCAGAGTGATACGGTATCTTCTCTGATGTGAGATGGGCAACGAGAAGCAGAATTAAAACAAAGCCAGATGATCTAACTCTGGGTTCAGTATTATTTCCACCATCTCATCTAAGTAGTGGGGGAAAGCCAGGTTTCCATGTTCCTGGCAGGCTCAGAGGAGTGGAAATGAGGAAGGCGGGGCAGATGGACAGAGAGTATAAAAACTACAAATGTCAGGCTGTGCCAGACTGTCTATTCTTTACCAAAACTCACACATCAAATGAAAAGAGATAGCATGGAGAAATGGGACGGGTATGACTCATGTTTTCAGTACTACTTACAGACCATCTTCTTCCACAAGTGCAGACAAAACGAGGCTGTCGCATTTTTTTAAAGCGACCTCAAAGGAATCAATGGATGGGCAAACCAAAAGCAAATGTTTTTAGCTCATTTCTAAAACTTAATATTCTAACCTCATATATCTCCAGAACAATAATTTTTATGAAATCTTCATCCACATTGGTTCTTCTGGCCTGAGCCATCTGAGCAAAAGTAGTTAGAAGGCAAATCTCTTCCGAGCTATTCATGGAAGAAAGACACTTCTCAAAGTTCACAAAATGTTCAGGGTCTGCAAGTCCAAGAATATTAAAGTGGAGAGAGAATAAACATGTCACTTTAGTTACTCTTTCAGAGATAAATAAGATATAAAACTAAAAGATATTAAGAAATATTTAAAGATAGAAAACATCTTTGTTCCAGAATGGATTTCTACAGGCATTAGGAAGAAGGCTGGGCCAGCTGAAATTCCAACTCTAAATATGTTGGCTTAGGCAACATTTAAGAAGTCTCAGTTTCCTAATCTGTCTCTAAAGGTTATTTAAGATCAGATGCTATGTGACTGGTCAAGAGCTTTATCAACTGCAAAGCCCTGCTACTGTCACTGAGCAAGACATCCTCAACAATACACCTGAAGCTACCAGGTAAGTATCAGCCAAATGAAGGACAACTCTATTAACAAAACTGATAAGACTAGCAAACTATTCAGTCCCAACATGGCATTTCACACAAAAGACATTTGCTTATAAATGAAAATTTGGGGCAAGAAATTAGCTATAATCATGAGTGAAATACTGATGAATAGGATTAACAATACCTATATTTTTGCCTATTCCTCAGAGAATGCTCTGTAAGCAATATTACATTTTGTCACTAGAGGGCAGTCTTGATAAACAGTATTGCCACATTTGACAGACAACTAAAGGCTTCAAAGGCAAAACTCAGTAGAGGGAAGAAAATACTCTTTAAAAAATATACACCCTGTGGAACTCTTCACAGTAAGAAAGCAACAAGCCAATAATTCCTTTCATATGTTTACACATTTGAGAAATCAAACATAGTTCATCAAATTTCCAGTATTATCAAAATATCCATAGGGTACTAACAACTCAATTTTCATTTCCTATCCCCAAACTGGGTTCATTATAGAATTTACTCTTCAGAGCATCTGAAGAATAATGAAAATTAGAATCATCATTCTAATAAGTCAAAATAACAAAACAAAATTAAATTTCAAAATGATTACACATGAGCACACAGAGTTAAACATCTCCTACTCCTAAAAACAGAAAGAATAAAGCCATGAAGAGAAGAGGCACGTGAGACAGAGAGGCGGATGCTGGCACGGCTGTACCTTGGAGGTGTTTCTTGCACTCGGCAGGCAGGAGGGCAGTACTGAGCTTGTCCAGATTCCCGCTTTCCACCTGATGCATGAGGTAGAAGAGCTTCCAGAGCATCTGGACAGACAGTGTCCCGAAGGGCATTTCTGACATAAACAGCCAAATGCCAAGTCTGCGTATTAAGACAAGCAGGAATAATTTCATGTATCAGTCAACTTCACCATATTGAGAAAGGAGGCAAAAAAAATCTTAAATCTTTAAAGCACACTACAGCAATTTTTCTAGCACGCTTCAGTCATAAACACCTTGAGCATGTTTAACAGCAAATACAAAGCACCTACTCTGCCCAGCACAGTTCTCATCACCACATCATCTATTTATCAGCACACTCCTCCTCACGAAAACCAAGGCAAGCACTATTACCGATATAGCCCCAGTTTACACATCAGGCTACTAGAACCAAAGGCTAATTAGAGGCAGAGCTGGGTTTTAAACCAAAGATCCTTCAAAGACCTGGTTAACAGAAAGACTGCTAAGATTGGACGTATATGTCTGAGCATCCACCAAGGTACATGTGTGCACACCAAGACCTGTGCAGTTGGCAGAGGCGGGGGGAGAGGCCAAAAGCTCTCCCCAGCTCCTTACTCAAAACAGAATGAAGTTCAAACTCCTCAGTTCCAAATTCAAAGCCTTCCAAAAATAGCTCAGATCCATCTTCCCAACCAGAGCCCTCTCTGTATTATCATCAGACCATTTTTGGACAAGGGGCTTTCCTGGTGGCTCAGCAGTAAAGAATCTACCTGCAATGCAGAAGACGTACAGGAGACCCAGGTTCGATCCCTGGATCGGGAAGATCCCCCTGGAGAAGGAAACGACAACCCACTCCAGTATTCTTATCTGGAAAATCCCATGGACAGAGGGGCCTGGCGAACTATGGTCCATGGGGTCACAAGAGAGTCAGACACAACTTAGCAACTAAACATCAACAAATTCCTGGACAAGCCCAAAGAGAACTCCCCAACTACAAAGCGCCATCCCTCCATTTGTGAGGCCTTCCCTAATGCCCTCTCAGCACCACTATGAAATTCTAACCATACCTGACTGTGGCATGATCATACCCTCTATCAGTGTTTCTCACACCACTGTGGGCAGAAAAATCACCTGAGACTTTGTGGAAAAGGCAAATTCCCAAGGTCCACCTAAGAGATTCTGTGTCTGCAGGTCACAGCTGGGGCCCAAGAATTTGAACCTTTATTTTACAGTCACCCCCAGATGATTCAAGACTCAGCTGGTCCTTAAATTACACAGTGAGAAATATAAATGTGCCATTTAGGTACACATACCAGCATACAGCAATTTGACAGCAGAAACCAAGTCTACTTAAACTAGTATTTCAAAAACAACACTCAATAAATGCTTATAAATGTTTTGTTACATGAATTTTATCTCAAAAAATCTAAAAAAGAAAAATGGGGAGGCACTCGAAACTGCTGCTTTGGGGCAAAACTATAATTTAATCAATTATAAATAACGTTTATTAAGAAAAACAGAAATTAAATAGTGCATGT
This sequence comes from Capra hircus, assembly GCF_001704415.2. Lineage (NCBI taxonomy): Eukaryota > Metazoa > Chordata > Mammalia > Artiodactyla > Bovidae > Capra > Capra hircus. Next base: position 45,939,937 of record NC_030831.1, read on the forward strand.
TTAACTCACGTCTGTGGCCCACCAGGCCACTAGCGGTCCAAACCACAACTGACCTCAACTTTGAAAAGCAACAGCTAGACTTCTCTGAGTTCAAGTAGATCAGGCTTCTGTCTTATTAAATAATTATCCCAACACCTCACATTGGACTGGATGTTCTTATATAAAGGGTCACCCAACAATGAGGCCTGAAAAGTAATGTCATAGACAATAAATATTTCCAGCTACAAAATTCCTATAGAGCAGACATGAAGTAAGTGTGGTTTAGGTTTCTGTAGTCTATCTTTCAGTTTGGGTTTGTCTGTTTTTTTTAGGTTGAGGGACGCTACGGTCAGAAATTTCCACAGGAGTGTCAAATAAATTTAAATTTCACAGCTTTAAATACCTGATTCTCATATGATGTGTTCTGAGATAAATTATACTCAAGAACAACAGCTCTCAGCATTTTCAAATTTAAAGCAATTACCTGTGTGAATTACATAAGCAATATTACAAGGGGGTTCACAAGCTCAGTGCTTAAGACCTCATAAGTAACTACAGTTTTTCTTCTAGAAAAGCTTTGCCTCTCAGCTAAACAAACCCAAGATCAGGTGACGGGAAATCAGACATGGAAGACTTTTCCCAAGCACCAGGAGGCCAGCTTCAAGGAGCAGGTGCTATTGCACTAAACCCCTAGCAGGGACCTGGCACACCTCAGGAGACCACCAAGTATGGACAAGAACAATCTAACTAAATTTCTAAGCCCAAGTTCTTTTTATCTTAGACCCACTCCTTCTAACTGCCTAACAGTAGTTTTAAGACTTAGTCAAAGAACACTACTCTTTCTCTAAGTGAGTGGTTATCCTGTTCTTCACTTGAAACCACACAAAAACAGCCACCACTTACATCTGAAAAGTCTTCTATGGTTTAAAAATATTACTTTCTACATATTATTGCATTTCATCCTAATAACATATCCATGAGGTCAATGGAACAAGTTGTATCATCATCATCATCTCCACTTAATAAATGCACAAAGTGAGACCACAAATATTAAGTGATTTGCCCAAGGTAACAGTCTTAGCAGACCAGGACTCAAACCCACCACACAACACACATAAATAAGGGGCAGAGACTATGAGGCCATGGCAAGAGTGTCACCAGCTCAGAACAACAGCTCAGAAAGGGATCTAGCAGTTCATGAGCGGAGCTGGGGGGTGGAGGAGGGGGGCAGTGTGCTGAAGCAGAACCCACTCCCACACTTCGGCAAAAACTCAGGCAAGACGGTGCAGATGAGTGGTCATGTCCCCACCTCTGCCAAAAAATGTATCCTAGGCTGTAAGCAGTAGCAACAATGGAGAGATGAGAACGCAGTCAAGGTGGTGGAGGAGGACCCCTGATCCAAGACAGTCCTAGACTTTAAATCCCACACAGTCGGACAACTTGAACAACGTACTGAGTGCCTACTCTGCCTCACTGGGGACACTAGAGTTGGGTATGAAATACAATTCATCCCCTGCTCAAAGTTTCCCCAGAAGTTCAGAGTGGCAAAACTGAGGTAGCAGAATCAGGTTATTTTTAAGACTGAAGGAAACCTGAAAGTCAAGATCATTTCACGCAATACTACAGACAGGAAACCAAATCCCAAACATCAACCCAAGACAAAAAACAGATCAAGTACACTGATGTTATTATAAGAGCCCTACTTCAGTCAATGACTTTCACTCCAGTCTTCCTCACTAGCCAAGGAGCTATTTCTCGACAGTTATCATCATGCATCTTACCTTTTGGCTTTCAGGACATGTAGAACAGCTCTCAAAAAGAGCTCATCAAATTCAACCTGTAGTTTCTCTATGGAGTAGGGCTGCAGGGCCAATCCCGAGCCTTGGTTGTGGCTCACATACTGGGCCCAGTGGTCACTCACATAACCAAGGGTCATCCTGAGCATGAGGAAAGACAATGCGGCATTTTGTGTGAACGCACTCAACACTGGCATCTTTACATTGAAACATTACTTTAGTCAACATGTCTTTGTTGCATACTATCTTCTAGGTGCTAAAGGGGATGCAATGGAGGGAAAAAACCTTCCCCTCATTGAGCTGACATTGAGTGGAGGGCACACAGACAAACAAAATAAAATGCACAGTCTGTCACACGGTTATAAATGACACTGAGAAAAATCAGTAGGAGCGAAAAATAAAGGTTTTCGGGCATGTTGGTGAGGAGGAGCCTCACTGAAGAGGGACCCATGAGTAAAGACTGGATGTTGTGTTGGGCTATCTAAGGCAAGAGCACCCAGGCTGAAGAAGCAACCAGTGTGAAGGCTCTGAGGTGTGTTCACTGTGCTGGAGGAACAGCAAGGCAGCCAATGTGCTAAAGTAAAGTAAATAGAGAGAATGGCTGGCAAAAAAATCAAAGAGACCAGAAACCAGCCATCCAGAGTCCTGTAGGCCACTGTGCATACTGGCTTTTATTCTGAATGAGACCGGGAGCAGCTGAGTCTGAGCAGAGGAGTGATATGAGCTGACTGATGATTTACAAGAAACACTGGTAGCTGTTGTAAGAATAAGCTGGGGGTGCGGGGGAGGGAGGGCAAAAGCAGGATGACAAGTCAGGTGGCTACTGTGATAATCGGCGAGACATGACTCAAAATGAACTGCGGTGGCAGCAGTGAGCATGGCGAGCAGAGGCTGGGCTCTGGAAGCAGCACGTTTCGCTAATTGAAAGGATGCACGCCCTTCACATTTTAATCTCTGCAATCAAGAATGTGCATCAAGACTGCTACCATCATAATCTGGTGGCATTTTTTCCTTTCTGAGTGGTACACAAAATGAATCTTAGGTTTGCTGAAAGACGGGGTATTGAAAGAAAAGATGACAGAATCGACCACTAGACGGGATGTGCTGTATAAAAAGAGAAGTCACCGATGACACTAGCGCTTTGGCCAGAAACACGGGCACTTACTGACACTGAGAAGACCGAGAGGGCAGCAGTTTGAGAGGTGGGGACAGTGAGCCCATTTGGGGAATATTCAACTAGAATGGTCATCAGTCATCCAAGTGCTGCTGAGTTGGCAGCTGGATATATTCAATACAAGCTTAGAAGAAAGGTACAAAATGGAAAAAGAACACAGAACTTTAACCATGTTTAGAGGATACCCAAAGACATGGGAATGGATGCAATCCCAAGAAGTAAGTTTGGATAAAGGGGTCCAGGGTTAAGAAGTCTAGGAGTGAGAATGAAACAACCGAGGAGGCCAACAGTGAACAGCCAGTGAAAGGAACAGCAGAACGTGGTATCCTGGAAGTCAAGCAAAGAAAATGCTTTAAGGAAAACTGACCATCCATGATGAAGGCTGCTGTATGAACTGTGTGAGAGACAAAGCAAGATGAAGACTCAAAGGTGGCTACTGGATTAGTCAATAGCACAAAGTTCATTAGCAACTTTCATTCTTCAGAGCTGTTTGGGTAGTGTTGGGAGGAAAAGCCTGACTGTGCAGAGTTCAAGAACTCCAGGCATCCTATATCATTACCTGGCTTTGTGAATATGATGGATATATACCTGAAATAATTAAAATCAACTATGCTTTACAAACAAAAGTATGGAAGGAGGGGAAGTTTTGTAGTTTTTTGTAAGTTTTCTTTCAAGGTAAGGGAGGTTGGATGAAATAACTATGTTTTATATCCATCATAAAAATCAAAAGATTGATGATACAGAATCCTCTTGGATGTAAGTTAATTCAATGAAAAGCAGTACATTTCTCAGAATTTACTCTTATTTGATAATTTTAAAAAAACCTTTCTTTCACACAAATGAATGATAATGCTTTCCCAATTCAAATACAGGAGCCACTGATGAAGTCTTTGCAATTTTGTGGTAATTTATAGAAATCAGAATAAGAATAAATAAGAGAGAAAACAGGGAAATAATACTGCAAAAGAGCTACTGCCAAATTTTCCACAGCTATATAACAATTTCTAGGCAAAAGTTAGGAAGCAGAAGAGAAGAGAGGAAAGGAGGGAAAAGATCCTGTATTTTCTTCGACTCCTTCTCTCTGGCCGAGGTCAACCCAACTGCTTTGAAGGTCCTGACTGCAAGAACAATTGTCTAGCAAACCAGTTAAATTTGAGATAATTAACCAAATATTCTGACTGGAAGTATTTATTTAAAATTTCCATCTAGTAGATGGTGAAGAAAAAAATTCTTACTTTTATGAGAAATAAGACATGAACTGTACCAATAAAATGCCCACCATCACAATTATACATTGTCTGTGACTAACTAGGGCTAATAGATATACCAAGAGCAGTATTACCTGATCATATAACCAATTCGCTTGACAAACTGCCTATAGCGTGCTCTATTGAAGGTCTCCAGCCCCACGGCCAGAAGTTCCACTAAGGAGTTAGCAAAGGCAAAAATTTTCATCATCTCTTGAGGTCTTGTTGTTTCAGGTAAATAATCACCTGCAAGTTCATCAAAGAAAAGGAAAAAAATTGTAATTACAACGGAAAAACACTGGAAGATACGGACGTCAACCTATTAAGGAAGAAACAAAGTCAAGAGGGAGAACCCTATGCTCTGGCTCCTATACCAATGAGAAATGGGAAACTTGAGATGAAGTACAAAACCAAAACCATTTACTAAGGCTGGGAGATGTGCGAGCTAGTTGACCTTTTGTATTTAAGCCCCACAGAGGAAACTACAATCACAAGAGAGGAGAAAGAAGCCTCACCACAGAGACACAATCATCTCTGCATAGTACAGCCAGGCATAGGGGAACCCAAAATCAGGAGCCCACCCAAGATGTAAGACCTGATGCTAAGTTCCTGTGTTTGAGCTTGCCACTACCACATTTTCCGCATGACAAAAGAAATTAGTCTACCTTTTGCTTTAAACCCAAGAAGATGTTGAAACAGTTCATGAAATGGGAACTGCGACAGCAGAATAACCAAGTCATCTTCATTAAGGAGAATCCAACTGGTCTCGGGGTCTTCATCCTAAGGAAAAGAGGCAGTCTCATCAGCTGATTTGACGCGATGACACCACGGCACAGAGTTAAGGAGCTGCAGTATCACAGGTCTCAGCGGTACACCAGCTGCATTCTCATGAGTCCTCACGGACTTCTCCAGGACAGAGATTTACGCTATCAGTTCTACTGAATGGCCTGTAAACCCCCTAACACTGCAAGTACAGTTTTATGTGGACCAAGTCATATCCATTCCTCAGTGGCTGACACTGCTCTCATTAGATTTCTATCCCAAAGAAGATGAATTCCTCTAGAATAGGGATCTTACTGTAAATCTCAGTGCTTTGACAGTATCAATTAAAGAGCCATGCACTCGAGTCCAAGTTATTTTACCTATAAGCCTCTTCTTTCCCCAAAATTAAAGTTTACTGCAATAGTCAACTGACTTATCAAGAAGCAATTAGCATTTGCTATGGATATCTGAGGATCTGTCATCAATAAGTACCACTGAAAACAGGATAAAAGTAAAGCAGTCATACACAGAGCTCACATACAGGAAATAGTTGGGGGTTTTATTCAACTGTTGTTGTTTAACTGCTAAGTCACGTATGACTCTTTTAGAGACCCCTAGGACTGTAGCCCGCCCGTCTCCTCTGTCTATGGGATTTCCCAGGCAAGAGTACTGGAGTGGGTTGCCATTTCCTTTTCCAGGGGATCTTCCCAACCCAGGGATTGAACCCATGTCTCCTGCATTGTAGGTGGATTCTATACTGAGCCACCAGGGAAGCCCTTTTTTGATACACAGCACTGAAGTCTCCTTAGCAACCAAATTGATTTGTGACCTAAGATATACTACATTCAAAAGGGAATACTGGAGCTTCCCTGATGGTCCAGTGGTTAAGAATCTGCCTGCCAATGCAGGGGACACGGGTCCAATCTCTGGTCCAGGAGGATTCCATGTGCCACAGGGTGACTAAGCCTCTGCTCCACAGTAGCGAGCCCAAGCTCTAAAGCCTGCTTGCCGCCACTACTGAGCCTATGCGCTACAACTGCTGAAGCCCAAGTGCCCCAGAGCCTGTGCTCCGCAACAAGAGAAGCCGCTGCAGTGAAGGGCAGCCCCCATGTGCTGTAACTGAGAAAGCCTGTGTGCAGCAACAAAGACCCAGCGCAGCCAAAAATAAGTAAATAATTTTTAATTTTTTTAAATTAAAAAAAAAGGAAACTATAAAAAGACCCAGGGATCCTGCAGAATTATCACCTCAATTTCAACAAGGGACTAATGCAATTTATTCATAATTTCCTGAAGCCACTCATTTCTACCCTCTTACACATCCTAAACAGTTAGCAAATAAGAGCCTCAGAAATTCCACCCAGAGCAGTAGTTCTCTGCTCTGGCTGTACATCGGAATCACCATGGAGGCTTTAAACATCTGGATAGCTGGGTGTAGACTGGGGCAAGGTTGCCCAGATGGTCCTGATATACAGCCATTGTTAAGAAATCACTGATGTGGGCGATGCAAGATGCCTTCCACTCTCGGCCTTTTCTGAGCACTGCCAGCACTGCGTGTTCCCACCCTAGGTTCCTGAATCCACTCAACATCCAGTGACAGCTAAGACACCATTCCAGAGTCTTTAACCACTATCCATCTTTGGGATTAAAAGGAGGAAACCAACAAGAAAAAAAGACTCCTCTCTCAGGAGAGGTCAGTCTTGGGCGGCGGCAGGGGGTTGGGGGGGGGGCAGTTAGGGCAGGGAGAAGGAACCCTGATCCATCTTCAGAAGACCACTTTGCACCCGAGAAGCTCTTTCTAGAAGGACTGTTCAGTCTCTGCACGTCCACATCATTTACCACCATCTCCCACCTCCCACAAGTCCCAGGAAGAGCCCATTGAGTGTGAAGGGGCTCCTGCTTCTGAATGAACAGCTGGGTAAATACACAGACATGATCCCACAGCTGCCACGTGTCATTCAAAGGAGTGTCCACTGAAAATTCTCAACTCCTTTTAAAGAGAAGGTGTTTTAGTAAATTTAGTTCCTGGCCAATCCTGGACAAGCACGTCAAATCTGGATTTGGACCATAAAGACACACTAAGGCAGGCAGATAACTAGCTGGAAGGGGAAAAAAAAAAATGTTTACCAATACACTAGCCATGTATAATACTAGAAAGAAAACTCAATAAGTATTACCTGAGAAACTGGATTTTGATCATTAAATTCTCACTAAAAATAAGAAATTATCTTCTTTCAAATGAGAAGATCTAGGTAAGAAAGTTTGTAAGTGTTAAGGCAGAACCTTGGTAAGAAGTGAAAGTGAAAGTCGCTCAGTCGTGTCCGACTCTTTGGGACCCCATGACTACACAGTCCATGGAATTCTCCAGGCCAGAATACTGGAGTGGGTAGCCTTTCCCTTCTCCAGGGGATCTTCCCAACCCAGGGAGTGAGCCTAGGTCTGCCGCATTGCAGGCGCATTCTTTACCAGCTGAGCCATAAGGGAAGCCCACTTTGGTAAGATCCAGCTCTTTATTAGAAAGGCTCAGAGTATCTGTAGGTGAGATCCCAAGCCCAGAAAATGGATGCTACATAAAAGAAAAGCCTAATAGAAAGTGTATGTAGTATGTGAACACTTCCAGGTCCAAACTCTCCCAGCTATGCAGCAATGGTCTGGAGAAGGGAGGCAGCAGACACCGCCTCAGCACAAAGGCTCGAGACCTGTGATTTGGGACAAATTCCCTCACCACCATCCTGCACCTGTTTCCTCATCTCTAATATGGGATGAAAATAGTACTTGCCTCGTGGGGCTGTTGGGGGAATTAAATTGGGCTAATACAAGAGAGGTGCTTAAAATGATACTTGGCACATGAGAGAGCTCAGAAATGATTCATCAAAATGCTGCAGATATGACGAGTTACCTCTTCTCCCCCCTCGTCTACTAGAGTCCACGTCCCGGACGCAGGCCCCGAGGAGGATGGATTCCATTCACTGGGCTTCATGTGGCACAGGAACTCGGCTCGGTTTCTAAAGGACAAAGGAAACCGCTCCAATCACATAAACATAAACACAGCCCACCGCGTGCATTCTGGATTGTCTACTCACCTTGAAGAAGAGTGGACATCAACACAATCTCCAAGTGGTTTGAATCAGAAAACAAGAAATAATAACTGGCTAAAACTCAAGGAGACCAAAGCTTCACTATCGGTGATGTAGAGACTATTGCCCTCCTGGGTCAGTAAAGAGAAGCGGCTATGCCAGCATAGTGCCCGCCTCTGGTGGGGCCTCTGCACACCCAGGACTGCGTGGTACCTGAGTTCTAACTGGCCCACAAAGTGTTCAGAAAACATGCTTAACTGAGCAAAGGATAATCTGCAGGTAATGCAGAAGCCGGCTGGGGGAAACCACATCTAAACACATGTGTAGGAATAGTCCTTGCATCCAGGTGGTGAGAGAGAGGCATCTAGGGGAATTCCTGCTGGCCAGGCTTTCACATGGTGCTGGCTGGACCTAACAAGTCGGAGTAACCACACAAGTTCCTTCTCTGAAACCACCATGCGGTTCTCAGCTCTCTTGTTCCCTCCTCTCTGGCCTGACCCTGAAAAATTCATCCATTCCGTGCTTCCACCAGGAGCTCTCCTCCGTGACTTCCAGCTTGCAACCTGAAGGGCTCCAGCCGTAGAGCTCCACGCGTCCACTGGTACCTGTCACTCAGATGTGTCCTCCCATAAACCCCAACGACCTCAGATCTTCCTCCTTCCCTGGCAGCTCCGCCTTTTCTTCTCAGTCTCTGAGGGCTGCCAACAGCCTCTCAGTCAGTCAGAATCAGTCTACAGAGGCAGGTCTGAGCCACCCCTCCCCCACATTCTCCTTGTTTAATCAGCTTCTTAATTCTTTCCTGGGAAGATGACCTTCCAGTTTCCCACCTTCACCTTCCCACTGCTATCACCTCAATTCAGGTTTGGGGAAGATAGGCTTTCCTGGATCAAGAGCCCGTGGTAGTAACACAGTTCCAGGTCACCGGGACATAGCCTGCCTTCTCCCCACGTAAGGATGTACCCTCTAGATGCTGGACTGGGCTCCAGAGTCAGGAGCGCCAGACCTCTGCAACCATGACTCAGTGAAGCAGAAGGGCATCTTCTACCTCCAGTCCACCCTAATTTCCTTAAACACAACCTTTACCCATGTTCAAAAACCCTCAATTGCTACAAAAGCCAGACCATCTCAAAACTCTCTGAATTTCTAGGTCTTCTATAATCCAACTCCCCCCTAGCTGTTCATCTTTATTATCATCTCCCATGCACCCCTTCACTGCAGTCCAGCTGGCCTCCGACGTGCCCCCTGCACAGCTACGTTCCCTGCACACTGGGCCACCGCTCCCTTCTCCCCCTGCAGTGAGTGCCCTCCCAACTCCTCTTCCCGCTGAAATCAGTTCCAGTCTTCAAATCCAGCTCATTCACCTGGAACCCTCTGACTACTCCACTCTACTCTACTCATTTCTACTGCATCAATTGTGTGTGCGTGCAGCTGAGTCACGTCCAACTCTTTGTGACCCCATGGACTGTAGCCCACCAGCCTCCTCTATCTATAGGATCCTCCAGGCAAGAATACCGGAGTGGGTTGCCATCTCCTTCTCCAGGGGATCTTCCCAAGCCAGGGATCAAACTTGTGTCTCTTGCATCTCCTGCATCGGCAGGTGAGTTCCTTACCACTGGCGCCACCTGGGAAGCATCAATCATTCAGTTCAGTTCAGTTCAGTCGCTCAGTCGTGTCCGACTCTTTGCAACCCCATGAATCACAGCACGCCAGGCCTCCCTGTCTATCACCATCTCCCGGAGTTCACTCAGACTCATGTCCATCAAGTCCGTGATGTCATCCAGCTATCTCATCCTCAGTCGTCCCTTTCTCCTACTGCCCCCAATCCCTCCCAGCATCAGAGTCTTTTCCAATGAGTCAACTCCTCACATGAGGTGGCCAAAGTACTGGAGTTTCAGCTTCAGCATCATTCCCTCCAAAGAAATCCTAGGGTTGATCTCCTTCAGAATGGATTGGTTGGAGCTCCTTACAGTCCAAGGGACCCTCAAGAGTCTTCTCTAACACCACACAATTTGGCACTTGAATCTCTTTGACTGTGCTTTTTTACCTCTACCACTAAATCTCTCCTTTGAAGGAAAGAAACTTTTTCTCCCCACAGCACCACAATGACATATATGGCCGGAATGGCAGATCCATTAAAAGGAGGCACCCAAAAAAGTTAATCAATTAAAAAAAAAAAAAAAGCAGTTAAGAGGGTCACTTTGGGACAAAGGGTATTAAACCCTAAGAAAAGCTGAATTGTTAAATTATGGGATGCTGACTCTTCCCTTAGCAATTGCGTGGATCTGGGCAGTTTAGGAAGCCAATTGTTTGACAGAACATTTTAATTTCTACTTTATGAAGCTCTTCCACACTTACTTGACAGGAGACATCAGCAGGGCAAGGGACTGCATAAAATGAAAGATTCCTGATGGGTTATTCAACACTTTGATCTGAAATCAGAAAAGAAAAAGGCATACTGCAGAAAACCAACAACCCAAGTAGCCATAGTCTTAATTCACCAGCATTCTGACAAGGGAGCTGCTAAGAAAACAGAGGTGAAACTGGCTCCTCATCCACAAGAATGAGAACACCTCACAGGTTACCTGGCAGTACTGACTGGGCTCTATGCACTCAGAGAACAGAGGCAGCTCAGTCATTTACATCAATTACCTGAAATAATATGAGATGGAGGATTATACTGCTATTTTAATCCAAAGATGAGATTTTTAAAAACTTCCTTCTACCTAAAACAATTCAAATTTCTTGCCACCAGAAATACTAGAGAAAAGATAAAATGGAGAAGGAACCTGGCACACGTTTGGCTCCTACCCACCCATCAGAAGGGGCTGTGATGAGTAACAACACAACCCTAAGGCAAGCAGCAGAGAGGCGAAACCATAAACCGTGCAATCGATGCCTAAAGTGATCCTGCAGACGTGAGATCTCTGCTAGTATTAAAGAACTCTGAGATGCTGGTGGTTTCTTTTTTATCTGCACCAACTACAGTGTAGGATGGATCAATTTAGGAATGTTGAATTTATTGAATATTCAATGTTGAATATTATAGAAAAAAGTCCTAGCAAGCTTTCCTGCACAGAAATTTCCCAGGATTAAACACTACTGAAACTACCATGCCACACTACAACTAAACTTCCGCATCTTTACCTTAACTTCAGCAATTTTCAGTGGCCCAAGAAGTTGCAGCATAGTAACTCCTACACAGGCTGGATATATCCTAATAATTTTATTTTAAATATCAATATATTTTAAGTAGGCTTATTTCTGAAAGCAACTTCCTCAGGAACAATGTTTAACAAAATCTCCCCCATTCTCCTCAAAATTAGAAAGTCATTCTTCATACCTGGATGAAAGGAACAGCCCATTTACTAACACCAGCTGGGCATCGAAGAATATGGTTTAGAAGGAAGAGGTGATCTCCAGGACAGCCCACTCTTTGTAATACTGATACCTGAACAACAAAGCACGTACAGTTTTACTGTTTATTAAGACAACTATTTCTAGGGGCCTAGTGCAATCATTTATCTGGTATTTAAATACATGTGATCTTTCAAAAGAGTAACCAGACATAAGATATACCATCGACTGGTTGAGTTTCTACACAGAGGTACACAGAGGACTAAGAATCTATGGGCACTATGATAAAAATATCATAAGCAGTTTCTCTGCAAACCCAATTTTTAGTATCTGGCAAATTACAAAACACTAATGTTCCTGGCCATATATGAATAGCTGTAAGTCAAGTAGTTTAATCTAGTTCCAGTCTGCAAGTTTCTCAAATCCAACTATGCTTAGAACCTGAGTCCACATGTAAGAACTCTAGCATGAACCTAAAAGAAACACCCAAGGGAGCCCCATTGAGAAACATAATCAAGAAACAACCCCTCATCCCATAAGGCACCTAGTATCTTTCCTAAATTTCCCAAAACCTGATTCTTTTCCCTTAAAAAAAAAAAATGTTAAGTATAGCATTAACATATGATTAAACAAAAGTGATATGAACAACAAACCTATATCCTGAATACACTTAAATTCAGCATACTTCCCACACTTCCATTTCCTCCGAAACTGAAGACCAGAGATCACTGAACATCAAGTTTATCAGAGAGAAAAGCACTATGTGCTTAATAAGGCACTAGGCAAGGATAATTTATTTCTGTGTGTCATGAGGAAAAAAAATGTCACTAACACATTAAACGAATTAGCTGAATAAGCTGTTGAAGAAAAAACTATGAGGATATAAGAGATAATTCTTAAATTATCAGGAAAATAATAGAAAGACTAGCATGCCTATTTCCTCACCAATTTCTGCAGCCAGAGAAGGACATCGTCATGGAACTGAGTATCTTCATTAACTCTCCTGGTAAACGTGAACAAGACACTAATGCACTCCTTCAGCTGACACAGGTCAGAGGGGACGCTCTCCACCTGTTTAGAAGCTGTGAGTTAAAAAGAGGATTAAACGAGTACCTTATAAATGGTATCAGGGAGAACTTTTAGTGCCTCTTCTTAAAAAACAACAACGAGAATGAACTATTCAAAATATTTAATTCACATGAACATCCAAGGAGGAAAGCTACATCAAAATATGAATTTCCACTATAGAAACAGAAAAAAAAGTATTTAACTTTGTGAAGTAGTTCAGAGCAAGAAAAAATTAACTTCATCAAAATTTATTTTTTATTTAAACATCAGCAGATCTCTGCCATCCCCAGCTCTTTGATTAGTTACGAAAACCACAAAGGGAAGGATTTCTTATCTAAATGAGTCAAATATCTCTCCAAGAAATAAAAATTGCATAATTAACACTTTACACATTACATAGTAAAGGCTAATCTCTTAAAATCCAAAATAAGATTAAAAATACAAAACAAACGTTCTGATGAAAATTAAACAATCCAACAAAATGGACAAGCAAAACTAAAGTGCAATAGAGAATGAAAAAGGGTTCTAGGTTTTAGAATCAGAAACTGTATTTGGACTTGAATTGGTAAAAAGCACATACATTAGGACAGTAAGAGACATTAATGATAAAAAGCAAACTTATGGCTTCCTACAGAAGCAGAGAGAGACAGTCCCCAGCGAAGGGAGACCTGGCACTGCTTTCAAGAAATGGGATTAAGGTAGGTGTCCTAACTTGTGCTGGGAGACGCCAAGTAAGACACAAGCACAAATGGCGGTCCCTTATAAACATCAATCAGCACACACTCAATTCGACCAGACTGTATCCCTCAATTTTTCATTTTAGACCACAAGAAAGAGTGAGGCTTTCATTACTTACACACCTTGGCCTTCCTGATGAATTGCTAAAGATCTCAGAACAGCCGAACTATTGAGTAATGAGTACATGTAAGACTCCACTTGCAACCGTGAGAGCACAGAAGTGTAAGAATGCAGAGCCAGGGTCTGGTGGAGGTGCTCGGATTTGGCATCAAACAGTTTTTTCAGCTCAGCCAGTGCATTTTCATTCATCTCCACTCTCTGGTAGCGATGATGGCCTGAAACTTTCACTTGATCTGCACAGATACCCTACCAGTGGACAAAAGGGTAAGATGTAAGATATGAAGCCAGTTACCTTCGCTCTTGATGTAACCAGGCAATTGGTATATGATACACAGGCTTCAGACATCTTCAAAGAGCTTAAAAATCACAGTGAGGGAACAATACTACCACATAGAAAACTATAAAACTAATACATAATCAGGTGCCAAGGAGTATGATGCCAATCACAAAGGCATCACAAGTTCAGAGAAGAGAAATGCTAAGATGGAAGTAGGTAGGGGAAAGATGCAAGAAAACAGAAAGGCTTGTCTCTAAGACCTTCATAATCGACAATCTTACCTTCTACTTTATAAAGTGAGGTCAAGGTCATATCCCCTCAACTTCAAGAGACCTCAAAACATCTCTGAACGTTCCCTCATCATTCTTTGTGATTCTGTTCAAAAGAAAGAAACCTCTCTCCTTTCCAATGTCAACCCTACAGCTGTGTTCTTTGTTTTAAACCCCTTTCTCAAGTATTTTCAAGTCTCCCTCTCTACAGGCTCCTTCCAACCTACAAAGAGACACACAGGTCTCCTAAGGAATGAAGGTTAGGGATGGGGGAAATCACACGTTTCTCCCTGTTATCTCCTCCAGCTTCCCTTCACCACCAAATTTGTCAAGAGTGAGTACAAGGTCAGTGTGAGTACAAGGAGCAGATTCCAGACCTTGATCACATCACAGGAAAAGGAGTGCCACTGCAAATACCCCGGGTTCCTGCCAACTTTACAGAACACCAGTCAACACACCTGGACAGACAACTGCTCCTCCTTGAAGTGCCACAGTCGACTTTTAGCATTTTGGCAATCAGACGTCAGAGCAAGGAGCTCAGCTTCAGCCAGCAGCAGCTGTTTCCTACAGCGTGAGTAGTTCAAAAGTAACTCATAAAATTCATGCCTGTCCTGATGAGCCATGCTGTCAAATTCTTCTAAATATGACTCGACATTTTCCAGCCATGAACCAGGCTCAAAGATCTTTAGCTGTTCTTTAGTAAATGGCACTACTTCTGGTTGAGATGGGAGCTCCGGGTAGAGTCGCTCATTACGAAGCAAGGATTTCACTGCCACCAAAGCTGGTACATCCGCAGCAATTTCAGTTGGCAACTGGGGATACAGTTTTTTCACTCTAGGTGGCTGAAAAATGTCTTTGGCTTCACAAGAACTCTGCAAGCCTACATTCTGTAGCACCTCGGAAGAAAGACCCAAGGCTTCTTTGTCTTCTTTCCTATTCTGAGTTTCTCTGACCTGCAAGTTTTCCACTTCCTGCTGAATATAAGAAACGTTAGATTGCTGTATGCTTTCTGAAGTTCTACACTGTACCAATGTATCTTTCTCCATTTCAGTAAAGTTCTCAGGGGTTTCTACTGTGGTTCGAACACTGCCTTCAGGATCCACCTTCAGCTCGACTGCATTGTCCCCAACACAGGCTCTGATCTCCTGTCCCTCCTTTAGGCTCTCTGTATTACATGTCAGAGACTCTTCATTGCTTACAGTTAAGGAGGTGAGTGGTACATCAAACATTTCACTCTCATTTTCTCCACTAGCTTCGTTCTGGAGCTGGGAATCAGTTAACTCCTTCAGAGCATCTCCTTTGAATTCACAAGCTGGAGTAAGGATTTCCAGTTCTCTGGAGGTTTGTGGAAGGGAGACTTCATCAGACTCTTCCCTCTGAAGGGTTTCATATTTCTTCTTTTCCTAAAAATAAGATGAGCAACGTGAAATAATTTGTAATACAGCAATAACATGCTTTCAACATGAGGGATTTTTAAACTGTATTAAAAAATCTAAACTCACTTCCTAAGCAATGTGCTTCATACGCTGTGTTATTCAATTCTGAGAATGTTAGATTTGGGAGATTCACTAAGCTCATCCCAGCAGAGGGAAGACATGAAATAAGCAACAAATTATGACTTAAGATTGGAGGAAAGTCTTAATTGGGCTGTTCTCCATTCTGCTAGTGGTTAAACAAAAGACAACAGTCTCCAAGTATCTTAGGTTTCTGTAGGTTGTCATCTTAACAAACATATTTATTCAAAATTTAGGCACAAAATGTCAGGGCAACTTGAGCAATAAAATAAATAGCTATAATACTGGATTATAACCCTCAGAATAAAACATGTATTCATGAGCTTATACATACTTATATTATGTATTTTTTTCTTAATGGAAAAGTGGTAGCATTCTTCCTCACAGAAGAATTCCAATTAATAAATGTAGAACAGAATGAGAAAAACAGAAAATCACAATTAAAACACCATGATAACAACTCCCACAGGCAAGAGGCAAGATCTGCTAATGAATGAGAGTAAACATTGAAGCAGAAACAGAATATAGTCTCAAAGTATCCCCTAAATATTTAGTCACTACAAACTTACTGAAACAGTAAGTTTCAGTGGAGAATCCAGGCAGACCACACTTCAACCAAGTGATCAGGGTTATTATAATGAGTAATACCTTCCCATATTATGGTCTGAGAAGGCTGACCGCCTCTTCTGTACCCTTTCTAATAACATATAACCTCAATCTAAGCATGAGAAAACGTCAGACAAAAACCCCAATTAAGGGAACGTCTACAAAATAACTTGAGTGTTATGATCATCAAAGACAAGACAAGACTAAGGAACATCAAAAGACTGGAGAAAACTATGGAGAGATAGTAACTGAATGCAATGGAGGATCCTGGACTGGATTCTGGAACAGAAAAAGGGCGTTAGCAAGAAAACTGTTGAAATCCAAAAAAGCTCTATATTTTAGTTAGCAGCATTGCACCAACGTTAATTTCTTGTGGCAATAAATGTCCTGGAGCATAGAATTTACAGTTACATAAGATAAAAGAAGATTCTAGATGAAAGTTCAGTATGGAACTCTCTGTATTATATTTGTAACTTTTCATTAAATCCAAAATTAAGTTAAAAAAACCCCAAATCAAAAAATCTTAACCATTTAAAAAATAAGATAAGATATATTATGGTTTTTCTTAAACTGAAGTATCTCTGGTATTAACACATAAACTAGATACACAGGAAAAAAGGCTGGATAAAAAAAGAAGAAATATGGAGAAATGTATTATTTATTTAAATAAAACTGTTACATTCAAAGAAACTAAAAAAGGACTGAATCACTCAAATACTTCCCTTTCACTATGAAATTTTAAGAAAGGCAAAATGATAGTTACACAGTAGTAACTGATTATGGATTATGCTATCCTGCAAATGTCCAGCAAAAAAAAATAATAATAAAAGTTGACAATAACCAAAAAAGTAAAACAGTCACATGCACCTAATATTAAGAAGAAAAGACAAATGTTTGTGAAATGCAATTTGAGCCCAGCTTGCTGGTAATAAACTACTAAACATTTACAAATAGTAGTGATCCAAGAAGCAATGTGTCCCTCCACAGTGGCTCTAATCCACACTGTGAACCGCAGATATCAGGTTCAGAAAACAGTCACACAATGCAATCAAAGCACTTTGTCAAAACGCCTAAAATCATGAATAGCAGGAAAGCATCATGCGAGTTTTTATAAGAAAGTGAAAAAGTGGATCCAATTACACTGCAGTGATGTTTAGCACACTAGCCATAAAAAATAGGTCTGTCAGATTGAGAAGGCAGAAAGATAAGACTAGGAGAGGAGGCCAATGGTTCCCACAGTAGAGAAATACTGTGTACTCATCAGGGTAGAGGCCACACTTTAGTGAGTTGAGCAATAATGAAATGAAATTAAGAAAACAATTTAATTTATAACAAAGAACAAAATACTTAGAGATAAGTTTAACAAAAGAAGTGCAAAATTTATCTTCTGAAAATCACAGAAATTTGAAAGGAATTAAAGACTTCATAAGGGAAAACATTCCATATTCATGGATCAGATCACAATACTGTTAATATGGCAATACTCCTAAAATTTATATACAAATTCAACACAACCTTTATCAAAATCCCAGCTGCCATTTTTGCAGAGAATGACAAGATGATCCTTAACCTTTTAAGGAAATACAGAGAACCCAGAATGGATAAAACAATCTTGAAAAAGAATGAAGTTGGAAATCTTATACTTTGCAATTTCAAAGTCTACTATAAAACTACAGTAATAAAGACAGTGTGGTTCTAACACATGGATAGACAAATAGATCAAAGAATTAGAACTGAAAATCCAAAAATAAGCTCTTATTGATACATTTAAAGTCAACTGATTTTCAACGAGGATGCCAAGAAAAGACAGCCTTCAACAAATGGTGCTAACAACCAGATATCCAAAGAATAAAATTAGACCCTTACCTTATATCACATACAAAAATTGTCAACAAGGATCATAGACCTAATATAAGAGCTAAAACTTTTAAACTTTTCAAAAAAAAAAAAAAAGGAGTAAACCTTAATGACCCTGGATTATGCAAAGCTTTGTTAGACACGACACCAAAAGCACACAACAAAAGAAAAAAGCAGAAAAATTGGACATTAGAAAAATTTTTTAAGTTTGAAAATATGAAGACAATGAAAAGACAACTCCGCAGAATGTAAGAAAATGTCTTCAAATCCATTATCTTATCAGGGGCTTATATCCAGAATTTTTAAGAACAACCCAATTTAAAAAGAAGCAAAGGAGCTAAACAGACATTTCTCCAAAGATAATACAAATAGCACATAAAAACATGTGCAACACTATTAGATTGCATTAGAGAAATGCAATCAAAGTCACAGTGAGGTAATACATCACACCCACTAAGATGACTCAAGTCAGATAATAATAAATGTTGAGAAGGACGTAGAAAAATTAGTGCCCTCACATAGTGCTAGTGGGATGGTACACAATGCTTCCTCTACAGAAAAGAGAGTGGCATTCCTGACTGCGGTGATGGTGACCCAGCCCCCGTGATTATCCCCCAAACCACTGAATTATACACTTTAAGTAAGTACAGTGTGTGAATTATATCTCAACCAAGCTGCCAGATGAAAAGATGAAAGATTTTGAAAACTTAAAAGAGTTGAGAAGTAAGTGAAAAGTAAGGAATTAGAGGCTGAATGTGGAATAGAGGGAGAAAATTTTAGTTCTCTTTGCTTAAACTGTTAGAGACCTTTGTGGGTGTTACATGCTAATAGGAAGCTGGAAGTAGGCCCAGATGGGCCATGTGGTCAGGGGCACAGCAAAGACACACTTCCCTCAACCCACGGGCCACCTCAGGCTTCCTCTCCAGCCTGTCCTTCAGGTAGTTTTTAACTTCCCTTTGTCCCTTGCTGCCCACCTCAGACCCCACCAAACCACTTCCTCTTTTTCTATTCTACCACTGCCCTTGCAATTTCAAATTCTTCCCCTCAGCTAAACAAAATGAAGTCTCCAGTTGCAACTAACAAACCTGAAAGTTCATTTCCACCAGATGTACCTTCACAGGAATAATCAAAACCAGAAGAACAACAGATACTGTGGTTAGATCATCAAAGAATTTTTTTAAAAACCTCTGAACCCTCCCAGGGAGGAACACATGCTTTTGGGTTTTATTTCTCTTGGAAGGATAACTCAGTGCTTCTCTGTTTAATTCTGCACCTGTGTTCTTACAGAAGTTAGGTCCAAGAAGGAATTACCCTGGAGCTGCTCCAGGGAAGGAGGTAGGGGAAAGGAGAGAGAAGAAGCAGGTCATTTGATTCAAAGGACGGATTGGACATATCAGAGAAGGCAGTAGGGAGGGAAGGATGAACAACTGTGAGAGGTACAACTGTTTGAGAGGGTGGCAAAGGTCTGCCCCTGCCCCTCACAGACCCCTGGATAGGACAGGACCTCTGGGTGCGTACACTGTGATCATCACCAACGCCAGGGCTCTAAGCAGTGGTGAGCTCCCGATGGCTCAGTTCACAGAAAGGTCCCAAGCCTTCAGCCTCTGGCCCACCATCAATTCACCCAAACACCATTATAAGATTGGTCTCCTTAAAACAACCAACCCCAAACACCACAAAACAATCATGGCTCTCCACTTAATTAAAGACTGCCTCTTAACTCTGGCGCTCAGGGCCTTTGATGATCCTTTCTCAAGACAAAACTGTCAATGACCACATCAAGACTTCCGCCACACGTTTTACTCTGAACTCTGCAGCATGTACCTACCATCCAGTCCTGGTCACAAGCCACCACATATGGTTATTTATCTTTACAGTGTGTACCCCAAACAGACCACAAGTATCTTCAGACCA
The DNA here is from genome assembly GCF_001704415.2 of Capra hircus. Lineage (NCBI taxonomy): Eukaryota > Metazoa > Chordata > Mammalia > Artiodactyla > Bovidae > Capra > Capra hircus. The sequence goes on from NC_030831.1 coordinate 45,959,686, forward strand.
GGGACTATATCTTAACCTTTTTGGATGTGATCTGCCTCTGATTTTTGACACTTTGTTCAATATATATTTATTGAAACAAAAATGATAACTCATAATTCACAAGAATTTATTGAGTACCAACCACATGCTGAGCTCCTAAGTACTAGAATCCTAAAATGAAAAAATTATCCAACAAATATTTACAGTTACCATGTGCTCTAGCACATTCAGAAGTTTATTTTTATATGCCTCTCAGAAAGCAAAGGAATTAGCCAATGAATCCAGAGGAAACTGAACTTTTATGCCAAAACCTGAACATATTCTTACACTTAAAACACAACATTTCATTTAAAAATAAAAAAGAAAGCCAACAATCACTTTGCCTACTTGAGGTTACCAGAACATGTTGCATATATAACAATCATACAGATCATAAAATAAAATTCAAACAGAACTCCACTTGATAACTTGTTATCAAGTTATCCATAAAAAATTCGAGCTTAATTTTATTTTAACCAAAAGACATGTTTCTTACAAGTGAAAATGGCCTAGAGATTAGAAAGAATCTATATTTCTTTATTTTGATCTCTAAGTTAGATACAGGTAGAGAATCAATTTTAAAATAACATAGGAGAAATCAAGAAGTTATGTAGAAATGGAAGAGTTGTTAATAAACAGAAAAAATATATATACTTAACCATGTATGTGGATGGGTGCATGCATAGTTATGTCCAACTCTTTGTGATACCATGTACTGCAGCCCACCAGGCTCCTCTGTCCACAGAATTTTCCAGGCAAGAATACTGGAGTGGGGTGCCATCTCCTACTCTAATAGTTAACCATACATTTTAGTAAATATGTCTTGGAGTGCTGGCATATGTATAGGGGGAAAATCCTAAAGAACATTAACAAACTGCTATAAACAGCTAACTCAAGAGACAGAATTTGGGGCATTTCATTTCTGTGTTGTACATTTCTCTCTCTCTGTGTATACACTCACAGATACATACTTTTTTTAAGCAATGAGCACTTCTATAATCAGGAAAAAACGTTATTTTTAAGTTCTGGAAAATAAATGGGAAATTTCCATATATCACTTGCAGTTCTTCTGCTTTAAACTGTACTAAGTTAAAAAAAAAATACAACCTCTTTCTATCCTTCAAACTATTGATGAGCTACTTCATAAATGATAAAGGTTCAACTGTACACATTACACAGAAAACTTCCGTGGGATCACTCTAAGTGCAGGCACAGTTTATCATGAATGTCTATATTCACAGCACTTAGCACAATGCCTGGCACAGAAGAGATAAAAGGGCTTGGACACAAGGGTCCAACTATAAGATCAAGAGCCCTCAGGGCAATTTTACCCACTCTCCTTGGGATGTACAAGAATGCTTTACAAATAAAAAGGAGAAAGATGGGGGTTACACATTTTTCTATGAATACAACATCTCTCAGCTGCCGTTTCTTTCATGTTGCTCTTAATCTTACTTCATGTATCCACAGCACTTTCCATGCCTGATCTCTTCCTCCTCCTCTCATACACAGGATTCTCTCAGCTTCTAGAATCCCACACTCAGGTAAGGGCCCTGAGGACACACACTACCTCCCATCACACTCCTTTGTTGGTTTCTCCATCTCTCCCCAAGCTCTTAAAATTGGAGTGCCCTTGAGTCTCTTCTTGTCATCTTTTTACACTACACTCATTCCTAAGGTAACTTAACTCGGACTCTAGTTTTCAATGGCTCATAAAAGAGAGCTCCAGCCTGGAGCGCTCTCCCATACTCTAGATTCACATATCCAACCCAACCGGAGGTCTAATAGACACTTACTTCAAAATTAGCATGTCCAAAACTGAATTCCTCATCTGCCCCCAACAGCTGTTCTACTCACTGCCTCCTCCATCTCAGAGTCATCCTTGACTGTTTTCACATTCCACATCCACAACACCAACAGATCTTCTTAGCTAGATATCCAGAAACCCCCAGATTTCAAACCTTTCTCATCACTTACACTTTAAAACTCCGGACCAAGACACCATCACCTCCTGCCTTGATCACAGCAAAAATCTCTTAGATGGTCTCTCTACTCCTCCTCTTGCTCCCTTACAGACTGTTCTCACTGAAGCAAGCACAGTGACCCTTTAAAATAACTTCAGTTATATCACTCCACCACTTGAAATCCTGTGTGTGGCGGGGTGGGGGTGGGGTGTTAGTCACTCAGTCATGTCTGACTCTTTGCGACCCCACCAACTGCAGCCCGCCGGGCTTCTCTGTCTGTGGGATTCTCCAGGCAAGAACACTGGAGTGGCTTGCCATTCCCTGAAACCCTGGGGTGACTGCATATTTCATTCAAAGCACAAGTGAAAGGCCATACACGTGTAGGCCATTTTTACAATGGCCTACAAGCCCCTACTTGACCTAGCTCTATGTCACCTTCCTGACTTCATCTCAGCTACTCTCCCCTCACTCACTCTGCCTCTCATTTACCCTAACCACACTGCCTCCTTGCAGTCCCCAAGTCAGCACAGACATGCCACTGCCTTAAGGCATTTGCCCCAACTGTTCCCAAGATCCACATGGCTAACTTCCTCATCTCTTTCCTGTCCTTACTTAAATTTCATCTCCAACAAGGACTACCTTGACAGACTATTAAAAATCACAACCCATCCTAATCTCTCATCAGTACTCAACTCCTTACCCAGTTCATTTATCTTTTTCTGTAGCCCTTGTTATCTTCTAATATATGATTTACTTATTTATTTACAGAGTTTTCTGTTTTGTCTTCTGCTTCTAGAACACAAGCTATGTTAAGGCCAGGTTCTTCTTTTTTCCCCCCTGTTTACATCTCAGGATTCTCTGTTGGCTCACATGGTTAAGAATCTGTCTGCAGTGCAGGAGACCCAGGTTCAATCCATGGGTCAGGCAGATCCCCTGGAGAAGGGAATGGCTAACCACTCCAGTACTCTTGCCTGGAGCATTCCATGGGAAGAGGAGGCGCCTGGCGGGCTACAGTCCATGGGGTCGCCAAGAGTCGGACACAACTGAGCGACTTACCACTTTCACTTACACCCCAAGTGCTTAGAAGAATTTCTGGGACATAGTGGGTGATCAGTAAGTAGTTTATTCAGCAAAAACAAAATATGGATCTTAGGAGGCACAAAAGGAGCTCAACAGTATAGAGTACCCCCCAATTTCACTTCTACAGTCACTCACGGGAGGGAGGGACTAAGAGGGAGAAATCATCTAGGCCAAGGAGTAAGTGAGGATGGGGACTGCAAAGGCCTTTGTTTCTGGTATCAGTTTTCTGGGACACATCTCAGTCGGTCCTTAGCAATTACAATATGCTGTTACTATTAATGAGTTGCTAGCACTCAGAATTTAATACTAACTTTAAAAATACTTTCCATGACTATAAAATATACTGTTTCTGCAGAGGAAGTTCAATCTAAAAATCTATTGTTCTCGACTTCCCTGGTGGTCCAGGGATTAAGAAACCACCTGCCAATGCAGGGGACGCGGGCTGGATGCCTGGTTCTCCAGGAAGATCCCACATGCTGCAGAGCAACTAAGCCTCAGCACCACCAGTACTGAAGCCCGTGTACCCAGAACCCATGCTCCACAAGAGAAGTCACTGCAGTCAACAAAGAACAGCCCCCGCTTCCTGCAACTAGAGAAAGCTCGAGCACAGAAACAAAGGCCCAGTGCAACCATAAGTAATAAATAAAGGAAATCTACTGTTCTCAACCTATCAAGATGAATGAAGTCAAGGTGAAACCTGTCAGGACATCTCTTGTGTACCAAGCAACAAGCACCAGATAACTGCAAACAAACAAAGTGAGGTCACCTTCCAGATGATTAACATTAAGAAATACAGGTCAGCTGCTGGGTCAGAAGCCACTCAAACCATCTAAAGGCAAAAGCACATGACACTACTCACTTCCGGAACCACCCTCTTAGAACTACTTTATATGGTTCCATAAACAGTCACCAAAGTATACCACAATGGTAAAGGACTTCATTAATGCTGGGCTTCAGGATCACAGCCAAACCATAACCAGCACTAAGAAATCTGTTTACTCTAAAAGAAGAATTCATTTTCTAGACTGACAAGTCTGAGGGCCTTGCTGGTATGGTGGACTTTTTCCCATTTGTTTTCTCACACTACCTAGAGGAAATTTCCCAGAGTAAACTCTTCTGAGCCACAAAGCTTGGAAACAATATTCTTCAATACTGGTATTTTTTCCTTCATTCAACAACCATTATCAAATGCCTACAATGGCTGTGAAGGGTACTGGGAAAAAGGTCCCTCCGTCATTGAGTTCACAGTCTAAGGAAGAAGAGAGATGTTAACAAAATAACAAGTGAGACAAGTGACAAAGAGAGGGGCAAAGCACTACTGGGGTGGGGGGATTATGTGGATAAAGAGGGAAGTACTATTTAAGCAGAGACCTCATGCATGAGCAGGTGAAGAGGGACTGGGCACGGGAAACAGTATGAGCAAAGGCCCTAAAGCAGGAAAGATGAAAGTCACTCAGTCGTGTCCTACTCTTTGAGACCCCATGGACTATACAGTCCATGGAATCCTCTAGGCCAGGATACTGGAGTGAGTGGCCTTTCCCTTCTCCAGGGGATCTTTCCAACCCAGGGATTGAACCCAGGTCTCCCACATTGCAGGCGGATTCTTTAGCAGCTGAGCCACAAGGGAAGCCCAACTTCTATAGGGAAGCTGCCCACAATATGCCAATATAAAACTAGCAAATGACTTTTCATAATGGATTTAAAAGTTTGGTTTTCAATTTCTATTTTAGAAACCTTGTTCTAAATAAAAGAACTTGACAGGGAATTCTCTTAATAATTATTTTTTAAGTATCTATAACATCGTATCTATAGATACATATGGGCTTCCCTGATGATTCAGACGGTAAAGAATCCGCCTGCAATGTGGGAGACCTGGGTTCGATCCCTGGGTTGGGAAGATCCCCAGGAGAAGGGAATGGCTACCCACTCCAGTATCCTGCCTGGAGAATTCCGTGGACAGAGGAGCCTGGCAGGCTACAAGTCCATGGGGTTGCAAAGAGTCAGACACAACTGAGCGACTTTCACAGATACATATAGATATGTAGAACAATTACTAAGCTACTGGATTGAGAATTAAGAATTAACTTGAGTTCTCTTACTAACTGTATGACTTACGGCTTATCACTTAAGTTATCTAGGCTTTAGTTTCACCATTCATTCTGAAAAAAACTATAGACTGAGAATTAAGATTCAGCTCCTTGTAGATTGATGTTAACTGTATTCTGCGTTCAGGGACTATGCTGAATGGCTGACGAATGGCCTTTTACTTCCTCGTCCATTTAGATAGCTCAATACAATGCAAAATTATTTCTCTTAAAAATTTTTCTGGAATTAGGTAGCAAAATGGCTTTCTCTCCAAAGAATAACTCCTCACAGACCTGAGAACACTGGTGTGCATAAAATCATTTACAGCTTATTAAATATGGTATCTCCGAATACCAGTCTCCTGTTAAAATCTTGTTCTCCTAAGAAATTCCTATTTTGGTATTATTTTTAAGTCACATCTGCACTTGTAGACATCACCTACTTGTAGAAAAGGCAATATGCTGTCGTTTTAATACTATCCTCATTATTTCCTTAATATAAATTCAGTTTAAGGTAAGCCAAAATTATCTATGTCCAGCTATTCTCACACAGCATTTATTCTGTTCACTGTAAAACACATGTCATTTCAGAAAACATATGGGAACAAAATCAAAACCCAGACTGCACCTAAAAACAAGAAAGAGCAACTTTAAAACCACACTAATACCACACGTTAGTATAGTCCAGGAAACCCAGAAAATTCAAACCCGTCCCTGCTGTGTTAATCTCTCTCTGATTTCACCTCTAGTCATTCACGCCCCATCACAAACAGCCAGGATAATACGAAATAAACAACAGCAGCGCCACTGTCATCTCGCATTTTTAAACTGAAAAGCCACATCACTACAGTCTACTTTCTGTCGCCCACCGGAGAGTTCTACCGGAGTATATATTCGTGGAAGAGCGGTCCCTTTTCTCTTAATGTGGAGAGAGACTCAAAATGTTCACAAGTTGAAAAGGTGAAAGTCGCAGTCAAAGCTGAGCCTGGGAAGACAAAATTTGCTTCCCAACCGAAATCCAGACCTAGGTGCGGGAAGTCAAGAACGCAGCAGAAAACCAAGCGCCTAGAGCGATCACAGGAGGAAAAAAAGAGAAAACAGGCTCCTGACAAAGTCTACCAGGAGGACGTGAAGAAGGAACAGAGGAACAGGTCTGGTGTCTATGGGCAGAGGGATCAAATATGGGAAGGTGGGAGCAGAGGCTGAGAGGGGCTCAGGGTACGGCAGAGTTGGCTGGAGAGGCCGAAGAGAGGAAAAAGGAGACAGCACGCAACTGCCAGGGGCTGGGCAGAGTGGGATGGGCGAGTTCCCCTCACCTTGGTTTTAGTCCGGCTGGCCTTGGCCTTGGCCCGGCGTGGGGGCCTCACTGCCTCTGCCATAGACCCTGCAATGGCTCAGTCGCCGCTTGTTTTTGTCAAAACCCTGCGCGTTCCACAACCTGCCGACTTCCGGCCTTCGACTGTCACATGATCGAATCTCCACCACTCCCGGAGAGGGGCGGCAACTCGGAGCCTCTACGGGCCGCAACTTGGGACAAACCACTTCGGGAGGCCTTTTCTCAGGAGGATTGTAGCCACGCCCCCTTGCATTCAGGCCCCACCCCCTAACCCGCGGGCTGGCTCCGCCCCACTTGCCGCAGGGTTGGGATTGTCTTGGATGACCGGCTTACTCTCCCGTGTCAAGTCGCGTCCTTATCACCGGCACCTCCACTAAGCTGCACTGGGTCTGGATCCCCGGATTGCTTGCACACTCACCCAAGCTGGCTTAAAGGATCCTGGGGAGAGTGCTTGTTAGCCTTCTTTTGACCTTTAGATAACTAGGACCAGTCAGCCTAAATCTATGCTTTGTGCTCAAGAACCTTGATGCCCTTCCAGGTGGGCGTTTCAGTTTCTCTTGTGTGAAGGAGAAAGATAATACTTGTCTTTACCAGTGTAAAGAAGATTAAATGGACTGATCGTTAACGTTCCTGGTACACGCCTGCATATCTGTAAATGGTGGTTGTTGTTCCGTTGCTAAGTCATTTCTAACTCTTTGTGACCCCATGGACTGTAGCACGCCAGGCTCATCTGTCCTCCACTGTCTCCCCGTGTTTGCTCAAATTCATGTCCACTGAGTCGGTGATGCTATCTAACCATCTCATCGTCTATCATCCCTTTCTCCTTTTGCGTTCAGTCTTTACCAGTATCATGGTCTTTTCCAATGAGTCGGCTGTTCGCATCAGGTGGCCAAAGTATTTAGAGCTTCAGCAGCAGTCCTTCCAATGAATATTCAGGGTTGATTTCCTTTAGGATTGATTGGTTTGATCTCCTTGCAGTCCAAGAGACTCTCAAGAATCTTCTCCAGCACCACAACTGGAAAGCCTCAATTCTTTGGCCCTTAGCCTTCTTTATGGACCAACTGTAAATGGTAGTTATTATCATTACTCTCCAGATCATAGGCAGCAAGAGACAGCTGCACCAAAGAGGGCAGAAGAGAAGGCAAAAAGACAAGACCCATAGAAGTGTTTTTCGTATGGGTTTTACACACCTTCATTTAAAAATTCCAGATGGGAACAGTTGGCTCCTTAGTGCTTAGTACCTGTTAAAATGCTATTATAATTTGTTTTTGTTTGTGTCTGTCAACCTGGCTAGAATGTAAGATCCTTAAAGTCAGGGGTCTTTGTTTTGTTCCCTAAGGCATCCCAAGGGTTTCTAGAACAGTAGCCTGTACATGTTAGGCTCAATGAATATTGATTATTTGATGAATGAAATTAATGTGAGCTGTTCTGTCTGGTGGTGGTATAAAATAGTCGAGACGTGGGTGGCAAGGGAAACTATCCAAGAATGTGGCATGAGAAATGGAAAGGACTCCAGAGATGGAGTCTTTACAGTGCCTTGTTTATGAGCTAACAACATATAAAATACAGTTGTAAGCAGATAGGTTGAGGTTGGGAGGGAATCCCCAGATAAAGAAAACCAGGCATGGCTTATTTGACATAAGAGGAACCATTTTATTTTTTTAACTTTTCTATCAGCTTCATTTTAGGCTTCCCTGAACATAATCTGTTAGGGGCAACTTAATCAGGCTTATACTTTATTCATGTTTTTTAGGGAAGTCCTTTTAGACCTAATCCATTTTGTAAAGCCTGGCCACAGTGCTTCCCTTTGAATGAGTCTCAGTAATGATGATCTTAAGGGAACAAAAGAACAAAGGAGTATTACCAGACTAGAAAAGTAACAATAGCAAAGATAACAAATCAGTTGTAAAGACTTCCAGTTCTGTTTCAAAGGGTAGGCACTTTCTTCAGCTGTTTTGCAGAATTTAGACACCCTCCCACTCCCCCTACTCAAGCCCCAGCACTCAACCACTAGATCAGCTGGAACCTAAGTAACAATATATTGATCTTTTCTGATCATTGTCACTTCAGCCACCTAAAGCTTGGGAATATGGTGACATTTGCCCCAGTTCAAGCTGAATGAATATACATATGCCCTTAGCTTAAAATTTCCCCATTTTTGCTGATAGGGGAGACACTGCTTTGGGAAAATTCCCTAGTGTTCTCCTTATTTGCTGCAAGTGATAAATTCTTCTGTCTCTGGACCTCTGGCTTAGTGACTTTTGGCCTAACACCCAGCAAGAGGTGAACCCAGTTTTCCAGTAACACAGTTTCATGTATTTTGATCCCAAATCTTCAAAAACAACAAAGCAGTTACCCAGCTGCTCATGTTACTGAACCAAACTTGAGTCTGCTCACCCAGAGTCTGCTCATAGCAAAACCAACCTACTGACCCCTGGTTATGGTGAAGAAAAGCACAGTGTTTGTTGTAGGGTCAAATAAGGGAAACAAGCAAAAAGACCCCAAATCCCCAGTGACTTTTAGCAGAGGCTTTTTTAAGATAGTGTGGAGGCACGCGATCAGTTCATGCTCAATTCTCTATTCGCTTGATGGTGAGGTAACAGACGTTGTTTCAGGAATCTTAATTGCAGTTTTCTGGTTTGAACTGGTCTGGGGTCTACGTGCTGGTGGTCAGCATGCAGTCAATGTCTTCATTCTGTTGGGGTTTTTAGGGTCTGTAAAACAAAGATATGACTCAGGATACTATCTATAGCCTGTAAGGAGGAACTAAAGGAACTTGATTTTGTTTTATGGCTAAACTACTATTATGTTGTCTTGCTAGACTGATTTCCTTTGTTTTTATAGCTTTTCACTTCTTTGATTAAATTTGCTCTCTGAAACTCAGGGAAGGCCTAAGAGGCTAAAGTTTTTCTACAAAGAAGAGGCAGGAGACACTGGGGAAAGGGCAAGTGTTCTGTTCCCAGAAAGGCCCCACATGGTCCTCCTCAGCTTCACTCAGAATGCATTTTATATATCCTGGTCGTGAACCGTGAACTTCCAGATGTTCAAGCTGGTTCAGAAAAGGCATAGGAACCAGAGACCAAATTGCCAACATCCACTGGATCATCGAAAAAGCAAGAGAGTTCCAGAAAAACATCTATTTCTGCTTTATTGACTATGCCAAAGCCTTTGACTATGTGGACCACAATAAACTGTGGAAAATTCTAAAAGAGATGGGAATACCATACCACCTGACCTGCCTCTTGAGAAACCTTTATGCAGGTCAGGAAGCAACAGTTAGAAGTGGACATGGAACAACAAACTGGTTCCAAACAGGAAAAGCTGTCCATCAAGCTTTTGTGCTGGAAGAAGCACAAGCTGGAATCAAGATTGCCAGGAGAAATATCAACAGCCTTAGATATGCAGATGACACCACCCTTATGGCAGAAAGTGAAGAGGAACTAAAAGGCCTCAAAGGCTTCTTCCAGCCCAGGGTTTCTCATGATGTACTCTGCGTAGAGGTTAAATAAGCAGGGTGACAATATACTGCCTTGATGGACAGCTTTTCCTGTTTGGAACCAGTTTGTTGTTCCATGTCCAGTTCTAACTGTTGCTTCCTGACCTGCATAAAGGTTTCTCAAGAGGCAGGTCAGGTGGTATGGTATTCCCATCTCTTTCAGAAAACGAAGATCATGGCATCCGGTCCCATCACTTCATGGCAAATAGATGGGGAAACAGTGGAAACAGTGTCAGACTTTATCTTTTTGGGCTCCAAAATCACTGCAGATGGTGACTGCAGCCATGAAATTAAATGACGCTTACTCTTTGGAAGAAAAGTTATGACCAACCTAGATAGCATATTCAAAAGCAGAGACATTACTTTGCCAGCAAAGGTCCATCTAGTCAAGGCTATGGTTTTTCCAGTGGTCATGTATGGATGTGAGAGTCAGACTGTGAAGAAAGCTGAGTGCCGAAGAATTGATGCTTTTGAACTGTGGTGTTGGAGAAGACTCTTCAGAGTCCCTTGGACTGCAAGGAGATCCAACCAGTCCATTCTAAAGAGATCAGTCCTGGGTGTTCTTTGGAAGGAATGATGCTAAAGCTGAAACTCCAGTACTTTGGCCACCTCATGCGAAGAGTTAACTCATTGGAAAAGACTCTGATGCTGGGAGGGATTGGGGGCAGGAGGAGAAGGGGACAACAGAGGATGAGATGGCTGGATGGCATCACCGACTCGATGGACGTGAGTTTGAGTGAACTCCGGGAGTTGGTGATGGACAGGGAGGCCTGGTGTGCTGCGATTCGTGGGATCGCAAAGAGTCGAACACGACTGAGCGACTGAACTGAACTGAACTGATAGAGATGGAAGAGGATACTTTTATAAGTAGTTGTAGAAGCCCCATAAGGGGCTATAGCTAGAGAAACCTAGGAATCTTAGGGAGACCACTGTAAGTTAATGATTACTCAAGAAAGCTATTGGAATCCCAAGGAATGAAGCAGGCTTGAATAACTACAAAACCGTAAATAAAAACACAAGATATGCCCCAGGCCATTAGGTGGAAGGAAAATGTCACCACCCTTCTACTGATTTGAATAAGCACTATGATAATCCTAGTTTGACCTCATAGGATCACTCTCCTGCCTGAAGGAGGAACTAGTGATGTAAACCTCACACTACTCAAAGATGGCTGTCTTTTCCCCTCCCCTACTTTCCTTTGATTATAAAATTGTAGCCCACTTAATCCTTGAGGCAAAGCTCCCTCACCTATCTGCTTGCATCTCTTACAAGTGTCCTATATTAATACATCTACTTCTTGTCTATCACTTTGCCTCTCTCTAAATCCCTTCTGTACTGAGACACAAAGAACCTGAGCCTCAGTAAGTCCAGACACCAGGTGTTACTTAGTTGCTCAGTCGCTCAGTTGTGTCTGACTCTTCGCAACCCCATGGACTGTAGCCCATCAGGCTCCTCTGTCCATGGAGATTCTCTGGGCCAGAACACTGGAGTGGGTTGACATGCCCTCTTCCAGGGTATCTTCCCAACCCAGGGATCAAAACCAGGTCTCCCACCTTGCAGGTGGATTCTTTACTATCTGAGCCACCAGAAAAGCCCAGACACCAGGTGAGTGATTCTAATTAAAAGTCTGTGGGTTCAAGTCCCATGCAGGGTTTTGGCTGGGTTTGAGTCCCAGCACATGGGTTCAAGTCACAATGTGAGGTGAAAATATTTATGATACTGATCTTGGAGAGGCAGCAGTGATTTAGCATCATGAAACAAGATCTTAATTCCTTGCCAGGAATTGAACCTGGGTAACTTGGATGGAAACCAGGAATCCTAGCCACCAGCCCAGCAAGGGCTAGAGACTAGGAGCCATTTTCCCTGGATCTTTGCCCCCATTGAAAAGTGCATTTCTCACAGAAGCAGAAACTGTGAATGCAAGTACAAAACTCATTGTTAGAGACACAGCACAAGTGGGAGCGCATGCAGAGAAGCCGTTTGTTTAGTTAAGACAGAAGCAAGGCAGAGATGCACACCCATCCTCCCCTGATGAGAAGCACCTTAAAGACGCATTTAAGTCATTTATATAGGACAGTGTTTCTGGGTCTTTGTTTATCTTTAACCAGTTACCTGTTTTCTTTTTCCACACCTGATTAACCTGGGACCTTCCCCAACAGGTGTGCACAACTTTTTCCTAAGATGGATTCCATCCCAGAGGCCTGTGGGATCACATGTAAGTATCATATATTGTGAGGTGGTGCCCTTTTCTTTTTGATTCCCAGGGAGACTTTCTGCACATGCGTAATGTCTCCCTTGCCTCAAAGAATGGAAGTATCTGACCTCCTAATCCTTTACTCAGACAAGGTTTAGCCCTTCTCTGTTCCTGCCATGACCGTGTCTTAAGGTGTCCACAGGAGACAAAGCCTGGCTCTTTACTCTGTTTCAGTTGTTACTCCCATTTTGGAGAGAAAACTCCTAAGAGGATCTTTGTAAATATGTAAACTGGAACCCACATATCCCATTTCAGGGAATGGAAACAGGAGGCTACTTGTAAGTGTCTGACCTGATACCCATCTTTTCCTTCCACCAAGAAGTGTAAACAGGAGATCAGTTGTAAATGCCTAGCTTGGGGCCCATTTATCTCCTGACTCAGTGTGTGTGTGCCTGTAAGTGCATATAAAACTATCACGAGCAAGACTTGGCAAATATGAACAAAATCCTTATACCACTGTCTTTAACTCCTGCTGGTATTTTTTCCAATCTGGAATACTCTCTCTGGCCTCTACCAATTCAGATTCTTTTTGAACTTCAAAGTTCTTCATGTGTCAGTCAACACTTAGCAAAACAGAACTGGTTCCACCTCTACTTTCCATGATTTACAGTGTAGTTGGGGTGTAGACACAATGGACAGATAAGTTATAAATAAATAGTCATAGCCTATGGGAAATAAATAAATGAAGATCACAGCCTATGGGGAAAAGGAGGCATACTTTATAAACTGAAATTGTTAGACCTTAGTATTTACAGTAATTATTAGTAATATATTAATAAATAATATAAGTTGTTAGGTTTGTTGTTCAGTTTGGACAAAAGAAGAAATTTAAATATATTACATTTGATACTGTAGTTTAGAATGTCTGAAGGAATTTAAGTCATAAATGAGATCAGTTGTTTAAGAAAGTTTGGTCTATTGAATCTGAGTTGACCATTTGTTAAAGTTCCCCCTTGAAAGTGGCTATTCTAATTTATTAGATTTATAAATAGAAAGTTGAGATTTATATAGATGACTTGAAGATTTAAGAAAAAGTAAATTTAAAAAAATTTATCTATTTGGCTACGTCAAGTCTCAGTTGCAGCATGCAAGATCTTTAGCTGTGGCATGGGAACTCTTAGTTGCAGCTTGTGGGATCTAGCTCTCTGAGCAGAGATCAAACCCTGGCCCCTTGCATTGGAATCACAGTCTTAGCCACTGGTCCACCAGGGAAGTCCCAAAGATACATTTTTTTAAATTTTTAGATTTATTTTTTATTGAAGTGACATTGGTTTATGATGTTATACAAGTTTCGTGTGTACAACATTATATTTCAACTTCTGGATATCCTACAGTGAGCTCACCACTAAAAATTTGTTTCCATCTATAACCATAAAATTGACCCCCTTACTGATTTCTGTATGCAGGTCAGGAAGCAACAGTTAGAATTGGACATGGAACAACAGATTGGTTCCAAATCGGGAAAGAAGTACATCAAAGCTGTATATTGTCAGCCTGCTCATTTAACTTCTATGCGGAGTACATCATGAGAAACGCTGGACTGGATGAAGCACATGCTGGAATCAAGATTTCTGGAAGAAATATCAATAACCTCAGATATGCAGATGGTACCACCCTTATGACAGAAAGCGAAGAACTAAAAGAGCCTCTTGATGAAAGTGAAATTGGAGAGTGAAAAACTTGGCTTAAAACTCAACATTCAGAAAACTAAGATCATGGCATCTGGTCCCATCTGTTCAGTCGCTCAGTCGTGTCTGACTCTTTACGACCCCATGAACTGCAGCATGCCAGGCCTCCCTGTCCATCACCAACTCCCGGAGTCCACCCAAACCCATGTCCATTGAGTCAATGATGCCATCCAACCATCTCATCCACTGTCGTTCCCTTCTCCTCCTGCCCTCAATCTTTCCCAGCATCAGGGTATTTTCCAGTGAGTCAGCTCTTCGCATCAGGTGACCTAAGTATTGTAGTTTCAGCTTCAACATCAGTCCTTCCAAAGAACACCCAGGACTGATCTCCTTTTGGATGGACTGGTTGGATCTTCTTGCAGTCCAGGGGACTCTCAAGAGTCTTCTCCAATACCACAGTTCGAAAGTACCAGTTTTTGATGCTCAGCTTTCTTTATAGTCCAACTCTCACATCCATACGTGATACTGGAAAAGCCATAGCTTTGACTAGACATACCTTAGTTGGCAAAGCGATGTCTCTGCTTTTTAATATGCTGTCTAGTTTGTGATAGTTTTTCTGCCAAGGAGTAAGCATTTTTTAATTTCATGACTGCAGTCACCATCTGCAGTGATTTGGGAGCCCAAGAAAATAAAGTCTATCACTGTTTCCATTGTTTCCCCATCTATTTGCCATGAAGTTATGAGACCAGATGCCATGATCTTAGTGTTTTGAATGTTGAGTTTTAAGCCAACTTTTCCACGCTCCTCTTTCATGCTTATCAAGAGGCTCTTTAATTCCTCTTCACTTTCTGCTATTAAAGTGATATCATATGCATATTTGAGGTGGTTGATATTTCTCCTGACAATCTTGATTCCAGCTTGTTATTCATCCAGCCCAGCCTTTCTCATGATGTACTCTGCATGTAAGTTAAATAAGCAGGGTGACAATATACAGCTGTGATGTACTCATTTCCCAAATTTGAACCAGTCTGTTGTCCCATGTATGGTTCTAACCTGCATACAAGTTTCTCAGGAGACAGGTTAGATGGTCTAGTGTTCCCATTGCTTTAAGAATTTCCCACGGTTTGCAGTGATCCACACAGTTAAAGGCTTTGTGTGTTAGTTGCTCAATCATGTCCAACTGTTTGCAACCCCACGGACTGTAGCCTGCCGGGTTTCTCTGTCCGTGGAATTCTCCAGGCAAGAATACTGAAGTGGATTGCCATTCCCTTCTCCAAAGGCTTTAGTGTAGTCAATTCCCTTGTTTTCTCTATGATCCAATAGATGTTGGTGATTTGATCTCTGGTTCCTGTGCTTTTTCTAAACCCAGCTTGAACATCTGGAAGTTCTCAGTTCACGTACTGTTGAAATCTAGCTTGAAGCATTTACCTTGCTAGCATGTGAAGTGAGGACAGTTGTACAGCAGTTTGAACATTCTTCAGCATTGCCTTTCTTTGGGATTGGGATGAAAACTGACCTTTTCCAGTTTTGTGGCCACTGCTATTTTTCAAATTTGCTGGCATAGTCAGTGCAGCACATTAGCAGCAGCATCTTTTAGGATTAGAAATAGCTGGAATTCCTTCACCTCCACTAGCTTTGTTCATAGTAATGCTTCCTAAGGCCCACTTGACTTCATACTTGAGGATGCCTGGCTCTAGGTGAGTGATCACACCATCGTGGTTATTTGGGTCATTAAGACCATTTTTACATAGTTCTTTTCTGTATTCTTGCCACCTCTTCTTAATCTTTTCTGCTTCTGTTAGGTCCTTGCCATTTCTGTCCTTTGTTGTTACCATCTTTGCATGAAATATTCCCTTGGTATCTCCAATTTTCTTGAAGAGATCACTAGTGTTTCCTATTCTATCATTTTCTTCTATGTTTTTGCATTTTTTACTTAAGAAGGCTTTTTAATCTCTCCTTGCTATTCTCTGTAACTCTGCATTCAGATGGATATATCTTTCCCTCTCCTTTGACTTTCACTTCTCTTCTTTTCTCAGCTATTTGTAAGTCCTCCTCAGACAACCACTTTGCCTTCTTGCATTTCTTTCTCCTTAGTATAGTTTTGTTCACCACCTCCTGTACAATGTTATAAATCTCTGTCCATAGTTCTTCAGGCACTCTGTCTACTAGATATAATCCCTCGGATCTATTTGTCACCTCCACTGTGTAATCATTAGGGATTTGATTTATGTCATACTTGAAAGGCCTAGTGGCTTTCCCTACTTTATTCAATATGAGTCTGCACTTTGCAATAAGAAGCTCATGATCTGAGCCACAGTCAGTTCCAGGTTTAGTTTTTGTTTGTTTGTTTTTGCTGATTGTACAGAGCTTCTCCATCTTTGGCTGCAAATAACATAATCTATCTAATTTTAGTATTGATCATCTGGTGATGTCCACGTGTGGAGTCATCACTTGTGTTGTAAGATGTTTGCTATGACTAGTATGTTCTCTTGGCAAAACTTTTAGCTTTTGCCCTGCTTCATTTTCTACTCCAAGGCCAAACTTGCATTATTTCAGGTGTCAACTAAAAAAGATGCACAACTTCAGAGTTGTGAGTTAAGTTTTATTTGGGGGTAAAATGAGGACTGCAGTCCAGGAGTCAGTATTCCCGATAGCTCCAAGAGACTGCTCCAGAGCGGCAGTGGGGAAAGGTCAACATATAAGGTTTTGGTGAAGGGGGAGTTCAATACCATTAAGTACTCATTTTACAATACGTTTTTTTAATTAGTCATGAGGGTATGAAGGCTTCCCTGTGGCTCAGCTGGTAAAGAATCCACCTGCAATGAGGGAGATCTGGGCTCAATCCCTGGGTTGGGAAGATCCCCTGGAGAAGGGAACAGCTACCCACTCCAGTATTCTGGCCTGGAGAATTCCATGGACTGTATAGTCCATGGAATTGCAAAGAGTCAGACTTTCACTTTCATGAGGATCTGATATCACCATGAAGAGATTTAGGGCTTCTCTAGATATGAGAAGTTTCAAGGATTGAGATCATAAAACTGTTCCTAAAAACATCCAACTATCCCTGGGCAAAGACCTGTCCCACCAGATTCCCTGGAGCACAGAGTGCCTCACATATCCCTGGCAAAGACCTGTCCCACCAGATTCCCTGGAGCACAGAGTGCCTCACTCCACCCTGAACTCCCTCAGGGTTTGTTGAAGGCCAAAGCTATAGCAGCATGGAGTTCAGTCTCCCTAGAGGCAGATGGCAAATGCCTTTGTTGGTCAGTCATTGGCAATGCTCTTGGTAAGTGCCAATTTGTAGCTGACACTGTCTCTTGACTTCCTACCCCTGCATTCCAGTCCCTTATGATGAAAAGGACATCTTATTTTGGTGTTAGTTCTGGAAAGTCTTGTGGGACTTCATAGAACCATTCAACTTCAGCTTCTTCAGCGTTAGTGGTTGGGGCATAGACTTGGATTACTGTGGTGGTATATGGGCAAAATGAGGACTGCAGCCCAGAAGGCAGCATCTCAGATAGCTGAAGAGACTGCTCCAAAGAGGCAGTGGGAAGAATGTCAATATATTAGGTTTTGGTGAAGGCAGAATTCATTACCATTAAGAACTCATTTTAGAAAAGGTTTTCTGTTAGTCTTGAGGATCTGATGTCACCATGAAAGGATTTAGTGTTTTCTAGATATGAGGAAGGAGATGCAAGGACTGAAACCTTAAAATCTGTTCCTAAAAACCTTCAACTGTCTAAAGACCTGTCCCACCAGATTTCCTGGAGCAGAGTGCCTCCCTCCACCCTGAACTCCCTCAGAAGATGTTGAAGGTCAACAGCTGCAGCAGCACAGGGTTCAGTCTCTGCAGAGGCAGATGGCAAATGCCTCGTTGTTCAGTCCTTGGCAATTCTCTTGGTAAGTGCCAATTTGTAGTTGACACACGCAAGAATGGATATATGCATATGTATGCCTGAGCCCCTTCGCTGTTCACCTGAAACTACCACAATATTGTTAATCATTTATACCCCAATACAGAATAAAAAATTAAAACAATAAAAACAATTAAAAAATGGGCCAAAGATCTAAACAGACATTTTTCCAAAGAAGACATGCATGCATGCTAAGTTGCTTCAGTTCTGACTCTTTGCAACCCTATGGATTGTAAAGAGTATAATTTATGTATATTAAGATATTTCAAAACTTAACATGACCACAATTCCTTAGTCAGCCAGCATCTAGAACAGTTTTTTGCAGTAACGGGGTTAAGTGAAAGCTTCTGAATTCATGGAAAACCCTTGGGTAAATCTTTCTTAAAAATCCCTTACAAAATTAGCTCTTTCCGCCATTCTTTCCGTGCTGCCATAATGATGTGTATGAACATCAAGAGTATCAGCAATGCTGAAAAGAGAGGCAAATGCCAAGTGCTTATTAGGCCAGGCTCCAGAGTCATCATGAGGTTTCCAAATATAGTGATGAAATACATTTATATTGGTGAATTTGAAATCACTGATGATCACAGGGTTGGAAAAATTGTTGTTAACCTGACATGGAGGCTAAATAAGTGTGAAGTGATCAGCCCCAGATTTAATGTGCAACTCAAAGATCTAGAAAAATGTCAGCTCACATCTTGTCAGTTTGGTTTTGAAGAACCTAAGCTACTCCATCTTGTCAAAAAGAGGACTCCATTTTGTGAGGTTCTGGGAAAAGACTTTGAAAATCACCCGACCTCACCCCACCATCCAGGAGCCAATCAGACCTCAGACCAAAATCTCCTGACTTTACCTCCAGGAATTTGTGGTTTGCCTAGGTAATAAGAACCAATCAGAAATCAACACACAACCCTTCGAAAGAGGGTGACCAATCAGATGTCCTCCAGCCTGGAAATCCCCTTTTACACGAATATACCCTATATAAGCAATGTAACCCAAAACTCGGGGCTCCTTCCCATTGCCGCTAGGTCAGTGATGGTGGGGGCCCCAGCTCGAGCTTGGTAATAAAGACTCTCTTGCTTTTGCATCGAACATCGGCTCCCTGGTGGTCACTGGGAGATTTCGTGACTTGGGGATAACAGTTTCATTGTACTGACAACCTCACCTGGCACCATGGACCATGAAGAAGCAAGAAGAAAACATATAGGAGAGAAAATCTTTGGATTTTTTTTTTCTAGGAAAGTAATGCATACAAATAAAATGCCTCAGAGGACAAAAACCCCCCAAATCCCTCACAAGATTAGATTCTAGAGTCTCTTTACCATCTGGTGGTAATCGTCCATTGGTGAACCCTTGTCCAACAAGATTTCAGAGAAATCATTCTTTTAAAAACAATTACTGCCTGTATGTCACTCTGTACATGGCATTAATTATTTCATCATTCATGATTACTAAATGCATTCTTAGTTATAAAGAAATCATGTCACTTCTAAATTGTTTCAGTTTTTTGAGACAATAAGCTGGCAGTACAAATAAGTACCAAAAATATCCAGCCACATATTTTAAAAAGACTCATATAGATGAGGTCTTTTCTGTGAAGAGATTTTTGCTTCCACAGGAAGGAAAATACAAAACTTATCTTTTATTCTTTAATTTACCTTCTCATAGGGCTTCCCAGGTGGCGCTAGTAGTAAACAACCCGCCTACCAGTGAAATAAGAGACACAGGTTTGATCCCTAGGTCGAGGAGACATCCTGGAGAAGGACATGGCAACTCACTCTAGTATTCTTGCCTGGAGAATCTCATGGACAGGGGAGCCTGGCTACAATCCATGGGATTGCAAAGAGTTGGACACGACTGAAGCGACTTAGCGCACAACCTCTCATAATCTTCCCCGCTAAGAATAGGTTAAATAAGTCATAGAAACAATTACTTGCACCTGTAAAGTATCAGACACTCCAGGTGTCCCACTCAAATTCCCTTGGCACTTAACATTTCTCAGTATGCAGACCCAAATTCCAACTGTTATTACCTCTTTGCCTCCAACAACCTGTCAGCCATATGTATGACAGGCTTTAAGTGTGAGAGAAATAACACATTTTCCTAAACCAAAGGCAACCCTTGACCAGGGACATATATAGAAATTCTCATATAAATACAGTTAAGGATTGAACAATATCCTCAAAAATTCATATGTTGAAATCCTCAGTTCAGTTCAGTTCAGTTCAGTCATGTCCAGTTCTTTGCAACCCCATGGACTGCAACCCCTGGTAATTCAGAATGTGACCTTATTTGAAGATAGAATCTTTACAGAGGTTGCTGCTGCTAAGTCACTTCAGTCGTGTCCGACTCTGTGTGACCCCATAGACGGCATCCCATGAGGTTCCCCCGTCCCTGGGATTCTCCAGGCAAGAACACTGGAGTGGGTTGCCATTTCCTTCTCCAATGCATGAAAGTCAAAAGTGAAAGTGAAGTTGCTCAGTTGTGTCCGACTCTTAGCGACCCCATGGACTGCAGCCCACCAGGCTCTTCTGTCCATGGGATTTTCCAGGCAAGAGTGCTGGAGTGGGGTGCCATTGCCTTAAGTTAAAATGAGGCCATAAGGATGGGCCCTCACCCAACACAACTGGAGTCCTTATAAAATGGGGGCATTTGGACACAGAGACTCACATCTACAAGACAAGGAGAGAGACCTAGAACACCTCCTTCCTTCACAGCCCTCAGAAGGATCCAGCTGGGCCGACACCTTGATTCCTGCCTCGGGCCTCCACAGCTGGCCTCCACAATACATTTTTGTTATTTGAGCCACTCAGTTTATGGCATTTCATGACAGCAGTTTTAGCAAACTAATAGAAATACCCATTTCCCTCACCCCTTGGGTGGAGTAACTCTAAGATAAGTGTTCTGTGCTGTTTCCTAAAATCCCCAGTGGGGTTCAGCTCATTTCCCATTATCGCCTCTGGCTTGATAAAACACTCTTTATTCTCTTCGTTTCTTCCCTTTTTCACTTCCTATTTTACTGGGGTGTTCTCTGGGCTCGCCTCTTGTGTAAATTATTGGATCTAGTCTCTGGTTTTAAAATCCAGACCTTGATGAACAGTCTAGAGATCTCTAGTGGGATTGATTCCAAGAAGAGATTATCTTCTTTTTTTTTTTTTTTGTCAGCAGTGTCTTGGCCAGTAACACCATCCAAGGGCTAACAATATCTGAGTATCATTATGAAATTCCACATAGCATCACCTTGGGCTGTGTTTATCAAATCATTTTTCATTCAGTTCAGTTCAGTTGCTCAGTTGTGAGACCCCATGAATCACAACACTCCAGGCCTCCCTGTCCATCACCAACTCCCGGAGTTCACTCAAACTCATGTCCACCGAGTCGGTGATGCCATCCAGCCATCTCATCCTCTGTCGTCCCCTTCTCCTCCTGCCCCCAATCCCTCCCAGCATCAGAGTCTTTTCCAATGAGTCAGCTTTTCACATGAGGTGGCCAAAGTATTGGAGTTTCAGCTTTAGCATCATTCCTTCCAAAGAAATCCCAGGGCTGATCTCCTTTTCATTACCACTCCCCTAGGGAGTCACTAAAAGACGCTTACTCCTTGGAAGAAAAGTTATGACCAACCTAGATAGCATATTCAAAAGCAGAGACATTACTTTGCCGACTAAGGTCCATCTAGTCAAGGCTATGGTTTTTCCAGTAGTCATATATGGATGTGAGAGTTGGACTGTGAAGAAGGCTGAGCGCCGAAGAATTGATGCTTTTGAACTGTGGTGTTGGAGAAGACTCTTGAGGGTCCCTCGGACTGCAAGGAGATCCAACCAGTCCATTCTGAAGGAGATCAACCCTGGGATTTCTTTGGAAGGAATGATGCTGAAGCTGAAACTCCAGTACTTTGGACACCTCATGAGAAGAGTTGACTCACTGGAAAAGACTCTGATGCTGGGAGGGATTGGGGACAGGAGGAGAAAGGGACCACCGAGGATGAGATGGCTGGATGGCATCACTGACTCGATGGACGCAACTCTGAGTGAAGTCCGGGAGTTGGTGATGGACAGGGAGGCCCGGCGTGCTGTGATTCATGGGGTCGCAAAGAGTCGGACACGACTGAGAGACTGAACTGAACTGAACTGAGGGAGTCACTTTAAACAGTTTTTCACCTAATTACTACACCCATAAAATTTTAATACTGCAGATATCCTGATTATGTGCTTAATGTATAGCTATGCTTTGTATATAAGAAGAACATTGTTTTGCCCATCAAGAACTAATTTTTACTCCCATGAGAACAATATTGCCCGTGTTGAGAATGCATGCCTTACACTCAGAGTTTCACTTTACATTGAAAATGGTACAACAGTGGACAAATGTCCATGGGCTCTGTTTTGCAAAAGAAGCTGCAGCCCTGACATAAAGGTAGAATGGCATTTTATTTATTTCTTTTCTTTTTTCTTTTTTTAAATATAAATTTATTTATTTAATTGGAGGTTAATTACTTTACAATATTGTATTGGTTTTGCCATACATCAACATGAATCCGCCACAGGTATACATGTGTTCCCCATCCTGAACCCCCCTCCCTCCTCCCTCCCCATACCATCCCTCTGGGTCGTCCCAGTGCAGCAGCCCCAAGCATCCAGTATCCTGCATCAAACCTGGACTGGCAATTTGTTTCATATATGATATTATACATGTTTCAATGCCATAGAATGGCATTTTAAAGGTGTGGCAAGTTGAAAATAACTTGTAGAGTTTGGGGTGCTGGCCTAAAAGATGAGGTATGGATTTGTTTGACTCTATTAAACTACAGTTGACTTACAGTGTTGTGCTTGATCTCCATTGTACAGCACAGTGATTCAGTGGGATATAGATATATATATATTCTTTTCCATTATGGTTTATCACAGGATATTGAACATAGTTCCCTGTGCTATACAATAACACCTTGCTATTTATCCATTCTCTATATAATAGTTTATATCTGCTAATCCCCAAGTCCTGTTCCTTCCCTCCCCTTTGGCAACCACAGTTCTGTTCTCTGTGTCTGTGAATCTGTTTTTATTTTGTAGATACATTCATTTGTGTCATATTTTAGATTCCACTTATATAAGTGATATCACATGGTGTTTGTTTTTCTTTTTTTGATTAATTAATTTATTTTAATTGGAGGCTAATTACTTTACAATATTGTAGTGGTTTTTGCCATACATTGACATGAATCACCCACAGGCGCACATGTGTTCCCCATCCTGAACCCCCCTCCCACCTCCCTCCCTATCCCATCCCCCAGGGTCATCCCAGGGCACAGGCCTGAGCACCCTGTCTCATGCACTGAACCTGGACAGGCGATCCACTTCACATATGATAATATACACGTTTCAATGTTACCCTCTCAAATCATCCCATCCTTGCCTTCTCCCGCAGAGTCCAAAAGACTTCTTTACATCTGTGTCTCATTTGCTGTTTCACATATAGGGTCATTGTTACCATCTTTCTAAATTCCATATGCGTTAGTATGCGTTAGTATACTGTATTGGTGTTTTTCTTTCTGGCTTACTTCACTCTGTATAATAGGCTCCAGTTTCATCCACCTCATTAGAACTGATTCAAATTCATTCTTTTTAATGGCTGAGTAATACTCCATTGTGTATATGTACCACAGCTTTCTTATCCATTCATCTGCCGATGGACATCTAGGTTGCTTCCCTGTCCTGGCTATTATAAACAGTGCTGCGATGAACATCGGGGTACACGTGTCTCTTTCAATTCTGGTTTCCTCGGTGTGTATGCCCAGAAGTGGGATTGCTGGGTTGTATGGCAGTTCTTTTTCCAGTTTTTTAAGGAATCTCGACACTGTTCTCCCTAGTGGCTGTACTAGTTTGCATTCCGACTAAGAGTGTAAGAGGATTCCCTTTTCTCCACACCCTCTCCAGGTGTATTTGTAGACTTTGGGATAGTAGCCATTCTGACTGGCATGAGATGGTACCTCATTGTGGTTTTCATTTGCATTTCTCTGTTAATGAGTGATGTTGAACATCTTTTCATGTATTTGTTAGCCATCTATATGTCTTCTTTGGAGAAATGTCTGTTTAGTTCTTTGGCCCATTTTTTGATTGGGTCTGCGGGGGACTGCCCGTGAAGGGTTAAGTCTTGGGAGCTGCTCGGCGTTATGCAGAGCCCTAGGACATGTTCCTAAGCTCCCTGTCCCGCCCCCCTGAAGAATTTATTACCCTTAAGGCTCCAGGACGTTTGGTTCTTGCAACATTTCATGGAAGATAGATTAGCTTATTGATAGAAGATAGATTATCTATTTGTGATGTACACAACGGTAAGGGTCTTGTGATTGTATTTGGAGATTAAGAACAATCTTGTGAATGTCAGAAGTCACGTACTTTATCCTATATATACTGCAGCACAATAAAGGAAGGCATCAGCCATTTTGGTCTGATCCTCTCAACCCCATCTTTCGTCTCTCTCTTATTTTTCTTAGCGGGGACGCTCCGTTTTCTCCCTATGCAGGTGTGACTCTTGCTTGTGCTGGCCGCGGCAGGGTCACTTATTTTTCTGGAATTGAGCTGTAAGAGCTGCTAGTATATATTTGAGATTAATTCTTTGTCAGTTGCTTCATTTGCTATTATTTTCTCCCATTCTGAAGGCTGTCTTTTCACCTTGCTTATAGTTTCCTTTGCTGTGCAAAAGCTTTTAAGTTTAATTAAGTCCCATTTGTTTATTTTTGCTTTTATTTCCATTACTCTGGGAGGTGGGTCATAAAGGATCCTGCTGTGATTAATGTCAGAGAGTGTTTTGCCTATGTTTTCCTCTAGGAGCTTTATAGATTCTGGTCTTACGTTTAGATCTTTAATTCATTTTGAGTTTATCTTCGTGTATGGTGTTAGGAACTGTTCCAGTTTCATTCTTTTACAAGTAGTTGACCAGTTTTCCCAGCACCACTTGTTAAAGAGATTGTCTTTTCTCCATTGTATATTCTTGCCTCCTTTGTCAAAGACAAAGTGTCCAAAGGTGCATGGATTTATCTCTGGGCTTTCTATTTTGTTTCATTGGTCTATATTTCTGTCTTTGTGCCATTATCATACTGTCTTGATGATTGTCAGTTCGTTCAGTTCAGTCGCTCAGTCATGTCTGACTCTTTGCAACCCCGTGAATAGCAGCACGCCAGGCCTCCCTGTCCATCACCAACTCCCGGAGTTCACTCAGACTCATGTCCATAGAGTTGGTGATGCCATCCAGCCATCTCATCCTCTGTCGTCCCCTTCTCCTCCTGTCCCCAATCCCTCCCAGCATCAGAGTCTTTTCCAATGAGTCAACTCTTCGCATGAGGTGTTTGGATATTGGAGTTTGAGCTTTAGCATCATTCCTTCCTAAGAAGACCCAGGACTGATCTCCTTTAGAATGGACTGGTTGGATTTCCTTGCAGTCCAAGGGGCTCTCAAGAGTCTTCTCCAACACCACAGTTCAAAAGCATCAATTCTTTGGTGCTCAGCCTTCTTCACAGTCCAACTCTCACATCCATACATGACCACAGCAAAAACCATAGCCTTGACTAGATGGACATTTGTTGGCAAAGTAATGTCTCTGCTTTTGAATATGCTATCTAGGTTGGTCATAACTTTCCTTCCAAGGAGTAAGCATCTTTTAATTTCATGGCTGCAATCACCATCTGCAGTGATTTTGGAGCCCCAAAAAATAAAGTCTGACACTGTTTCCACTGTTTCCTCATCTATTTCCCATAAAGTGATGGGACCAGATGCCATGATCTTCATTTTCTGAAGGCTGAGCTTTAAGCCAACTTTTTCACTCTCCTCTTTCACTTTCATCAAGAGGCTTTTTAGTTCCTCTTCACTTTGTGCTATAAGGGTGGTGTCATCTGCATATCTGAGGTTATTGATATTTCTCCCAGCAATCTTGATTCCAGCTTGTGTTTCTTCCAGCCCAGGGTTTCTCATGATGTACTCTGCATAGAAGTTAAATAAGCAGGGTGACAATATACAGACTTGATGTACTCTTTTTCCCAATTTGGAACCAGTCTGTTGTTCCATGTCCAGGTCTAACTGTTGCTTCCTGACCTGCATATAGCTTTCTCAAGAGGCAGGTCAGGTGGTCTGGTATTCCCATCTCTTTCAGAATTTTCCACAGTTTATTGTGGTCCACACAGTCAAAGGCATAGTCAAGAAAGCAGAAATAGATGTTTTTCTTGAACTCTCTTGCTTTTTCCATGATCCAACAGATGTTGGCAATTTGATCTCTGGTTCCTCTGCCTTTTCTAAAACCAGCTTGAACATCTGGAAGTTCATGGTTCACATATTGCTGAAGCCTGGCTTGAAGAATTTTGAGCATTACTTTACTAGCATGTGAGATGAGTGCAATTGTGCGGTAGTTTGAGCATTCTTTGGCATTGCCTTTCTTTGGGATTGGAATGAAAACTGACCTTTTCCAGTCCTGTGGCCACTGCTGAGTTTTCCAAATTTGCTGGCATATTGAGTGAAGCACTTTCACAGCATCATCTTTCAGGATTTGAAATAGCTCAACTAGAATTCCATCACCTCCACTAGCTTTGTTCGTAGTGATGCTTTCTAAGGCCCACTTGACTTCACATTCCAGGATGTCTGGCTCTAGATGAGTGATCACACCATCATGATTATTTTGGTTGTGAAGATCTTTTTTGTACAGTTCTTCTGTGTGTTCTTGCCACCTCTTCATAATATCTTCTGCTTTTGTTAGGTCCATACCATTTCTGTCCTTTATCAAGGCCATATTTGCATGAAATGTTCCCTTGGTATCTCTAAGTTTCTTGAAGAGATCTCTAGTCTTTCCCATTCTGTTCTTTTCCTCTATTTCTTTGCATTGAAAACTGAGGAAGGCTTTCTTATCTCTTCTTGCTATTCTTTGGAACTCTGCATTCAGATGCTTATATCTTTCCTTTTCTCCTTTGCTTTTTGCTTCTCCTCTTTTCACAGCTATTTGTAAGCCCTCCCCAGACAGCTATTTTCCTTTTTTGCATTTCTTTTCCATGGGGATGGTCTTGATCCCTGTCTCTTGTACAGTGTCACGAACTTCCATTCATAGTTCATCAGGCACTCTATCAGATCTAGTTCCTTAAATCTATTTCTCACTTCCACTGTACAATCATAAGGAATTTGATTTAGGTCATACCTGAATGGTCTAGTGGTTTTCCCTACTTTCTTCAATTTGAGTCTGAATTTGGCAATAAGAAGTTCATGATTTGTAGTATAGTATGAAGTCAGGCAGGTTGATTCCTCCAGTTCCATTCTTCTCTTTCTGGCTTACTTTGCTTAATATGGTAATCTCTAAATCCATCCATGTTGCTGCAAATGGCATTATCACATTCTCTTTAATGGCTGAGCAATATTCTGATACATATATATATATCTCACATCTTCTTTGTCCATTCATCTGTCAATGGAGATTCAGGCTATCTCCATGTCCTGGCTATTGTAAATAGTGCTGCTATGAACAGAGGAGTACATGTATTTTTTCAAATTATAGTTTTGTCTCAGTATATGCCCAGGAGTGGGATTCCTTGATCATATGGCAACTATATTCTTAGTCTTCTGAGGAAGCTTCATACTGTTTTCCTCAAGGAGAGCCTGTGCATCAGTGTTTTCCAGCCCTCTGTCAGACTGGGGAGGTGGGCACTCTGCTCCTTTCCCTCGGGGAACCCTGCAGGCCCCTACGAGTGCTCCTGATCATTGTTCACAGTGAACCACCTGTGTGTGGAAAACTTCCTGGGTACCAAGCCTTATGTCGAGAAGTTTAAGTGTCTTTGTCTCTCTTGAGCCCCTTCACGGCCCAGTGAGGTTGATGCCATTTAACCACATTTAGTAGAGAAGGAAATGGCAACCCACTCCAGTATTCCTGCCCAGAGAATCTCATGGACAGAGGAGCCTGACCAGCTGCAGTCCATGGGGTCACAAGAGTCAGACACAACTTAACAACTAAACCACCACTATACTATTTTCCATAGTGGCTGCACCAGCTTATATTCCCACCAAGAGCGCAGGAAGACTCCCTCTTCTCCACACGCTCTACAGCGTGATTACTTATAGACCTTTTAATGATGGCCATTCTAACTGGTGTGCTCTGGTACTTCACTGTTGTTTCGATTTGCATTTCTCTAATATTTATTTCATGTGCCTCCAGGCCATCTATATGTCTTCTTTGGAGAAATATTTAGGTCTTCCACCCATTTTTTGATTGGGTTGTTTTATTTTTTTTATTGTTGCTATTGAATTATAGGATCTGTTTGTATATTTTGAAAGTTGAGCCCTTGTCAGTTGCATCATTTGCAAATATTTTCTCCATCTATAGGTTGTCTTTTCATCTTGTTTATGGTTTCCTGGGCTGTGAGAAGCTCCTAAATGTGATTAAATCCCTTTTGCTTATTTTTGCTCTTATTTCTCTTGTGAGATATGGTCTTATATGGTGTATATATGGTCACAATATGGTACTGTGAGTTCTGACTCCAATAGGTAGAAAACACAGGCCTGGGAACCAAGAGGTAGGTTGACCTCTGTCACCATAGCTAACACTGGTCCACTTGGGGAATGTGTTCCCATCCCTTCAAATTTAGGCTCTGTGGATTAGAGTACCTGGCTCTAGGTGGTTGGCAGGGGATACGTCTGTCAAGAGACATAAAAGGGTTCCACTAAACTACCACTGATACCTGGTCATTTGGGGGCCTCATGCCAGTAGACCAGGAAGCCGAGAAAGGAGTTACTCAGCAGGAAAAGGTGACTGCCATGAGGAAAGGTGGGGAAGGAGGAATGTATCTGAAATTTGGGTGTTTCACTGAGTTGCCTCTTGATGTTGCCATGCCTAGTGATAAACATAAACTTCCAATTTCATCCAACAGAGTCTGACAAGAGTCTTAACCAGGGGCTAAGACCCCTTAGGGTTGAGGGTCTACGTTACCCCACCAGTCAAGCAAAGTGGACAAGCAAACGACCAGACAGCTGTGAAAGGAACTCCAGAATGTGTGTGCATCCGTTTGATGGTGCTGCCATAGCGAAGTACCGGAGACTGAGTGGCGTAAAGTTGGCTGCACAGTCATGTCCGACTCTGTGATTCCACAGACTGCAGCCTGTTCCGCTCCTCCATCCATGGAATTCTCTAGGCAAGAGTACTGGAGTGGGTTGCTATTTCCTTCTCCAGGGGATCTTCCCCATCCGGGGATTGAACCCAGTTCTCCCACATTGCAGGCAGATTCTCTACCATCTGAGCCATAATGGTGATCACTAATCTAGAGCCAGACATCTTGGAATGTGAAGTCAAGTGGGCCTTAGAAAGCATCACTACGAACAAAGCTAGTGGAGGTGATGGAATTCCAGCTGAGCTGTTTCAAATTCTGAAAGATGATGCTGTGAAAGTGCTGCACTCAATATGCCAGCAAATTTGGAAAACTCAGCAGTGTCCACAGGACTGGAAAAGGTCAGTTTTCATTCCAATCCCAAAGAAAGGCAATGCCAAAGAATGCTCAAGCTACTGCACAATTGCACTCATCTCACATGCTAGTAAAGTAATGCTCAAAATTCTCCAAGCCAGACTTCAGCAATACGTGAACCGTGAACTCCCTGATGTTCAAGCTGGTTTTAGAAAAGGCAGAGGAACCAGAGATCAAATTGCCAATATCTGCTGGATTATGGAAAAAGCAAGAGAGTTCCAGAAGAACATCTATTTCTGCTTTATTGACTATGCCAAAGCCTTTGACTGTGTGGATCACAATAAACTGTGGAAAATTCTGAAAGAGATGGAAATACCAGACCACCTGACCTGCCTCTTGAGAAAGCTATATGCAGGTCAGGAAGCAACAGTCAGACCTGGACATGGAACCACAGAGTGGTTTCAAACAGGAAAAGGAGTACATCAAGGCTGTATGTTGTCACCCTGTTTAACTTCTATGCAGAGCACATCGTGAGAAACGCTGGACTAGAAGAAACACAAGCTGGAATCAAGATTGCCATGAGAAGTATCAATAACCTCAGATATGCAGATGACACCACCCTATGGCAGAAAGTGAAGAGGAACTCAAAAGCCTCTTGATGAAAGTGAAAGAGGAGAGTGAAAAAGTTGGCTTAAAGCTCAACATTCAGAAAACGAAGATCATGGCACCTGATCCCATCACTTCATGGGAAATAGATGGGGAAACAGCGGAAACAGTGTCAGACTTTATTTTTGGGGGCTCCAAAATCACTGCAGATGGTGACTGCAGCCATGAAATTAAAAGACGCTTACTCCTTGGAAGACAAGTTATGACCAACCTAGATAGCATATTCAAAAGCAGAGACATTACTTTGCCGACTAAGGTCCGTCTAGTCAAGGCTATGGTTTTTCCTGTGGTCATGTATGGATGTGAGAGTTGGACTGTGAAGAAGGCTGAGTGCCGAAGAATTGATGCGTTTGAACTGTGGTGTTGGAGAAGACTCTTGAGGGTTCCTTGGACTGCAAGGAAATCCAACCAGTCCATTCTGAAGGAGATCAACCTAGGATTTCTTTGGAAGGAATGATGCTAAAGCTGAAGCTCCAGTACTTTGGACAACTCATGCGAATAGTTGACTCATTGGAAAAGATTCTGATGCTGGGAGAGATTGGGGGCAGGAGGAGAACAGGACGACCCAGGATGAGATGGCTGGATGGCAACACAGACTCGATGGACGTGAGTCTGAGTGAACTCTGGGAGATGGTGATGGACAGGGAGGCCTGGCGTGCTGCAATTAATGGGGTCACAAAGAGTCAGACACGACTGAGCGACTGAACTGAACTGAGTGGCTTAAACAATGGAAATTAATTTTCCCACAGTTCTATAGGCTGGAAGTCCAGAATGAAGTTGCCAGCAGAATTGGTTTCCTCTGAGGCTCTCTCTTCAGCTCACGGGCAGCTGCCCTCTTGCTACCTCTTCACACAGTCATCCCTTTGTGCAAACTCACCCCTAGTGTCTCTTCTTCCTGTAAGGACTGGATCGGGGCTCCACTCTGAAGGCCTTACTTCAACTTAATCACCTCTTTAAAAGCCCTGTCTCCACAATGTTCACGCACGTATCGAGAGTTTGAACATATCAATTTAGGGGAACAGAATTCCTAACAGTGTGGTAGAGGAAGATGATGATTAATGTCAATTATGGACTCAGGACCGTCTGTAGCAGTAGGTACTAGAGCTCGTTGTACTAAACTTCCTGGTGCGTGTGTGTCTTTTGGAAGCTGAGACTTGAAGAAGTGGTGACAGGAGGCAGTGAAGTGCATGCGGGATGCAGGAGGACCTGAGCCACGCAGGGGTCAGCACTCCCAGCGCTCTGGCAACATCCCCTCCGCGTCTATCACTCCCTCACACACCAGCCCAACTTCCAACTGCCAGGAGGCACACAAGGACTCTTTGGCAGCTGGAAGCCATTCTGACAGTGTTCACGGCAGGCCGGAAATGCCAGGGAATGATGCCTCCCAGGAGCAGTGGTCTACCTGTGATGGGTGGGAGTTGGTGAATGACTACCCCAGCTCGCTCCCCTTGGGTGAGCTCTCTCTGAGGTTCAGACCCCACAGTCACTCAAGAGTCCTGGCAGCTGAAGCTCATGGCTCACAGTGTTTCCTTTTCTTTCCTGTCTTACTTCTCCACTTCTATCCCCACTTCTGGGATCACCCCCTGAAAAGTACCTGCACTCAAATCCTTATCCCAGGGTCTGCTTCTGGTAGAACCCAAATTAAGGTGCTGACAGTCTGCAGGATAGCCCATACCTACTAATTTATCACGTGAACTTATTTAACTGGCTTTCTTGACACTCCTCTGTCACCTGATCATTTCTCTAGCTACGTTAGCTTCTTCTAGGCCACTAATTCTTACATATTTACCACCGTGTGTCAGGTGCTGGGATATAAGCAAGAAAAACAATGAGGGACCTTGCTGTCATGGATACTACAGTCTAGGAGGGAAGCCAGACTTTGAACAATTAATTTTAAGAGGGAATTCTGTAATAACAAGGAAAATGTGAAAGTGGGGAAGGAGACGTCAGTGGAAGTCTGCCAAGCCCAGAGGCAGGGAAGCTACCTCCCCGAGAAAGGGACCCTACATTTGGCTCCTGAAGGGTTAGTAGGAAGTGGCATGGTGCCAGTCTCTGTCTGGCTTCCCTGACTAGAAGTTTGTCCTTCCATGATCTAATGGTAGCAAATGTGACAAGGAGTGAAAGAGAGTTTCGAAGAGAGGTACAATGAACATGAAAATGCAAAATAAACACCAAATCACCAAGAATGTTTATTTCACTTCATATCAAACTGGCAGAGCAATAAAATAAAAATATTTTCAATTCCTAAAACATTTTACATCAGTTACACTGACCAATAGAGAGAAAACTGAAATCCCTGAGGACCTGCTAATAATAAATAAAATACTTAAAAATAGAATGTTCTGAGTTCAAAGGAAAATTTCCTGAGCCTGTTCATTTTGGGGAAGTCAATGGCCCTTTGCAAACTTCAGTTTCTCAAAAGGATATCCAGCTGATGCAAGCGTCCGGCCATGACAAGAAGCTGCCTCTTCCAGCAGCACCTTATGCAAAAAGGGGAAATAATCAGCCTTCCTTCAGTCACTTTGTCCATACTTCTGGGAAAGCTATGCACAGAGCAGAAAAGGAAAGTGTTTGCTCTTTGTGGCATGTTACAACCATGCCAGTGTGATTTTAACTTGTCATTAACTAAAATGCACTGTTTACTCAGTGTGAATTTTAGACCAAGGTACACAGTCTCTGGGCTGTTTGTGGGTGACCAAACAAGACTCAGATACTTGTGAGGGGGTAAGACTGACACTTTTAAAACTCCAGGATCTAACAAGGAGAAGCTTCTCTGTGAAGACTCAAGATTGAGTACCGGCTTTGTAAGTCTGAAATTCTCTTCGGGGATAGAGTCAAAACACCATATTTTATTGATTCTAGGATGTATTGTCCCCTACACTTTAGAAACTCAAATTCCAGTGGGCTTGGCCATTGTCACAAGCATCAGCTCCTCTACTGACTTTCTTAGCGGCATATAAATAATGGGATGTTTTACAATGAATCGCTTCTTAGATTAAATATGGTGCTCTGTAGTTCAGTATACATAGTGAGCCATATAAAAATAAACCTGACATTTAAACCCTGGTAATTGCTTCAGCTGAAAAGATGCCAGCAAAAACTTTGGTGTCTCAAATTTCAACATGAGCATCACAGCCTCAGGAAGCATTAGAAGGACGATAATGTGGGATGAGCTTGCCCTCCACTTTTGTGTCTGTCCCTAACTGTAGGGAGATTGATTTCACACTTCTGGGCCCCATTTCCTCATCTGCAAAATGAGAAAGTGCTATCAGATGGCCCTTACATCTTCCAGCCAAAAAGGAAGGTGATTTTGAATCTTGCACCACTGAGAGTTATGTGTCACCATGGAAATTCCATAGCCACGCTGCCCTCAAAGGCTAAGGAGCTTCTTGAGCGGGTTTCTGGCTCAGACTCCTCTTCACCCTTCTCTGCCCCAAACCCCAAGTCAAAGGTTTAAATCCAAAGACTTTCCTGAATCAAGTAGAAAACATACAATTTTAGTAACTTGATTAGGAAAGGATAATTCTTCAGTCTTGGGCAATTTACAGACTTTTAAAAACTGCAGAACTCTACTAGATTAAGTTGAACTAAATAACTGCCATAAATTTAAAAATATTAAAAAATCATAGCAAGGGTTCACTTCAAAGTCTTCATGATTGACATAATTTCCATAGATTCTGCTGCTTTAAGTGCTTCCTTCCATGCCTTAGAAGCGCCAGCCAGAAAATGCTTTGTTTCCTGAAAGAAATAACAGAGACATTTCATTTGAATCAACTATTCACATCAGCACCCTGCTCCTACATTGTGATTTTATTCAACGAGAACAATGTGCTTGGTCAAGGAGAATAAATAGTGAGAGATGAGTATTTCAAGTGATGAAAAATGGAATTTTTTTGGCCAAGCAGCATGTGGGATCTTAGTTCACTGAACAGGGATCAAGCCCATGCTCCCCTGCAGTGAGTCTTAACCACCGGATCGCCAGGGAAGTCCCCATAAAATTTTATATTTTTGATATATATATTTTAATTCAAAAGTTATAATGTTTTTACCTAAACACATTAGGATTAAAAACAAGAATAGCAAGCAGCTAAAATCAACAATTGCAGAACAAATGCAAATCCTTAAACCTTCCTATTTAAATGTCATTTCCAAAGTTTCATTCAAACTATTTTAAATGTTGTGGTAAGTCATTTAACTAAATTATTAATAAAGGCAGACTCTCTCTTTAAAATTCTCTTAAATTCAGTCAATTACACATTTGGATTCCTGTTCCTTGAGCTGACGCAGACACTAATGAGGCCCAGTAAAATGACCTAACTTGAGTAAACGTGTTGGTATGGACATCTTGCATTCAAACGGCAAATTCTTGGGCTCTGAGAACTAGAGTTGTTGGGTCAAATGCTGTTATTAAGCAGCTAGAATGTATGATTTATCCAAAGAGATGAAGGAAAGAAAGAGAGCAGAAAAAGAGAAAGCAAAGAAGGAAGGAAGGAAAATAAAGACAGGGGAGGGAGGAAAAGAAGAGAGGAGGGAGGGCCGGGGAGGAATGAGAGAGAAAGGAAGAGAGGGAGGGAAGAAAGGAAGGTAAAAAATAAAAAAGAAGTTTGTGGCATTGCCAATGCCCTGCCATACAGTCGTTACTGCCTGGTATTCTAGAGAGCAGGGTCCACCTTTGAACGCCAAGTCATTGATTTCCCGTGTCCCTACTCTACCTTTAAAATGCACTGGGCCTCTTTCCATGAGGAAGAGAGATTTATGAAATGAAAAAGTGATAACTGGCTGACTACAATTTGTTTGTAGGTCAGAAATTTATATACAGTTAGAGGATGAGGATTTTTATGTCTTCAATATTCACTATCTTTCACAGCAAAGGTCTTTAAATACTACATATACTTCTTAAGCAATTTAAAGACTTACATGTAAACGTACATAATATGCTAGCTGAGTATTTCTGTCTAATCGATTTTGTTTCATAAGAGACAGTGAATTTCACCAACGCCAAACCGAGAAGCGTGGGAGAGAGACTTTTCCAGTTCCACTGTGACTCTCTGAATCCTACCCACCCCTCCTGTCACTCCCAGGAAGACACTAAGATCAGTAACATGCAAGAAGATCAACTCTTTAAAAGAGCTTTTTAATGAAAGAAGCAAGAAATTAGCACTGTAGACAAATTACACACATGGATAGATGAAAAGAAAACCTATGATCTGTTTAGGAAGATATCCTTTCAGAGGTTTTCTTTGCTCGTATATACATGTATATGCCCATTTGGGTTAAAAGAATTACAGTTCACGAGGAGTTTCATTTGGTAATGTTTTGTCTTCAGAGACATTCCCTCCAGTTGGTATTGCCTTGGGGCATGTTGAGTGCCAGTGCCAGCACCTGAGTGCCATACAGGACACCTTTGCAGCCACCGTGGGCTTAGCAGTTCTGCTCCAGGAGCCTTTGTGCTTTACTCATGAGGTCAGAGTACTAATCACCTGGTGCGTGATGATGCTCTTACCCATGGGATTTCCCAGGCAAGCATACTGGAGCGGGTTGCCATTTCCTCCTCCAGGGACTCTTCCCCACCCAGGCATTGAACCCGTGTCTCCTGTATTGGCAGGTGGATTCTTTGTCACTGAGCCACCTGGGAAGCTCATATTTGTTTGTAGCAGTGCCTTAAGTATAGGTGTGCAATAGCCACAAAAGAGATTAACAAGAGCAAATAAAGTGTTCAAGAATAAAGGGGAAATGTCCTCATTCAAGTAGGTAAGGAATGGTCTTGGTACCCTCCCAGCTGTGGGAACCAGAGAGGCCATTCTGCAGGTGCACCAGGCCCACCAGTGTGAGACCTGACGCAAGGCATTGTTTGTTTGCAGTCATATTGCAAGGAAGCTTCAAAGACTCCAAAACTACAGTCACTAGTCTAAACGCAACTTGATTCTGTGAAGATGAAAGGTTCTTACCACTGATGTTACTGATAGATCAAACTGTAGTTATTATCAAGCAAAGAGTAATCAGGGTCATCTGCAAAGGGCAGAACAGAGAGCAACACTAAGTTAACATTTCTTCATGATAAGATCTTAGCCCTTTCCAAATCAAACCATTCCACTCTGAGTCTGGTGACTGCTATTTTCTAAGAAGAAAACATATTTGGCAACAAAACCTACAAATAATAGTCATAACTACAAGCCAGAAAACATACTGGAAATTTCTATTAGCATTTCTTTGCCCTTTTTCATCCTTGCCCAGCTATCATTCCCCACAGTAAAATCATCTTCAGAAATGGACAAAAATAAGTCCCATATTATCAAGTGGTAATTAAAAGGCTATGAGAAATAATTAACTTACATCCTTACAGAGTTCCAAGATGTAATTTCAGCCACTAAATTTTTGCTAAGATACTAAATGCAGCCTAAGATGTCTCCTCCCTCTTCCCTTGAACATAGGTAGGTATATCTTTTATTCAAATAATAGGTATTTGCTCAGAACTGGCTATGTGCCCAGTACCGTGTTACATTTTGTGATTGATTCAGGAGAAAACAAAATGTCTGCCTTCAAGGATCTTGTAATTACCCAGGGAACACAGGCTAACAAAAAGCACTAAATATTTCATTCTCCCAGGGGCATTATAGGATTTCAGAGAGAAAAAGACACCAGAGTGATTCCTGAAAGATCCAACTGTGGGCAGTGCACAAAACATATTAGGTTATATGTTTCTAGACATCTTCTATAAATTATATTTCAGTGTCATCCAAAGGAAACTATATCTCAGTTTGGCCATTTTCATGGCCTAAGTTAAACTAGTCTCTTAGTAAAAATCCCTTATAAGTTTCTTTTGGTACTTGAGCAACTGAATTCTCTTGGATAAGCTATAAAACAGAACACAAATTACCAAATTCCACTCTGACAAAAAGTATTATAGTTTCTAATAATAAGTTCATTCTCTTGGAAATTTTATTCTGTTTATTCCCTTCCCTCCTTTTATTTCAAAATTCTAGCTACTCAACCTTAAATAAAACCTGACCTAAGATTTCAAATGATCTTTCTTGGTGGCATACCTGGTAGGCTTTTAGGATTTGGGAGAGGTCCTCTCCTGTAAGAAATGGAAACCAAAATCTTTCAGATAAGTTCTTGCTGTTTTTTCTAATTTTCTACTTCACTCTACAAACATACTGCATGCTAGTCACATTGGGTTTCTGCTCTGGAGGGTTAAGAAGACTTCAGATGAAACAAAAGCTCTGCAGCACTGACCTCCTGGATCTAGGCTGCAAATACTACCCTATGCTAGGGAGTAGGATGCCCAGAGCTCTGCTCCGCAGCCCAGAAATCTATTGTGTGGGCCAGAGTTCCTGATCACCTTGGACAGTCTTCACGTGCAAAACAGGAAGTCAAATAGCTCCTACCTCACCCTGAGAATTAAAGGAAACAATTCCTAGTAACTGCTTTGAGCAGCACTTAGCATTCTTTTTCATAAATATTTATTATTTATTTATGTGTTTGGGTGCGCTGGGTCTTTGCTGTAGCACACAGGCTTCTCTAGTTGTGGCAAGCAGACTTAGTTACCCCGTGGCATGTGGGATCTTAGTTCCCCAATCAGGGCTAAACCTCTGTCCCTTGGATTGGAAGGTGGATTCTTAACCATTGGACCACCAAGGAAGTCCTGCGCTTGGCTTTCTCCCTACTCAAACACTCCCCTATCTTTTTAAAATTTGGACTGAAAATTCAACAGCTTAGATTTCAGGGTGACTGTATGTAAAAGAGAAGCGTCTCTTCCCTCAGAATCCTTTATATCAGGGGCAGCAAATCTTTTCTGTAAAGGGCCAGAGAGTAAATGATTTAGGCTTTGCTGGCCACATGGCATTTCTATCTCAATGCTACCCATCTCCACCATGAAAGCAGCCACAGACAGAAGGGAAACAGATGAGCAGCAAAACTCTACATATGAACACGGATGTTCACGTTTTATGTGATGTTCACGTGGCACAAAAGAGTTTCCTTTCCATTTTTCTCAACCATTTACAACGTGAAAACTGTTCTTAACTTATAGGCCCTACCAAAACAGGTAGGCTGGATTTGACTCACAGGGAGCCAGAGTT
This sequence comes from Capra hircus, assembly GCF_001704415.2. NCBI lineage: Eukaryota > Metazoa > Chordata > Mammalia > Artiodactyla > Bovidae > Capra > Capra hircus. Next base: position 45,997,623 of record NC_030831.1, read on the forward strand.
TGCCAACTCTTGCTTTCTACAGGAAAGGTCTAGGATTGGGACTCCCCAAGTGGTCCAATGGCTAAGATTCCGAGTTCCCAATGCAGGGAGTATGGGTTCAATCCCTGGTCAGGGAACTAGATGCTGCAACTAAAGATCCTGTGTGCCGCAAGTAAGACCCGATATGACCAAATAAATAATAAATAAATAAGTAAAAATCAATAAATATTATTAATAGAAAAGTATAGGATTCATGCATAAGTAATAATAATCACACTCAAGCATGACACAATCCTCCTTAAACTATGACTAGTACAGTCCATTTAACATTTGTCCTAAAAACACTATTTCCAAAAATCCAGAAACCTCTCTAAGCAAATGCAATGGTAGACACATTCTGATTCTAACATGTTCGTATTAGAATTGGAACACTAAAAATAACAATGCTCATTAAAAGAACTTTTCTTTTTTTGGCCTCATTGCAGCATGTGGCATCTTAGTTCCCCAACCAAAGATCAAACCTGAACTCCCTGCAGTGTGGAGTCTTAACCACTGGACCACCAGGAAGTCCCTAAAAGCACTTTTCTCCATGTGAAAGAAAGCTGGATATTACCTTGCCGAGTTAGGCCCTGTAGCCTTTCCTGGTGGAGCTGCATTCTTCTGGGGGCAGTAAAAATTCTCATACATGATGGGTGCTAGGGAATCATCAAGACATAAAACATTAAGAAGCTGATGACTTCCATTCTCAATGACATGTGACACAAAAGACTGATAGAATTGCTTGAATAGCATCCCCCAGCCTATCACTCCATTCACCTGGTGGAGTCTGTCCAGTTCTGCGGTGATTCACAAAGTACTCAATGTCCTTCTCGATACTGCACATCTCTAAACTCTTACGGACTTTTTCATACATCTAAAAAGAAAAGAAGATAAATCAAGGTAGAGGTACGTCCATAAAAATGGTGGCATGGAGTATTAAAATGGGAGGTTTGATAAATGGCTATTTTCCAAATTTTGTCTTCAAAAGAAAAAAAAATAAATAAAAGATACCACAATGTCCTGGACTCACATAGAGGGATTTCTTTGATGTATAGCTGCTATTACATTTTTTTTTTAAAGATGACAAAAAATAATATCTTTGTAGCAGCACAGTAATCTTGGCAGAAAGACTTTTAAAAAAATGGATGGGATGAAGAGAATAGACACCAAGTCCCATGATGAATCCTACACACAAATGCAAAGACAACTGGAGAAAAGTCAGTCAATCCTACCTGTTTTCTGGGTGTTATTCTTCAAAACTGAATGTCCCATCTAAGTGAGAGTGGCTATTTCTTAGGAAAGAAGGTTGTGATAATTTGATTCTGGTCCCTCTGAGACCTGGGAACCCAGGACAGTTGCTGTGCATGAGTTAAACCTGGGTCACTAGTGGCCCTTAACACTGCTGACGTTAAACCTTAAGCCCTGGAGTAACCATTAGCCTGGGCGTGGCTCAGCCTGCTAGTTCCTGGTACTTACTGTCCTAGAGTGACTCCGTTCCAGACTGGAGCAGTCCCTGGGACTCACGTTCATGTTGTTACATCTCTGTTTTCCTTAAATTAAACTGCATTTGGGTCCTTTCTTTGCTCTCCTGCCCTAATTGTGAATTTCTCAATGAGAGACTCATGATGGTAAAGTGAGCCAGGAGTCACGCAAGTTAGGTGTTTATCTGGGTCCATACTCACTGTGTATGCAGTCACTGTACCTACCTGGGCCTCTAATGACAGGGGATGAACTAACAAATGTCTCTGACTCCTCCCACTCTACGAATCTAATATGCAGAGCATCCTCCATGGATAACTCTGACTCACCTCATCACTTGTGACGCATTGTTGTGAGAGCTGATTCATATGTAACCACAGTGCATTTCGAAAGAAGTTTATTCGTTCACATTCTTGAGTCTCAAACACCTGTAGAAACATGTACACACATGCAGAGAAAGGGTCTAGACTGGTTATGATGTAAGAAACAATTTCAACCTTGAATTATCTGTAAGCTTATAGTCTCATTTAGTGTACTCCCACCCACCGCTGAGGAAGCTCATACACTCTTAACTCCGGCAAATGGATTTTAATAACATACTAACACAAATAGGACTGGATACAGTTTTGCACATAAGAGGTGATGGTGAACCCAGCCGTCAGCGTTCTAACCTGAATTGTGGCTCACATTCTCCACTGCCTAATGGACATCTGCATGTGGGTAGCTTGCCAGAGCCTCCAATGCAAAGTTTTGCCCTCAAGTTTCCCTGATGGTCCAGTGGTTGGGGGTGTGCTTTGCATTGCAGGACACATTTCAATGCAGAATTTGCAATGCTAATTCAGTCCCTGGTCTGGAAAGATCCCACCAGCCGCAGGGCAGCTAAGCCTGTGAGCCACAGCTACTGAGCTTTTTGCACTCTGGAGCCCACAAGTCACCACTACTGAAGCTCATGAGCCACCACTACTGAAGCCCACACCCTCCAGAGCTTGTGTTCTGCAACAAGAGAAGCCCGTGCACCACAAACTAGGGAATGGCCCCCATTCGCCTCGACTTGAGAAAGTCTGATTTCAGAGGCCTGGAATTGGTCTGATAATAAGATCTGCATCTAACAAGGATGTTGGTACAGGTCCCAGGACCTCCCTTTGAGAACCACTGGTAAGAAAAATGTGTAGACACGGTGACAGAAACTTGAGGAAGTTTCCAGGTAGAGTCTTTATTTCCTCCGGGACACTGTGAGGCAAGTGTTGAAAATGAGGAGGGCCATGGCGAAACGAAAGGTGTGAGAATAAAAATCTCTAAAGCCATCTCTGTTGCTCCCTGCACCCCTTTGTCACAGAGAAAGGCGAAGCTTTCAGTGGAAAGTCACCAAGAAAGTGAAAGTGAAAGTAGCTCAGTCGTGTCTGACTCTGCGACCCCATAGGCTATACAGTTCATGGAATTCTCCAGGCCAGAATACTGGAGTGGGTAGCCTTTCCCTTCGCCAGGGGATCTTCCCAACCCAGGGATTGAACCCAGGTCTCCCGCTTTGCAGGCAGATTCTTTACCAGCTGTACAAGGGAAGCCCTGGACGTCACTAAAGAATTAATTGATTCAGCTGCTTCATACCTGCGAACCAAACAGAGCAAGGCCATTGACAGAATGCAACAGCACGATCAGGATGGGCAAGAAGCAGAAAGACAAGGTTTGCAAGAAAACATTCCAGTCCTTTCATCCCCTACTTAAAGTCCACATTTCTAATTTGCCTTCAAGCAATTCTACGAAAGTAGAGGGAGAAAGACCCGCCCGTGCGCTTCCAGGTACCTCGCAGGCCTTGATGTGCTCGCTCTGCCACTCATTCCGGACCTTGTCCAGCGTGTTGACGTGCAGCATGTACACCTTGTCTGCAATGGAGGGGAGGGGCCTGGGTCTGGAAACTGGGAGGAGCGGGGCTCGCAGACCTAGCACCCAGGCCCCTCCCGAGAGCTCACAGGGCTCCTGGGGACTCTGAAGGCTGGAAGGCCATAATTACATCTCACCCTCATCATAGCTTTGTGAAAAATAAGCAAAGGCAGGCATCACTTTCTTTCCAAAGAAAAGCCAGAAATGTTCCAAAGAAAGAGAACTAAAGGCTGACAGAAAAAAAAAAAAAAAATTCACCAGGGTTTCCCTCTACCTCTTTCTATTTTGAGGAAAATTAAATGAGGCAGGCAGAAAAGTGAACTAGCAAGTCACTTCAGTTTTGGATTCAGAGACTTAAGGCACCACGGTCATGAGAGGTTTGTCTCTTGCAGGAAACTCTGGGAATTAGAAGCCTTTGCAAACTCTTGGTTTGGATCCTTAGATTTCAGTGATGATGAGACCTCACAACTTGGCTGTTTTTTTCACAGCAGAGAAGACGTATCAGGGATGAAATGGGGTTTTAAGATGATTGTACCCAACAAGTAAGAATGAGTACATGATTTCAAAGCAGCTATCACATGACCCAACCGCTCCACGCCCCCATGCCATTCAGTCACCTGTCAGGTGCTTAGCATGAGCTAAGCAGGCAGGGGCCAGAAACTGCTGCCTCTTTTGCTTCTCCCACTTTCCAGGGTTCTGATATACCCCCCTTCCCTGCCTCCCTTCCTTCCCTCTGTCCCTCTCTTCTTTCCTTCAGATGCCTTGCTAATCCTATGGTACAGGCATATATTCATTATTGTAAGGTATATAAACTACCTTTCTCAGACAGATTTAGCCCCACCACCATCCTCCCCCATCCATTGGAGCACACCCCTCACCCGAGTCTTCTACTGCAGTCTTTGAAGTTGCCAGTTTCACAAAAAGCTATGAGGACCAGGAAAAAACAACAAGAAGTCAGGAATGCTGGGCCAGGCTTCTAAAGGCAAAACAGGTTTAAAAGCAAAGTCTGTGAAGAGACAAGTTCTAAGTCATACCTGTGTTTCTCTTGTAAGTTAATCATTCAACTTGCCCTCTAATCTTCCTAAAACATATCCCTACCTTCTGATTGCTAACAATCTTTATCCAGATTTCATAAAATTCAATTTATAAAAGACCCAAGCAGGAGGCAGCCTCGTTATAAGAACAGATGAGATGGAGTTTTGAAGAAAGATGAAAACATCAGAACCCCTCCCCTATGACCAGGTTTCTCTAGCTCTTCCCTAACCCTCAAAATAGAACATGGGTTTTTCTGGCTCAGAGGACTCTAATAGCCTGAAGGAGGGTATTGCCAGGAGCTTAGAGTGCAAGTCCATTTTTTGTCTGTTTGTTAAGATCATTCATTGGCTCTAGCTTGACATATGCGAATCTTGGATTTTTCGGGCTGTTGGCTCTCCCAGGTACCTTTTCTTGTTGCTTCGGGTTTGCCACGTTGGCACTGCGGTGGACAGCCTGCTCTGCTTCATCTTTGTCTCGGCATTTCTGCTCATAGTTCTTCTTTGCCTTTGTAGTTATGAGACAAAAGAGGACCAAAACAGATAAGCAGACAGTGACTCTGAGGAGCAGCCGCCCTAACCGCCCCCACCCCAGCCAGCAAATAAGAGGGCATGCTGATCAGGGCTGTGATCGCCTCTAGACTGTGTGTGCTCAGAGCAGCTGCTCTTTTTAGTCTATCTTTGGAAGACTTCTCCATCCCCTTTCCAAATCATGTATGTAGTGGCAACCTGGTCAAGGAACTAACAACTCCTATTTGGCAAAAACGAAGTCCATGAACTTTAAAAATTTACTGAAACAAAAGACTGAATACGAATCAGGCAAAATCAAATACTGATGTAACTAGAGGATGTGTAATCCAACATTTATTCATTACACTCAGAACTGAGATGCAATGATTTGGTCCTGATAACTATAACTAACAATGCTTCAGTATTCTCATGTGCCTCGTTACAGCATATGGGCAGTGGAGAGGGCACCAATCTCATCATTTCTGTAGCTCAAGGTGGTCATGCTCCTTCTTGATTTAAAGAATTCTGGTTTTGGTAGCTTAAAAGTAGGTGTGGTCTCTCCTGTGCTACCATTACTATTAGCAGTGTGTAATCAGTTCACAAAGTACACTTACTGAATCAAATAATTGTGTTTCAACTCTTGAAGCCAAGACTTAACTTGTTCAAACAAAGCAAAGCTGTGAATCAGTTGGCTAATGAATAAAAAATGATAAACCCCCCAAAAATGCTTGACTAAGAATGAAGACACCTTTGCAGAGCTGGTTTGTGCTCATCAAATATCTCACATGCTCTCCTACACTTCTCAGCTTCCCCTGCAATTCAATTGGGGTTAACACACACACATACATATAATACATATATGCCATAATTTTCTTAACCTACTCTCTACTGGTGGACATTTATCCTATTTCCTATTTTTATTACATAAAAACACTCCAATTTTTACTGTGGGTAGTGTGAATTTACAGACCAAATTCCTAGAAGCATAATTGTTTGATAAAAGAATATATACATACTTCCCTCCAAAATGGTTGCCCTCATCTATACTCGTATAAACACATATGTGAGGGTATGGTGGGCTCATATTCTTACTAACACTAAAATAAGACAATGCTTTTAACCTTTTCTAATACTAGAAGCATATCCCTTTTTAATTTGCATTTTATCTCATTGCTAAGGTGGTATATCCTTTCTACTCCATGTCTTTTACCTTTTTTTTTTTTTTTTGGAGCATTATAATTTTAATTGATTTTTAAAAGCTCAGTCTATACTAGTAACACTGCTGCTGCTACTGCTGCTAAGTTGCTTCAGTCGTGTCCGACTCTGTGCGACCCCATAGATGGCAGTTCATCAGGCTCCGCCTTCCCTGGGATTCTCCAGGCAAGAACACTGGAGTGGGTTGCCATTTCCTTCTCCAATGCATGAAAGTGAAAAGTGAAAGTGAAGTTGCTCAGTCGTGTCCGACTCTCAGCAACCCCATGGACCGCAGCCTACCAGGCTCCTCCGTCCATGGGATTTTCCAGGCAAGAGTACTGGAGTGGGGTGCCATTGCCTTCTCCTACTAGTAACACTAACTGGCTGTAAATTATATGTTACTAATGCATGCCAAGTCACTTCAGTCATGTTCAGCTCTTTGTGACACTATGGACTGTAGCCTGCCAGGCTTCTCTGTGCATGGGATTCTCTAGGCAAGAATACTGCAGTGGACTGCCATGCCCTCCTCCAGGGGATCTTCCCAACCCAGGGATCAAAGCCACATCTCTTATGTCCCCTGCATTGGCAGGAGGGTTCTTTACCACCAGTGCCACCTGGGAAGCCCCGTGTGGTACGAATATCTTTCTCCCATGTCATCTCTCATCATATGATATTTTTTCTTTTGCTCTAAAGAAGTCTTAAATTTTAAGGCTGTCAGTGATCAATCTTTCTCTTTTCTGTATTATTTTTTAATATGACATATTAGGGACTTTTTCTCTGTTGCTACATAGTCCTCATAATCATATCTTTAAAGGTTGTACAATTTAACCTTTCTTCATTATTTGGTAATTAAATCATTTCCAGTTTTCTTATAAGTACTGAACACAGTAGTGCATTTTGTTTTTCTCATTTTGGATGATTTTATAGTCTTAGATTCTTTGCATGAACTAGATGGGGTATGATCACATTTATGACTCTAAAAGCATATCATAAAATGTCTTTTTAAAAATGTATATGGGCTCCAGGGAAGATAGAGCAGATTTACTCTTCCCTATTGCTCCACACAAGTATAACTAAAACCTCTGAGCATTCTACATAAAACAAACGCAAGATGCTAAAAGGTAGAGAGAAGACAGATTGACTAATGTCCTTGGTCTCAGACAGTAACCTAGAAGCAAGTGCCCCGAGTTTTCTTTTGGCCTCATATATCACAGAATGGGTGCCAAAGCAGCAGACAACCAAGAAATGCTGATGGGCATAAACAAAAAATAGTCCCAATGGAAACCTGCTCTCTCCGGCCAAAAGGCCAGAAATGGGACAGCATAGTAGAACAGAAAGAATCCTCCAAGTTCCACAGCAGCCAAACACCACATGAAAAAACTCTCCCACCCACCACACATCCAGCAAAGGCCAAGTGGGGACTTCCACACTCACCAGGCTATACTGAGGTTCCCAACTCCCCTGCTAAGGTGGTATCAGAGAAGGACAAATATCCGACTTGGACTTTCATTCCTACCCGGAGATAACGAAGCAGCACACAACAGAGCCAGCAGAGACTCTGTGAGGTGCCTGGACTTTCACCACCTCCACCTGGCAGTAATGAGGTGCACCACCTCCCTGCTGCAGTGGCATCAGAGTGGAGAGTAAGAGCTTTAACCACTCCCCAGTAGTAACACTGACCCTATGGTGTCAGTAAAGGCTGGGGGGTGGTGGAAAGGACCCTGGATTTTACCCCCTCATACCTCACTGCTAGAGTGCTATCAGACTAAGGCAGCTAAAACAGAATATTTAAAAAAGATTTAGAGTCTTGCAACAGAATACCCAAAATGTCCAATATCAGTTGAATATCACTCATGATACCAAAAACCAGGAGGATCTCAAACTGCTTGAAAAAAGACCATCAAGAGATTTCAACATCAAGATGACAGAGATGTTACAATTATCTGACAGATTTTAAGGCAGCCATCATAAAAATGTTCAATAAACATTTGCAAACACAGTGGGAAAATGAAAAAAAAATCTTGGCAAGGAAAAAGAAAATCTCAGCAAAAAAATAGAGGTTAAATAAGAACCAAATGGAAACTTTAGAATTAAAAACTTACTACTTGAAAGGATAGACTTATGAATGGAAGAGACAGAAAAAAGAACTGGTAAACAGAAAGACAATACAACAGAAATTATCTAATCTGAAAAACAGAGAGCAAATAGGCTTTAAAAAATGAACAACTCCTCAGGAACCTTTGACACCATATCAAAAGATCTAACATTTATGTCCTTGGAATCCTAGGGAAGGAGAGTGGGCGGAAAAGGTACCTGACGAAATAAATTCTGAACATGTTCCAAATTTGGCAAAAGAAATAAACCTACAGATTCCAGAAACTGACCAAACTGAAAACAAGATAAAGCCAAAGAAATCCATGATAAGACTCAGAGGTAAACGTCTGAGAACTAAAAAACAGAAAATGTCTTAAAACAGAAATGACACCTTATCCATAAGAGAAAATTAGTTTGAATTATAGCAGTTTTCTTATTAGAAACTATGGAGGTCCCAAGGAAGCGACACAACATTCTTCAAGTACTAAAAGAAAACTGTCAGCACACAATCCTATATCCAGTGACAATATCCTTCAAGAATGAAAGGGAATTCACTAAAGGAAAGCTAAGAGTGTAACAGAGCGTAGCCGGGCAGCTCTTAGCACACAGACGTTACTGTGGATCATTACTCCATACTGTTACCAGGCAACGGGTCCTGCTCAGCCATTGGCCAGCACCACAGTGGACCCTTCCCACAGGCAACCATCAATGAGAGACCATTAGGGACTTGATTTAGCCAGCGGTCAGTAGGGTGGTGGTCATCAGGTGGACAGTGAGGCAAGAGGTAGATGCTTGCCTTCTCCCCTGGGCCCTCCAGCCTGTTCCCTGGTCTTGGGCCAGTGGGTGATGGGGGACCAAGGAAACAGGGTGGGTACTGTGTCAGGCAGGGCTCAAAAGCCCTCACCAAGGCCACCCAATATCCTTGGCCCAGGCCTTCAGCAGTGTTGAACCTCTCCCCCATTCTTGTCTCTGTGACCTAATATCAGCAGCAGTTTGTGTGGGTCTCAGTCTGTGGGACCTGCCCCGCCCCCTTGGGCAGCCGGAGGAGCCTGAGAGCCAGTTAGTTTAGACATCTGGCTCCCTCAGTGATGATAGCTGGGCAAGGTGAGGGAACCTGGCCCCAACGGAGCTGCCAACTGAGATCTGCCTCCTGTTAGCCAGGACTGGGACCTTGGTGGCTGAAAGTTGTGCCTTGGGACCCTGCCCTTTCTTGTCAGGACAGAGAATAACATTTGTTTGGCAGAAACTTACAGGTACATTGTGACCTGACTTCAAGAATAAAGGATCTGACACCCACAAGTTTGCCACAACTAGCCACACCCCTCCCTCACCTTTTCTATAAAAGGGCTTCGCTAAAAGCTTCCAGGGAGTTTGGGGGTTTTAAGACATGAGCCACCCATCTCCTGGCATGGCCCTGCAATAAACCTTTGTTCCAAACTCCAATGTTTTAGTATTGTTTGCCCTCAGTGTGTGTCAGACACATGGGCTTGGTGTTTTCAGTAACAAGAGTAGTTATTACTGGCAGACCTACCTTTAAAAAAATGCCTGAAGAAGTTCTCTAAGCAAAACAAAATTATAAAAAGAAACCTTGAAACATTAGAAGAAAAAAAAAAAAAAAACCACTCAGCAAAAAGTGGGCAAATATAATACTCTTCCTTTTTCTTCTTGTGTTTTCTAAATTTTTGACAGTTGAAGCAAAAATTTTAACAATGTTACAGTTCTAAATGTAGGCAGAAGAAGTAGGAAATTTATATTTCAATAAGACTTTCTCTTTGTAAGAGAGCTTTCCCTAGATTGCTCAAAACATAAAAATCCTCGGAGTAATCATATATCAACCAACACCATTTCTGCATTATACTGACATCATTCTCTATCAATCACTTTTCAGGTGCTCAGCATCAAAGTGTTAGGTAATTAGTATAGGAAAAAGGAGTCCAAAAAAGCAGTGGCTAAAAGACAAAGAAAGGGAAAAGCCTGCAAAAACGGAACAAAAGAATATCTGCCAACTGGAGAGAGAAGCTCAGGTCAAACAAATAGGCCCCCTTCTTGGCTAACTCAATTGCATAGGGCAGGCTCAAGGTGAAGAGGAGACAAACATATAGAAGGAAGAAGCCAAGACAGATTGAGGCCTCTCCTTTGGGGTCGGCCTGCCTTCATATCTCGAGGGTGTAATTTCCTTTCCTTGCCAAATAAAATTCTGAGCTGTAACTAAGCTGTAACACTGGTCTGTCGTTTCAAATCTTTGCTGCAGCAAGACAGAACCAAGGAAATTTCACACTCCCCCGACATATCTGGTGCCGTTTCTTGGATTTAACCTGGCTGAAACAACCTCAGCTCAGCACTCGCGAGGCGGAGGCTAAGCACAGCAGAAGCCCAACTCAGCAAAAGCTCTCTCTGTGGAAGCTGAACATGAAGAAACAGAAGTGACAAGAAGCCCAGCATGCTGGAAACCAGGACAGCAAAAAACAAACTCAGCAGAAAGCTCACACAGCTCAGCCTCAGATTCCAGACCTCCAGTTAAGGTAGGAGGTACTCACCCCTATGGCTGGAAGGACATATGGCTAACAAAATCTTAATTCCTTTATAATCTCTCGTTTCTTGTTTCCTTGAACCCCCTGCAAACAGGCAAGCGGCAGTGGGTGCAACTGGGGGACTCTGGCAGGGACTCTTCCCCAATATGTCACAAAGGCTCTACTCTCTGCTATGCCCTGGTAGCTGTTGCCCAAGGGGGTGAGGGTTCTTCTGTCCTTAATCATCTTCGTGCCAAGGATCAGGCCAATGAAAACTGTGAGCATGGGTCAGGTATTTAGCAGACTTTCCGGCAGGTTATGAAGGGGATTCCTCAGCACATTTTTCCCACTGCTTTTTCCTCCTGTCCTTCAGTTCCTCTCTCCAACTATCCCACTGCTTACAAAGTACTGGGCAGGTCATCATCTTTCCATTTCTGAAAATTGTGTTTGAAACTGTTTATACCTAAGATTGGGATTCAAGCCCACGTGGCAGGGACTCTGTGCTATGCTTAGTCACTCAGTCATATTCAACTGGGACTTGAGCCCAGCCAAAACCCATGGTGGCTGGTTTTAGGACCTAATGAAGCTCAGGCTCTTGATGTCTCATTGCCAAAAAAATTCAGTGAGAGACACAGTGATAGGTAAGGGGTGGATTTGTTCAGATTCAGAGAGATGCACACTCCAAGAGTGGGCCATCACAGAGGGTGAGTGAGGCAGCCATGAAATGTGGTGTGGTTAGTTTTTTATGGGCTGGGTAATTTCATATGCTAGTGAATGGGAGGACCATTCCAACAATTGGGGAACTACCCACTCCTTGGTCTTTTGATAGTGCCTTGGACGTGTCATGGAGCCTCTGGGTGTGTTGTTTAGCTTGCAGACTGAGGATCAAAGTTTAGTAGAATTTGACTTGTCTGCCATCTTGGACCCATTTGATTTTAATCGGTTTATGTTATACCCTTGGGCTATGTCATTCTTTCAACAGTTGTGCCCTGGCCCCTCCCTCCTGTTTCATGCTCTTTTCCTGAGCTCAGTGTGGGCCCACAATGTTGCCTCTACAATCTTCTGGAGGGACAACCAGAAAACAACTGACCCTTGGGAGGGAAATACTATATAATATCCAATCCCTCTAGAGACTCAGGCCTTCATCTTCCATGCTTCTTACTATATGTGCAGCAACAGCATCTCTCCGTGAACCCGCTAGGGCAGGTGACAGGCACACAATGCCTGCTAAAAGTCCATCTGTTGGTGGCATCCCTTCAAGGGCAATTGGGCTTCCAGGGATAATGTTTGCCTCTTTGGGAGTTAGCCCTTCAGGCCATTTGGACCCAAACCCTTACCACCCTTCTCCTAAAGTTACAAACATACCCCCAGATCAAATCTCCACTCCACTTTTATGGAACATCTGGTCTGTTGCTTCTTATCAATTTGTTCTTAAGCCACTTACTAACTCCTACAGCTAGAACCCTGCCCTCTTGTAGGCAACATTGCTTATTATTAAAATACTCTTAATGCCCCTACAGGACCAGATAACCCACTCCTATGTCATTACTTCTGTTATTACCTAAAATGAAAGTGAAACAAAGTGAAAGTGAAGTCACTCAGTCGTGTCCGACTCTTTGCGACCCCACGGACTGTAGAGTACTGGAGTGGGTTGCCATTTTCCTTCTCCAGGGGATCTTCCCAACCCAGGGATCGAACCCTGGTCACCTGCATTCCAGGCAGACGCTTTAACCTCTGAGCCACCAGGGAAGCCCACCTAAAATGGGTCTATGACAATAAAATGTTTACCATTGGAAACACCCTAAACTACTCTTATGGGAGGACTAAGGAAAGAAATCTGACTTACATTCCCTCAGAGCAGTAAGAAGATAAGGTTTCGCCAGGTTCCCAGTCTCAGGGGACAGGCTTAGATTGCTTTACATCATGGTATCTATTCCCATCCGTGATGGACAAACCGGCAATGAGTTAAGATTACACCCCTTAATCCTACCCAGCATTAGTCACACTGGAGACCTTGGGGATGCCCAACTCCAGCCTGGGGGTCCCAGGAGGTCAACCTGCCTTGACCTGCCTATTAGGGGAAGCACACTGACTGAAACCGCCCACCCTGGCCAGGCACCATAGTAACCATTTGCATGAGTTGTTTTATGACAGGAGGTCCTGGTAAGGAACACGGAACTAATAAGTCACCACCAACTGGAAGAGTTCAGGAAAGGTCAAAAAGAGACACCACATGTCCGACCACCTCCCAGAATCCTTCACTGGCATCCATCTTGGCTGAACAAGGCATGCACCACCAGGAAGGACTCTGAGTCAGAATGATTGGCTAAAGACAACCTGGAAATTAATCCTATCAACATAAAACTGCAACATAAGAACTTATCAACATAAGACTGCAAGCCACATGGCACAGCAGTTCTCCTGGGTTCCCTTACCCTAGTGCTCTCTGCCCAGGTGCCCTTTCCCAAGAAAATCTCTTGCTTTGTCAGCACATGTGTCTTCTTGGACAATTCATTTCTGAGTGTTAGACAAGAGCCCACTATTGGGCCCTGGAAGGAGTCCCTCTTCCTGCAACATGCCTAGGGATCTCTTCCCTGGGAGGTTGTCATGCCTCACCCTGCTAGGGCATTCACCCAGCCTAGGATCCCAGGAGGTCAACCTGCCTCCTGTCCTCGGGAGGTTGTCACACCTCAACCTGCTTGGGAATCCACCAGTCCAGGGAAGTCGATATGCCTTGACCTGCCCAGGGTTTTGAGCTCCAGGAGGCTGTTATGCCTCAATCTGCCTGGGGATCTGCACCCTGACCCGGGGATGCCTGGCTCTCAGGTTGCAACAGTCCTGGGTAGGATAAGCTTCAGAAAGACTCACCCCTAAGGAAGTCCATCCATGGAACAGAAGGAAGCCTGTTACTATGGGACTGTGCTGAGTCTCAGCAGTAACTCAGGAGCCCTACGAGAACCACATTGCCTTTCTGGAAAGGCTAAAACAGGCCCTTCAAAAGTTTACCAATCTGGACTTAGACCCTTACAAGGGACAGGTGATTTTAAAGGACAAATTCCTGTCCCAATGTGCATCAGACATCAGGATAAAGTTACAACAGCTATGGCAGCTGGACTCTGCTGCCTCTTTAGATGAGATGGTCCAGAAAGCCACCAATACCTTTTATAACAGAGAACAGGAGAGGGAAGCCAAGGCCCAGGAAAGGGAGAGAATGAAAGAGACAAGCCATGCCCAGATGCTGGCCACCCTCCAGGGAAGCCCTATGGCAAACCCCAAGTCCTTGAAGGACAAGGCATGAGACAAATGCCTAATCTGTAGACAGGCAGGAAATCGGGCCAAGGAGTGTTCAGACCATGGCAAGTCTCCTAAAATGGCTTGCTACAAATGCCATCAATTGGGACATTGGGCAGCACTTTGCCCTCGGGACCCAAGAGCCTCAAGGTCAAGTGCCAAGCCTTCCCTCACAATGGTTCAACAGGACTGAAGCACCCTGGTCCAGCCAGCCCACCTGCCACAGATAACCATCAACAGGGATGGAACCAAGGGTGCAACTGAATGCGGCAGATACGTCCAAGAATTTCTTGGTTGACACAGGGTCTACCTACTCTTCCTGACCTCCTGTTCCAGAGCCTTCTCCTCCCAAACCTGTACGGTTTGGGGTGCTACAGGAAAAACAATTACAAAAAGATTCACCTGAGCACATCTTTGTTGCTGGGATGGGCAAATACTTTCCCACCAATTTCGGGGGGTCCCTAAGTGTCCTACTCCCTTATTGGGAAGAGATCTTTCCCTGCTTTTGAAATCTTGCAGCTATTGCAGTCCTGATGGAAGATGCTTTAAAACTCTCTCTTGCGGGCAAACTATTTTTACCAGCCACCAAGTGAAACAACTTTTTAATGGGAAGGCCATTTATGGATGTCTGATCAAAGGATCCTCAGGTATCAAGTAGTACTGATGGAAAATCCAGGCCAAACTATATCCCCTTGTGAGGTTCTTAACCCAGCTACCCTCCAGCGTACCCCCGAGGGCTCTCTCCCCTTTCACTCTTGCCTAGAAACCTTGGACCATTGGGCAAAACCCTGAGAGGGATTGTCAGAAGCTCCTCTGACCAATCCTGAGGAAATCTGGTACGCTGACAGAAGTAGCTTGGTCTTAGATGGGAAAAGAAGAGCTGGGTATGAAGTAGCCTCCAATTTTGAGACCATAGAGGCTAATCCTTTGTCACCAGGTACTTCAGCCCAATTGGCTGAGCTCATAGCCCTGAGCTTTAGAGCGGGGAAAAGGAAAAAGAGTAGCCATTTACACTGACTCCAAGCATGCTTTTCTGGTGCTACAGGCACATGCTGCTATTGGAAAGAAAGAGGCCACCTGACCACCCAGGGTCCCCAGCCAAGTAGAGTGACCAAATCCTTAGGTTCTTGGAGGCAGTCCATCTGCCCACTGAGGTTTCAGTCTCCCACTGTAAAGGACACCAAAAAGGGGGCACGGAAGTGGCACAAGGGAACCAAGCAGCCTATCAGGTAGCTAAGAGCAGCATTACAGAACAGTGACCTAATAGGGGTTGCCACCTTAGTTCCACAGACTAAATGTACCAGAAACTCCTTCATATACTGAAGGTAAGACTCTTAAAGCTAAGAGTGAGAGCTTTCAAGAAGATCGTATGGAATGGTTCCAAGAGGAGGGACTCCTTTTTCTGCCTGGGAAGCTCCAGTTGAAGTTGGTTATTATATCCCCTTATTTAGGGGAGAAAGCCCTCCAAAGATTACTAGAAAGGTCCTTCAGAGGAAAAGGCCTCCAAATAACTATAAGGCAAGTGGTCTCCTTTCGTCCCACTTGCCCACAACCCCCAAAGAGCTTGAAGACCTCAGCTGGCCCAGCCCATCCAATGGCATGGGACCTGCCCAGGAGAGGATTGGCAGATGGACTTCACCCAGATGCCAGTTTCTCAAGGGTTTAAATACCTACTAGTTATGATAGACACATTCACAGGATGGATTGAAGGCTTTCCCACCTGGACTGAGAGGGCTGAGGAGGTGGTAAAAAACAATGCTCCATGAAATCACTCCAAGATTTGGTCTGCCCAGGTCATTACAAAGTGACAATGAGACATCATTTACTTCTAAGGTCACCCAAGGGGTCTCTAAAGCACTGGGCATTACTTAGTACCTCCATTGTGCCTGGAGGCCTCAGTCTTCAGGAAAAGTAGCAAGAGCCAACCAATTATTAAAGTCAGTGATAAAAAAGATAACCCAGGAGACCTCCCTGGGATGGAAGGAGGCTTTACCAATAGCTCTCCTCTGCACCCCTATTACCCCTAAGAAACAGGTTGGTCTTAGTTCTTATGAGATGCTATATGGAAGACCTTTTGTTTATATCAATGACCTCTTCCTAGATCCAGAGGCTGACTCTCTTGTCTTATACCATGGCCATTGGGCAATTCCAACAGGATATACACTTGTGGGGTATCAACCAGGACCCAAAAGATTCTAAAGAGCCACCACTATATGCTCCAGGGACTCAAGTCCTAACTAAAGTCTGGAAAAGTGGGTCCCCAAAGGCTCAACTCCAGCCCACATGGGAGGGCCCCTACCCTGTAATATTTTCTACCCCCACAGCAGTTAAGATACCGGGGCACAACTCCTGGATTCACTATTCACGAGTCAAGCTGTGGAAGGAAACAGAAGAGGACACTCAATACACCTGGGAGATCTCAGATGCCTATTTAGGACTACAAATGAGTGCCATTCTAATGAACACCCCCAAAATTAAGTTTCTGGAGACAAGATTTCTCAGGATAGCTCTAAAGAGCCAACACAGCTTGGAAGTGGCTGTACCCCAAAATTGACAGGAGATAGAGCTCCTGATCCCTGAACAAGGAGGGACTCAAGCCATCTTAAATGAGACATGTTGTTTCTGGTTAATACCTCCAGCCAAGTTAAAGAAAGTCTCACAGTTCTCAAGAAAAACATTCAGATCCTATGGGATCTCAAAGAATGAGCTGGAGAGTTCTTGGGGTGGCTACACTCTCTCTTTGGGGGATCCTTCTCCTGGCAAGGGTGAATTTGGAGTTGGCTAATATCCCTACTAATCCCTGTTATCACCATATTAATGCTGCTTGTGACTGCTCCATGTATTATCAATTGTCTAACCTGTCTTGTCTCTGCCCAGGTCAACAAAGTACAATATGCAATGCCAGTTCAACAAGGATATGTAAAACTACACCTGACCATGGAAAATATCACTCACCCTTAGATGGACACTGCTGTAAGGACTCTGAGGCTTGAGACTAGCAAGAGAGGGGGAGGCCCAATGCCCCTTGCCATCCCAGCTCAGCAGGAAGTAGCCAGAGAGACCTTGACACCCCTACTCCCAGAGAATTGGGCCTCCCGTCTCTTGAGGGGGGGGATGTTAGGTAGTTAGAATAGGAAAAAGGAGTCCAAAATGGCAGTGGCTAAAAGACAAAGAAAGGAAAAAGCCTGCAAAAATGAAACAAAAGAATATCTGCAGACTGGAGTGAGAACTTCAGTTCTCACACACAAATACACCCTCTTCTTGGCTAGCCCAGTTTGCACAGGACAGGCTCAAGGTAGGGAGGAGACAAGCATATAAAAGGAGGAAGCCAAGATGGATTGAGACCTCTCCTTTGGGGTCAGCCCACCTTCATGCCTCAACGGTGTACTTTCCTTTGCTTGCCAAATAAAACTCTGAGCTGTAACCGAGCTGTAACACTGGTCTGCCATTTCAAATCTTTGCTGTGGCAAGACAGAACCGAGGAAATTTCACACTTCCCCAACAAAAGAAAAAATGCAGAATAGACTGCATATGCCATCAACATTGGTGGCATTCTCTTTTTTGACCAGGTAACCAGGTATGATGTCACAGTCACAAAATATATGATGATACTTCTGTACAAAGATGGAGTCACAGATGTTCCAGTAACACAATTCAGCAGTAGAGGATTCATGAAAAGCTAGTGTGAGATCCTAGCAACTTGTCTCAGTTCTATCTTGATAAGCTTTTTAAAATAAATTACTTAAAGCAAAGGTGGCTTTTACAGTTTGCAGATATTTAAAACTCAATAAAAAGTAAGAAATCAAGATTCAAAACAGTCTTACAGGGAAGAAGTTCAAATCCAACAAGATAAAAGGTATATAGTATACATGCTCTGGTCTGAAATATTTAAGTTGACTTGCTATATTTTCCCAGGTTGCTGGAAAGATAACATCATTGTATTTCTTCTAATTTCATCCTCAATCTTTTCAAGGCCTTAAACGGAAAGAAAGTCAAACCACTAAAGGCTGTTTTCTCTAAAAGACTTCACAAATGTTATTTCCAGGAAAATGTTGATACACAGCGCAGGATTTCATAAAATGTCACCATTTTTTTTTTTAAAAGCAATATAGTAAGACTTACATCCATGGTTTTCTTGAATTGTAAGCTCTTTTGTTTATGGGCAGCATCCATTATAAGCTCCGTCTGCAAAGAGAGCACAAGCACTATTAATAAAGATAATTATTAACACCAGTTTATTTTGAGGGCTAAGTGTTTGACGTGGCTTACCTCGTTTAGTCCTCACACAACCCAGAAGGGTAGATGTGCTATTTATTATCACTCCCATTTCACAAATAAGGAGAGTGCAACACAGAAAGGCTGAACAATTTGCCTACCTTTGAACCTGGGTGGCCACCAGCCACTACTGAGAATCATGGATCACCTTAGAGTATTCTCATCAGTAAATCTGGAATCAAGAAACTTAGGCTTCAAGTGTTAGTCACTCAGTCATGTCTGACTCTTTGTGACCCTGCCAAGCTCCTCTTTCCATGGAATTCTCCAAGCAAGAAGATTGGAGGGAGTAGCCATTCCCTTCTCCAGGAAATCTTCCTGGCTCAGGGATTGAACCCGGGTCTCCCAAACTGCGGGCAGATTTTTTTATCATCTGAGCCACCAGGGAAGCCGCAAGTTTCAAAAGGGGATTTTTAAAATGTTGCTCATTTTAAAAGGGTTCTTTATTCTGTAAGCCTGCATCAGCGCAGTTAGGGACTCAGAAACATTCACTTCTGTGGCATCTGTCAAAGGCACTCCCATCACAGGCAAGGAGCCCAGGCAGTATGAAGGGAAGAGATGTCTGTGGAACAGCTGATCAGTCCTACATTGTACACCATCTAATCCAGAAAGGTAAGCTACTTGGTTGAGATTACTTGGGAGCAATTTCTTTGCTGTGGCTGTGACAATACTTTTATTAGTCAAAGCAATGGGACTGATAATAAAAATGCAACTCTCAGACATAACATTGGGGTTCCCTGGTGGCTCAAATGGTAAAGAATCCACCTGCAACGCAGGAGACACAGGTTCAATCCCTGTGCTGGGAAGATTCCCTGGAGGAGGGCATGGCAACCCACTCCAGCATTCTTGCCTGGAGAATCCCCATGGACAGATGAGCCTGAGCTACAGTCCATGGGGTTGCAGAGTCAGACAAGACTGAGAGACTGAGCACAGCCCAGACATAATGGCAGCTCCCACACTATTATGGGCTAAGTGATTTTCATGCATCACGATTGTGAGTACTCATCCCCATCCCCTGGGTAACCTCACCCAAGGTGATATTCTCAGCAAGTAGCAGAGTTGGGATTTGGGCACAGTCAGACTCCCGTGTCCTTGTTCCTAATCTTTACCCAAAACTACCATTATCCACATGATAGCCCTCTAAAATCAGATGGGTATATAAAAGCCAAGAAATGCAACAAAATGAGTTATGGCATTGCCCTTGTACAAAATTATATAATGCAAAATAATACTAAGAATATTAAAATATGTCTCTTTCTTCTGGAAAACTAAGTTTTTGTCTGTTACCATAATGCACAAATATGGATGGATTTTCAAGATATCTGGATATAAGTTTTGGGATGGTCTCACTTCAGATATGAACTTTGTAGAATATATGAAACTCCCTTGGGAGAGCCCCCAAGGGCCCCTCTGAGAACGAAGCACCCATCTCCCAGCCCAGCTGAAATGGAAGGACCAGAAGGTAACTAGGTTAAGGCTCCAAAGAAACGAAGTACAGAAACGTGACCCCACGGGGAAAGACTCACAGGCAGATCCCTGCCATTGCAGACAGAGAGCTGTGTGGCTCATGTGAGCACCTGTGTGCCTCTGTGACGAGGGCAGAGGACAAGAAACATTCATAATGTTTCTTGATTTTCCAGGCTCCACAGAGCAGATCAGTTAGCAATGCTGGTCTGTCCATGGTCCTTTCTAGTCCAAATTTACACAGTGCCATTCTTTCAGTTCAGGAGATGTTATTATTTTATAGTTTATGGCCCAAGCCAGGCCTCCTTATCTCCAAGTTCTACGTAACACCAGCATCATGCACCTCTCATGTGGCTACAAAGTTCTATCATACTTCATGCCATTCTTCTCTCTGGCTTCAAGGATTCCTATATTTGTATATCAGCAGGATCTTAGCAGCAGTCTAGCTCTAACCTAACTGGTGTGATCCCTGGAGCCCACAGAGTGCTATAGCTCAAGACCACTCAGTGACACCCAGTCCAGCTCTGTCTGCTACCACCTTGATTTAAGTCTCCTCATGTCCACACTCACTTGTAAGGTGGCCTTTTCATGGTAACCCCAGTATGTCACGAGTCCTCTTTCAGGACTTATATAGCATGCAAGATCTTAGTTCCCCAACTAGGGATCAAACCTGCGCCCCATGCAGTGGAAGCACAGAGCCTTAACCACTGGACCACCAGGGAGCCTCTTCCAGGGCTCCTTAGGGATGTTTTTCTTCTAGACTCATTCTTTCTGTTTAGACTGACTCCAGTGGAAATTTGATTATGTTTTATCAGTAACACAAAACAGCGCAAAGCCACAGCCCTGCAAGCTATCAAGTGGGGAGAGGCAAGAGGAAGGTGAAAAGGAAGGGGAGATGTGTAATAATGGCCTGCAGTAAATTGCTGGCTGAGCTGCTGAATGGTCTCTTTGTCTGTTTACCTACACTCAGACTATACTCTGAAAACTGGAAGTGACAACCTATGTGACCAAGGAGGTTCCCTTCTTTGGAGCTTGCTCTCGACACAGGGCCTTCTGCCACGATCATCCTTGTCTTAGTTGAGACAGTAAAGCATAATGTAGGCACCAGAGGACAGAGTGATTGACCACGTGCTTCCTTTGTTCGGCTTAGGATGCTCTGGGCTGGGAAAGCACCTCAGCACCTAAAATGTCAAACCTCCTGAGCGTGGCTCCAAAGATCCCTCCCTGCCTGCCGCCTCCAGGGTTGAGAATGTTCTTTCTCTCTGCCCTCACTCATACCATCTTTCACTCTGTTGGCTTTAGCTTCAAGGTCACTGCCTCCAGGAGGCTCCCCAGACCTACCAGTTAGGTTAGGTGTGCCCACTGCAGGTTCGGCTGGCAGCTTCACTTCCTTTTAAGGCTCATTCCACTGACATGATTACTGTCACATCAGTCTCTCTGGCCAAGCTCTATGCTCTGGGGGAGGGACGGCCACGGCCGCATTTGTCACCACCCTCAGAAAACTAGTTCTATAAGCTGCTGCTGCTGCTAAGTCATATCAGTCATGTCCGACTCTGTGCAACCCCATAGACGGCAGCCAACCAGGTTCCCCCATCCCTGGGATTCTCCAGGCAAGAACACTGGAGTGGGTTGCCATTTCCTTCTCCAATGCATGAAAGTGAAAAGTGAAAAGGAAGTCGTTCAGTTGTGTCCAACTCTTCACGACCCATGGACTGCAGCCTTCCAGGCTTCTCCATCCATGGGATTTTCCAGGCAAGAGTGCTGGAGTGGGTTTCCATTGCTTTCTCCTAGTTCTATATGCTAGTTCACTGAAAAGTTCTACCAGCCATACCTCCCCTGCCCCAGTTCACTAAAAGAAACCAACTGATCGATTTCCTTGATAAACAGTAATGGTTTAATTTCCAAGAAGTGAGAGACCAACGCGTGCAGGGTTTGACCAGTAGAAATGAGAAGTTAACATTGACACATTCTCCAAGATTTTTTTTCAAAGTATCTAAATACAGAAGTGGAACAACCCATAGCTCACTGTGATACAACTAACTGTAAATTTATGAATAAACTTTGGACTTGGCAAAGAAAGCTCAGAAGCTGTTTTCCTGCTGTCGAGAGCACACAATGTGGGGAACTTTGATGACAGCAGTGGAATGAGCCTAGGCTCCACTGTTGCTTAAGAGAATTCAAAATAGTTCCAGCTGTGAGAACTTGGTCTTTGTAACTTGCTAGGAAGGGAAGTTTCAGAAGCCTTGCAAAATTAACAAAACTCTCCCTGAAACCAAGGGCACTTAAGACTGTGAGGTAACGAGTCTCTTCTCTTAGTGGAAATCATGTGTGCACAGACCCTGGCTGTCAAAGGCTGAAAAATGGTAAACCCTTTGGAGAACTGGCAGGGTTTGCAATGGCAGACAAAAAGAGTCTGAAAATCCAATAGATAGATGGGTGTAATACACATATACTTTGGGCCAGACGTACCCCTCAAACCCGATACATGAACCTTGGATTTGTCTGAAAACACCCGACACAGTGTTCCGTAATTGTTAGTTTCTGCCCTTCCTTCCAAGAAGAGGCACAGCTGTCAGGGAAGCTTATGAAATGACGGTATATGGAAGGTAGTCAGGCTCTTAAGATGCCTCCACCCACTCCAAATGTCAAGTGGCCACAAGGGAGGTTGGAATAAGACTCTGATTTAGAACCACAGGCAAAGTTGCTGGGATTGAGGCATGGGTAAAATCAGCTGTTAACTGGATATACACACTGCGGACAATGACTTCCAGAGAGTAAAGGGCCAGGATGAAGAAAGGTCGCCAAGAAGTCCATGCAGAGCTGTCTGGAGAGACCTGGGTGGGCGTGTTCAAGTGCTACATAGGGAAGAGTTTATGTCTCACATGAAGTTCATGCCAACCTTGGAGACCAGATATTAAAGGAAAGTTCTGTGGGAACTTCCTTGGTGGCACAGTGGATAAGAATCCGCCCGCCTATGCAGGGACACAGGTTCGATACCTGGTCTGGGAAGATTCTTTGCGCCTTGGAGCAACTAAGCCCACGCACCACAACTACTGAGCCTGCGCCCTAGAGCCCTCGAGCTGTAACTACTGAGCCTGCGCCCTAGATAGAGTCCTTGAGCTGTAACTACTGAGCCTGCACCCTAGAGCCTCTGCTCGACAACGAGAGACGCCTCGGCCATGGGAAGCCCATGCAACACAACTAGAGAAAAGCCCCTGCGGCGACAAAGACTCAGCACAGCCAAAAAAACCAAAGCTTTTAGGACCAAAACAGAAGGGAGACAGAACAGAGGCTGGTCTCGTCTAAGCAACACTTTAATATAAATCTGCACTTCTTGTCTTGATCCTTGTAACTTCCTAAATGTTTGCCAATTTTATTAACTCTTGTTCACTCCCACCTCCTGCCACATAATTGCCCAGAATATATCCCATCAAGGAAAAAGAGCCTGTATAACATCCGTTTTGAAGCCAAAAGGACTTGAATTTCGCCGGACCTCTGTATCCCTATTTGTAAAATAGGGCAGTTGGACTACATTCTGGCTTCCAGGGAGAACTGAGTCGCCTCCACTTCTTACCCATCCGTATCGCCTTGACCAGGAGGAGGAATGTGAACTGAAAATCCACCACCTTGGATGTGCTAGACCCTTATGAAAACAGGGCTTCCCCTTTCCAGTCATAGTTTAAACAGTGGCAGCAGATAGAAAAAGAACAGGAAAGCAAGCTGGACCTCTGATTCTCGCAACAAGTTAAAAAAGAACTGCCCTAGCATGTAAATTGGCACAGAGGCATCCCTGTCTAGACTGAGTGCCCACATGGTTCCCGATAAATAATCTCATAGGTTAAAAGACGAGTGTGCGCGCTGGAGATTGGGAGCTGAGCTAAGGAGTTCAGTGAGAAAACAAGCCTGGAGTTTTCTGCTGGAAGAAAGGCAACATCTTAATGCATGTAAGATATAACACATAAACCCAACCCAACCACATAAACCATGTAACACATAAATCTAACCTTTTTTTGTAGTAACTTTTGCTTTTCCCGGAATTCTTCCATCTTCCTGGCTTCTTCTCTGAGAGTCTGGGCAAGGTGAATGTGACTTTGTGCCTCATTGTCTACTTCTGCAAAAAGAATTAAAAAAAAAAAAAACCTACATGTCTGAATTCAAATCAAAGAAACCATATAAAAAGTTAAAATACAGACAGAATTCTTGGGCACGTGGTAAAGTTAACCTGCATCACTTGGTCACCAATATTTATTAAGCCCCTCCACATACCCAGCATTGCCCTGACCACTACAACCAAGCCAGCAAACCTTTAGTTTAGCTTTCCACCACTAGCTGCACTAACCTAGTGTGTACCCAAGGCAGGGGAGAAGCTCATGGAGCTTGCACGCTAGCACACATTACTAAACCCACTGCAATTTCAAATTCAATCCTATTTCTCAGTACATGACTCTAAGGTTCTTCCCATCTCTAACATCTCATGAGCCTGTAAGAAATTTCTCTCTGGATAGAATGATTACTGGTATTTTTCCCTTTATTTTCTGAGACCTTTGTAAAGAGCATGACTTACCTTTCTAATAAAAGAACTGAAATTTTTATTTTTCTTGTTCCAAGGATACAAATTATAGATGGCATTAAAGATAGAAAGATTGACAGATATGACCTAAGAAAAAATTTTAAACTTGTGTGTGTCAAAATAACTTAGAATAAGGTTAGAAGAGACACAAAAAACTAGAAAAAAAATTGCAATTTACGCAACAGAGTAAACAGCTATATTAAAAGAACTTCAAATCAAAATAAATATATATATATATTCCAGGGTTTTAAAATGGTTAAAGAGCATGAAATTTTTAAAAAGATTGGCAAAAATGGCCAGTTAACATTTGAAAACATATTCAGCCTTAAAACTACTGAAAAAAAAACATAAAATTTTTAAAATTCAGAAATATATCACTTTTTATCCTTCAGTTTGGAAAAAAGTGTTAAAGTTCGAACATTCTTGGTATTGGCAAGCGCGGGAAAAAAACAGTACTGTGGGTGGGGGGAAATTTACCACTTTTCAAGAAAAAATGTGGCATTTTGTAGAATAAAAAATGTTAATAGAATGAGGCAGATCTATATGAAATGAAATGGAAAGATATCTAGCACCACTCAACTAGCTACAGAAACATGTTAAGCACATAGTGTGCCATGTTAAAGTCCTTAGCTTGGAGGCACTAAGAACAGAAAATTTAAACTCTGAGTCACAGGCCCAGGGAATGCTAGAAATGGACAGGACCCCCTGAAGACCAGTGCCAGGGCCTCACCCTGGATTCCCAGTGTGAGAACCACTGCCTGAAATGAGTCAGACGCATATCATGAAGTGCGGGTGTAGACAGTTCTCCAACTCATTCCAACTCTGAAGGGCTATTTATCACCAAGTTGCTCTACTTTTTTTAAAACCAGTATGAGCTGTTCAAGTTAAAACACAGCTGTGATGACAAACACAGAGCTCACCAAGGACAGCAAATGCATTTTTAAGGAATCACTTACGCTGCTTGAAGGCTTCAAGGGCTCGCTTCAGGGTGCTAAAAAAAATAAAAGCACATGTGTAGCTTCAGTTCTGAAAATTGGCTGTGCAACCTTACTATAATGCCACTGCATGTTTCTCCCAGCCCACATCTTAACTGATAGACTGTGATCTGATCTTTGCCCATGAGCTTGAGAAGACAACAAAAGATCAATGCTTCTTCAGTCCAGTTTCCTCTCTATTGCCCGTCAGTCCCAGGCCCAAGCATCATAAATGCTTTACTGTTCATCTGGGGGGAGCCAGATGCCAAAATTCTTTATGCTTCATTGTCCCCAAGGATGATATAGGAGTTATGATCCATTTCTCATAAGGATACAAATTATTCTTTAAAGTATGATAATTAGAAATATGGATGTTGTTTTTGTTGTTCAGTTGCTAAGTCATGTCCGACTCTTTGCAACCCCATGGGCTGCAGCATGCCAGGCTTCCCTGTCTTTCACTGTCTTCCAGAGTTTGCTCAGATTCACATCCATTGAGCTGGTGAAGCTTTCTAACCATCTCATCCTCTGTTGCCCTCTTCTCTGTTTGCTTCAGTCTTTCCCAGCACTAGGGTCTTTGCCAACGAGTTGGCTCTTTGCATCAGGTGGCCAAAGTACTGGAGCTTCAGCATCAGTCCTTCCAATGAATATTTAGGGTTGACTTCCTTTAGGATTGACTGGTTTGATCTCCTTGCAGTCCAAGGGACTCTCAAGAGTCTTCCCCAGCATCACAGTTTGAAAGCATCAATTCTTCAGCATTCTTTATGGTCCAGCTCTCACATCCATACATGACTACTGGAAAAACCATACCTTTGACTAGAAAGACCTTTGTCTGCAAAGTGATGTCTCTGCTTTTAAATACAGTGTTTCAGTTTGTGATAGCTTTCCTTCTAAGGAGCAAGCGTCTTTTAAGTTCATGGCCTTTATTTCATCCACAGTGAAATAAAATCTGTCACTGCTTCCACTTTTTCCCCTTCTATTTGCCATGAAGTGATGGGACCAGATGCCATGATCTTAGTTTTTTGAATGTTGAGTTTTAAGCCAGTTTTTCCACTCTCCTCTTTCACTCTCATCAAGAGGCTCTTTAATTCCTCTTCACTTTCTGGCATGGTGTCATCTGCATGTCTGAGGCTGCTGATATTTCTCCCAGCAATCTTGATTCCAGCTTGTGATTCATCCAGCCCCAAATATGGATAAGAGCCAATAAAAGAGGGATTCAAACTATGATTCCCAACCACTTCCTTTTTCATCCATTCTTCAGTCCTCATATGCTTATTGCACATAAACTACGGGCCGGGCATGGTGTCAGATGTTGGTGATTCAGTGGTGCAAGACAGACATGGCCATAGACTTCAGAGTCTCAATGGAAGAGACAGTCGTGAACACAGTGTTCTATCACAGAAGAACGAACTACCACAGACTTAGCTTAAAACAAGACACATTTCTTACTTCACAGTTTCTGTGAGGAAGACCATGACTCATTGTTCATACCTTCTCTCAATCTCCTCCCTTCTCTCCCTCATAACCCACGGCTCCTCCTCCCTTATAGCTCCACTTGCCCGTGGTTTTAGTTCTTCCCATCCTACACTTCCTTAACAAGCTTCCTTTTGAGGTGAAGTGGCTCTCGGGTTTCTCTTGCTCATTGCCACCCTCACGAATGCAGACCTCACTGGGATCACTCCAGCCACTCAAGAAGAAATGGGACTAAGTGTAGTCATGGTCCCAGCCCTAAGCCACAACAGCGTAGGATCATGGATTGTATTCTACACATATACATGTAGGTGGCAAGTGCTGCTATTTTATAAACTAAAAAGCCTTGTATCTTTCAGCCGGCCTCTTCTTCTTCTTCTTCTTCTTTTTTTTTTTTTTGGCCCCTTCTTTTTAACTACATCTCATTTTTCCCATTCTGTTTATTTATCCTCAAACAAAAAGTCCTTATGTCTCCCTGCCTTTTCTCATATAAACATTCCCAATTATTACCAACACATCAAGCAGAAAAACATTAACTGCACAGTCTCTGTACACTTTCCCTGCCTTATGATACAATTTCTCAAGGAAAATGCACTAGAAAGTGTCTATATCTAAACAAATGCACAACGGGTCCAGTAAGATGCATGAGCCTCACTCAAGAGCAGATTTATGACTGAAATTAGTGAGAGAGAAAGCTGGTCTTGGCCTCAGATAGAACTGGAAGTCTTTCCCCACAATGAGTTGCAGAGCTGGAAAGTGAGAGAGATGAAGTCTGTTCAGAGTCTAAAATTTTTCCCCCACCCTAAGTGACTGGTTAAAAGGCCACTAAAAGAGCAGCCCAAACTCTCTTTAGTTTCTCATCAGCTTTGTTGTCCCACAATATCACTTCATTGCTGCTCCTGCGTGTAGATGGTGACAACAATCCGAGGATTGAATGTGAACCTTGGGGATGGTGTTCTCACAATGTCCCTGCCCCCTCCTCCCAGGTGTTCTCCTTAACTGTGGGAAGAGAAAATATCCTGCCACTCTTACAAACACTTTGGCCTTAAACCCTAAAAGGGACCACCAGAAACTACGAAGTCTCTCAAAGTGGTCAATGAGGTGGAAAAAATCCTACCTAGGCCCTGAACAAGCAGTCATGCACGTTCATTGAGGGCATCTTCCTAAAGAGCATCCTGGAGGTCACAAAACCAGAAGTACCTGAACAGCCTTTCACTTCAACCTTGGAATCATAGTCCGCAGGTCTCATATCCTATTCACCTTCCTCTCTGAGAAATTCTTAGAAGAAAAACTGACAAGCTTTTTTCACAGAAGAGATTGGTGCTAGAGTCTCTTGAAAAATTAACCAAGTTATAAATCAAACATGCAAGAATATAAGAAATACCACTTTACATCAGACTTATTCTGCTAAATATGTTTTCCAAGCAATACTATGTGAGAGAACATGGCTATTTTCCCTCACATCACCTAAAAACTTTTTGGGTATCTTTCCAAACGACTTATGCTTTCTTTATGATAAACAAGGCTTTAGATCCACTGACTCACTAATCTTCCTTGAAACTACAGAAACTGTCCTTCATGACAATGAAACTTACCTAACCCTAATACTATGTAGGTCTGACATGTGAATATAGAAATGTTTTACATATTCAAAAACATGAAGCTAAATCATGCAAGAAACAAATAATCCTTAACATTTAAGACAAATAAGCTTAACTGTATATGAAACTGCTTACAAAATCACATAGAGAAAATAGTATTTTAAGTGACCTTAGAAAACAATATTCTTAGTGGTATACAAGGTCAAGAGGAACTGCAAGAGGAACTGCAAAAAGCACTGTAAAGAAATGTTTCATTCAGAAGTTTCATTGTTAGTAGCTGTATTAATATCATTTTGAAACATTATAATATATTGTCATAGAAAGCCAATAATTATGCTAATACTGTCAGAAACCAAGATTTTCTATGTAAGAGGAAATAAATATAAAATAAGTGAATTATAAATTAAATTGGAATTAGACATATCAATATGAACTCAAGCTTTTAAAATCTGTCCCCTGGGACTTAACCCATCCAGCGGTTAAGAATATGTCTTGCAATGCAGCGGTCATAGGTTCAACCCCTGGTTGGGGAACGAAGATCCCACATACCAGGGAGCAACTAAGTCGTGCAGCACAACTAGGGAGTCTGCTGGCTGCAACTAAAACCCAAGATGGCAAAATAAATAAATAATAAACAAAATAAAATCTGTCCCCTGAAAGAGCCTAGAAACGGTGACATCCCTGTGACAATGACCGACGCCAGAACTCAGAGTTTCACCAATAAATATGGCTAATTACTAGGAAAACTTGGAGAAATCCTTAGTAAAATCTAGTTGACTCCAGATTTAAATTCATAAAAAATTACATTAAGAAAATATGATGAGTATGAATAATTGTTAAATTTAAGTGATGGGTTCACAGCCATTCATTATGTTTGCTTTTTACTTTTCAGTGTGTTTTTACATTTAAAACATCAGAAATATAAATAATATAATCAACAAATAAATTCTCCATGTACTAATGTCCTATGTCTGAGAGTAACATGTATTTTAAGGCCTGCAGCGTGCTCAGTCGCTCAGTTAGGTCCGACTCTTTGTGACCCCATGGACTGTAGCTCGCCAGGCTTCTCTGTCCATGGGACTCTCCAGGCACGAATACTGGAGTGGGTTGCCCTTTCCTTCTCCAGGGGATCTTCCTGACCCAGGGATCGAACCAGAGTCTCCTGCATGGGCAGGCAGATTCTTTATCACTGAGCCACAGATGCAGCAGCCCCTTTTTAAGCCTTATGTAACTATTACTACTTTAAATATCTCCCAGTGTTTTCCTCCTCAGTAATCCAGTACTTTGCAATCTGGGATGAGTGGGTGTGCGGGTGTGGGTGTATGTGTCTTAGGATCAAGAGAAGAGAAAGGGAAGGGCAATGGATTGTCTGCCTCCAACTATTGCTTCTGAGAGGACACAGACCTCAGGGCAGGTTTGCTGCTGTCTACAGCACAAAGCAGTGCGCACAACAGCGTGAGGTACGATTTCATCTGCAGAGATCTGCAAAGGTCTGCCTAAACTATTTCCCCCAAGTCTCCCTCCGTATGCTACCTTACGGAAGGAATCTAGAAATCTCCATGTGCATAGGACTGGCTACATAATTTGTGAGGCTCACTGCAAAACAAAAATGTGCCATTCTTTGTTTATAAATCACTAAGAATTTCAAATAGTGACAGCAAAGAGTAAGAATCCTCCTGATAATGAAGGAAATGCAAGAGATGTGAGTTCAATCCCTGAGTCGGGAGGATCCCCTGGAGAAGAAAAGGGCTACCTTCTCCAGTATTCTTGCCTGGAGAATCCCACGGACAGAGGAGCCTGGCAGGCTACAGTCCGTGGGGTCGCACAGAGTCAGACATGACTGGTGATGGAGCACATATCAGCACAAAGAGTATGAAACCTGTGCTGAAGCCAATATGCGTTTGCAATCCCATATGATCCCATATGATCCTATATGATCCCATATGACTGCCCAATTCAGCCTTGCACGTGAAGGA
Source organism: Capra hircus (assembly GCF_001704415.2). Taxonomy (NCBI): domain Eukaryota; kingdom Metazoa; phylum Chordata; class Mammalia; order Artiodactyla; family Bovidae; genus Capra; species Capra hircus. The sequence continues at coordinate 46,027,952 of NC_030831.1, forward strand.
CTGTGTTCCCAAAGTAGGCACCATGTCTGGACATCTCTGTATCCTCAAGAGTGTTCAATGAATGATGGAAGAACGAATAATCAAGGTACAGAATCCCAACATCAATGGTGAGAACTATGAAATGATGCAAAGACAGTCTCTCATAACTATTACAAACTATGTGTTTCATATAACGTATACACATATACAAATACATATATAAAACAATAATACACTCTACTGAATTTCTAGCATAAAATTATGTGTTCAGTTCAATTCAGTTCAGTCGCTCAGTCGTGTCCAACTCTGCGACCCCATGAATCGCAGTACACCAGGCCTCCCTGTCCATCACCAACTCTCGGACTTCACTCTGACTCACGTCCATCGAGTCCATGATGTCATCCAGCCATCTCATCCTCTGTCGTCCCCTTCTCCTCCTGCCCCCAATCCCTCCCAGCATCAGAGTCTTTTCCAATGAGTCAACTCTTCGCATGAGGTGGCCAAAGTATCGGAGTTTCAGCTTTAGCATCATTCTTCCAAAGAAACCCCAGGGCTGATCTCCTTCAGAATGGACTGGTTCGATCTCCTTGCAGTCCAAGGGACTCTCAAGAGTCTTCTCCAGCACCACAGTTCAAAAGCATCAATTCTTCGGCGCTCAGCCTTCTTCACAGTCCAACTCTCACATCCATACATGATCACTGGAAAAACCATAGCCTTGACTAGACGGACTTTGTTGTCTCTGCTTTTGAATGTGCTATCTAGGTTGGTCATAACTTTTCTTCCAAGGAGTAAGCATCTTTTAATTTCATGGCTGCAGTCACAATCTGCAGTGATTTTAGAGCCCCAAAAAATAAAGTCTGACACTGTTTCCACTGTTCCCCCATCTATTACCCATGAAGTGATGGGACCAGATGCCATGATCTTCGTTTTCTGAATGTTGAGCTTTAAGCCAGCTTTTTCACTCTCTTTCACTTTCATCAAGAGGCTTTTTAGCTCCTCTTCACTTTCTGCCATAAGAGTGGTGTCATCTGTATATCTGAGGTTATTGATATTTCTCCCGGCAATCTTGATTCCAGCTTGTGTTTCTTCCAGTCCAACGTTTCTCATGATGTACTCTGCATAGAAGTTAAATAAGCAGGGTGACAATATACAGCCTTGACGTACTCCTTTTCCTATTTGGAACCAGTCCGTTGTTCCATGTCCAGTTCTAACTGTTGCTTCCTGACCTGCATACAGATTTCTCAAGAGGCAGGTCAGGTGATCTGGTATTCCCATCTCTTTCAGAATTTTCCACAGTTTATTATAAAAAGTATACACAGAAAAGGACTTCAAGGAAAATTTAGAAAATATTAATAATGAGTTATGGCTTCACAGTTCATTTTAGATTTCCTTCTGTATTTCTATTTTTCACAACTAGAAATAAGAAAAAAAGTAAACATTTTTTTCACCCAACACATTTCACCCTAATGGCCAGGTCTGTCTGATGAAGTGACGGGGCTCCTGAGTGGTATCAGACAACCTGGAAACCAGAGAGAAACGTGGCACCTACTTGGTCTCAGACTGTCCACATGGCTTCTTCCTAGCGAGGCTGAGCAGATCTTTGCCATATCTCTCTTCAATTGATGCCCTAAGGAAAACAGGAGAGAGAGTTCTGAGTCCTTCTCAGGGCTGATTCTTATTTATGACACATGGCACCTCCCTTGAAGGCAAAATTGCGTCTTTTACACAGAAGCTCACAATTCTCTAAAATGTGAAACTCCTACTACAGAACCAAGAAGAATTGTAAAAGACCAGTGACCTCCATCTCTATGGTGTTCTTCTCCAGCAAAAAGTCTATAGCATGAATAATTAAGGCCAAACCAAGTACAGTCCCTTGACCAGCACAGATTACTACATTACAGACTAATTTTCAAAACTCTGATCCAAAAAGATGTATGTATATATATATATATGTTTATAGTCTACACAAATCTATACAGATATGAAATATATACATTTTAAGTGGTGTAAAAGATATTTCCATCAAATGCTGCACTCCTTAGGCCTACCCCTCCCATCTTCTCTATGAGTATCCTTTTACCAACCTAAGAGGTCTCCTGCATTGCAGGCAGATTCTTTACTGCCTGAGCCACCAGGGAAGCCCTATAGGGTTCTCCTTTTTATTGTCTCCATAGTTCTGCTTTTTCCAGAAGGTCATGTAGTTGGAATCACATGGTATGTAGCTTTTTAAGACTGACTTCTTTTACTTAGCAATATGCTTTTAAGATTCTCCCATGTCCTTCTGTGGCTGGATAGCCCATTTCTTCTCATTGATGGATGATATTCCATTGTAAGGCTGTACTACAGTTTGTTTATTTGTTCACCTATTGAAGGACATCTTATGTTGTGAAAGTTGCTCAATCGTGTGCACCTCTTTGTGGCCATAAGGGCCCTGGAAGGGGTCCGCCTTCCTGCAACAAATGGCAACTCTTGGCGGTGGGGGGGGGAGTCTTCTTCGCTGAGACTGATATCCTGACCACTCGGGGTACTCAGGGGCCAACTTGCCTGCCAGACCCAGCGGCCGCTACTGGGACCCTTTTGTCCCTGGTCTCCTCCTGATGTGGACAACTGGCCAGAGTGCCCCGACCGGTAAGGAACAAGAGACTTTATTGATCTCTCTCCTCTCCCCTCTCTCTTTCCTCTCCTTAACCCTTCCTATCCTTCCCTGTTTTTCTAGTCCCCCGGTCCTGGATGCAGGAATCTGGTCGAAGGACCCTCAGCCTGAGCTGAGGATTGGAGATTGATCACCTCCTCTTGGCAGAGAACTCGAATTCTGGTTCTGGTCTGGTCTGATTTCTGGTAGGGCCGAGTTCCAGTCCTCCCTTCTCTGGAGGCCCAGGGTCAAGTCCCATAACGCCTGGGCATCTGTAGGTGGCAGGAGACGTCTGTAAGGCCACCCCTTTCACCCACCCCCGCTCCGGCCTCCTCCCCTTTCTTCTTTCAACCTGGCTTCCTTTCCTCTCTTGAAATCTTTGATGTTAGTACTTGGATCTGAAGTTCTGTGTCTCTATAGGAGGTTTTCTGAGAGACTGTATTCTTGTATTTAAGGGCTTCCCTGGTGGTGCAGAGGTTAAAGCGTCTGCCTGCAATGTGGGAGACCTGGGTTCGATCCCTGGGTCGGGAAGATCCCCTGGAGAAGGAAATGGCAACCCACTCCAGTATTCTTGCCTGGAGAATCCCATGGATGGAGGAGCTTGGTGGGCTACAGTCCACGGGTTGCAAAGAGTCAGACACGACTGAGCGACTTCACTTTCACTATGTGTGAAAGTTGCTCAGTCGTGTCCACCTCTTTGTGGCCACAAGAGCTATACAGTCCACAGAATTCTCTAGGCTAGAATACTAGAGTAGGTAGCCTTCCCCTTCTCCAGGGGATCTTCCCAACCCAGGAATCGAACCCAGGTCTCCCGCATTGTGGGCAGATTCTTTACCAGCTGAGCCACAAGGGAAGCCCTTAGAGTTCTCTGTCCATGGTCAATTCAAGTATGTAGCTAAACTGCACCAAGGAGATGAGAACTTCACAGTAGAAACCCTGCAGTCACATGTCTCACATTGTTGCTTGGTGTGGTATTATGGGTCTGTCTAAAGCACAAAATATCCCCTTTCCCCCTTTCTTGCTCCCCACAGCCTCTGTCACCATTTCCACTTTGTGTCCCAGCCCCAGTTTTATCTAAATCCTACTATCAAGTTATGGACCTTTAGGTTCATATATCCCAGTTAAAAAAAATTTTTTAAGTATAATATGAATACATTCTCACGGGAAAAGATTCAAACAACACAAAGTCTTATGAAATAAAACACAAACGCCTCCCCTCACGCTCTCCCCCAACCCCACGCCCCTGCCCAGGAGGAGCCACTGCTGAGACTGCTATGTACCCTCCCAGTCCTTTCTCTGCATTTCCATAGCCATCTCTCACTAACACACAGCTTTCATAGTTACATAGCTGAGGTCACTCTATTACTTGCTGTTCTGTTTTCACCTAGTAATAGATCGGTCACATAGATCTTTCTTTATCAGTACACGCCAACTACCGTGTTCGTAATTAGGCGTTTCCCACAGTTCAAGGTCACCCTAATTGCTTTGCTTTTCACTACTGCCAATAAGAGTTAAATGAACATCCTCAGGCAGATATTCACAGGCATCTCTGAGAATGTTTCTCTAGCTAAGCTAGGACTTCTGAGAACGTGGATTTACTAGATCAGAAGAATATATCTATCTTTTTTTTTACATTATATTTTCTTTTCTTTATTTTTTTTCTTTGTAAAAATTTTAGTGAAGTACAACTGACTTACAAAGTTGTTAATTTGTGCTGTACAGCAGTGACTCAATTATACATATATAAATTCTTATTCTTTTCCACTATGGTCTTGTCACAAGATGTTAAGAATATATCTTTTAAATGCTGGAAAACAGTGTTGCATTGCTCTCCAAAAGAGCCTTCTCAATTTATATTTTCACCAAAAGTGTGCAAGCAATCCCATTCCCAAAAACCCTCCCCAACACTGTATATTATCAGTCATCACTAGTCTTTAGTAAGAGAGGTTTAAAAAAAAAGTTCTCATTTAAATTTACTTTTCCTTGATTTCAGTGATTATGCATTTTATATATTTATTTCTATATGTTATTTTATGAGTTACATGGGCATATCACCCCAATTTTTTAACTGAACATTTTACTTTTTTCCTATTATTTTGTAGAAGTTCTTCATATATTATGCATCTCAATTTTTATTCTTACATGTTATATAGTTTCTCCCACTCTCATCTGTCTTTTCTAAATAATGTTATCCACTTTATTAAAATGATACATGCTCATTGTTCAAAAAGAAAAATACAAAGAAGAAAGCAACAAACTGTCCAAAATCCACCAACTAAAAATAATTAGTATTAAAAATAATAATAATTAGTATTAACATTTGGTGATGATGGTAATGGGCATTTCTTTACACAGATATGCAGGCAGGATGGATGGACAGATAGGCATGAGTAATTTTAAAGGAATGAGACTATATTCTATCAGTTCAGTTCAGTTGCTCAGTCGTGTCCAACTCTTTGCAACCCCATGGACTGCAGCACTCCAGGCTTCCCTGTCCATCACCAACTCCCAGAGCTTACTCAAACTCATGTCCATTGAGTCGGTGATGCCATCCAACCATCTCCCCTTCTCCTCCCGCCTTCAATCTTTCCCACCATCAAGGTCTTTTCCAAGGAGTGAGTTCTAACCAGGTACCCAAAGTATTGGAATTTCAGCTTCAACATCAGTCCTTCCAATGAATATTCAGGACTGATTCCTTTAGGATTGACTGGTTTGACCTCCTTGCAGTCCAAGGGACTCTCAAGGGTCTTCTCCAACACCACAGTTCAAAAGCATCAATTCTAAAAGCTATATTCTATACATTACTTAAAAACAAAGTACTGGGACTTCCGTGGTGGTCCAGTGGTTAAGAATTTGTCTTCCAATGCAGGGGATATGGGTACAATCCCTGCTCAGGGAACTAAGATCCCGCATGGTGCGGGACAACTGAGCGCCTACGCCACTTCTACGGAGCCCCACGCACCTCAACTAGAGAGGCTGCAGGCGGTAACTACTGAGCCTGCGCACACTAGAGCCCGTGTTCCGCCACAGGAGACGCCCTCGCACACTGCAGCTAGTAGAAAGCCCATGCACCACCACAAAGACCCAGCACAGCAAAAATTTTAAAAATAAATAACATAATATAAAAATAAGGTATTAAGCCTAATTTTAGCTAAATTTCACAGAAGAAAAGGAAACTGCTGGATTTCACAGAAGAAAAGGAAATTGCTGGATTTCAAATGAGTGTTTCTCTAGCACAGGAAAAATTAATTCCTAAAAGACCCTTCCAAAGTTAAAAAGGAGTTTATGAAAATAATTAAGGGGATGGAGACATTAAAATGTTTTAATGATCTATTTCAGCGTCAGTTTCAGACACTTGACAGCCTGTGGTGAAAGGATTAACACTATTGTACCTCCATCTCCTCCTCAATAGTTTCACATTATTTTTACTTAATTTGTGTCTACAACACTCACTCTTCTCCAATCATAATTCCCCTAGTTGTTTAGTCTTAACTCTATTAAAATAAATGCGATGCTGACGACCAGTCCTGTTACCATAGCTTTTCCATCCCTAAGATTTGTCTTCTGGTTCATTTCTTGGTTGGCTGGATTTCATCAATTCATGATCTTTTACCAAAATGGCTCAGAAGGGAGGGCATCAGTATTTCCTGAGTTCTTTCATATTTGAGGCCATCTACCTATGGCCTTCATATTTGAGATTATTATTTTTTATTGAAGCACAGATGATCTACCATGTTGTATCAGTTTCAGGCATACAGCAAAGTGATTTAGTTATACTAAATATATATTATTTCACACCTATATATTATTTCACAGATTCTTTTCCATTACAGGTTATTACAAGATACTGAATATAGTTCCCTGTGCTAAATAGGAGGGGACTATTGTTTATCTATTCTATAAGTAGTAATACATAACTATTAACCTCATACTTCCAATTTATCTTCTTCCCTGCCTTTTCCCCACCTTTCTATTTCAGTAACCTTAAGTTTGTTTTCTACGTCTGTGAGTCTGTTTCTATCTTGTAAATAGGTTCATTAGTATCATAATTTTTAGATTCCACGTGTAAGTGATATCATAGAATATTCGTCTTTCTCTGTCTTACTTCACTTACTGTGATAATCTCTAGGTCCATCCCTGTGGTTGCAAAAGGCATGATTTCATTCTTTTTTATGGCTGAGTGGTATTCTGTTGTGTGTATGTACCATATGTTCTTCATTCACTCATGTGTCAAAGAACATTTAGGTTGCTTCCATGTCTTGGCTACTGTAAATTGTCCTGCGATGAACCCTGGGGTGCATGTATCTTTTCAAATTAGAGTTTTCATCTTTTCCGGATATATGCTCAGGAATGGGATTGCTGGATCATATAGTATTTTTAGATTTTTTAAGGAACCTCCATAGGTCAAGGCTGTATATTGTCACTCTGCTTATTTAACTTATATGCACTGTACATCATGAGAAACGCTGGGCTGGAAGAAGCACAAGCTGGAATCAAGATTGCCGGGAGAAATATCAATAACCTCAGATATGCAGATGACACCACCCTTACGGCAGAAGGTGAAGAGGAACTAAAAAGCCTCTTGATGAAAGTGAAAGAGGAGAGTGAAAAAGTTGGCTTCAAGCTCAACATTCAGAAAACGAAGATCATGGCATCCGGCCCCATCACTTCATGGGAAATAGATGGGGAAACAGTGGAAACAGTGTCAGACTTTATTTTGGGGGGCTCCAAAATCAGTGCAGATGGTGACTGCAGCCATGAAATTAAAAGACGCTTACTCCTTGGAAGAAAAGTTATGACCAACCTAGATAGCATATTCAAAAGCAGAGACATTACTTTGCCAACAAAGGTTCATTTAGTCAAGGCTATGGTTTTTCCAGTAGTCATGTATGGATGTGAGAGTTGGACTGTGAAGAAAGCTGAGCCCCAAAGAATTGATGCTTTTGAACTGTGGTGTTGGAGAAGACTCTTGAGAGTCCCTTGGACTGCAAGGAGATCCAATCAGTCCATTCTGAAGGAGATCAGCCCTGGGTGTTCTTTGGAAGGAATGATGCTAAAGCTGAAACTCCAGTACTTTGGCCACCTCATGCGAAGAGTTGACTCATTGGAAAAGACTCTGATGCTGGGAGGGATTGGGGGCAGGAGGAAGAGGGGACGACCGAGGATGAGATGGCTGGATGGCATCACCAACTCAGTGGACGTGAGTCTGAGTGAACTCCAGGAGTTGGTGATGGACAGGGAGGCCTGGCGTGCTGCGTATCATGGGGTTGCAAAGAGTCGGACACAACTGAGCGACTGAACTGAACTGAACTGAATACAGTTCTTCATAGTACCTGCACCAATTTACATTCCCACCAACAGTGTGTGAGAATTCCTTTCTCTGCACACTCCAACATTTATTATTTGCAGACTTTTTGATGATGGTGTGGCGTTTATATTTAAATATATTGCTGGTGTAATGCATGTTCTAAAACACTCTGTTAAACTTGTTCCATTGGCTTCTGTCGTTGAAGAGAAGACCAAGGCGATCCAGTTTCCCTGCTGTCCATTCCTGTTTTGGGAATTTGGCTTGTTTCCCTTCCTAGATACTTGAAGTATTCTTTCATTAATTAAATAACTTAACCTGGATGAGGCTCTTTATGATCCTCTGCAATGAACATTTAGTATTTTTACATGTAAAAAGGAATTAAGGCTATTTTCATTAAAAATATTTATATAGAGTACATATATTTTATCTTTTCAGAATTATATCCTGAAGATTTCTTGATAATCCTTTGTGGTTTCTAGGAGCAGAATTTACTCAATTCCTTTCTTCTAGCACTAAGGCACCAGGAATCTGAACTCACCTCAGACAGCATCTGATCCCCATGGAGAGTCCTAGAATCTGACAAGTATAGTCAGCCCTGTACAACCTTGGATTCTGCACCTGCAGATTCCACATTCACAGAGTCAACCAGCTGAGGATGAAAACTATTTGGGGGAAAAATTCCAGAAAGTTTAAAAAAACACTTGAATTTACATTAGGTATTATAAGTAACCTAGAGATGATTTCAAGTATCCAGGGGGGTGTACATAGGTTATATGCAAATAGTACACCATTTTATACAAGACTTGAGCAGCTGTGGATCTTGGGAGGTCCTGGAAAAATCCCCCACAGATACTGAATGATGACAGTAGTGAGTTCCAGCAGGCACAACAGTGTGCTCTTTGAAGAAAACAAGGAGCTTTGATAAAAATGAAACTACAACTTCATCTTCATGAAATCAGGTGAACAACCACAAGACTGAGAAACACTGCAAATGGGAAGCCGTGGAATCCAGGGACCTGCAGCCAATGAAGGAATCACTAGGACTTTGCAAAAATCACACCCAAATAAGTAGGCTTTTATCTAGATCACCCTCCTACCAACTATCCAAAATTTCCCTCTCATCTGCTCATTAATTTGTCATTTACTGAACATCTACTATGTGCCAGGCATCACACTGGGAGAACGAAGAGGTGACCAAAATATGAGGCCTGCCTAGAAGAGCTCATGGGTGAGGGACAGCAGGGAACGTAAACCGGTACTTTCATCTGAATATGAGGTCCACATAACAGGGGCCATAATAAAAATGTACAAAATAATATACACGTAACAGAAGAGAGCTTCCCTTGTGGCTCAGCTGGTAAAGAATCCGCCTGCAATGCAGGAGACCTGGATTCGATCCTTGGGTTGGGAAGATCCCCTGGAGAAAGGGAAAGGCTACTCACCCCAGTATTCTGGCCTGGAGAATTCCCAGGACTGTATAGTCCAACAAAGAGTTGGACACGTCTGAGCAACTTTCACTTTCACTTAATTCAATATGAAGATGACAGGAAGACACAGGAGAAGAAAGACATGTGATGATAGGAGAGAGTGGAGTTAGAGGCTGCAAACCAAGGATTCATTTAACAGAAGAAGCTAAGAAAAAGACACGGTCTCTCTACTAGAGCCTTTATTAGCACATGAGCCTGCAGACCTTGATTTTGGACTTCTTGCCTTGAAAATTAGGAGAGAATAAATTTCCGTTGTCTAAAGCCACCCAATTCACTGTAATTTGCTACAGCAGCTCTAGGAAACTCATATAGTAATAATGGTTTGGCTATAACTTGACCATGAGAAGCTGACATCTAAGGGAACAGGTCACGCCCACCTTGGCAATCTATCATTCTCAAGCCCATCCTAAGAGAGGGCTGGCCCACAGTGAGGACCCCAGAAGGAGAGCTGTAATCAAGATAGGTTGACTCCTCCCTGAAAAAGAACAGAGGGAGTACAGGAGCTTGTGGAAAGAGCCCAGAGCCCAAAGCACTGGGGCTAGGATCCACAGTTACAGCTGCTAATTTCACAAAGCGGTTTCATAAGCAAGGTTCCGTCCTCCCTCAGCATCATGTTGCAACACACAGTTAAGAGGGCTGATCTGACCACCCAGTTCCCAGAGAAACCTCTTTTCAAAGAATATATGCACAACATTCTTAGGAGACCACTAAATAAAGTGGAAAAAAAATTAGATGTGGAGTCAAGAAGTCCTGGCTCTACTATTTACTGCTTTCATAATCTTGGACAAGTCATTTAAGCCCCCACTGAACTTCAGCTTTCTCAGCTGTAAAATGGAGTTGATATATTCCCTATCTACCTTCTAGGCTTAATCTAACAACATTAGTAATGGGTACCGTTCACCTACCACTTACCCTGTACCAGGTACTATACTCAACTGAAGGAGTTGACAGCACAGATTCCAGGGTCCAACTTTCCTAGGTTTGAAATCAGATCTAACCCTTTATTACCTGTCTGATTTTAGGCAAGTTACCTAACCTCTCTGAATCTCTGTTTCTTCACTTGTAAAATAATGATGATAAAACTTGCTACACAGGGGTGTTTTGAGAATTAAATGAGATAATATATTTAAATAATGTTGGAGTTTATAACTAATAGTTGTTGTTGTGCAGTTGCTCAGTCACGGCTGACTCTGTGACCCAATGGACTGTAGCCCACGAGGCTCCTCTGTCCATTAGAACTAATACGCCTTCAATAAATGGCGACTATGGATATAATCTCATTGAGTCACATTAGCCACCCTCTGCAGCAGGATTATCCTCATTTTTATTTTTATTTTTTTAAACGATAAAGACTCTTTAATACTTCACAGAGAAACAAAGGCCTGCTAAATTACTAAATAGTTTACCTTTCGACACTGCTTCCTTAAATCACTAGGCTGATAGACGCATGCAAATAAATGAAGAGAAACCAGATTCATTGCGACTTTGAAGCTAAAATTTCAAGCATCCGTATAGGCAAATACAGTAAAGCAAAAATAATGGAAAACATATAAGTGACATGAAGATTTAGAGAACATGTGACTGGAAACAGAACATTTTTTTGACCACAGAAGTTTAAATAAGCTATTCAAGATTTACTAGAGAAACACTAAAAATTATTACTCAGGAAGATACAATTCTATTACAACATCATGATTTATTAAAGCACAGGATTCTATACAACAAAGGGCCTTAACAGTTGTCTATTCTCAGCCAAACTTCTCTATAAGTTAGTTTCCCTTAATAAAAAACATGTTATACTTTAAATTAGTAATTTAACTGATGAGGAAGTTACCATAATACCTATTTTAACACTGAACAAATCTAACCACTTATTGGACATTAATGTAAAATCCTGACATAGAATTTGATTTAAAACTTCTCAAAATAAATTCATTAAAACAGGTTCCCTGTGAAAATATGTAAGAATGAAAGCTAGCATAATGGCAGGTGCAGTCTTTACATTTTATTAACCATAAAAGATACTTTTCTAAAGAGTCTAATAGAGACATTAACTGTGCAAAAGCGGATGAGATTTACAGTCTTAAATACAAGCACCAACACAGAAAGGATATTGTGTCAGTTCAGTTCAGTTCAGTCGCTCAGTCGTGTCCAACTCTTTGCGACCCCATGAATCGCAGCACACCAGGCCTCCCTGTCCATCACCAACTCCCGGAGTTCACCCAGACTCATGTCCATTGAGTTGGTGATGCCATCCAGCCATCTCATCCTCTGTCGTCCCCTTCTCCTCCTGCCCCCAATTCCTCCCAGCATCAGAGTCTTTTCCAATGAGTCAACCCTTCACATGAGGTGGCCAAAGTACTGGAGTTTCAGCTTTAGCATCAGTCCTTCCAATGAACACCCAGGACTGATCTCCTTTAGAATGGACTGGTTGGATCTCCCTGCAGTCCAAGGGACTCTCAAGAGTCTTCTCCAGCACCACAGCTCAAAAGCACCAATTCTTCAGTGCTCAGCTTTCAACACAGTCCAACTTTCATATCCATAGATGACCACTGGAAAAACCATAGCCTTGACTAGATGGACCTTTTTTGGCAAAGTAATGTCTCTGCTTTTCAATATGCTATCTAGGTTGGTGATAACTTTCCTTCCAAGGAGTAAACGTCTTAATTTCATGGCTGCAGTCACCATCTGCAGTGATTTTGGAGCCCCCCAAGAAAAGTCTGACACTGTTTCCACTGTTTCCCCATCTATTTGCCATGAAGTGATGGGACCAGATGCCATGATCTTTGTTTTCTGAATGTTGAGCTTGAAGCCAACTTTTTCACTCTCCTCTTTCACTTTCATCAAGAGGCTTTTTAGTTCCTCTTCACTTCTTCCATAAGGGTGGTGTCATCTGCATATCTAAAAGTCCATTAATTCTACACTTAAGAGGACCATTTCTTTATGTAAGCACAATCTCATTTATGAATTACACATGATATGTAGTTTAGGATCCATCTACATTATGCTTGTAACTGCATGCTGCTGCTAAGTCGCTTCAGTCGTGTCCGACTCTGTGTAACCCCCTGGACTGCAGCCTACCAGGCTCCTCCATCCATGGGATTTTCCAGGCAAGAGTACTGGAGTGGGTTGCCATTGCCTTCTTCTTATCCTCATTTTTAAAAATTTTTGCTGCGCTGGGTCTCCATTGAGGCCCCTGGGCTCTTTCTTGCAGCCCGTGGGGTTTCTCTAGTTGCAGCACACAAGCTTCTCTTGTTGCAGCTCAAGGGTTTCTCACTGAGGTATGCAGGCTTTTTCCGTTGCTGAGCACAGACTCTATCTAGAGCATGCAGGCTCAGGAGTTGTGGCACATGGGTTTAGTTGCCCACAGCATGTGTGATCTTAATTCCTTGAACAGGGATGGAAGAACCCACATCCCCTGCGTTGGAAGGCAGATTATTAACCACTGGACTGCCGGGGAAGTCCCTATCCTCATTTTTATATTTCTCATTTCCTGCTCATATCAGGAACTCAGTACGTAATGTCTGGCCCCATCGAGGGTTTCAGGGGCAGGAGAGTCCATAAGCTTGGGCTAGCAGAGATAAGACAAGCCCATTTTAATTGCCAGCCAGTGGAAGACCTCAGGCTGGAGTGTTATGTAGAATGCTGTCTTTAAAGGAAAAAAAAAAGAAGAAGAAGAAGAGAAGGAAATTTGACCTGGACTTTGAAGAATGGAGAGAATCTACTTAGGAGTCGCAGAAAAAAGAGAACATTCTAGGTGGGGAAATATGGAGTAAAGATGGAGAGGCAGAGACATCCAAAACACACTCACTAATAACCTCTCTGGCTGGGACAGATGGAGTGGGTGTGGTGAGTGAGAATATGAAACAGAAGGAAAAGGGAGAGAGAGAAATCTCTGTGCTTAGAACAAGCCCAGCCTCCTGGAAATCACCTGCCCTTCTGCCTGCAGTGGATAAGTCATCAACACAGGGTCTGCGTGAGATGCCTCTGGAGCTGTTCTGGATTCTGTGACTTTCTAGGTTCTCATGGTAAGTTACTTATCCAATCTCATCTCAAAAAGCTGCATTTTCATGCAAAGAAAATGGAAATAATAATACCTTACGCAGTTGACTATGTCAAAGGAGGCCATTTCACAGGGATTTGTAAACCCCAACTGTAACAAAGATCCTGAGGCAAAGCTCCGAGAGCAACACACAGCAAGTGCTCAATGTGTGATTGGTTATTTTGTAGCTGTTCAGAGTTTGGTTGTGGTTGTCATCAACTATACCATCACTGATAGAAGATAAGGCAATTTCCAATTTACCCGATACATTATTTGTTTCTCTGCTTTGTTACTTATTTGCTGTGTTACAGTAAGTCATCCAGGACTCACTGGGGACTCGTTAGCTATAGGGCACACACTGAGACACTGCCTCCAGATTGGCCATAGAGATGCAAGAAAGGTAGCATTCCTGCCCACTCCAGAGGAGAGTGTGACATGCCTCTGTTCTGTCCGTGCACAAACGAGTGTAGACGGATTACTGCAATCCATCTGGTACAACCAAGGACAAGGAGACTTCCTAGCTTCCAAGATGCAGGTTGAAACACAGCATGCAGGGACCCAGTCCTAGTTGCATCTGAGAGAGAGGGAGAGGGAGGTCCCCCAGGGAATGTAGTATTTCTCCCTACCCCTTGCTGCCCCTGGGCAGGTAGAGCTACCTACCCGAAATTCCAGAGAGGTTCATGGTGGGGCTTCAACATTTTGGGGGCATAGAAGGCCACCACCTTAGATATAGGGCATATTTAGTCCCATATCGTAGATATGTTATAAATGTATGTGATTAGTCCTCATGACACTGAGCAAATAACAGTTTCACTTTCACACTTCATGAACAAAATAACAAATGTGCATGCATGCTAAATCGCTTCAGTTGTGTCTGACTCTTTGTGACCCTATGGACCCATCAGGCTCCTCTGTCCCTGGGGTTCTCCAAGTAAGAATACTGGAGTGGGTTGCCATGCCCTCCTCCAGGGGATCTTCCCAATCCAGGGGTAAAATAATAAATAATACATGACAAACTGCTGTTACCTTTTCCCTGTGTGTGTTTTTTACTCTAGTCCATATGAATACCAAACATCCCAGGGTTCCACCTGAAATTTATGGCAGCTCAGTAAAGTAATGCTCAAGCCCCGAGGAGGGAGTTTCAGCAATATCAGACCACGGCCCAGACTGAGGCCCAGGCCCCACACACACCACGTACCTAAGACAGCAAAAAAGAAATGCTGGACCCCCAAAGCTGAAGAGGATGGCACCTCCCCTGCTGAGTTAACCATGAACAGAACACGCACCCTTGATGGAGCAGTCTCCTTCTGGCAAGCATACCAGCAGGAAAGGAGGCCCAAAGCCAGCAGCCTCCTTGATCAGGGGCCTCAAGCCCCTCACCCAGGGCAGATGTATCCGACACCTTGACCTGATGCCAGCAGATTCTGCCCTCAGACCGGAGGATACAGGGCTGGCTTCTTTTGCTATGAAACTTCTGAGGAAAGATGACCGTATACTAGAAATACCACATAAATGTTTAATAATTTTTAATTTGCACACACTTTCTCCTCTTACCCACATATTTCTGTGAAACACTTTAAAAGTGAGATCTTAGTTTTTGAGTTCTGTTTGGACTTGTGATTTTCAAACCGTAGGTCATCATGACCCATTTGTAAACTATAAATCAATTCAATGGGTTATGACCAGCAGTTTTTAATTAAATAGAACTGAACAAAATAACAGGATGCTAATGTTTAATCAAACTTTTATTTAATGCATATGTGTACTGGGTGGCACTGTAAAATGTATTTTTTACGGAGTGTGCGTTAGTCACTCAATCGTGTCTGACTCTTTG
Organism: Capra hircus; assembly: GCF_001704415.2. Classification (NCBI taxonomy): domain Eukaryota; kingdom Metazoa; phylum Chordata; class Mammalia; order Artiodactyla; family Bovidae; genus Capra; species Capra hircus. The sequence goes on from NC_030831.1 coordinate 46,043,234, forward strand.
TGATCCCATGGACTGTAGCCCACCAGGCTCCTCTGTCTGTAGGATTCTGCAGGTAAAAATACTGGAGTGGATTGCCATGCCCTTCTCCAGGGGATCTCCTGACCTAGGGATGGAACCCAAGTCTTCGGCATTACAGGCAGATTCTTTACCGTTTAAGCTACCTGGGAATGATTTTTTCTTACTGAGGGGTATAGTCAAAAAAAAAAAAAAAATGCAGACACCACTGATACACATCACCATCCTGGTTGTATCAGGGGATCCTTGACTTGACCTGCCTGGGCAGCAGAAGCTTAGACTAGTAGCCAACACCTCCTTTGTGTATGTGAGGCAAAGTTATTTCACTTCCAGGAGAAAATTTATAAATGCCCTACTGGAGGAGAAATACAAAAGCAAGGGGTGTTCTGCAATCCTTATACCCTGTGCAGTGGGGAATATCTTGTGTGTTTGCTACTTTGTCAGAGCTCTGCTGCAGAAAGGAGGAAGCCCACCCCCAGTGCCTGCCCAGAGAAAGGAAAGTTGTAACTCGGCGTCACCACTTTCTACCAGCTTGGGTAGAAGATGGAGGCTGGTCCCTCCAAGGAGGCACAGTGACCAGCTCCATGGAGCCTGACAGTGGACAGACCTCTCTCTGTCCACCTCTTCTGAGACTCACAGTATGTCAGAACTCAGTTCCCCAGGACCTTTGAAACAGTTTAAGAGGGAGACGCCTCACCATCAGAGCATGGGCAACCAGTGTGAGCTTTTTTACCCTAATGTTCTCCCCTGGAGGAGGGCATGGCAACCAACTCCAGTATTCTTGTCTGGGAAATCCCATGGACAGAGGAGCCCGGTGGGCTATAGTCCATGGGGTCACGAAAATGCTGGACACAAGTTAGCTACTAAACAATGTTCTCTTAGGCTTCCCTAGTGGCTCGGCAGCAAAGAATCTGCCAATGCAGGAGACGCAGGTTCGATCCCTGAGTCGGGAAGATCCCCTGGCAAAGGAAATGGCAACCCACTGTAGTATTCTTGTCTGGGAAATCCAGTGGACAGAGGAGCTTGGTGGGCTACAGTCCATGGGGTCGCAAACAGCTAAACAGCAGCAATGTCTTCTTGAGTAGAAAATAAAAGACTTGATTGAAAACATTTTGCTGTCTGCACCTCCAAGTTACAGATCTCTCACTCACTGCCTTACAAACAGAACAGGTTCATCAGTTTGGGTCCTGGCAACAACCCAGATCTTTGACCAAAAATCCCCCTAAACCACTCCTTCATCCAGAATCACTGGGAAATGGAGGATTCCAGATGAATGAGATATTCCACAAACTAACTTAGCCATTAAGTATAGAATGTTTTTAATCTTAAAGGAAAGGAAGAGAAGCGAAGAGGAGGGAAGGGAATCCTCTAAACCATGCCAGATCCCCCCAGACCTCCAAGCCCATCACCATCCAGAGGGGCCTGCCCCTGCATCCTTCTCCCTGATCCCCCAGCTCAGTGGTTTCTGAACCAGGCTCTGTTTCCCTCCACTGCACAGGCAAAGCCTGCAGTCCCCCCGTGATCCTCCACTCATCCAAGCCACCTCGAGTTGAGGGACACTTTGAGATCTCCTCCTCCATGAAGCTGCCCCCCTTTTTAGCCAGTCCTCCACAATCTCCCCCTCTCCCATGAGGTCCTTCAGTATCACGGGTATCACAGAGCACAGCACTTTGTTACATTCGGTTTGTCATTTCATTCATAAACTTTCTCTCTCCCACCAGTTCCTAAGTGCTTTAGGACCAAGATATCCTTTACTTCTTGGGTATCATTCTGTAACGTACAGCAGCGGGCCTTGTAAACCACTGAAAACAAACACAACCTGTAAACTGTCCTTGTCTGTGTGGGAGCGTTCTGCCCACTGCGTCTTCAGAGGAAAAAGTAACGGCATGTACCTTTCTTTTAAAAAGTCTTCAAACTCTTTGCAGTTCTTGCGGCCATTGTTCAGATGCTGGATGATGCTGTCGTAGCCAGTGGTGCTGAGGATGTCTGAAGTCTGGTGGGAAAAACAACACTGAGTGAGATGGGGAACCGGGTGATGTCAGCCCCAAGACCTAAAGCGAGGACGGGGCGGGGGGACCCGGGGAAGCCGGCCACGGGGACTTTTTGAGATGCTTACCTCCAACGCACATGTGACCAAAAAGAACAAAACAGAAGTTCAGAGTTCATGTAGCTGTGGAAGACTTTTTAGAATTATGAAACTATAGGGTCACAAAACAGGAAGGAAGTGACAGAGCATTGAGAGGCACATGGTCGAGGGAGCTGGCCGGCTCGGGGCCCCTCCCTGGGTCCCCACCATGCTCTGATCAGGCCAGGCAGGCAGCAGGAACTGAGCCCCCCTCCAGCCTTCTGCTGAGCGAGCTCCATCCTGCAGTGGGAAACTCACTCACACCACAGGTCCTCGTAATGAGGGCTACACAGCGTTCACTCTGGCCTCCCCCTTATCTCAGAGCTTCACCCCAACAGCTCTTCCCGCAGCCAAGAAGCCTGGTCTGAGGGTCAAGGGCATCACTGAGCCAGGCCCCAGGAGAGGGAGGAGGGGCTGGCTTTCCATTGTAGTGGGAAGGGAAGACCAGCAGCCAGCAGGCCCCGGATGGCCTGGCCCCAATTTGGGGGAAAGGAATTTTTCTTTCTTTTTTTTTTTTACATTTTAAGCAAGCTATTTCAACTCAGTTCAGTTCCATCGCTCAGTCGTGTCTTACTCCTTGCAACCCCATGGACTGCAACATGCCAGGCTTCCCTGTCCATTACCAACTCCCGGAGCTTGCTCAAACTCCTGTCCATCGAGTGAGCCATTTATTCCCATTTTATTCTACTATGTGCTCTGAGGTTGGAGGAAGCTGCCTAAGTCTCCCAAAGCAGTAGCCCTGGATGCAGTGTCTTTTAAAAATCAAAGTCTCCTCAGCTCCCCAAACCAACAAACCAGGCGCTCTGAAGAATACCCGCTAAAGCGTCTCCTATTGCAGCTGGCTCTCTGGTTCCTACTCCACAAGGGCATGTAACAGGTGGTCTGATCCAGACTCCAGGCCCTTAGGGAGCTTGGTTAGGTGGTCTCTTGGTGTGTCCTGGGGAGCTTTGAAATGAGCCACCCCTAGCCCAGCCCCACAACCCTCTGTCTGCTGAGGAAACTACTTCTCTGCCAGTGGGGGGTGGGGTGGGGGTGGGGGGCTCTTGAAGATTCCTCTCTCCTGTCTGCTCAGCCCAGGACACTGGAGAAGCAGAATTTCTCTCCTCCATTTGCTGCAGCTCCTCATGGCCTGGCTGAACAAACAGGGAGACCCAGCAAGGGCAAGGCCTGAGGCTGATTTCAACATGGATTCAGAAACTTAACTGGCCATAACTCACACTGCATTTTTAAAACATGGATTATTGAAAGTATAGTAAATTTTACACATGGGCATACAAATCAATCTTAGTTAGAAATACATTTAGTTCTATGGGTTCTGGCTGTTGTTTGAGCATAGATTTAGGCCTTGGGAAGCCTAGAGAAATAGCTTCCACCAAAGCTTCATTTCTCTACCCTCCTTGCTCCACACACACTCTTCTGTCTCAGCAGGGCAGACTTCTGACTGCCCCTGGAGTGCAGTGCTCAATGGCAACTCCAAGACGATGCTTGGTCTTGGTCCAAATCCAGCCCCTCCAGCCCCAGGGTTTCTGGAAGCTTTCCCTGAGTAGCCCTAAGGCTTCTTCCTCTGGGCTCTCAGACTGTCCAGCTACTGAATCTGCTGTTTGCCACCCCTCCTTGTGAGTAGCCTTGCGGGCCCAACCCCACTCCAAGCGCCTGTAGCTTCTTCTGAGTCTCAGGTCCTACACACACACACACACCCCAAAAATCTAGCTTAATATTATGCACACCAAAGGTCTACAGTAACATTCTGTGGGATGAAAATGCCTATTGTGTTCCCAGCCAGATGCACTAGAACAATGAAAACAAAGACTCCTGAGGGAATGAATGGGTGGGTACAAAGGGTCACTGTCAATGTTGATTTGTAGTCAGAAGTGCTTTGGTCTTCCCAGGGAAGTACTCTTGGGTTCTCTGTTTTATGATATTCATTTGGAAAAGGTGGTTTCCTTTTTCTCAATTAAGGGTGCGGACACTCTTTGAGCTGGGTAGGGAGGGTGGAGCTAGACTAGGATTTCCTGGAAACAAACCAAATCACCAGGCCTCCTGGCCACCAGCCTTAAAAAAAACAGAACTGCTGCTTCAGAGGAGTGACTGGACTCCAGAGGCTCCCAAGAAAGAAAATCTCCAAGAGAAAACAAAGAGTGTCCAAGCCCAAGTGCAAAGTGGCAGGAGGCATGCCCTGGAAACTCCTTCCCATGCTTCTCAGAAAGCACTGCTGAGAAGCCCTGACTGGCAGGTGCAGAATAAGACGGCCAAGGAGAAAAGAAGCGATGTAGTTGCATAAGCAGCAATGAGCACCAGGATAACATAGCAGGTTTGCTGTCAGAAATGAACATGCGGAACCTGTAACCTCATATCCTGCCTTCCAGCACCCTGACCTCTCCCCTAGCCCTCCCCATGCTGCTCTCTTCGCATCCTCCAAATGGGCAGTGTACGTTTATACCCCAGGACCACTGCACATGACTTTCCTACCATGGGAATGGCATCTCCTCCTCTTCACTTAAATCCCACCTCACTTCCGGGCCAATTCAAATCCCAAGTCCGCTCTGAGGTCCTCCTCAGACAATTTATCCTACAGTCTCCCTTCTCTCTTCTGAATACCTGGTGTGTTTAATGATGATTCCTCTTCTTTAGCCCTTATTACATACTATTTTGCATCATTAGTTGATTTTTTTTAAAAATTAGTCAACTTTAAGTATATCTAGATTATACCCAAACTTCATCACCCACAGTAGATCCTACATCAATGGCTTAAGAAATGTCTGTTAACTTTATACCAACTACAGACAAGGTACTTAAAAAGGTTACAAAGATGGAGTCCCTTAGTGTTCATTTGCTGCTGCTGCTGCTGCTGCTGCTAAAACACTTCAGTCATGTCTGACTCTGTGCCACCCCATGGACGGCAGCCCACCAGGCTCCCCTGTCCCTGGGATTCTCCAGGCAAGAACACTGGAGTGGATTGCCAGTTCCTTCTCCAATGCATGAAAGTGTAAAGTGAAAGTGAAGTCGCTCAGTCGTGTCCGACTCCTAGTGACCCCATGGACTGCAGCCCACCAGGCTCCTCTGTCCATGGGATTTTCCAGGCAAGAGTACTGGAGTGGGGTGCCATTGCCTTCTTTGGGAGTCAGTAAAAAACACACACAAAAAAATGTGTATGCATAAAAAAATTAGAGACTGAGACAGAATATAAGACTACACAGATAAAATATCTTGGAGAAGGAACTGGCAAGCCAGTATTCCTGCCTGGAAAATTCCATGGACACAGGAGCCTGATGGGCTACAGTGCATAATGTCACAAGAAGCGGACACAACTAAGCGACTAAACCAACCCCCCAGAGAAAATATGTAATAAATGAGGTGGAAAAGAGAAAACATATTAGGGTCATCAGAAAGGAGAAGATATAAGATTTAAATAGAGTCATTTAAAGTGATTGGGATTCACACAAGAAATCAAAAGATATTTCAAACCAATTGATGGTGAAGAAAACAACACATCAAAGTTTATGAGAGGCAGAAAAACAGTGCTTATAGGGAAATTTGTAGCTTCAAAGGTTAATATTAGAAAAGGAAAAAAATGGCTTTAAAATTAATGATCTAAACTTTTACTTTGCTGCTGCTGCTAAGCCGCTTCAGTCGTGTCCGACTCTGTGCAACCCCATAGACGACAGCCCACCAGGCTCCGCCGTCCCTGGGATTCTCCAGGCAAGAACACTGGAGTGGGATGCCATCGCCTTCTCTGAAACTTTTACTTTACAAAACCACAAAAAGAAGAATAAATTTAAATTTGCAGTAAGTAGAAGGAAGAAAGTTAAAATAATAGAACACAATGAAACAGAAATGGGCAAACAATAAAGCAAATTAGTGAAACCAAAAGTTAGTCCCTTGAAAAGTTTAATAAAATCAGAAAACCTATATCTGGGTTGATCAAAAAATAAGAGAAACAGAAAGAAAAGAACACAAATTATCAATGTCCTACTGTGACAAAGGGCATCTACAGAAACCTAGCTAACAACTTAAAGGCGAAAGACTGAATACTTTCCTTCTAATAAAGAGGAAATAAGGCAAGAAAAAAAAGAACGTACTTGTTTTAAAGGAAATAGTAAAACTGCCTACATTTTCAGACAACATGATTGTGTACTCAGACAATCTTAAGAAATATACCCCTCAAAATTACTAGAGCTAATACATTAAACAATATTGCAGGGCACAAGATCAATACACAGAAGTCAATTACATTTCCATATACCAACAGCAAAAAATTTAAACATTAAATATATAAAATATTCAGAAATTAATGCTTAAAAGGTTTAGTAACATTATGTCTTACTAATGCACACACCATTAGTATGAGATGGGTCACAGATTCAGATGCAAAACGAAAATAAAAAGCTTTGGTTTATAGATACAGGCAAATACCTTTCAAGCCTTGGGGCAGGAAAAGTTTTCCTAGAGAGGACAAAAGTACATACTGGTAAAGAAAAAAATGGAAAAGTTGGACTTAATCAACATTAAAAGCCTACATAAAGGAGATTATTAAGAAAAGTAAATGGCAAGCCACATGCTGGAAGAAGATAATCACAGTACGTATGTCTGTCAAAGGACTTGTAACCAGTGTATACAAATAACTTCAACAAATTAATAATAAAGATATAAGCAATCCAGTAAAAACTGGGCATAATACTTAAACTTTATAAACTTTTCATAAAAGATATTCCTTTGACCAAAAAGTTCATGGAAAGTTGCTTAACATGACAGGGAAATTCAAATTAAAGTCACAAGGATATCTACTTCATGCCCACTGGAACAGCTGAGATCAAAAAGTCAACGCTGAATGTAGGCAAGGATGTTGAACTATCAGAACTCTCATTTATTTCTGCTGGGAGGGTGAAAATGGTACAGTCATTTTGAAAAATGGCAGTTTCTCAAAAAGCTAAACATGCATTACTCTATGACCCAAAGTTCTACTCTGAAGCATTTGCTCAAGTGAAAGGAAAGTATATGTCACAAAAAGACCTATACAAGAATGTTCACAGGACTTTTACTCACAATAGCCCCAAACTGGAAATAACCCAGTGTCTAACAATGGATGGATGATAAACAATGTGTGGTATACTCATACAATGGAATACTACTCAGCAATAAAAAGGAGAGAACTACTGAGAGTGAAACAATGTGGTGAATCTCAAAAACATTATGTTAATGAAAAATGCTGGATACAAACAGTATTTACTGTGTAATCCCATTTATATGAAGTTCTAGGGCAGGCAAGCATTCTAGGATTTACTTCTATGATAAAAGGAAGTAAGAACAGGGATTGCCTAATTCAGGGGAGAAATTGAAGGTAGACTGGAAGAGACATGAGGGAACTTCCTGGAATGATAGCGATGCATCCAATCAAGATATTCCCAGACTTCCCCGGTGGTCCAGTGGTTGGGAATCTGCCTGCCAGTGCAGAGGACACCAGTTTGATTCTGGCCCGGGAAGATCCCATATGCCTCGGGACAATCAAGCCTGTCCACCACAACTGCTGAGCTTGTGCACTGCACCTGCTGGAGACCACACACCCCAGCGTCTGTGCGCTGCAGCAAGAGACGCCACCACAGCGAGAAGCCCACGCACCACAGCTAGAGAACTGGAGAGAGCCCACCTGCAGCAAGGAAGATGCAGAGCAGCCAGCAATAAATAACTAAAGTCAATAAGGTTAAAAAATTTTTAATTGTTTAAACAATCTTTCCGTGGAGGTGTGAGTTGTACCGGTACGTGCAGTTTTCAAACCTGTTGGTCTGTGCCCTTCATCGTAGGCAAGTGACACCTCAAAAACTTAAAAACAAAAATAAAAAGAAGAGAAAAATTGATTAGGAGTCAGAAAATAATGGGAGGGAGGAGGCAGTCACTAGAAGGAACAGAGGAGGGTAAGCCTTTAAAATGGGATCTGGTCTTCGAGTCCCAGGTGAGGCAGGAAGATGAAAAAGAAGGAGGGGCAGATTCAAGAACCCAGCAACCTCCCAAAGACCCAGAATATAAGGTTGAAAATGCTCAAATTATAGAGGTAAGTAGCATTCAACTTTTTAAATTTTTTTATTTTTTGAATTATAAAAGCACGATAATGCATTTACAGGAGATTTGGAAAGGACAGAACAAAGTTACATATAGTTCCACTATGTGGGTGACTTGCTCAGTCATGTCTGACTCTGCGACCCTGTGGACTGAAGCCCGCCAAGCTCCTCTGTCCATGGAATTCTCCAGGCAAAAATACTGGAGTGGGTTGCCATTTCCTTCTCCAGGGGATCTTCCTGACCCAGGGATCAAACTCAGGTCTCCTGCATTGCAGGCAGATGCTTTACCATCTGAGCCACCAAGGAAGCACCAGTTCCACTATATATTACAATTTTTTTCAATTATTTTTAAGTAGATAAATTAAGATTTTTAGTTGGAATTTCAATATCACACTCTCAAAAATTACTAGAATGAATAGACAGAAATGTAGAAGGATATAATAGACCTGAAAACACTATGAACCAATTCCACATAATTAAGATTTATACAAGTTTCACACAACATCAGGGTACAAATTCTATCCAAGTTCCCATAGGCTATAAACCAGGAGACACTGGAACATATCCAGGGACATAAAACAAGGTGCAAAAATATCATAGTCTAAAGGTACTGAGATCATAGAGTCTCTTCTCTTATCACTGTATAATGATGTTAGCAATCAATATCAAAAGATATTCAAAAATAACCCCTATATTTTCCAGTGCAATGTGACTTTATCCAGAAAGATCTTTGACCTAGCCAGTGAAAGCCTCAGGAAGGTTAAAAGACTGAAAAAATCACAGAGAGTGATTGCAGAGAAGAAAGCGTTTAGACGAGAAGTTAATATCAAGGACACTTTAAATGCATTTGGAAATTAAATGTACACTTTTAAATGTTGAGTATATCTAAGAAGCCATAACAAGGAAAATTAGAAAATATTTGTAACAAAATAAAAATGAGAAGAGAATTTATCAGAATTTGTTGCATGCAGCTAAAGTTGATCAATGCAACTAAATATAATGTGGAATCCTGAATGAGGTCTGAAACCAAGCAATAGACACTAGCATAAAATTCTGTGAAATCTGAACAAAATTTGTACTTTAGTTAATAATACAGTATCACACTTTAATTTCCTGTTTTTTTTATAACATAATATTTCTTTACATTTTCAGAATTGGGTTAGAAGTTTCAAGCTTCATTCAAAATTTTTTAAAAATCACTAAAATAATAAGCTTTCTAGAATTTTAGCAGTAATATGAGATGCCAGAATAAATGGAACTATATCAAAGTTTTGAGTGAATATAAATTAGAAATCTAGCGTTCTATTCATACTTAGTCAAATAAGTGGAACGAAAATGTCATAAATTTTTTAGCTAAGCAAAAATTCATGTTTTCTAAATATATATACATATTATACTTACTATACATGTACATATATATATTATATAATATATATGGGTTTCCTTGGTAGCTCAGATGGCAAAGAATCTGCCTACAATGCAGGAGACTGGGATTTGATCCCTGGGTCCAGAAGATCCCCTGGAGAAGAAAATGCACCCCACTCCAGTACTCTTGCTTGGAGAATTCCATGGACAGAGGAGCCTGGTGGGCTACAGTCCATGGGGTCATAAAGAGTTGGACATGACTGAGTGACTTTCATAGCACGTGCGCACACGCGTGCCCATGTGTGTGTGTGTGTGTGTAGGGTTCCCAGGCAGTTCAGTTGTAAAGAATCCACCTGCTAATACTGGAGGTGCAAGAGATGCAGGTTCAATCCCTGGGTTGAGAAGATCCCCCGGAGAAGGGAATAGCAACCCACTGTAGTATTCTTGCCTGGAAAATCCCACGGACAGAGAAGCCTGGTGGACTAGAGTTCGTGGAGTCACAAAGAGTCAGACATGGCTGAGCTCGAGCACATATATGTATACAAAAGCTTTTCTACTACACTTGATAAAAGTTGAGAAAGAACAACAAAAACAGACAGAAAAATCAGAAAACATAAGCTAAATGAAATGGTGATGATGCTGATTTAGTAGCTAAGTCGCGTCCAACTCTTGCAACTCCATGGACGGTAGTCCACCGGGCTCCTCTGTCTATGGGATTCTCCAGGCAAGAATGCTGGAGTGGGTTGCCATTTCCTTCTCCAGGGGATCTCCCCAATCCAGGAATCAAAAGCTGGGTCCCTGCACTGCAGGCAGATTCTTTCCCGGCTGAGCTACAAGGGAAACCTAGATGAAATGGGAGCACTGAATACGAAGCCGAAAAAATGAAACAGACTAGGTAAAGGTAAAGGATCATCATATAGTCCAATATTTTTCCAGTTGCTTTTAAATGTGCCTGCTCATCAGAATCACATCTGGAGTTTGGAGAAAAAAACAATACCTGGGCATATATATTTTTCAAAATATTCCAAGATAATTTTAATGTGCATCTGGATTTTAAAAAGTGGTTACAGGTTTTTCTGTTAAATGGTAGCTTTCAGTTCAGTTCAGTGTCCAACTCTTTGTGACGCCATGAATTGCAGCATGCCAGGCCTCCCTGTCCATCACCAACTTAGTGATACAGAATTCCATGATTTTCTGTTGACCAATCATGATACAATGGTATTAATGTTAGGGGAAGCACACTGACTGAAACCACCCACCCTGGCCAGGCACCACAGTAATCATTTGCGTGAGTTATTTTACAGCGGAAAGTCCTGGTAAGGAACATGGAAGTAATAAGCCACCACTAACAGGAAGAGTTCAGGAAAGGTCAGAAGGAGACACCACATGTCCTGCCACCTCCCAGAATCCTTCTTGCTGGCATCCATCTTGACTGAGCAATGTGTGTGCCACCAGGAAGAACCCTGAGTTAGAATGATTGGTCAAAGACAACCTGGAAACTAACCCCATCCCCACAAAACCCAAGACTGTGAGCCACATGGCAGAGCAATTCTCCTAGGTTCCCTTACGCTACTGCTCTCCACCTGGGTGCCCATTCCCAATAAAGTCTCTTGCTTCATCTGCAGGTGTGTCTCCTCAGCCAATTCATTTCTCAGACAAGAGCCCACTCTCAGGCCTTGGAAGGGGTTCCCCTTCCTACAATATTAAAATGAACACTAGTTACATAATCACAACAGTAAAAGATGTTTATCAATTTTTGCAATTAACAGCCAGACAAAAAAATAAAAGATAATTACAATTGCCAGCCATAATAGAAAGTATTCAAGTTTTAATCAGTGGATTAGTACTTTAATCATAAAACCACTTCAATTTCTGTAAGACAAAAAATTTGCCAGCACAAGTGTGCCATATTCAGGAGATGTGTGAGCTGAAGAATAATCTAAAAAACAGTCTTGCTGTGACCCCAGTGGGCAGTCCAGTCCAGGTGGGGTGTGGGTTCAGAGGAGAAGGAAATCTCCATGGGCTGCCTGATGGAGGGTAACTCCACTGGCACCAGCTCCTCAAACCCACCCCTAACACTCAGGTCTGGTCTCAATGAATCCAGGTATATGTACTCCTCCTCTGTGCCCAATCCTAAGGCTCATTCTGCAGGGACCTCTGAGAATTGTTTATTTGACTTGCTTTTCGTTGCTGTTGTTACTATACTCATACATAATGGCATGCCTCAGAAGACGCTGCCCCTCTGCCTGACTATTAAAGTGCCTTTTTTCAGCTCACAGAGAGATAATCTGACCCTGCCCACCTATGAATGGCTGCAAGAAAGAAGAGATTAACACAACCCTTCCCTGATGCTGGCCATTCACAGAGATGTTTTACAAGACTGATGGCCCTTTTTACTTTCTCATTGCCTCAACCTCTCTATTCTACCTTTTGACTTTGGTTCCTCATCGCTTTTCTCTCTGGTTCTATAAAAGAGCCTGGCTTCCAGACCCCCAAAGATGATTGTTTTGAGACATTAGTCTGCCATCTTCTCTGTGTGATGGCTTTCCAAATAAAGTTGTGTTCCTTGCCTCAACTCCTTGTCTCTCAGATTCACTGGCCTGTTGCGCAGCAAGCAGAGAGAGCTTGGCCTCAGTAACACTCCAAGGACTATAATGCTGCTTGAGAACTGCCGCCACAGAAATTACAAAAGATGGAAGAGCAGTCATGGCTCCTGCCTCAAGGAAAGCAGGATACTTGCACATGAAACTAGAGAATACAGCAGAATGGGGCGGGGAAGAATGTTTTTATCAATAAATGCAAAGGAGAAGAGGCCAGAGAAGACTCTCGTGGTTTGCATTTCTTTTTATAACCTCCAATTTTGTGTAAAAAGTGCAAATTGGCATAATGCCCATTGGAAGCCCAGAAAGCCCCCTAGAATGGGGAGAAGGCACTAACTTTGCATTACACACAAAGGCTGCATTTGTTTGAAGACTGGCCTTGGGATGTGTTAATGTGCTATACTTTGCATTAACGGACCACAACATGCTGTATATAAACACAGTGAATCAGGAGCTATTTCCATGTTTACAGCTGAAGAAAATAAGAAACAAGGAAGAGAAGTTCTCCTTATCACTTCCTCCAACCACAGTGAAAGATTTTAACTCTCAACTAACAATATTACCAAATCTTCACTATTTATTAAAAGCTATACGGTAACAGAAGACAGGAAAAGACCAAAGACTTCATTTTACCTCTCTCTGCTCTCAACCTCGGTCCTTCTTTTCTATATCTTTTATCAGAAGAGGTAAAGTTAAATGGCTCAAACTCACCTTATCTACAAACACAGATTAAGGTTGTCAATTAATATTAATAACTTGGGCTAATATACATCAAATGCTTGCTGTGTTCCAAACAGCACACCAAGTATTTAGCATGGGACATCTTGCTTAATTCTTATAACAATCCTACCGATGTAAGTATAATTAATTATCTTCATTTTACAGGATAAAAAGCAATGGCTCTGTATTCTGAAACCACTCAACCACACAGCTTCTTTTGTTTGAGGATAAGAACCAAATCTAACTTCTTGCCAGTTGGCTTACTTCTCTACAGTTTTAAATGAGACACTCGCAGGCTTTAATGCCACACTTGGGTTTGAGCCCCAGGTTTACCACAAACAAGATATGTGACTTGGAGCTAATAGCTCAACCCCTCCTTACTAGACTTTAAAATGAGGATGTTGGAAGGACCAAATGAGATCATGAACTTTGAGTTTGTCAAGTGCTTCATAAACTAAAGGAATTGAGGGAGGCACATCAGATTTTTAAAGGACACATAAACAAAAAAGCATATGTTTTTGAACAACATGATTTTTTTTTCATTGAAAGCAGACAACAGTGAAATAAAGGTAGCTGTTAGCTATTCAAAAATAAATGTGTCGTCATCTGAGAAAGCAACTGGAGAAGTGTCAGGGATATCTCAGCAAAGGATATGGAAACTGCCATTTTCAGCGTCATTTTCCTAAACCTAAAATCAAAGCCACTACACTGGTTATGCCCTTAAGCCTTCTCTTAAGAAGTAATAATGGATTGTGAAGCCAAGAATGAAACCCCACCCCAGTTTCCACACCTGCCTTGTTCTACAAGTTGACAGCATGCTTCCCTTGCCCCCTGTAATCCTCAATTAAACAGCCCAACCTCTGTCTAGCCTAGGTCCACATGATGTTTTTACATGTCTAAGCATTCCTCGTGTCAAGTCATCAGGTCAATTACAAAGGCAACTTCACTCAACTGAAAATATATTCAGTGAAAGCAAAACCTGAGAAAGTGTACAATGCAAAAACTCTGAATAAGGGGGAAAAAATGACTAGAAGGATGGGCAGCCGAAAGTTAAAATCAATTCTTTCCTTAGCATGCTTCTATATTTTCTACATTTTCTAGAATATACTACACAGACTTTATAATCTGAAGTCTTTCTTCCTACGGGTATACATGTGTATAACTCAGTTGTGTCCTACCCTTTGTGACCCAGGCTCCTCTGTCCATAGGATTTCCCAGGCAAGAATACCAGAGTGGGTTGCCATTTCCTACTCCAGGGGATCTTCCCAACTCAGGAATTGAACTCTCTTCTCTACATTGGCAGGCAGATTCTTTACCACTGCGCCACCTAGGAAGTCCCCTTTCTCCCTACGTCCATCCCTTAAACACGAAGTCTTGTTGAAGTCTTGTTTCTGTCTCATCTATTCCCAGGCCCCACTAAAATAACAAACCATCAACAGCAACAACGAAAAAATAGGAAATGGCCCACTGAGGAGGAAGGTGCACATTGAAGGAATTTCTATAATACAAAAATAGGACTAGATGGGCAGAGGATAGAAGTCAGAAGTCAGTATTCCAACCTCCACAAAACAGAAGACAGTCCACAAACTTTCCCAGCAGAGTCATGGAAAACCCTAAGCTCAAATCAGCAGGGGTTGAAACTGGAGCAGCCACAGAAATACAGGGAGGGTGACTGTTGGACACCAGGAACTCAGCCAGTGCCCTGCCCCAGAGCAGTTAATTCTGACTTTTGTGCCAAAACCACAGCTGGCGAGAACTCCACCCTGCAGCAGGCTCCTCACAAGGACACGATGGCCAGAACAGCAACAGGCCCCTGTCCCTAGGCGCTGTCAAAGCTCGCACAGTAAACACTGACAAAAAAAGAGGCTCAGCGCGGATCTCAAGTTCTGTAAATGCCCTTCACTGTCAGGGTGACACCTTTCCACTCTGTCACTCCAGACAGGGGCAAAAAATCAGAAATTGTCATTATTTTTAGATTATATAATTACTTACTCTGAAAACAAGAGATTATCAAATGAAAAGCTAGGAACTGAATTAAATACTTTTTAAAAAATCAACAGTTTTCTTATATATCAACAATAATCACTTAAAAATGTAGTCTAAAATACAAAATCTTATTCACAATATCAATAACACCTATAAAATATCCAGGAATAAGGCTTTTTGAAGGAAAACTATAAAACATTACTTAAAAAAATACAAAGATTTCAGAACATCAAGAAATATATCGTAAGTCCAATATTGGAAAGATTCAAGTCTCCCCATGTAAACCTATAAAGTTAAAATGACTTCAATCAAAATTTTAGTGGAATTTCTTTTTAAGTTTCAGTTCATTCTAAAACCAAAATAAAAAGAGTAAGTGAATGAAAACAGACCCTAAGATGTTGAAAAGATAAGTGAAGACTTACCCTGCCATATAAAAAACATTTTTAAGTCCATGTTATTTATATTGAGAATTAATGATCAGATACATAAAATACAAACAATAGTCCAAGAATGGCTTTATGTACCTCTGAGGATTTAATATGATAAAGGAAGCATTTACAACCAGAAAGAAAATAATGCCTTGTTCAATAAATATTATTGTAACAATGACTGTTCATTCTGCCAAAAACTAAATATGGAGTCCTTTCTAACATAGGACTCTAAAATAAATATCTGATAAATTAAAGATGTAAACATGGAAATCATAAACACTTAAGAAAATATAGAATGTATATATTTTAAACATATTAAGGTAAGAGTTTTAAACATATCTGAGGTAAGAGTTTCTTTCCTAAGTCTGACTCCAAACATAGAAGAAAAGATTAACAGGCTAGCCTGTTCTGAAAATAGTTTACCAAAATTGACCCCACTTGAGATAAAAAGCTTAGACAGGCCAATTTCCTTAGAAGAAACAGAGAAAGTGATTAAGAAGCGAAAAAAAGCAATTGATGTTTTCACAAGGGAATGAAACACTTTTTTTCCTTCAGGGAAAAAAAGGTATTCCTTAGGTCCATAAATTGATCAGAAATGAAAGAAAATTTATTAATTCACTTTATAAAACAAGTATAAAATAATACATAAAACCAAAAGAGTATAAAAATATAGTTACTAATATCATTTATGAATATTAACCAAGTACTAACTGAAATATTAGCAAAAATAATCCATACCACATTAAGAAGAGATTGTACCATGACTAAGTGGGATTTATTCCAAGAAAGGAAAGTTATTGAATACAAGGAAACCCACTAACCTAAAAAATCATTTTAATAAATAAAAAGAAAAATCATCTGGATGGCTACATGCAAAAGAACAAAATTAGGACATTCTCTAACACCAGATACAAAAATAAACTCAAGATGGATTGAAAACCTAAGACTGCTGCTGCTGCTGCTAAGGCGCTTCAGTTGTGTCCGACTCTGTGCGACCCCATGGACAGCAGCCCACCAGGCTCCCCCGTCCCTGGGATTCTCCAGGCAAGAACACTGGAGTGGGTTGCCATTTTAAAACTCCTAGAGAAAAACAGAAGCATAACACTGTTTGACATCATCTTAGCAATATCTTTTTGGATCTGTTTCCTAAGGAAAAGGAAACAAAAACAAAAATAAACAAATGGGACCTATTTAAACTTAAAAAGCTTTTGCACAGCAAAGGAAAGCATCAACAAAACAAAAAGACAACCTACTGAATGGGAGAAAATATTTGTAAATGACAAGAACAATGAAGGGTTAATATCCAATCTATGTAAACAGCTCATACAACTCAACATAAAAGAAAAAGAATAAAAAACAGGTAGAAGAACTGAATAGACGTTTTTCAAAAGAGGAAATGCAGACAGCCTACATGATGAGTAGTCATGTTGAGCATCTTTTCATCTCAGTGATACTGAGTTTGGAGTTTTGACATCCAGAACCGTAAGAGAATACACTTCTGTTGTTGTAAGCCACCAAGTGTGTGATGATTTGTTACAGCAGCCACAGAAAAGTAATTCAAGGCTTTTGACAGTATTCAACACCCATCTCTGATGTTAAAAGAAAGTAGAGAAAATGGGAATTTACATATCTATATATATATTGACATGTGCATGTATATTTGTGTTCATATTTCCACTACTGTATACTGGAGGTATTAACCAATGCAATTTGAGAAGATAAATCAGTTAGAAACATAAGAGACAGAAAAGAAATAAAACCATCTTTACTTGCAGATAATACAATACAGAGATTTTCCTTGTCATCAACATATCAGTTCTTAGTCAATTTTAAAACATAATGCTGGGGGATTTCCTGGTGGACCAGTGATCGGGACTTGGCGCTTTCACAGCCAGGGCCAGCTTTGATTCTTGGTCCAAGAACTAAGATCCCGCAAGCAGTGCCATGCACCCAGAAAGCAAAAAGAAACAATAAACAAAAAATTATGCTATCTCAATAAAAATACCAACACGTCATTTTTTATACAGTGAACATAGTTTATATGGAAAACACGAAAATGAAAAAATAGCAAGGCAAAAACTGACAAAAGTTATGAGGGAAGCCAGCCCTCCAGACATTTAAACATATCATAAATCCTTCATAATTGAAGCAGTACAGTACCGGTGCATAAACAGTCAACAAGCCAGCAGACTGGAATATAAAGTCCAGAAATAGACCCAACTACACAGGGAAATTTAATATATGCTAAAGGTAGCTTCTCACATCACTGGGGCAAAAATGGAATTTTTCATAAGTGGGTTCTGGGACAAATGTTAGCTACTTAGAAGATTATAAAAATAGATTTAACCCCATATGCAAGAATTTCAAAATAGGTCAGAGATCTAAATGGAAAAACATGAAAGCATACAAGTACTAGAAATAAACATTCATAAAGGTTTTCTAATCATAACTTAAAA
Organism: Capra hircus; assembly: GCF_001704415.2. NCBI lineage: Eukaryota > Metazoa > Chordata > Mammalia > Artiodactyla > Bovidae > Capra > Capra hircus. The sequence continues at coordinate 46,060,985 of NC_030831.1, forward strand.
TCTAACTTCAATAAGTTTCATAAGATTGATCACAGCAGTCCAGTGGTTAGAACTTCATGCTTCCAATGCAGGGAGCATGGGTTTGATTCTTGGTCAGGGAACTGAACAGAAAAAAAAAAAAATTATCATCTAAAAATAAAAAATTTTCATAGCAAAGGTGATAATTAGCAACATAAAGATAATTGACAAACAGAGAATTAGCTAACTTTTATGCAATAGCTAAAGGACTAATATACCTAATATATAAACAATTCTTTAAAACTAATGGAGAAGAACCCCCAAAATGGGCAGGAAGTATGAACAGATGATTTACTTTGTGTGTATGTGTTCCTTAAACATATGGAAAAATAAATAAGCTCACCCATAGAGAAGAGCAATGCAAATGAAAGCTGAAATACCATTTCTCACCCAAGAGAACGGCAAAATTAACAAGTGCAACAACACGTTCTGTTCACAAGACTGTGTGAACAGCCACCCATACATTGCTGGTGAGAAGAAAAACTGGTTCAAAGAGTAGGAACTCAACAATATCTAACCAAATCACATACATGTTTATCTTTTGATCTAGCTATCCTGCTTACACGAATGTACCCTAAAGGTACACCTCCAGCAAAAACAAAATACATCTGCACAGGTTACTCACTGCAGTACTGTTTATAACTGGGAAATTTTGGAAATGAGCTAAGTACTCATACACAGGAGGGTGTTTGATAAACTATGGTACATCCACACAATGGAGTTACATGCACCTATGAAAAGAATGAGGAATATCTCTATGAATTAGCATGGAATATCTCTAGAATTAATATGATCTCCTATTTAAAAGTGAAAAAAAGTAAAGGGCAAGCTTTTCCACCATAGAAATGGGCAAAGGCTGCAAATTAGAGTTTTATCTACTGGAGAAACAATTGTTAACCATTTACCAGCACACCACTGGAAGGGACTGAGAACTATAGTAACCAAGAAATAAAACTATCTTTAAGAAAAACCTTGTGATGCTGGAATGCAAATGGAGGTATCATGTGTATATATGCATTTCTTTACTCTGTGTGTGGAGAGAGCCTAGAAAGAATGACAATAAGGGGCAATAGGCATAGCTAGAGCACTAGAATCCTGGTTTCTAAGTCCTGCTCTCTACTAAAAGGAACCCAGGCTCTTTGGAGAAACAAGAATCTCCAGGACTGGGGTGGAGAAATGTCCTATAGTATCCTGTGCCAGAAAGCATGGAAGTGCTCAAAGAATGATGGGGATATATCAAAAGGACACAGGATCCAGTGTAAAGGGGATCCCCACAGTCCAAATGTAGGATGATTCAAGCATGAAGATAGATTATAACCGTAACATATTATAATCCATTGAACAAAATAAGGATCCATAAATCCATACTAACAAAGACAGAAGCAGAGAGGCAAAGAGAAAGAGAGAAAGGCTCTTCCTTACATAGAATGCCAACTTTATTATGTAGATAGAGTTAGAAAATCACCACACAAAGATTTTGGACTTGAATGTTCACAAAGGTTTATTTGTAATTTTCAAAAACTGGAAATAACCCAAAAGTCCGTCAAAGGTAAATGATTATACAAACTGATTTGTCCATAAAATGGAATACTACTCAGTGATTTTAAAAAAAAATAAAAAAGAACAGAGTATTAACACAAGCAGCACCTGGGACGAATCTCAAAATAATTATAAATGAAGGAAGCCAGGCAAAAAAGAGTACTTACTATGCTCCAATTATATAAATAATAGAAAATACAACTAATCTATAGTGACAGAAAGCAGATCATGGTTGCCTGGAAAAGGACTGATGAGGTAGGAGAGATTTCAAAAGGACAAGAGTAAAGTTTGGGAATGATGGATTTGCTTGCTATCCACTATCTCAACTGTTGAATTTCATAGGTGGTGCACACATGTTAAAACCTATTATTAAACTGTATACTTTAAACATGGGCAGTTTATTATATGTAAATTATTCTTCAATAAAATTGCTAACATTTAAAAATCACTATTTAGCAACCATCCTAGTAATATTTGATTCAGGCAAGAATAATCAATGGATATTAAAACTAATGGATGAAAGTTTGAGCCAAGTGGTATGTTTACATACTTTCAAAGTATCTTCCTGTAATTACAAAGAGGAAAACAGCACTTCTACAGTGGAGAAACTGAGAAAACACCACTACAGTAGGCTGAATAATGGCCCCCTAAACATGTCCACATGTATGGATGTGAAAGTTGGACTGTGAAGAAAGTTGAGTGCCGAAGAATTGATGCTTTTGAACTGTGGTGTTGGAGAAGACTTATGAGAGTCCCTTGGAGTTACAAGGAAATCCAACCAGTCCATCCTGAAGATCAGTCCTGGGTGTTCTTTGGAAGGAATGATGCTAAAGCTGAGACTCCAATACTTTGGCCACCCCATTCGAGGTGTTGACTCATTGGAAAAGACTCTGATGCTGGGAGGGATTGGGGGCAGGAGGAGAAGGAGACAACAGAGGATGAGATGGCTGGATGACTTTACTGACTCGATGGACATGAGTTTGGGTGAACTCCGGGAGTTGGTGATGGACAGGGAGGCCTGGCGTGCTGTGATTCGTGGGGTCGCAAAGAGTCGGACACGACTGAGCGACTGAACTGAACTGAACTGAAACATGTCCACAACCTAATCCCCAAATCTGTGAGTATGTTTCCCTACATGACAAAAGAACTTTACAGGTGTGATTAAATTAAGGATCTTGAGATGCAGAGAGTATCCTAGATTATCCAGGTGGCCCCAGTGTAATTACCAGGCTCCTCATAAAAAGGAGGCAGAAAACTCAGTCAGAAATGTGATGACAGGTGCAAAGGTCAGAGAGACAGATTGGAAGTGGCTGTGCTGCTGACTTGCAGGGAGGAAGAGACCACAAGCCAGTGAACGCAGGCAGCCTCTAGAAGCCGGACAATGCAAGCAGAGGCTCCAGGGCCTCCAGAGGGAACCAGCCAGCCTTCCTAACACCTTGATTTTTAGCCAAGTGAAACTCATTTCAGACTTCTCACCTCCAAAACTATAAGATAATAAATTTGTGCTGTTTTAAGCCACTAAATTTGTAGCAATCTGTTACAGCAGCAACCGGAAACCAACATAACCACTGGAACTCTTTGTAAAGGGTCAAAGTTAACACCACCAGTAACAGTACAAATAAATATCACATGCCCCTGATACTGAGAATAAAACAGCACCATTTCTGTGTAGCTCATGCCAAAAATAGCTTGAATCTAATTATAAGGAAACAGGCAAACTCAAGTTGAGGAACATTCTACAAAATAACTGTCTTATATGCTTCAAATATCTCAGTCGTAAATAACAAAAGACTGAGGAATTGTTCCAGATTACAGAAGACTGAAAAGATGACTAAATGTAACACAGAATCCTGGATTGAAAGGAGTGTTTCTTCTTTTGCTATGAAGACATTATCCAGGGCAATTGGGACAATTTGAGTAGGGTCTCTACATTAGCTAACAGTATTTTATTATCATCATACTGTGATTATGCAAGAAAATATCCTTATATTTATGAAATACACAATGCAGAATTTCTAGACAAAGGGAAATCATGCCTGCAATTTACTTTTAAATGAAAAATAAATGTGTGCATATGTATTTTAGGTACAAACAGAGAGAAAGAACAAAGTATTAACATTTGAGGAATTCAAATGAAAAGTCTCTAGAAATTCCCTGTACTATTTTACAACTTTTCTGTAAATCTTAAACAGTCTTTCAGACTTTCCTGGTGGTCCAGTGGTTAGGAATCTACCTGCCAATCCAGGGGACACAGGTTCGATCCCTTGTCCAGAAAGATCCCACGGGGCAGCTAAATCCATGCGCCACAACTACTGAGCCCTTGCTATATAGCCGGCACACTGCAAACACCAAACCCAAGTGCCCTCGAGCCCCGGCGCCGCAACAGAAGAAGCCACAGCAATGAGAAACCTTTTACTGCAACTCGAGAGTAGTCCCCACTTACTCCAACTACAGAAAGCCCATGTGCAGCAATGAAGACCCAGGGCAACCAAACAATAAGCAAAACCAATTTTTTTTCAAATAGGTAAAAGGTATAGAGACAGTGCTCTTAAAATGGCCAATAAGCACTTTGTAAAAAGAGAATCAATATTATCAACAATCAAAAAGATGTAAACAAAAAACAAGACATAAATGTTCACCCATCAGATTGGTAAAGGTTGAAAATACCCAGCACTGGCAAAGAAAATTACAGCAAAGCAGTCACTGGCATATCCTACTGGCTGGATTGTACATTAGTACAACCTTTGGGAAGGCAAATAGACAATATTAATGAAAATTTTGAATGTGTATAGCTTCTTCCAGTAGAAATTCATTCTCTATAACTACACAGATCTGAAAAGATACACATACAAAGGTATTGTAATGACAAAGAACTGGAAACAACCTAAATATCCAACAAAAATTCTTTAAGTAAATTTGATCATCATACAGTGGAAAACTGAATAGACACTAGAATAAAGCAGAATTATACACAGAAACATAAAAAGATATCCACAATATATCATTACAAGAAAAATGAAAGTTGCATATATGAGCCCATAATAGGTGAGCTTATATATGTTAAGAAAATGTATAGCTACATTATATATAACAGCAAAGATAAAAGTCTAGAAGGAGCCATACCTCACATTTACTAGTGGCAACCTCTATTTCTGAACTGATTGGACTGCTTTAACAAAACTGGTGTAAAACTAGAAACAAGTTCTATTTTAATAAATACAGATTAATTCATAATAGGCAATGGTGAGATCATGACTTTTTGAAAGATACTTACCCTTGTAAATCTAACACAGAAGGCAATAGATTTAAAAGACAATATTCAGAAAGTTGGCTCATGTCCAGCATTACTCATTTAACCTTTAACATGATTCAAATCTCTCACATACGCATGCACGTACACAGAACACACAGATACACACACAACCCTAAGGGAAAATACAAATCTCCTGGCAGAGAAACTTTGAGAATCTCAGTTCACAAGGAACACTAGATTACCCCCAAGAGCCCTGCTAATGTCAGTGCTATGACTTTTCTAGTTAATAAAAATAAGCTGAAGGACTGAAGCTTACCCCTATGAGATGCATGACTTTACACATCACAGGGTAAAACCAGTGATATGTCAATGACCAGAAATACAGACCCCAAAGTCGTCTTCCTCACCCACAGCATTTCTGAGAATTCCCAGACATGCCCAAGACACTTGCCCAGGCCTGGGAGGCAAGCAAGTACCAGGATGAACAGGTTGTTCCTAAAACTGAAAGTAAGTCCTCAACTATGGGACGAACAGACTTCAAGGGAACAACAAACTCTAGCAGTTCCGCCAGAAAAGCCAAGAAAACAGGCCAGTTCAAAAACCAAATGTACTGCCATCACTGTTAAAAAAAAAAAAAAAAAAGGCAAATAGAGCCAGGAATCCAAAGGAGGTCCAACCCAGGGGAACATCCACAGTCACTGCACCAGCTGACCTGCATTCCTTCTCACTGGAAAGTTTGGGTCCAATCCACAGAAATTCCCAACAGCCTCTGACACAATCAGACTGCAGTACAATGTTGAAGGACTTTAAGCTCTACTATTCATTAGAAGGACTGATGCTGAAGCTGAAGCTCCAATACTTCGGATACCTGATGCGAAGAACTGACTCATTGGAAAAGACCCTGATGCTGGGAAAGATTGAAGACAGGAGAAGAAGGGGACGACAGAGGATGAGGTGGTTCGATGGCATCACCGACTTGATGGACATGAGTTTGAGCAAGCTCCGAAGCTTGGCGTGCTCAGACCATGGGGTTGCAAAGAGTTGAACACAACTGAGAGACAAAACTGACTGAATCTCTCCTATCCTTCTGGTTGACCCACTAAGCAAACCAGATTCTCAAAGGAGAATAAATTTTGGTTTCAAAACAATACACCACTGTGGAGACTCAGGCAGTCTCATCCCTGCAGAAATAATGGCTCCAGCTAACTGGGAAACCTTGACTTAAGTCATCCAGATACTCAACTGCCTGGGTCTTTTTCCATGACAATTTATCTGAAGTAAAGAAACTGCAGGTCAGTAGAAAAGATTTACTGTTAATAACTTTTTAAGGACAAACCTGGCCTTAGTACATCCATTCCTAATCAGTTTCCTCCATCTTATCTATCTCCGTTTCTGAAACCCCAATGCATAATCATAAAAGTCCTCAAAAAAAAATTCCCTTATATTCTCTGGACTTTGATTATCCAAAGCAAATGTAGATTTATAAATTCTAACAAATTTTGAATTAAAAATTAATCAGGGTTGGACTACCCTGGTGGCCCAGTGGTTAAGAAACCTCCTGCCAATGGAGGGGACATGGGTTCGATCCCTAGTCTGGGAAGATCCCACATGTGGTGGGGCAGGTAAGCCCCTGCACCACAACTACCGAAGCCCTTGCACCCTAGAGCCTGTGCTCCACAACAAGAGAAGCCACTGCAATGAGAAGCCCGCCCCACACACTGCAACTAGAGAGTAGCCCCTATTCACCACAACTAGAGAAAGTCCTCGAGCAGCAAATAAGACCCAGGGCAGCCAAAACAAAAAAAAAAAATCAAGGTCAATTATCAGTTGACCAGAAAGTACTGCTCTGGATGGGAGGGGAGCTTGGGGGAGAATGGATACATGTATATGTATGGCTGTGCAGGTCAGGAAGCAACAGTTAGAACTGGACATGGAACAGCAGGCTGGTTCCAAATAGGAAAAGGAGTACGTCAAGGCTGTATATTGTCACCCTGCTTATTTAACTTATATGCAGAGTGCATCATGAGAAACGCTGGGCTGGAAGAAGCACAAGCTGGAATCAAGATTGTTGGGAGAAACATCAATACCCTCAGATATGCAGATGATACCACCGTAATGGCACAAAGTGAAGAGGAACTAAAAACCCTCTTGATGAAAGTGAAAGAGGAGAGTGAAAAAGTTGGCTTCAAGCTCAACATTCAGAAAACAAAGATCATGGGATCTGGTCCATCACTTCATAGGAAATAGATGGGGAAACAGTGGAAACAGTGTCAGACTTTATTTTTTTGGGCTCCAAAATCACTGCAGATGGTGATTGCAGCCATGAAATTAAAAGATGCTTACTCCTTGGAAGAAAAGTTACGACCAACCTAGACAGCATAGTGAAAAGCAGAGACATTACTTTGCCAACAAAGGTTCATTTAGTCAAGGCTATGGTTTTTCCAGTGATCATGTATAGATGTGAGAGTTGGACTGTGAAGAAAGCTAAGCCCCAAAGAATTGATGCTTTTGAACTGTGGTGTTGGAGAAGGCTCTTGAGAGTCCCTTGGACTGCAAGGAGATCCAACCAGTCCATTCTAAAGGAGATCAGCCCTGGGTGTTCTTTGAAGGAATGATGTTAAAGCTGAAATTCCAGTTGTTTGGACACCTCATGCGAAGAGTTGACTCATTGGAAAAGACTCTGATGCTGGGAGGGATTGGGGGCAGGAGGAGAAGGGGACGACAGAGGATGAGATGGCTGGATGGCATCCCTGACTCGATGGACGTGAGTTTGAATGAACTCCGGGAAATGGTGATGGACAGGGAGGCCTGGATGTGCTGCAATTCATGGGGTCACAAAGAGTCGGACATGACTGAGCGACTGAACTGAACTGAACTGAACTGAGTCCCTTTGCTGTTCACCTGAAACTATCACATTGTTAATTGACTATACTCCAATATAAAATTTGAGCAAACTCAGGAAGATAATGAAGGACAGGGAAGCCTAGTGTACTGTGGTTCATGGGGTCACAAAGAATCAGACATGACTTTGCAAGTGAACAACAACATCAATACAAAATAAAAAGCTTTAAAAAAAGAGAAAGTACGCTAGTCAGAATATCTATCCCATTTCCTAAACAGTCTAGGTAATCAAAGTCCATTTACTCTCCCATGGTGTTCCAGCCTTGGTGTGCTGAGGTATCAGAAGACATCTGAGAACTCAACCACGAAAGCAGTCTCCATCCTGCAACTAATGAAGAAACTGAGCCCCGATCACTATACTCTTAACATGACTAGGGATACATGAATGCAAAATGTGTTACTCAACCAGCACCATGTAAATAAATGCAATAATCTCCATATCTGCAGACCAGGCTGATTAACTTTGAGTCTGAGGAATAATATCAATGCCATTTTTTCCATTCCGAAATTACTCATCCTCTGTGTCTCAGTGATTCAGCCCTCTCTCACCTCTGAAACATGTGACTCTTGTTTCTACTTGCTCCTGCTGGCTATAAAATAGACAATTTCTGTTGACCTCGCAGCTTTTTCAAAGTTTGGATTTAAATGCAGTTACATTTTAGAGTTAGTTTGAGTTTCATGACTGCCATTTCACCGACACCAGCCCAAGTTCAGCATCTTTCAAGTGTTCTATACTTTCTGTTCATGACATTTGGTCATGAGAATGTTTTCATATTCAAATTTCAGATATATGCATATAATTAATGTTAGGATTTTGGAAGCAAATTGTAGAAGCAAATAGAAGTAGTTCTCCCTACATGTTCATCTGAGCCCACTGCCCTTTCTCCTTCTCTAACTCATTGACTTCTCATCCTGGTAGATCCAATGAATATCTTGCATGAATTTGAAGCACAGAGGATATTCGGGCATATTAGATGTGAAACACGTGTTAAAATGACATCCAACTGAACTAGATCAATAAATCTGAATCAGTGAAAAGAAATCTCAACTAAATCAAGTTTAAAATGTATGTCCATGTAAACTACACCCAAATGTGGATAGCAGCTTTACTCATAATTGCCCCAAATTGGAAGCAACCAAGATGTGCTTCAATAGGTGAACAAATAAACAGCGTAGTACATCCATACCATGAATATTATTCATCGATAAGAAGAAATGGGCTATCCAGCCCCAAAAAGACATGCGAGAATCTTAAAAGCATATTGCTAAATGAAAGAAGTCAGTCTGAGAAAGCTACATACCATATGTGATTCCAACTACATGACATTCTGGAAAAAGCAGAAATATGGAGACAATAAATTAAGGTTGTTGGTTGCCCAGGGTTCAGGGGAAGCAAGGAAGGATGTAAAGAAGATTTTTCAAGTCAGTGAAACTATTCTGTATGATAGTGTAATGGTGGACACATGGCATCACACATTTGTCAAAACCCACAGAAAACGAAGTGTGAACTTAATGTAAAGCGTGGACTTTAGCTAGTAATATTGGAGCAGCAATAGTCACATAGTAATGCAAGATATCCAGGTGGGCCCAAGAATCCTTAAAAGAGAGAAGCAGAGTGATGCGATTGCTGGGTTTAAAGGTAAAAGAGGGCCACTAGCCAAGGAATGAGGGGAGCCTCTGGAATCAGGAAAAGGCAAGGAACAGATTTTTCTTGAGCCCCAGAGGGTATGCAGCCCTACAGATACTTCAACATTAGCCCAGTGAGACTTCTGCCATCCAGTACTGTGAGAGAGTAAATTTGTGTTAAGTCACTGAGCTTGTGGAATATTAGTTAAAGCAGCAATAGGAAACTCATACACTATTTCCTGCACTGAAGTCACCAAAATCCCTAAGTGTATAACGTATGCAATATTTGGCCACCTTGGATCTCACAGACTAGAGTATGAAGTCCCAAAATCTGCTGCCGTGTCTCGCAGAGTAGCTGCTCAGTAAACATTCATGAAAGGCAAGATTTCTCACCCCACATTAATAGTGGAGGAAACTGAGAGAGAGGTGATATGGGAATCCTGTACCTTGTTCAGTTTTTTTCTATAAACTTAAAACTGTTCAAAATAATAAAGCCTATTAATAAAATAATAATAATAAAGTCTATTAAATTAAAAATTTGTTGAAACTACCCTTTAATAAGGCTTCCCTGGTGGCTCAGAGGTTAAAGCGTCTGCCTGCAATGCGGGAGACCCAGGTTCGATTCCTGGTTTGGGAAGATCCCCTGGAGAAGGACATGGCAACCCACTCCAGTACTCTTGCCTGGAGAATCCCATGGAAGGAGGAGCCTGGTAGGCTACAGTCCATGGGGTTGCAAAGAGTCAGACACGACTGAGTGACAAACTACTACTACCCTTTAATAATACAATATGCTTTAGATTTCTGGGTAATCACTAAAAACTTGTTTTTAGTGACATGATCATTTCAGCAAACGGGTTTTGGTCAAGCTGAGTTTCAGCAGTTCAGCCTGCTTTCTGCTGAAGCGCTGATCCTTCTATCCCTCAAACACACTAGGCCCTTTCCAGGCTTGCTGTTTTCCCTCCCCTTCCTCTGGCCATCTTCAAGGGTAGGTGGACCTTACCCTTCACATCTCAGTTCAAATGGCATCTTCTCAAAGAAGTCCCTGATGACAACACGCATGTCCAGTGACGACCCAACCACCTTATGTGGGGCCAAGCTATAATACCTGGGACTTGTGACCGTGTTATCTTTCATGGCAAAATGAACTCTGCAGCTGCGATTAAGTTAAGGACCCTGAGATGGGGAGATCATCCAGGTGATGATATCCAAGAGGTATTATCACCCAGAAGTTACAGATGCAGACATAGAGATCCAGAGACATAACACTACTGGCCCAAAGTCATACAGCAAAAGCATACAAGGCTGAGCAGGGATTCAAAGCCATGTTCACTCAGTGCTAAAACCTGTGCCACTGAGCCCTGAGGATAACACTATGGAATTAGCCTCATAACAGAAGTACAGGGACCTCTGCTTGTTTAAAAATCATAATTTTCAGGCATTAGGGACTATATTTCGCCTGTTCTAACAATTCTTGAGATTTTTTTCAAGGGATTTCCACTCATCATTTTCATTCATGGTCTCAATTTTAAAAATTAATTTAACTGCAGAAACCACTACAATATTGGGGCTTCCTGGCACAGTGGTTAACACTCTGGGCTTCCACTGCAGGGGAGCAGAGGTTCCACCCCTACTCAGGAAACTAAGATCCCGCGTGCTGCACAGCACAGCCAAAGAAACAAACAAAACGTGAAAACACTATTAACACATATTAACACGTGAAAACATTAACACATCCCCAACAATTCCACCTCCTCCATCCGAGACACGGTGGCCCTAGCTAGCAGAGAGCCGGCCAGATAGTATTATCCACATTGCTAAACAGGAAGCCCAGGCTAACCAGAGTGGTTAGCAGGGTGGCTTCCAGGGAGTCACCCACTTCGTCTGAGGTAGAGTGGGGTGCAGACCCCAAATGATATGTAGCCCTGGCCGGGAGGACTGCGGCTGCCGGCCTCTCCCTCCCCACATCCTCTGCTCTCAGAATCAATCACAATTCTGAATAGCTGCGGTCTGGTTCATTCAGGGCCCCCATCTTTTCAGGCTTCCAGCTGCCCCCTCTGCAACACCCCTGACTGGGCTCACTCCTTTGCTCTCAGACAGCAGACAGGCTCGTGGGTTCCTGAGCCCTTGGACTCCGGGACCTTTCACTTTAGTTTCTGCAGAAGGGGCCGCACAGCTCACACGCAGGTGCCTGGATCTTCAGCAAGTTTGCCCCCTGTGACTCAGAGCTGAGGATGGCCAGGAGGAACAGGAGGGTCCCTCATGTACAAACTCCCCAGGAAAGGGCAGCATCAGCCAGGGTTGGCCAGCGAGAGGCCTGCCAGCCAGGACACCCCTGAGCCACGGCTGGTCAGAATTAAAGCTGGCCAACCTTCTGAGCAGGAATTAACATGGGAATTCTGATTTGCACAGGTACATGCAAACACCAGACAGGTAGAGGGGGAAGCCTGATCAGGGGCAGATAGCCCATAGGACTCGTCAACTGTCCAGATCTGGCCAGCAGCAGAGGTACTGATGAATGCCTCAGAGCTTAGGTCTTTCTGCACCCTTAGTTCAGGAGCTGACTCGCAGGATTGCCAGGGAACATTCAACTTTAAGGGATCCAATATGTTATTTTCTTCTTTTGTGGGCCATTTCTCAAGGACTCTCTATTCTTTATCAGTTCTTGGAAAACGAGCGAGCAGAGCTGCAAGCAGTTCTCAGGACTGAGATCATGAGAAGGGCACCTGCTTGGATTCCTTTCAGTGACTCCCTTCAGTGACCTTTTACTTAAAGGTAATCTATTCAGTTATGCCCCTTTTACTCAGGATATGGAATGCTTTCTGGCCCTTTGAAGATTGTTATTTGCTTGGCTTTGTTTTTGCTCAATATTTTTACTGCCTAAAGCTGCCTTGTATGAAGATATATAAACATGTGTTTCTGCAAATAAAGCACCCCTGTTTCACTCGAGACTTGGGTCCCCTGCATCCCTCTTCTCATTGACTCCAGTCCCCACGTCCCAGTCTATGAAGACAGTGACATGGGATCAAGAAAGCCATGTTTATTTCCGACAACAGAGCGCAGTTGCAGAGTAGATTCCAAGATGTGGGGCAACCAAGGCCTGGTGCAGTGAAGGAATTGTGTTTGTAGCCATTTTTGAACCTGTCGCTTTAAGTGGGCCCTGCTTCTTAAAATAGAAAAAGTCGTGTTCATACAGGAGTGGGGACTCAGCAGTGCAGGGCCAGAGTGGAGAGGAAAGACGAGGTGACTTTTCTCAGCATTTCGGCTGGCATCTGTCACACAGCAAAACTAAGCCTGAAAATGAGCCAGACCCCAGCCCCTCAGAGGATGGCCAGACTATCAGCTATTTTCACTCAAGCAAGACCTGCAGGTGGAGTCCCAGTCCCCCTACCCTAAGCAGCTCACTCAAGTATTCCTTCTACCCCTGTGCCATGCCACTGCCTTCTCTGAGGTGTTCTGGAAACACAGATTTCTCCATCTTATCACATGCTCGGTACCATCTCAGCACTTTTTAGGAAACGGTGCTCCAGGTAAGCCTGCCCCATAATCCTGTCCGGCTAACCTACTCCTTGCAACATGAGCAGAATAGGTGAGCCTGTTTCCCATCAGTATCATACACATGTGTTTGTTCCTTAACAAGACAGCAAGGAGATCAAACCAGTCCATTCTAAAGGAAATCATCCCTGAATATTCATTGGAAGGACTGATCCTGAAGCTGAAGCTCCAATACTTTGGCCACCTGATGCAAAGAGCCAATTCATTGGAAAAGACCCCGATGCTGGGAAAGATTGAAGGCAGGAGGAGAAGGAGATGACAGAGGATGAGTTGATTGGATGACATCACTGATTCAATGGATATGAGTGTGAGCAAACTCTGGGAGATAGCGAAAGACACGGAAACCTGGCATGCTGCAGTCCATGGGGTCACAAAGAGTCGGACATGACTGAGTGACAAAACAGCAACAGCAACAAAGCCCCCCGAGAGCAGGGATCAGTCTTCTCCTGACTTTACAGGTCCACACAGATCTCTAGCTTCTGCTAATGCTGGAACACCTAAGGGCTTATGCATGAGTGCATGCTGAGTTCCTTCAGTCATGTCCAACTCTTTGCAACTCTATGGACTGTAGACCATCAGGCTCCTCTGTCCATGGGGATTCTCCAGGCAAGAATACTGGAGCGGGTTGCCAAGCCCTCTTCTAGGAGATCTTCCCGACCCAGAGATCAAACCCACGTTCCTTATGTCTCCTGCATTGGCAGGTGTGTTCTTTGCCACTAGCTCTACCTGGGAAGCCCCAAAGGCTCATAGAAAAAGACAATTAAATACTGAGTAAAACTCTAACCATAAAAAAAGAGTTCAGAAAAAAAGAACCTGAATGTTTATCGAGTTTCAGCATGCAGAGGAGTTTTGAAACCTTGATGTGCAATAGAGAAAGCAATGCCAAAGAATATTCAAACTACCACAACATTGCACTCATCTTACACTCTAACAAAGTAATGCTCAAAATTCTCCAAGCAAGGCTTCAACAGTACATGAAGAGAGACCTTCCAGATGTTCAAGCTGGATTTAGAAAAGGCAGAGGAACCAGAGATCAAATTGCCAATATCTGCTGGACCATAGAAAAAGCAAGAGAGTTCCAGAAAAACATCTATTTCTGCTTTACTGACCATGCCAAAGCCTTTGTGGATCACAACAAACTGTGAAAAATTCTTTAAGAGATGGGAATACCAGATCACCTTTTCTCCATCTGAGAAATCTGTATGCAGGGCAAGAAGCAGCAGTTAAAACCAGACATGGAACAACAGACTGGTTCCAAATTGGGAAAAGAGTACATCAAGGCTGTATATTGTCACCCTGCTTATTTAACTTATATGCAGAGTACATCATACGAAACACCAGACTGGATGAAACACAAGCTGGAATCAAGTCTGCCAGGAGGGAAAAAAAATAAAGATTGCCAGGAGAAATATCAATACCCTCAGATATTCAGATGACACCACCCTTATGGCAGAAAGTGAAGAAGTAAAGAGCCTCTTGATTAAAGTGAGAGAGGAAAGTGAAAAACCTGGCTTAAAACTCAGCATTCAAAAAATGAAGATCATGGCATCTGGTCCCATCACTTCATGGCAAATAGATGGGGAAACAATGGAAACAGGGACAGACTTTATTTTCTTGGGTGACTGCAGATGGTGACTGCAGCCATGAAATTAACAAATGCTTGCTCCTTGGAAGAAAAGCTATGAAAAACCAAGACAGCATATTAAAAAGCAGAGACATTACTTTGCCGTCAAAGGTCCGTCTAATCAGAGCTATGGTTTTTCCAGTAGTCATGTATGGATGTGAGAGTTGGACCATAAAGAAAGCTGAGAGCTGAAGAATTGATGCTTTTGAACTCTGGAGTTGGAGAAGACTCTTGAGAGTCCCTTGGACTGCAAGGAGATCCAACCAGTCCACCCTAAAGGAAATCAGTCCTGAACATTCATTGGAAGGACTGATGCTGAAGCTCTAAGCCTTTGGCCACCTGATAGGAAGACCTGACTCACTGGAAAAGACCCTGATGCTGGGAAAGGCTGAAGGTGGGAGGAGAAGGGGAGGACAGAGGATGAGATGGTTGGATGGCATCACCGACTTGATGGACATGAGTTTGAGTAAGCTCCGGGAGTTGGTGATGGACAGGGAAGCCTGACATGCTACAGTCCATGGGATCACAACGAGTCGGACACAACTGAGCAACTGAACTGAGCTGAGATGAAATTACAAAATTACAGCAAACTTGACTGCATTAAGTGTTTTCAAAATACATTATACATGTTTAAGTACAGTGATTCCTTTACAGACAAGGATACTAAGCTTAGGAAGGTTGAGTAATTTGAACAAGGGCACATCCCTCAGCTTGAAAGGAGCAGAGCTGGGATTGTAACCCAGAAATGTCCAAGGCAAAAGTTTGAGGGCCTGAGGAAAGTCCTTCCCTGCTGCACGCTAGTTGCTGGAGGCTAGAACATGTGAATTACACACACACATATATACAAGAATACACATTCAAATATTTATATTAAATAACAAAGAATATATTTATCATTTCAAAAAACTTGTGTAGATTTATAAGTAAAGAATGAGCAAGGAATTAAAACCATTTGTAAATGGGGAAATACAACAAGAAAATAACGTTCACTCTCCCTGGTGATAAAAACAAACAATAATTTAATAAGGCATCTGTTTTTGTTTATTAAACTGGCCATGGCTGATGTAGTGAAACTGATTATTTCCACATATTATCAGGGACACTTATACTATGTCTGCTCTTTAGGAAATCAGTTTGGTGCTACATATCAAAAGTTTTTAAATGTCCTATTATTAATAAACCCTATTTTCAGTCATTCAAGAGCTATTACTGTGAATCCATTATGTACCAGGCGTTAACCTAAGTACCACCAGAGGAATGAGACAGAAGTGTGGGCCCTGACGCTGTGGGTGGCCGTGCCATCCCTGGAATGAATGGCTGGGGACTTTGTGTGGGTGAAAGAAAAACTTTGTCCTTGTTGAGGCTACTGTTGTTTTGGGTTTTTCTATTACTCATGGCTGCACCTCATCTTATTTATACAGAAGACAGGCGAGCTTTCACCAGGTGGTGTCTGATTTCTTAATGGAGCAGGAGGCAAAGATCATCAAAACAGAGAAAGAATGAGGAAGTGAGGCGGAGGTTTGAGTAGAGTGGAAAACAAAAGCAAACAAAAGAGAAAATAAAACGTGCCGGTGAGGATATGAGAAAACAGGAACCCTCTGCACTGTTGGTGAGAAGGTAGAACAGTACAGCTGCTATGGGAAACATATGGCAGTTCCTCAAAAAATTAAAAATAGCATTATCACATGATCCAGCAATTACGTTTCTGGGCATATGCCAAAAGGATTGGCAGCAGGGTCTTGAAGAAATATTTGTATACCCATGTTCATAGTATTATTCACCATGACTGAAACAAGGAAGCAATTCAAATATCTATTGATGGATGAACAGATGAGCAAAATGTTGTATATACACACAAAGGAAGAATATTCTACTTAAAAACTAAGGAAATTCTGAAAAAAAAAAAGAAACTAAGGAAATTCTGACATGTGCTACAACACAGATGAGCCTTGAGGACATTACACTAAGTGAAATAAACCAGTCATAAACAAATACTCTATGATTCCACTTATGTGAGGTACTCAAAGCAGTCAAAATCATAGAGACAGAAGTATAAAGGTGGTTGCCAGAGACTGGGGGAAGAGAGAATGGGGAGTAATTGTTTAATGGACGTAGACCTTCAGTTTTACAAGATGAAAGGAATTTAGAGGACAGATGGTGGTGATGGTTGCACAATAACGTGAATGTATTTAATACCAATGAACCTTCAGTTCAGTTCAGTCACTGAATCACGTCCAACTCTTTACGACCCCATGGACTGCGGCACGCCAGGCTTCCCTGTCCATCACCAACTCCCAGAGTTTACTCAAACTCACATCCATCGCATCAGTGATGCCATTCAACCATCTCATCCTCTGTCGACCCCCTCTCCTCCCGCCTTCAATCTTTCCTAGCATCAGGGTCTTTTCCAATGAGTCAGTTCTTCACATCAGGTGGCCAAACTATTGGAGTTTTAGCCTTACATTCAAAAAAAGTTGCTGCTGCTAAGTCGCTTCAGTCATGTCCGACTCTGTGCGACCCTAGAGACGGCAGCCCACCAGGCTCCCCCATCCCTGGGATTCTCCAGGCAAGAACACTGGAGTGGGTTGCCATTTCCTTCTCCAATGCATGAAAGTGAAAGTGAAGTCGCTCAGTTGTGTCCGACCCTCAGCAACCCCATGGACTGCAGCCTTCCGGTCTCCTCCATCCATGGGATTTTCCAGGCAAGAGTACTGAAGTGGGGTGCCATTGCCTTCAAAATAGGTTAGGGGGGGTAAATGTTGTTATGTGCATTTTATCACAATTTTTTTTAATGTGGCATCACACTTTAAAAGACAACAAAAATTAGTTAAATATGTGGAATTTAGTTGCATGGCCCCTGATTATTGTATTGTACAGGGGGTAGAGAGTGGGGGGATGCCTGTTAACATCAAGTAGTTGAGACTTCAGTGTTCATTTATTCACTTGTTAAATGTTTATTGAGCACATATTCTGTCCTCAGAACTGAGTCAAGCTTTAGGGACACAGAGGTAAACAATACTGAAGTGGCCATAGTCTACCAAGGAAGAAAAACAAACAAACATGGAGTGATACGTGTATTGTTAGAAATATGCAACGGACTTGTAGAAAAAGTCTCCTCTCCAAGACGGGGAGGCAGGAGTAGAGGTCAGTGAAAAGTCAGCTAAAACCTCCCACCTCCTTCCCCGACCTCCAACCCTTTGGGGGTCTTGTGTGGCTGCACCTCACAGTGTGAACGCTGAGGGTATGAGGCAGGGTCACTGCCAACTTTCCTTATTTTTCATTCTCTGTGTGTGTCTCCCTCTCCTAAAATACAGTTGTAAAAGCAGTGATGTCCCTGAGGTATGTGACCCTTACAGTACCATTCTTCAGGATCTGAAAGGCACAAATAGTAATATGTTTGAAAGATGAACAGTGATCTATGAAAAAAAAATATTTAAGATCATGCAGCCTTAAAAAAAAAAACAAAAATGGTACTCTATGTCATACTCTGTGTTGGAGGCGTAGTGCTGGGCTGGTGAGAGGGTATAAAGTGCCACAGCCTTGCGGGTCAAAAAAAAACAAAACAGAATAATTAAAAGAATATTCTTTTAATTTACTTTCCCAAATATTTCAGCTGTGATCATTTCTGTCAAAAAAGAAAGTCTTGGGATTTCCATGGTGGTCCAGTGGTTGAGAATCCACCTTGCGATGCAGGGGACTCAGGTTCAATGCCTGGTCGGGAAACTAAGATCCCACATATCCCTGGAGCAACTGAGCCCTCGGGTCACAATTAGAGAGTACTCGGTATCTAAGACCCACAAAGCCAAATAAACAAACTTTAAAAAAATAAAGTCCTCACTTGGTGTGACCTGATCAATGCTAATACAATAGAGCCATATCCGACTGGTAAGCTAGGAGGCCATATAAGAGTTTCCACAGATAGATACTGATGAATGGTATGGGTCTATGCACCGGGATTTAAGTTGCCCTGAACTACCTTGAACCTCTTTACACATACAAATGTGTAAAGTGTTTAAGACAGGAGCGTTAGAGTCAGCTAGGGAAAAGTTTTCCTCTTCTCAAGAACAAACTCTTATCTCCTGTGTTGAAATCTGCAGCTTGACCTTTGTCTAACCTTCACGCAAAGATACAGCTAAGTCCAGCTAGAAGACAAGTTTTTAAACCAACAAGTCAAGAGCCTATTGTGTTTTTCAGAGGCCTGCTCTTCCTACCTTCCTCACACACAGGCTGTTTGGGAAGCTAGAAGCTCCTGATTCTGAAGAGGCTCCGAAGCCTGTGTTGAATGTTGTGAGACTCAACAGCAGCTATCTGAACAGTGTCCAAAGTATCTGGTTTCCTGTTGCCTGGCTTTTCCAGAGTGAGATCATACAGCTCTCAGTCTTCATGGATTTTCATAACATGCAAGAGTTCTTAAATTCCTGGCAACCATATCTTAAATAGTCCCATTGATATAGTTGGAAAAGTCTAATAGTTTTATATTTTAAAAAGTTACAATGGCTAGGGACATCCCCAATGGTCCAGTGCCTAAGAATCCAGGTTCCCAAGACCGGGGACCTGGGTTCGATCCCTAGCCAGGGAACTAGATCTCACAAACTGCAACGAAGCTCTGGCACACAGCAACGAAGATCCCACATGTGGCAACAAAGAGCAATGCAGCCAAATAAATAAGCAAATATTTTTTTTTTAAATTACAGTGACATGTCATTCTATAAAGCTAACCAACAATTCCTATTATTTAACACCGCCCCTCCCCCTTTTCTTGCTTCTCTGGTGGCTCAGACGGTAAAGCGTCTGCCTGCAGTGCGGGAACCCCGGGTTTGATTCCTGGGTCGGGAAGATCCCCTGGAGAAGGAAATGGCAATCCACTCCCGCACCCTTGCCTGGAAAATCTCATGGACGGAGGAGCCTGATAGGCTACAGTCCATGGGATCACAAAGAGTCGGACTCGACTGAGCAACTTCACTTTCTTTCCCCCTTTTCTTTTGTCAAAGCTGGAGATTTCTAGTATAGCAGAGGAAAGAAAAATGTCAGCCCCTTCCTACTCAGATGAGCTTTTCACTAACACTGAAACTTGGATGATATTTATGCTGTAATAAAATATGTCCAAAAATGGACATTCTGATTATACTTAAGAGACGGTAAATGAAAATTACAGAAGTTAATTGCAAAAACATCTACTGGTTGTACAAACAGAGGTACTTTGGATATTGTATATGTTTGGATGTAACTGATATTTGCTTTGATTGGCTAATGACATCATAGTTGCTTTTACCAGAAAAATCCATAAATTAATATGCATCCATACACACTTATACCAAGTTTGCACACACCAAGTCTTTTTGACTTTAGAATGAACTTAACTATGTATTATCTATGTACGTGTTCCTATAATGGGTATCTGAGACACCAAACTCAGAATTCTACATTCACTGTGTAAATCTAATCTGCGAACAAACTGTTGTTTGTGCAGGGGAAAAAACTAATAGAGTGGAGCATTGAGGAAAAAAAAAAAGGTCTCTGGGGCTTCCCTGGTGGCTCAGTGGTAAATAATTTACCTTGCAATGCAGGAGACATGGGCTCGATCCCGGATCAAGGAAGATCCCACATGCTCTGGAGCAACTAAGCCTGTGCTCTAGAGCTCCACAACAAGAGAAGCCAGTGCAAAGAGAAGCCGATGCTTCTCTGCGACTAGAGGAAAGCCTGCACAGCAACAAAGACCCAGCACAGCCAAAATCAAATAATAAATAAATGCTTTAAAAAGGGTTTCTGATAAAGGTAAATAATGTCTTCCCTCAAAGAAGAATTAGAAAGTCCAAGAAAAATAAGAATGGAGATCTAACTATAATATACTACTTCAGGCTTCCCTGATGGCTCATCAGGTAAAGAATCCGCCTGCAATGCAAGAGACACGGGTTCCCTCTCTGGGTTGGGAAGATCCCCTGGAGAAGGAAATCGCAACCCACTCCAGTATTTCTTGCCTGGAGAATCCCACAGACAGAGGAGCCTGGCAGGCTACAGTCCAAAGGGTTGCAAAGAGTCAGACATGACTAAGCGTGCACACACACACACACACACACACACACTTAGCTTTAAAAATAAAAACCTTTACATGCTGTGGGAATTCCCTGCTGGTCCAGTGGTTAGGACTCTGCACTTTCTCTGCTGAGGGTATGGGTTCCACCCCTGGTCAAGGAACTAAGATCCCACAAGTCATATGGCAAAGAAAAATAAAATAAAAACAGTCTTTACACATTGTGACAACATAAATAATAATTATATTGTTTTTCATTATAAGTCATTTGGGAATATTTGAATTTTTAAAGAATATGCTTACACCATCTAGACTTTTTTAAAGTTTGTTAACAAACTTTTGTTTTCTTTCCACTTGTTCAGATTTTGTTTCATATATTTCAAAAAGAATTTCCTATTTTTCTGGAGGCTTCTCTGGCAGTCACAGTGACTGAGACTCTGCTCTTCCAATGCAGGGAGCTTGGGTTTGCACCCTGGTGAGAAAACTAGGATCCCACATGCCTCGTGGCCAAAAAAAGAGAAGAATTTCTTGTTTTCCTTAGAAGGTAGATCCCATGACTTTCTTATTAAATTCTTACAATGCTAAAACAAGAAAATAAGATTTGTGATAATCATTTTAAAGCTAGACCCCAGTGGCTGCTCTAGAAAGAATGAACTGGAAGGGACGAAAGTCAACGCCTTTATCTTGCATTTTGCCACCAGGCAGGACAGTACCAACTCAAGATCTGGTAAGACCCAGAAAGAACAGATTCCAAAGCGGTCAGAGGTTTGAAGCAGAGGGACAGCCCTGGGTGGTCAGGCACAACGAGCAAGTTCAGGGGGCCCCAAGCCTTCCCCTGGTCACTCCCCAAGCAGAGGAGAGAGGCCTCGCCCACCGTAGGCACAGGGGTGGGAGAGGTTAGGACAGGCAATAGGAGGCTGGTCTGGGCTTAGAGCAGTGAGAATCAGGAAGACCATCAACATAAGGATCTAGAAGATACACAGGGTCAGGCTGGGGTCACACCCTCGTGAGGAATGTGGGAGTGTCCTGAGGCGGGGAGCATCTCCCTCTCCTGGAACAGGTCACCTGTGCAAGGCCCCTCTGACCACAGGCCAAAGGCTGGGACCATCCCTATGTGGCCACCTTCGCTGGAGCCCTGGAAACCATACCCACAGCCCCTGTCTTATTTCAACAAGATACCATCAACGTTAACCAGGATAAATAACAGCGCGGCTTAACCACACAACTGCTGGGAGGGAAAAAGCACACACAGTGGGGGACTATCCCAGTTTTAAAGAGCATTCCCTTTTCAAATAGATCCACCGAAAGGTTCCTTTAAATGAACTTCCCACGGGGCATCTGAAGATTGTTTATACAGTATGCGCTGACTCCTATCTTTTCAGGAACATCTACCTAATTTGACCATGGGCCTCTCAACTTCCATGGAACAT
The DNA here is from genome assembly GCF_001704415.2 of Capra hircus. NCBI lineage: Eukaryota > Metazoa > Chordata > Mammalia > Artiodactyla > Bovidae > Capra > Capra hircus. Next base: position 46,082,959 of record NC_030831.1, read on the forward strand.
TCCTCTCCTGGGCCTGTGATGGCTCCTGTGAGGGTTGAATTCCAGATCTCTACCTCTCTTTCTCTGACCCCTCTCTACTCCTGCCAAAACAAGGTAGTCACCAAGAGTGCTTCTCTGGGGTCCTCTTATCTCTTGATTCTCAAGGAGTAACTGTCAACCACTTCCTTTAATTATCACCTCTGTGCTGATAATAGTTGACAATCACAAGTGCTCGCTATGTGCCAGGCATGCACAGAACTCTGATTTAATCTTCACAACAGTCCCAGAGCACCAACATTGGTATTATCCTCATTTTTCGACATGGAAAAACAGAATGAGAGTTGAAGTTATCTGCCCAAGGTCACTCAGCTATAAGGGGCAGATGGGGATTTAAACCTGGCCATGAGTTTGAGTGAACTTCGGGAGTTGGTGATGGGCAGGGAGGCCTGGCGTGCTGCAATTCACGGGGTCGCAAAGAGTCGGACACAACTGAGCGACTGAACTGAGCTGAACTGAGGCCACCTGAGAGCCTCTGCTGTTCCAGGCACTGTCTTTCCTGGACACCCTTTCCCTGGACACCCTACTGGGGCCCCCTCTACCAAGTCCTCAAACCTAGGATCAGGGCACACTCACTGTTTGTACTGGTTGTTCAAATATTAAAATATCCCCAAACCCTGCTGTCTGGCCCCTGTTCCTTCCCTAGGACCTCCCCATATCCAGCAACCCTGGCACTGTCCTGAAAGCTGAGGGCTGCTGCAGGGGCTTCAGGATGCTGCGAGTCTCCGTCTTCACCAGTGCTACCCCTGTAGTTAATATTGTCAGTATCACTTCTGCCTCCTCCTCCTTCTCTCCCCACAAACCAGTTCCTCATGTGACTTCCTGCTTTCTGGGGCCAGTACCCCACTCTCCTGCTCACCTTACGCAGAGCCTGCTCGGAGCCTTTCTTTCCTCTCCCCCACTGCCCGGTTTCAATTGGTGACCTTGTCCCGTGGCTTTGACTTCTCTTACCCTCTGCCATTCCTTTCATTGGTCTCCTCCTGTCCCTTCCCTGCAATTTCCATCCTGGAACAGACCCTTTCTGCCCCTCGGCCCCTGCCAGAACTCTCCCATTCCCCAACCCCTTTGTCCTCTATATCCGTGAGGACAGGCATTCAAGATTCAGTCCACCCTCCCTACTGGCTTCCTAATGATGAATGTACCTTCGACCCAAGACGGTGCTCTTATCCCTGCAAATGCCACCTCTATACAGAGAACGTATTTTCTCTAATATTTGTTCAATTCAATCAGCTGATACCCACTCGGGTTTCCAAAGCTTTCTACCTTATACCATCACAACCTTCTTGTCCTTGAAGCGTGAGTTGCTGCCATCCCCTCAGTGATAACAACAGCCTTGCTCCCCACTCTCTACCCATCCCTGAAAATATGAGAGCATCTCAGGCAGCCCCTAAGGTCTCCACTAGTTTCCCTTCTGCCCCCTTTCTTTCAAATCTGGGCTGACTGTCCCGTCTGCCTGGTTCCTGAGCATCCGTGTGAGAAGCACCATCGCAGTGCTGGAGGCTCAGTGGGTGGTGGCACTCAGTGCAGACACCCCAGGAACTCATGGTTGGAGCTGAAGGAGAAAGATATGCACGTGAAAAGTCAAATGATGTCTCAGCATCTGCATCTGACGGTGCCAAAGGACACTCTCACTGAGCACCAGCCTCGCTGAAAGCACTCGATGAACACTTGGTCTATGCAGAGTCCTGCTGCACTGTCTAATAGCTCTACAATCTTGGGAATGTTGCTCAACCTGTTTGCCACTCAGTTTCCTTATCTGCAAAATGGAATAGTCAATAAGGTACCCCATAGGGTAGCTGAGACGTAAATGAGTGGTATATGTAAAGTGTTTAGCACAGTGCTTGCCACAGACTCTATACACAGTAATGTTAGCTATTACTGTTTTTATTACTTGACATAAAAATCATATGAAATTAGAAGATATCTTTGCAAACTATCACTCAGGAGCTTATATGTTTTGAAAGTAAAAGCTCAGGGAGGGGCGAGGGGGAAGTAAAAACTCAGAAAGTTCTCTACCCTGGACCTTTACCAAATCTCTAACTCCCAACACAGACCTCATATCTGCCCCCTCCCCTAAACATTCCTGCAAGACTGCCTCTGGGAGCAGCTGGGGGGCTGCCTTCCTGTGGCCTGGGAGCCCTCTGAGGATGGAGGCCGCAGCTCTCAACCCACTACATGCCCTGTCCGTTTCATAGATCCACTGTACTCATTCGACAGCTATCTGCTGAGATCTCACTGGCAACAGCCCGTGCAAGGGGCAGTGGCACTGAAAGCCAGACAACAGCTGTCCACAAGGTGCTCACATGCTTGCAAGGCCCCCAACCTCAAAACCATAAAGGACAAAAACTATGAAGGAATACAACATGCACTATCGGGCGCAATCGGGAAGGGCTTCCCTGAAGAGAAGACACTGGGCAGAGACCTGAAAACTGAATGCTACATACTGAGGGGAAGAAAAACAGGGCTCTCTGTGCTGTTTTTTCCCCACAGTGCCTGGCATGGGACCCTGAGATCTTTATTCCACCCAAAGAATTCACAGGCCTCCTCCAGGGGCCAGCTCCAAGGCCATGCACCTTCTCTGTGAAGCTGCTTGCGGTGAGAGGACCATACCCCACAGGTGGGCAGTGCTCAAGGAGAACCCCAAAAACTCCAGGAAAAGGGACTTCTCAAGGCAGGGTCTAAACTGTGTCCCCCAGGTCACAGGGCCAAGTTTTCTCTTTGTAGCACTCTCCATGGGGGAAAGGAACCTGCTAGGTGCTATGAGGCTAAACAGGGAGCCATCAGGGTTGCTTTCCTTTCGGCTTCCCTGATAGCTCAGTTGGTAAAGAATCCTCCTGCAATGCAGGAGACCCCAGTTCAATTCCTGGGTCAGGAAGATACTCTGGAGAAGAGATAGGCTACCCACTTCAGTATTGGGCTTCCCTTGTGGCTCAGCTGGTAAGGAATCCGCCTGCAAAGAGTCAGACAGAGGGAGCAACTTTCACTTCACATCGGGACTGCAGGTAAGGAGATGGGGCGGCTTGGCAGCAGTAGCTCAGTCTGGAGACAAGCTGACTTTCTGCTCCTGCCTTAAAAGGATGAGGGTGGCTCCTCCAAATGAGGGGGTACAGACTGTTGAGGGGCACCTGGGGAGCGAGAGGACGGGGGGAAGAGGACTGGACAGAGAAGAGGACTGAGCTGACGCCTCCTGGTTGGGCCCGTCCTCGGGCTCAGATGCCCCCACCAGCTCGCAGGATCTCACACACGCACCAGCCTCCCCCTGGATAGGGGGACAGGGGGCAAAGGCTGGGAGGGGCTCAGGAAACGGGGCTACGAGACTGGCAAAGCTTCTGCTAGAGAACCCCGCTAATGTCTGGAGGCTCGGACAGGCTGTACATTTCCGCGGACCTGGAAAAGCCAAACAACCCGGCGAAATTTACCGCACGTTTTCTGACCCACGTTACCCCCCAAATCTGCTCACAGTGCAGCCTCCGGGACCACCCTGCGACTGTCCCAGGACTAGTGGCTCCTCCGTTTGGGTCTCGGTTTCCCCAGGTGTGAGATGAGAGGGGAATGTCCCAGCTATAAGGCTACACCTGTCTGCGGTGACTCGGGGCGCGGACGGCCGAGGGAAACCCTGCGAACCGGACCCCGCGGACCCGAGGACGCGCGGCGGGCTGGGGGCAGCGCAGAGAGGGGCCGGCGGCGGCGGGTCCGATCGGATTCTGCTCCGGACAGGGGCCCACGGCTCCCTTCGGGGCCCCCATCTCCCAAGCCGGGCGATGGGCTCCTCGCCTCGCTGACTTACCCAAAAGTTCCCCTTGAACAGTGAGCCTGTCATGGCTGGCTAGCGAGCAGCGAGGAGAACCAGAGCAGGCGCGTGGGGACGAGGACTGTCAGGACCTGCCAGCCCGGCCGCGCACCCGGAGCTAAGCCCGGCCCACGCCACCGCCCGCCCCGCCCCACACACCACCCATCTGCCCGCCCCGCCTGCCCCAAGCCTCACCGCCCGGCCCCGCCCCCGAGCCCAGCTCCGCCCCCGATCCCCGCCCCTCCTGCCCCATCCGCATCGCCCGGCCCCGCCCCCGGAGCCCCGCCCCCTCTCGGCCCCGCCCCGCGCCCCCACCACGCCCCGCTCCCCGAACCCCTCAGCGGTCCGCAGCACCCAGCACCCCCTACTCCTGCCACAGCCGCGTCCCGGGTCTGCCTGCACCCTGCACTCGTCCCGCGCGGAAGAGAGAGGCGGCCCGCGGGTTAGACCCTGCGGCGTCAGGCGTCAGTCAGTTAGCCCTACGTCCCTCTCCTTCGGGAGACCTTTAAAGATCGGAAGGAACAGATTCTGTCGCCTCCCTGAATTCGGCTCGGTTCCTGCCCACAGCTCCCTCCTCCCTTGACCCAGTTCCTGGCGGAGACAGCCAGGCTCCGCGCGCTGGTGGACGGAGCCCCCGTCGGATCCGAGGTGGTCGCGGGGACTGCGCGTGGCCTCCACTGACAACACTGACGGCCGGGTCAGGTGTGGACGCTTCAGCTCGTCAAGTGCGGGACCTCAGAGGCACCCGCCACAGGTAAGCATGTTTTAGTCCAAAAGTCATGGAAAGGTCATTGGCCCTTGACTCCATGTCCCTCAGTGGGGTTCTTTCACGGTGTCCAGGAACTCAGCTCCTCCCCAACCCTTCCGCATTCTTAGGATCCAGACCCAAGACCCTTCTCCACCAAATCCCTCCAGAAGTATGATGTCCCAGCGTCCTTCCTCTTCCTGCATTCTCCTAGTAGAACACCTTCCTAAACATAACCGAGGGCAAGTCAGACCCATCCCCGCTTTGCAGTGATAAGGCACTCTAAGACAAAGTACAGCCCTGAGCTACCTGCCCTGAACCAAAAACTGAGGCCCACAGAGGCTGATTGACGTGGCCAAGATCACAGGTATTTAAAGTATGAGGAGCTCGGTTACAGCTCTGCCCCTCTAAACAGAATCAGAGCCAAACATAGAGGTCATTCCTGAGGCAGATCCACTCAAGGAGGGGAGGATGCAGGTCGAGAGCCAGCCCCCAGCCTCAGACCTGGAGAGGCAAACTGCCTCTGAGCAGGTTCTAGCTTGGTACAGACACAGTGAAGAGATAGCAGCTGGGGTGATGTGAAGGGCAGCTGGAAGGTTTGCCCTCACCCACCCCGGTGATGGAATCCCACCAAGAGTCATCTGCAACAACAGAGATGGAGAGGTGGCCTTCAGCTGCATCCATTCATCAGGCTGTTCAACTCTTTGGAAAGCAGCGAGGTTAGAAGGAAAAAGGGAAGCCTGACAGCATCATCAGGGGCACCAGGAGGACAGGCTCAACAGAAGGAGGGGTAAGAAATAATGCCAACTGAGGAAATATGCTGAAGTGCCACAGATAGCATCAAGGTTTTTCCTGGGAGTTTTGAATATTTTGGAACAAATATTTTAAATCAATTCTAATTGTTAAAATTTTCATTTTTAACATTTTGTTTAACCTCTCAGGGTACATTGTACTTGATTTTCGTGGCTCAGAGCCCACGAGGTCCCCTGAATTTTAACTCTCTTCCACCACCTGGTGGCAAGATTGGAAATTTCAAATGGTTGTCCACACAGTCAGAAAATATTCCTCATTCATTCCTAATTTATAAACCTCATCACCTCAACAGGTGTTGGGAATAAAAAGACAAGTAATATTTGTACTATATCCATGGGTCTTGCTTTGAATTGTTTTTACAGCAGAAGTGTGTTAGTCGCTCAGTCATGTCTGACTCTTTACAACCCCATGGACTGTAGCCTACCAGGCTCCTCTGTCCATGGAGATTCTCCAGGCAAGAATACTAGAGAGGGTTGCAATTTCCTTCTCCAGGGGGTCCTCCCAACCCAGGGATCGGCCTGGGTCACCTGCATCACAGGCAAATTCTTTACTATCTGCACCACCAAGGATGCCCCCAAGGGTCTATAACAAATTTGGGATATTTTACTAATGAAGTTAAATAACACTACTACAGCCATAACACTACTCCAGGAAGATCCCTGGAGTAGGAAATAGCAAGCCACCCCCATATTCCTGCCTGGAGAATCTCATGGACAGAGGAGCCTGGCAGGCCACAGTCCATGGGGTTGCAAAGAGTTGGACTACAGCAATTATGGAATAATGAATCAATACATTTAATATAAACCACAATTAACACATTTACTGTGTTAACAGTGGATAATTTAATGGCATTATTAAATTCAGTGGCATTATCTGAATTTAATGCATTAAATTAATGCCATTAATAGTGGCATTATTATTAATTCAGTGGCATTATCTCTTTCAATAATATGCATTTGCATGGTTGGCAGGCAGATTATTAACCTCTGGATCACCAGGGAAGTCCTACATTTGCATTTTTAAGCTCGTACTGTACATATTTGAGTCTTGCTTTTGTAACTTAACAATATTTCATTCGTATTTTCTAAAATCCTTTAATACACCTTTCCTAACATAAAGTTTGATAGCACATGGTGCTGGCTGAATGGACAGGACAGACACTCTTTTATGAAAAAATTGAAAATCTCTGTGAAAAGAAATTCTGCCATATTGCCAAAATTTTTAATGCTCCCCTTTTTTTTTTTTTTTGGCCACAAGTCTTGCAGTGAAAGCATTGAGTCCTAACCACTAGAGCACCAAGGAATTTCCTAAGTGCTCCTATGTTTTGATCCAACAATTCCATGTTAGAGTTTATCCTCCAGATATCCTCATATGTGCAAAGTGAAATATGTATATAATTATTTATAGCAGCATGGTTATTCTGGCAAAAGATTTGAAAGAACTAAATGCCATCAGTGGAGGACTAGCTCAATAGATTGTAATATATCTATACAATTAAATCATATTCAAGCATTAAAAAAATGAGGAAGCTCAGTGTTTTGATATGGAACAATTACCAGCTATAAAGCGGGGAAAAAACAAGATGCGAAACAAACTTCCATTTGGGTAAGGAGGAAAAAGAATAGACACACATGTTTTAAATGTTCCTCTTATGCTGGGGTGAATGGGGCAGAGGGACATAGGAGGGAAGAAAACCTACTTTTCACTTCATGCTCTCTGGACCTCTGAGTTTATACAATATGAGTTTATTTCAAACCTCCCAAAAATTAAAAAGAAAAATCTTCAGTATCACTTTCTAACTTTTGCATAATTTCCCATCAAGTGGATATACCAATACTTTTTTAGCATTCTCTTAATGCTTTTAGAAATATCACTGTGATAAATATCTTTTACATAAATTTTTATTAAAATTCCTCGTAATGCAATGTTCACAGAAGCACTATTCACAATAGCCAAGACATGGAAACCTAAATGTCCAATGACAGATGAATGGATAAAGATGTGGTACATATATACAATGGAATACTACTCAGCCATAAATAAGAATGAAATAATGCCATTTTCAGCAATATGGAGGCCACTAAGAGATTATCATACCAACTGAAGTCAGAAAGAAAAAGACAAGTATGGTACCACTTATATGTGAAATCTAAAACATGACACAAACGAGCCTATCTATAAAACAGAAACAGACTCGTGGACACAGAGAACAGACTAGTAGTTGTCAAGGGGGAGAGGTTTGGGGAGGGATGGAGTGGGAGGGTAGGGTTAGCAGATTTAAGCTATTATACTGGAATGGATAAACAACAAAGTCTTACCGAATACCACAGAGAACTATATTCAATATCCTATGATAAATCATAATGGAAAAGATTTTAAAAAAGAACGTGTGTGTGTGTGTGATATACACATAATTGATTCACTTTGCTGTACTGCAGAAATTAACACTGAAAATCAACTATACCTCAAAAAAAGTTCCTCATAATCACAGGTTAAATAATATAAACATTTTTAAGGTTTTTGAAATTAAGCTGTCAAATTGTTCCACAAGAATTATAAAGGAAAGGGAGGCTTCCCCAGAAAGAATCAGGGACCTTTCCCTTGAAATAGGATAAATGGATGGTGAGTGGCAAAAATAACAAATGCCCACTAAAATCCCTTTTCCTTTCACACTTTAAAAAATCAGTCTGCACTCCTCTTCCTCCTCTGCCAACTCGCCTTAGTTTTCTTTCTTGAAGCACTGCTGCTTCTTTTCTCTGCTCTCCTCACAAAGCCATGTTTCCCCATCAGAATTAAGTCCCAAATGCCCCTTTGTGGCCGTTGAGACCTTCCCTACCCTGACCTTTCCCACTTCACTCCCTGGCTTCCTCCCCTGTCCCCACCCTAGGCCAGCCAGGCTTTTCTGCCACCCCAGTTGTGCTGCTCCGTTGCAGGCTGCCTGGGTGCAGCTGTCTCTTTTCTCAAATTCTATCTCAGCACCACTTCCCCCACCTTCTCCAGCCCTTAGTGTCTTCTCATTTCTTGAATTTCTAGAACGTGTCCTTATTACACTTACTAGCCCTTGATGAAATATGACTTATATCCATGTTTTTTTCTCTAGTTTCTGTTCCTCTTGGATAGCTTACCTCCCCAAGACGACTGCAAAGCCCCTCAAGATAAGGATGCTATTTTCTCATGGATTAGACAATGATAGTACCCGACAGGGAATTCAACAAGCTCTCCCTGATCGTTAACAGCAGTACTGGACTTCCTTGGTGACACGGAGGATAGGAATCCACCTGCCAATGCAGGGGACACGATCCCTAGTCCAGGAAGATTCCACATGCTATGGAGCAACTAAGCCCGTGCCCCACAAATACTGAAGCCTGTGAGCCTAGAGCCCCTGCTCCACAAGAGAAACTACCTGTAGTGAGAAGCCCGCTCTTGGCAATGAAGAGTAGCCCCCACTTGCCACGACTAGAGAAAGCCTGTGCAAAGCAACAAGGACCCAGTGCAGCCAATAATTAATTAAAAAAAAAAAACCAGCAGTCACTACCAATTTTTACCTCAGTTCCCATAGCCTGATCCCTCCCTTCCAGGAGACAGGGGCAAACCTGGCCAAGGAGCTAAAGCCAGGATCTGAGAAGCAGAACCTGGCCAAGCAGGGGACAGAGGGCAGCAGTAAGTCAATGTCAAAAGCAGAGAGGTTGGATTTCATCACTAAGATTAGAAGCTGAGTAGATTCATGAGTGGAGCAGAGGGTCAGAACAGGACATGAATAGTATACAAAGGGAAAACTTCCAGGAGAAGGCTTCAGTACCCAGAGGCTAGCTGTCTGCAACAAAGCACAGGTGAGTGTGGTCTGCCCTTTGCACTGTTGGGGCACAAGGCAGACCACCCCCAAAATATCCTCAGCGGGATGATTTTGAATTAGTAACTTAAGAAATTGCAAATCCAAGGACACTGTAACACCTGTCTCCCTGAAATCAGGAAATAAATCTTGCATTTGAAAGGTCCTCTCTGTGTACCAGGAGGTTGAAAGACATCCTTATCCCCAGAGATAGGAAATTCAGGGCCAAGAAGTCTGTATAAACAAAATTTGTTATGCTTCTTTTATTTACAACCCCAAATCCAAACTCTGTTTAGACTCACTTATTAAGCACCCATAGCCTAAGTTTGTCCTGATAAACCCTCTCAAATTTATTGTCTAAAAAGCATAAAACTTACCTGCTTTAGCCACGTCTTATATCCCATTTCTGAGACCTCCATGTGCATGAATTAAAATGTTACTTCTCTCATTAATCTGTCTGGTGTCAATTTTATCAGTAGGCCAGTCAAACGGAGTGTGAGGGGAAAATTCTCCCTTCTTGACATCTTTTAAGTTTAGAATTTTCTTGAGTGAGATAAGGAACTCAGATGTGTTCCTGACTGAAGTAATTTAAAGACGGAAAAACTTTGATATTCACTGTTACATAAGACAACCTACTGTCTACAGGACTCTTTTTTTTCAACAAAAGCCACCTTTTAAGACAGACAAGCTGAAGAACAGAAGAGGACTTCCCTGGTGGCCCAGTGGTTCAGAATCCACTTGCCAATGCAGGGGACACAGACTGATCCCTGGTCCAGGAATATCCCACATAGTGGGGCAACTAAACCCAAGAACCACAACTACTGAAGCCTGTCTGTGCTACAACCCGTGCTGCGCAACAAGGGAAGCGATCACGATGAGAAGCCCAAGCACCGCAACTAGAGAAAGCCCGCAGTGCAGCAGCAAAGACCCAGTATGGCCAAAAAAAAAGAGGAAATTTATGATACTTTTATCCCATAAGAACTCATATCCAGTATGTACATAATGTACATGTATGGTGTGTGTGTGTGTGTGTGTAAAACTTGTAAAATCAAAAAAATAAAAAACCAAGACTTTCTAGGGCTGGAGCAGGAAATAAGCTGAATTTGAACAACAACAACAAAAAAAACATATATATAATATTGGATTATAATTCAAAATACAAACTAACTAACCATGAATTTATACTGACATAAGTAGGTAACTGAATATATAAATAATATGTAAATCTTTTGTGCAGAATTTCAAATATAACTGAATCACTTTGTTGTACACCTAAATTAATACCAATATTGTAAATCAACTGTAAGATAGAGGATGAGATGGTTGGATAGCATCACCGACTCAATGGACATGAGTTTGAACAAACTCCGGGAGGTAAGTGAAGGACAGGGAAGCCTGGCATGCTGCAGTCCATGGAGCCACAGAGTCAGACACAACTAAGCAACTGAACAACATAAAACAAGTTTTCCTCTGGCCAAAAGCCAATTCATCCATGAACTCTTCCAATTCTACCAGCAGGTATTTTATCTACTGCATTTGAAGTGTGTTTCTGTGTAGTAACTGCACAATATTTACAGTCATTTAATGTCTTTTGTCCTCCCACCTTAACTCTAAATGTTAAATAACCTAAATGAAATGGCACTTGTCTTGCTCACTTTGCATGTTCTTTAGTGTTAATCTCACAGCTGATGCTCAATAAACTAAGCACTATTTAAAATATGCCTATCTTAATGTTCCTGTAATCATAAATTATACCCTTGAAAGAGACATGAGAAGACTTCATTTTATTAACAGAGTTTAAAATATAAATCTGAAAGCCATAAAACCTCAAATTTCAAAGGTCAAGTACCTTTTAAGACATTTGCCACTCCTCTATAAGCTGTACAAAATACATTTTGACAGGCCATTTGGCTGCCACACAGGAAGGCCATTAGGCAAAGTATTCAGGCCTGCCTGTCCGTAAGATTCAGGTGCCCATGAGGTAACTTTGGTTTTAAAAAACTGCACTTGAGTCTCAGAATTTGTTGCTTCTGGTTCATTGCTGCAATTTTTTTTGATGTATAACATAACTACATTTAACAATGTATTCCAATATCAAAGAGCAAAGTTCAGCAATGCAAATCACAATTATTCTTGCGCCAACCTAACATTACAATCACAAACAATGCATTATATATAAGCTATTCCTCTTTCAATATCACTGAGCCTACCCTGTGTTCTAACTAGAATATAGAACAGGCATTTGACAGCTCTAGTTTTCTTCCTATAAAGAAATGATAAATGGTTTCTGTTGGATCCTTCCCAATAGAGATTTCAGCAAGATATAAACAAAGCTTCTTAACGAGAAGGAGCTATAGCAAAGCACATTTCACATGGGAGTTTCACATTGTCCTTCAGAGATTCCAGCATAGAATGACAGGTCTTCAGCAACCAGGGGATAAACCGCATCACTTCAAATTCCTTCCTAGTCTAGGGTTTGTGAAAGTATCAGGCTATTTTGATAGTTTTAGGTTTCAGGTTACTGAAGTAACGTGAATCTTTGCTCAGTCTTCACATAACACACCTCCGTGGCACTAGTATAAATTCTATTAAACACTTCAGAAACTTGTAAGAGGCACAGGACTAAAACACAAAGCATACCTGGGAGCTGTTCCACACCTATCAGATGTGTGCAATCAGCTCCAGTTAAATAATGGCCTTTTGGGGGCTTGAGTTTAAACTGAGTTCAGGGGTGTTGGAACTTACAAACAGGTGATACTTGAATCACACAGGCAGAACTCTTACCACTATGATGAACAACTATAGTTGTTCAGCGACTAAGTATACCTGAAAGATGGAAGGCAGGAAGAGGAAACAGATGAGATGGCCGGATGGCTTGCTCAATGGACATGAGCTTCAGCAATAGAATGAGCTGAACTTTAGGTAAATAAAATTAGGGAAAGGGCCACAACTCAATCCACATGATCAGACTTAAATGACTTTCCAAATTCATACAGCTTATGCACAGACTGGTCTACATGAGCAAACTCACACTCTTCACAAGGCATACTTGATGTGTTGGTCTCATTACCACCAGACAAATTAAACTACAACTGTTTGGGGACTTCCTTAGTGGTGCAGTGGAGCAGAATCCACCTGCCACTGCAAGGTACACGGGTTCCACCCCTGGGCCATAAGAGTCCACATGCAGCAGAGGTGGGCCCATGCTCTGCAGTCCACCCACCTAGAGCCTGTCAAGAGAAGTCCATGCACGGCAGCTAGAGAAAGCCCCAGCCAAGCAACAAAGACCCAACGCAGTCAAAACAGTTTTTAAAAACTAGATCTTAAAATTTTCTGTGTATCCAGATTCTGAGAGGAAGGTAAAAATAAACATTTTGGCTTTCTTCAGCTGTCATATAAGCAAAATTTCTCTTTATCCCAAATCATAATCTACACTATAATGATAAATAGACACGGTGTATAGTGTGTCCACATGCAAAATTCTTAACTACTGGGTGAAATCAACAGATCACGTATATAATGTAAAAGTGGCACAATAAAAACTGCAATACACAATTGACAGAAGAAATAAAGTCAGCTGCTTTTAGAGAGCAGGAAGTTGGGGGTAGACAAACAAGATTGCCATTTTTTTCATCAACAGCCCTATCCTTGGCTCTGCCTATGGTACCGTTTTTGTTTCAGTATTGCTGTGAAGGGTTTGTTTTTTTTTGGTTGGGGGGGAGGACAATCTATCACTGGACTACCAGGGAAGTCCCATGTGAAGGTATTTTTTAGATGATTAACACTTTAATAAAAAAGCATTAGACTTCGAGTGAAGTCCATTACTCTCCATAAGGGTGGGTCTCATTGCCATTGAAAAACCTGAGGTCTACTGTGGGAGAAGGAATTGTACCTCCAAATGGAACACTTCCCTAAGTCTCCAACCTGCCCACCTAACCTTTCAAATTTGCCAACACTATAATCTCTCTGTACAACTACACTTATGTTTCATTTCTCTGAAGAACTCTAATATGTGAATTAAGCTCTTAGGTGACAGCAAATCTTCACAACTCTTAACAGAAAATAGTTATCTCTGTGACTGTAAAGATTTCCTAAGACCAAACATGAAAACCTGATCACTTTATAATAAGAACTGCAGCGTACTAAGTTAAAGCAAAGATATTGACATGTTCACAATTTTATTCATTCTGATACCCACTTTCACAATTTTTGCCCTGATCTTTTATTCTTCACTTAGCATTTTTTTTTTCATTTCTTTGAAAACCTTAGTTGCCCTATTTTATTTTACCGATTACAGTACCTCTTCATGCAGATCAGTCTTCTGGGCAGAGAAGCCAGTCAGGCTTTTCACATTATCAAATATGAACTTTGCCTCTTATGTCCAGTTAGTGAATTTCTCTTTAATCAATCACAAAACACTCTGGGATCGTGCAAAGAATTCAGTCATAAATATTATGTAGGCCTGCTAACTTTAATTAGTAAAAAAAGCTAAGAAACATATTTACCAATTCCTTAAAGTAACCTCAGTTCTTTTAAAGAATCAAACTATACAAAACCACCAAGCAACATGGAACCTTTATTTTAATGTGATTACTGTACATCTGCAGTATTGGAGTAATCCTTTTACAAATGGAACTAGAAGAAACAATGACAAAACCAAACTGGCATTTGATGTGAATCCACAGGAGTTTAAGCTTCAAATCCAGCCAAGAAGTTTGTTACAATCTCTTTCAGCTTTGCATCTGCCTCTTCTGAGATCTTTCCATCGGTCCTATTTGAAAACAAAAGCAGATCAGTTGTGACCTGGGCAAAAATTCAATGACTAACCTAATTACAGAATACAAAAGAATTTTAACAAGACTTTTTATTTTAAAGCTTACAAGAAAAGGAGACATCAGTTGTGTTCATACCTGATTTTGCCCAACAGAGTTTGATGTTGGCTGATAACGTGCGACAAGAAAGCATTCTCAAATTTTGTGATCTTGCTGGGCTCCAGCTTGTCAAGATACCCCCTGACACCCGCATAGATAACAGCCACTTGCTCTTCAATAGCCATGGGAGCTGAAATGAAAAGAAGTTGCTCAACAAATGCATGCCATTGTTCCCAGTTAGAGACTTATTTTTTTCCACAAATTATTAAAATGTCTCCATAGATCACGGAACTTCACAAGTAGAAATTCCATATTAGTACTTCTTCCCACCTCACTGGAGAAACAGTTTTTTCCTTATTGGTAAGCCTTGAAGTACAATCTTTGCACTTATTCCATGAGCACTATACATCACCCAACAGGATTGTTTTGGGTATAAACAACTTGCTGAAATTTTATAGGAAGATATTTTTGGCTGCACCACATAGCTTGCAAGATCTTAGTTCCACAACCAGGGATAGAAGCCAGGCCCTTGGCAGCGAGAATACAGAGGTCCTAACCATTGGACCACTGGGGAATTCCCAACACTAACATTCTTTATTAGTTATTCTTTATTAATTATTAGTTTATTAGTTATCTATTAGTTATCCCTTGTGGCTCAGCTGGTAAAGAATCTGCCTGCAATATGGGAGACCTGGGTTCAAATCCCTGGGTTGGGAAGATCCCCTGGAGAAGGGAAAGGCTACCCACTCCAGCATTATGGCCTGGCAAAGTCCATAGGGTCGAAGAGTCGGATATGAGTGAGCGAGCTTCACCTTCAACATTCTTTTAAATCTGCCAGATTCCACACGTATATAGCCAAGGCAATGGTGGGGAGACATACAGTCTACTATGTCTTAATTTCCAAAAGAAAGGTATTATTATAATTATACCCTTCCTAACATTTCCATTGAAATAATGACTGTACTTTAATTAAAACAGGTATCAATCATATTCAAAAGGCAACATCTTTAATCAAAGGTAATGACACATACTACTGTTTGTAAGGAGCTTTGTGATAGTCCCAGGTCCTAACAGAGTAGGAACTTGACCAAATGTACAACTCACAATACTGTCCTTGCTTGAGCAACTCAGTCAAACGCACACCACGACTCAAGAGTTGTTGAGTGGCAGCATCAAGGTCAGAACCGAACTGGGCAAAAGCAGCAACCTCACGATACTGAGCCAACTCCAGTTTCATGGTACCTGCCACCTGAAACATAGAAAGGGTTAACTCAAACAATACGAAAATACTTCAATGACACAGACCACCATACAAATAACATTTTTATTTTTAACCTAATGACAAAGTGATACAAATTACCTGTTTCATGGCCCTGGTTTGGGCAGCAGATCCAACACGGGACACAGACAAACCAACATTAATGGCAGGGCGGATACCTTTGTAGAACAATTCTGTTTCCAAGAAGATCTACAATGTAAGGAAAATTCAGAGGCATATCAGCAAGCTTAAAGAAATCAATTATTTTCACAATTAAGTCACTATAGCAAAAACTGAAGCCCCAAAACTGAAGAATGCTAAATGGCTTCTTATCCTAAAGAGCTCCTCAAATCTTTCACAACTCAAAATCGTCCTGTATATTCCACTGCTGAGATGAGGAGGTGATATGCAAAAAAATTAGGTACCATATTTACATTAAAACTTAAACTGATGAAGTGATGTGATCTCTCTAGGATTTGCTTCAAAATTGTACACAAAAGAGAACCGTGGGGAAAAAGAAAGCAAGAATGAAGTATACTATACCATCAATACATAAATAGGTGGAATATGTGGGGTTTCATTATACTATTCTCTTTACAATTGAGGTTTTTCCATAATGAAAAGTAAAAGGAATTTAACAAATTAGTTCAAGACTACCAGTCTCAATTGCTGCCTTGAAATCACCAAAGTTTTCACACTTATTTCATCATAAAAATAATACCTGTCCATCAGTGATGGAAATGACATTTGTTGGAATGTAAGCAGACACATCACCAGCTTGCGTTTCGATGACTGGTAGAGCAGTCAAGGAGCCACCACCAAAAGCATCGTTCATTTTAGCTGCTCTCTCCAGGAGTCGGGAGTGCAGGTAGAATACATCACCAGGATAGGCCTCACGACCCGGGGGTCGGCGGAGCAGCAGAGACATCTGACGATAAGCAACCGCCTACAGTATAGAAAAATGCTCACCTATTAGACAGGAGCTACATTTGTCAACTACCACATACAAACATATAAACACATACAAACATATAAACACGTCTAAAAGTACATTTCTTTTGACCTGTTTAGATAAGTCATCATAAATGATCAAAGCATGTTTGCCATTATCCCTAAAATATTCTCCCATTGAACACCCAGAATAAGGAGCCAGGTACTGAAGTGGGGCAGCATCTGAAGCAGTAGCTGAAACCACAATGGTGTACTTCATGGCATCTGAGAAGAAAATAAACATTAAGTTGTACACGATTATTAATACTGTGATTTTAAATTAGATGCTACTAAAATAAAAATTAAGCACTTTACTACTGTCATTACTATTAAGATTACCCAGTCTAATAGCTTCTACTTTAAAGAAACTAAGAAAACTTAAGTTACTGCTCCTTTATACTACTGATATAGTGTTTTACTTACTACTTTTGTACTGACTTGTATTAGTAGAAATTTGAATTCATTAGGGAGTAATTAAAATCAGACTTCATTATAATCATAAGCTAGTCTAAGATTTGCAGCACCCCAGATAACTGCAATGAGACTGAAATTCCTTAATACCTGCATCTGTAAGTCTCTTCACCAACTGGGCAACAGTGGATCTCTTTTGACCAATAGCAACATAGATACAGTACAGCTTCTTCTTTTCATCAGTTCCATCATTGAATCGTTTCTGGTTAATGATTGTGTCAATAGCAATTGACGTTTTGCTGTAAGAAAAAAGAAACATAAACCTTACTAAGTACTTCAAAGAACTCCCCAACTTAAATTCCACTACAAGTTACTCTCATATTACAGTCTACTCTCGTCATATAGCCGAAGTATTAATATCTACCATTCCAAGTCTAAAGGTAATCTTTCAATAGAGCATGTTTTAGTTAGAACTTTTAACAAGCTGTTAAGTCTTTACCCAGTCTGTCGGTCACCAATAATCAGCTCACGCTGACCACGGCCAATCGGCACCAAGCTATCCACAGCCTTAATGCCAGTTTGCATTGGTTCCCGCACAGAAATTCGAGGAATGATCCCAGGGGCTTTCAAGCCAACTCGTCTTCGGGCCTTGGAACCAATTGGACCCTGTTAAACAATAAGAAGAAATCCCAGAACAATCAATTTGGCTCTTTGTTTTGAAGCTACAACCAAATCCAATAAATGTTAAACCTACCTTTCCATCAATGGCATTACCAAGGGCATCGACTACACGACCCAGCAGCTCCTCGCCAACTGGAACATCTACAATAGCCCCAGTTCTCTTCACAATATCTCCTTCCTTAATAAGTTTATCATTTCCAAACACGACAACACCAACATTGTCAGGCTCCAAGTTCAGAGACATACCCTATACAAAAGACATAAATGAACATCCATGAAGCCAGAGTGGCACTTCTTCCCATACACCTACACTACATGTGAAAATGGAAGGGGGAGCAATACCAACTTTTCAGATCTGGTTCACTTCTATTTTTCCACCAATCTTCGATAAACACTTGTCAAGTTCCCTCGAATAATCAGAGTTTAAAATTATAAGCCAAACATGCACCTTACCACACCCTCTAGAAACTAAAACAAGCAAAGAAACTGAACTGCTTAAGCTTCTTCCACTGCATTTCCTTTGACTGCAGTTTTTGAATGGGGTGACCAGTATGAAGTAAAGTGTCAGGGTCAACTAGGAAGACACACTTGATTTACATCTGTGAGAACTCATAAACAATCTTTTTTAAAGATTATCTAGTAAGAACCTATATCCATCAAATCAGTAAAAAGTGAAATTAAAAGCTACCTAATCAAGAACAAATCTGTTCAACAGAACAGTGCTGGGTCATCTCATCATATTTCAAAATGGTAAGATTTTAGGTCCCTAGCTCATACATAATCAATGCAAAAAGGCTAGTCCAGGAACTGAATCTGATCAATAAATAAAGCTCTCAAGAATTACAGAGTAAATATAGAGGAGTACCATGGAATACCATTGCAAGTACAAAACCTTTAGTCTAAATCTCTAATGTTCAACAGAGTAGCCACTAACATCATATGGCTATTTAAAATTCAAATTAGTAATTGCCCTGTTACCCAAGTCAGAGAAACTTCAGTAGTTACCATATCCATATCTATAAAACATTTCCTTCATGGCAAAAGTTATTTCAGACAGTTATCAGTCTGGACTCCTAGATCTTTAAAAGTTAAATGAAAATGAGTTCCTCTATTTCAGCCTAACCTTTCAAAGATACGATAGATCAAAGGGTAATTTTTAGCCAAGGTCTGAGAGCTACTGATAAAACATTTGGCTCCATAATCAGTCTTTCACACCAACAGGTTCTTTTTCCATACTGGACACCAGCAAGAGAACCAAGACGATCCTCCCCCATCTATGTGATTAGTGGGTAATTCTACTGCCCCTGGTCC
Source organism: Capra hircus (assembly GCF_001704415.2). Classification (NCBI taxonomy): domain Eukaryota; kingdom Metazoa; phylum Chordata; class Mammalia; order Artiodactyla; family Bovidae; genus Capra; species Capra hircus. Next base: position 46,101,694 of record NC_030831.1, read on the forward strand.
ACCTGGATATCATAACTCTGCTTTTGTCAAGAGAACCCATGACTCCAACAACTCTGACTTCTCATCTTACTGGCCAACTACAATAATCTAATAGGAAAAAGCACACTTCTATTGTTAGTGCTTTGATAGCTATACCACTAGCTCACATCTCAACAACAGGTCTACTCCTACAAAAAATACAGTCAGTGACTTCCAACTTTCTGCCAAAAATGAATTTAACTAATCAAATGCTTTTGTTATAGAATGATCTTAACAGCTACGAACAGACTTGAGCTTTTCACAATCTGGTTGAAGATTTACCCAATTTTGTATTTCAGTGCTAATGGTTACAACTTATGCATAAATTAGTCCAGAGGATACAAGTTTGGTTAACAAAAAAATTTACTCTATTCACAATCTATAGTAATGACAAACACAAAATCTCTGAAGCAGACTCGAATTCAAAGTTTAAAAAAAAAGTGACACAATCTCTTAATTACTAAATAACGGAGGAAACACCAATGCTAAAACTATAAAATCTCACTTTACAATTTACCTTTAAACCTGAAGAAAACTCTACCATTTCTTCTGCTTGAACATTTCTTAGCCCATGTACCCGGGCAATACCATCACCAATACTTAAAACACGCCCAGTCTCTTCAAGGTCAACAGAGGTATCAGCTCCAAGAATGCGCTCTTCAAGAATAGAGGACACCTCAGCAGTGCCTATTAAGAGAGGACAATTTCATTACAAAAAACAGCCTGGTCCAAAGATCTTTTCAAAACTCATTTCCCCAACAACATATAAACTATAGTTGTGATCATAATAATCAAATTGTATTCTAAAATTAACATTCTTTAAAAGAAGCTTGATACCTACCACTATGAAAACGAGACTGAGAGAAAACTTCACGAGACAAACAAACCAGGTAAGGAGCTAATCAAATTAAGCAATATCCCTAAAATAAATATTTTCTATCTCCTAATTTTTTGGTATAATCTCTTAAGAAATCTGAAACTTGAATTTTTTGGCTAAATTCTATAAAAAGTATATCTTAAAAGGCAACTGCTTAGGAATTCCCTGGCAGTCCACTGGCTAGGACTCCGTGCTTTCAGTGCCAAAGGCCCAGGCTCAATCCCTGCTGGGGGAAGTAAGATCCCACAAGTCACTCAGCCAAAAACAAAAACACCCCAACTGTTTAACAAAATATAAGTACTGACAGCCCCTGCATTTTGAAAGTTCATTTATGTCACCTCACTTTGACAAAAAAAGGGTAATTTCTTCTTCAAACTTTAATCATTTCAGCCAAGGAAAAAATTCATTAGAACGCCCACTTTCAAATAGTGATGAAAAGCTGTTATTTCTCCCTTTCAAGGGAAGCATGTATTATATTCCTCATCTTGGCATACAGACGATACCTAACTGTATTTCAAAAGCCCTAATGCACATCTCAAAAAAATTTCCCAACCTACAGAATCTTCTTAAGTGTACCTCCTCATTTCTCTATTGCATTTACAATGTGCAAATTCAGACTGCCAGGTATAGGTTACCAGTTCCTGTTTTTGAAACACATCGTCTTTTCCCAATGTCTATTAGGAAAGGGTTCATAGGTCAGAAAGGAGCCTACCACCTGACATATACTGATACGGACCAAGAAGTATTCATTACAACAAAAAAGAACCTGTGCTCCCATGAAGAGAAATAAATAATTACAGTTCATTTCACTAGAAGGGAACCTACCAAAATAGAGCTAAACGGCATATTATGGGTTCAGAATCTAAACTTCCACAGTAACTAAAATTGAGAGAAAAAAATTCACTAATGGAAAAAAATCCAAAAAATATTCCCAGCAGGTATGTAACCTAACATTTATCATTTAGTAACAAGACAGTAAGTGTGGTCCAGACACAGAAATAATGACTTACCGGTTTTCTGAAGACGAGAGTTAGAGGCATGCAGGTTCCTTGCAGCAATGAAGGATGATCCCAAAGCATTTTTGGAGACCTAGTGCAAGAAATTTTCTTTAAAAATCTGATTTTAAAAAAAAGCCTTTATAAAATTAGCAAGCTTAAACAAATGCAGGCTTGGCATGATCAAATTATCAGCACAAATATTAATCACGTGAAAAAGCATTTATCGATATACATGAAAATTTGTTAATGAAGTTCCTGGTACACTGTAATTACACTAAAAAGCAACTGCTAACAAAGTATCTTTCCTTTTAAAGGCACCAGATAAATATTATTTTGACTTTAAATGTATTTCAATTGAGTTGTGGAAATCCTCAATTTTATAAACTGCTTCCTAAATGGGGCAAATCTCAATAGATTTTCTATTCTAATCTTAAAAAGCCTCTAAATGTTGAGTTTGGTTAGAAACTAAGAGATATGGCAATATGCTTTTCAAAAAAACTCCCTTCAACAAATCCTGCAGGAATCCGGACCCTCCTACAACTGTGCTTGGTCAAGGCGTATTCTGAAGGCATTCCCTTCTACAGGACTAGGATGAATGTCCTTGAGTACTTTTTTGTTTTTGTTAATAGAAATCCAAGATGTTATCAGCGGTTGTGTTAGGGCAGTAAATGGCCAACGAATTTATTTAGCTTTCCAAGCTGAGATTACTCTGAAGATGAAAACACAAGTAAATGTCAAAGCGTTTACATAACCTTTAGGGGTTATGTCCTTAACTTCAAGGGATTTAAGTAATGAAGGGCACTGACCTTCAAGAGATTCTCCCAAACTATGTTCTATTTTACTTGAGTTTTCAGTCACTAACATTCCTCAAGGATGAAATCTTAAAACAAGTCAAAGCACCGGCAACGGAAGTCTGCCCAGTGAGACAGTTTGGAAGCCAGCTCCTCCGCTGTCAGGGTGGCGCCCGCACTGAAACGCGTATTTGCACCTGTACGGTGTTTTCACGATCGTTTCGCTATTCGGCACTAAGAGATCGCATATAGAAGCATTAAGAAAGGCACCTTCATTTATTGCTTTTCTCTGAACCGACCTCGGGAGGAGGTGAAATGCCGGGGCCTGCTGACCTTCACGCGATGCTCCCTACCTTGCTTCAACCCGGGCTGACAACAGTGCTCTGACCTTCAGCGAGGAAGGCCGGGGAGTCAGTGGGACCCAGGCTCCCCGTTTCGGAGCAGGCCTCGGGAAACTAGCGCCCCAGCCCTGACCTTCATCCAAGGCCCCTCTCCGGCCTCTCGGACGAAGACTGGAATCGTTCCGAGGCGCCATCTCCAGAAAGCACGAAGGTCACTGTCAATGCAGCACCCTGCACCCTCCGGCACCGGGCGAGCAAAAGAGCCCTTCGCCGACAGCCCAGGCCAGGCCGAGCGGCCAGCGGGGCAAGATGGCGCCGCCCGCCACAGCCCCTCACCCTCCGCACGGAAAGAGAGCCCGAGCCGGTGTAATCGCCCCCCGCCGCTGACTGGACCCTCCCTCCAGCCAGCCTCCCGTGCTCACCAGCCCCGCTCGCCGAGGGAGGGCGCGGGCCACGGCAGCGGCGACGCGCACGGACAGCATCTTTGCAGCTCCTCCTCAGGTGCTTCCTCCGCAGCCGCAGCCTCGAGACTGACTGGGACAAAATGGCCGAGCTGCGGGGAAGGTCAAAGCAGTCAGCCCACGTGACCCGGATGTACCGCCCCTCGCTTCACCCCCGGACGCGAATCTGCCAGGATGGGGGTGGGGGGTTAATTACTTTCTTCCTTTAAGTATAATTTTTAGATTTTGAACCTCCAAATGACTGATTAGACGTTTGCCAGCTTCGACCCAGGCACTGGTTACATATTTACTTTTATCTTTCTCATCGACCTTGTGGTTGCCTTGGGCGACCACATGGTTATAGCGGAACTGGCTGAGAAGCAGTTTCCAGGCCGCATCCTGGTAGAAAAACGATGCTGCCGTCACCTTGTCCTGGGGCGCAGCTGGCTAGCTTGACCATCAGGGAGGTTGACTGTGGCGGGTCCCGAAGATACAGCTATTAAACCTTGGTGATGTGGGTGCAATAGTTACTCCTCTTGGGCGTGTAGGGAGCAGAGCATTTCCTGCTGTGCCAATTAACTCAGATTAATACGCACAATTGCACTCATCTCACACGCTAGTAAAGTAATGCTCAAAATTCTCCAAGCCAGACTTCAGCAATACGTGAACCGTGAACTTCCAGACGTTAAAGCTGGTTTTAGAAAAGGCAGAGGAACCAGAGATCAAATTGCCAACATCCTCTGGATCATTGGAAAAGCAAGAGTTCCAGAAAAACATCTATTTCTGCTTTTTTGACTAAGCCAAAGCCTTTGACTGTGTGGACCACAATAAACTGTGGAAAATTCTGAAACAGATGGGAATACCAGACCACCTGACCTGCCTCTTGAGAAACCTATATGCAGGTCAGGAAGCAACAGTTAGAACTGGACATGGAACAACAGACTGGTTCCAAATAAGAAAAGGAGTGCGTCAAGGCTGCATATTGTCACCTTGGTTATTTAACTTATATGCAGAGTACATCATGTGAAATACTGGGCTGGGCGAAGCACAAGCTGGAATCAAGATTGCCGGGAGAAATATCAATAACCTCAGATATGCAGATGACACCACCCTTATGGCAGCAAGTGAAGAGGAACTAAAACACCTCTTGATGAAAGTGAAAGAGGAGAGTGAAAAAGTTGGCTTAAAGCTCAACATTCAGAAAATGAAGATCATGGCATCCAGTCCCATCACTTCATGGCAAATAGATGGGGAAACAGTGGAAACAGTGTCAGACTTTACTTAGGGGGGCTCCAAAATCACTGCAGATGGTGACTGCAGCCATGAAATTAAAAGACGCTTACTCCTTGGAAGAAAAGTTATGACCAACCTAGAGAGCATATTCAAAAGCAGAGACATTACTTTGTCAACAAAGGTCCGTCTAGTCAAGGCTATGGTTTGTCCAGTGGTCACATATGGATGTGAGAGTTGGACTGTGAAGAAAGCTGAGTGCCGAAGAATTGATGCTTTTGAACTGTGGTGTTGGAGAAGACTCTTAAGAGTCCCTTGGACTGCAAGGAGATCCAACCAGTCCATTCTAAGGGAGATCAGTCCTGGGATTTCTTTGCAAGAAATGATGCTAAAGCTGAAACTCCAGTACTCTGGCTACCTCGTGCGAAGTGTTGACTCATTGGAAAAGACTCTGATGCTGAGAGGGATTGGGGGCAAGAAGAGAAGGAGATGACAGAGGATGAGATGGCTGGAAGGCATCACCGACTCGATGGATGTGAGTTTGAGTGAACTCCAGGAGTTGGTGACGGTCGGGGAGGCCTGGCATGCTGCAATTCATGGGGTCGCAAAGAGTCGTACATGACTGAGCGACTGAACTGAACTGAACTGAATCTTCAGATCTCTAGCCACACCCCCAGAGACTGAGTCAAACACTGGGGGCAAGCTGAACGTTTGAAAAGCACCCTCACTGTGATAAGCACTCAAATTGAAGAATCGTAGTTCTTTTAGATTCCATCTGAAAGAATTATGCCCGCCAATTAGGGCAATGTTTAACACTAAAATGTTTAACAAGGAAAAATTCAAATAGAGTGGTTGCTAATCCTGGGAAGAATGGTCCAGAATCACTCCAGAGTGAGCTAGGGCTCAATTTTTCCTTTAAAAGTAGCTATTTTCATGATAGTATAGACACTACTTTTTCATTTGAAGTAAAATGGCTATGATGAAAATAACTTTCTATTCCTACTTGATGAAATCAGGGCAGGACTTTTGCTCCCCTCAAGGAGTCTGTGTGTGTGTGTGTGTGTGTGTGTGTGTGTGTGTGTGTGTGAAGAGAGAGAGAGATACTGAGATAATTGTGAAATGTGCAGAATTTGGGTTGGGAAGGAAAATGTTAGCTATTTTGTGATGCATGTTCAGTCCTAACAGACTGCAACCCCATGGCCTGTATCCCACCAGGCTCCTCTGTCCGTGGAATTTTTCCAAGCAAGAATACTGGAATGGGTTGTCATTTCCTCCTCCAGGGTATCTTCCTGACCTGGGAATCTTCCCGACCCAGGGATCTTCCCAACCCAGGGATCAAACCCCGTGTCTTTTGTGTCTCCTGCATTGGCAGGTGGATTTTCTTTTTTTTACCACTGTGCCATTTTATGGCATTTTATGATAGTGGAGAGTATTTACATTAACTTTACTTGTAGCTGTTTTGAGAAGGATCTTATAGCTTCATTCACCAAATTTTGGCTTATACCCCAAATCTTAATTTGGGTTGGGCATATGAATATCTGGGTTAAAAACAGTCATGTCCTAAAACAGTTTGCAAATATATGATCAGCCATCCCTTTATCTAATATCCTACTTCCTTTTCAAGGTGAGCCTTGAGTAAATATGACAATCCTCCTGGGAATTAGGGGTAAGAATAGGTAAAATTTGGGTTTGTAAAAATAAAGTTCAAGGATATTTTGTAAAATTTGTAGTGATGAAAGTGGAAAAAGGGCATAAAGATAACTTCCCTACCCTTATCTGGAATTTAGTAAATGAGCAGATACATATATGACTGAAACAAAAAAGAAAAAAATTAGAAAGCCACACAATATGATATAGGCTACTTACTAAAATTTCATCGAAAAGTTTAATCATTTAAAATATGCATATTACTTAAGAGAAAGATATTTGGTGCTAAGTGATTCACAATTTGATATTGAAACCTGTCACAGAAAGACTGAAAGCGAAAGGAGAAGGGGGCAGCAGAGGGTAAGATGGTTAGATAGCATCACCGACTCAATGCACACAGTTTGAGCAAACTCCAGGAGATAGTGAAGGACAGGGTAGCCTGGGGTGCTGCAGTCCATGGGGTGGCAAAGAGTAAGACACAGCTCAGCGACTGAACACCACTGCCACCACAGAAAGTTGAGTACATGGCCTATTTTTCCTAATGTGATAGTATACTACAGGAGGTTGTGCATAGCAGTATGGTGTGACCTGAGGAGGCTGAAACACCCAGTTGGAGTCAGAACACCATGGTCAGATTCCAGGTCCACCACCTAATCTTGGTCAAGCCATATACTCCATGCATGTGGTTTTAATGTGAAAATAGGTAAAATAATGTGTGCCCATCTACTTTGCAGGGTTCCTGTAAGAATGAAACAAAAATAGGAAAACACAGAAAACTATAGAAATATAGAGAAATATAGAGAGCCTCTCAAGGTGTTAACTACAGAATGATGGAAGGAGGAGAGAACTTTAGGAAAGGCAAAGAAATGAATGAAAGAATGGCTAAGTGGCAGTGACTGTGCAGGAGTTGTATGCTGTAAACCTTTTAAAAACAGTTTCCAGCACATTTAGCTCTTTAGTAGTGGAAACTAAGGGATAAAAAGAGTGAGACTGCCCCAGCTCATATTGCCAAGGTAAAATTAAAATTTTAAGTGAGGAAGAAATAAACATCCACTATCAAATAACAAGTTCCAGGTTGTTTTGGTTTTTTTTTTAAGATGAGTGATTCAAGTGAGATATAAAAATATAAAAGAAAGAAAACACAGCCTGGTTCCATGCGGCCTTACTTCTCCTGGAGGTGATAACCATGAAGAGCGAAGAAAGCCACCAGGGAACAAGGGCTTGCAGGGCTGAAGACTTGGACCAGCTTCGTTCAAGAGCTCCGCGCCCTGAAGTCCTAGTAAAAACTACAACTCCCACAAATCCCGGACCCAGAAGGGGGTGGGCCTAACGGTGTGTGGGCGGGGCCGTCAGAGCAAGCGGGGAGCTGCTTCCGCGAGGAGCTGCCGGAGAAGTGGCGGGACTGGTGGCGATGGAAGCTCTAGAGGAGAAAGAGGCGCAGGTGATGGGGCGGGAGCTGGGCTTTGCGGCCTCCGGGAAACCGCGTCTTTGACACACCCGCCCCGCCGGCGGATCTCCTGGGCGAGCCACTTTTACTGTGTTTCTCTAATGATCCATCTTTAGTCCGGCTTTCACCATCTGTGAGCTCCCCCGTCTGCCCCCCAACCCCACCCCAACGCTGAAAAGGGAGTTTCCCTTCTTTTCCCGGCCTTCCCTGTTGGGACTCAGGCTGGGAGAGGGGTTGAGGAGCCCTCTCGTGTGAAACCTCTCCCTGGACACTGGAGGGGGACTTCTGATCCCAAACTCAGCTTCCAATCAGGCCTCGCAGTTCACCGCTGCTTTTTACTGGATTTATCGCTCCTTAACCAAGTGGTAAAGAACCTGCCTGCCAATGCAGGAGGTGTAAGAGACATGGCTTCGATCCCTGGGTCGGGAAGATCGCCTGGAGGAGGGCATGGCACCCACTCCAGTTTTCTTGCCTAGAGAATCCCATGGACAGAGGCGCCTGGAGGGCTACAGTCCATGGGGTCTCAAAGAGGCGGGCAGGACTGAAGCGACTTAGCACACACAACCTGTTTTCCGCATCTCGCATCCCAACTCTAGGAGCTTTCCGGCTCTGAGGGACTTGTGATGTGTTGGAGACAACTCTTTTTTCAGACTTTGAGCCCATAATAATGGTTAGCACTTGCATATTGAGCTTCCTATGAAAATACTTGCCTAGTACTGCTTTCGTAGCTTTGGGGAAGAACAGATTGTTTTCTGGTAATTTTGTTGATTGTGCTGTGCCTGCTCACTTTTTAATCTCCTGACATCTGATATCTCTCTGCCTAAAGACAAATTAGGATGTGAAGTAAGTAGGATGCCAGAATATTCATAGAAAGCATTTTGTTTGCTATTGATCATTACTTGACTTGGTCTTATTTGCTTCATGCCATTGAAATAAACAAGGATTATTAAATTCGTGTCCCTTGTAATGGTTAGGTCGCTGCATGGCTGAAAAAAATATTTGGAGATCATCCCATTCCACAATATGAGGTGAATGCTCGGACAACAGAGATTTTATATAACCTTTCAGAACGCAACAGGGTCCGAGACAGGGATGTCTACCTGGTAACAGAGGACTTGAAACAGAAAGCAAAGGAATATGAATCAGAAGGTGAGATCAATTACAGAATTTTGAATGAGATACTACCTAGAGGTAACCAGATTTTAAAAGAGTAAAGTATGCATGCCTGCTAAGTCCCTTCAGTCATGTCCAGCTCTTTGTGACCCTGTGGACTGTAGCCCACCAGGCTCCTCTGTCCATGGGATTCTCCAGGTAAGAATACTGGAGGGAGTTGCATGCCCTCCTCCAGGAGATCTTCCTAACCCGGGGATCAAACCCACATCTCATTATGTCTCCTGCATTAGCAGGAGTTCTTTATTACTAGTGCCACCTGGAAAGCCCTAACAGTCGAGTATACAAGATTGATTTAGTGTAGACAGCTTTTTAGCATTGCTTCTTTATTTTACCCAGACTTATCTTAAACTGTGTTGTTATAGCAACCTGATATATTACAGGGCTTGCCTCGTAGCTCAGCAGTAAAGAATCTGCCTGCCAATGCTGGAGACACAGGTTAGATCCCTGGGTTGGAAAGATCCCCTGGAGGAGGAAATGGCAACCCACTCCAGTATTCTTGCATAGGAAATCCATGGACAGAGGAGCCTGGCGGGCTACAGTCCATGGGATTGCAAAGAGTCGGACACAACTAAGTGACTAAAGAACAATAACAATACGTTGTGTCATTTAGTATATTTTATTGGTACTCTGATGGTAAAACACTGACCCCTAAAATACAAGTCTAAACTTATTAGCCTGACATATAAGATCAGTTCAAAAAAAAAAAGAAAAGATCAGTTCAGTTCAGTTCAGTCACTCAGTCGTGTCCAGCCTTTGCGACCCCATGGACTGCCAGCCTTTGCGACCCCATGGACTGCAGCACACCAGTCTTCCCTGTCCATCACCAACTCCCAGAGCTTGCTCAAACTCATGTCCATCAAGTCGGTGATGCCATCCAACCATCTCATCCCCTGACATTCCCTTCTCCTCCCGCCTTCAATCTTTACCAGCATCAGGGTCTTTTCAAATGAGTCAGTTCTTTGCATCAGGTGGCCAAAGGATTGGAGTTTCAGCTTTAGCATACATCCTTCCAATGGACATTCAGGAGTGATTTCCTTTAGGCTTGACTGGTTTGATCTCCTTGCAGTCCAAGGGACTCTCAAGAGTCTTCTCCAACACCACAGTTCAGAAGCATCAATTCTTTGGCGCTCAGCTTTTGTTATAGTCCAACTTTCATATCCATACATGACTACTGGAGAAACCATAGCTTTGACTAGATGGACCTTTGTCAACAATGTAATGTCTCTGCTTTTTAATATGCTGTCTAGGTTGGTCATAGCTTTTCTTCCAAGAAGCATCTAAGATACCTGTGGTTTTTAACTAATCTGTTTGTTTATGGCTGCCCTGGGTCTTGCTTGAGGCACTTGGGCTTTCTCTCATTTCCGTGAGCAGGGACTACTCTCTAGGTGTGGCGCCTGGGCTTTTCACTGTGGTGGCTTCTCTTGTTGTGGAGCGTGGGCTCTAGGGCGTGCAGGCTCTGTAGTTGTGATGCAGGAGCTTAGTTGCCCCACGGCATGTGGAATCTTCTCAGACCAGGGATGGAATCCGTGTCCGCTGCATTGGCAGGTGGACCAGAGAAGTCTTATTTTAGTAGTTATTAAAATACAGTATGTACACCCATGGCTGATTCATGTCAATGTATGACAATAACCCACTACAATATTGTAAATTAATTAGCCTCCAATTAAAATAAATTAATTAATTTTAAAAAATAAATAAAATACAGTATGAAGAAAGGGGCTTTGAGTCCAGAAAAATCTTATTTTGCAAAAGCTATTTTTTTTGTCTATACTAATATATAACAAAAATTCTAAGGATTTTAAAAGTTAAGATTATTTATGTCTGTCCTAAAGCACCTTTTAGGGTGACATATTAAGTTGCAAATATTTCTACTAATATATACAAAATTTTGACACAATTTTCCATACTAAATTATCCAATAAACATATACTTCTGCTTCACTGATTATGCTAAAGCTTTTGACTGTGTGGATCACAACAAACTATGAAAAACCCTTAAAGAGATGGGAATACCAGACAACCTTACCTGCCTCTTGAGAAACCAGTATGCAGGTCAAGAAGCAACAGTTAGAACCAGACATGGAACAACAGACTGGTTCAAAATTGGGAAAGGAGTACGTCAAGGCTGTATGTTGTCACCCTGCTTATTTAACTTGTATGCAGAGTACATCATGTGAAATACTGGGCTGGATGAAGCACAAGCTGCAATCAAGATTGCCAGGAGAAATATCACTAACCTCAGATATGCAGAAAACACCACTTTCATGGCAGAAAATGAAGAGGAGCTAAGAGCCTCTTGATGAAGGTGAAAAAGTGAAAAAACTGGCTTAAAACTCAAGATTCAAAAAGCTGAGATCATAGCATCCATCACTTCATGGCAAATAGATGGGGAGAAAGTGGAAACAGTGACAGACTTTATTTTCTTGGGCTCCAAAATCACTGCAGACTGTGACTGCAGTCGTGAAATTAAAAGACACTTGCTCCTTGGAAGAAAAGCTATGACACACCTAGACACCATATTAAAAAGCAGAGACATCACTTTTCTGACAAAGGGAAAGGTCTGTATAGTCAAAGTTATGGTTTTTCTTGTAATCATGTGGATGTGAGAGTTGAACCATAAGAAAAGCTGAGGGCCGAAGAATTGATGCTTCGAACTGTGGTGCTAGAGGAGACTCCTGAGAGTCCCTTAGACAGCAAAGAGATCATACCAGTCAATCCTAAAGGAAATTAACCCTGAATATTCATAGGAAGGACTGATGCTGAAGCTGAAGTTCCAATACTTTGGTCCCCTGATGTGAAGAGCTGACTTATTGGAAAAGACCCTGATGCTGGGAAAGACTGAGGGCCGGAGAAGGGGGTGACAGCGGCAGAGATGGTTGTATGGCATCATCAATTCATGGACATGAGTTTGAGCAAGCTCCGGGAGTTGGTGATGGACAGGGAAGCCTGGTATGCAGCAGTCCATGGAGTTGGAAAGAGTCAGACATGACTGAGCGACTAAGCAACAACTATAAGTTGGTGTCTGCTGAGTAGATGGCTGAATATCCGCATGTAGAAGAATGAAGTTGGAGCCTGCCTCATAATATATATGACTTAAGGGACTTAGGGGACTTGAGGGACTTAAGGAACTTCTGTGTGGTCCGGTGGTTAAGAATCTGCCTTGCAATGCAGGGGACACAGTTTCAATCCCTGGTCAGGGAACTAAGATCCCACATGCCACCAGCCAGCTAAGCCCGAGCGCCACAACTAGAGAGCCTGTGCGCTACAAATGTTGAAGTCCACACGCTCTGGAGCAGGGAAGATCCCGAGTGCTGCTGCTGAGACCAGATGCAGCCAAATAAATGAATAAATACATATATATATATATATATATATATATATGAGTTTTAAAGAGTTTAAAAAGAAAAACAAGAACTAACTCAAAATGAATAAAAAACCTAAAAGTAAGAGCTAATCTAAAACTCAGAAGACAGCATAAATGTACATCTTCATGCTTTGGATTTGGCTATGGTTTCTTAGCTATGATAGCAAAAACAGCGGCAGCAAAAGAAAAAGTAGGCAAACTGGAAATCATCAAAATTAAAAACTTTTGATCTCAAAATGTTTTTCTTCTCATCATCAAGTAAATGAGAAGACAACACACAGAATGGGAGAAAATATTAGCAAATCAGAGGGACTGCCAGTAAGCACAACATCAGTAACCATCAGGAAAATGCAAATCAAAACCACATTCCAGTTCACACCTACAAGGATGGGTACACAACTCTGAATATAGTAAAAGCCATTGAATTATATGTTTTAGGTGGGTGATTGCAATAAAGCTGTTGAAAAATTTAAATAAAGCAAAACAAAGATCTTAGTCACCATAGAACTCTTATTTCTTTTCAGCCAAGCATCTTCAAGACCTTCTCATGGAGAGTGTGAATTTTTCCCCTGCCAGTCTCTCCAGCACTGGTTCCAGGTATCTGAATGCTTTGGTTGACAGTGCAGTGGCCCTTGAAACAAAGGACACCTCTCTAGCTAGGTAATTCTTGTGATTGTTTAAATTTCTGCAGTCATGTATGCTATGAGGTGTTAACCTAAGGAGCTTTTGTATGTCAGGGTAATATAAGAAATTATAGGAAATAATTTTATGTTTATAATTATATAGGAAATATATGCAGAAGCACTAAATTTAGTCAACTCCTTATCATTGCTAGTGAGTATGTTTGATTATTTCAGATAAACTTGGTTAAATTTATAATGTATTCTTCTTTCAGGATTAGGTTTGTGAAGGTTGGTTCTCATGTATATTTGAAAAGGGATTAGGTATCACATTATTCCCCTCAGTCAGTCAGTTCAGTCACTCAGTCATGTCTGACTCTGTAACCCCATGAACTGCAGCACGCCAGGCTTCCCTTTCCATTACCAACTCCCAGAGCTTGCTCAAACTCATGGCCATTGAATGGGTGATGCCATCCAACCACCTCATCCTCTGTCGTCCCCTTCTCCTCCCACCTTCAATCTTTCCCAACTTAAGGGTCTTTTCCAGTGAGTCAGTTCTTCACATCAGGTGGCCAAAGGATTATAGCTTCATCTTCAGCATCAATCCTTCCAATGAATGTTCAGGACTGATTATTCCCTTAAACAGTAAGAAAAGCAGTAGGCTAAATCGCCTACTGTTGAATGTAATGATTTTTAGTCATGTTCCTACCCTATTGGATAGAGTAGGTTTCCTTCTGACAGGCATTTTACCTGTATAAAGACATTATTCTTTTAACAACCTTAAGAAGAAACCGAGGCTCAGAGGGATGGGTTAGATAATTTCTCTGAGCTAGTAAATGACAGAGTTGGGTTTCAAACCCCACTTCAGAGTCCTAGGACTATCCCTGTTGGATGAATCTTAGCTAGGGACTACCATTAAAGATTATAATCAGAGAACTGTATAGCTGTTCTGTTTAACTGCTAATGCAAAAGCTTGGAATATATATACATACATATACATATATGTATATATTTAAGCAGAAGAGTTTTAGCTAGGAGATCATATAAGCTGTATAGCAGTAGAAATCTTAATTCAATCGTCTTGAATTAAGCCAATTCAGCAGACACCAAATACTAAATATATGTATAGTTCTCTCTATATCTCTGTTCCCCTCTCTTCTTCCCTCCCTCCCTCCCTATATATATATATATATATATGTATAGCTATCTATGTAGGCACTGGGGAAGCAGAAATGAAGTGACTAGAATAATGAATGCCGGCAAGGACAGTCTCCACTCATGGTAAATTGAAGGAGATGGACTTGTAAAATTATAACATAGTATGGCAGCTGCAACATTATAGGAATGTACAAGTTGTACGTAGAAAGCACAGAGAAAGGGGTAGTGAATTCCAGAATAGGAATAAATATGGTTTTTAAGGAAATTTGCCAGCTGAGGAAGGGTATTCCAATGAGAACAGTATGTAAAATAGTACAGAGGTATGAAAGAACGTGATTAAGGAAGAATTTACATAGAAGTAAAATCATTTTTAGAGGTGAGGAATAATTGTAATAATTGTAATTATTGTCCTTAATGTCCGTTTACATGACCAGATTCTTCTTTTAGTTTTATCCCTGCAGTGAATGATTTGACCTCTGATCTTTTTCGCACCAAATCCAAAAATGAAGAAATCAAGCTTGAATTGGCAAAACTTGAGAAAAATCTAACAGCAACTTTAGTATTAGAAAAATGTCTGCGAGAGTAAGTAATTAGTTTGAAGTTGTGACAATTTTTACTATAAAGGCAATAACAGGACATTGTAAAATTTAGTTTTGGCCAATATAATTTAAAACAACACATTAGGAAATGGTAAGATAAAATGCGTTTTTAAGTAGAAAATGACTTGGATGAAGATAGGAGTGGTTGGGTACATACTTTTATCTTTTATGTAGTAGTTTCTTTTTCCCCTATATTTTTTCATTACTTACAAAGTTTTACAGAAAGAATACATCTGCGTATCATTCTATTGGTGATGACAATTGAACAGTACTCATAACTGTTCTTGAGTAACTAATAATTATCAAAGATTATAATTATACAATATGGGGAAATACAGAACAAAATACAATTATGGGAGCACAGTTGCTCTACAATATTGTGTTGGCCTCTGCCACACATCACCATGAACCAGCCGCAGCTGCACATATGTCCCCTCCCTCCTGAACCCCCAGTCCCACCTCCCATCCCATCCCATCCCTCGGGTTGTCACAGAACGCTGGGTTGAGCTCGCTGTGTCACACAGCCAATTCTCACTTGCTGTCTGTTTTTCACATGGTAATGTGTATGTTTCCATACTGTTCTCTCAATTTGTCCCACTCTCTCCTTCCATCACTGTGTCACATACTATGGTACAATTTAAAGTCATGTTCCATTTTATTGCCCTTTCTTACTAGAACTCTGGTATCCCTCTTGATGTTCTGGCTCTTCTTTAGGTCCCAGTGGCCCCAGAGGTTAGATGCTGTGAAGCAGGAGTATGTATATGCACAAGTAATATGATGTTGTGTAAATTTATCCAATAAATACTGACTCTGTGTATGCAGAGCACCTTGTCATGTTACATTTAGAAGAGAGGCCTTTGTGACCTCCATAATTCAAATTGTCTTTAGATCCATTAAGTCACTTTTTTGAGCAGCTGATCTACTTTCTCCAAGAATAATCAGCATAGATTAATCTTAAAGTTATTCAGTATTCCTTGAGAAAAATCCCAGATGGCAACATGGAGAGAAAGATGACCTGGAAGAATGCGTGGTAGTAGCCAGTCTGGAATATAAAATTTAAGCTAGAAAATCCAGCAAGTATGTTATCTACTCTTTGAATCAAAGAAGTAGTAGTTTGCTTTTCATAATAATTTCACCAAGAAGAAAATGTTCTCAACTTTCCTTTTTAAGGGATCTCAAGAAGGCAGAGTTACATCTGTGTACGGAAAGGGCCAGAGTTGACAGTCGTCTTCAGAACATGGACTTCCTAAAAGCCAAGTCGGAGGAGTTCAGATCTGGAATTAGAACTGCGGAGGTTTGCATGAAAGACTCAATACATTTAGCTCTCTTCAGGCTTCTTTTCAACTTTCATCCTCACAGCTAGGCAGTATTGTTATTGTCTTTTCACTACAAGGATACTGTGAAGATAGTTCAGTTCAGTTCAGTTGCTCAGTCGTGTCTTTGCGACCCCATGAACCGCAGCACGCTAGCCCTCCCTGTCCATCACCATTGCACAGCCGTCTAGCAGCAGATCCCAGTTCACGTGCAGGTCCCAAAGCTCAAGCTCTTAAGCCCTGCACCCATGTTGTCGCCATCTTGTCACAAATCTCAGACTGTCTGAAATGACTCACATGCAACATAAAAGTGCTTAGAAGCAAGTATTGTTCTTCATCTATGATTTGTTTGGTAGCTTTTACAAAAGCTCTATTTTATGTTATAGGTCTTTACTATGCTGTATATTGCTGTATATTGAAAATATTTAATGATGGTCACTTGCAAAATAATTGTTTAAACTGAACTCCCTTTTTTGTCATTGTAGGAGCAGCTTGCAGCCCGAGGAATGGATGCTTCTCTGTCTCATCAGTCACTGGTAGCACTTTCAGAGGTTCGCTTACTTTACCCAGCTTAGCTTCCTTTAAAATGTCAGTGCGCAATGTACTTGTTTCTTTTTATAGAGCTTTTTTCACTATTGACCCGATTTCTTTTCCTTTACCTCTGTATTTTGTTTACCAGTATTTATATCTTTATTACTTGTTTATCTATATATATTTTTACATTTGTTTGTTTTTTTCTTTATTTGATGGAGTCAATGATTATTGATTTATCTATTGAATAAGTGTATTGAGGTATTATGTGCTAAACCACCTAAATATTCATCTTTCTTCCCTTTCAGTAAAATACCAGCTCCCAACTCCTATACAATGCAATTCTGGGGTTTAGGTTCTATAAGAGTTTTATCTATTTTCGTGGGAAGAGGGAGAAATGGGGAGATTTGTTTTATGGTTTTATTCTTAAGATTTTTTGGTACTTTGACTTTTGGAATCTAAAATTGACAGTTCATAAATATGTGTTTGAGACTCTTGTTTCCTGATGTTCTGATGCCTCTTAATCACATTATTTTGTATTCCCAGACAGCATATTAGTCTTAATAAATGGGAGTATTACTTTCCTGTTTTAACATCTTGTAAGGATTGTGTCCATTTGTTATCCATTTACCTTTGAAGCTCTTTTATTTGTTACATTATTTAAAATGTCCTAGTGTTAATGCTTTGTCACGTTTTATTTCAGAAATAGGCAGTGTTTAATTGCATTGTGAATATCTTTATTATTCTGTATGCTTTTTTTCACCCTCAGAAATTGGCAGAACTAAAACGACAGACTGTACCGTTGAAGAAAAAATTGGAGTCTTATTTAGATTTAATGCCGGTAATTATTTTTATGAATTAAAAAAAAAATGTTTATCTCCTCCAGCTTTCTCTAAGGGCACTAAATGATCGTGAAAATACTGGGTCCATGTCTAAGGACCTAGGTCCTCCTCTTTCTTCTCTTTCAGTAAAATATAAGCTCCAAATTCTTATAGAATGCAATTCTGGGGTTTTAGGTTGTATAAGGGTCTGTACTGAAAGTCTCTATTGAATTTCAGTATTGTATGTACTTGGGATATGCTTTCTATAAGTTTTTTTACCTTTTGAAAAGGATTGTTTTATTTTTTTTCCCCTTGTTTCCTAGCTGAGACAATATAACCTTTCCTTATTCTATTTTTCTTTAAAAGAATCCATCTCTTGCTCAGGTAAAAATTGAAGAAGCAAAGCGAGAATTAGTAAGTAGTTCCATTTTTTTCCTTCAGACTTTAAAAAATAAATGCTGATAAAGCCAAAACTCCCTTCCTCCTCTTTCTTTCCTTTCTACTCAGACGTAAAGGTGAAGCACAGTCCCAAACTTAAGGTGTATCATTACCATGCATCTTTTAATACTTTTGAGAGGGGGGCGCATATATGTAATTTTTTTTAATAAAAAATACATAGTGGTCTTTTAAATTTTTGTATAGATTTTCCTGGATGGAGAAGGAGAGTTGAGAGGCATAGAATATTCTAGACAAAGTGAAAGTGAAGTCGCTCAGTTGTGTCCGACTCTTTGCAACCCCATGGACTGCAGCCTACCAGGCTCCTCCGTCTATGGGATTTTCCAGGCAAGAGTACTGGAGTGGGTTGCCATTTCCTTCTCCAGGAGATCTTCCCGACCCAGGGATTTAACCCAGGTCTCCCGTATTGTAGGCAGACGCTTTACTGTCTGAGCCACCAGGGAAGTCAGGAAATAAAAACATCAGAGCTGAAGAATGGAGGGCTTTTCCAAGCTTTTGCAAGTAAGGCAGTCTGCCTGCTTAGGGGTATGCTGTGGAAGATAGGACTGAAGTAGGTCAATTGGTTTAGGAGGTGAAGGGCCTTAAATATAAAGGAGGTTGAACTTAGAGCCTGTAGGGCAGGGGTCCCCAGGACTGGTCCATGGCCTGTTAGGAACCAGGCCTCATAGCAAGAGGTGAGCACCAAGTGAGTGAGCAAGAGAAGCTTCATGTATATTATAACTAAGGACAACCGCTCGCATTACCTCCTGAGCTCTGCCCCCGTCACATCAGCATCCGATTCTCATAGGAGTGTGAACGCCAACCCTAAAGTTAGGCAGAATATGCTGAGATTGCCACAAAATAAAAATAAAGTACGCAATAAGTGTCATGCACTTGGATCATCCCAAAACCATCCCCCTACCTCCAGTCCATGGAAAAAACGTCTTCCATGAATGTCTTCCACTGGTCCCTAGTGCCAGAAAGATTGAGGACTGCTGCTGCAGGGGACCACCGAAAGTTGCTCTGAGTTGCCTTGCTTTTTAAGCTAAAGTGAAGCGTGATCAAGGTTATGCTTTTTGATCAGGGCAGTCATTTAGGAAGATTTTTCTGGAATCAGTGTATAAGGTGGATTCGGAGGATAGAGAAAGAAAATTGCAGAAACAAGTTGGCCTGTTTAGGCCAGATGAGAAGTAATGAGAACAGTGATGGTGAGACTGGAAAAGAGCGATGTGAGAGACGTTGCGAAAGTACGTTGCTTAAGGCGTACAGGGCAGGAAAATCTATTCATGTAGCATGTCATTCACCTCTCTAAAGGGTTTTTTTTTCCCCCTCCTTAGATGTTTATTAGGAGTCTGAAAACTTGAGTGTGGGAAGTGGGAAAGATATAAAAGCAAGGAAAATCTCATTTAAAATGATATTTTTAAAAATTTCTGCTTTAGTGGTTTCCCTTTTTGTTTCCCTTATTTTAAATAGCTTTAGAAGTTAGAGCAGTTTTTTTTTAATGTCCTTAGTTATAATATTTATGGTGTTTCTTTCTTCCTTTAGGATACTATTGAAGCTGAACTTACAAAGAAAGTAAACATGATGGAACTGTGACCAGAGCCAAATAAATTTCACCTTTCTTAACAAAGTAGATTGAATAGGACTTTAAAGAATTTTTTCCTTGTGACATTCCTTATAACTTAATTTCTGTGTTCTTAGATGAAATAATGTTATTATTGATGAAATAGTGGTGTCTGGTTGTGTATTGAATTTTTATGTGCAAATGCATAGTTTTCATATGAAGAAACATTGGTTTTTGATGTTGTTGGTGGCTTGATGTCCTTCAGTAGCTCTCTTAGGTGAACGCATAACAGTCATCATGTAGTCACTCACGAGGTCAGCTAAATGAAAGGGAAAGATTCTGCAGCTTCAGTTATGTTTCTCCCACGCCCCCTTCTGCTGGGATTTGCTATTGTTTTTTCTGATCCATTTACCTGCTTAATTCCAAATGTTAATATATGCAGGAATTTGGTTTCTGAAAAAGATGACCTTTTAAATCAGTAATAGAGAGATGGCTAAGTTAACGCATGCTGCTAAATCTATACTTTACCCGTTATATCAGGATAATTTCAAGGGATCAAAGATTTAAATATTTTTTAAAAGATAGTAAAAGAAATCATAGAGGAATTTTAATATTTTGATTTTTAAATAATCAGAGTCAGAAACTTATGACTGAAATCCAGGAGCCATAAATAAAATGATTGAAATGTTTGAAAATTTTGAAATACTAAAACTTCCTGTATGGGAATATCTCTTATAAATAAAATCAAACCATGATAAATGTAGTCTAAAGAAGAAGAGAGATTTTTCACTTTGCACCTTTTGTACTTTTAAAAATTTTGTACCATGGGATCAAGAATCAATTAGTTTTTTAAAGATTACCTAATTGACCTTAAAAATTTCCCTCTCCTTTCTCACAAATATGTGGCTAAATATAATGCAAAAGACATTTATATTTCCTTTTTTGGAGACTGTCCATATCCTTTAGTCATTTAGGTATGATTGTTTCATCTGTTTCTTAACAGTTTATGGGTGCTTCTGGTGTGTTAGCTAAATTAATGTTTTACAGTTTGGAGTTGTGAATATTTCCCAAGGTTGCCATTTGTTTCTTAACTGCAGTGCTTTTGGTAAGGTGACTTGATGGGTCAGCTGTGGAAATAACCACCAAAATCCCTCCCACCCTTGTGCTCTCCCTCTTTCTACTCTAACCTCGCTACTTCTCTCATCAAGAGGTGGAGTCTCTCTTCACCTGCTGTATCTGGTTTGGCCCTATGATTTGTTTTGGCCACTGAGACAAATAGCAAATAGGACAAAACCAAGGACTAAAAACTTGTTATGCGTTGGAGCTTGCCATCTCTCACTGAGACTACCATGTGAAGAATCCTGGACCATTGGAGGATGAGCAAAGAAAGGTAATTCCAGCTGAGCCCTGCTCCCACCCCAAGACCACCAGGCTGCCAACTGCCAGATACAGGAATGAGGTCTTATACTGTCCAGCCCTCCTAGCAGACTACATAGATCAACCATGCTGTCCCAGGCCGGAAGCTCACAGAGTCAACCTGTAGAATCATACGAAATAATAAAGCTTAATTTAAATTGGGGGCTGGTTGTTGGCTGTAGCAGCTAGTTGATAAAAGTAACCTTTGAAATTTATTTTTTGGCTTCCCCGATGGCTCAGCAGGTAAAGAATCTGCTTGCAGTGCAGGAGACATGGGTTCAATCTCTGGGTTGGGAAGATCCCCTGAAGGAGGCAATGGCAACCCACTCCAGTATTCTTGCCTGGAAAATCCCATGGACAGAGGAGCCTGGCTGACTACAGTCCAAAGGTCACAAAGAGTCAGCAATGACTGAGCGACTAACACTTAACACCTGAAATTTATGTTCAGAGAAAAAAGCAAAACATGTACAATATGAGAATCAAAAAGAAACCTAAAACCTACATAATTTTATAGATAATAACCATATTCCATGTAAGTAAGAAAATTGTTTTAGATAAAAGACAGATTGAAAGAATAGGTTTTTAGAACACCTCCAGTTATTTAATGTACTTGAACAAAATGTCTTAAAAGTAAGGATAGGTAGATTCACAATCATAGTAGATGGATTACATCTTCTCTTAGTAATTGATAGAACAGGCAAAAAAAAAAAAACAGTCAGCAAGGATACAGGCTATTTAAACAGCACAATTAACAAACTTGATAATGGATATATAAAGAATCCTGTTACAGATTGCCACAGGTACATGTTCTTTTCAAGTGCCTCCAGAACATTTACAAAAATCATCCAAAGAGTGGTCAGTAAAAGAAATCTTAGCCATTATAGGACTGAAACCATACACAGCATGCTCTCTCAATACAACGCAGTTAGATAAATAACTGAAAACTTGCATGTTTAGAATTTAAGGAACAGTCTAAAACTGTGAATCAAAAATTGCAAATTAGAAAATATTTAGAACAGGCAATGGTGAAAATTCTATATATCCAAACTTACAGATTTCTGCTTTTGGCCACGTTGAAATAAGAGTGATCACACTGACTAGATGGCTTTAAATAGATAAACGAAAACAGGAAACTATAGTGTCCAGACATTGAGTAGCAAAGAAGCCTAGGACATTCATTCATAAGAGAAACAAGGTGAGCCTTGTGATAGACCCAGCTTAGTGATGGACAGGGTTTTCAAGTTCATAGCTCAGAGAAGGAGAACCCAAACAGCCTGGTGATCTTGCCTAGTTGAAGAGAGAGAGATGAGAATTGAGAAAATCAAAGGAAAATGTCAGAAAACATCAGAGGGTTCTGCAGGTCTGCAGAAGTATTTATTCAAATCTTTGTCTAAACTGATTTGCACACATAGGAGGAAATCACCTGGAGCCACTGAAGGAGCCACTGGAAAGGAGCAGGCTGAAAAATTCCTGGAACATGCAAAAGACGGATTATCTCATGTTCCTGTGAGCCAGGGTGGAGCTACTTCCTGCTCCGCAGAACACCAGTAGTGTCCTCAGAAGATTATTTGCCTTGGTGGTGAGAATTAGCTCAAAACCCATACCAACATAAAGGCAGCCATAGACTATACATAAACAAATGGAAATGGCCGTATTCCAATAAAACTTAATTTACAAAGACAGATGGCAAGTCAGATTTGGCCCACATACAGTAGTTTGCAAACTCCTATCCTACAACAATAGCTATAAAACAAAAAGGTATAGCTAGTAAATCAGTTGTGGAGTTAGCATGGAATCATAAAAAATGCTCAGCCCAAAAGAAGGCAGGATTTACACACAGCCATATCAATAATGGCATTAAATGCAACTGATATAAATACTCCAAATAAAGAGATTTTCAGCTTAAGTAAAAAAAAATCAAGACTCAGTTAAATGCTATTCTTTTAAAAATATTTATTTATTTCCCTACATGGCTGCATCATGTCCTAGTTTCGGCATGGAAACCCTTAGCTGTGGCCTGTAGGATATAGGTCCCTGATCAGGGATTGAACCTGGGCCTCCTGCATTGGAAGCTTGAAGTCTTAGCCTCTGGACCACTAGGAAAGTCCCAACCCACTTTAAATATACAGATACAGATAGATTAAAAGTAAAATCATGGAAAATGTGTACATGTAAACAGCAATTAAAAGTTTACAGTACAACTTCCCTGGTGACCCAATGGTTAAGAATCCGTCTTGCAGGGGACACCTGTTCTATCCCTGGTCTGGGAAGATCCCACATGCTGTGGAGCAACTAAGCCAGTGGGGCAACTAAGCCCGTGCGCCACAGCTACTGAGTCTGAGCTCCCGAGCCCACAAGCTGTAACTACTGAGCCCACACATTGCAACTACTGAAGCCCAAGTGTCCTAGAGCCTGTGCTCCACAACAAGAGAAGCCACCTCAATGAGAAGCCCCCATCACTGTATGGCAAGTAGATGGGGAAAAAATGAAAACAGTGACAGACTTTATTTTCTTCTGCTCCAAAATCACTCCAGACGGTGTCTGCAATCACTTGCTCCTTGGAAGAAAAGCTATGACACACCTAACAGCGTATTAAAAAGCAGAGACTTCATTTTGCTGACATAGGTCCAGATAGTCAAAGCTATGGTTTTTCCAGTAGTCATGTATGGATATGAGAGTTGGACCTTAAAGAAGGCTGAACACCGAAGAACCGATGCTTTCGAATTGTGCTGGAGAAGACTCGAGAAGCCCTTGAACTGCAGGGAGATAGAACTAGTCAATCGTAAAGGAAATCAACCCTGAATATTCATTAGAAGGACTGATGCTGATGTTGAAGCTCCAATACTCTGGCCACCTGATGCGAAGAGTCAACTCATTGGAAAAGACCCTGATGCTGGGAAAGATTGAGGGCAGGAGGAGAAGGGGGTGACAGGATGAGATGGTTGGATGGCATCACTAACACAATGGACATGAGTTTGAGCAAGTTCTGGGAGATAGTGAAGGACAGGGAAGCCTGGCATGCTGCAGTCCATGGGGTCACAAAGAGCTGGACATGACTGAGCGCCTGAACAACAAACCACAACACACCACAACTAGAGAGTAGCCCCTCCCTGCTCACCACAACTAGAGAAAGCCAGTGTGCAGCAACAAAGACCCAGCACAGCAAAATAAAAATAAGTAAATAAGCAAAAATTTAAAAAGCATGATTTAAAAGAAAGTTTACAGTATTATCAAAATAGATGTTAGAACAGGAGATAAAGATGGACAGTGCATGGTAATAAAAAAGCCAAAATCATCCGAAGATGATTTGGGGGAAAGAACAGTTTTTAACAAATTTTGCTGGGACAATTAGATGCAAAAAATAAAGTCAGACCCTTAGCTTGCATTATATACAAAAACTAACTCAAAATAAATCAAAACATTCGATATGAATGAAAACTATAAAATTTTTAGAAGAAAAGTTAGAGACAAATCATGATCTTGGATTTGACAAAGGATTCTTGGATATGAAACCAACAGCACAAGCAACAAAAGAAAACATAGTTAAATTGGACTTCCTGAAAATCAAAAACTTTAGTGTTTCAAAGGACACCACCAAGACAGTGAGTAGACAATCTACAGAATGTGGGGAAATATTTGCAAATCATATGTCGGATAAGGGACTTATATCCAGAATCTATAAAACCCAGCTCAATAATAAAAGACAAATAACCCCATTAAAAATAGGTAAAGGATTTGAAAAGACATTTCTCCAGTGTGTGTGTGTGTGTGTGTGTGTATATATGAATGCCCAATAAGCACATGAAAAGATGCTTGACATCATTGATTATCAGGAAAATAAAACTCAAAACCACAATGAGATACTGTCTCATACTCACTAAGAAGGATAAAAGAGACAGATGATGACAAGTGTTGGTGAGCATGTGGAACCCTCATACACTAATGGTAGGCTTGTAATATGGTACAATCATCTTGGAAAACAATTTGGCAGGGTCTCAAATGACTAAATATTGAGTTATCATATGACCCAGCAAATTAAGTCCCAGCTGTATATCCAAGAGAAATGAAAACACATGTCAAGGCAGGAATAGAGATGCAGACATAGAGAACAAACCTGTGGACATGGCGGGGTTGGGGGGACTGAGTGTAGGATATTGACATGTATACACTGCTGCTGCTGCTAAGTCACTTGAGTCGTGTCCGACTCTGCGACCCCATAGATGGCAGCCCACCAGGCTCCCCCGTCCCTGGGATTTTCCAGGCAAGAGCACTGAAGTGGTTGCCATTTCCTTCTACAATGCATGAAAGTGAAAAAGTCAAAGTGAAGTCGCTCAGTCATGTCCTACTCTTAGCGACCCCACGGACTGCAGCCTGCCAGGCTCCTCCATCCATGGGATTTTCCAGGCAAGAGGACTGGAGTGGGGTGCCATTGCCTTCTCTGATGTATACACTACCATATGTAAAACATAGCTAGTGGGAAGCTGCTGTATAGCAGAGGGAGCTCAGCTCGGTGCTCCATGATAACCTAGAGGGGTGGGATGGGGTTTGGCAGGAAGCTCAAGAGGGAGGGGATATATGTATACATATGGCTGATTCACATTGTTGTACAGCAGAAACTGACACACCATTGTAAAGCAATTATATTAAATACATCCATACAAAAGTAATACATGGATGTTTCCATCTGCATTATTCAAAACAACCGAAATCCCTACCAACTGACGAATGGACAAACAAAACATTCATCCATACAATGGAGTATTATTGAGTCATAAAAAGGAATGACGTACCCAGACATACTACAGTATGGATGAATCTCGAAACCATTCTGCTCGACTCCTCTGTTGGTCCAGTGGTTAAGAATCTACCTGCCCATGCAGGTGACATGGATTCAACCCCCGATCTGGGGCAATTCCAGATTCCATGGGACAACTAAGCCTGTTCGGCACAACTACTGAACTAGAACTCTAGGTAGAGCCAGCGAGCCGCAAGTACTGAGTCCAGGCACTGTAACTACTGAAGATCGTGCACCCTAGAGCCCATGCTCTGCAACAAGAGAAGCCACTTCAATAAGAAACCCATTAACTCTAACTAGAGAGCAGCCCCAACTCGCCACAACTAGACAAAGCCTGCATGCAGTAACCAAGACCCAGCGCAGCCAAAAATACATACTTAGAAAAACAGAAACCTTTATGGTAAGTGAAAGAAGCCAGTCACAGAGGATCATATATTATAGAATTCCATTCATATGAAATATCCAGAAATATATAGAGATATATTCAAGCTGGTTTTAGAAAAGGCAGAGGAATCAGAGATCAAATTGCCAACATCCACTGGATCATCGAAAAAGCAAGAGAATTTCAGAAAAACATCTATTTCTCCTTTATTGACTATGCCAAAGCCTTTGACTGTGCGGATCACAATAAACTGTGGAAAATTCCACAAGAGATGGGAATACCAGACCACCTGACCTGCCTCTTAAGAAATCTGTATGCAGGTCAGGAAGCAACAGTTAGACCTGGACATGGAACAACAGCCTGGTTCCAAATAGGAAAAGGAGTGCATCAAGGCTGTATATTGTCACCCTGATTATTTAACTTATATGCCAAATACATCATGAGAAATGCTGGGCTGGAGGAAGCACAAACTGGAATCAAGATTGCTGGGAGAAATATCGATAACCTCAGATATGCAGATGACACCACCCTTATGGCACAAAGTGAAGAAAAGCTAAGGAGCCTCTTGATGAAAGTGAAAGAGGAGAGTGAAAAAGTTGGCTTAAAGCTCAACATTCAGAAAACTAAAATCATGGCATCCGGTCCCATAACTTCATGGCAAATAGATGGGGAAACAGTGGAAAGAGTGTCAGACTTTATTTTTTTGGGCTCCAAAATCACTGCAGATGGTGATTGCAGCCATGAAATCACCTTGGAAGGAAAGTTATGACCAAACTAGATGGCATATTCAAAAGCAGAGACATTACTTTGTCAACAAAGGTCCTTCTAGTCAAGGCTATAGTTTTTCCAGTTGTCATGTATGGATGTGAGAGTTGGACTATAAAGAAAGCTGAGCGCCAAAGAATTGATGCTTTTGAACTGTGTTGTTGGAGAAGACTTTTGAGAGTCCCTTGGACTGCAAGGAGATCCAATCGTCCATCCTAAAGGAGATCAGTCCTGGGTGTTCATTGGAAGGACTGATGTTGAAGATGAAACTCCAAAACTTTGGCCACCTGATGCGAAGAGCTAACTCATTTGAAAAGACTCTGATGCTGGGAAAGATTGAACGCAGGAGAAGGGGACGACAGAGGATGAAATGGTTGGATGGCATCACCGACTCAATGGACATGGGTTTGGGTAGCCCCCGGGAGTTGGTGATGGACAGGGAGGCCTGGTGTGCTGCAATTCGTGGGGTTGCAAAGCTGGACACGACTGAGCGACTGAACTGAACTGAACTTAGATATAGAGACAGAAATCAAACTGAGGGCTGAGGGATGAAGGGTAGGGGGTAATAGCTAAAGGGTACAGAGTTCCTTTCAAAGTAATTGTTGCAAATGTCCATGAATATATAGAAAACCACTGAATTATATGTACTTTAAATAGGTGAATTGTGTATGGTGTATGAATTATATCTCAATAAAGCTGTTGAAGAAAAGATACAGAGATTATAAAGGAAGAATAAAACTATTTTTATTTGCAGATGGAGATAGTCAAGTGAGCATCCATGCCAGAAAGATAGGAAAACAGAAAAATAAACCCCCCAAAGCTATCAGGAACAATTAATGAAGATATGAGCAAAAAAGAACAAAACAGAAAACGAATACAATAGAGAAGAACAACAAAAAGCCAAGAGCTGGTTCTTTAAAAAAAAAAAAAAAACAACTAGGAAATTTACCTTGTCATCTAATTTTTTTTAATTTGGCAGCACTGTGTGGCTCATAGGATCTTAGTTCCCAGAGCAGGGATTGCACGTGCATCCCCTGCGTTAAAAGTGCAGAGACTTAACTACTGGACCTCCAGGAAAGTCTCTCATCTAAATCTTTAAGTATAGAGATATAGCATTGTTATTAATAGCCACTGTTTTCAGAATCTAAAGTGAATCCCCTTTGGTTTTTTGTTTCAATAAGATTAGTGGTTTAAAAACAAAGGCTGGCACGGGGATGATCCAGAGAGATGATATGGGGTGGGAGGTGGGAGGGGGGTTCAGGATTGGAAACTCATGTATACCCGTGGCTGATTCATGTCAATGTATGGCAAAACCAACACAGTACTGTAAAGCAAAATAAAGTAAAAATTAAAATTAAAAAAATAAAAACAAAGGCTGGTTAGGAAGTCAGGAAACCCAAGTCCAGAGGGCAAAATGGACTAGGTCCTGGAGGGGTCAGGGGCCTGGCTCAGGCCGACAGCCTGTCCATCTGTAGATGTGCAAGAGTGATGTGAGGTGTGAGCAAGCAAGCATCTAAAGCAGTCCCTAATTAAGCCTTCTTGCTCTAATTCCATTTCTAGGTCTCTTACTGCATACTTCTTGGAAATATCAAATATACCCATATGTGTGGGTGTGTGTCAATGAGAGGGGCCCTCTGCTCTTTCATCTCTGATACTGACTGCGTGTCTGCCTATGAGAACCCCACCCCTACATACTTCTGCATTTATCTCCAAAGCACAGAGACTTTCTAGGATTATCACAGCAAAATGATCAAATTTAGGAAATTTAACTTTGATTTTATTATCTAACATGTAGTTCATACTCTAATTTCTCCAGTTGTCTTTATGCGCTTCATAAAAATTGTTTTTCCAATCCAAGATCATACATTGTATGTAGTTGTGTCTGTCTTAAGAGATATAGCATTGCTATTAATATTCTCTTGTTTCCAGAATCTAAAGTGAATCCCCTTTGGTTATTTGTTCCAATAAGATTCGTGGTTAAAAACAAAAACAAAAACAAAAACTGGTTAGGAAGCCAGGTATCCTGGGTCCAGAAGTTTCTGATACCTGATTTTGACCATCTTGTTTTTACTGTTTTATTAGACCCCCATTTCTAGGTCTGTGAAACTTCCCATCCCTCCCTCCCAATTCATCTGAGTGAGTTCAGTCAGGGTGGCACAAATGTAGGGACCATTGCACGTAGAGGTCCAAGCCCTGCAGCATCACTACCCTTTGCCCGGAGTTCTGCCCTGCTGGAGGGGCTGTGTTGTCCACAGAGCTGCCTTTGCCTGTACTAAATTAAGAACTCATGACTCGGCTGGGGCTTGAGTTACCAGTAGAATGGAATTAGCTATTACAACTTCTGCTCCTTGGGGAAAATGTGAAACTGAATATTGGGTAAGAAGTCAGCTTGAATGAAGAGATGTTCCTCGTTAAAAGTGTCTGAAGCTATTTTAAGAGAAGACTGAGCATTGTGTGGGGTTGTCCTTGGAGCCTGTCTGGTTGCCAGGGGAGCTTTTTCTTGTGTTATCCCAGGAGCACGTGAGAGCCGGCTTGCCATAGCCTGGCTCCGACCCTGTGCCAGGACTGCTGATGTCCAGGTTTTGATGACACACCACCCAAAGAGGCGCCTCTGCCAGCTTTATTTAGTGCTCTGATGCATGGATGTGCTTTTCATATCGGCACAGCTTCCCCTCATGTTGCGCAGGTTTTTATTTTCAGGTTTATCTTACAGTACTCAGACCTCATATTTATAGTTTCCTTTCCATTCTGCAGTGGCGGCTGTGGGCTGACCACCTGCTTGCACTGCATTGAGAGGAAGAATTGCTCTATTTTCTATCACATCTTCAGACACTGAGCATAAAACCTAATTCGTCTACTACCTAGCTATGTGGTCTTAAAGACATCATGTAACTCAGGTATTGAATGGATGTAACAGTTTCCCTAGCTTCCCTGTTTTTCTTTCATTCACTCATTTATCTTTTTAAAATGGTTTTTATTTTATTTATTAATGGCTGTGCTGAGTCCTTTCTGCTGCACAGGCTTTTCTCTAGGTGCAGAGCGCGGGGGCTACTCTTTGTTGCGGTGCATAGACTTCTCACTGAGGTGGCTCTCTTGTTGCTGAGCACAGGCTCCAGGGCACGTGGGCTTCAGCAGCAGCAGCCCCCAGGCTCTAGAGCACAGGCATGTGGGGTCTTCCCGGGACTAGGGATCGAACCCGCTTCTCCTGTATTGCCAGGCACACTCCTTTCCACTGAGCCACCAGGGAGGCCCTCATTCACTTATTTATTATCAAGTTTTATTAAATACTGTGTGTTAGGTAGTGAGACTACAAAGATAAATAAGTTTCCCCTCAATCTCAGAGAGGCAGTTTATGCATTCACAGTATATTAGACTGGAAGTGACTGTTCAGCCCAAATTTTAGTCTTATAGACAAGGAAACTGAGGCCCAAAGAAATGAAATAATTGCCCAGATGTCACACCCAGCCACTGATGGAGTTGGGCTGTGAACCCAGATTGCTTATTTCCTGACCCAAAGATCTTTCCACCATATCACCTACTTTTGGCTAAACTGTAATGTTTCTGCCTCCCTGCTTAGCTTTTAAGTACTTTAAAAATCTAGACTGGGGGTGCCCAAGTTCTTTAAATGTTAGGGAAAGTTTTTTTCCTTAAGAAAATAACATGAGGACAGTCTCTGGATTAAACCTTGTGGCTAATTCTGTTATCTTAAAATGTAAATTATGGGAGTACGTCTGGTGAAGTCTTTACAACCTCCAGACATTCTTTGGATTCACTGGAGAGTATATAACTTCATTGCTAACACTAACAAGGGGGTACTGTTTCTGCCCCCTTCTGATGCCTATGTCAGAAGCTTTCTCTATCTCCTGTATGCTTTAATAAAACTTTATTACACACACACAAAAAGAAAGAAAATAACAAACAGCTCCAAAGTACTTTTAACCACAAAAGTAATACTTCTTTATTACAAATAATTCCAACTATCAAAAATATATAAAATTTAAAGTCTAAGCTCTTTCATATTCCTGTCCCCAAATATACTTCCCAAGAGTAACCAACTACTGTCTACTATCATTTTCATAGACTTAAACATGTACACATATTTTTATATTCTTCATAAACCAGTAGTATTTCAACATACAGATATATTATACTTTATGACTTTTCAGTTCAGTTCAGTCCAGTTCAGTCGCTCAGTCGTGTCTGACTCTTTGTGACCCCATGAATCACAGCACACCAGGCCTCCCTGTCCATCACCAACTCCCAGAGTTCACTCAGACTCACATCCATCGAGTCAGTGATGCCATCCAGCCATCTCATCCTCTGTCGTCCCTTTCTCCTCCTGCCCCCAATCTCTTCCATCATCAGAGTCTTTTCCAATGAGTCAACTCTTCGCATGAGGTGGCCAAAGTGCTGGAATCTCAGCTTTAGCATCATTCCTTCCAAAGAAATCCCAGCGCTGATAGATGGCTCCAATTTGAAATACTTTATAAACATCAAAAATTAACAGATACTCTATCACCCTTTAGGGTTGTAAAATTTGTATACTTGAGAAAATATACAGTGACGAAAGGTAATATGAATTCAGAAACCAAGACTTTTTATATCGGTTTGAATTTATTCATCAATCAGTAGCTCTAGATATTTGAAAAATATTTGTCATGTGTGTGTGTGTGACGGGGTATATATGCGGCCTGCAGTTTTTCCAGTTTGTGTGCATATATCAGGGTCCTTCTGATAACTTTGTTGTCCCTGGCCCATCCCCTGTTCCTTTGTTAAGAGGGTCACAAAGAGTCAGACATGACTAAGCAGGTAAGCACTGCTCTAGCGCTGCCAAGGATCATTAGCGCAAGTTTATACTGTAGACTATAGATCAGCAGGTCCCTCTGAGCCATTGTATTATTTTTGATTTGCATTTAGCTGCATATAACAGAAAACACAAAGATATGACTTGCCTTTCTTTCTTGTAAAATGCCAGAGGCAGGCATTTCAGGGTAGAGATGGGGACTTTTCTGGTTAGCAGGGAATCTGGCTTCTTCTTTGTGGTCCACGATATTTTAGTGCTGGTTTCTATCTTCAGCGTCACCTCACAATCATATGATGGCTGCTGCGGCACCGGCTTTCATGTCTACATCACTTTGGACAACCCTAGCTGCAAGCAGTAGGGAGCTGGAGAATGTAATATTTTCAGGGGAACATTCTTGCACAGGATAAATTTGAGTTTCTATTAGTTAAGAAAGAGTGAAAAGGAAAATGAGAATTAACAAGTGGATAACTAGAAGCCCCTACCAGGGAGGAAACTCTTTTACCTACCAGTCCTGGGCTGAATTTTCTTTTAGCTCCCATTCTCTTCTTTGTGGAAATAAGATTTCCTTTCTTTGTTTTTTTTTTTTTTTTAATTCAGCCAGTTTTGTTCTAACGAAGCCCAGTTATTCTTTCCCTTCCAATTAAAGATATCAGGCTCCCTTCTATTTTTTGTTTCTCATTTGTTTTGGCTGTGGGAATTTTAGCTCCCTGACCAGGGAATGGGCCCTGCTCATTACAGTGGAAGCTCAGAGTCTTAACCACTAGACCACCAGGGAAGTCCTTGTTTGTATTTTTAAAGTAACTCTTCTTAACATTTGCTGTATATTCTAGAACTATTTCTCTTCATCTCTAGGTTTGCAAATATGTATTTCTGTTAAGCAACTTTTCTGGAAGCAGAGTGCATATAGCAAAATCATAAGGCTTATAACTTGATGAATTTTCAAAGTAACACACACTCACTTGCACATCACCCAGATCAGGATATATATGGACCATCACCAAGGAACCCCTTCTGTGTACCCCGTTCCAGTCATTACTCTCACAAAGGTTAACAAAAATCCCAGCTTCTGTCACAGATTGAATTCACCCTGTCTTGCAAGTCATATAGCATGGACCCTTGTGTTTGGCTGTTTTGACACATTACATATTTAACACTTGTCTACAATGTCATTGTATTGCATAAATTTGCTTATTTTGATTGCTTTAGAGCAGTGAGTCTCAGCTGGGGAGAGTGGGGGAGTAGTCCTTCCCAGAGGCATTTGGCAATATCTGCAGACATTTTTGGTTGTCACAACTAGGAGAGTGCCGTGGTCATCTAGTGGGTAAAGGCCCAGGGTGCTGTTAAATATACTACAATCCTGGACTTCCCTGGCATCGAGTGCTTAAGACATCCTGGTTCCACTTCAGGGGGCATGGGTCGGATCCCTGTTCAGGGAACTAAGGTCCGTGTGCTGTGGGGCAGCTAAGCCCACACACTGCAACCACTGAGCCCTTGCACAGCCGCGAAAGGTCCCACAAGCCACAATTAAGACCTGATGCAACCAAAAATGGATTTAAAAAAAATTTTTTAATAGAAAAAAACTATAATCCTCACAACAAAAAATTATCTCGCTCAAACTGTCAATAGTGCTCTCCTTTAGAGTGCTTCATTGTTTCACTTACCCATTCTACTGTTGACGTGTTGCTTCTATTTGAGGTTCTTACAAATAAAGTTGCTATATATGTTCTCATACATGTCTTTCGGTGCACAGACATTTACATGTATTTGAAGTATATACTTAGGATTCAAATCTCTGATACATTCAAATCTAGAAAATACTGTGAAAACATTTCCCAAATTAATTTGCATTCTCACCAGCTATGTGTGAGGTCCAGTTGCTCCACAGCTTCATAAATCCTGGGTGTTATCATTAAAAAATTTTTAAGCCATTTTGTGAGTGTTGGTATTATCCCACTTATAGTTTCAGTCTACATTTAAAAAATATTTCTGCATTTTTGAGAGGTGAGCTATGTTCCCTGCAGTGCCCAGGCTTCTCACTGCCGTGGCTTCTCTCTTTTTGCAGAGCACAGACTCTTGGGTGCAGCAGGCTCAGTAGTTGTGGCTCACAGGCTTAGTCGCTTCGCAACATGATCCAACCCATGTCCCTTACATCAGCAGGCAGATTCTTAACCACTGGAACACCAGCAAAGTCCAGTTTGCAATTTCTTGACGACAAATAAGGCTGAGAACATTCTCACCTGCTTTTTGTTTATTCGCATACTCTATTTTGTAGATTGCCAGTTTAGTCTTTTGCCTACATTTCTTTATTTCTTTTTTAAATTATTTATTTATTTGGCCATATCGAGTACCTGTGGGCTTACTTGCTCCAGGCACTTGGGATCTTAGTTCCCCTACTAGGTATTGAACCTGCACCCCGTGTATTGCAAGGCAGATTCTTTACCACTTTACCACCAGGGACGTCCATGCCCATTTTTCTATTAGGCCGTTTGCCTTTCTCTTACTGATTTGTAAATTATTTATATTTTCTGGATATGAGTTCTTTATCAGCTATAATTATTACAAATATCTCCTCTCGCTCTGTGACTTGTTTTACTCTTTTAACAGCATCTTTCAATGAACACAATTAGTGTTAATATCAGTGAATCAGTCTTCATCTTTCCATGAGTGCTTTTTCACCTTCATTTGAAAAGTTATTTTCACTGGGTTTATAGTTATAGGTTGGTAGTTATTTTAACACTTTAAATATATGATTCAAATATTTTCTTACTTCCATCATGTATTAGTTTTCTATTGCTATATAGCAATATTATAACTAACTTAGCATCTTAAAATAAAACACATTTATGGTCTCACAGTTTCTGTGGGTTAGACTTCATAGCTTATTTTTGTCCTCGACAAGGCTGTAATTAAGATGTTAGTCAGGACAGGGTTCTCATTTGGGGCTTGACTAGGAAAAGGATCTGCTTCTCTGTTCATTTAGTTTATTGGCCTCGTTCAGTTCCTTGAAGTTGTAGGACGATAGACATCAGTTTTTTGCTAGCTACTAGGTGAGGCCAACCAAAGTCCTGGCCAAGTGAGATTCCCCAGTATGGCTCCTTACTTCTCAAAGACAGCAAGGGTGATGAGACCCCAGTAAAACAGGCACTGTGATCTTACGTAGTATAACCATGCAATATTGTAACTAATCTAACATACTCACACAGGTAATTATGTATACTCACACAGGTAATTATGTGCATCTTATCACCTTTGCCTTATTTATTGGCCACAGGTCCCGCCCATGCTCAAGGGTGGGCGACATGAGGATGTGAACATCAGGAAGCAAGGGACCTTGGGGGACCCGCTGAGTCTGTCCACAGCTTTTCACTGAGAAGTCACTGTATCTCTTGCACACTATATATCTTGTACACTATTGTCCATTCTTTTTTCTCTCAATTTTTTAACATCTTTTTCCTTTCCTTCAGTATGGATATTTTTACTAACCGACCTTCCAGATTACTGATTTTGTTTTCAATCTGCTGTTAGACACATCTAATGCATTATTAAGTTGAGTTGTATTTTTTCCATTTATAATTTCCATTTTGTTCTTTTAAAAAAAAACATGGAACTTCTAGTTCTCTGGTGAAGTTCTCCATTTTTGTCTTTTCTTTTCTTGAACACATCAATCACATTTACCACTTCAGTTCACATCCTTTTATAGGAAGCAACTATCATCTCACAATCCTGATATCGGGCTGTGAGATGGTACATACGTCAATACATATATTTACAACTTACAGATCTCAGCAACACTGTGAACATATAAAGTGCAAACACTGCAATTCATCATTCATCTCCTCTTTTATTATGCACATAGGACGTGAGTAATAACACACCCATTCACCTCAACATTGGTTAGATGAAACCCTAGTGAGAAAACCTCTAAGCCCTTGGTTCGTCTAATAAAATCATTGCCACGGAAGAAATTCTGGAAGGGAGGTATCCAGGTTTGCTCTCTGAGCAACAGTATCTATTTGGAATAAGATGGTCAGAGAAGGAAAAATATAGTAATACATCCCTTATATGTGGAATCTAAAAAGAAATGATACAGATGAACTTACTTACAAAACAGAAAGAGAGGCACAGACTTATAAAATGAACTTATCCTTGCCAGGGGGGATGGGATAGTTAGGGAGTCTGGGGTGATCATGTACACGTTGCTATACTAAAAATGGATAATCAACAAGGACTAACTGTATAGCAGAGGGACATCTGCTCAACATTATGTAGCAGCCTGGGTGGGAGAGGGGTTTGGGGGAGAATGGAAACGTGTATATATATGGCTGAGTCCCTTGGCTATTCACCTGAAACTATCATGACATTGTTCATTGGCTATATCCCAATACAAAATAAAAAGCTTTAAAAAAAAGATTTAAAAATAAATAAATGAAAAAAATGGCAAAAAAAAGGTTTCTCAAGAAAATTTATGAAGGAGAGTATGACAGGGGCCTCTGAAATGACCCCTGCCTTCTGGTATTCTCTTCTTTGTCTATTCCTCTCACCTTGCCCATGGACTGAACTTATCTATTTCCTTCTAACAAACAGGACTAATGGGGCACAGTTATGCTAGAACTGTCCTTGTTGTTTATCAAATATTCAAATTTAACTGGGTGTCCTATATTTTGTTCTATTTGCTAAGCTGGCAACCAGTGTGTATTCTCCACTTATGATGTCTCTAAATTAGAATTTCAATTATAAGTAGGCAATGTTACAGAAATTTTGACAATGGGAGTCACAACTTTGGTCATTTATGCAAGTAAAAATGGAAAGAAATTAGGTTTTAGGGGACTTCCTTCATGGTGCAGTGGCTAAGACTCTGCACTCCTAATGCAGGGGGCCTGAGTTCGATCCCTAGTCAGGAAACTAGATCCCACATGCCGCAACTAAGGGTTCACATGCCACAACCAAAGACCCTGAATTCACAACAAAGGTCAAAGATCCCGAGTTGCCCCAAGACCTGGTGTATCCGAAGAAATAAATATTTAAATCTTTTTTTAAAAAAAGAAAGAAAGAAATTAGATTTTGAAACTAACCCCTCATTCTCTTATTGTCCTAATATTTTTTCAGTGTATTCTCTTGACTTTTCCAGATATGTAATTATTTCACATGCAAATAATATAAGTTTACTTCCTCCTTATCAACTTTGGATCTTCTTATTTTTTTCTCAGCAAGAACTATCATGCCAACGTGGTCACGGTGGTATTAATAACAGCAAAAGTTTTAGTCATTATTACTGTACAATGACTGTTTCCCAGGTGGCACTAGTGGTAAAGAACCCGCCTGCCAGTGCAGAAGACAAGAAACACAATCCCTGCGTCGAGAAGATTCCCTGAAGGAGGAAATGGTAACCCACTCCAGGACTCTTGCCAGGAGAATTCCATGGTCAGAGGAGCCTGGCGGGCTACAGTCCCTGGGGTCACAAAGAGTTGGACATGGCTGAAGTGACTTGGCACGCGTGCATGGACTGTATAATGAACTACCCCAAATGGCATAAAATAACTGTGGATTCTTTGGGTGAGGAGCTGAGATGGGGCACAGTGGGCATTATTCACGTTTGCTCCATCCTGTATACAGCCTCAGGTTGGGAAGATTGAAAGGCTGGGGATGGTTAAAGAGCTGAGGGGTAGAATCACCAGGGATGCTTCAGTTGTTTGCCTGGCAGTTGTTGCTGGCTTTGGGCAGGATCTCAAGCTGGCAGCCTCGGGCTAAAACATTAACACCTGACGTCTTTGTGTGGTCTCTTCATGATGGCTGATCTGGGCTTATTTCCAATTTGATGGCTGGTTTTTAAGCATTTTAACAGAGCAAGGCAGAGATATAATAGCATTCTTATGACAAATCTTGAAAGTCACAAAGCCTCAATTCCATCATCACTGTATTAGAAGTCCACCCACAGAGTCAAGAGAAAGGGACATACACTCCCCAGCCAGTGGTTGGAAGGTCAGGATTACATTGTAAGAAGAGCGTGGAAGATATCACTGTGGTCACCGTTGGAAAATGCAACCTGACAAAAGGAACGACTTTGCTGTGTTCCTGAACTGAGTGGAGATCCTTCTACTAAAGTGCCTTCACCTTTAAGCCTAGGTTCAGATTTATTAACATGTCAAGGAAGTCCCTCTGTTCAGAAATTATTGAGTTTTTAAAAATAAAAACTTGGTTCAGTTCAGTTCAGTCACTGAATCACATCCAACTCTTTGCGACCCCATGGACTGCAGCAGGCCAGGCTTCCTTGTTCATCATCAGCACCCGGAGCTTGCTCAAACTCATGTCCTTTGAGTCGGAGATGCCATCCAACCATCTTATCCTCTGTCATCCCCTTCTCCACCTGCCCTCGATCTTTCCCAGCATCAGGGTCTTTTCAAATGAGTCAGCTCTTCGCATCAGGTGGCCAAAGTTTTGGAGTTTCAGCTTCAACATCAGTCCTTCCAATGAACATTCAGGACTGATCTCTTTTAGGATGGACTGGTTGGATCTCCTTGTAGTCCAAGGGACTCTCAAAAGTCTTCTCCAACACCACAGCTCAAAAGCATCAATTCTTCGGCACTCAGCTTTCTTTATAGTCCAACTCTCTCATCCATACATGACTACTGGAAAAACCATAGCCTTGACTAGATGGACCTTTGTTGGCAAAACAATGTCTCTGCTTTTTAATACGCTATCTAGGTTGGTCATAGCTTTTCTTCCAAGGAGTAAGTGTCTTTTTATTTCATGGCTGCAATTACCATCTGTAGTGATTTTGGAGCCCCCAAAAATAAAGTCAGCCACTGTTTCCCCATCTATTTGCCATGAAATGATGGGACAGGATGCCATGATCTTAGTTTTCTGAATGTTGAGCTTTAAGCCAACTTTTTCACTCTCCTCTTTCACTTTCATCAAGAGGCTCCTTAGCTTTTCTTCACTTTCTGCCACAAGGGTGGTATCATCTGCATATCTGAGGTTATTGATATTTCTCCCAGCAATCTTGATCCTAGCTTGCGTTTCTTCCAGCCCAGCGTTTCTCATGATGTACTCTGCATAGAAGTTAAATAAGTAGGGTGACAATAACAGCCTTGACGTACTCCTTTTCCTATTTGGAACCAGTCTGTTGTTCCATGTCCAGTTCTAACTGTTGCTTCCTGACCTGCATACAGATTTCTCGAGAGGCAGGTCAGGTGGTCTGGTATTCCCATCTCTTTCAGAATTTTCCACAGTTTATTGTGATCCACACAGTAAAGCAGAAATAGATATTTTTCTGAAATTCTCTTGCTTTTTCCATGATCCAGCGGATGTTGGCAATTTGATCTCTGGTTCCTCTGCCTTTTCTAAAACCAGCTTGAACATCTGGAAGTTCACGGTTCACACATTGCTTAAGCCTGGCTTGGCGAATTTTGAGCATTGCTTTGCTAGCATGTGAAATGAGTGCAATTGTGTGGTAGTTTGAGCATTCTTTGGCATTGCCTTTCTTTGGGATTGGAATGAAAACTGACCTTTTCCAGTCCTGTGGCTACTGCTGAGTTTTCCAAATTTGCTGGCATATTGAGTGCAGCACCTTCACAGCATCATCTTTTAGGATTTGAAATAGCTCAACTGGAATTCCATCACCTCCACTAGCTTTGTTCGTAGTGATGCTTTCTAAGGCCCACTTGACTTCACATTCCAGGATGTCTGCCTCTAGGTGAGTGATCACACCATCGTGATTATCTTGGTCGTGAAGATCTTTTTTGTACAGTGTATTCTTGCCACCTCTTCTTAATATCTTTTGCTTCTGTTAGGTCCCTACCATTTCTGTCCTTTATTGAGCCCATCATACTGGTATTTACATATATCAGAGAAGGCAATGGCAACCCACTCCAGTACTCTTGCCTGGAAAATCCCGTGGATGGAGGAGTCTGGTAGGCTGCAGTCCATGGGGTCGCTAACAGTCAGACGCGACTGAGCGACTTCACTTTCACGCGTTGGAGAAGGAAATGGCAACCCACTCCAGTGTTCCTGCCTGGAGAATCCCAGGGACGGCGGAGCCTGGTGGGCTGCTGTCTATGGGGTCGCACAGAGTCGGACACGACTGAAGGGATTTAGCAGCAGCAGCAGCAGCATTTACATATATAATTTTAACCACCAGGGGGCAGTCATATTTTAAAAATACTTTCAAAGGGGAAGAAAAAGAACAAACCCTTTCCTTGAAAGGCTGTCCCTGGGGTTCTGGGGCCAGAGGCAAAAATCACATGGTGGAATTCAGTCCAGCGGGGACACAGCGCAGCAGTGTGCCTCTTCAGGCCTGCGGATTGCACCAATTTGCCACTAGGCTCTGGCGCTTTGAGTGGAGGATGATGTAATGAAACCTGACCTAGGTTGTAAGGAAGTAGATCAGAGGATCTCCTAAGCCAAACACTTCAGAGGGAGTGAACCGCAGTTAGCCGTTACCCTGGAGGGAGGGGTCTGGAGCACCCCCACCCCTTCCACCTTCAAGTCCTCCCTGAAAAATCAGTGAGGGAGCACTTATTGAGCACTGTCTATTTAGCAGCGGGGTCAGTATCTGGCAGGAGAAAAGCTTCCTGGTTACAAAGCAAGGCCTCCATTGCACACGTTATGAGAGAGCAGTTAAGGACGGCTGGAGCCAACAGTGTCTAGTCAGGAGCCAGTGGTCCGCTCCAGAAGCAGAGGCCACCCACCCTGGGCCCCAGCTTGTCTAGATGCAGGCTGGGCCCTAACCCTTGGGGTCCTGCCAGCAGAACTGTGCTTCCAGGAGCTCCAAATCTTTTCTCTCCCTAGCCTCGGGTGAGGCATCTATTCCCAGTGTTTTGATGTGTCTTATTTTGGGTTTCGCTTGTCCAAAGTGGTTTATCAAAGCCCCACGTCCCCTCCCCATTTGGGGCTGGAACAGCTTTGGCGGCAGAGAAGGTGGAGAAACTCACAGGCTCCTACCCCATCCAGCTGCCCCTGTTACCAAGGCTGCTGCCCCAGAGTCATACCCTGCCCCTCCCTCAAAAAAAATGGATTGCTCTTATCTAAGTTTCAGGAAAAAGCTGCAAAGAGAAAAAACAATTTCGAACCAACCAGGCCCAAGATGATGGAAGATTTGATTTCCAGTGGACCTTGAGCCTCAGTATACGCTCTTTCTAATGCATTAGAATCTGAATGACGAGGACTTCTTTAATGGTCCAGTGGCCAAGACTCCCCATGCACGGGGCTCAGGTTCCATCCCTGGTCTGGGAACTAGATCCCACATGCTGCAATTGAAGATCCTGCGTGCTGCAACTAAGTCCCAGAGCAACCAAATAAACACTGAAAAAAAATAAAGACTCTAAATGACATACCCACAGGCACAATGACAGTTAACAATTGTCTTGACGACAAGTAGCAAAGCTCAGCTAATTCATGAACATTCCTCCGACTCTTTCCAAATCCCTCCCTTTTACTTGATCCTCCTATACTGTATATTTGGTATCTCAGCCCTAATCAGGTTGAGACAGGTTGATTTGTGAACCAGGTTCCTGCCTTTCCATTCATTCAGTTCAGTTCAGTCACTTAGTCATGTCCGACTCTTTGCGACCCCATGAATCGCAGCACGCCAGGCCTCCCTGTCCATCACCAACTCCCGGAGTTCACTCAAACTCACGTTCATTGAGTCAGTGATGCCATCCAGCCATCTCATCCTCTGTCGTCCCCTTCTCCTCCTGTCCCCAATCCCTCCCAGCATCAGAGTCTTTTCCAATGAGTCAACTCTTCGCATGAGGTGGCCAAAGTACTGGAGTTTCAGCTTTAGCATC
This sequence comes from Capra hircus, assembly GCF_001704415.2. NCBI lineage: Eukaryota > Metazoa > Chordata > Mammalia > Artiodactyla > Bovidae > Capra > Capra hircus. The sequence continues at coordinate 46,143,007 of NC_030831.1, forward strand.
ATTCCTTCCAAAGAATACCCAGGACTGATCTCCTCTAGAATGGACTGGTTGGATCTCCTTGCAGTCCAAGGGACTCTCAAGAGTCTTCTCCAACACCACAGTTCAAACGCATCAATTCTTCGGCGTTCAGCTTTCTTCACAGTCCAACTCTCACATCCATACATGACTACTGGAAAAACCATAGCCTTGACTAGATGGAACTTTGTTGGCAAAGTAATGTCTCTGCTTTTGAATATGCCATCTAGGTTGGTCATAACTTTCCTTCCAAGGAGTAAGCGTCTTTTAATTTCATGGCTGCAATCACCATCTGCAGTGATTTTGGAGCCCCAAAATATAAAGTCTGACACTGTTTCCACTGTTTCCCCATCTATTTCCCATGAAGTGATGGCACCAGGTGCCATGATCTTCGTTTTCGGAATGTTGAGCTTTAAGCCAACTTTTTCACTCTCCTCTTTCAATTTCATCAAGAGGCTTTTTAGTTCCTCTTCACTTTCTGTCATAAGGGTGGTGTCATCTGCATATCTGAGGTTATTGATATTTCTCTTGGTAATCTTGATTCCAGCTTGTGCTTCTTCCAGCCCAGCATTTCTCATAATGTACTCTGCATATAAGTTAAATAAGCAGGGTGATAATATACAGCCTTGACATACTCCTTTTCCTATTTGGAACCAGTCTGGTTTTTCCATTCATTAGCCACTGAATAAAGCTTGTGCTATTCCGGCAACCCACTCCAGTGTTCTTGCCTGGAGAATCTTGGGATGGGGGAGCCTGGTGGGCTGCCATCTATGGGGTTGCACAGAGTCGGACACGACTGAAGCGACGCAGCAGCAGCAGCAGCAGCAGCATTCTGGTCTTAGTTTTTTGTTTTTTTTTTTATTGGCTGCACAAAATCAATTGAAAAAGAACCTCCCTGGATGAAATAAGGGGTCTTAGCCTGGGCTAGAACTCCAGAGTAGATCCAGTTAATCAGTTTGGTAACACTCCAAGTTACCAGTTTGGTAACCCCCAAGTCAGTAAATACAGAGCTCACTTGAAAGAGAAGAAGGAAAGGAGAGGAAAATGATTGATATTTTGAAAATATCTCCCTTCACAGGATTTTGAGAATGCACAAGACTTAGCCTAAATCTGCTGTGAGCAAGAACTCACTGGGTATTAGTTATTAGATGTCCACAATCCTTTACTGGAATTTCCAAAGTCCCAAAGCTTTAAAAACCCAAAAGTCCTTCATAATTCATTTGGCAAAACCTAATCTGACCTAAGCTTATTTGGCAGCAAAACCTCACCTGAACCACCATGCAGCTAATTTTGGTTTACATGTACAACTAGGTATGAGTAATCATATATTTCATTGCAGAAATCTACAGTGATTACAGAGTGCCGTCCCAGACTACACCAAGGATGTTGTGAGTCTATGGTGTAACTGTCTGATTGTCTTTCTAAAATCTAGAACAGTCTGAATTCTGAAACGTAACTGACCCCTGAAACCTGTTTCTATATGAACCCTAGGTTCTCTACCTTAACCCTGCTTTTATCTAGCAGGGTGACATGTGGTGATATAGTGACCCTAAGCTTCATGTCTCCCGCATTTATCCCTGTTTCCCTGTTGGCTCAGCTAGGAAAGAATCCTCCTGCAATGCAGGAGACCTGGGTTTGATCCCTGGTTTGGGAAGATCTCTGCCCTTTGAGCGTGGGCAGGATCTGTGGTCTAATATCTAACAGAATATGGCAAAGGTGAAGAGATTTTTGAGGATGTAATTAAGATCCCAAATCAACTGATTTTTATTTAATCAAAGAGGAAATGAGTGTAAGTGGGCCTGGTTTAATCAGGTAAAAGCTTCAAAAGAGGGACTGCGGGCCTTCCCTGAGGCCAAGGCTCTCTCACATGTTGGCTTTGAAGAAATTTCGATGCTGTGAGAGGATCTATGGAGAGGCCCTCGGTGAGGAACTGTGGGCAGCTTTCAGTCACTGAGAACACTTGGCCGAGTACCAGCACGAAAACAAAGACCTCAGTCCTGCTACCGCAGGAGAGGAATTCTGCCAGGAGCCCGAGGGAGCTTGGAAACAGACCTTTCCCCACTCGAGACCCTGATGAGATGGCAGCCCACCTGACACCTTGATTTCAACATATCACAACGCTGAGACACAGGACCCACTAAGTTAAAGTCAGACCCCTGACCCAAGGAAGCTGAGCTAATAAGCGTGTGCTGTCTGTACCCACCGTATTGTGGTTGCTGGTTATGCAACAGCGAGAACCAGCACACTGGAGAGTCCTTAATCTCCCTGGGCTCCAGCTGCTCGTCCATAAACTGGGGGAATGGGTAGACTAAGGTCACATCCATGAGTCTTTCTGGATCCAGCTTTTGGAGACCCTCTGAGATTTTGGGTGCTTTGGTTTTGGCAGAGAAGGGAGAATGGTCTTCCAGTGGGTGAGCAGACATGGGGCAGGGGGCTGTGGGTGCCAATAAAGTGCACACGCAGACAAAAATGCAGACAGCCGAGAACTTCCCGAGTGCCCAGTGACCCATCGTCTGCTGGGCTGGACACTGCCCGCAGCCGGCACCATTCCTGGCTACAGAGGTGATTGTCTTTCAAAAACAGGGAAAACAAGCATCCTCTTTTCCCTGCTCTGTCAGAAAAGCTCCACACCACCCTGAACACTGCCTCATCTCTAGCAGTTTAGGAGGGGCAGGCGAAAGGTCCATTCCCAGCCATCTTCTTCTCGAGACCGCTTTGGGCTGCTGGCCGCAGGACAGGGAACCACAGTGAGCTGAGTCAGGGCGGGCATCAGGTTTCCTGTGAGTTCTTGACAAACCTCTGGAGAGGGTAAGCTTGTGCTTCCATGTCCTCTCACCAAGCCCCTAAGCCACGTGTCCCTGCTTTCCACACTCCCATGCCTGTTGGGGGGCCTGGACCACCGACGTGCCCCAGGGGTGGCACAGCAAACTTCCCTCCGCGAAGATGCCCTGAGACCCAGATGACACTCTCATTTCACTGGCTGAAGGGATGGTCCCTTATTAAATTCCTTGGGGGATGATCTCATTAAGCCTTGTTATGGGTCACTTCTATTTTAGGGAGAATAAATTTGCTGGAATCTTTCTATGGGCAGCTGGTTAATTGAAACCTAAGGTGGGGGTTGGGGGAGGGGTGTGCACAGGTGAGGCGGTAGAGAAAGCTTGAAAGGCTGGGGAGTGGGGAGCAGGGAGCTGGTTGGAAGAAGGAGGGGGGGCGGGGTGTATATATGAGGGGAGCCCATAAGGAGGAAGCCACAGGCTGAGGAGGGGGAGGGAAGCTGAAACAAGCGTCCACTGCAGGCTGATCCACTTAGATAGCCTCCTAGCTGCCGCGTGGGCCTCTGTGCTCAACCCTGCCAGACACGTGAGTCCAGACCAGCGTTGATGTGATAAGGACCTAGGCCAGGATGCAGCAACAGAGATGGAAAAGAAGGAGATATGAGAGAACTTGGAAACAAATTTGATATAGGGATGGAAGAGAGGAAAGAAGCCGAGATGACCTTGAAAGATGCCTGCAGGATGGGGAGAGGTGTCGGAGTACAAGCCCAGCAGAGGCCTAATCAATGCCAAGTTCAGGGCTCTATTGTTTGAAGAATCCCTCTTCACCCACTTCTGGAAGAAACACTTCCTGCCTCCAGGCTTCTGGCTCTTCAAGCGTTCATGCCTGCAGGCAGCTAACGTGAACTGAGTACCTGCTGCCGGTGGCACCCAGGCTGAGCACTGGGCAATGCAAATGTACTCAAACACGTTTTAGGCCAAGTCACTTGAGTCCTTTCAGAGCAGTTAGCGGCTCAGCATCTCTTTCACTTCAATTTCCTTTTCAAAGGGTTGTGCTGATCTTCAGGATAGGTCCTACAGAGAAGTGGATATAAAGATAATAGAAAATCTTGGGTTGGGGACCATAAAGTCAAATGAATCGCAAGTGGTCACAGGTGACCACTAATTAATTGTGTGACCCTTGCCTGCACTGCAATCAGGCCTGGGTTCTTTCATCCGTAAAAGGAGTGAGTATGGTTAAGTGATTTCTGAAAACTCTCCTACCGTTCTTTGATGCCTTTTTTTTTTTAACTTAAATTTTTTAATTTAAAAAATTTATTTATTTGAATTTTAAAAATTTTGACTGCACTCAGTCTTTGCTGTGGCACGCAGGCTTCTCTAGTTGCAGCACTTGGGTTTAGTTGCCCCATGGCATATGGGATCTGAGCTCCCCGATCAGGAACTGAACTCGTGTCTCCTGCATTGGAAGGTAGATTATTAACCACCCACCACCAGGGAAGTCCCTCATGCTTTGATTTTGATGTGACAGTGTTATGAAAAGTTTGGTTTCTACATAAATGTGAGGTAGTGCTTTATTTCAGAAAATGATAATAATGTGAGCACCCACAGAGGGATGTGGGTATGACGTGGGAAATCCCATGGACGGAGGAGCTGGGCAGGCTGGAGTCCACGGGGTCTCAAAGAGGAGCACATGACTTACTGACTAAACAACAACAATAAAGTTAAATCAGTGTCCTTATAGGAGGAGATCAGGACACAGACAATACAGACGGGGGCGCCCACGTGGAGACATGGCAGGGAGAAGGCTGATGGTAAGCTTTAGAAGAAACTGAACCAGCTGACACCTTGATCTTGGAATTTAGCCTCTAGAACTATGAGGAAATACATTTCTGCTGTTTAAGTCGCCAGTCCGTGGTACTTCAGTCCTAGTGAATTAATAAACACTCTGTGTAGGGCCTGCCCACTTGCAAAGGGACTATATTCTGAGCTGCTCACCAGGTAGTGAATACGCTACTTGGCGGAAGGTCTGAGGTTGTCCAGTCTGTCTGCAGCTGGGTGAACACCATCTACAGTGGCCGTGACGGATTAGGAAGAGTGTGGGGCCTGCACACTTCTCTGTGACCTCCTATTTAGCTTTTATTTACCATAAAGTTGACATGTAAATGTTCACCTGTTTTCTGTGTCTTATTTTTCAATTGGTTCCAAACTTTGTTTTTGAGGAGAGGGAGAGAAGGCTATTTATTGCACCTCTACCCCTATCCTAGCAAGAAAAAGGAAAGAAAAAACCATCTCAGCCCATCTTACAAAAATAAGTCTTCCTCAGGGACTTTATTCTTTTTTCTAAACTCCTCTTTCACTGTTGCCCTCATCACTCCCAAATGAGCACTCTGACCCCAAGCCCACTCTTCCCCAGAATGGCTTGGCTCTTTTTGACATCTGCCTAGAAGACTTACCTCCTCTTCTCGATGCTGCAAATTCTCTTCATTCTCAGAGTCTTGGCTCAGAAGCCTTCTTCCAGCCGAGTCCTCCCTGGGCACAGGCCACGATTGCAGCTTCCTGGTCTCAGCTCCCATGACTCTGGGTGCACACTTGCTTTATGTTGTCACATAGTCCTAAAGTTAGGTGACCCCATGTCTGTCTTCCCCACTAGGACAGGGTAGGCTGAGTTCTGAACCTGGAAGGGCTCTGGGTCTGTGTCCCCAGGGCTGGCACGGTGCTTGGCTCCAAAGCAGGTCCATAAAGTGCTGGAGAATGAAAGAGTGGCAGGGTGATGTTTTGACATATTGATTTATATTTCTTATAGTATTCCAACTAACTCTTCCATTTCAAGTTGACTGCCAGGTTGGTAATTTCTTGTTTCCTTGATTCGGATTCGGTGCAAGGCAGAAGAAGGTTGAGGTCAATGACTCTTCTCGTCCTTTAAAAAAAAAAAATCTAAACTCAATGAGTTTCATGTACGTTGTAAAGAGAAGGGCCAAGGTAAGAAGGGGAGATGGCCTTTGAGACAGAAGAAATCGTGAGGGCCTGGAAGGTAAGAGGTGTGAGTAACGTTATCGTTGTACAGATGCCCATGATGCAAGTGGCCTGCCCACCTTCGTGGGGTGGGAGGCCTTTGGGGATCCAGTGTTGGCAAGGATTTCTCTCCATGCATCACATGGAAACAGACCCCAGCTACTGCCCACCACTGTGCTTTGGTAAATGACGGATCGATGTGTGTGAGAACACAGGCCCCGTACTAATTTTGCAGGCACTTGGGCGTCCTGAGTACAGAAGGGAAATGAAGCTTCAGCAATGACTGCCATGGAGTTTCCTGCCAGGTGGGGGCTTTAGAGTAGAAATTAAATTGGTTTATAGACCATAAGGAAAGGGAGTTGAATACAGATGGCCAACATGCACATGAAAAGATGGTCAACATTGCTAAATATTAGAGAAATGCAAATCAAAACTACAGTGAGGCACCACCTCATCCCTGTCAGAACTGCTGTTATCAAAGAGTCTACAAATAATAAATGCTGCGGACGGTGTGGAGAGAAGGGGACCCTCCTACATTGTGGGTGGGAGTGCAAGTTGGGACAGTTACTATGGAAAACACTACAGAGGTTCCTCAAAAAACTAAAAATAGAGTTGCCCTATGATCCAGTAATCCCAATTTTGGGAATATATCTAGACAAAATTGTAATTCAAATAGATACATGCACCCCTATGTTCATAACAGCATTATTCATAATAGCCAAGACAAGGAAACAAGCTAAACGTCCATCAACAGCAACGTGAAAGGATAAAGAAGACGTGGTGCATACATACAGCGGAGCACTATTCAGCCATAAGAAGAATCAGTAATGCCATTTGCAGCAACATGGATGGACTTAGAGATTATTATCCTAAGTGAAATCGGAAACAGAAAGATAAATACCATATAATATCACTCAGATGTGGAATTTAAAATGACACACACGAACCTATCTAGGAAACAGAAGCAGACTCAGAGACAGAGAGGACAGACTTGTGCTTGCCAAGGGGGAGGCAAGGCGGGAGGGGGTGGATTGAGAGGTCGGGGTAAGCAGATGCAAACTGTTATATATAGAACGGATACTCAACAAGGCCCAAATGTATGCGGTGCTGGGAACTATATTCAATATCTTGTGATAAACCATAACAGAAAAGAATATTAAAAAACATATGTATAACTGAATCACTTTGCTGTACAGCAGAAATTAGTACAACATTACAAATCAAGTATACGTTAATTTCTTAAAAAGGCTCAAAAAAAAAAAAATGTGAGCTGGGGATCTAGATTATAATCCACTAGAAGTAGACTCAATGAATTCCCCAACCAGGGATTGGACTCTGGCCTCAGCAATGAAAGCCTGGCATCCTAACCACTAGGCCACTGGGAACTCCCAGGAAATTTTGCTAAGGCCTGATCAGGTGCAGAAGTGACTTCTTCACCCCTTTACCTGTTGCCTGGAATGTGGCTGTTTGGGGGTGAACTGGTAGCCTGGGGCAGCCCAGGAAGGAGAATCTTTCAGTCAATGGATGTTTTCTGCCAGGTACTAAAGGCCCCAGGAGGGAAAGCTCTTCTAGGGAGCACAGTGAGGACCAGGACCGTGAGACACACAGGCCTCTCTCCGCGCTGAGTCGCCCCCGGCCCAGTTCAGCCTCCTCCCGTCTCCTCTTTGGCCCCACGCTGTCCCTGATGCCTTCCTCTCCCTCGATGTGGAGACCAGGCTCCCCAGGGATAGTCCGGTGATGGAGTCTCTAATGCCTCACTGGTGGTCGGCCTGGGACACACCGTCTGCCTGGAGGGAGGCAGGGGAGGAGAACGTACTTTGAGAGGAGGACAGAGCAGCAGAGAGAAGAGAGGAAGCTGAGTGGGGCTGGGGGAGACAGGGAGAGGAAGGAGAGCGGTGGGCTTGAAAGTGAAAAGTGAAAGTGCTAGTCGCTCAGTCACGTCCGACTCTTCTCCATCCATGGACAGTAGCCAGCCAGACTCCTCAGTCCATGGGATTCTCCAGGCAAGAATACTGCAGGGGGTTGCCATTTCCTTCTCCAGGGGATCTTCCCGACCCCAGGATCGAACCCAGGTCTCCAGCACTGCAGGCAGATTCTTTAGCATCTGAGCGGGGACAGCAGGGACCAGGGAGAGGAAGGAGAGAGGTGGGCTTGGGTTTGCCCAAAACAGAGTCCAGGACAAGAGTTTGTGCACAGGCCGTGGACTTGGGGAAGTTCCCCAGGAACAGAAGGGAGTAGCTTCGAAGAGTAGCTCAAGGAAGCAGGGAGGGCCACTGCAGGGGTCTCCAGAGAGGCCTCGGAACATGGTCCAGCTGGTGGCCACTAAGGGGCCCGGCAGAGAAGGCTTCAGACTTATCTGCCTGCAAGAAGGCAGCCAGACATTTATCCCCCAGCTCTGGCCTCTGCTAGCTTGAGGGTCACCCTGAGGGGTAGTAATAATTCCTTCTCTCCTTCAGTTTATCCAGGGTCCTCCAAGTCCTGGGAGAGAAGCCCTGGGACAGGGGACAGTAGGCAGCTGAGTGACGATAAAGACATGATGGGGCACGTGCCAGAGAGGAGGGTGAAGATGGAGCAAAAGGCGCGGCTGCTGCTGCTGCTGCTGCTAAGTCGCGTCAGTCGTGTCCGACTCTGTGTGACCCTGTAGACGGCAGCCCACCAAGCTCCTCTGTCCCAGGGATTCTCCAGGCAAGAACACTGGAGTGGGTTGCCATTTCCTTCTCCAATGCATGAAAGTGAAGTCGCTCAGTCGTGTCTGACTCTTTGCGACCCGTGGACTGCAGCCCACCAGGCTCCTCCATCCATGGGGTTTTCCAGGCAAGAGTACTGGAGTGGGGTGCCATTGCCTTCTCCAAAAGACACAGAGAGGAAGGCAAAGAGGGCGGTGATGGGAAGCCGAGGCAGGGCAGACAGGAGCTGTCCCGTTTGCAGGGAGTTGGAGGGGAGCAGGTTTTCTCAGGTGACGACAGTGGTGAAGAGCTGCCTGCCAACGCAGGAGACAGAAGGAACACGGGTCTGCGTGGCTCCATGGGCTCGGCCCAGGTCGGGAGAGGCCGGCTGGCTGCCCAGAGCCTGTCCTCACCCTCCTCGGCCCTGCCACCGAGGAGCCTCCCGCAGCAGGCACACTGTGGGACCCCTGGCCTCCCAACCCTCCTTCCCCCGCCCCCGCCCCCGCCCCTGACGAGAGAGGTTCCTGATCCAGGTGGCAGGGTGGGTGGCCTGCCTGGGCCCTGGGCCCTACCTCTCCACACCACCCACCGCTGCGGCCTCTTTCCGGCTAACACAGTTCACCACGAGGACCCCCTTCATGTGCCCACATGCTGAAGCCCCGTGGGTGCCCAGGCCCTCTCCTCACCTCCCAGCACCACCCCCCTACCACCCTGCTGGCCTGCTGGCCCAGCTCCCGCTGTGGCTGACGCCAAGGGCCAGCATCCAGCCATGTGCCATCGCCCCTCCGTCACTGCCGTTTTGTCTTTAGCTTCAGGGAGAGAGTCACTGTGCCATTGCAGCCGTCCCCCACACTCTCCCCCAGCCTGGAAGAGCCCCGCTCCCCCTTGGGGGCTGGGGGGCACATGCTCACTGCCCATCCCTCTGTGCTGGCCTGGACCAGATGGGGGACGGGGGGATGGGCAGTGCGGTCTTTCGGTGCCAAACACAGAGCTGAGGGTTGGGGAGGGGGGTGCCCCGTGATGCCCTGGGACTTGGGGCAGGCAGGGTGCGGGCTGGGCTGGGCAGAGGACAGTGACCTGGGCAGGGGTGCAGCCTGTGGGGACATTTGGGGCAGGAAGCCCACTGCTGTGAGCCTTTGGTGCCAACACAACTGCCGAACTCAGCGTGTGGGTCAGTCGGCCACACACACAGACACACGCTCATCCACACTCACGGCGAGCCCAGGCGCAGCCCACACCGAGCACGACCACGCAGGTTGCTGACCCTGCATCCGGCTTCTGGGGCTCCTGGTGAACCACCAAGTGAGGCGAGCCATTGACAGAGTGGCCAAAACCCCGGGACTTCCAGAAGCTCCCTGGACAGCGCACCCTACCCCATCCACTGGACGCTGTGGGCACTAATTGGGTGCCCCTCAGGCCTCCATGCACCAGTCCTGTGGGGGTGGGGGTGGGGACAGCCCCCCAGGAACAGCTCATGTCTCAGGATTCTCTCAGCTGGGAAGGAGCCAGGCAGCAGAGCACGGCCCCTCCTTCCTGGGGGAGGGGGTGCGATGTTTCTGGAGCCTCTAGGCCACAGAGCCCACTGGCAGGGGGGGTGGGGCTGCCCCAGCTAGACCACCCTGGGGTGGGGGTGCACCCACCCTGCCTGGCACCTGCACTCAAGTTGATTGCGAGAAGGGACCTACTTCTGGGGGTGGGATCACTGAGGTGGGACCAGAGGCCCACGGATGCAGGTCTGGGCTTCAGGGGGCGATGCATGTCTGTGTTTACGTCTAGCCGATGTGGAGCCCAATGCCTAGGCCCTGTGCCCCTCCCCGATGTTCACGTGTGTGAGGAGCTGCTCGTCCTGGTGGCCCCGCCACCCCCCACCCCCATGCTCCGCACAGCTGTCCCCCGGAAACAAGCAGTCCATCCACCCCACCTCCGTCCACCCCCTTACCCCCACATGGTGATCACTGTACAATTTTTTTATTTACAAATCCATGCTCCTCTCCCCTTCATCCTTCACCTTGGGATCGGTAGCTTGTTTGTCTGGCTTCTTGGAGGCACCTCTGTGCATTTGTCCTCAGTTGGTCTTATGGATATTTTTCAAAGAATGGTTATTTTTTATGATTTGTCATGGAATTTGTTCTAATAATCATTCTTCTATTATGTGGTAAAAATAAAAGAAGAAAGAAACACAGGTTTAATCCCTGGGTCCAGAAGATCTCCTGGAGGAGGAAATGGCAACCCACTCCAGTATTCTTGCCTGGAGAATCCCATGGACAGAGGAGCCTGGTGGGCTACAGTCCATGGGGTCGAAAAGAGATGGACACGACTGAAGCAACTTAGCCCAGAGGGGAGCAGAGGCAGGAGTAAGACGGGGCAGAGGCAGCGGAACGGGGACCGGCTGGGGTGACTCCTTGGTGCCAGTCTCCTCTTGCCCTGGACTCTGGCAGGCCCTCAGGCAGGGACTCTACATCCTCCACCCTTGTAGCCACAGGCAATCTCTTTTGTGCTTTCCAGGTAGATGAGCTGTCTGCTAGGTGTTCCTGGCTTTTACGCCACAACAACGTCAATTCAGGATTTGGCTGAGAACACGTTTCTCCCAAGGGGCAGTTGAAGGCAAGTGATTATACCAAAGGATGTGACCTGCCAGCCTGGAAGCGAGCTCCCTGCAGTCCTTGCGGCGATGGGAAATCCAGTTTGGGTGATTTGAGGAGAGAGGTTCTTGAAACTTCTGAAGTTTAATGGGCGTGCAACGTTCCTTATTTGTGTTCCACCTACACTTCAGACCCAGTCTCATCCCACCATCGAGGGGGACTCCTCCCACACAGCATCAGTCGTTTCCTTCTCTGAGTTATCATAGCACTCATAACCAATAGCACCAACTCACTTCTCAGCTCTCATCCTATTGTTCTCTCTGGGATATTTTTGTCTTCTCGGGTTGTAAATTCTAGAGCTTCTTGGTATTTCCCAGGTTCCTGGTACACCAGGAATGCAAAATAGTTGGCATTAGGCCTTGGTGAGATCACACAGATGACTCTGTGTTAGACTGGCTCTTCTAGGTCGTCAGAACATCGTGATTTGAGAATGCTGAAAAACCTGGTGAGCTAAAAATACCTTCCTCTCCCCAGCTGACCTGGCCTGCTGTCTGAAACGCCTTCCTTTTATGTCACTTCCTGACAGCTTCTAGGGAAGTGTTTCTTTTCGTTGGACAAAGGATTCCATCACCTCAGAGGGGTAATCTACTAGTCAGCTATCACTCTAGCAAGAATTAGGTTCCTTAATTAATTTTTTAAAACAAAGAGTAGAAACTTTAGAGACTGAGCCCTAGACCAGGAAGTCTTGGTTGTCAGAAGGTGGGGGAGAGAGACAAGGAGGGCTAAAGTCCTACGGCCTTGAGCGGCAGGAGGTGAAGGCACTGACTGGGTTGGGGGGTCGGGTGCGGAAGGGCGGTGCTGGACCTAGTGGGTAAACACAAAGCAAACTGTTGGCCTTCTGTAAGGCCCCTTGCATAGTGGAGGTAACTTGTCCAGGAGACACTAGGGTCCATTAGCTCTCTGAGGGCAGGGATGGCCAGCAGACATCCCTCTGTCTCATCTGCGGTACAAGCTGAGTGTTTTCGTGCATGACAAGGATGGAGCCAGCTCGGCACACACTCTCCAGCTTTGCAAACATCCTGGACTTGTGGTGAGTCTATACTCACCCAGGGCGGCCTCCCCGTCACTTCAGAAAGGGACCTTGAGATGACGCCTGCAGAGCTGGCCTTTGGCCTGTCTACGGACTATGAAGGCCTCAGGGCAGAAATCACAAGCAGAATTAAAAAGCCAGAACGGGGCTTCTCTTGCGGTCCAGTGGTTAAGAATCTGCTTGCGATGCAAGGGACACCGGTTTGATCCCTGGTCTGGGAAGATCCCACATGCCATGGGGCAACTGAGCCCCGTGCCACTGCGACTATGGAAGCCCTCGATCCCTGGAGCCCGTGCTCTGCAACAAAAGAAGGCATGGCGATAAGAAGCCCGCTCACAGCAGCTAGAGAAAGCCCGCGCACAGCGATGAAGACCCAGCACAGGCAAAAATAATAGATCAACAATTTTTCTTTTTAAAGCCAGAACAGTTCCACTAAGTGCTTTAAGAAACATTTGTCTCCAAAAAGGATAATTAGTAAACATATACTAGTTTTCTGCAAAATAATAGGTGATGTCTAAGCCTCCTTCCTCGGCCTGGTGGCTACTCATGCTTCCCAGTGAATCAATTACTCGAAGAGGAGGGGAGGCTTGTATCCCATGTTCCTGGGGACTTGCCCGCCTGGCTGGTGGGGGCCCTTCCCGTCTGCTGCCTCCCACACAGGTTCTGTAAATCTCTGCTTTGTCTTCCTCCAAGAGAGCCCCATCCTGTTTTCCCAAAGCCTGGTGCTTTTGCACCGACTCCTCAAGAGAGGAGTCACATGAGATACTCTGCTTCGTTTAATTTTAGATTATTGTTGCTGCTGTCAGTCTATTGAAGTACTTTAATGAATGCCTGTATTGTTCTCAGGCCCCAAGCCTTTTTCAAACGATCAGCACATTATAAAACACAATAATGAGCCTAATTCCCTACCCTCAATACACACACACACACACACACACACACACACACACACACACACAATGACATTGCTAAGTCCCCCAGCTACAAACAGGAGTGAAGAGTCTGGGATTTGGAGGCTGTAAAGAAAAGTGGTCCTGATTCTCCTATTTAGTGCTGGTGACCTTGGATAAGTTGTTCACTCATTCATTCATGCAAAGCAAACATTCACTGGGACTTTCCTTGTGGTCCAGTGGCTAAGACTCTGTTCTGCCAGTACAGGGGGCCTGAGTTCGATCCCTGGTCAAGGAACTAGATCTTGCATGCCGCCATAAGCAGTTTGAGTGCGGCAGCTAAAAATCTCACATGTGCCAACCTAAAGACCCTGCACGCTGCAACCAAGGCTTGCTGCTGCTGCTAAGTCGCTTCAGTCATGTCTGACTCTGTGTGACCCCATAAACGGCAGCCCACCAGGCTCCTCTGTCCCTGGGATTCTCCAGGCAAGAATACTGGAGTGGGTTGCCATTTCCTTCTCCAATGCATGCATGCATGCTAAGTCGATTCAGTCATGGCCGACTCTGTGCGACCCTATGGACAGCAGCCCACTAGGCTCCTCTGTCCACGGGATTCTCCAGGCAAGAGTACTGGAGTGGGTCGCCATGTCCTTCTCCCAACTAAGGCTTGGTGCAGCCAAATAGACTTAAAAAAAAAAAAAAAAAGAACAAGCATTTATTCAGAATCTCCTTGTATCAGTTGGATATATAATCTCTGCAAGCTATTAACAACACTCACCTCACACTACCCTTCAGGACCGCTTGGAGCAGCTAATGAAGTGGTCAAGATAAGCTCTAAACAAGAGAACATTGTTGGAATTAACCAGTAAAAAGATAAAAACAAAACTGGAGGGTGGGTGATGAGGTCCCAAACCACAATACCTGATCCATCACTTGTGTGAGAAACACACCTGTTTCACTGTCTGGTGGTACCTGTGCTTTCAGAGTGCAGTTCCCTCAAGCCAGACCTGATTTGCCCAGGGCACCTTTCTCTTCATCTCTGTCCTTGGAAGCTCTGCTCTTTCTCCAAGCCCCTGGTCAAAAACTTCTTCTTCCTCAAGGAATTAATTTCTCCTCCCTCACGTCCCTCCTCTGCTTCTGTGAAGTTTTTCTAGATGGAACCCTGTTATGCATGGTCTCGAGGGAAGTAACATGTTCTCCTCCAGGAATCCTGGCTCTGCCCATTTAGCTCCTTTGGTCTTGGTCAGGCGCGCTGTCTTCTCTGGGCCTCTGTGCCCTCTTCTGTGAAACCTCCCTCCCCTTGCTGGTTGTTGTTTGATCGCTCAGTCGTGTCTGACTCTTGGCGACCCCATGGACTGCAGCACGCCAGGCTTCCCTGTCCTTCACCATTTCCCAGGGTTTTATCAAATTCATGTCCATTGAGTCGGTGATGCCATCCAACCATCTCATCCTCTGTCATCCCCTTCTCCTCCTGCCTTCAATCTTTCCCAGCATCAGGGTCTTTTCAAATGAGTCAGTTCTTCGTATCAGGTGGCCAAAGGATTGAAGTTTCAGCTTCAGTATCAGTCCTTCCAATGAACATTCAGGACTGATTTCCTTTAGGATTGACTGGCTGAATCTCCTTGCAGTCCAAAGGACTCTCAAGAGTCTTCTCCAACACCATAGTTCGAAAGCATCAGTTCTTCGGTGCTCAGCCTTCTTTATGGTCCAGCTCTCACAGTGGCTCAAATGGTAAAGAATTTGTCTGCAACGCAGGAGACCTGGGTTCAATCCCTGGGTCAGGAAGATCCCCTGGAGAAGGGAATGGCTACCCACTCCAGTATTCTTGCCTGGAGAATTCCATGGACAGAGGAGCCTGGCAGGCTACAGTCCACAGGGTCGCAAAGAGTAGAACGTGACTGAGTGACTAACACTTGCTGACTGTGGTGAGAATTGAAGCAACACCACGCCTAGGGCCTACGGTGTGCCTTGCGCTTAGTAGACAGGACTCTGATGGATGTGTGCAGAATGAGACTGAATGGCAAGCATGCTTTCCTGGGCTCTCCTAAGACTCTTAGCTGACGTGCTGCTTACCACAGACAAATGAGGAAACTTTGGATCCTCCCCATCCAGGAATGCTTCCGGCACTGTCACCAGGAGAGAGCAATTGCTCAGAGGCACTCCTTTCTGTTTCCATACCACCGGGACAGGCAAGCATTGAACTTGCCTTCCAGAGGTTTGGGTGTTGACAGCATCGGCTGCCCACAAAGAGGGAGATGCCGTCACAGGGAAGGGAGGTGAGGAGTCTGAAGAGAGATTTGTCATGTTTATTTGAAACCAAATATAACGTATTTATTTCAAGTCAAAGCTTAGAATCCTATGTGATTTCTTTTTTGACACCAGTTCTCCAACGACAACTGGGTGTCCAGCCATTCAGTTCAGTTCTGACACTAACTGCCCAGAATCAGCGCAGGTCCTACAGGTTCAGGGCTCAGCCCCACGAGACTGTCCCTCTTCTGATGCCACGTGCAAGCAGCGGTCCTGGGCTTATGGGACTCCCACTTAGGTTCTGCAGACTATCACAAATTCAGGAGTTCTATGGTTCCTCCTTGTGTGCGTGCAAATCACTTCAATCATGTCCGACTCTCTTCGACCTATGGACAGTAGCCCGTCAGGTTCCTCTGACCACGGGGTTCTCCAGGCGAGAAGACTGGAGTGAGTTGCCATACCCTCCTTCAGGAGATCTTTCTGACCCAGGGGTCGAATCCGCATCTCTTACATCCCCTGCCTTGGCAGGCAGGTTCTTTACCACTAGTACCGCCTGGGAAGCCCTTACCTTTGATAATTCGCTAGAATGACTCACAGAACTCAGGAAAGCATTTTTCTTACAGTTGCTGGTTTATTACCAAGGATACAAATCAGGAACAGCACATGGATGAGGGTCGTGGGGGTGGGGCTGGCACAGAGCTTCCATGCTCTGTAGGAGAGAGCATCCCAGCATCTGAGTGTGTTCAGCAACCTGGCAGCTCTCTCCACCCCATCAGGTGGGGCTTATTTAGGTTTCAGAATGTAGGCATTGTTAATGAAACCATTAGCCTTTGGTGACTGAACTCAACCTTCTTCCCAGAAGTGGCAGTGGGGCTGAAAGTTCCAACCCTCTCTCTCCTCAAGGGATAGTTCTGAGAAACTGCCCCCACCCCCCCATCCAGAAGCTACCCTAGGGGTCCACCAAGAATCACTTGCTTTGTAAATCAATTATACTTCAATTAAAAAAAAAAAAGAATCACTTCCTTAGCCTGAATTTGGGCTTCTTACAAATAACAAAAGGCCCTCCTATCACCCAGGAAATTCCAAGCATTTTATGAGCTCTGTGCCAGAGACCTGGGACAAAGAGCAAATATAAGTTTTTTAATTACACCCAGAGTCCCTTGATGTTGTTCCCACTTAAAGGCTGCAGGTTTTGGAGCTGCAGGGGAGAAGGTGGAGGACTAGAGATGCTCTCCTCAAAGCCGGTGTCACCCAGAGGCTTTTACAAGTTTTTGCTTCCCGATCACTCTGTGTTTTTGGAATGTGTCTCATCTGCCACCTACAGGGAAGGTCCTTGGGGCTCCAGGTACTTCTGTTACCAGTCTGGTAGGCCAACGAATCCGAGAGATGAGGTGCTGAGACAAGGAAGAGACTTTAATCGGGGAGTCGGCTGACCGAAAAGATGGCAGGCTACTGCCTCAAAACAACCATCTTATTGGGGTCTGGATGCCGGGTTCTTTTATAGATCAGAGAGAAAGAAGCAATGAGGAACTAAAGTCAAAAGGCAGAATAGGGAGGGTGATGCAGTGAGGAAGTAAAGTGAAAGGGTCTTCAGTCTTGCAAAACATCTCCAAGGGAATGTCCAGCCTTCAGAAGGGGTGTGTTAATCTCTTCTATTCACAGGTGGGCAGGGACAAACTATCTTCCCCGAACTGAACAAAGGCACTTCAGTTCACAGTCAAGCAGAGGGGCAGGGTCCTCCAGGCAAGCCATTGAGTATGATTATAATAATAAAAGCAATTCAAACAGTTTCCAATATGGAGTCAGAATTGGCTTCCTCCCTGCGACACGTCTTTTCTTTTCTAAAGCTTTCCTTTCTTTCTCTCCAGCGGCTGGCAATTCGACTTTCTCCCTCCCTCCCTCAGCTTTCCTGCCCTCACTGCCATGGACAGTCTGGGGTCCATGTTCTCCTTCCTCTCCAAGTGGGCCAGGAGGGTCCGTTTTCTGCTGGCCTTGACCCGAACACTTCCCATAAGTCTGGTGAGAACTTCGGACATGCTTCCCCACTAGTGTTTAAGAAGTGAAGCCCCGGCTCCTTCCACTCACATTAAGCCTCTGACTTACTCCTTCAGGCCTCTCACTATCCCTGTCCAGCCATGGGCAGCCAGGCCCTCAGGCTGTCATCCCTCAGACATCCCGGGGACTTTTCCACCTCTTGTCCCCTCGCCCCCAAAGGTCAGCTTCTCTGCACAGCTGTCCTTCAGTCACAGACATTTATTTCCATGTTGTCTGCCAGGCCCTGAGCAGGACACCGAGGCGGCTGCGAGGAAGGTCGGCCCGAGCGCTGCCCTCCAGGCACTGAGCCCTCCTCCTTCTCAACAGCTGTCTGCAAGCCCGCCGCCCTCCTCCCAGCTTCTCACCCACTATGCATCTGGCGCCACTTACTTGTTTTAACATCTTTTCAGTTTTCTGTGTCTCCCCAGCTTCGGTGCTTAGACTTCCTCCATCCACGTCCATCCACGTATGGAGCGTGTTCACCGCGGAGCAGGACAACTCGGTCAAACCCCCTTGGAACTCTCTGCTGTGTCGGATGGATGAGAAAGAAGACACACGACCGGTGCAAAGGAGGGCAGATGTCATGAATGGAAAAGCAGCTGTGTTGATGCACGGTGGGTACTAGTACTGATGAAGCATCAGGGGAAATCCTCACCCTTCCCACCCTAGAGGTCCCACAGGGTCAGGCGCTGTTACACAGAGCTGTTCTTTTTTTATTGCCATGTTCTATGGTCTTGAGAGTGCCTTGGACTGCAAGGAGATCCAGCCAGTCCATCCTAAAGGAAATCAGTCCTGAATATTCATCGGAAGGACTGATGCTGAAGCTGAAACTCTAATCCTTTGGCCACCTGATGCAAAGAACTGACTCACTTGAAAAGACCCTGATGCTGGGAAAGATTGAGGGCAGGAGGAGAAGGGGACGACAGAGGATGAGATGGTTGGATGGCATCACCAATTCAATGGACATGAGTTTGAGTAAACTCCAGGAGTTGGTGATGGACAGGGAGGCTCGGTGTGCTGCAGTCCATGGGGTCCCAAAGAGCCAGACATGACTGAGCAACTGAAATGAACTGAACTGATGGCATATGGGATCTTATTTCCCTGGCCAGGGATGGGGCCCATGTCCCCTGCAGTGCGAGCGTAGTCTTACCTACTAGACTACTGAGTAATTCCCAGGGCTCTTCTTTTATTTAAAAAGAGAGGAACTTCCCTGGTGGTCCAGTGGTTAAGAATCTGCCTGCCAATGCAGGGGATACATGTTTGATCCTTGGTCCAGGAGGATTCCACATGGTGCAGGGTAACGAAACCCGTGCATCCAGAGCCCCGTCCTCTGCAACAAGAGAAACCACGGGCAGCACAGAGAAGAGGAGCCTCTGCTCACCGCATCTAGAGAAAAGCCCACGTGGAGTTAATGAAGACCCAATGCATCCAAAAATAAGTAGATTTTTTTTTTAAGAGAGGTTAACACATACTTGTTGAAAAACTTAAAACTGTCCTTTGCACTTATTCCACTTTTTAATAGACTTACAGACTTTCCATATAGAAGGGGTGTCACCTGATTGGAAAGAGGGACTTAACCCAAGAGAGAGGAGCTGCCATCACCCACCCCAGAGCCCCAGAGCGGGGCGGTGGTGGTGTGCCTCCACCTCCATGGCGTCCTTTTGCCCTGTTGCATCTGGTTCCACGTGAACTTGTTGCTCTGGAAATATGAGTCCCTCGAGATGGCAACACCACCATACTTGACCCACGTGAGTCTGTGCTTGTAGGAGGTGCTGGCCTGGAGTGTTGCCATCCGAATGACGGCATTGTTGCGAGTGTTCTCTGTGAGTCAAAAGCTGCGCTGGGAGCTTTACCTAAACTCATTTCACCCTCACCCCTCACGAGAAGTTGTTTGACAGGCGAGGATGCTGAGTCTCAAGGAGGTTACAGAACTGCCCGAGGTCACTCTGCTCGAGGGAGGCAGACCCGATCCACACCCAGATCTGTCCAGACCCCAGAGCTCTCAGTCCTGGAGACCAAGTCATCTTCTACTACTCAGTCAGCTTCCGGACGGCCTTCCAATATGGGGACATTACTTTAATTCTGTGGGGTGACGCTGTGAGGCAGAACAGGGGATGTTAACTCTGGACATGGTGACCTGAATGAAATTATGAGGCCACCACAGTGAAGACGGTCAACACCACCCCTCCCTGCACTCAGCCATCCCATGGACTCATGGCAGGTGCGGGGAGATTGCAGCAGAGGTTGCTGATGCCGGCCGGGGTGGAAAGGTCAGGGTGGTTACATGAGGCGGGGTAGCCCAGAGCTGAAGTTTCCATCCCTTGGATCCCCCATTTCCCTCATCCAACCAGTGTTTCTAACAATAGAGTCTGCCTTTACAGGGGCAAATTTTGAAAGTAACCTGCTCAGTCGGGAGAGAACAGACTAGTCAAAGCAAGGCCGGCCACATCCTGACACCATGGCTCACGCCACGCTTTCTACTAGGCTTCTGCTGTCAGCCCAGCCCCAGGTCCAATGATGAATCAGGTGCAAGCAATGAAGCTGAAGATGACTCAGGGCTGGGCCTCCAGGGTTTATGACAGACTGAGTAGAACCACGGATGTGATACAGCAGCAGCTCTGCAGACAGGGCAACAGTGGACACACTGGTAGGACAGTGTCTGTGAGCAGAGGAATCTCGAGAGAAACTTCCTACAGAGGCAACAGGATGTGGTTTAGACTGGGCTGGTTTTATGGAGATGAGATTTCAGGAGCTTGGAGGGCTGAGTATGCAACACACAGGAGATTCCAGGAGGCAATTCCAAGACAAGCAGGATCAGCTGTCCAGCACTTCCTGCTCCTACAGAAGGGGAAGAAGGCAGCTAGCGCCCTATTTAGGAATCTAAATATGGCAGTAATAGTCAAAGTTGCTCAGTTGTGTCTGACTCTTTGCGACCCCATGGACTACAGAGTCCATGGACTTCTCCAGGCCAGAATACTTTCCCTTCTCCAGGGGATCTTCCCAACTCAGGGATCGAACCCAGGTCTTTCGCATTGCAGGTGGATTCTTTACCAGCTGAGCCACAAGGGAAGCCCAAGAATACCGGAGAGTGGGTAGCCTCTCCCTTCTCCAGGGGATCTTCCCAACCGGAATTGAACCAGGATCTCCTGCATTGCAGGTGGATTCTTTACCAGCTGAGCTACTAGGGAAGCCCGGCAGTAATAGGGATACTAGTAATTAGGATATCAAACTCCCCAGACTCCAAAAATAAGCAGCCCACTCACTGTAGTGAATCGACTTGTTGGTATCAAACAGAAGGAGCCAAGTCAGTACCTCAGAAATCAGGGTCCTACTTCAGCATCTCTGCAGCACTGATGAGATAAGATCGTGGAGAGGCTGTTTTAAAACTGAATGTAGTGCTCCCTTTGGCAGCACATACACTAAAACTGGAAGGATACAGAGATTAGCATGGGCCCTGCACAAGGATGACATGCAAATTCGAGAAGCATTCCTTATATTTTAGTGGGGAAAAAAAAAAGGAAAACAATGTATTTGTCCATATTCAGTCATTCATTTCAGACCGACAGCCGTCATCTTAGTAGTTAGTCCTTTTCTCTTTTTCTCCTGAAAGAGCCTGGGCTCTTGTCACTACCCCCCAAACCTCTCAAATTCCTTGAGGATTAAGGAAGCAGGGAAATAAATGAATGAAATAACACACATAAACAAAATGTTTATCTGGCACATAGTATGTTCTCATTGAATGGTGGTAGCAGTTGAGAATGCAGGCTCTGGAGATGGGCTGTCTCTGTCATGCCACTTTCTGATGAGCGACCTTGGGCAGGTCACTTTACTGCTGTCTGGCTACACTTTTGTCATTTGGGGCCAAGAATACCACCAAACCCATGGAGTTCTTGTGGAATTAGATGAATGAATCCATTTAGATGCATAGTACAGTGCCTTGCACATAACAGGCATTCAGAGAAGTTAGCTATTATTATTAAATTAGTTTATTAATTTTCTCATTAGGGGATGGAAATTTGCCATGCCTGTAGGCAGTAGGCATATGAGTGAACTGGGGGAGCTGGAGGGCCTGATCTAAAGGGGAGACTGACATTGAAGGAAGCATGGAACCGGCGCTGTGATTTTCAGAATGTCCTCCAGCGGAACGTCACCCCAACTCTCAGCACTGCTCCTGAAAAGGTAAATACCTTTGACATTTTCTCCTCAAGCCCTTATGTATTCATTTATTTCTCAAAACCCTGCTTTTAGGGAGAGCGAAGCGTTGTGAGGTTTGTTCTTTCTCCTTCTTAAGCCCGCCTCACCTTTCTTCCAGGTCTCGCGTCGAGCACGTTTCTGCCTCGACCCCAGACCTCAGCGAAGGGCGTCGAAAGCTCAGGGCGCGCTAGTGCAAATCCGGAGTGACTGCAAAGGTGGGATTTGGGGCGTCTGCATAGCGCGTAAGGGGCGGAGCGGGGTTTCCCTGGGGGACTCTTGACTCACCAGCAGGTGGCGGTCTGTCTGCAAGGCGTGCAAGGTTCATCCAGAAAACTTGAACGGAATGTTGATGCCACTGCATGAGAGAGGCACAGCCAAGTCTCCGCGAGCAGAGCCGTGGGCATCCGCGAAAAGGTGGGGGAGAGAACGGAGCGGACTTCCTTGCCGGCGTGACTCAAGGATTCAAACGCCAAGAGCTTCCTTCTGTAAACGCTTCAGGAGGGGTGAGTCCTGAGCAGCGTACAGAAAAGGGAGCGCCGACTTTCTCTTAGGGCATTGCCCGTGGCTTGTATTGACTGGCTTCCCGACCGCCCCCCCCACCCCGCCCCCCGCGCCCGGGGCAAGACATTTCTTAGAAGGGAACTGCCTGAGCGGATACAGGGAGCGTGGGAAAACCCGGGAGGCCGATGCCCGCACGCCGGGCGAGCTGCAGCCGGAGGAGCGTGGGGTCCGTCCCGCCAGATGGCGCTGTCTGGCTTCCTTTCGGCCTCCAGCGCTCGTCCCTAGAGTTTCCCCCGTCGCAGCGGCCGCTCTAGCCGGGCGGGCTCAGGGCTCTGTGGTTCCGGGCGGAAGTGAGGCGCCGAGCGGAACGGCCTCTGGTGACATTTTCTCCGGGCGGCGCGGACGAGTGAAGGGACTTGGTGGTGGAGGCTGCGGAGGTTGTGGGGCTCGCTTTGGCCTCTCCTCCACCCCGGTTGGGGTCCTAACCGCAACCCTCTACTCGTCGCTGGAGCTTGTGCCGAGGAGAGAAGGCGACGGTGGGGCCGTCGCGTTCCGAGTCGCCGCGGCCCGGAGGGACCCGGCCGGGGGGGGCTCGGTGCGTGCCCCGACGGGGCGCGCTCGGAGCGGGCGACGCGGTGCGGGGCCGCTGCGCAGCGCAGGTGAGGCGCGAAGGGGCGCAGGGCCGCGGCCCGGCTCCGGGCCGAGCCGTGGGACCCGGGCTGCTTCCCGGGGAAGCGGGGGTCAGGTTCAGAGGGACGGGGTGCGGGCCGCGGGCGAGGCTTCTGCGGCGTTTAGGGCCCCGGGGTCGTGACGGGCAGGGCTGTCGGGCGCCGGGTCTTCGAGCCCCGAGCCCGGCGGGAGGCGCGGCCCGGGTAGCGGCCGACTGGAGGGACGAAAACAGCCCGACCGCTAGCTCACCGGCTCGCCGGTGACCCTCGCGTCCTCCGGGCCCGGCGGGCCGAACCCTTCTCCCCGCTTCCCTGCCCCCGGTGGATTCCTTTCCCTGGCGGCTGGAGGTGTCGCAGCCCGTGGGCCGCGCGCGAGGGGTGGGGAGCGGCTTCGCGGCCCCGGAGTTGTCTTTCGCGCAACTTTCCGGGGCCCCGGGTGGCCGGGCGTAGCGGCCGCGGCGGCTTTGCCAACTCTGCTGGCCTCGCGAGCCGGGAATCTGGCGCCGACACCTGCTCGGACTCCTCTGAGAGCCCGGGCGGCCGCCCCAGCACCGCGGCTGTTAAGGCCTGGGAGGAGGGAGGAAGGCTCGCTCCGGCTTGGCGCCGCCTGCGTTTTCGGACGCTTCCACTACCTTCCTCGGTCGGCAGACGCTCGCCTGGTCAGTGGGAGGGATGTGTCAGTCTCCACAATTGACCTCTTTCTGGCGAATTTGTCAACTGTGTTTAGAAAAACCTGACGAGGATGTAACCTGACGAGCCTCAACTTCGTCATCATCATCTTTCTCTTTTCCTCAGTGGTACTTCGTACTTTGTACTTTATTTTCTCGTAGCACCGATTTCAGTGTTTTGTTGGGGCGGCAACTCCCCACAGAACCTCAGCCCGTCATCCATTCTCCCTTTTAAATCGTCCTCTCTGCTGTCACAGAATAGATGCTCACGGGTTGAAGGAATGAACGTCTGTACCTGTTCCAGATTGAACCGCTTGAGCAGTTTGTGCTGGATGTGCTTTTGGTTTCTCGCCTGAGCTTCAGCTTTCTGAGTCCTTCCACCCAGTAGGATGCAAAACCCACTGATGATGCTTTGTCAAGGTTGGGCCTTTTCATTACAAATACATCTGGCAGGTTTGCTTAGGCTCTTGTGTAGTGTCGTGTGTTAACAGTTTGAAATTACTCTCTTTCTTCTCCTGGGATATTTTAAGGAGGGAGGCTATTAACTTTCTAATGTGGTTTTGCTGACCCTGGCAATCTGGATCCTTTCAGTAAGAACATTGCCTTTTAACAAGCATTTTTAGAGGCCTACAGTTGTTACCTGATGTCCTGAGGAGTGACAGCGTTGATCTTTTTTAGTAGGAAGTGTAATATTTTTGTCTAATAGTCTGGGTAATACAATACTTACTTGAGTGCTTTATGCACAGTAAATATAAAATTAGGAATTAAATTTGAATTCAGGAAACAAGATGAAATTTGCTGTGATGACCTATATGCTACTTTATGAAGAGCTTTAGTGAAATTTCATGCAGTTTCATAAAATGAGAAATAAAGACATTTCTAAATCTTATTCCTTCAGAGTGCTTTTCAGTACCACTGTAATCTTGAGATGTGAAACCGTACGTTTTTCATAATGTTAACAAAGAGGTAAACTTCAAAACAGAAAATAGGAAAGGAGAAGCTTCAAGGTAATTACACCTGAAGTGTCAGCTAAATATGATTTCTTAATGGGAAAGTTTTATGACATTTGTGAAAAATAGGATGGACTAGATTTTGGAACTGGAAACTTTCTCTATTGTTAGCTTCATATTAAGCTCACAATGTTACATTACTGACTAATTCAGTTTGTATTACTCTTAAATTCATTTATGAAAGAGTGTCATAAATGCTCTTTGTTGTATAGTTTGCATGATGAAAGATAGATTTACCTTTAGATTCTAATTTAATGAGGTTCTGAGAGAACTGAGTACTCAATGTTTGTTCTTCAAAGGTTCTGTTTCATATGTGACATTACCCTTAGTGTATGACTAGTAACTTCTAGGGGGTTGTGTAATTACTCATTATTCAAGGGGTGGTTTTGCTGGGATCATCAGTCTTATGGTTTTATTTTGATGTGTGCATGAATAAAGTTGACATATGGGCACTTAGAATGTTTTCTTTCTTTTGAAAGTTTGGAAGTGATATATGTATGCGTACACACAGACACACGGACACACACGCGCACACACACACACGGGCTTCCCTGGTGGCTCAGTTAGTAAAGAATGCGCCTGCAATGTAAGAGACCTGGGTTTGATCCCTGGGTTGGGAAGATCCCCTGGAGAAGGGCACGGCAACCCACTCCAGTAGTCTTGACTGGAAAATCCCCATGGACAGAGGAGCCTGATGACTATAGTCCATGAGATCACCAAGAGTCCGACATGACTAGGCGGCTGAGCACGCACGCACGCACGCACGCACGCATGCACGCACACTGGAGACGGACACCCTGTGTTTAACTCTGATAAACCATCTTAGACCTTCCTGATTTTCTTGCAGGTAACTGGCACCATGAAAACAGTTTATATTCATATTTACTGAATTGGCAGCAATTGAGAAAATCTATAAAAGGTGAAAAATGTTGTACTATTAATGTGTTTTCTTTTGAACCACACTGATTTCGGTATTCTGTAATTATTTTTATTAGGGCCAAATAAACTTTGCTGTGTAAGTAAAAATGAAATAGACATTGATAATTGAGTAAAAAGTTATGAGACTACAGAAGAGGGGAAGAGCCATTGTGAAAACAGAGACCAGACATTCCGATGGGACTTCTTCATTCTCCCAGCGCGAATTTATTGGTCGCTTGCCGTGCGCCAGTAGTGCTCTAGTTGCTGGTGCTCTCTAGTGGTGAGTGTGACTGGCAGGCCTTGATGCTAAAGAAACTTAATTTTTTTTCTTTTCCTAAGCTTACACTGCTGCTCTCAGTGTTGTACCTTCTGTAAATTTGGTCAAATGTGTAGTGATATGTATCCATCCTTATGGTGTTACAGGGTACTTTCACTACCCTAAAAATGCTCTTGTCTGTCCATCTCTCTATCCCACCCCACCTCCAGCAATGACTGGCCATCACTGATCTTTTTATTGTCACCACTGTTTTACATTTTCCATAATGTCATATAGTTGGAATCATACAGTATGTGGGCTGGCTTTTCAGATTGGCTTTTACTTAATAATACATATTTAAGCTTCCTCTGTGTCTCTTCATGGCATAATATTTAGGTTGGTGCAAAAGTAATTGTGGTTTTGCATTGTTGAACTTTGGTATTTGATACTGGAATACGTTCTTAAATAAATGTGGTTATATTATACATCATTTTTAAAATTTCACTTATTTGTTTATTTGGCTGTGCCAGGTCTGGTGTGTATGTGTCATCTGGTTCCCAGGGATTGAACCCCAGCCCCTGCAGTGGGAGCTGGGGAGTCTTAGCCGCTGGAACCGCCAGGGAAGTTCTGTTACACATCATTTTAATGGCATTTTTCACTTTGTTTTTTTACTAATGACTTATTACTTGCTATTTACTTTGTATTTATTTTAGACCGTGGAAATGATGTTAGACAAAAAGCAAATTAGAGCGATTTGTTTATTCAAGTTCAAAATGGGTCGTAAAGCAGTGGAGACAACTTGCAACATCAACAATGCATTTAGCCCAGGACCTGCTAACGTGATGGTTCAAGAAGTTTGCAAAGGAGATGGGAGCCTTGAAGATGAGGATGTGGTGGCCATCCAAAGTTGACAGTGACCAATTGAGAGCAGTCATCAAAGTTCATCCTTTTACAACTACATGCTGCTGCTGCTAAGTCGCTGTAGTCGTGGCCCCACTCTGTGCGACCCCATAGACGGCAGCCCACCAGGCTCCACCGTCCCTGGGATTCTCCAGGCAAGAACACTGGAATGGGTTGCCATTTCCTCCTTCTCCATGAGAAATTGCCAAAGAACTCAGTATCAACCATTCTGTGGTCATTCGGCATTTGAAGCAAATTGGGAAGGTGAAAAACCTCGATAGGTGGGTGCCTCGTGATCTGACTGAAAGGCAAAAAAATCGTTGTTTGGAAGAGTCATCTGCTCTTAAGCTGTGCAACAGCTATGAACCATTTTTTGATCATATTGTGGTGTGTTATGAAAAGTGGATTTTATATAACAACTGGCAACAGCCAGCTCAATGGTTGAACTGAGAAGAAGCTCCAAAGCATTTCCTAAAGCCCACCTTGCACCAAAAAAAAGTCGTGGTCACTGTTTGGTGGTCTTCTGCTGGTCTGATCCACTATAGCTTTCTCAGTCCTGGCGAAACTGTTACATTTGAGAAGTATGCTCAGCAAATTGATGAGATGCACTGAAAACTGTGCCTGCAGCCAGCATTGGTCAGCTTCACAACAGTGCCCGACTGTGTGTCGCAGAACCAGTGCTTCAGAAGTTGAACAAACTGGGCTACAAAGTTTTGCCTCATATGCCATATTCACCTGACCTCTTGCCAACCGATTACCACTTCTTCAAGCATCTAGACAACTTTTTGCAGGGAAAATGCTTCCACAACCAGCAGGAGGCAGAAAATGCTTTCCAATAGTTGGAATACTGAAGCATGGATTTTTAGACTGTAGGGACAAACTGATTTGTTGGCAAAAATGTGTTGATTGTAATGGTTTCCAGTTGATTAATAAAAATGTGTATGAGCCTAGTTATAATGATTTAAAATTTACTGTATGAAACCACAATTACTTTTGTACAAACCTAATCATTTCTTTATAGTGTTGAATACTATACTTTTGTCTGAATCTACCACCTGAAGGTTGGTAGGTTGAAGAAACTTACAGATTTAAACTTGGAACTGGAAATAGATTTCCAGGTGGACATTCTAGGCTAGGGAACAGCCTAAGCAAAGATGTGAATATCAGTGATTTTGGATGGTGTGGCCAGTGCCTTGAGTTTACAGAGGGATAGATGTAAGCTCAGTGGGGTATCAAATCAAATTATCAAATTTTCAATCAAATTGATATTTATCTTTAGTTGTCAAATTCCAGTCTTAAATGTGGTTGGTGTCATGAAATTTTCTAAATCCTTTTATCTTTCATTGAAACTGCTTACCTTACTCTTCAGAACTCATGATTGAACTTAGGGAAGTAAACAGTGTTTTCTGCTTCTGTGTGGGCAGTTTCTTTTGGCAGAAGTGAGATTGATGTCAGTTTTCACATACGGCTTACAGGTCCTTGTGGTAAAAGAAAGGGACAAGGTGAAACTAAAACTACCTTGCTTGTTTTACTCTCCTGTATTTCTAAACTGCCAGGAGAGAGAATATGTGTTACATATGTTGTACACATTTATCATAGCATTTTAATAGAAGTGAATAATAGTAAATATGATTTTAAAATAGTTTGCAATGTGTGTTACTTATTGAACTGTGTATGTGATTTAGTGTTGTGTTAATGTCTGTTGTACAGCAAAGTGATTCAGCTGTGTACAGGTATATGTGTGTGTGTGTGTGTGTGTGTGTATATACATTCTTTTTATATTACTTTCCACAATGATTTGTCACAGGATGTCCACTGTGGTTCCCTGGGCCATCCAGCAGGACCTCACTGTTCATCCATTCCGTATACGCTAGCTTGTATTGCATAACCCCACTTTCTCTCCATTGCCCCACTTGTCTTGCTCCTGGCAACCACAAGTCTATTATCCGTTAATAGAGTTTAAGTTTTGTTTCTATTCTCTTTCATGTCTTTATTCAAAATAGATACCTCATACCTCTTTGCTCAGATTCTGTCACTTGAAATAGCCAATAGATAGATGAGTTATTATGAGTCCTGAGTTATTAATTTGACTTTATTTACTTTAAAACTACTTGGATGAGTATTTTCTAGTTGTGCTGTGTGCTTAGTTGCTCGGCCGTGTCCAACTTTTTGCGACCCTATGGACTGTAGCCCGCCAGGTTCCTCTGTCCACGGGGATTCTCCAGGCAAGAATACTGAAGTGGGTTGCCATGCCCTCCTCCAGGGGATCTTCCCAACCCAGGGATTGAACCCAGGTCTCCCACATTGCACGTGAAGATTAATCAAAAGTAGAAATCTGTCTGCAGAACTTAATTTGAGGGTGGGTAGTTATAGCTGGTTAAACTAAAAACCCATTTTCTGAGCACTCAGGCACCAGGTGGAGATGGGCACAAAAATAAAAGAAATTTATGTGGAAGGAACTCAACTCTAGGGAACCAGATGATTTCTGTTTCTTTCCTGCTCTAAAATGTGGAGAAGAAAAGCAGGCTGTAGGAGAAAAAAAGTATTGGATAACCAAACTAGTGTATGGAGTTAGCCTTTTCATTTATAAAATAATTTTAAATCAGATATTGGAAAATGATTTTTTTCTTAAATGGGTCTGTAAGAGTAAAAAAAAAGATTGGAGATTTGAATGTTCTTTTTTGTACTGCCAGTTCGTGTACCAAATACTTTCTTCTCTTCCTGGACTTAAAGTCCATGTATTGGTAAATTTGTTTTGATTGTTCAGAGAGCAACAAAATTAAATGTTAGATCTTGTTTATTTGCAGCAGCCATTCCCAAGAATGTGGATAAACTAGGATTGTGTTTAGGTAAGACAGAAATTCAAGTTTTCATTAGCATGGTTAACATTCAGGAAACCAGATACTGACCAAAGGAATCAGTAGAAGTTATTTTTTGACTGAGTTGTCTGGCTTAAAAAAACAGCTTCTATGATATCCAGAGTCGACGTTTTGTTAGGTGTGTTATAATTAGAGAAAGATATTGTTGAGGATAGGGAAGTTGGGTGTGGACTAAAATTCTAGGAAAACAGGACTGTTTTCCTTTCTGTACTAAGAACAAAAACCTCATGTGGTCAAGAGTTTAAGCAGTATCCTGTCTGCCTTAGTTTTAACCTAGCGTAGAAGCATAGTTTATTCTTAAATCAGCATTATATCATCAAGGGTTTCCCATTATTTATCTCTACTATTTGCTATGAGCCTGAGGGCATGATAGGTTTTTGGCAATATTTAGGGGACCTCCGGTCCCAGCATGTGGCAACCCATCTTTATTTGCACCCTCTTCTGAGGGAAATAGAAAATGGCCAGAGCAGAAATCCTGGAGGAAATCTAGAACCTGTGCTTTAAAATCATTCTTGATTTACACTGATAGTGCTTATGAGTACTTAGAGGGTCTGTCATTAGCGCTGGTGCGTTCTTTGCATTTGATAACTTCCTTGGCTTCTTTCTTGATGCTAGTTTATTCACAGCCCTGGTTCTGGGCCAGATACATGTCAGTGGTGGTAGTATCCGCAACATGAAGTGATTTGAGCAGCCATTATCACTCGGGGCCTATTTATAGTGCTTATATCAGTGGAGAAGAGGTTGGCTGGCAAGCAAGTAAAGCTGCTCTCTTCCCCTGGTTGCAGTCTCATAATTTATTTTTCAGTTCCGAGTAGGCCAGATCATTCAGCTGCATTAATTTTTAGTGTTCCTTTCACTCTAGCCCTTTTGCACTCTAGTGTGTTTTAGTCACATTCACTCTTGAAGGAAAAAACAAATAACTTATCACACTGAAAAATAGCAGTACTTCTTGATAGCATCTGCTATTCAGTGTTCAGATTTCTCCTATCTCATAAGTGTGTTTTTACAGTTATTCAGATTGAGTCCAGTAGGTCTCTGCATTGTTTTGTAATCCATAGGTGCCACCCTCGCTTCCGCCCCATTTTTTTTTTCCTGGACAATTATCTGTTGAAGAAACAGAAGCCCTCCCACAATGTGAATTTCCAGTTAACGTTGCTGTGTTGGTATGCCAGTCTCCTGTGCTTCTTGTTAATTAGGTTCAAAGGTTGAGCAGATTTGGTTTCTGTAATATATTATCTCTTTTCTCATTTTTTCTATTTTTTCTCTGAGGGGTCAAAAATATTTTATAGGTGATGCTGCATACTTGCATCAGGAGGCGCTTAATGTTTGGGTCTCTGCAGTGTTAGCAGCTGATAATGCTCATTGCCCATTACTTACTCATAGTTCTTTACTCTGAATGCCTTACATCATCCCCAGTTCTGAGTCTTTTATACTCGGTCTTGCTTATAGTCATAGCTTCTTCAAACTTTTTCTTTTGAGAGCTGAGGGAAAGGAAGAGATGAGTTGCTGTGCAGAAAAGGGTTGTTTCCACTGTATTGTGATTCTGTAGATGTTTTTATTTCAGTCTTGATCTTTCTTTAAATGAATGCATATGTTTGTTTAGTTTGGCTCTGCCGGGGCTCTGTTGCTGTGTGAGCTTCTCTGTAGTTGCCGAGAGCGGGAGCTGCTCTCTGGTTGCAGTGCGCAGACTCACGGCCGTGGCTTTTCTTGCTGCAAAGCATGGTCTCTGGGGCATGATGGCTTCAGCAGTCGCGACATGTGGGCTCAGCAGTTGAGGTAACCGGACTCTAGAGCGCAGGCTCAGCAGCTGTGACATGTGGGTTTAGTTGCTGTGCAGCATGTGGGACCCTCCTGGACCAGAGATCGAACTAGTGTTTCCTTCGTTGGCAGTTTGGATTCTTTACCACTGAGCTGTGAAGGAACCCCAATCTTGAGTTTTGATTTCTGCATTGTCCACATTATCTATGCTATAGCTTCTCAGTGGAAAAGCTTACCCCAAATCCTGACAAATAATTGAAAGAAGTCCTTCGAAACCAAAATTTATTCTGAGATATTGGTACTTAAGAATACTGTTGTCATTAGAGTATGTTAGTATTTATGTATATAAAATAGAAAGGAGATTAATTTTTCTATTTTAAATGATTTGGGAACATCACTGTTGTAGTAGAATGTCTTCTAAGAACTGAATATCTGGAGAGGGGGTTTCATTTAGATTTTTAGTAAACTATTTTTTACGTTGTTTGCGTTATGTGGCTTAAGATGCTTAGTGTCATGGTGTCTGGTTTTGCATCCTTATAAATATACAGTCACTTTATATAGTGTTCTAAATGTAAGGGAGCAGCTATACTAGACTTTTAGCAGGTGTGTCTGTTTTGTGTATTTTATCTGGAAAGATAAAAGGAGAATTACTCTATTAGAAATCATGCTGATTCTATGTAATGGAATATATATATATATTAAACTTTTCTATTTTATTTTATTTTTAATTACTTTTTTGGCTGTGCCATGCAGTATGTGTAATCTTTACTGCCTGACCGGGGATCAAACCCGTGCCCCTTGCAGTGGAAACACGGAGTCTTAACCGTTGTACCACCAGGGAAGTCCATGTGATGGCATATGTTTTTACATACAAGTCACTAGTACTGCTAAGCAGACACAGTATTTCATTAGTTGTCTTGGTGATTATTTTTAAGTGATTCAGTTCATCAATTCAACCAGTATTTGTTAAATATTATGTTAGGAACTGTGGGGAACTGAGGGTGATTAACATAATCTCTGTTTTCAAAGAAGATTGTAATATAATGGGGCTGGGGAGGAGGATAAAACATCGATACAAATACGTTGTATCTTTAATTGCTTTGTCATAATGTATTATTTCCCTTCTCCCCACTTATAAGGTAAATACTTGATTTCTTGGGGTTAAATGTTCTTGGTCATTATGTATGTGTGTGGAGGAGGAGGTGGTTTGCTTTAAAATATCATCCTCTTACAGCAGAATATTTGTGTGTCATGGTTAGAAAAATCAGTTAATATTTGTTAGATGACAGTTTTTTTTAAAATAATTGCTAGTATTGTGATTCTCTCTCACCATTAGATTTTCACAATATCTGTTCTGATATCCAACTTGTATAACACTGTAGAATCAGTTTTTGTGACAGTCTTTCTGTGACAGTTGCCCATCCCAGCCAGAAGTAAGCACACAATACAGTTTGAAAGCCCTGCCTCAATCTGGTTTTATCTTAACAGATTGCAGTGCTCTCTCTGGTCCCAGTCTCCTGTTCTTGTTTATTGGGGGTAAAAGAAAAGAATAAAAAATAAAATTAAAAAACAAAACAAAACAAGGGCTCAGTGGTAAAGAATCTGCCAGCCAATATACAGTCACTTTATATAGTGTTCTAAATGTAAGGAAGCAGCTTTACTAGGCTGTTTGCAGTTGGGTCTGTTTTGTCTATTTTATCTGGAAAGATAAAATGAAAATTACTCTATTAGAAATAATGCTGATTCTATGTAAATTTTTTTTAAACTTCTCTTTTATTTTTAATTTATTTTTTGGCTGCGCCATGCAGCATGTGGAATCTTACTACCCTGACCAGGAATCAGACCCATGCCCCTTTTAGTGGAAGCATGGAGTCTTAACCACTTGACGGGAGACACAGATTTGTTCCGTGGTCTGGGAAGCTCCCACATGCAACTAAAACCAAAAGCCTGTGATCCACAGCTGCTGAGCCTGTGTTCTAAAGCCCAGGAGCCACAGCTACTGAGCCCAAGGGCCCTAGAGCCCTTGCTCTGCACCAAGAGAAATGACTGCAGTGAGAAGCCCCCGCACGGCAACGAGAGAGTGGTCCCTGCTTCTGCAACTGGAGAAAAGCACACACAGCAGCAAAGCCTTGCCAGCACAGACGCAAGTAAAGTAAAATAAAACCCAAAGCAGGCAAAGCTTCAGAACACGCCAGGCACTTTGAAAAGTTTCTAGGTATAGAGTAGGCGAAGTTTGACAAAGACCCAAGAGTGGTTTTAAAGACACGTGACTGATTTGTCAAGTTTTTTTTTTTTTAAACCTCGATTCCAGTTACATATTAGGGAAGTTACTACTACTTAAAAAATGAGTTAGAAGGAGATGCACGCTATAATCTTTCATATCATTACTGTCTTGAAAGGAGGAAATTCTGTTATCTTAGAGTTAGCTACATTCTTATTGGTGGTCACATGACTTTTAAGTCTCATCTATGTAAGAACTAAATATTTTTAACAAAAATATAGAAACAGTCCAATTGCTTTGATTTTTTAGTGCTAGGAAAGTGCATCATTTTTGAATCATAAATTCGGTAATAAAAGTGTGTAGTTGAATATTTAAACTGTAAGTCATCTAATAGTATTTAGATTTTCAAGCTAAGCCTATTTTTAAAAAAGAACTTTAAAAAATGTTTTTAGGGACTTCCCTGGTGCTCCAGTGGTTAGGACTCAGTGCTTTCACTGCCATGACCCTGCCTTCAATTTCTGATCAGGCAGTGCGGCCAGATAAAAAATAAAAATTTGTTTAGACTAGATTGCAATGAAACTAAACTGCATCTCCTTGGCTTAATAGCTCCTTTTCTCTCCTTTATTGGCATAGTTTTTACTTTAATAGATAAACCATTTGGCCTTCCTTGGGCATAATGCTAAATAAGTACAGTGGGTAAAAAACTGTACCATTTTCTTCACATATGAAGATAACAAAAAAAATGGTGGTTGTGTGGTTTCTATAAAATGAATCAAAATGATGGATATTTTGTTTTTAGGGAAGGCTATCAAAGGAGCAGTCTTGTTTACCTTCTTAAGTGTAAAATGTAGATATATCTTGTTATGCAAAAGATGGATTCTAATATATTTGTGGGAAAAACAGATTATGAAGTGGCTTGGTGTGTTTTGGACGGCTGAGCCACACCGCGAGTAGGGTCCTAGTTGCCTCATCAGCGACAGAAACTGTGCCTCCTGCAGTGGAAGCAGAGCCCTAACCCTGGACTGCCAAAGAATTCCTGGTGTGTGTCCTTTAAATATTACTAGCTTGTAGTAATTGAGTAATAGATCTAAGCAAGGATATGGCATGTATTTGCATATCTGGTGGCTACTTTCTGGGAAAAAAAATTAATTTCTAAAGCCTTATACCAAAAAAAAGCGCCTTGTATCATTAGTACATATATTTGAAAGACACGTGCTATGCCGTCGATCTATTTGTAGTTAAAAGTCAGTGCTGAATTAACTGCACAGCAGCAGTTTGTCCTTAAGAATTTTAAACGGTTCATACATTATTAACAAATATGTGAGATTTTAAAATGCTAATTTAAAAAATGAAGATGTCTTTAAGATGCTATTTTAATAAAACATTTTATCTTAAAATGATATGGAACTTCTTATCCACATGGCCTAGCAAAATGTCTTTTTTAAAATAAATAACTGATTATATGTTTAAGAACAAGGCTTCTTTGGCAGTCCAGTGGTTAAGACAATTTGCTTCCACTCTGGGGGACATGGTTTGATCCCTGGTCAGGGAACTGAAATCCTGCATGCTGCAAGGCCAAAAACAAACAGACAAAAATAATATGTTCAAGAGATATTATATGCTTACTACACATTGGGTATTTTTCTAGTGGTTTGGTTATAATAATGAGACAAAATCTTTGCCTTCTTGTATCTTACAGTCTACGAAGCATACAGGCAATAAACTAGACATATAGATAAGCAAGATAATTTTAGGCACTTAAAAAGAGAATAATGGGCTAGGGGTGAGAGGATGCGTTTAATGCATTCAGGGAAAGCCTTTTTTAATGTGAATTTAAATTGAAATGTGAATAATTGCAAATACATGAAATATTAGAGCCAATCTCAAAAAGAGCTGGGGGAGTTCTTTCCTGGCAATTTGAACAGCAAGTACAAAATACCCTGAAGATGTGTTGAAGAATTTGGAGCCTAAAGAGACAGAAATGATGCTGACGTGAAGTTTGAGCAATACATAACCTTGTAAGCTAAAAAAAAAAGGTTTTTAATTTTATTCTAATTGTAAGGAAATTTATATAAAGAAACTGCCCACAATTTCTAAGCAAGTAGCAGTCTTGTTTGCCCTCTCCAGTGTAAAATGTCGATGTGCCTTGCTTTATGCAGGTGATATATTCTTGTATATTTGTGGACAAAACTAAATTTTAGCACTAGGTTCCCCACAAATGTGTGTGCGTGATGGGTGGTCTTTTTGGCTGCCCAGAAGCAGGTCATCTACAGATGGTTTAGCAACAAAAACCAAATTTTGAATATGAGACTTCAGATATATTACAAAAACTTGTTTTAAAAGGAATCTGTATTAAAACTTCATCTTTTAAATGTAACCTACTTAATCTTTTGTAAATACTCAGGTGTTCAGAATTTTTTTATTTTGGTTAAAGGAGACTACTTGTGTAGCATGATTTAGTCTTAGGTTGAGAAGCAGGTTGGAAATTCAGAAACTGTTCTAAATATATCTGTCTAAATATATCTAAATATAACTTGGCCATTGACCTACATATTCTTTTCTTAGAAATGAGGATTATACATTTCAGGTTAACTGTGAACAGTAATTAATAAAAATAATTAAAATGTTCTGAAACCCTAGATATAATTGTTTAGATAAGTTGTCAGTGTGGAAAGATCACTTGTTCTGTGTATCTTTTAAAATTACAGCTTTTATAAAAGCCTACAAATAGGCAGTAAAACATTTATGAATTTCTTTTTTTATATATATTTGTTATTAATGGAGTCCTGTGACTCAAAGTACTATCATATTCACTGATATGGTTTTCTAAAACTGTCTGATTATTCAGGCATCAAGCATTTGCTAAGGGATATCAGTATCCTCTTAAAATATGTAAGGTTTTTGAGTTTGGTGAGCAAGTCAGAAAGTATACTACTACAGTTATATCAATGGAAAGTCTATGATTGAAAAGATTTCGTTGGGAAGGAATCTGTGTTCTTGAGATTAGAGCTGAAAGCAGTTCTTTGTTGCAGAAAGAATATCAATAGAATATTTATGAAGTAACTACCAGTTTGTTTTTAAAAATCATTAGTGGCTGAATGAAATATTATTTTAGGGAGTTTTTCAAATGAAATTTCCCATATCTTAAAAAAAAAAATTCCTTGAAACTTTTTGAAAACATCAAGAGGTCTCAGCTAATTCATGGTTGAGTATTTTATGTTGTGGCTAAAACTGACCAGCAGCACTCGCAGTGCCGCTTGGAGGTGTTGGTTTTCTGATGCTGAGAGCACAGGCCAGAGTAACACAGTCTGTGCTCATGTTCCCTTTCCGTGAAGTCTGTAGCCACTGATTGCAGTGGTGTTCTATGTGCCATGACCCTAGTTTCTGTGGAGATGTTTATGCAGAAGAGGACTGTAACGTGTGTGTGTCACCGTGCGGATTTTTTTAAAAGCAAAAGTGAGCTCTGATAGGTTCATTTAACTGTAATAAGTCCACTGTACAGTTGGCCTGGTTGAGTCTGGGAGCTCATTTGATATCATCTGGGCACTATTTTTCTTTCTCACTGTTTCCTGCTGTTCTTTGTGGGCTTCATTTCCAGCCAGGCATTCCTCTCATAAGAACAGTTGGCCCTCCTAGCAGCTCTAAGCCCACAAATTTCCCTCAGCATTAATTAAAAAAATTAATAGACTATTTTTAGAGCAGTTTTATGTTTGTGGAAAAGTTTAGCAGAAAATACAGAGAGTTCCTTCATGCCCCCCTCCTCCAGTTTCCCATGTTATTAACACTTTGCATTAGTTTGATGTTTATTGTTTATTACAATTGATGAGCTAACACTGACACGTTATTAAAGTTCACATTTATATTAAAGCTTACTCTGTGTTGAAAAAGAGACACTCTGTTGAATAACACAATATAACAGTTCTCTGGGTTTTGACAAATGCCTGTCCATCATTACTGTGCTTAGTTGCTCAGTCCTGTCTAACTCTTTGTGACCCCATGGACTATAGCCCTCCAGACTCCACTGTCTGTGGGTATTCTCCAGGCAAGAATACTGGATTGGGTTGCCATGTATTCAGGGGATCTTCCCAACCCAGGGGTTGAACCCAGGTCTCCCCCATTGCAGGCAGATTCTTTACCAGCTGTGCTACCAGGGATTCTATAATTTCACTGCCCTGAAGATCTCTCCTTATTAATTCCCCCACCTTCTCCACTACCCTCTGGTAACTTCTGATTTTTTGACACGCTTCATTTTCTTGTGCTCCCAAATCACTGCAAATGGTAAATGCATCCAAAACTAAAAACTGCATCCATGAAATTAAAAGATGCTTACTCCTTGGAAGAAAACCTAGACCAACCTTGACAACATATTATTTTTTTTTTTAATTTTACTTTATTTTACTTTACAATACTGTATTGGTTTTGCCATACATCAGCATGAATCCGCCACAGGTGTACATGAGTTCCCAATCCTGAACCCCCCTCCCACCTCCCTCCCCATACCATCTCTCTGGGTTATCCCTGTGCACCAGCCCCAAGCATCCTGTATCCTGCATCAAACCTAGACTGGCGATTCATTTCTTACGTGATATTATACATGTTTCAATGCCATTCTCCCAAATCATCCCACCCTCTCCCTCTAGACAGCATATTAAAAAGCACAGACATTACTTTGCCAACAAAGGTCCATCTGGTCAAAGCTATGGTTTTTCCAGTAGTCATGTATGGATGTGAGAGTTGGACCATAAAGAAGTCTGAGCGCCAAAGAATTGATGCTTTTGAACTGTGGTGTTGGAGAAGACTCTTGAGAGTCCCTTGAACTGCAAGGAGATCCAACCAGTCCATCCTAAAGGAAATCAGTCCTGAATATTCTTTGGAAGGACTGATGCTGAAGCTGAAACACCAATACTGGCCACCCGATGAGAAGAACTGACTCATTGGAAAAGACCCTGATGCTGGGAAAGATTGAAGGCAGGAGGAGAAGGGGACAACAGAGGATAAGATGGTTAGATGACAACACCAACTCGATGGACATGAGTTTGAGCAAGCTTCGGGAGTTGGTGATGGACAAGGAAGCCTGGCATATTGCAGTCCATGGGGTTGCAAAGAGTCGGATACGACTGAGCAACTGTACTTTCTGAACACTTTAAATACATCATTCCATTTCCTTTTGTCTTGTAGAGTTTCTGTTGAGAAATCAGCTGATAGCCTGATGGGAATTCCCTTGTAGATTATTTGTTGTTTTTGCCCTTGTTGCTTTTAATGTTTTATCTCTGTCTGGAGAAGGAGATGGCAGCCCACTCCAGTACTCTTGGCTAGAAAATCCCATGGACAGAGGAGCCTGGTAGGCTACTCTCCGTGGTGTCACAAAGAGTCGGACACGACTGAGCGACTCCACTTTCTTTCTTTCTTTTAATTTTTGTCAGTTTGATTACTATGTGTCTCAGTATTCCTCCTTGGGTTTCTCCTGCCTGGGAAGGGATTTCTGTGCTTCCTGGACTTGGTTGACTATTTCTTTTCCCATGTTAGGGACGTTTTCAGCTCTTACCTCTTCAAATATTTTCTCAGGTCCTTTCTCTCTCTCTCCTCCTTTTATGCTGTGCTAAGTCGCTCAGTCCTTTGGGATCTCTTTGGGATCCTATGGACTGTAGCCGGCTAGGCTCCTCTGTCCATGGGGATTCTCCAGGCAAGAATACTGGAGTGGGTTACTATGCCCTCCTCCAGGGGATCTTCCCAACCCAGGGATTGAACCGAGGTCTCTCATGTTGCAGGCAGATTCTTTACCATCTGAGCCACCAGGAAAGCCCAAGAATACTGAAGTAGGTAGTCTATCCCTTCTCCAGGGGATCTTCCCGACCCAGGAACCGAACCAGGGTCTCCTGCATTGCAGGAGGATTGTTTACCAGCTGAGCTTCAGGGAAGCTGCCTTCTCCTTCTGGGACCTCTATAATGTGAATGTTAGTGTCTTTGTCTCCGAGGACTCAGGCTGTGCTTATCTCTTCTCATCTTTTTTCCATATTCTGTTTTGTGGCAGTGATTTCCACCATTCTCTCCTCCTGGTCAGTTATCCATTCTTCTGCATCAGTTATTCTGCTGTCAATTCCTTCTAGTGTAGTATTTATCTCTGTTCATTTGTTCTTTAGTTCTTCTAGGTGTTCGGTAAACATTTCTTGCATTTTTCTCAATCTTAGACTTCATTCTTTTCCTGAGATCCTGTATCATTATTCTGAATTCTTTTTCTGGAAGGTTGCCTATTTCCACTTCATTTAGTTGTTTTTCTGGGGTTTTTATCTTGTCCCTTCATCTGGGACATAAGTTTCTGCTTTTTCATGCTGAGTAACTTTCTGTATTATGACTTTTGTTCTAGTTGTAGGATTTTGGTTTTTACTTCCTCTGTCTGCTCCTTGATGGTTGAGGCTAAGAGGCTTGTGTAAGCTTCTCTGGTGGGAGGGAATAGTGCTGGGAAAACTGGGTCTTGCTCTGGTTGACAGGGCCTTTCTCAATAAAGCTTTAATCCGATTATCTGTCAATGGATGGGGTTTCACTCCTTCCCTGGTAGTTTTTTGGCCTGAGGCAACCCAGCCCTGTGGGCTTTGTGCTCAGGTTAATGGCAGTCTTCAAGAGGGTTTATGCCAAGGGGGACCTTCCCAAACTGCTGCTGCCAATGCTGCTGTCCCTGTGGTGAGCCCCTCCTGACCCACACCTCCACAGGAGGCTCTCCAACACTAGCAGGTAGTTTTGGTTCAGTCTTCTGGGGGTCATTGCTCCTTTCCTCTGGGTCTTGGCAAAACAAAAAAGGTTTTGTTTGTATCCTGCAAGACTGGAGTCTCCGTTTCCCCCAGTCCTGTGGAAGTCTTGTAATCAAATTCCACTGGCCTTCAAGGTGCAGATTCCCTGGGGATTCCCAGTCCCCTTGTCACATCCCCAGACTAGGAAGCCTGAAGTGGGATTCAGAACCTTTCCAACAGTGGGAGAACTTCTTTGGTATATATATTTTTTCCAATTTGTGGGTCACCCACCTGGCGGGAGTGGGATTTGAGTTTATCATGATTGTGCCCCTCCTCCTGTCTCACTGCAGCCTCGACTTTGTTTTTGGACATGGGATATCTTTTATTTGGTAAAGTCCAGTGTCT
This sequence comes from Capra hircus, assembly GCF_001704415.2. Taxonomy (NCBI): domain Eukaryota; kingdom Metazoa; phylum Chordata; class Mammalia; order Artiodactyla; family Bovidae; genus Capra; species Capra hircus. The sequence goes on from NC_030831.1 coordinate 46,183,420, forward strand.
TGATGGTTGTTCAACAACTAGTTGTGATTTTGGTGCTCTTGCAGGAGGAAATGAGCACTCTCCCTTCTACTCTGCCATCTTGAACCTCACAATTTTTTTAAAAGACTGTAGAATCTCTTTTGTGTTCACTGTTTTCTTCCTAGGTGAGCTGATACATTCAGCTATCACCTCTGCTTATAGTGATAATGTCCTGTTGTATTTCTGTTTTTTTTTTTCCTTTGAGACTTGTGTTCCTATGAACATTATCTAACTCAAATCATAGTTGACTTTTTTGTCCTTTTACTTTTCTTATAGACTGCATCTTAGTTTGGATGGTTACCCTGTACCCAATTGTATATGCCATTAACCAACCCAAGGAGTGTAGTGTTCTGTGTATGTCTTATGGGTTGAGTTTGTTAATAATGTTAAAAAGTCTATATTATTGTTGTTTTCCTGTCTAGTTTTATCCATTTAGAATGAGAATTGACATCTGCAACTATTAGTGTTATCTCCTTTCTATTGGGTTGGTGCCAACGTAATTATAGTTTCAGACTGTGAATTTTAGGCCATTGTAACTGGCTCAAACACTTATTTATTAATCAAGGTAGGAACGATTACAGTCAACACATTTTTGCCAATGAGAAATGTTTATTTATTCCTGTAGCGTAAAAACTGTGTTTCAGGATTCAGTGAACTCTTGGAAAGCATTTTCTGCCCTCTGCTGGCTTTGGACAGAGAAGGCAATGGCACCCCACTCCAGTACTCTTGCCTGGAAAATCCCATGGATGGAGGAACCTGGAAGGCTGCAGTCCATGGGGTCACTGAGGGTCGGACACGACTTCACTTTCACTGTCACTTTTCACTTTCATGCATTGGAGAAGGAAATGGCAACCCACTCCAGTGTTCTTGCCTGGAGAATCCCAGGGACGGGGGAGCCTGGTGGGCTGCCGTCTATGGGGTCAGAGTCGGACACGACTGAAGTGGACTTAGCAGCAGCAGCAGCAGCAGAGCAGCAGCAGCAGCTGGCTTTGGAAGCATTTTCCCTGCAAAAAAGTTGTCGAGATGCTTGAAGAAGTGGTAGTTGGTTGGTGAGAGGTCAAGTGAATGTGGTGGATGAGGCAAAACTTCATAGCCTAATTCGTTCAACTTTTGACTTATTTTGTGTGACCTGTGGTCATGTGTTGTCATGGAGAAAAACTGGGCTCTTTCTGTTGACCAATGCTGGCTACAGATGGTGTGGATTTTGGTGCATCTCATTGATTTACTGGGCATACTTCTCAGATGTAATGGTTTCCCTGGGATTGAGAAAGCTATAGTGGATCAGACCAGCAGCAGACCACCAATGACCCTGAACTTTTTTTGGTGCAAGTTTGGCTTTGGGAAATGTTTTGAAGCTGCTTCTCGGTCCAAGCATTGGGGTGGTCTGTTGTATAAAATCCACTTTGGCAACTTCTCGTGTAGTTGTAAGAGGATTAGCTTCAACGATTGCTCTCAGTTGGTCATTGTCAACTTCTGATGGCTGGCCACTGTGCTCCTCATCTTCAAGACTCCTGTCTCCTTTGCAAAACTTCTTGAACCACCACTGCATTGTATGTTCTTTAGCAGTTCCTAGGCTAAATACATTGTTGTTAATGAGAGTTGTCTCCATTGCTTTACGACCCATCTGAACTCGAATAAGAAAATCACTCTAATTTGCTTTTTGTCTAATGTCATTTACAGTCTAAAATAATTACAAAATAAACAACAATAGGTCATTAGCAAAAAAACATAAGGCGAGAAATGTGTATTACAATTATGGATAACATAACCACGTTTATTTAAGAAAGTATTCCAGTATCAAATGACAAAGTTCAGTAATGCAAAAACCGCAGTTACTTTTGCAACAACGTCATATTCTGTTAGTTTTTGCTTTATGTAGTTTGAACCTTTGTTAAGTGCGCATATTTATAAGTAATGTATACATTTGTGGTTTTTATGTTTTCCTGATACTTCTTTTGTATCATTATGAAGTGTCCCTCTTTGTCTCTAGCAATATTTCTTAAATTTAATTTTGTCTGATATTGATATGTGTTAGATTTCCTGTTTTCTCCTTGCTAGTGTATCTTTTTCCACTCTTTTTTAAAAATTAGTCTATTATTCTTTTTAATCTAAGATATGTCTCTTGAAAACTACATACAGTTAGATCTTTTTTATCCAGTCTGACAAACTCAGCTTGTTGATTGGAGTGTTCAGGGCATTTATATTTAATGTGACCATTAATATGGTTAGACATACTGTTACCATTTTGTTACTTATGTTTTAATGGCTTGTTTTTTGTGTGTTGTTGATCTTCTGTATTTACTTTTACTGCTTCTTTTGGAGGTAGGGGTTGTTTTTCAACTATAGTTTTGGAGTTATTTTCCTAGTGGCTACGCTGGGAATTCATCTTTATCTTCATTTACCACATTCTTCTACTTCAGATTAATACTTATATACAAGAAAATACAGAAAACAGTTCTCCAGTATGGGAGAGCTCTGTCTTTTCCCTCCTTTTATGCTATTATTTTTATACATATAACATCTGTGTGTATTATAAACCTAGCAATACAGTGTTACAATCAGTCATTTGTACAATCTTGTATTTTTAAAAAGATTTTCTTATGCACACATGTTGGTATTCTTGATGTTGTCCCATAAATTTCTAAGGCTTTTTTCATTGTTCTTTAATTTTTTAATTCTTCAGATTGTATACTTTCTACTGAGCTCTTATTATGTTCCCTTATTTTTTCTTCCATCTTGAATTGGCTGTTGTGAATTTTTCCTTTCAGATGGGCAAAATGTCCATTTATTCTTCTTTTATTGATTTGTATCTTTTAATTGAGGTTCTTTACTTGTGGAATCATTGTTACCACATGTTCCTGTAAAATAGTCTGTGGCTTTGCTGGGCCTTCGTCGCTGTGAGCAGGCTTTCTTGAGTTGCAGCTCTCTCTTTGGGGGCTGTTCGTGGTTGCAGTGCTTGGCTCATTGCAGCGACTTATATTGTTATGGAGCTTGGGCTCTGGGCGCGTGGGCTTCAGTAGTTGTGGCACGTGGGCTTAGTTGCCTTGAAACGTGGGGTTTTTCCAGACCAGGATTTGAACCCGTGTCTCCTGCATTGGCAGGTGAATTCTTAACCACTGAACCACCAGGGAAGCCCACTTTCCTGTAATTTTTAAAGCATATTTTTCTTCAGTTCTTTGAACATATTTCAAATAACTCTTTTGAAGTCTTTGTCTGCTAAGCCCAACATCTGAGGAAACTCATTTTTCTAGTGCCCCTTTTTTTTTTTTGGGCCACACCTTGCGGCGTGCAGGATCTCAGTTCCCCAGCCAGGGATCCAGCCTGAGCCCCTGGCAGTAAAAGTGCCAAGTCCCGACCACTGGACCACCAGGGAATTCCCTCTAGTGACTTTTTATCTCCTGTGAATAGAGCACATTTCCTGCTTCTTTGGAAGTCTCTTTTTTGTTGAAAACTGGACATTTTAGATAATATTTTAGCAACTTTGGATTGTGATCATTTTTCCCTTTGAAAACGTGGCTCTTTATTCCTTTAGCTAACTGGGTAAATTTGTGAAATGTGTCTCTCGTCTGTGCTTTTTCTTTTCTTCCTGTTTAAAATTTTAAGCCTGGTTGCTCGTATCCTTTCTAGTGTAGCTTATTGGCCAGTCAGTGCTTGGACAAAAAGTTGTGCTCAAACACCTCATTGCAGGAAGGATTTTTGTTCTTTGTTGATGGACCTGTATGTGGATGGGGGAACCCATTTTAAAGTTCAGCCCATTTTCAAGTCTGCTGAGGTTTTACTTTCTGTTGGACCCTTTGGCGTCTCCTCTGCATTACTACACAGCCTCAGCCAAGAATATGCTGAACCTCATTTGTGACTACATCCCTAGGTTAGTAGAACCTATGACTGCCCTGATTTCTTGCTGCTGAGATCGCCGTTGGACCTACAGTGCCCCGGCATCCACTCCAAACTGAATGAGGCCCCTTTGTTAGTGCCAACTGGCAGGTCCTCAGGGCATGCCCCCTATCTATAAGGCAGAACCTACTGAGCTAGAGGTAGGGGGAAAACAGGAGCAGCCTCAGGCAAGACAGATTTTCACTATTCTTAATCAGAATTTTGCAGGTCTTCAAGCATCAGCACTTGTGTTTGTGTATGCTTTTGACTGATTTCCAGAGCACTGAAATTGGCTGCTTCTGTCAATTTTGTCTTGCCTTATAGTTTCATTTTGTGGAGAAGATTTGCTGACCCCCCCTCACTTGCCCATGGGCTTCCCTTATAACTCAGTTGGTCTCCATGCAGGAGACCCTGTTCAGTTCCTGGGCCGGGAAGATCCCCTGGAGAAGGGAAAGGCTACCCACTCCAGTATTCTGGCCTGGAGAATTCTCCATGTATAGTCCATGGGGTCGCAAAGAGTCGAAGATGACTCAGCAACTTTCATTTTTGCTTGCCCACAGCCAGAGGTCTTGCCCTGTTGATACTTAGGAACCCTGTGTACTCAATCCATCACATCTGTCTCACTCAGAAGTAACAACTGACTTGACTTTTTTTTTTTTTTTTTGGACTTGACATTTTGGTAACCATTTCCTTGCTTCTTAAAACACAACTAGGTGCTTCCCTGGTAGCTCAGTGGTAAAGAATCAGTCTGCCAATGCAGGATGCAGGTTCTATCCCTGGCTTGGGAAGATCCCCTGGAGAAGGAAATGGCTATCCCCTCCACTATTCCTGCCTGGAAAATCCCATGATCAGAGGTGCCTGGCAGGCTACAGTCCATAGAGTTGTACAAAAGTCTGACATGACCGAGTGACTAAACAGCAACATCTGCACATCTATTTATCCATGTATGATGTGTCTTTTCAGTTTGTCCAGTTTTGCACTTTATAAACATGGGATTATAGTGTAGGGTTTGTTTGCTTGTTTCATTTTTTTTGTTTGTTTCAGTTCAATCAGTCATGTCCAACTCTTTGCTAACCCATGGACTGTAGAATACCAGGCTTCATTATCTCCCGAAGTTTGCTCAGACTCATGTCCATTGAGTCAGAGATGAGTCATCTGCTCATCTCATCCTCTGTTGCCCCTTCTCCTCCTGGCCTCAGGTCTTTCCCAATATCAGAGTCTTTTCCAACAAGTTGGCTCTTCACATCAGGTGGTCAAAGCATTGGAGTTTCAGCTTCAGCATCAGTGCTTCCAAGGAATATTTAGGACTGATTTCCTTTAGGATTGATTGGTTTGATCTTGCAGTCCAAGGGACTGTCAAGAATCTTATGCACCACGGTATGAAAGAATCAATTCTTCAGTGCTCAGCCATCTTTATGGTCCAACTCTGACATCCATACATGACTACTGGAAAAACCATAGCTTTGACTATATGTACCTTTGTTTGCAGAGTGATATCTCTGCTTTTTAATATTGTGTCTAGATTAGTCATAGCTTTTCTTCTAAGGAGCAAGTGTCTTTTTCGTGGCTGTAGTCACCATTTCCAGTGATTTTGGAACCCAAGAAAATAAAATCTACTTTTTCCAGTTTTTCCCCATCTATTTGTCATGAAGTGATGGGACCAGATGCCATGATCTTAGTGTTTTGAATGTTGAATTTTCAGCCAGCTTTTTCATTCTCCTCTGACCTTCTTCGAGAGTTTCTTTAGTTCCTCTTCACTTTCTGCCATTAAAATGGTATCATCTAGTGTCTGAGGTTATTGATATTTCTCCTGGCAGTCTTGATTCCAGCTTATGTTTCATTCAGCCTGGCATTTCACATGATGTACTTGGCATAGACGTTAAATAAGGAGGGTGACAATATACAGCCTTGATGCACTCATTTCCCAATTTTGAACCAGTCTGTTCTAATGTCCAGTTCTAACTGTTTCTTCCTGACTTGTGTACAGGTTTCTCAGGAGGCAGATAAGGTGATCTGATATTCCCATCTCTTGAAAGAATTTTACACAGTTTGTTGTGATCTACACAGTCAAAGGCTTTAGTGCAGTCAGTGAAGCAGAAGTAGATGTTTTTCTGGAATTTCTTTGTTTTTTTTATGATTCAGCTGATGTTGACAATTTGATCTCTGGTTCCTCTGCCTTTTTAAAATCCAGTTTGACTATATGGAAGTTCTTGATTCATGTACTGCTGAAGCTTAGGTTAAAGGGTTTTGAGCATTACCTTGCTAGCATGTGAATGAGTGCAATTGTGCAGTAGTTTGAACATTCTTTGACATTGCCCTTTTTTGGGATTGGAATGAAAACTAACCTTTTCCAGTCCTGTGGCCACTGCTGAGTTTTCCAAATTCAGTGGCGTATTGAGTGCAGCACTTTCACAGCATCATCTTTTAGTATTTGAAATAGCTGAACTGCAATTCCATCACCTCCACTAGGTTTATTTGTAATAATGCTTCCTAAGGCCCAGTTGACTTGACACTCCATGATATCTGGCTCTAGGTGAGTGACCACAGCATCATGGTTATCTGGATCATTAAGACCTTTTTTGTAGTTCTTCTTGCCACCTCTTCTTAATCTTTTCTGCTTCTGTTAGGTCCTTACTGTTACTGTCCTTTTTTGTGCCCATCTTTGCCTCAAATGTTCCCTTGGTATCTCTAGTTTTCTTGAAGAGATCTCTTCTTTCCCATTCTATTAATTTTCCGTTGTTCACTTAAGAAGGCTTTCTTATCTCTCCTTGCTCTTCTTTAGACTGCGTTCAGCCTATCTTTCCCTTTCTCCTTTGCCTTTCGCTTCTCTTCTTTTCTCCTCTTCCTTGTAAGTCCTCTTCATCAGCCACTTTGCCTTTTTTGCATTTCTTTTCTTCTTGGGGATGGTTTTGGTCACTCCCTCCTGTACAGTGTTATCAACCTCTCTGTCCATAGTTCTTCAGGTACTCCATCAGATATAATCCTTTGAGTCTATTTGTCACTTCCACTGTATAATCATAAATGATTTGATTTAGGTCATACCTGAATGGCCTGGTGGTTTTCCCTACTTTATTAAATTTAAATCTGAATTTTGTGATAAGGAGTTCATGATCTGAGCCACAGTCAGCTCCAGGTCTTATTTTTGCTGACTGTATAAAGCTTTTCCATCTTTGGCTGCAAAGAATATAATCATCTGATCTCAGTATTGACCATCTGGTGATGTCTGTTTGTAGAGTCGTTTCTAGTGTTGTTGGAAGAGCATGTTTGCTATGACCAGTGCGTTCTCTTGGCAAAATTCTGTTAGCCTTTGCCTTGCTTCATTTTGTACTCCAAGGCCAAACTTACCTGCTACTCCAGGTATCTCTTTACTTCCTACTTTTGCATTCTCATCCCCTGTGATGAAAAGGACATCTCTTTGGTGTTAGTTCTAGAAGGTCTTGTAGGTTTTCATGGAACCGTTAATTTCATCTTCTCTGGCATCAATGGTTGGGACATAGAGTTGGATTACTGTGATGTTGAATGCTTTGCCTTGGAAATGAACCAAAAATTCTGTCATTTTTGATATTGCAGCCAAGTACTGCATTTTGGACTGTTTTGTTGACTGAGAGCTACTCCATTTCTTCTAAGGGTTTCTTGCCTACAGTAATAGATATAATGGTCTTCTAAATTAAATTTGCCCATTCCTGTCCATTTCACTGATTCCTAAAATGTCGATGTTCACTCTTGCCATCTCCTGTTTGACCAGTTCCAATTTACCTTGATTCATGGACCTAACTTGTGGCTTGTGGCTCAGCTGGTAGAGAATCCGCCAGCAATGTGGGAGACCTGGGGTCAATCCCTGGGTTGGAAAGATCCCCTGGAGAAGGGAAAGGCTACCCACTCCAGTATTCTGGCTTGGAGAATTCATGAACTATATATAGTCCATGGGGTCGCAATGAGTTGGACATGACTGAGCGAATTTCAGTTAACCTAACCTAACTAATGGACCTAACATTCCAGGTTCCTATGCAGTATTATTCTTCACAGCATCGAACTTTACTTACAAGTGGCCATAGTTTCTGCTTTGGCTCAGCCTCTTCATTCTTTCTGGAGCTATTTCTCTGCTCTTCTCCAGTAGCATATTGGATACCTAGTGACCTGGGGGGCTCTTCTTCCAGTGTCATGTCTTTTTGCCTTTTCATACTGTTCATGATAGAAACCGTGGCTTCTCTTGTGGAACTCTGGCTCTAGGAGTGAGGGCCCTCTACCTTCTGATACTAGTAGAAATCTGGCTTTCCCTGGAGGGGAAGGCACTGCTTCACCTTGTAAGGGGTGGCTGTGTTTTTTCTCCTTCAGCCCTTATCCTCTGGTCTGGAGGAGGGTAAATGATCTACTGTTCCTCTTTGCCACTTTTCACATGGATTTTCTCTTTCATTTATCCCTATACTGCGGTGTTCTTTTAGCCACTGACCCCTTTATATTGAAATGATTTTTGTTCCTTGATTAGTGTCATTTTGTCTATTATTACTTTTGTCTTAATTCTTGGCCACTTCAGTATATGCATGGATGACTGTTCTGACATTACCCACTCAGTTCCCATAATGTTTGTCTTCTACCCTAATTCAGCCACTTAGCCATAATTATCCATAGTCATACTATATGACCTGTGCTTCTTGAACTGTTGTGTTTTTATTCCCATTCCATCATCAGTGGATTTGGGGGTAAAATATTCAAAATCAGATACTAGAAAATTAAAATGCTGTCTGTTTGTCATGACAATATCAAATTGCTATAAGTCTCTGATCAGTTATTCGTAATTTCTACAGTTCCCTCATTGCAGACAGTCATTCAGGGATAGCACTTTGAGTAGCACTGTTGCAGGATAGTGAGGTGTGAGAGGATGGTTACGTCCCAGGTCTCATGTGAGTCCCTGGGTTGGCCGCCAAGTGTGGGTTCTTGGCTTTGATGCAGGAAATAATTCAAGAGTGAGCCATAGTAAAGAGAAGATTTATGAGTGTGGGCCATCTCAGAAGGCAAGAGAGGCAGGCACCAGCGTATGGGGTTGTAAGTTTTTATAGGGGTGGGTAATTTCGTAGGCTTATGAGTGGGAAGAGTATTGTAGCCATTTTGGGGAAGGGGTGGGCATTTGCAGGAATTGGGCACTGCCTACGTTTTGACCTTCTGTGGTAAGCCTTGGAACTGTCATGGTGCCTGTGGGTGTGTCATTTGTCGTGCTGATGTGTTACAGTGAGTGTATACTGAGGGTTCAGCTTTCCTGGTGACTTAGTGGTAAAGAGTCCACCCGACAATGCAGGAGTTGTGGGTTCGATCCCTGGGTCATGAAGATCCCTTGGAGAAGGAAATGGCAACCCACTCCAGTATTTCTGCCTGGGCAATCCCCACAGACAGAGGAGCCTGGGCAGGCTGCAGCCGTGTGTGCGCTCGGTTGTGTCCTACTCTTTGCAACCCCATGAACTGTAGCCTGCCAGACTCCTCTGTCTGTGGAATTTTCCAGGCAGAAATACTGGAGTGGGTTACCATTTCCTACTCCAGGAGATCTTCCTAACTCAGGGATCAAACTCACCTCTCTTGTGTCCCCTGCATTGGCAAACAGATTCTTTACAGCTGTGCCACCAAGTCTTGGACCTAGTTAGTTCTAATCAGTTTATGTCATGTTCTTGGTCTGTGCCGTTGTCTTAAAGTTGCTCAGTCGTGTTTGACTCTTTGCGACCCCATGGACTATGTAGTCCATGGAATTCTCCAGGCCAGAATACTGGAGTGGGTAGCCTTTCCCTTCTCCAGGGGATCTTCCCAACCCAGGGATCGAACCTAGGTCTCCTGCATTGCAGGTGGATTCTTTACCAGCTGAGCCACTATCTCAGCACTGTTTTAGGTCTTGTTGCATGCATGCATGCTAAGTCGCTTCAGTCGTGTCCGACTCTGTGCGACCCTATGGACAGCAGCCCGCCAGGCTCCTCTGTCCACAAGATTCTCTAGGCAAGAATGCTGGAGTGGGTTGCCATTTCCTTCTCCAATCTCACAACCCTTCTGTAATCTCAATTTCATTCAGTGTTTTTGGACTAACACCTTCCATCTTTCCAGTTCAGTGTATACCGTTACTCCAGTGGGATGTCCATTCTATAGGTTCACTGCATTTTCACTGCCCTATACCTTCTTAATGTTAGAACAGTAAAATCATAACATTATACACAGTCTTGCCTTTTGTTTTTGTTTTTACAGTCTTGCTTTTTTCTTGAGTTGTTTTACTTGCTTGGTGAAAGTACAGTTCTGGTTAAATCCAACTTCTCCCTCTGCATTTAGACTTACACAGTTGAACTTGAAAGGAGAAGACACATCCATGTGTACCTTGGAACTTTTGTGGTGCTTTAAATTCCTGGTTTCAGCCCGTGCAGTGGGTCCTTATTGTCTGGAGATCATATGCTGTGCTCCCCTAGTTTCTGGACTCTCTCACCGCTGTTTCACCCCAGTCCTGTGCCAGCCTCCCCACCACCTTGTTTCATCCTTACTAACCACCTTGTTTTCGACTTCCTAGGGAAATTTGCAGTCAGAAGAAAACTTCCACAAATTCCCATTATGTTTGTCTTTGAGCCATGCAAGACTAGAATGACACCTTTTGTTTTGATCATAATTTTTGCCTTGTGTTCTCTTTTGCCTGTTAATCATAGGAACAGTCAGCTGGTGGGGGTGGTTATTTAATTTGCCGTTAATATATGGGGGATGGACATTAAACAGTGACACAGTTAACTACAGTTAAGCAAAGTGTCCTGAAGAATGATAGGTATATAATATGTGTATGTACCAGGGATCTTATTAGTCTGTAAGGTGCCCATGGCTATTTCTAAGGAAGCAGTATTTATTCTGATAAGGTGAAAAAGTACCCAGCAAGAGGTAAGGCACAGAACGAGTGGGAAAGGCCAGTGATCTAAAAGAAGCTGATTCTGTGACGTTCTTTCTAGGCTGAAGAGACCGAGGCTGTGAGTGGCCCAAGATGAAACTGGAGATATGAATAGAGGTTTTTTTTTGTCTTTTTGACAGAGGGTTTGAGTAGGGAACAATCACATTTTAGCTTGTTTGTGTTAATGGTTTCTAGAAAATAAGTATTGTGAACTCTCTTTCACGCTATGTAAATCATTGTACTTAGCAGTTTTATTTTGTCAGATTTTCCGTAGCATATGTTAAACCCTTTTCCATTTTTCACAAACCCCCAGACCTGCTTTCTTTTTCACCTTGTATTATACTTTTTGAGGTCTGTTACGATACAGACTCCCTCCAGATTTTCCTAGTAGCCTCATTTACTTGTTTTTTTTTTTTTTTAAAGATCTGTTTATTTCTGGCTGTGATGGGTCTTCGTTGCTGTGCGAGGGCTTTCTCTTGTTGCCGTGAGCAGCGGGGCTACTCCAGCGTGCGGGCTTCTTCTGGCGGTGGCTCCTCTTGCTGTGGAACGTGGGCCCTAGATCGTGTGGGCTTTAGTAGTCTCACCTCTCGGGCTCCAGAGCACTGACCCCATAGTTGTGGCACGTGGGGTTAGTTGCTCTGCGGCGTGTGGGATCCTCGCGGACCAGGGATCAAACCGGTGTCCCTTGCATTGGCCGGTGGACTCCTAACCACCAGCCTACCAGGGAAGCCCCTTGTTCACTCTGATGCTTAACACTTCACGTCTCCTCAGAGCAGACCTTTCCATGGTTTACCTTTTCCACCTGTCCTCATCTTCTGTTGTCTTAGTTTCTTAATTAGTACGGGACTAATAACATGCTGCATTTTCGTTGTCCAAAATTGACAGCTAGGTTTTGAAATTGCATACAAGTCTTTTAAAGGGGGAGAGAAAAGCATCAGCAAAGCTCAAGTTGCCTTTAACTTCTCTCTTCTCTTGGTCATCTCTCCCTCCTTCCCACCCCATCTTGCCACCCCAACCTTACGGTATATTTTTAACATATTTATAGAAAGTATGTGAAATATAAAAAAAATTAAAACTTTCCCATATAAGCATGTCAGATTTGCCTTGTATAGATACTGTTCTGCCTGCTGTATGAAGAAGAGGTTGGTGGGTAGGAGCAAGACTGAATACAGAGTCAAGAGTTGATTGTCAGTCATCCCATTGAAAAATAAATGGTAGTGGTTGTGTTTAGAGTGGTTAACAGTGGAGACAGAGAGTGGTGGACAAACTAGTAAACTAGGATGTAGGGTTGGTAGAAATTAGTGAGTGATGGGATGCAGTGAATAAAGGAGAAGGCACTGTCGAAGATAACCCTCAGGTTTTTGACATAAGCAGCTAAGATAGTAGTAATGCTGTTGACTGAGCTGGGGAAAGCTAGAGAAGGAGCAGAGTAGGGTAGTAAAAAGATGGATGACGGTGAATTGATTCTCTTTGTGAATCTAAATGATGTCAAGTGGATGCTTGAGAAGACTGGAATAGAGTTCAGAGAAAGTCTAAGATGGAAAAACAAAATTATGAGTATAGGGTTGGTAGTGGAAACTGAGTGGAGGGTAGCTCACTTTGATGGCAGGAAGAAGACCTAGCCGTGGGCTAATGACTGTAGGATTCGGTAGAGGAAGTTAATCGTACAAAGCAGGCCAAGAAAGAGCAGCCAGAAGTAAAACAGGGAGGCCTGAAGGCCAAAGAAGGACAGTTTCAGAAGAGAGTGGTGAGGTGTAGAATGCTTAGACATTAGGTTAGATCTGTCTGTCGGATTCAGAGATATGGGGGTCATTAATGTTCTTGGGAAGAACTGTTACTGGTTTGATAGAAGCAGATGTCAGGTGAGATTTGGTTGGAGAGGGAATGTGAGAGGTAAGAAAATAGAGGAAGAAGTTTGGACAGCTCTGTTAATAGTTGGATGTGAAAGAAGAGAAGAGTCCCTGGAAGAGGAGATGGGAGATGTGAGGTTGAAGTGATAGGCAGAAGTAGATTATTTTTTTAGTGAATGAATGAACAGATGGTCTAGTTGAGTGTGAGAGGTTGATGAGTGCCAAGGAATAATCATAATGTAAGGTTCTAGAGAGATAAGAGGGGATAGGTTTTAATAACATACTCAGTGTATACATATATACGTATACACAGAAAGGGATTGATTGCCTTTAGATTGGAGGGACAAATAGCAAGGGGGGTGGGAATGCTATTCTAATACGATAAATGCTAATTGTTGTGGATTTCACACTTGAATGTAGATTCACTGAAAAACCCTCTCAACATTAAACTAGAGGGTTGAGAGTCTTTTATCTCAAAGATGCAGCTCCCATTTGATAATTTTATCATTTCTAATGCCAGCTACATTTGACTACCTCTACCAGGGAAATCCCACATTTTTCCCCCTGATTGAAAACCATATATGCAGTAAATAATCTGGGAGGATTAATATGTGCATATGACATCTTTTCCCCTGGTGTTTTGGATACTTCATCTTTATTCCATTGCAGAGAATATTGTTAGAGTTTTTATTTCTACTTTGTTTTACTTTTTGCCATGGGGAGAACTTCTAATAGAATTAACTGACTAAATTTGACTTAAATAGTAATTGGTGTCCTGAGCAGAAAAAACATAAGTCCTTTTTTCCTTCAGAAGACTTTTCAGTAGACTTTTATGTTAGAATGGAGTTTTGAGTAGAGTTGCATGTGATACAGAATTCAAGAGGTACAAAATTCTTGTACAGTAAAAAGTCTTTGACTCCTGTGTCTCAATCACTCTCTTTCCTTGCCAGAGCAGCTGGTATTACTCTCTTCTTTACAATCCTTCCAGAGATTTGTGCGTGTATAGACAAACTCATATAATTTCGTTCATTTTACACTAATGGTATAATGTATCTTTTTTGTTCATTTAATGTTATGTATTAAATGCTCCATATTAGTATATAGAGAATTTTTTTATTCTTTATGGCCACATTGTATGGTCATACCATGATGTCCTATTTATGGTTGATGCCAGTGTTTGTGATTAATATGGACATATTTAAGTGGTTTTGCCTGCAATACTGGTTGCTTTTTTGAGAAACAGAAGGCACTGTAAATCTCAATACTTACAATTGAAGGAACTTGAAAGGTTGATGTGTCATATTGAAAGACATTGATAATTGTTATGTTTTCTTACAAGGAAAAACAGTCTATATTTATTTGTGCTATCCACATAATTTATTTACTTGAAGAAGCAAGAGTTTTAAAGATCATTTGAACAGATTTATTTTTCATTTTAGTGTCTTTTCTGGTATTTAAGAAGACTCATTCTAGAGTATATAACTTCATTCTATGCAGAAGAGTCAACTCTCATGTTTATTCAGTTAGAAAACCTTGTTTTATTCCTCTACACGAGGATATTGCATATCTGTAAATATTTTCTTTTCATTTTCTCTTTTCTGTCAGCATGCTTCATTTCTTGATTTAACTTTTACTCCCTCTGTTGGCTTTCAGTGGTGTTACATTCCTTTTGGAGTGGTGTTTGCAATGACGTTTATGCTGTTTTTCTTTTAGCTCAAAAATTAATAATGATACAAATATATTTATACTTTTTTTGTGTGTTTTTTGGTTGTGGCATGTGGGATCTTGGTTCCCCAGTAAGGGATCGAACCCAGGCCCTCTGTAGTGGAAATGTGTGGAGTCTTAACCACTGAACTGCCAGGGAAGTCCCCTGGGATTTTTAATTTATAAGTGTTTCCAGTGGTCATGAATGTTCTGATTTTCATGAATGTGTCAGGGACTTCATCAGAATGCCTGTTTTCCTTATTTTCGTGGCTGAGCTGGGTCTTCGTTGCTGCGCGGGCTTTCTCTAGCTGTGCGAGCTGGGGCTGCTCTAGTTGCCGTGCGTAGGCTTCTCGTCGTGGTGGCTTCTCTTGTTGCAGAGCGTGGGCTCCAGGGCCTGTGGTCTCCAGAAGTTGTGGTGCGAGGGCTCAGTAGTTGCAGCTCCTGCGCTCTAGAGCCCAGGCTCAGCAGTTGTGGTGCGAGGGCTTAGTTACTCCGTGGCGTGTGGGACCTTCCTGGATCGGGAGGTGAGCCCGTGTCTCCTGTAATGGTAGGTGGATTCTTTACCAGGGAAGCTGCAGAATGCCCGTCTTGTCAGCAGCTAAGAACAGGACCTGAGGGGGGAGAAAATAACAGATACGTAGAGCATTTATGTTTATATGTTTATAGTAAGCAAAAAGACTTGTCATATTAGATCAATGAAAGGATTTTTCAGTTATCCTCCAGTTGCTGTCTACCACATAGTGAACTCGCAAGGAACTCCATGGAATGATGTAATGGAGATGATTATTGTACCTTTACTAACACCGTGCAGCTTAATGTTTGTGTCTGTCTGTGACTTGTGGGACATTATGATGATTGCCTTCTTTAACATCAGTTGTTCAGGGTGACATACTTACTTGCCTTACATGTTGTTAGCATTCTCTTAAAAACTACCAGTTAATGAACTTCGTGCTGTATTGGTCACAACTTTTGTGGTTAAAGATTAAGTCCTGTTTCTCTTATGAGTAAGTGGAGTTGTAGCACACACAGTGGGGGAAAGATATTAGGTTCTAGAGTTAGCATAGGAGGTGGATAGTGCGTGTGTAGGGTGTTTTCTTTTAAACCCTTTAAGTCATTCTTAAAATAGAGAGTATTAGGTTTTCTGGGTTCACAAAGTAGTTTATCTGTATTTAGTGGCTATTGTTTATGAAACAAAACATATGTTTAAACACTAGACTCATATTCAGCATGATGAAAGGTTTATGGGAAATAGGAAGAACAGATGAAACAACAGATTCAGGTTTTTTGGCTTAATGCCTGTCTAGAGTAGCTCCTATTGAGCAAAATGGCAGGCAGCTTTGATCACATAATTACTTCTGTTGTTCACTTGTCAAATGCATGTAATTGATGGGTTTTTTCCTTGAACAAAGTTGTGCATTTGATATCACTCCCCTGTAGCTCACTCCCTTGCTTCTTTTCTTTGAAGATTTGAACATAAAAGTAATCATTCCAGTTAACTTGTTCTAGATCAGTTTTTTGAAGCATTTATATTAGAGTTAAAAATGTGTGCTACCTATATCAGAGTTTTGAGGATCCTTTTCTCGAACACTTTAAATAAAGTTTTAACATTGAGAATACTTGTTTGGTTGCTTTCTGGCCTTGCAAGTTGAGTAATAGAAGATTAATATTGTGCCATTTTTAGTAGCCATGTATGCCAGTATTTGGTTGCATTAAGTCCT
The DNA here is from genome assembly GCF_001704415.2 of Capra hircus. Classification (NCBI taxonomy): domain Eukaryota; kingdom Metazoa; phylum Chordata; class Mammalia; order Artiodactyla; family Bovidae; genus Capra; species Capra hircus. The sequence goes on from NC_030831.1 coordinate 46,199,478, forward strand.
TTGACTTGTTCAAGCAATTAATAGATACATATATTTTAGAGGCCCATATGATGGCTACTTTTACTATCCACTTAGAAAGGTAGGAATGTTGTGTTGATTCAGTGACCTGCCGTTTCTGTTTATTGATCTTTGTGTGTTTTTGTACAGGTTGGTTTCCTGTTACATCTTTGACATAGTTTCCTAGACTGCTCCATGAATTAACTCGAAAATCTGAAATGAAGATGGAGGAGGCAGTGGGAAAAGTTGAAGAACTCATTGAGTCTGAAGTGCCACCAAAAACATCTGAACAAGAGACAGCTAAGGAGGAAGATGGATCTGTGGAACTGGAATCTCAGGTTCCAAAAGATGGTGTGGTAGATTCTACAGTTCTTTCTTCAATGCCCTGCTTGTTGATGGAACTGAGAAGGGACTCTTCCGAGTCTCAGTTAGCATCCACAGAGAGTGACAAGCCGACAACTGGCCGAGTTTATGAGAGTGATTCCTCTAACCACTGCATGCTTTCCCCTTCCTCTAGCGGCCACCTGGCCGACTCAGATACATTGTCTTCTGCAGAGGAAAATGAACCGTCCCAGGCAGAAACAGCGGCAGAAGGAGACCCTTCTGGAGTGTCTGGTGCCGCAGTTGGGCGGAAGTCTCGCCGGTCACGATCCGAAAGTGAAACATCCACCATGGCTGCCAAGAAAAACCGGCAATCCAGTGATAAACAGAACGGCCGAGTTGCCAAGGTTAAAGGTCATCGGAGCCAAAAGCACAAGGAGAGAATCAGGCTACTGAGGCAGAAACGGGAGGCTGCTGCACGGAAGAAATATAACCTGTTACAGGACAGTAGCACCAGTGATAGTGACCTGACTTGTGACTCAAGCACGAGCTCATCAGGTGATGATGAAGAGGTTTCAGGGAGCAGCAAGACAATCACTGCAGAGATACCAGGTAGAGGATGTTTTTTAAACTGACTGTAGAGCACCTCATGGCATTTCTCAGCTCTTGGGCTCAGTTAGATGAGTGACACTTGAAAAAAATCCAGGAGACCTGCAGCTCTATGTAAATTTGAAGACTGCAGTGTATTAACAAGACACGCCAATTAAAAAATCTGTTTTGAGGCTTCTAGTGCACTTTAGCACATCAGCCCGAAAAAAAAAATTTAATGATAGAGACGAGATTATTTTTAAAGAATGGAATTTCTCACAAGTCTCTTTCTCTGTAACCCACTACCTGAACTCCCATCATTGCCTTTCTAGCACTGCTTAGATCTAATACTGACTGTTCAGTGTTATTACCAAGTACATACTCCTCAGGAATAGGCACCTTGCTTTATTATATAGCCACTGCACTCAAGCTGATGGTGTCTGAAATAACATGTTCTATCTTTTGTTAAAGGTTTCTAATAACTGTTCCTGCTAAAACAGTAGTTTTATGCATTCCCCTTCTCCTCCATTCAGTGCATGATTAGCTCGTTGTCACTTGCATTTGAAAAGAATGTTTTTTGAAAAATTTCCCCCTTAACACCCCCAAGTTTAAAAAGTTCAGTAGAAGTCCACTGTTCCAGCTCTCATTGATATGAGTCTGTAATTTATTACATGTTTGACATAATCTGCTTTCTCTATATTACTTCATCTGATACTGTGTACTATGAAGGCAGTCTTGAGATTTCCTAGTGGAAGAAAAATGAGATCTGAACAGTCCTTAGTTGGGTGAATTCTCATTGTTGAAGAGACTTTCGATTAGGAATATTCTGTAAAGTAGTCAGCATGTAATAGATCACGACAGTGTTATTTGTTGCTATGGTAAAGGGGGGGAAGTTTTGGTTTTCAGAGTTTTATGGGTGACTTTTTTTCTCCTAGTTTTTGAAAGGTTTCTGATTCTATACATCAGCATATTGCTGATACATGAAGAATATTTCAATAAAAATCATATTGGTTAATTAAATCTATAACCAAACTTACAGAAACTCAGTAACAAGAATGATTTTATAGGTGTTCAACTTACAATAAAAGTATCATGCATAGAGTGTATTAAATGTGTTCCTAACAGTTGTTGGACATGCTTACTGTTTTAATATCTGTTGAATTCCTTTGGTAGTTCCCTGTGTTATAATTACTGGGAGAGAGGGTTTAATTGAAGCCCATCAGTTGACTGCATGGGAGGAGCAGACACTGGGGTTGTTCTAAGGCAGGTATATTTACAGTTTATATTTAGTGTTTTAAGGAAAGCCTATTAACAACCATACAATTGTTTATGCATTCTTAGGTCCTGTACTAATCTACTAATGATCATAATGGATCTCTTGATACAATGCTTAATTCCACTCACTAAACAGATTTTTATGTAACTGCCCAATGCTTCTTTGTCTTTTTATGGAAACGGAGAAGGTGGGTGAACAAAAATTCTCTTTTAAGATAGACCCCATGGTAGAGGTGGCATGAGAAATACCTTCAAGGACGTTCTCCCTGTTTGGCTTATATAGATTAGGTGTGCTTTGTTCATGTTTTCCAAACCCCTCTGCTAATTGACTACCTTGACCAGTATCTAAAACTTCTAAAATGCCAGTCATCTATTTCTTGTCTATTCTGAATGGTATACCAACCGAAACACCAAAGTAAATTATCTGTATCTATAATTTAGTTTCTGTTTTGAAAATATGTAGAGTAATCATGGAGAACCAAATGGTAGGTAAGCCGCAGGGCCACTATACATGACTATTTGGGCTGCACACCGCATTTCTGAAGGTGCTGTACGCATAAGCAGCTATGAATGGTTTTTCCTAGAATTATGCAAAGTGACAAAGATAGAACAGCTTAAGTTTAAATATTAGGAAGTTCATTTCAACTATCCACATTGTTATCCCTGAAAAAATTTGACATTGATTGGCCTTTTCTGTTGTCATAATTATGTGTACCTTATTTTCTTGAGTCACATTATAACTTTGGGGCAGGAGGGATACACTCTGCCCTAATAGCCAGGCAGTTGCTGAAAAGTTACATAGATTGTAAAGATAGGATAAATTGTGAACTGACTTGAAACATGAGTGCAACACCGTGGACATTCAGGTGAACTTAAACTGGATATGTCTAACAACGAATCTCTTGGGATTTGAAATTTACCTGCAGTGATTTATACAGAATGGAAACCAAGAGGGAGAATAAAAACTGATATTCTTGCTTTACACTTTCATTAAGTTGCAAATAATTTTAGTAGTTCAGAAGTGCTTTATAAACTTTGTTTGGCAGCAGTTTAAACACTGAAGGAATTATGCTAAATGTTGACTTATGCCAAACAATTTTAACAATTAATGCATTTTCTTTTAAAGAGTGGAAATAATGTTGCAAACTTACATAGTGCCTGGTGATGCATAATAATTGAGTTTGATATTTGGACCACAGATGTTTACAAAGTGGTTTAGTTGTCTTAGTTAGCGTTTAGCTGACAGGCAGCTTAGTATCCACACTAGGTCATTCTCTCCTTGAAGTTTTCCAAACTATTGATATATTTCTCTTTTAAGAATCTGGAAGTATATCAAGATAATTCTGACAGTTCTTTCATTTGGGGGACTTAGAGATGAGCAAAAATAGAGTATTTCATAGTGGATATTAATGTGAAAATAGTGTGTGGTGGTTTTGAGTATTCAAGGTTTTTATTGAGTATCTCATTTATAGATCTTTTTATATTATTAATCATTCTTTGCAGTTTTATTATTGGAGTGTTATTTCTTCATGGGTTGTGAGAAACATCAGTTTTTCTGTAAAATCACTTTGAAACTAGATATATAAAGTCTGCTCTTGCAGGGAATTTTTGTTTTTTGTTTTGTTTTGGCTGTGCCACATGGTGTGTGGGATCTTAGTTCCTTGATCAGAGATTGAATGCAAACCCTTGGCATTGAAAGCATGGAGTCCTAACCACTGGATGGCCGTGGAAGTCCCCCAGGGAATTTTTATTTTCGTGAATGTGAATAACGGACATCAGACTTCAATAAAAAAATTCTCTGAACAGAGCAGCTTATGTGCATCATTGAGGGTGGGCAGCAGAGAAAAGTTTTTCCAGTGACATGTTTTTCATGAATATTTAGTGTATAATAAACCTCACGGTAGCTTCATCGTGTGTGTGTGTGCTCAGTTGGTCCCTTGTGTCTGACTCTTTGCGACCCCGTGGACTATAGCCCACCAGACTCTTCTGTCCATGGTGTTTTCCAGGCAAGAATACTGGAGTGGGTTGCCATTTCCTACTCTAGGATATCTTCCCAACCTGGGGATCAAACCCATGTCTTCTGTGTCTCCTACATTGTCAGGCAGATTCTCTACCACTGTGCCACCTGGGAAGCCTGTAGCTTCATCCTGCCTTGTCTATAGTGACCTACTTTTGTGTAGTTTAGTAGTGCACCATGGAAGTGACCACTTGGACGGAGGTTCAAAAATAGTATCCATCTTGGTAGGTAAGGGTCAGTTGGTTTGCATTTAGAAAATCTAATTGGTCTATTTTGGAGAATGTCATGCTGTAGAGGACAGCTAAGATCATCTGAGTCCTTAATCCTTTGTGGTCAGGCTGGAGCAGCTCAGCCCTCCTAAAGCTAGGATCTCAGCATTCACAACTCACCACAATTATTTATACGATGAAATCCCTCACGATTAGCTATCATTTTACCTTACAGTTTTTCCTATGTAGAGACTTATTGTGCCTGATCATTTAATTCTTGGAAATGAAAAAAATTTTTCTTTAAGTAGTAAATCCTTCTTAGAAAAATTTGAAAATAGAAAAATGTGAAGTCTAAGACTAAAATCCTGTTTCTGTTAACATTTAAGAGTATTGCCTTCCATAATTTATGACAGAATTGGTCATACTATGTATACTTTTCTTTCCCTCTAATACTGCATTTTGAGCATTTAACCAAAACACAATAGTCTCCCTAAAACCATGTGTGGATTTTGAATAATTTAACTAACTATAAAATAACTTCCCTAATGTTGGCCCTTTGGGCTGTTTTTAGCTTTTGCTATTATGAAGAAGAGTATGAACACTTTTAAATCTCTCAACACATATTGCCAAACTACTCTTTAAGACTTTATTGAGTTTATTTCATCCAGGAGCTTAAAGTGTTGGTTGCATTATTTTCTCTCTTTTGAGTGTTTATGAAAATGTTGCTGGTTTGATGGAAGAATTATATCTTGGCGTTAATTTGTATTTCTTTGAGCACTATTGAAGTTGAAAAATCATACTGGCCATTTGTGTTCTTTTGGTTAAACAATCTATTCATGTTCTTTGCACATTTTCCTCTTGCTACACTTTTGTTTAAAATTGATTTGTGAGGGTTTGTAACCTACTGAGGGTTGAATTACTTGAAAAATTTTATCATTAATTTAAGCTGTAGGGACTCGCAGTGGAAGATGAGACCCCAAACCCAGGTCGGGAATCCTGTAACCTTTTTCCTATATTGAATATGAGGTGACTGAAAGCCCCATGGCCATAATTTAAAATCTGATTGTATTTTGGCAGCTGTTTAGGACAGTCATTAAATACACTGATAACAAAATACCAAGACTGTGTAATCAGGTGAAAACTGCCTGAAAGCAGTGATTAGTAAATGCAAACAAAGAACGTAGTATCTGTGCAGTTTTCAGTCTGGCTGTGTGTTAGAATCACTTGAGTGGGGAGCACTTAAAACTTACGATGCCCGGGCTCCATTCCAGACTTGTTAAATCAGAATCTGTGGATCTGACCCAGGCATCAGCATTCCGCCCCCCCCCAGCTTTTTGGAAACGTAATTGACATATGACATTGTGTAAACGTAAGGTATATAAAGTCTTGATTTAATAAATGTCAGTTCAGTTCAGTTGCTCAGTCTTGTCCGACTCTTTGTGACCCCATGGACTGCAGCATGCCAGGCTTCCTTGTCCATCACCAGCTCCCTGAGCTTGCTCAGGCTTATGTCCATTGAGTCAGTGATGCCATCCAACCATCTCATTCTCTGTCGTCCCCTTCTCCTAAATGTATGTATTGTGAAATTTATTAGCATAACACACCTCTTACTTTGCATACTTACGATTTATGTATTAGAAAGTTGTCTTCCTTTCAAATATATGATGCAGTATTGTTAACTGTAGTCACTATAGTGTATTAAATCCCTAGAACTTACTCTTCTTATACAACTGGGAGTTCGTCCCCTTTGATCACCTTCAGTCCTTCTTGCTGCCCTCTGTACTCTCTACCAAACTACTCTGTGCTTTTATAGTTTGGTTTTCTTAAGATTCCACATGCAAGTGAGATCATACAATATTTGTCTTTGTCTGACTTATTTCACTTCGCATAAAGGTAGCAGCATTTTTAAGCTCCCTGGTGATGACTTTGGGCAGCCAGACTGAGAACTACTCAGTTAAGCAGTGATATGTGAAGTCTCTCATAGCTAAAAATCATTGTAGTCTGCTTCAGTTAAGTTCTGAACAGTAGAGTCTCATTTTTAAAAATGTTCTTAATTATAAAAACCACAGCACAGTCTTTATTAACAAACGAGCAGTTATAAATTTTTCTCCATTTAAGTGGTTATATTAAAAGCATGCATTGCTTAAATGTGATTTCCTCAATACTACAGTGTCCAGATAATGTTACCTTACATTTAGAAGCTTTCAAATGTTACTGGTGGGTATTCTCTGACAATCTCTAATGTTAAAGCACCGAAATACTATTTTCAGCGTTTTTCCTAATTTATTTCCTTAGGTGAGTGCCCTTAAAAACTTCATGTATGTAAAAGCATAAACTTTGCTTTTGATATGTCTTTCTCAAAGTAGGATATATTTTAGTGTTAAAAGGACATGTGTGTGTTTAAGATGAGAATATGGTCCCTGGTTGGTTTTCTTTTTTTAGATGTATTTTTCAGAGCAGTTGTAGGTTCACAGCAAAATAAAACGGAAGGAGAATAAATGGTAATGAGAATAAATGGGAAACGGAGATTTCCCATTTATTCCTCTTCTCACACGTGTGCAGCCTCCTCCACTACCAACACCTGCACAGAATGGAACGTTTGTACCTAGATTGACACATCACTCAGAGTCCATAGTTTACACGTTAGGGTTCATACTTGGTGTTGTACATCCTGTTTGTTTTGACAGATGTAATTGCGTTGTCTTTTTAGACTTTAAAATGTCTTTGCTTTTAGTGTGTTTTGCTGCTAGTCATCTTTATAAGGCTACATCTTGTTTCACTGTCCTTAGCACAAGTGTTCTCACACCATTTTGTTGAATTCAGCTTTTAAATGCTGAAAAATAAGCAGCACCAGAATCTGAAACATCAAAGTAGTTGTATAAATTCCTGTCCTATACACTAAAGTTTACCCAGCACTTATAATGGGGATAAACTTGTTTAAAGAAAGTTTAATATACTTCAGACTCCTTTTAGTTTCTCCATAAGCTAAATGTGTTATACTTTGGGGAAAGGTATGCCCTTCTTGAAGAAGTTTACTTATAAATAAGGTGGTGTTTTTGTTTTTTTTTTTTTTTTAAATGTGGAGAGAGGGCATGGAATGGAGTAATCGGGTGGAGGAATAAAATGAAGTTAGAGGGAAAAGTTGGTAACAATAAACTTCATGAAGTTTTTATTTGCTAGGTAGAATTGGGCTCAAAATTTGTCCTGTAGCCTTTTAGGCATTGAAAAGAGGTGAGGTGGCGTGATATAAGCAGTTCTCTTTATAGAGGAGAAACACTGCATTTCTTGATACTGAGACCTGGGAAACTTTTCTTTCGCCTATTCACAAAAAGCCACTATGAGATAAAGTAAACTATATTTTCAGAAGTACTCTGGGATAAATACAATAGAGCACTTCCTGGGGGCAGTTCTTCATGGGGGCAGACTTCTTGATATAGTTAGATGGTTAAGGCCAAGACTGAGTGATTCCATCATTCATCCATTAAGCAAATTTTGGACACCTGCTATGCGGCATTGGGAATGCAACAGTGAATGAAACATGTCTGCCCTCGTGAAACATAATCTTTTTTGAGGAGACAGATAATAAATGAATTCATCATATGCTCTCAAGTAGAAATATGCATTATGAATGATAATAAAGCAAGATATAAGAGTTCAGATAAAAATGAACCAGAGATGGGGTAGAATAGCTATTTTAGGTAGCATAGGCAAGAGTGATCTGAGGAGGTAACATTTTTAATAGATACTTGAAGAAAAGAAGAGTTCATTATAATTAGTTTTATTAGAAACCCAAAGTATTTGGGACCCAAACCAAAACTAATCTGGCCTAGTTCAAGGATAAAACACTGTATAAAGAAGAGCATATCCTAAAACTGGAATCCTCTGAAACCACTGTTCTACTTGATATTAATAGGTGTACACTGTCACACATTTGGAAGGTGCTGGATCATGTGGAAACAGATTTGTCTACTGCAGGACAACTCAGAGCCATTAGTGTGTTACCCAAAAGAGGAGGATATGATTTGTATATCCAAAACTTAACCACAAAACTTTTTTTTTTTGAGATTTATGTTTTAGTACCTTGCACAAACCAGGGTTTATAAAAGATAATACACAGCAGTATACATGGATTTTGTATATCCTTTATGTGGTTTTTCCATAAGGAAAACAGTTTTTTTTTAACTTAAGAGTAGTTGATGAAAATCAATTAACTGAGAATTATTTATACTGACTTATTATGGGTCAGCTGTTAAAACAACTTTTAGAATTTTAAAGTCATGGTGTGAAAATATTCAGGGATACAGTGATATTCAGTCAGGGTTGTACACTGGAATCACCCAGGGGGCTTAAAACAAACCTAATGCCTGGGAGCTGCCCACATTTTGGTATTTGTTATACCATTCCAGGTCTTTATGTTTAGCAAGTTTGAAAGCTACTGATACTTTCAAACTTGAGTAGTTAGTTGTATAGTACAAAATCCAAAATCCTAGGCAGATTGTGAAGCTGTGAAAAAAGGGTAGTGTCATATTATTTTTCTCAGAATTACTTTTGTTTGGTTAATTAAGTGCTCCTTATCATTGCTGAATCTATTTGCCTGTTCTTGGTAATGCTTAAGTCATTTTCATGGATAAGCATGTCTTAATAAAAATACAATTTTCTGATTTAATGACGTTTTATCAAATGGCCTCACTGCATTTAAAACTGACTTCAGTCATACTGGCGGATCTGAAGGAGTACACAGCGAAGTTTTAGGATTACTTGGCAGGGGTGCTGTGTGTGTTAGAAACGTTATAGGCAGTGTCCTAGAAGAGGCCATGAGCTGTTATTCCAAGATGCGGAGAAATTCCAAATGTGGATGGAAAAACTAACTCACCTTGACACTGGTGAAGAGAACAAGCAGCTACTGGAACCCAGGGAACTTAAAATGCAACTAGTTGGCCAAGGCATTTCCCCTATCACCCAGTCAGGTGCTTATATGCAGTTGCCTGATTCCCAAGAACTGCTGCAACAGCCCTTTGTGACTTGTCAGAATGTTGACAGCACATTAGAATTCTCAGACATTACCGTTTTCTGATTAACTTTGTTGAAAATGGGAATATTATAGAACAACCTTTGAATCTATCACAAAATTAATTGTGTTAACTATCTGCTTTTTGAATTGTGTAAGAAAGAATATGCTTTTGCCCATTTTAAGTTTCTTTTGGTAATGTTTTAAACATTAAATAGCAAACAAGTTGCTTTTTAAAAAATCAGTTCTTCAAAACAAAATTTTATGAATTCTAGTTAGAGTTTTGTTACATGTGCTTGGAACATAGAACCGTGTTTATATGATGATAGGAGTGATCCTCATCTTTATGCTTTTTTCATGCCCCAAACATAAATATCAGTAAGATATAAAATAGGGAATCTTAGTGAATCCAGATAGGTAAGTGGTTAATTCCCTTAGAGTCTCTTAGCATTAATCTCTACAGCAGTGTTGACTTGCTTGTGATTCCTGTAAGGAATGATGTAATTAATCTCATTCTGGAGGTCATGAGTGAACATTGCATGAGCATTTTTATGTCATTCTTTCATAGGTCATTTAATGAACTGATTTTGTTGCTAGTCTGTAATGACTTGTATGAAATAGCCTTTGTGTGCAGGAAGAATGAATTACTTTTTGAGCAAATTAACACTCTGTACCTGCTATGTGAGATACTGTAAGGAACGCAGATTAGACAGGAGTTTGAGTTTATGTGTGAGAAAAGCAGTATTTTTCCATTGTTACATAGATGGGTTTTTATTTTCAGCTTTAACTCTCTAAGCAGTTACCTGGCAGAATCCGGTAAAATTGGTACTCTGATGTAAAGGGTAACCTCTAGAGGATAGAGATGAAATGGTCACTCTATTAAGGGTATGTGTTGAATGAGTTTTTAAATTAATAGTGACTAAATGTATTGGCTAATGTACTACCAATTTAATTTTGTTTTCAGTCCCTGGACTGAAAATAAATGGTATGTTAAAGAGTCCATGGTATATGTCAAAGGGAAAAGATAGCACAGCATTGTTAGCTTTGCAACATGATAGATTTCCAGTATGGCCTAGGACTGAGAAATAGTGTGAGGAAAAGCTCAGTTAAGAAGAAAATTTTCAGTAGGTGTATATAACTTTGCTAACATTACCTTGTGCTTTTTTATAAAAATTGTACTTCCTACTGGATTTACTTACAATAAAAATATGATATTTTCCCCTTCAAATTTATAAGTTAACTTCTCAATATGAGTAAGGTTATTTTAATATTTAATATAGTTTCAACTTTGAAAAAGATCTGATTGTATGTTTTGCAAGAGGAAAGATAGGTGATATATTTGGAGTTTCATATATAGTTGGACATTAGAACGACAGGAGTTTGAACTGCACAGGTCTTATATGCAGATTTTTTGCATTAAATATGAACTGTGGTTCTGCACAATCTGTGCTTGATAGTATTCATGGATGAGGGACCACAGACTGTTTATAAAGTTTTGTGTGGATTTTCTTCAACTGTGCAGCAGGTGGGAGCCCAACTTTGGGTCAGCTGTATAAACAATAAAGACTTTTGTTTTATTTTAGTAATTTACCAGTAGCTACTCAGAAAAATTGTCATCACTTTTTCTATTTAGTTCTGTATGCAGATATCTACACCTTGTAAATTAAGTGTAATAGATTGAATCAATTTATTTTGCTTTTTTGAAGTGAAAAATGACTTAAAAATTTTTTTCTTTTTAGAGCTTAATATATGAGAATTGGGAATTAACTTTGGGAGAGTTACAACTGACGGGTTTTTCTCTGACATGATAGCACATCACTTGTAAACTACTTCAGCTAATATTTTTTTAACTTTCCTGTTTTACGCCAATAAGAAGAGCATATTGGTTTTGGGTGAGAAGTTTTTGGTTAATCTATAATATTTATTTGAAAATAAGATGTTTTCGGGGAAGTTTGTTCTGTATTCGGCTTCTCCCTGGGATCACAGATTTTACTAGACATGGATTTTTATATATAAGAAAATGTCAATTTCAGCATGTTAACATGACTGCTCTTCTATGCATGCATAACTGCTTCAAGAACTTAACGGATTTCTTCTTTGTTTCATGATTTAATGTTTCATATATTAAGCATGTAGTGAAATGCTTTTTATTTTTAAAACAGAAAACATGAATGAATCCTTTAAGAATAACATAAAAAATAGTGTAGACATTATTCTTAGTATTGACTGGATATGTTCTGATCCTTGTTGTTATTAGATAATGGAGTAGGGAAATCTACAGATTTTTCTTTTTTGCCTAAAAGAGAAAAATGTCAGTCAAGTGGAATTATCAAGCTAAAGTTTTAATAATTGATATTCAAGGTAAAAATATTGTAACTATTTGAGAAGGTGTCGAACATAATAAATTTGAGGAAGGCTTTTCTACATAAATTGGTATAAAGATACGGAAAGAGAGGTTTTAATAGAAAGAAGAGGAACACCAGAATGTACTGATTTAATTCATAGAATATATGCTAAAATATACAAATTTATTCCAAAACAAAATTTTATATTTTGTGGTTTGAAAAGTTTAACCTAAAGAATAATTTTGTAACAGAAACATACATACAATTTTTTCCCCTGATTTTCAGTTTGTCATGGTGTCTTGAAAATGTGTTGCTGTCTTAAGGAGTATTGTTTTGAAACACAGTAGTCTTTTTTTTTTAATATGCTTTAAAATAATTATGCTTTTTCCGGATTGTCTGATTTAAAAATTCTTCTTTCAGAAAAATTTGTTTTTGTATTGTGGACAAAGAAGTATTAACTATTTGAAGTAGTTTTAATAGTTTTTAAAAAACTTGACTGCTGTTTTGGATTATTCTCCTTCACTGAGGCAGAGTCTGTATTCCTAAGATCATAGTCTAAATACGTACTAAGAAGTGGAAATTATTTTTGGATTATGTGGTGGCATTTTTATATAGGTATTATTTTAGAAGTGCCTAGTGCTCATCCCTTGCTCTGTGCTGTGCTTGGGCATTTAGTCGTGTCCGACTCCCTGCAACCCCATGGACCCACAAGGCTTCTCTATCCATGGGGATTCTCCAAGCAAGAATACTGCAGTGGGTTGCCATGCCCTCCTCCAGGGGATCTTCTCAACCTAGGGATTCTTTGCTGTTTGGGCCACCAAGGAAGCCCATGAATCCTGGAATGGGTAGTAGCCTATTCCTTCTCCAGGGGAACTTTCCGACCCAGGAATCGAATTGGAGTCTCCTGGATTGTAGGCGGATTCTTTACCAGCTGAGCTACCAGGGAACCCTGGTCTTCCCTTAACTTACCTTAAATTGGCTTAATTTTCCTAGAATTTTAAGTATAGGGAATATTTCCTGTTTGGGCTTTTTTGTGGTGTATAAAGGGCTAATGCTGGACAGAAGCGTCTTTTAATTGATCTAGATCATATCTAGCGTTGATCTAGACATGGTTGAAATGCTTTTTATTTAAGAATATAATCTCACTCTGCTCAGTGTTATGTGGCAGCCTGGATGGGTGGGTGGGTTTGGCGGAAAATGGATGCTTGTAGATATATATAGCTGAGTCCCTTTGCTGTCCACCTGTAACTGTCACAACATTGTTAATTGGCTACCCAGTTAATCAGCTGTACCCTAATACCAAATAAAAGGTTAATAAAAGAAAAGATATAATCCCAGGAGAATGTGCTCCCAAATATGGCTGCCACCAGTGTCTACAGGCCCCAGGGCAAGCCAGACAGTGGCCCCTCTGCTTCTCTGGGAAGCTTGGGAGATCAGCAGGGAGATGACCTTTGGAGAGTCACTGAGGACTGGCATATTGCAGTGCTTTGTAGGGAACGACTGCAAGAAAAGAAAGAGAAGACAAACGCAGATTGTTTATTTAAAATATCTTTGCTCATTTTAATCAGTCCAGTTTTCAAGAAAAGGATCAATTCTGAAAGAAATAGAGGAAAGATTAAAATGAAGACTGTTATCCCATATTTGGATTATGTCGTCTCTCTAATGTCTACATATGCAGTTTAGTTGCTGGTATTTAAGGAGGCTCGCTGGTGAATATGTTTTCTGATCGTCTATCTACAGACTGTTTTCTGCCTAGTCTCCTAGTTCAGTGCTGTAGGATATTAGATCCTAATCATTTGTAAGAAAATTTAACCAGCAGATTAAGATTAGAATTACCAGGTTATTTGAGCCTCTCATTGCACAATACCTTTCAGTTATATTAATGTGTAATTTGTATGCATTATTAAAACTTGAGTGTAATAGGAGCTCAAAAATTTAAGTTAGAACACAAAACAATAAAATTAAAATCTTAAAACTTAACATTTTGCATGAAGTTTTTTTTTTTTTTCATTTAAAGGACCTGTCATTTTGGGGGCTCCAAGAGAAAAGCCTGTTTTTTGTTACTAAGTCAAAGGAATAAGCCTAGTCTTAAGACTGTGTGTTTGTGCACATGCTCATGTAGGTGTGTGGACCTTCAGAATTATGAAATAATCCTGTATTCTTATTAATGCTGTAGTTGGCAGGTTGTGCTGGAAACATAACTATGCAATAGTCTATAGGGATTTTAATGGATTCAGGTCACTAATATATCCATTCATTGCTTCCGAAATGTGTGGTAAAAAAAAATTGCCATATACAGGTTAGAGTGATTAAGTTAGAGGGACAAATTGATTTCTTAAATTATCAGGTAAAGATTTGGACTGCTTGTTTGTTTCATTAGCAGACTGAGTAAAAGAATATACACAAATTCATTTATTTTGCTTCATTGCTTTCGTCATTCCTTAGTCATGTGTATTTAACAGCAGATCTGAACTGAAGGTCGAGATATAGCACAATTTAGTGAAATTTATTGCTTAAGGTTTATATGCAAGTCAGATAACATGGGCAGGTTATTTTACAGAAGGTGACTTTTAGAAATAATTACCTGTTAAATTTTGCTTAGCTTGTATTGATTTCCTCTCCTGTTCGAATTATTTAAATAGAATAGTAAGGGCACAATGGAAAAGATTTTGTGGGGTTTCACATATGAGAAAACACAATATCAAAACAATTTAAGCAGATTTATTAAACTGAAATTTAATTAATTTTTATTAAATTTGTTCTAATAAAAATTGTTCTCAAAGAATAATTCTCAGAATCTTCTCTAAAAATGGCGTATATGCCCTCAGTCATTGTACAGATAAGAAACTTGTCGTTTTTAATCTGTCTAGAACAGTTGTATGAGTACATTAATAGTTATCAATGTGAAAACTTCCAAGTTCTTTACTTTTCATTTTTTTCTTGATTCTGTTTTTAATCTCTCTGAAGTTTAGGAAAAGTTAGTGGAGATTGAAACCAAAGTAATGAATAGATCTTTTCATATTGTCTTAAATTACTGCAACATACAATAGAAGACACGTTAAGAAATGAAGGAATAATAATCCATGAGGAAGTGTATTCTTTGATAATGAAGTCTTATAACTTTAAGATTTGGGAAGAATGTTGTCAAATTGCTGTGATTTTTATTTTTACTGCATTTTCTTTATATCTTTTACCTTATTCTGCATTTGAAGTGTATCAGTTGACCTAGATAAATAAAAATTTTTAAAAAGAAATGTTTCTTGTTACTCTATTTAGGATCCTTTTACATTAGTTATAGTGATTCCCTAGCAGTTAATTCACATTAGGTGTTCCTTAGTACAGAAACCTACTTTTCCATAATGAAATGAATGGCATTAGTTTATAGGTAATATCACTAATAATAGATTTTACATGGTGTTTTTCAGATAATTTTCAGTCTTTTTGCAGTTGGTATATTGAAAAAGGAAGTAACAAAATATCAGTGCTAACATAAAAGGTGGAGATTCTTCTCCTTTATATGTCCTTCTGAGTTACCCTGTTAAAAATTGAAGACTTTAGAAAATAGCAAAATGTAGCCTACCTTGAGGAATAATCAAAAAGCTGAATGGATGTGTCTTTAGCAGGGTACATAGGTATGAGGATGTGGCTAAAGTCATATCAGATTTTCATGTTCTTCCTTCCTGTATGTAGTGTAGATGTTTTAGTTTTGTTCTCCATTGATCTGAATCCTCAGAACAGAAATTGTGGATTTGTCTTTGAAATACAAAGATAAATTGAAAGATGGTGACCTCTGCAAGTGTCCTGTTTTCTGTATTTAATCTTGAATATTTCTGTTTACCTCTTTGATACTTTCAAAGTTAACTGTTCATCAGTATTATAGGTAACTTCTCTGGGCAAAATGACCTGTCATTTGTCAGTATGATGTAAGAACAGATGTAATCCTTAAAACTCTGTTTCTCCCTTGTAAACTGAACATCTAAATTTTTAATAATTGAGTTGAATATAATGGGAAAAGCACAAAACAGGCATCAATTCATTTTTATTTAAAAATGATTTTTTAACTTATGACATAGAATTTCAGTGCATATTGCTGCATTTTACTTTCATTTAGCACTATCTTATTTTTCTTTTTACTAAAATAGCTTTATAATACTATAAAGAAAAAATACCCAGTTTTGGGTATTTAAAGTTGTTTTTTTAGAAATGGCACTTTTTGTCTTTTCTGGTTGATATAGTTATCTTTTCCAAGAGATGCTTTGAAAGTTACTGCTTTTTTTCAAATGGTTCTTTGTGTATGTGTGTACATATATTACATATATATGTAGATTAATAGTAATAAAATACAACATATTTATTTTCTAAGGTATTTTTTCTTATTCCAAATAATCATTTTCCATCTTGGTAAATATTTAGATGTGTTACTAAAAAGCTAGTTTTTATTAGGTAGGTTCTGCTAACTGCAGATTTCCCTTCCAACTTATGAGGTTTGCTTCTTTCTTTGAATCCCTAAGGCTCACACCTCATTTTCCCTACACTTCTTTTCCTAACTTGGCTACCATACACATGCTCCTCCTTCCTAAAGTGCTTGGCTAGGTAATTTCTGAGAACTCTTCTTTTAGGTGTAACTTTTTTTGAATCTCACTATTGGAGTGAGACTGAGAGTGACTTCTACCTCCTCCCACTTTCTCTAGATGTTGTAGATAATGGCACTGAGCTTAGGACCTTTAATGACTAGGGAGACAGAACTTCTGTGGGGTCCTTTGACAGCAGCAAGAAAGTTTTTTTCTTTCCTCTTCTATGAGGGGTTTTGGGAAACTGGCTGTAGTAAAACAGAGAAGGAATTTATTCTGGTCTTTGTTGTATATTACTGTAGTCATTGAAATGGGAGTTGAATGAGTAAACGCTGTTTGTCTGTTGCTCCACCTTCCCTTGGGACGAAGATTTAGCAATAGAGAAGGAGGAGTGACGTTTCCAGATGTCTATGGGATATAAGAGGAATTTCTGATTCCCAGATCTGATTAGATTTCATACTGGGAGTCTGACAACACTTGTGTTAGTGGAAGGGCTTTGTAGGCAAGAATGATGCCAAATATGGGATAATCCAAAGTGACCTCTATTTGGTTTTAAAACACTTTCCTATGAATACATCTAAGCTAACATTTCACTTCAAACAAAAATAAAAATACAAAAGCCACGTATGTGATGACCTTATGAATCCCAGCAAAGCATTTACTTAACAATTTGGGTTAATCCATGACCAGTAGAAGGCGCCAACTCAGGCAGTGATGTTTTCTGAAAGCTTCTTGCATGCAGGCTGTGTACAGCAGAGTCTACACAAACAGAAGCAGACAAAGAAGTAGGGTTAAGTGCTAACTTAGAGTGGAAGGGTGGGCAGGTGGACCAGTATTTGAACTGTTGCGTTCTGTGTTATATTTCAACCTTCGTCATAACCCTGTGAACAAGCTGAGTCATAGGTTGAGAAGAAGTAGGCAGGATTTTAACCTGTGTATTTGCTGCCCAAAGTCTATGCACTTCATATACTGCTCCCAGTCTTACCCTGTGTATTTCCCATTCCCTCACCACTGAGAACAACTGTAAACTACGCTGGTTTTACCTACCTAGGACTCAAAAATTCTCATCTGAAAAATGGGACTGGTAACTTATGTATTACATAGTTTTAAAATTCTGTGCTTTTGGTTGTCAGCTTTGGAAAGAGGGATTTGGAAAGATAGATGTAATAGAGGATGGATGTTACGTTTTGTTTTGCTTTGTGTTTTGTTTTCATGATTCAAATTGTTTCCATGAGATTTAGAAGAGAACGCATTTGACTGAAAAGAAGACTAATTCATAAAATTAAACACTGTTGATAATACAGAAGATTTAAAGTCACATGGGGTAAACTCCACTGCAGTAGGAATGTGTGATGAATAGATAGATGTGTATGTCTTGTTTCATTTTTCTTTTTTGGCCGAACTGTGCGGCAAGCTGGATATTAGTTCTGACCAGGATCGAACCTGCACCCCCTGCAGTGGAAGCGCAGAGTCTTAACCACTGGACCGTTTGGGGAGTCCCACACCTGTATTTTGGTATTCGAAAAGTTAGAACCTGTTTATACTAGGAGGTCAGAGAGAGGATGCAAACCTGTCTAGCACAAGATAGACCAAGTTGATGTTCTTAAATGAAGCAGTGGATTGCTGAACATTTTATTTTTCTTGTGATCAGCAAGAATTTCAAGATACTTAAATCGGACACAGCACTTGGATTAACCACAGACCAAGTAGTTATTAAATAATTGAGTTAAATTTACCTTTATAGAGAGATGCTTTTAATGACTATAGAAAAACAAAGTTCATCATTATAAATTGATGATGTATGGTTGACAGATACCAAATGGGAGAATGTGCAGTTTGAATAACCTTTTATGTTGTAAACATGGAATGCTTAGTGACTGCATTTTAAATTGGAAATGTTTCCATGTGTAATTTTACTTGAAGTTGCTATTTTGATGTTTTTAAAAGTCAAAACTGTAGCAACACAGTTGTTTTAGCATCCTAGAGGAACAATCAAGTCAGAGGAAGAAAAATAGCTTCATGCTTATTCCCTCCTGTAATAAATCGATGAATCAAATTGGAAGCATAGATAGCTGCTTCTGTTATTAATGTTCATGGTTTTTCTAGTTCCTCTTAGTGGTTTGCTTTTATTTTTTTCTTTCAAGAGATACTTATTTTAAAAGGATCTTACCTCTTAATTTTGCTGTGTAGCAGAAATCATGTTTTAAAAAGAATACCATAAATTATCCCCATTAGGTAGCTAATATTCATACTTAGTGATTCAAAATCCAAGCCTTGATGCTTAGTTCTTTAAACATGTCTTACTTAATTTTGGTTTGCTGATAGTGTGAGATGACCTTGGGACACAAGATGCTTAATTGTGATTTCTTATTGGAAGGCAAAATTGGAAAAACAACCTTTCCTTGACTTTATTAAAGTTTATATAGTACTGACTTGTCATTGTTTGAATATATTAGATATGAAAAATGACAGTGATAATTTATTTTAATTTTAAGTATAATTAAAATGTGAAAATATTACTGTCTTTGTTTATGATGAATACTAAATTTAAGCTAAGCTATAAGGTGTGCTGTTTGGAAATGTGGAAGATACAAGAATGAAGCCAGATAACAAGTTTATGCTTGTATATCCTACTGATGAAGACTTTCAGACAAGTTATTTCCATGGGTAGGTGATGTTACTCTGCATGTACATCTGCACTTATACTTTTTGCATGAGTTTACATGTAGGAGTGGGTACAATTTTGACTTGACTGTTGACCTGTTGCCTCAGTTGGGTGGTTGTGAGTTGTGGGGTGGGGGAGTGTGAGGGCAAGAGGTTGTGAATGGTATTTGTGATACAAATTTTTAAATAAGTCTCTTTTATTATTTTTTCCAAACACAAAAAACCACTTAATAAAACCCTTTAAAAAATAGAATATTTGGTCAAATAGTCAATATTGTACTTGACCTTCATATCTTCTGCAACCAAATATTTGGACATCCCACATTATCTTGATTCCATAATAATCATTTTGAACTCTGACGAGAACTCCATAAATGATACAGCTTTCTTTTCTTTTTTGAAAAGAAAAACCGTAAACATGAACCAATATTTTACTGTTTGGTCTAAAATCTATTACTAACTGATACTAAGGCCACACTGTTGAATTTTATGAACTTGATGTACCCTTTTGGGGAAATTGGAAATTATTTTTAAGTAGTCAGCTGAAATTGTCATGATCGTCAGAATTTCACATTGTGACATGTCTGTTCCTTATACGGTGGCACCTAACAACTCATTTACTTTTATGTTTGGTCATTTTTTATTTTAAAAATGTTGCCGCATAAGCCTATGGTTTGGGAACTTAGTCTTAAGAGATAAGTACCCCAAGTGTGTTTCATGTTTTGTTTAGTGACAGTTTACACAATGGATGTTTGTATTAAAACAGTAATCCTTCATTGTGTTCTATTTTAATGATTCATTGGCATATGTATTCCTTCATAGTCAAGAGTTTCATAAAATAGGTGTGTTTACTGTTAATTTATTAGATATTAAAAATTTTTTTTTGGAATTAAGTGATTTGCTTTATAACTGTTGGGAGAGAAAAAGCATTTTATTCAAAAATGGCAGTTAGTAGTAAGGGATATGCTTCATAGTTGATCAAAAATGATTTTTGCTTTTTACTCTTATATTAGAAAAGGTAGCACTAGCATTTTAAATCATGTATCTATTTTACAAGCATGAATATTCATTTATTTAGCATGAATCACTGCACTGTAATTACCTCAGAGCTCAGCTGCCCTTTTAAGCAAGTTAGGGTGATTTGGAGGTAGAAGAAGGGCTCTCTTTATTTTTCCAAAAGTTTTAATATCTTCCTCTCAAATAACCCATAAGGTTGTGTATCACTTCCTTGGAGTGTCACCTGGTTGTTTTTCTCAGGGAAAAGACAATAGAAATATCCCTCACAAGACATCCAAATCCTGAAGATGAATTTTATGAGTATTATCTTTTTGTTGGGGGCTTCCCAGGTGGCTCAGTGGTAAAGAATCGGCCTGCAGTACAGGAGATTCAGGCTGGATCCCTGGGTCTGGAAGATCCCCTGGAGTAGGAAATGGCAGCCCACCCCAGTATTCTTGCCTGTAAAATCCCATGGACAGAGGAACCTGGCAAAGAGTCAGACCTGACTTGAGCACGTACTCATCTTTTTATAGAATGTTGTAAAATATATAACATCCCTAATATTATAAAAGGGCTTTACTGGAAATAGATGTTGGTCAAGTAGAGCTCTTGAAGTAGGAAAATATATATTTGACTTTCTTCTCTGATTCTACTTAGGGACTTTTAGTATTAGCTACTAAGAGGAAGAAACTAGGTTGATCCTCTTAAAAAAATATAAATTCGGTTTTAATAGTTTGTATCAGTGTTTCCTTTAAAAAATCAGCTTTACCTTCTCTGTAGTCGTCCCCTTTCTCTTAATCTTTTGCCCTTAGCAGGAATGACAGGAATTGAATGTAACTTTTGTTTAGTATAGTCTTGTCTTTGTTCTTCATAATAACACCCTTTTTCCTCCTTCTCAAATGTGTCCCTCATCTTTGTAAGCTGGAGTATTTCTTTCACTTTCATTTCATGTACAAAATAATTAGATTGTATAAAGTGCAGCTTTTCTGACTAGGTAGAATAAGAAGATAAAGGCAACAGGCATTTAGGGGGCTTTTAGTTATAGAAGTATTTTTCACCCCACAAGTTAGATACAAGTATACATTTTCTTTCCTCCCTAGATGGACCTCCAGTTGTAGCTCATTATGATATGTCTGACACCGGCTCTGAGCCAGAAGTGGTAAATGTGGACAATTTATTGGCGGCTGCAGTAGTTCAAGAGAACAGTAATTCTGTAGGAGGCCAGGACACAGGAGCTACCTGGAGGACCAGCGGGCTTCTAGAGGAGCTGAATGCAGAGGCAGGTTGGTCTCCCTATCCCTACCCCTCCTTCTCTGATGGTATAATATGCATGTGTCCTGGCAGCTCTTTTCCTTGCTTAGGAAAGCAGGCCAACTAGAAACATCTAACATTAGATGATTGCGGCTATCCAGGATGCCCTTTTTAACTGAAAAGATTTGGATAGCATGTCATTTGTCTTTACTAATCAAAAGAAAGCAAAAATGAGAATATCATTGTAGGCATAGGTAGATTTCAGTAGACATCTTGAGTTAAAAATGCCTAACATATGTAAAAATCAGGCGGATGACCTGATACTGCCTCCCACCCCCCACCCTCAATTCCCGCCGCCCCCCCCCGCCCCCACCAGTGGATTCCCGCACTTAACTCTGAACAGGGAGTGACCTTGCTGTCTGGGGAAGTGAGCTGTTTCACTTTGCCCTGTGGACTGTTCACTGAAGTGCCACACTGTTGTTCTGCCTCTTAATGCAGTGTCCCTGTTAATTTCTCTACACTAGTCCTCATTTTGTCTTTTCCAACTCTTCAGTTGCTGTCTCTCAGGAAAATCTTTCTCCCTGTCTTGCATTGTTTATCTTGGTTCTGTGATGATTCTTAAGAGTGATGTTTTATTCTCTAAGAAACCTATTGCTGTTACCTTTGCAAACCTTGCACAGTGCCTCCAAGTCTCCTTCAGTATGTTCCCCAAACCTCTTTCTTCCAACATTCTTTCTAATTTAAACCTTTTTCTAAAAGTACTAGTGTTTTTAGAAAAGTTTAAGAAAAGAGGTAGAGGGGATTGAGAGACAGACTTCTTCTATAGTGTGTATTTTCGTTATTGTTATAGAAGGATTTTAGTTTTCTAGTTAACTTATAAATTCCATTGGCTTAATAACTACCTAGAATATTATTTTTATGGGAAATGAGTTTTGTGTTATGAAAATAGCAGTGGGCTATGATTTAGAACTTTTTATATTGAAGTTGTTAGGAACTAAAAGACAATTCTACAGATCATTGTCATTAATTCATTCATAATCCCTGATTAGAACTAAATAAAAAAGTTTCTCTTTATTTGTTGAGCTTCTGATTAATTTATTGTGACTAATTTTGGAACAGGACCTTGATTTAGTTTTAACTCTGTTGTGACTGCTAACTGCCTATTTAACCTTGGACAAGGTGATTCTCCTCTGGATTTCAGTTTTTATTTGTATAATCACTTGCTTTGTCCAACAAGTGTCTTTTAAGTGTTTATTACTATGTATTGTGTATATATTGTAACATTAAATGCAGTCTGGTTGGTAGATGTAGACCACTTTATTGTGAATTGTTAGGGAAAATATGAGCAGTTACTGTTTGTTTGTTTTTTGCTTTTCATAGAGAATTTTAATATTAGGTTGAACTCTTTGGAATTGTTAATAACTGAGTTTCTGATCTACAACCAATTTAGCAGTATAATATGAATTAACCTAATAGTGCAGCATTTGGGCATCTTACCATATCATTAAAGTCATTAGCATTGGTGGGGGTGGGGAAGCTTCACATTTTCAGGTTCAGGTAATTGTTAGCTTGATCATTTAAAACAACATTAGCCTTTGGTGCTTAGCTCTAAATTCTAAGAAATAAAACATGACAGAAGTATTTGATGAGGCAAATATGCATGACTTCCTTCCTCTATTCTTCTCTTTCCACTCCAGCACTGCCTTGAAATTGATTTTTTTTTTAAAATTTTATCTATTTATTTGGCTGCTCTGGGTCTTAGTTGTAGCATGTGGGATCTAGCTCCCTGACCAGGGATCGAACCAGGGCCCCCTGCACTGGGCGCTCAGAGTCTTAGCCACTGGACCACCAGGGAAGTCCCCTGAAATTGATACTTAATATTCGGTATTCCTATGTATTCCTTCATAGTTTTACTGCATTTGCTTTGTATCTGTAAACAAGCATGTTTAAATACTAAGTAGTATTACATAGAAGGTAATCATTTGCCACTTGCTTTTTTTTTAGTTCAACATGTTGTAAAGTTTGTTCTTATTAAGTACTGCTGTAGTCCATTCACTTTTCACTGCTGTTTAGTATTCCAGCATATGCATATATGACAACAGACGTACCCACTCTCTTCTTGAACATTTATGGTGCTATTTGAAATGATGCTACCATTAGCATTTCCTGTACATGTCTTTTGGTACATGTGTGATAATTTCTCTAGGATGTAGTGTATCAAGAAAGCACATGTATGTATTGGGCCATAAATCATGTAGATTTTTGTGTATCATAGGACATGGACATCACTGTTCAACAGATCCCCATGGTATTTTCTTATGAAGCCATTTATTGATCATTCAGAGTCTTTTTTTTTTTTTTTAATTTGACATGCAGGTATGTGAGTTTTTAATCTGACATGCAGGTATGTGAGTAATGTATGTGTGTGTGTACTCAGTTATATCCAACTCTTTGCAACCTCGTGGAGTGTAGCCCGCCCAGCTCCTCTGTCCATGGAATTTTCCAGGCAAGAAAACTGGAGTGGGTTGCCATTGTTGTCTCCAGGGGATCTTCCCAACTCAGGGATTAAACCCAAGTCCCTTGTGTCTCCTGCATTGGCAGGTGGCAGGTCAGGAAGCAGTAGTTAAAATTGGACATGGAACAACAGACTGGTTCCAAACAGGAAAAGGAGTGCATCAAGGCTGTATATTGTCACCCTGCTTATTTAACTTATATGCAGAGTACATCATGAGAAACGCTGGACTGGAAGAAATTCAAGATGGAATCAAAATTGCAGGGAGAAATATCAGTAACCTCAGATATGTAGAAAGTGAAGAGGAACTAGAAAGCCTCTTGAGGAAAGTGAAAAAGTTGGCTTAAAGCTCAACATTCAGAAAATGAAGATCATAGCATCCAGTCCCATCACTTCATGGGAAATAGATGGGGAAACAGTGTCAGGCTTTATTATTTGGGGCTCCAAAATCACTGCAGATGGTGACTGCAGCCATGAAATTAAAAAAGGCTTACTCTGCTCCTTGGAAGAAAAGTTATGACCAACCTAGACAGCATATTCAAAAGCAGAGACATTACTTTGCCGACTAAGGTCCGTCTAGTCAAGACTATGGTTTTTCCTGTGGTCATGTATGGATGTGAGAGTTGGACTGTGAAGAAGGCTGAGCACCGAAGAATTGATGCTTTTCAACGGTGGTGTTGGAGAAGACTCTTGAGAGTTCCTTGGACTGCAAGGAGATCCAACCAGTCCATTCTGAAAGAGATCAACCCTGGGATTTCTTTGGAAGGAGTGATGCTAAAGCTGAAACTCCAGTACTTTGGCCACCTCATGCAAAGAGTTGACTCATTGGAAAAGACTCTGATGCTGGGAGGGATTAGGAGCAGGAGGAGAAGGGGACAACCGAGGATGAGATGGCTGGATGGCGTCACTGACTCAATGGACGTGAATCTGAGTGAACTCCGGGAGTTGGTGATGGACAGGGAGGCCTGGCGTGCTGCAATTCATGGGGTCACAAAGAGTTGGACACGACTGAGTGACTGAACTGAACTGAAGTGAATACCCTCTAGTCTTGATGTAATTGTCATAGTCGGAACTTGTTTTGTGAATTTGAATATACTTACCGTATCATAACAAAATGTTCATAGAATTTATGCTCCATTGCCAGTTTATAGTTTTGAGACTTGGACTGTTAGTATCAATTAGATCACCATTCTTGTGTTTGGAGTTTAAGATAACTGTTGTAGTGGTTAATCATAATCTTCCTCCTCTCCCTCCCAATAGAATAAACTCCAGGCACTGAGTTGGACTGTTGAGGGTCTCTGTACACTGCACTGGTTGCTCAGTCACGTCTGACTCTTTGCGACCCCGTGGACTGTTAGCCTTCCAGGTTCCTCTGTCCATGGGACTCTTCAGGCAAGAATACTGGAGTGGATTGCAATTTCCTTTTCCAGGGGACCTACCTGACCTGGGAATTGAACTCAAGTCTCCCGCATTGCAGGCAGATTCTTTACCATCTGAGCCAGCCACTTAGGATGGATATTCAGTGTCTAATAGCAACATTTCAGACCAGGTCTACAGCCCTCCATTTAGAATCACGTAAGCAATCATTAAGTGGCTTGTAGCATGTCTCTTTTTCTAAGCAACTGGGTGTTCTACTATGCAAAATAGTTTTTACTGTTTAGTTTTAGTTTCAACCAAGGCAAAAGAGTTGAAATTAGGAAAGCCACTGATCAAGAAAAGACCTAAACTTTCCTTTTCAGCCCTTGCCATAGGTTTACTTTTTCTCATTGATGCTAGAATCAAATAGTATAGTGGGTGGCAGCCTCCTGTGAGCAAACAGCTGGATTTTGAACCAGCAGCCTCTTACAGACTGTGTGACCTCATGTAAGTTATGCAGAGCCTCAGTTTTTCCTGTCAAAACTGAGATAAAACTAGTATCTACCCCCAAAGGTTATTATATTGTTATGTGAAAATTCTTAAAGAGATGGGAATACCAGACCACCTTACCTGCCTCCTGAGAAACCTGTGTGCAGGTCAAGAAGCAACATTTGGAACTAGACATGGAACAACGGACTGATTTGAAATGATGTTACCATTAACATTTCCTGTACGTGTCTTTTGGTATATGTGTGATAATTTCTCTAGGATGTAGTATATCAAGAAAGCACATGTATGTATTGGGCCATAAATCATGTAGATTTTTGTGAATCATAGGACATGGACATCACTGTTCAACAGACCCCCATGGTATTTTCTTTCTCATATTGGGAAAGGAGTACGCCAAGGCTATATTATTGTCACCCTGTGTATTTAACTTCTACGCAGAGTACATCATGCGAAATGCTGGACTGGATGAAGCATAAGCTGGAATCAAGATTGTCGGGAGAAATATTAATAACCTCATATATGCAGATGATACCACCCAAAGAGCAGAAAGCGAAGAGGAACTAAAGAGCCTTTTGATGAGGGTGAAAGAGAAGAGTAAAAAAGCTGGCTTAAAACTCAACATTTAAAAAACTTAAGATCATACATCTGGTCCCATCACTTTATGGCAAATAGATGGGGAAAATGTGGAAACAGTGACAGACTTTATTTTCTTGGGCTCCAGAATCACTGTGGATGGTGACTGCAGCCATGAAATTAAAAGACATTTGCTCCTTGGAAAAAAAGCTATACAGACCTAGAGAGCATATTAAAAAGCAGAGACATCACTTTGCTGACAAAGGTCCATGTAGTCAGAGCTATAGTTTTTCTAGTAGTCATGTACAGATGTGAGAGTTGGACCATAAAGAAAGCTGAGTGCTGAAGAATTGATGGCTTTTGAACTGTGTGGTGCTGGAGTCCCTTGGATTGCAAGGAGATCAAAGCAGTCAATTGTAAAGGAGATAACCCTCAATGTTCATTGGAAAGACTTGAAGGCTCACTCACTGTAAATGTAGATGAGGCCGAGAGAGGCTAGTCTGAAGTACTCTTGGTACAGTCATTACATTAAACTAATTTAGAGGTCCTCCTGCCTCAGAAATTAAAAATTCTAAGCAAATCTCATTTTTTCCATCAGCCTTCTTTTTAAGAAGGTGGATTATGAACATTCTCTCCATCCTTGAAATTGGGCTGGTAATCTTGATTTGTCCATAGTACAAGCTTAGTTGTAGTGAAGAGAAAAAATCTTGGGTTTCCTGTTCTTAGAGCAGGGCTTTTTATAACCAGACCAGAATGACCATGCTTCAGTTGTTAGCGCTTTAAAATTATCGTATCAAGTCTTGTGAAGGAGATTTTGTTTACCTGCTACATGTGGACTGTAAGATTTCAGGTTTCTAATCTCCTTTTCTACCACTTTTTAAAGTAGTTTTTTTAATACTTTTGTTGAAAAAGCTCAACACAAGGTAATAATTTGCTTCTTTTGAAACTCTATGAGTACTTAAGATAGTAACCTTTTTTATACCTAACATTCCACTGTCATCACTGTGTAATAATTTTATATACTGCAAATAGGCTTACGACTAGTTCTCATTAGATAGCTGATTTAAAAAAGGAAATATTTGCCCTGATAATTTAGTTACTGCCTTTTCTGGTCTACTTTCTGACTTACTTATGTGTTGCAAAGGTCAGAGGTAGGAGGTAGGAGGACAGAAATTTAGAATTTTCTCATGAAATGAAAGAAGTTATCTTTTCAAAAAGCTACACACACAAAGAACTACACAGACAGCCAGCTGCCACAATAACTGAATATAAATCTTCTGCTTTATTTTCAGTCGAATATATGGTAACTGTGATATTTACGCTTTTCGTGCAGAGCTTATTCTAGAACAGGAATAGATTACTACGACGGACAGTATTTGAAGAACCTCGTGCATCTTTGACTCACTTCTGTGTGTGCTTTAGGCCCTGCTCTGCTGTTGGATTCCTTTGAGGTCTAGGGGTGTTGGCTGGGGCCGTGTAGGGGTGACCCGAAGGCCAGAGAGTGTTCACCTCTGCACAGGGGCTTCCAAAGGAACGTGCGACTTTCCGAAGAGGGTAACATTGAGAGAAAAGGCCTGTTCATCCTGGCTCTGAAATAGAGGAGTGGATGCATTCCTGACTTACTGGAAAATGCCACGGGGTCTCTTGTAGAGCATGGCACCCCACAGGCTTGGTGTGTGGCACATTTTATTTAGTGGCTCTGAGAGGAAATGTGGCAGAATACTCACATCATTAGTTTAGAGTTGTAAACACTCACCAGGAAATTTGTTTGTATCCTGCCACCCGACCCCACCCCACCCTTTGGCCTTGTTTTGTCTTATACTGACTTTTAGACCAAGCAATAAAGAAAATGGCTGCATTGAGGTGTCGGAATCAAAGGCCTGCGCGAGAGGCAGCATTTTCAAGAAAGTCATGTTTCCACAAGGAGGCAAAGAGAACGTTCAGTGCCCTTTTCCATAGAGCTGGCATTCCATAGGGCAGTGGAAAAGTTGTAGGAAGGTGAGTAGTAGGTGGCTGGAGCAAAGGAGAAAGACAGTTGAGTAGGGGACAAGACTGCAGGAGGGCACAGCGACCCATTCCAGTCTTCTTGCCTGGAGAATCCATGGGCAGAGGAGCCTGACGGGCCACAGTCCATAGGGTCGCAGAGTCGGACACGACTGAAGCCACTTACCACACGTGCACACGGGACAAGACAGACAGATGGGCAGCTCCAGAGGGTTGTATTTTGTGAGTGGCCGGGAGGGTAGAAGTACATTTTACTTCTCATAACCATTGCTTTCCCTCTTATCTCTTCCTAATGCTTTCTCCTTTTGCTTAGCTATACTTAGACTGTTACTTCCTGCTACGCTATTCCTCTACCTTATTGAACCCATCACACAGTCCTTTTTTAGCTCCCCTAGTTGCTTTTTTCTTCCTCTATCTAGTTTGTTCAGCTCAACTCTCCTTTGCTGATATCCTCAGCTCCTTATATAGTTGACTTTCTTGTACTCAGCTGGCCAAGTCTGATCCCTGGATGCACACTTTAGAGCCTTTATCCATGCTGGAGAAAGATGAAAAGTTGAGGGTCATATTAACTTCCTGACTTGTAGCCTCACCTTGGCTGTCAGTACTGCCTAGCACTTTCCTCCTTTCCTTAGGCATCATTCTTCACAGTGGCTAGCTCACTTTTCTAAACCTACTCTAAACTGACTCTGCTATCCTACTCATACCTGTGCTCTGCAGATGGCCCTCTGCATTCTTTAAAGATCAAGATTACCTCAGCTTTCTGCCATCAAAGCTGTTTGCTCTCTGCCTTTTTTCTAGATATGGCCGGTAAAAATAACTATATGCACACACACATCCCTGTCCCTCAAACCCGTATTCCTGTTAGTGCCGTCTGTTGCCGGTTCCTCCATAGCCAGATGTCTTCGAGTGTGTCTGCTCCTTCTCCCCTTCTGTTCTTCTTCAGCCTGCTTTGCTGCAGTAGCTTCAGTCCCATCATTCCTCTGAGGTTCCCCAGGCCAGGGTTGTGTATGGTCATCTTATCACCTGTTCTACTGGGCTATACTTAGTCCCTCCTCTTATTGTGTCTCTCTGTTGGGCATTGTAGGCACTTCTTCTGAGAAGTGCTCTCTTTATGGTGCCCTGGCTTCATATCTTCAGGTTTTCTTTCTGTCTCTTGGTTGACCTGGTGAGCGCCTCTTCCTGTGCCCATCCCTTAATTACTGGTTTTTGTCAGGGTTCTGTTTTAGGCCCCCTTCATTCCTCTGGGTGAACTTTGTCTCCTCCACTATTGGGAGGACTTACCTATTATTTCCTCTCTAGACCGCTGACCTGAGCTTTAAAACAGTAGTAACTTCAACTGCCTGTTGGGCAGCAGCATCATGCCCTAAGCAGCCACCCTCAACACGCCCATTGGTGCACTGAATGCCACCAGTTACCTAATCAGAAACCTTGGCGTCAGTTTTTCCTTTGCCTAATTTCCAAGGTTACTCACTGTGTGTTCTACAGAAATGCAGACTGTTCCTCCTTTTGTTTCTTTCCTGGTTCAGCCATAGCCATTTCTCACCCTGGAAACTATAGCAGTCTAACTGGTTTCCTTGCCTCTAATATTTCTTGTCCCGCTACTCATTCTATTTCCATACTTGAAAAAATTTTAAATTCAAAATCTGATCATGTCACTTCTCTGCTGAAATCCTTCATTGGTTTCCTAGTTTTCAAGGTCAAGTCCAGATTCCTTACCCGTGATCTGACCTCTGCTGACTTTACCAGCTCATTTTTCATTACTTTTTTTTTTTTTTTTTTTAACTACCATTACCCCAGATCTTACCCTGAAGGGTGATTTTCAACCCTGAAGGCTACATGGTGTTCCTTGTGCTGCTTTCCTTCACCTGGGCCTGCTCTTCCCTGCGAGCTCAGTGTCCTTGATTGTTCTCCAGTCTAGGAAATGGTCCTTTTCTCTGTGCATGGAGGGCATTCTTTGCCTCCCTCTCAGACTAGTTTCCACACCATAATGCCAACGGACTGGTTTTTGATATCCGTGAATATACTGTAAGCTTGTTGAGGGTGGCAACTCTGCCTCCCTTGTTTATTCCCTGTAGTAGTAGTCCTAGCGCTGAGCACAGAGCATTTGCTGTCGCTTAGTCGTGTCCAGCTCTTTTGTGACCCTACGGACTGTAGCCCGCCAGTCTTCTCTGTTCACGGGAGTTTCCAAGCAGTGATACTGGAGTGGGTTGGCATTTCCTTCTCCAGGGATCTTCCTGACCCAGGGATTGAACCCATGTCTTCTGCTTGGCAAGCGGATTCTTAACCACTGAGCCACCTGGGAAGCCCAAGCACAGTGCATAGCATGTCATAAATAAGAACTTACTTTAGAAATAAATAGATGAAGTATACTGTTAGAGCTGCGCACAGCAAGTCTGCTCGAAATACTGACTGTGGAAAAGCTGAAGTTTGGGAGAAAAGGGAGAGTGTCAATTGGTATTTCTCCCGAGCAGTGTGTTTGGGACTATGTGCATGACGGCAGTCTAACTGCAGCACTGAAGTGGAAATGAGACAAAAAGCTTTGCCGCAAGCAAAGTACTGGGGTCAGAGCAAGAATCTCGGTTTACCAAATCCCACTTAAGCAGCCGCCCTAGATTTAACAAAACTGGGTCTGTGGTGGATGTCACCTTTGCATGCTTATAGAGTTCAACATCACTGCCCATACCACACAGAATCCTATCTGCTCTTTAATATAGATAGGATTAACAAGCCTATGTGCCATGTGTTCAGACACTCAGTTGTGTCCAACTCTTTGTAGCCCCATGGATTGTAGCCCGTCAGGCTCCTCTGTCCATGGAATTCTCCCGGCAAGAACACTAGAGTGGGGTGCCATTTCCTCTTCCAGGGCATCTTTCTGACCCAGGGATCAAATCTGTGTCTCTTCCATCTCCTGCATTGGCAGGGCGGATTCTTTACCACTAGCACCACGTGAGAAGCCCACTAACAAGCCTGTGCAGACTGTAATACAGTTTCAGTCACTGGTTGTATCTAGAAGACTTTAACCTTCTGTTTTCTCATATATGCATCAGTTTCAATTGAAGAAAAAAAAGGTAAAATTATAATATTAAAGAATTGTAAAAAAGACCCACAATCATTTACTTTTCATAGCTTTTAACCAGCACATACATAGTTTTAGTGTTATATGTAACTCTGTGTGTGTTATACATATATTTTTCCCAAGTTTCTACATAGCAATCTGGTGAGTATCATTTGACATCATGACTCTGCTTATTTAAAGTGTTTTCTGTAAGGCTAAATGATCAGAGGTAAGATTATAGGGTCAGAGGGTATATAAATTATAAGTCTTTTATGCTTGTGGGACTGTCCAAAATTTTCAAAAAGGATTACACTACAAGTTTGCAGGAGTATGAAAGTACAAGGTTTGTCTTGACCTTGAAGCACAGATACGAGTAAGGTGAGAAGGGAAGAGAGAGTTGTATATATAAAATGTTATTTATATTGGTTTAGTTGACCTAAAGATACTCTTGATGAGGGTGAAAGAGAAGAGTGAAAAAACTAGCCAAAAACTCAACATGAGAAAAAAAAAAGGCTAAGATCATGGCATCCAATCCCATCACTTCATGGCAAACAGAAAGGGAAAAAGTGGGCGTAGTGACAAATTTCGTTTTCTTGGGCTCCAAAGTCATGTTCAGTGACTGCAGCTGTGAAGTTTAAAGCTACTTGCTCCTTGGAAGGAAACTATGACAAACCTAGAGAGCATGTTAAAAAGCAGAGACATTACTTTGCCAACAAAGATCTGTCTAGTCAAACCTGTGGTTTTTCCAGTAGTCAGGTATGGATGTGAGAGTTGGGCCATAAGAAGGTTGAGCACCAGAGAATTGATGCTTTCGAAATACGGTGCTGGAGAAGACTTGAGAGTCCCTGGAACTGCAAGGAGTTGAGTCAGTCCCAAAGGAAATTAACTGAATATTCATTGGAAGGACTGATGGTGACGCTCCAGTTCTTCGGCCATCTGATGCGCAGAGGCAGCTCCCTGGAAAAGACCCTGATGGTGGGAAAGATTGAAAGCAAAAGGAGAAGGGGGCGGCAGAGGATGAGATGGTTAGATAGCATCATCAACCCAATGGACATGAATTTGAGCAAACTCTGGGAGATAGTGAAGGACAGAGGAGCCTGGTGTGCTGCAGTCCATGGGATCTCAAAGAGTCAGACACGACTTAGTGACTGAATAACAACAACAGTTGTTGGATTTTTTTTTTAATAGAAATAATTTTGTATCAGATGACAATATATTTAAATAAAAATACATCTTTAAAGAGTAAATGAAAGTTTATACCTGTTACAACTCTGTTTATTTCATGTTTACTCTTAGACATTCTGAAATTCAGCCTTCTAAGTCAGAATATTCAAGAACTGAATACATAGGTTTTTAACTCTTTGTCTCTGTTTTTTTTTTTTTTTTTGGCTGTGACATGTAGGATCTTAGTTCTCCTGACTAGGTATTAAACCTGTAACCCCTGCATTGGAAGCGTGAAGTCCTGTCTAACCAGAGGAGTGCTGAGGAATCCCTATGAATTTTAACTCTTTCTAGAATTGTTTAAACAGCTGGGTGCTTTGGTGCTATGCCATTAACCTGTATTGAGAGTCAGTTCTATTAAACTCATGTTTAGTGTTGGGAAATGCATTTTATTGCACCATGAAATAGATGCTTTGTGAAGATCTTTGTGAGAAAGTCCTTATAGGCTCCAGTGCTTGCCAGGGTGAAGCATTGTGTGGTGCTTTCTGTCTAATGGGGAGTGTCAGCAACATACAGGTTATATATTTCAGTTTCTCAGGGCAAAAATTGCCATTTGCTTCTAGTCTTCCCTTTTAGATGATGTTTTGGGTCCAGTTCCCCACTCCCCCATCCCCCACCCCCCACCCCCAACCAGAGATCAATCAAACCTGCACCACCGTCAGTGATAGTGCAGTCTTAACCACTGGACTGCCCAGGGAATTCCTTTGGGTTTGATTTTGTCAAGTCTGGATTCCTGGAGAGAAAATTGTTAAACTTGTTTGAAATTGAGAGAAAATTATTAAATCTTTTGTAACGTTTCCCAGTGTAACTATGATATTAATAATCCTTTTATTTACTCCATTTGTGCCTTTGAGCTTGTCTGGTTTAGAATTTTGTTATATTAAAATGATAAGCAGTAGAGAACTCCTTTGACCTGAGTGGAGACAAACCTACTCACAGGTCATTTAAAAGCAGAGTAGAATTTAATGCAAAAAGCATCACAAAATAGAGTATTATTGCAGTATATACATACCTACATTTATATACACAAACTTGTCAGAATACTCTAGAATTTTTTCTCCTAAGGAATGGCAGTAGAAAGCAAGAGAATTGGAGTTCTTACTCTTAGGTACTTCTATGTTATTTGAACATTCTTTTAACAATGAGTATGTATTGTTTTTTTTTTTTTTTATTTGACATAGGTAAGTTTCATGGAGGCAAGCTTTTATAAGGGCACTCTGTTTCAGTGATTAAACTGACAGGAGAAATCCATCAGTGTGATGTTTCTGCTGCTCTTAAGGAATCAAAATATAGTGCTAAGTTTTTTCTCCTCTTCCTCTCTCAGGTCATTTGGATCCAGGATTCCTAGCAAGTGAGAAAACATCTGCTGGCAATGCACCACTCAATGAAGAAATTAATATTGCCTCTTCAGATAGTGAAGTGGAGATTGTGGGGGTTCAGGAACACGCAAGGTAGGAAATTAATTGGAGAGAAGAAAATGGTATGGCATGCCATGGCATGGCTGGCATGAATGTTGGGAGCTATTTCTCAGCTTCCTGTAGTTTAAGAAATACATTTTGGGGTTCAGGAGTGGGAACTTATATACACCCGTGGTGGATTCATGTTGATGTATGGCAAAATCAATACAGTATTGTAAAGTAAAATAAATAAATAAATAAAAAATATTAAAATAAAATTTAAAAAAAGAAATACATTTTGATTATAGACACTTGATGGGCTTCAGAATGTATTGCAGATTGTCTTACATCAGAAACATCTTGGCCACACGTGTATGTGAACCAGAACTAATGTTTCTCTTGTTTTTAGCAAATGGCTAGATGGCTTAACAGGTTTTTCTGTTATGGCAGAAGTATCGCCATACTTCCCTGCTTCTCACCCATATTTTCTTGCCTTTCAGTTTATCTTGAAATATATCGGGAACAAATAATTGGAAAGTCTACAGTTGACATCACACCTCTTCTTAGAGCACCTCCCCTTATCTTCCATGAAAAGTTACAAGTTACTTTAGTCAGTTCTTAACAGTATATTTCTGGTGATGTTCATGTGATTTAGGGTATCTTGTTTCTTAGGAATTAAAAAAGCTGTAGGACATTGACTTAGTGTGCAGTAGTATAAAAATGATTTTGTGAAGTTTGTCATTCTTTAAGATAAGAGTGAGCAAGCTGGAGCACACGGGCCAGATCTGGCCTGCTGCGTCTTTCCATATGGACCTCAAGCTGAGAATCGTTTCTACGTTTTCAAATGGTTGGGAGAAAAGATCAAGACATGTTTTGATATGAAAAAATTAAATGAAATTCAAATATAATTTATTTATCCATAAATAAAGGTTTGTTTGAACAGACCATGCTTATTTACTTACATATTGTCTATTTTACACTCCAGTGGCAGAATTGCGAAGTTTCTTCAGACACCTTAGGGTCCACAGAGCCAAAGATATTTATTGTCTAGCTCTTTGCAGAAAAAATATACTGACTCTTCCTTTAAGATATGCTCCTAAAAATTAGTTGCAGCCCTGTCAGAGATACACCTGAGAAACATTTAACACACACATACAAAACAAAATCTCGTTTTTTGAAAAATCTGTTTTCTCTGTAGTGAACAATTTTTTTCCTGTGCCACAAGAGTTACGATTTTGTGATTTCCTCAAGTAGGTATACAAGATAGTATCTTGCCTTATTTTTAGATCTGATTTTGATCTTTGGTTAGCAAGATAATAAAACATTCACCAGCACTTATTTCTTCTGTTGACTTATTTAAAAGGTGCATTTAGGAATGGAGAAGTGGGGGCAAAATACACATGCACGTAAATTGAGGAATCCTTTCTCTAATGAGAACTGATTTTACTTTCTGAGAGGATTTTTTAGTTAAACAATTGGGGCTTTAAGGGTGTAGAGTTAAGTCGTAATTTATCAAGCCATCTCCCCGTAAGTGGCTAATTCTCCATCAGAATACTTTACCTTCTATCCTGTATTTATGCCCTAAATACAAGGGCATAAATGTCTGCATAGCTGCTTCCTTTTTTCCTGTCTTTCTAAATGGTTATTCTCCCCTATTCTGGTGGGAAAGAACTTTCATTCTTTAGCCTTTTCTTACCTCATACTTTCTTCTCTTCCTTAGTAAAAAACTTTTTCCTGTTATGTTCTCTTTCATTTTCTCATGTATTTCCTTCCAGCTAGCTCACTTACTCATCAGATGAAGAAGATAGAACTCCAGGTTTTTTCCCTTAGCATACATTTGTCATTATTTTATTTCAGCACTGTATAAATATAAAAGACGTTATTAGACTTTAAGCCCTATGTCAAGATCTTTCTAGAATATATTTTCCATTTCCGACTCTGTACTATAAAACTTACTCTGCCTATTGACTGATAGATTGATGTAGGTTAACTATCTTCTGTTGTGCCAGGAGCACATTATCCAGTTACCAACTTCCTCTTGACTTACTTTTCAAATTTTAATTCAGTGTTACTCATGTGTTCCTACTTAAGTAGGAAAGACTAGGTCATAACCTGTGTTGTCTATTTAAGCTCTTGCTCATTCTGAGACATATCACTTGGTCCAATTCTCCAATAACTCCTGCCAGTTCTCCCTTCTTTATTGTTTCTTTGTGCCTGGAAATGTTACAGATGCTGCTCTTCTTTTCAGGAATTTCCCCAGTGACTCAGCGGTAAAGACTCTGCCTGTAATGGAGAAGATACAGGTTCAGTACCTGGGTCAGGAAGGTCCCATGGAGGAGGGCATGACAACCCACTCCAGTATTTCTTGCCTGGAGAATCCTGGAGTCTGGTGGGCTACAGTCCATAGGGTCGCAGAGTCAGAGATGACTGAAGTGATTGAGCACGCACACCGTTCTTTTCAGATTCTTTGTTTAACTTTCCTTTTGTAATGAAATCTTCAGCTTATTTTCCTACCAATATTTTTGTTACCTGTAGTTGAAATTATATTATTTCTGTTAAAACTTGTAGATTTAAATTCTAAGTTTCTCTCACCTTCAGTACACGCACACACTCAAAGATTATCTTTAGTAGACCCTTCTCTGAACTTGTTACAGCCTGTTATTCAGATTGTCATTTTACTCTATGAACAAACATACTTATTTCAGTCTTAACTAAGCCAAATGACTTTGGGTACATTTTAAATAACATGCTATAACATTACTTTTGAGGACTTTTTCTTACCAGGCTCTGAAATATAAAGATATGTTTTTGTTTTTTAAATTCTGATCTTTTAGTTTGAATCCTGGGGAAATCATAACTTAGCAGTAACAGCTTTATCTTAAAATCTCAGTGTGGGTAGAGTTGACAAATTCTGTTGGAGTACTTTGAATGGACTCTTATCATTATGAGGGGATCTCTTATTTTGGCCCTTGGTCTAGGAATGAGTAGAATCTCACTGACTGTTGTGCCTTTCTCAAAAATTTTCCAGCAGTTTTGTTTAGAAGAAGCCTGGTAGTCTTTCAAACACTGAGGTTAAAAAGCTGAGAAGCAGGTTGGGGGATGGGGGGCGGGGTGAGAGGCTTTCTTATTGGTTGCTTCGAAATTGCCCCTTTAGCTGGCTGTATCTCATCTGGAATTTGTTTCTTTTACAGGTCTAGGGTTGCAGTTATGAAGTATTGATGGGCTTCTGGCAGGGTTATCACTTGGAAGAAGGTTTTAGGTTTTGATCCACATCTTTGTGTTCTAATTTGATTTTTTGCATGCATAGATGTTTTGTTTGGATTTAGCTGACCTTTTCTTCTTTTTCCTTTTGGTATTCTACCTTGTGGGCTTTCTGAGAGCTTTAAAAAACTCAGACTTCGTTCATGAGTTGTTCTCTTTGGGGATTGTGGTTGTTCTGACTTGCATTGGATACCATTTTTCCATGTTAGAAACATTGTTTTTTTGACCTTTGCATTCAGTAATTCTGGTTATGACGTGTCTTTTTTTTTTTTTTCCATTAAACAGTCATTTTTCTTTTCTTGCATGCTAACGTCTTTCCCTGCTCTTTTATTTTAGATTTTGACATATTCCCTTAGCTTACATGTGTCTTCTAGTTATAGTCCAGAAAGCATGCTTTCTTAACTTGAATGCATCTTTTATGGCTGCCTTGGATTGCTGTGATGAACTCTCGTCATTGTCTACATGTCATTTCTAGGTGTTATTTTTGGACAGTCCAGTTTTATAAGATGCTGTTTGCTAGTGAGGTGGGAACTTCCCTAAAATCTCTGGTTCTTCTGCACCCACTTACTTTTGCCATAAGTTTTAAGCTATGACCCTCTGGCCAGTATTTTTCTTTATCCTTTGTCCTTTTCCCTCCTTTCCTTCTACCAGCCTCATTGGTAATTCCCCTTGGAAGATGAGTGCATGTAGCACGGGTCTTCATGTCATGAGACTGTGTTGGAACAGTTCTCTTAGTACTTGTTCTCTGAAGCTGTTATGAATAATCAGACTCTTACCTCCTTTCACAAACATGGTCCTATGGTCATTGGTTAATGTTGATTGACCTGTCAGCAGAAGAATTAGTGTGGGAAGGCTTTTGCATTTAAGACTGATTGTATCCTAGAACCACTTGATAACATTGACCCTAAAAAGGCAAGGGGGGTGGGTGAGCATTTCCCTGAAGCTACAAGGATTCATTCCACCTTCAGTTCAGAAAAATAAGTAAGAATGTTATCTAAGAGGTCACCTTCAGGATCTGTAAATGAGAGCAAAAAATGATTAATTTTTAATGTTGTTTTCTTAGAATAGTAAGTTAGCTGTATCCACAGCTGATCATCATCAGAGCCTGCCCTCTTTCTGTGTTTTTCTGCCTTTCTACTCCCAAGTCTCTCCTTTATTGGTTTTAGTGTATGAAGAGCAGGAAATTATTATATCAAAACTTATTGTTTATAAATAGTGGATTGGTGGGGGAAATGGAAGTAAGGCCTAAGCAGCTTTTCTTGGCTGTAAGACTCAAAATGTGACTCGTTTTGGAGACCTGTTGCCAGTCATATGCAGATTAAATGCTTTGTGAGGAAGAAGCTTGTGTCTGCACTAGAATCTGATTGGACTGATTGTAAGACAGATGAGTATATTCCCACCCCATATCTTTCATAATAGAGAAAGGATATGTGCTAATACATGGAACTGTTTTATGGTAATTAACCTTCCCAAATTTTGAGCTTCTCACATCCTTCTTTTTAAAAAAATGTATTTTTATTATTTATTAATTTGGCTGCATCAGAGCTTAGTTCCTGCATGCAGGATCTAGTTCCCTGACCAGGGATCAGACCTGAGCCCCTTCTTTTGGAGGGTGGAGTCCCAGCCTCTGGACCACCAGGGAGGTGCCTCACATGAGCCTCCTGTATAGGGCCTGTCTGTGGGGTTAATAACAGTTGTTGTAGTCCCATTTCTTCCTGAGTTTTTTTTTTTCCTTTTTATCTAAGTTATTCTGTAATGTACCATCTTATAAAATACAGCTTGACTTTTTTCCCCCGTACTTAAAAAAGTGTGTTAAAAGTCTTGTTCTATCCTCATCCTAGCTACCATTTTATTTAAGGTGGTTGAGGTCTTAAATCATAAAAATTGTTTTGAATGTTTTGTTGGCTTGTAACACACAGAGAAAAGCTATAAGTGTGCCTTCTAGCTTTTGTACCCACACCCAAGTCACCAGCATTCAGAGCAAGAAGCAGGAGTCCCCCCGTGCCACTTCTTAGTTATACCTTCCCCCGTCCCCCTCCTTGTCCCCGTAACCACTGTCCTGACTTCTAACAGGATAGTTCGCCTATATTCAGAATCTTATTCACATTCCTGACAGATGCCTCAGCAATTACTTAAATGTTTAAAAGGCAGATTATTCTGTTTTGTGTAATAATGACCATTCAAAACTTGCCTTCTAGAAAACAATTGTTGGTTCTTAACTATGCTGTCAAGATTGTGTACGTAGAGGAGCTGCCTTCCATGGTGATTCTCCCTTCTTTGGCAGCTCCCCTTCAGTTGCAGTTAATAGGAGACAGAAAAGTTTTTGACCAAAGAAAGGATCATCACGTTCTCCAGAGAATCTAAAATTTTGAAGAGAAATAGAGTAAGAGGATTGGTGGTTGTTACTGTTCAGTCACTAAGTCATTTCCAACTGTTTGCGACCCCATGGACTGCAGCACAGCAGTTTCCCCTGTCCTTCACTGCCTCCCAGAGTTTGCTCAGATTCGTGTCCATTGAGTCACTGATGCTGCCCCACTATAACATCCTCCGCCACCCTCTTTTCCTTCTGCCTTCAATCTTTCCCAGCATCAAGGTGTTTTCCAATGAGTTGGCTCTTCACATCAGGTGACCAAAGTGTTGGAGCTTCAGCTTCAGCCCTTCCAGTGAATTCAGGGTTGATTTCCTTTAGGATTGACTTATTTGATTGAGACTTCACCAGCACCGTGATTTGGAAGCATCAGTTCTTCAGTGCTCAGGCTTCTTTCTGGTCCAACTCTTCACATCCATCCATGACTACTGGAGTAACCATAGCTTTGACTAGACACACCATGGTCGGTGCACTGATGTCTCTACTTCTTAATACACTATCTAGGTTTGTCATTGCTTTCCTTGCAAGAAACAAGGGTCTTTTAATTCCATGGCCACAGTCACTGTCCACCGTGATTTTGGAGCCAAAGAAAATAACATCTGTCACTGGTTCCACTTTTTTCCCTTCTGTTTGCCATGAAGTGATGGTTCTTTGAGGTGCTCAAGTAAAGGTGACTTCTAATAAATTTTCTTTTTTGCTTAAAGTAGCCCCATTTGTTTTCCAGTAACTGGAGCTATTTATGACATAACTACAGAAGCGGTTTAGTTTATCTAGCTGAAGAAATGCCTTATTTCCTTTTTATGTCTCCTTCAACCTTTCCTCATTAATAAATAGCCTCTCTAAACCTCTCACTCTCCTACTCTAGACACTTTCTAGAATCTGCTTTGCTTTTTATTGTATTATTCCTGGCGGCTAAGCAGTCTTCTTACAATAAACCATAGTGTATAATACTTGAGGTGCAGTCTGGGAAAGACATGGTTATTT
This sequence comes from Capra hircus, assembly GCF_001704415.2. NCBI lineage: Eukaryota > Metazoa > Chordata > Mammalia > Artiodactyla > Bovidae > Capra > Capra hircus. Next base: position 46,239,961 of record NC_030831.1, read on the forward strand.
AGTTGGAAATAAACTCCCCAGAGGAGACCTAATTTTGTTCTGGTTCCATGGTTTACTTTCTTAAGACCCTGGGAAGTTGTCTTTTGATCTTGGTTTTCTCTTCTGTAAAATGGGAAGATTGGATTAGGTCCTTTTTAAAGCCACTCCTTGATGTCCTGATGTTACAGTGTGTGATTATTTTAGGAGCAGTGCAAAGTTGGGAGTGAATACTGCTTTTATTTCAGAATTATTTCTTGCAGTTCTGTCAGAGATTACATTGACTTTTTTTGGTAGCTCTTCATTCCCTGATTTTTCTAAGTTTCCAACCAGCTTTTACTTCAATTACTGCTTGTATAAATGAGCATTTGAACTGTTGAAGAACGTTATATTTTTTAATTGTTGGTCTGGGCTTATCTTTGCACCCTGCTGACTCTTTTGTATTTTACCTTACCCAGTTTAATACACACCTTTGTTAAATGGCAACATTATGTTGTGGAAAACATTGGACCAGAAATCAACTTGGCCTGAAGGTCTCTTGCCTACACTTTCAAACAGTATGACCCTGAACAAGTCATGTAATCTCTTTAATCCTCAGTTTCCCTGTGAGAGTATGGATAATAGCTTCCACATCTACTTCATGGGTCTGTTGGGTGTATCAGATGTGGAGAAACTACTTAATAATTTTGGTATTCTGTTGTCATCAGTCATCAAAACCATTTCTTGGAAATGTTGAATGGACTCCTTTGACTGATTTTCTTCCATGACTACTTGATCATTTAATCTCATTGTATTTAAAGAGTGGACAGATTTGGATCAGACTGTGGGTTTTTGTGTGTCTTATTTTAATGCTTTTCACTAGCTACTCTTTGAAAATATGGTGGCCTCTGGGTTAGTAGCTGCTTGACTCATTTCTTGCAAGATGATGGCCCTCTGATAACTGTAACAAGTCCATATTCTACCCCTACTTGGCTCCAAGGGATCTGTTTTTTGGTACCTCTCTTGGGAAGGGAGTCCTTTTCAGGCTGGACTTTGTAGGAGCTGGGCCTCCTTCCGTGATCTTAAGGATCCTCAGGGGCAGTTCTGTAGCTAAACTTTGTCTGTGCATGCGTCCTCAATCTCCCAGTCATGTCCAGCTCTCTGCGACCTTATGAACTATGGCCCACCAGTCTCCCGTGTCCGTGGGATTCTCCTGGCAAGGATACTGGAATGGGTTGCTATTTCCTTTGCCAGGGGGTCTTAACCCAACCAGAGATCGAAGCCACATCTCCTGTGTGCCTACATTGGCAGGCACATTCTTTACCACTGAGCCACCTGAGAAGGACAAATTCAAACTGAAACACCATCAGTTCTCCTGCTTCTCTGCCTTCAGACTCAGATGAAACTACACCATTGGCTCTCCTGGGCCTCCAGCTTGCTGACTGCAGACCTGGGAACCGCTCAGGCGCCGTGAATTCCTTATAATAAACTTTGTCTGTTGTACTCTAATGTTGCTTTTGAACCTAGAGGTGCAGGTGGCTTGGAATAGAAATTAGAGTTCTGAAGTGACTAAGCATCACTCATTGTATACAGGTTGTCAGAACAGCTGCTTGAGATCCACTGTAGTAGTTTGTGTGATTAGAATCATGCCGCTTGCCCCTTCTCACGGCTGTTGTGTAGTAATGGGTCTTACAATTGAGATGGGACGGCATAAGGAGCAGTGATAGCTTGTGCTGCTTGCCTTCCTCTCATTTGAATCAAAACTTACTCCGTGGCTCATCCTGGAGGTTCATGGTTCTATCATTTGACTGGAATATGCAATTCAGTCTGGAGGTATTTCTGAAACAATTCTCTCCCAGTCGGTGAACTTCGAGATACGTCAGCTTGATAGTTCTGACACTCTTATCGAATACTTTTAGAGAATCTAAGCTAAGTACTTCAGCCTCGTTATTTTCACTAAGCTAATACGTATGTGTTTGCGATGAACTAGCCAGACTTTTCTGTTGTCACCTTCAAGATGAGGAAAATTGATCTTTAATTCACGTTCTTGTTGTTTAGTCGCTAAGTTGTATCTAACTCTCTGTAATCCCATGGACTATAGCCTGCCGGGCTCCTCTGTCTCGGGTTTCCCAGGCAAGAATGCTGGAGTGGGTTGCCGTTTCCTTCTCCAGGGGACCTTCCCAGCTCGGGGGCCAAACCCAGGTCTCCTGCACTGGCAGGCAGATTGACCACTGAGCCACCAGGGAAGCCTCTCTAACTCATGACCTAGCACTTATATAGGCATTTAAAAACCTAGCCCGTGAAAGGGGTATTACCGTTAACTGTTTTCGGAAGTAGTATTAACAAATACGGCACGGAACTTATTTTAAGAACAGATTTCACCTATATTTCTTATTGTTTCATTTGCTCAGACTAACTGGGCATCTTAATTTTGCTTGGGATTTATATGCTGCCCTACCCTGAAGATTCCAGAGACTTAAATGAATTCAGAGAAACAACATCTTGTCCATTATCAGTATTAGATCTAGACAGAACTCAGGAGCTTGTGACTGAGACAAGGCTTTTGGCATTTCTTAGTTGGAAGGACTGATGCTAAAGCTGAAACTCTAGTACTTTGGCCACCTCATGCAAAGAGTTGACTCATTGGAAAAGACTCTGATGCTGGGAGGAATTGGGGGCAGGAGGAGAAGGGGACAACAGAGGATGAGATGGCTGGGTGGCATCACTCGATGGACGTGAGTCTGAGTGAACTCCGCGAGTTGGTGATGGACAGGGAGGCCTGGTGTGCTACGATTCACGGGGTGGCAAAGAGTCGGACACGACTGAGCGACTGAACTGAACTGAGGCTACACTGAGAGAGGCAGGGAGACCGACAGACAGACAGACATATAGGGAAGGAGGAAAAGGGGGAAGGATATTGGTTGTGGGTTTTATGAGCTTGTGTAGTAGGCTTATCTTAGGAAAAGTATTAATACAATGAAGCCGTGTTGCCTTCTGTTTTTCCCTCTGGTAGGGTTAACCATGCTTTTGCTCTTCATCTCAATTGCAGGTGTGTCCATCCTCGAGGAGGTGTGATTCAGAGTGTTTCTTCATGGAAGCATGGCTCCAGCACACAGTATGTTAGTGCCCGGCAAACACAGTCATGGACTGCTGTCGCTCCTCAGCAGACTTGGGCTTCACCTGCAGAAGTTGTTGACCTCACGTTGGATGAGGACAGCAGACGCAAATACCTGCTGTGATACAATGTCACTGTGTGTCCTCTGCACTGTTCCCCTCTACTTCCTCCTCCTCCTCTTTGTGACATGGAAGTTCATTGTCATAGCTTCAGCCTCAGAAGCTGTTTGTGGCATTTGTATAATCAAAAACTCATGGAAAATTGCTCTCCTTCCCCCTCCTTTTTTTTTTTAAATTAAAAGAAGTCACGTAGGAAAATAACTTATCACAGAGAAAAGAATTGCTTTTCTTGTTTCCCTCAGTAGGAATATGAGAATGATGATGTTTATTAGACAACTTCATTTTACTTGGTGACTTTCAGTCTTAGGAAACTCTGCCCTCCTTTTAGAATGGTATTTTAATTACCAGGTAAAATGGATTTCAGTTTTTGAGTCTTGTATTTATTTTTCTGTGTAATAAAATTAATATGTAGACTTGACCACTGTCAGCCCACCCATTGGCACTCCTGTCTTAGGGCATTTGCACACATATTAGTCAGGTCCTTATTGGCACCTAGTAGGGCATGTGCATTGAAAACCTGTCCTCAAAAATAGAAGACAGAAGTTAACTTTTTCTTTTAGCTTAAGTCTTCTGCCTTCTCTCCTAACTTTGCTCCTGGCTGACTTCCCACAACCCAGATAATTAACATGCCCTCTTTGTGTTTATAAGTACTGCTTAGGTGACTTAGTTGATCTCCTTGTTGCAATAATTCATAACCCTTTGGAAAATATCTCCTTGTAGGGCAGAGGCATTTCAGATAGATACCCACCATGAGGTTTGAGCATCTGAAGAGCATATTGAGAGATCCCTTTCCCCCTCCCTGGTTTGTTCAATGGGAGAAACAGAACCTATTACTTAGGTAGACTATGCCTAAGTATATAGCTAGTAATATGAAAGTTGTGTGACTTCTAAGGCTACGGGCACTTGTAAATCTGAGAGGACAATGCCTTTTTCCATAGTTAGTCTCTCCAAAAAGGATGCATAACAACTGTTCAGTGCTTGAGCTGAAGTTGACGTGATGCTGTATTTGGGTATTTTTCTCCTCTACCTTTTAAAAGTGGAAAGATCAAAATGTATCATAAAAATCAGATACAAAGCACATTAATGGCACTGTAGATTTTGCAGTATCTAACAGAATTATAAGGGGTAGTAGGAACTTCAGGGAATTCAGGAAATGCCAGTGTTGGAGTTTCATGGCATTAGTTACTACCTTTTTTTCCTATAACGTTGTAGTTACTAGTGAATTATTTTACAAGCAATACCTAGAGTTAGAACACTATATACTGTGCACAGGAAACAGTGAAGTAATATTGGCGTAGAAGACCTCACTTTGTGTTTTTCCACAGTTTTTGTTTGCTTTTTCTTTTTGGTTTCCATTTTCACCATACAGTGTGGCTATAGCCCTTTGCCTCCCTTCCCGAGCGTCTCGGTGGCTCTTCCTCACTGTGAGAGCATGAGGACGACCGTGTTCAGTTTCCATTCAGTGGACACGTGTTTACCAAGTGCCTGTTCTGCGTGAGGCACTGTGTGGGGTGGTGCTGTGGGGCTACTGTTTTGAGCAAGACAGCCCCCACATGCACACGAGTCAGAGTCTGCCTGGCTCCACCTGCCTGGCCTTTTCTTCTTTATTTTGTAAAGACTCGTTTATTCCTTTACCCTTCTTCCTGCTGTTTGAGTTCGTCTGTGTATCCTTCTATGGGAGTGTATTTAAGCATGTCTTCTCTTCTGATAACATCTCATTTGATCTGGCCTCTGTTGTTCATCAACTTTTAATTTTCCTATGTGTCTACTTTTAATAGATCAGGCTTTTGAAGAGATCATGAACCTCCAGTTTTAGCCCCTCATACATGGCCACAATTCTAGGCAAAAACCAAAGACCCAGAGGCCAGAGCAAAATAGGACCTTCTGCAGATTCACTACTGGTATATCCTTGGACCTTCACATTTTACTTTAGGATTAATTTATTGAATTTTACTGTTACACATTGGTTTTGACTTGAATTAAAATGCTAGACAAAGCAGAAATGTACAATTTCTGGTCTGTATTTTCCAGGAATATCATTGGGAAAAGGTTAGAGTGAGTTATATGACTTGAAGTTTTTGCAGCTTATTTTCCCCCCAGTATCAGGGCAGAGCCCCATTTTATTTCATTTTTAATTTAATTTTTTGCCACACCTGGTGGCTTATGGGATCTTAGTTCCCCAACCAGGGATCAAAGCCACGCCCTCAGCAGTGAAAGCGCAGAGTCCTAACCACTGGACTGCCAGGGAATTCCCCAGAGCCCCATTTTAAAGACCATTTTTGCATTACCTGTTCTTACGTTAGCAGTGTGTTTTGTTCACTTCCATAGAGCAGGTGATTTCCCAGGACATACTTTCTTTAGTCCCTCACAGTCACCCTTTAATGAGAATTCTTTCGGTGTGTTGTATGCACTGTGGGCTGGGAACAGAGAGTGGAGTTTTAACCAAGCTCTTTTCTGGCTTTTTGCTTTTGCATTGCGTTAAAGTTCACCCTTACCTGTCCCTTTTCCACCACCCTGACTGCCTGGCTTAGTGCACCAGAACAAAAATCAAGATGCAGAAAGCAGGGAGGGGAAGGGATGGTGGAAATAGTCAGCTTTTCTCCCTACTGGTTTGAGACTTTTCCACCTTCTAACTAACTACAGAGAGACTGTGTTTCAACTCTTCTTTCATTGCCAGGTCCAGGAGAGTAGGGATGTGGTTTCTGGCAAGCTATTAATGATAAAATTCTGTGGTAAATATTCTGACATTTAAAATTTCTTTAAAGGGGATCTTTTCTAACCAGTTTTGCATTTGGTAACATAAACACTTTATACTTCACAGTCTCTTCAAAGTAATATCTCTGCTAAAATGATACACTTTGGTCACAGATTGGTTTTGGCAGGAACATGGCTAAGTGGCCCCCTTCCCTCAATTTGAAACCACAGAATGGTAACTTAGCTATTGCATATTGCCCTGCGTGATGTAATTGCTGCTTGCTTCATTTTGATGGAAGGGGCCAAACTGAATGGACTCCATTATTCATAGCAACTGATCATCCTGTAAACTCTGCTTTCATTTTACCAGTTGTGAATATGAACCATCTAATTTGCTAATTTAGTCAATTGTTCGTTGTTACTTTTAGCAAATTAGCACCATAGGTAATTTAAAAACAAATTTGTTGCCTGCTTTTTACATATACTGTGTCACAAGGTTCTTGAAAAAGCTGGGGGCACAATTTTGTCTTTGAGTTTAAAGTTGTTGTTGTTTTTTTTAAAGGCAAAGAGCTCCCCCAATCCCTGTTTTTCAGTATGTGTATGATGCGACTTCCATGTATATATGAGAATGACTGCGCCCTAACCAGACTCCTCAGATTGTGCACTGTTTGTTTAAAATAATCATGTATTTTAGTCCAACGCTGTTGTATTTTTCATTTTATTTAAAACACTACGTACTTCTTATTCTTTTAACAAGTTTTAAAGGATAGTGATCTTAAAAAAAAAATCACTGGATAACTAGGAAATAACTTTTTGTTGCTGTTTTGGTTTTTAAAGAGTACAAAGGTCTTTAGAGCCTTTTGCTCCTCTTACCGTGAAAATGAAATGTTAGCCATTGTATGGCTAGGAACCAATGCACTTGGTGGTTAACGGATCTGCTGTTGCTGGAGCGTGGACTTGACGCAGTGACGACAAATCATTGCTTGGAATTAATGTTTTAAAATGTGCAACTCTAGTTTTTAAAATAGAATTTGGTTCTTCTTTACGTTCATTATTTAGTTTCTGTTTTCATTTAGTATTTAATGGTCTTTGGAGAAAAAAAAATAAAACAGAGTGTTATATATATATTTTTTGGTGCAAGATAAGATTTTCTGTTTTTTGAAATAAGTCTGTAGCATAAAGGTTAAACTATTTTAAGACAAAATAAAATAGAGTGTATTTAAACAAAGATAATTTCTGAGGATTTTTTTTTTTTCCTGTCTGCTTCAGTTAATTAGATGGTGCCTGGAGCAGCTCCCAAGTTTAGCTTTTGGATGTGAGAGTGAATTATATTTTGTTATCAGATCTTATTGTTTAAGTTGCCTGATTTTTTTTCCAAGCAACAGCTGTATCCTACTCCTAGAATGTTTTGCAAGTAGCCTTTGGTGTATTAGATCTAGATAAAAATAGTTTTGTACTAGCTTTCCTGTAGCCCCCACTTCCCGTTCCAGTTTGAACCAGTGAGATTTCAAAGTCAACTAAAGGCTCCCTAGTGCTTGACCCCTTTGCTCCTGGGAACTAAAGTCAGCTGACAGTTACTTCCCAGAGTTCAACGTGCCAGGGTAAGATGCCGTGACTGCGTGCACTTTGCTCGTGGTTGAAGCAAATGTAGGATGTTTCAAAAATACCCTAAAGAATTTTCCTCCTAATTTGGTTCTATTTTCAGGTTTTTAATTTGGTTATCAAAATGATAGGAGCTACTGTATTAGCATTTTATTACTTTTGTAACTCCGCATCAAGGAGAATGAGGAACCAGAGAGAGTTGGGCCTATGTTTATTTAAATATTCACTCCTGGATCTCTTCATGTTCATCGAATTTTTCTTCTACTTGCACTGGAAAGAGATCTGTTATCAGGAAATGTTTTTAGTTTTTGAAAATGGTTCTTTTATACTACCTTGTGTCTGAGACCTAGACATGTTAGTGCCTATGAGAAACTTCTTTTCTTGGGCTCTGGAGGAAATTTTTTTACTTAGAGTCTTGCTTCTGAACCCTTTTGCTCTTGGAAGCTGCTTTTGAATAGACAAGGCATGAGTAAGTAAAATAATCAGTAGCTAGTAATTAATCTCATTCTGACTTCCTCTTTCTATCTTATGCTGGCTTTTGGCCTTGCCTTCTCTTGAAAGTCAAAGTGTTAGTCGCTCAGTTGTATCCAACTCTTTGCGACCCCATGGACTGTAGCCTGCCAGACTCTTCTGTTCATGGGATTCTCCAGGCAAGAATACTGGAGTGAATTGCCATTTCCTTCTCCAGGGGATCTTCCTAACCCAGGGATTGAACCTGGGTGGATCACCTGCATTGCAGACAGATTCTTGACTGTCTGAGCCACTAGGGAGCCTTCTCTTATTTGTATCTTTTTCGCAGTAGATGACAGCTATTTATAACTTTAATCTTAATAGAGAAAAATTATATAAATTTTAATGAAATATCTCTTTAGCTCCAGTTTTGCAACTGAAGTAATACGGTGAATTTCTTTTAGGTTTTGTTTTAACAATATTGCTGATCTATAAAAGAGTGATTCTCCTAGGTTACTGGTAGGTAGGATTTTCTTTACTTCGTTGACTTTGTGTTTGGGAGCCCTGGTTTACAGAATTAGAGGAGTTCCTGGACTGTACAGTGGAGCTTTGACTGGGAGAATCTGCCTGGAACAGAAGAAGGCAGTGGCAGATGCTGGAAGGAGCAATGAACTCAGAAAGAGATGCTTGTGATTATCATGAACATCATTGAGATGTGGAAGGAGCATCCAGTAGCTCAACTGAGGTTGTGACACTGTTGACTCAATTCAGCTGCCATTGCACCACTTTGTGGGTAGCATGCCTTCGAGGTGGAGATGACTTTAGGCAAGGATCCCTTTGTGTAGCAAGGATTCACCACTTCTTTCCTTTCTGCCAAGCCCTGAAATCTCATTTGGTAGGTGGATGTGAGTCAAGGATGAGAGCGAGTGCTGGCAATGAAGTTAACCCTCGGAAAGGAGGAGGAGGTGGCAGCTGGGTCTCTCTGCTCACAGGTCCTGGCTTGCAGGTGGGGTGCATCTCTTGGTTGTAAATTCTGTTGATCTAACTTGCTGTTCTTTGGCAAAGGAAACTATCTGGTACCAGTTTTTTCCTTTGTGTTTTGATAATTGACACCTCAGAGGAGTCGTTCTGTTTCCTTTCTGTGATTGCTGTTATAAGAATGGGAAGGTGCAATGTTGTGGACAGTTGAGCCCTTACGCTTGGACTTGTGTCTAAAGCAGGCAAGTCTGACTTTAGGATGGATCTGCATCTGCAGTACGAGGGACATCAGACCAGAGGGCAGAGGGACTGATACTTAGAAAGCCTGAGCCAGCGTGCAGGAGACCCCAGAAAGACTATCTGACTGCTGAGGGATTTGATGTCTACGCCTTAAAATGGAGCCTTTCTAAAATTTCTTTTCTTAGATTAAAAGATAGGGCTGTGTTATTTTAGGGGATAATTCATTGTTCTGCAGAGGCATCGCTTTTCAGGCAGTAATACAGGAGAATGGCTCACTCCAAAAGGCTGTTTTACAGTTTTGTCATCTCACAAGTTTTTTGAAGGCATTGGATAACTAACACTCACAATACCTTGAATGTCTACAAACACTTTATTTTCAAAGTTTTAAAAGACTATGTGTTTCAGAATTTCCACATGGGGTTAAGAAGTGGTACAGATTGATCTCCTCATTTTGCAGATTGGAAGACAGAACAGCAGAATAATATATCCAGATTTACAAAGATTGACGTGGCAAGAGTAGGTTTTTTTTTTCTTGTGGTCCAAATTAGGACTTTCTAACTTTAAGAAAAACAAAAACCTCTCTTCTCCACCTTATTTTTCCTTCATTCTTATTGCTGCTGATTCTACTTTGTTCTGGCCTGAACTGAATTGGAAGAAGTCTTTCCCAAGAAGGTAATGTTTGATTGGTTGCCTTTTTTCTCAGGCAAGTGGTCACCAATTTAAACATCAGAACCACACACCTGCATATGCCTCTCAACCCCAGCTCAGGATGGCCATGGAACTTCTTTCTGCAGACAGATTCCCTGTCTCACAGTTTATGGAATAGGGAAAAACAGATGGTCAGTAAACACAGAAAACAGGTTCACTACTAATTATGGAAATATGTACCTATTACAGGACACCACCCCACATAGGAAGAGGCAGTTAGGATCACAGTTAAATCCAATAAGGAGGCAGGACAGTGGCAGCTCACTTGTCAGCTTGTTTGAGCATAATTTGCTACAGCTGTTTTGGAAAACAGTGAAATTGTCTAGTAAAGAGCTGAATATGTATATACCTCAAGCTGCAGACTGACTGACTGGGTCTCTCTTCCCTCCCTTGCATATGTTGAAGCTCTCCTACCCAATGTGAGGTTATTTGGAGGTAAGACCCTTGACAGATAATTAAATGTATATGAAATCGTGAGGGCAGAGCCCCCATGGTGTGATGAATCTGTGTTCTTATTAGAAGAGAGGGAGACCTCAGCCTTCCATGGAAGACACAGTACAAGGCAGCTGTCTGAAGCCCGGAAGAGGACTCAGCCAGGCCTGACCATGCCAGCACCCTGATCTTGGATTTGCAGCCTCCAGAACTGTGAGAAAAAGTGTCTTTTGTTCAAGCCACCCACTCTCTATAGTGTTTTGTTGGGGCAGCCCAAGCTGGCTAAGATACCCAAGACCCAGCAGTTACACTATCTGGGATAATAACCTTGAGCAACTTTTATTTAAACGGTAGTAGTAACCTAGGTAGAGAAGTCATGAAGTCGGTTCAGTGTCTGTAAACCATCTTTTGTTTATTTAAGGAGATATTAACAACATAGAAACAACAGGAGACAATATTGTTACACAAAACTTCTGTTATATGCTGATAAACATCTACATACAAATATGCGTATGTGTACCTAGGGTCAAGATATAAAATATATTTATTTTTACTGTGGATTGCAGTAAGAAGATATGGAAAGCCGTGGTTCTAAAGGAACTGGTTTACGTGCTCAGAGATGTTTAGTGTTAGTGTTTAGTGTCTAGTTTTTCCTAGGTCTTGGCTATTTCAGTGGGTGTTCATCTATAGAATAGGTAAACATTGTATTTATAGAACATTTAGACACTGTGAAAATTATTGAACTAGAGCAATATTTATACACTTAGTTATATCAACATGGATAAACCTCAACACTGTGAAATGGGGGGGGGGGAAGCAAGTTGCAGAATATGTACTACATGATGCCATTTATATGAAGTTAAAACAGACAAAGTAACACCACATTTTGGTAAAATACTGATGCACACATAGTAGGAGTGTAAAGAAATGCATGAGAATAATAAACACCAAATTCAGAGTAATGGACACCTCTGGATATGGGAGGTAGGGAGGGGACATAGGGATTTCAAGTTTATTGGCAGAATTTCTTAAGCTGGGTAGTGGGGACACAGATGTTATGTTATTATTTGCACCTTTATGTATATCTTAAATATTTCATAATAAAATTAAAGATTGCTTTCTGTCTTCAGTAGAAGGAATAAAAGTTCTTTATGACATTGCAGATGATATTAATGGAAATGAGTTAGATCTGAAGCTGATTCATTTTGGATGCCCACAGCACCTTTTGGATGTATCACCGTAAGCAACAAAAGCAATTTGATAATTTGGGCTTAAACAAAACCAATTTTATGCTTCAAAGGACATCATCAGGAAAGTGAAATGACAGCCTGTGGAATTGGTAAAGGATACTTGTAAATCTTACATCTGATAAGGGTCTTGAATCTAGACTATATAAAAACTGTTCCAAGTCAATAATAAAAGACAAAAAAACCAATTAAAAAAAAACCCATAGACATATCTCCCAGGAAGAGATACAGTTGGTCAATAACACGTGAAAAGAGGCTCAGCATCTTTAGTCATCCGGGAACTGCAACTCCGATCCACAGTGAGATACCACTTCACACCTACTAGGACCACTAAAGTCAAAAAGTCAAATAGCAACAACCATTGGTAAGGAAGTAGAGAAACCAGAAGCCTCATAGATTGCTGGTGGGAATATTAAAAAGTTACAGCTACTTTGGAAAACAATTTGTTTTCTCAAATGGTTAAATGTGACAGTAATTGAAGGCAGGCATGACCAACTTTCTTATGGGGTGGGACCTGCCCTGACCCTGAGATGCAAGTTCAGCTGGAGATCTACCCTCCATGGGGAGAGAGGCGGCTTGCTGAGGGCGAGGATAATTCAGCAAGAAACCAACCATTCCCCACTGAAATGTAAATGCTTGCCCTCAAGGCAAGGTCAGGGCCATTGCCCGTGAGCTCTTGAGACCAGCCCCAGGTTTTTGCCCAGAAAGCCATCGCGGGAGACCCATTTCTGACAGCTGACACCCCACTGCAGCGGCCCTCACAGCATCCCTTGGGCGGTGAGTCACGTGGGGTCAGTGGGGGCAGTTTCTCGCCAGACACGCCCTCGCCCTCTGTGAGATTCTGCTGCAACTGCCACCCCCTGGCCTGGTCTCCAGCTCCTGAGAGTCGCTGTCACTGCTGAGAGTGTGTGGTGTCCCTCAGATGCTGAGGCAGAAAACACCCTTAAGACCTCAGTTTTATGTACTGCTGGGTTATCCAGTTACCTAGTTTCATCTAGTTGTTTTCCACTTTCCAAAGTAGAGGGCTGAATTCTGCTGATGAGCTCTTTGGGCTCTTGGCAGCCTACGTTTGTTGTGACGTTAAAGTTGTATACCAGTAAAAATGGGAACCTTGCACTCAGCGGTAAAACATGCAGAATCTTCAGCACAGGCATCAACCAGTCAGAACCAGCACTGAAAGTAGGACTCAAGCAAGTTCCTGCGGCAGGTGTCGGATTAACCCTATCATTGCTGGACTGCAGATCCTGGGGAGCGACCAGGATGGTGGGAAGGATACGCCAGGGCCAGGGCATAGGTCAGCTGTGATTGAAATGTGTCATTATTGTAACAACTGATAGGAGCAAACTAGTGTATACTGTCACTGAGTCAGTCTTGCATTCACCTAACCTGTCTGTGCCTCAAGTTGCTAACTCATTTAAAGTGGGGCTGGGAGTACTCGCCTTATGAATTGTCTTAAGGAGTAAGTGAATCCAGGGCCAAGTCGATGGCAGCAATCTTACCAGCTCTGCACCAATCAACACTATTCGGCTGACTCAGCCAGAAAGCACGTAGACCAAATTAAACTTGTCTTTAGGCTACTAACAGATCTCATAGCTGCAAAGTTAAACTCTTAGAACATCTTTGCAGAAGTGAAATGCTTCAAAGGAAGCAATCAGCAGTTTGGGTATGTGATAACTGGCATGGGGTGGTGAAAATTACAATGTCCCAAGGTCTGCCATAACTGCTAACAAGCTGTGTGACCTCCTGGGGTCAGCCACCTCTCTGGATCTCAACTTCTTCATCTGTGAAGGGAGTATACTTGCAGGCCTACCACTGCAGGGAGGGGGGACCACCCCGCATCCTGTAGGCTACTGAAACCTCCAAACTTCAGATGCGTCTCAGTAAGGGGCAGAGAACAGATGGCTCAGGGAGCTGTGGTCACGCTCATCCTTGGTCTGGTATATTGCCTGAGTACATCGCTCTGGTTGGCTAGGCAGTCTGAAGAGAAGAGAGGCCAATTTCATGTCATCAGTCTCACCAGCCCTGTAACATGAATCAATCCTGTTTGACTTAGCTCAGCCAGGGTCTGTGTGGGCCAAATAAAACTTGTCTGCAGGCCTGATTTAGCCTGCAGGCTGCCAGCTTGCTGCTTCTGTACCATGCATATTGCACTGCTGCAGCAAATACTAAATGCTTGTTATGTTCTAGGCACTGGGCCAGACCGCAGGGACACAAAGGTGACTGGAAGTCAGCTCTCACCCTCAGGTAACTTACTCCGTCTGGTGTAACAAACCATTGTCACAAAGCCTGACAAGCGCTGAGACAGTGCTCAATGCAGTGGAAACAAGGCTCCCTGAGCCAGCTTTGGGGTAGAGTGAACAAACAGAGGAAGAGCTCGTGCAGGTGGTGTCGGTGAGCTAAGTCTGCAGAATGATGGTAGGAACTCTGTGAGGTCAGGGGAGATAGAAGGCGGAGGGTGTGGGTGGATGCTGTTCTAAAGCTCTGGAAAACACTGAGGTGAGAAGGAAAGCATGGCTCTGGAGGAGCTGCAACTGGCGGGGAAGTGGGTGAGTGCCGGAGACGAGTTGGGAGCCATGAGGCAAAGGGTCTTCAATGCCTCACTAGCATCTCAGATGCTCTGGCTGTTGATCTCCACCAATAGAACATATATTACCCTCAAAAAGCCTGCAGTTTGAAGCAGAAAATGAACATCTAAACTTAAGCAATGGAGCTGTACCTCAAATGATGATAACCCCAAATTATTATATGGAGGAGGAGGAAGCAGCTCTTCCTAGCAGTGAAATGGGGAATTGGAAGTGGGAAATTTGATGAGGAAGCTTCTGCAGGAATTGAACAGTTACATGAACAAGGCTGTCTCAGGTGGTAAGAAGAATGGGGAGGAGAAGTCAGAATAAAGAAATCAACTTAATGAGGTTGAGTCTTCACGATTTAGTTAGAATATGGGGGTATTCAGCATGTGAGTGAGGAAGGAAGAGTCAGGAAGAGAGGTTCATGGGTTATTACATCCACTGAGTGGGAGATGCAGAGAAGGACTAGGGTATAGGGACTGCAGCAGAGGCTTTGGGGTGTCCCGTGTCATAGCCCTCTGAGATGACAGGTTATTGCCCTTTGTACTCTCTGCCTTAAGGAGACAGCGCCACGTGCTATGTCCCTCTTCGGCTTTGGGACACAATACATATTGCAGTTGGAAGTACTGTTGCCGTCATTCATTGAGCCACTTAGAGCAAGGAAGTGCTCTTCAGCAAACCCAGGCTAGAATATAAGCTGCCTTGCTGCTTGGACCATTATGACACAGCAAATTGAGTGGTGCTGGAGGTATTCTTGATGGATTGGGTGTGGTGTGGAGTCTGGCAAGCCCCAGGAGGAGCGGGGTGCCATGGGATCCTATGTGTTTTGGAGGCAAGGCTGTGCCTTCCGTAGCAGAGAACTATTCACCACTTGAAAAGCAGCTCCCAGCACGCTCGTGGGCCCTGACCATGCAGCATCAATTGACCAAGGCATCAACTGCTCATGATGAGCTGGGTTTTGTACCATTCATGTGTCACTCCTGTTGGGAGTCCAGTCTAAGATGGAAGTAGTACATCTAGGATTGGGCAAAAGGTCAAGGGGCACAAGTAAGCTGCACAAATAGGCTAGCTGCACAGGCTTCTTCCCCAGACCTTCCAGGCACACCCCCGTTGTGTAGATGGCTCTCCCTCAGTTCACACCAAGCATTTTCTTGTGACGAGCTGCCAGAGGAAGAAAGATCCCAGTTCTGGTTCAATGTGTTGGTGTGAGCCAAAAACAGACTGCTGGTTTCACTGAAGCCCCAGCAGGGTATCCTGAAAGATGAGTGGAGCCTCTCCCAGTGAGCAGGACTTGGAGCAGCGTGTCTGTCCATCAGCGTGCTCTAGTGGGAGAAGTCTGTATTCCATAAGGATCTGTACTGGGGGCTACGACAAAGGAGCTTGGTTGGTCGGTCAGGCCTGAAGGGAAAAAGAAAGGCAAGGAGGTCTGGGGAAGCAGCATGTGGGCAACCCTGTGGGAGTGGGCACAAAGCATGTGGGTCATCATTATGTTCCTGCTAGTGTTTGCCAGAGACCACCCAGGACAGAGAAGGTGCTGAAGAGCGTGGCGCCCTGTGGAGGTCAGCCTTGTCCTCGGCCACTGGGGCTTGCACAGTGAGCCCACGAATAGGGTAGCCATGGAGGCTAGGCAGGGGCTCTCTTCAAGGTGGTGCCGGTCACCGCCATTGCTGACTGACTGTCAGCTCAGAGACAGGTTCCAAGTCCTTGAGCAGCCAGCTACTTGAGGACAGTTCATTACATTCAGCCCCTTCCACCTTGGAAAGAGCAGTGAACCCTCCTTCCTGGGGTTGATACCTATCCTAGCATCCATCTGAGGGTTTACAGAGTGCCTGACTTATTTACATGTGATGCCTCATAACATCACACCTAAGAGACCCATCTTATGGCCAGGGAAGTGTGCCGATGGGTATGTGATCATGGAATCCTCTGGTCTGGTATATATCAAATCGCTGAAAGTTGCGGATCTTGTAGGATGATAGAATGATTTGCAAAAACTCAGCTAAGGTCCCAGCTTGAGGAAGACACTAGGTTTGGTTGGTATCACCCAGAGTGAACCTGTTCTATGGCACTGAGTCCTTAGTTGCAAGAATAGACAGGTCCAGGAATCAAGGGTGAATGTAGAATTGGTCCCTTTCCCCATCACTCTCAGTGGTCCACTCATAACAGGTGAGAGGACGTCTGGAACTCTGGAGATGCATTCAGAAACATGTCTTGAGCTCAGGGCTTCCATGCCTGGTGGGATCAGAAGAATGGGCTTTTGTAACAACTCTGAGCTGACACGGCCGAGTCCACTGAGGGCTCAGCCTCCTCAGGGATGTAGGTCTGAGTCACCCCATCAGGCAAACCACCTAGACCAATGAGAATCTTGAATAGGTGGTGGAGAAGGAAGGTAGTGGTTAGCAGTATCAAACTCTGGACCTGCTGTAGCAGCGAGTCGGGTTGTAACCTGTCCCATTAACTCTCCTGTACAAAGTGTTTTCACTAGAATAATTACGGCCGACCACTACCTTGTGTGGAGAAGGAAATGGCAACCTACTCCAGCATTCTTGCCTGGAGAACCCTGTGGACAGAGAGGAGCCTGGTGGGCTACCATCCTTGGGGTCACAAAGCGCCGGGCACGACAGAGTGACTGAGTGCTACCTTGAGGCCTCCGTGACTGAATAGACTTACTGTAGATCTGAGTAGTGTGCAGGGATAGACTGTTTGGGGTGCCCTGCACTGCATCCCCTTCGTTAGCCCCTGATTTCAGCTGCAGCCGTGATAGGTCTTTGTGAGCCTAGGCTCGTGTTGATAGCACCTCCAATTCAAGCACATGGTGTGCGCCATTCTGGTATCTATCTATTCCAGAGCCTTCTTCCAAGCCACAGGAATCTGTTTTGCTTGTGTCATTCAAACATAGCCCAGAGGGATTTCCCCGGTGGTCCAGTGACTAAGACTCCATGCTTCCAATGCAGGGGGCCCAGGCTCAATCTCTGGTCAGGGAACTAGATCCCACTTGCTGCAACTTAAGATCCTGCGTGCCGCAGCTAAGACCCAGCACAGCCGAATTAATGAGTGAAAATAAATATTAACCAACAGGTAACCCAGAAGCCCAGAAGTTGGGGGAGTTAATGGCGTGGGCATACGTGCTTAGCCACTAAGTCGTGTCCAACTCTCCGCGACCCCATGGACTATATAACCCACCAGGCTCCTCTGTCCATGGGATTCTCCAGGCAAGAATACTAGCGTGGGTTGCCATTTCCTCCTCCAGGGGTTCATCCCAACCCAGGGATCGAACCCGCATCTCCTGTGCCTCCTGTATTACCAGGCGAACTCTTTAATTGAGCCACCTGGGAAGCCAGATGGCCCTGGGACAACCCGCTAGAATGGAGGATGGGAGCCAGTGGATGGGTGCTCCCACGTCACCTGCACTAGGTGGGGGATAAGTGTCTAGCCTCACATTTGTGGGGGCGAGTAGACAAATCTGGGAGGCATTCTTCATGCTTTGGAGAATCCAGTGGGATTGAGGCCCTGCAACCCAACACTGCTCACAGCAGTAACTTTGATGTTGGACCTCGTATTGGCTTTTCCTCTGCTCTCCCTCCTCCATCCCTCACTCCTATTTCCTGAGATCACTCCCTAATTAAACTGCCTACACCTGAATGCTTGTCTCAGGCTTTGCTTCTGGGAGAATCTCAACTAAGACAGGAAGAGGCCGAGTTCACTAAGAACTTGATGTGCTGAAGAGGCAGAAACAGGCAGCAGGTGGTGGCTGTATGACGTTTGGAGATGTAGATTTATACATGAGCATAAAGCACAGATAAAAATCACAAGCACACCGCCCTTCCTCAAAAGAACCCTGCAAAACCCCATGGAAGAAAAGCACCCTTCTAGAGCAGTGGTTCTCACCCAGGGGCCATGTGACAATGCCTGAGGACATTTCTGGTTGTTGCAGTATTGGGGTGGGTTGATTCTGCTTCTGGCATCGAGTGAGTGAAGGTTAGGGACACTGCTGAACACCCTGCAACACACAAGTCCGATCTCCATGACAAAGAATTATTCAGTCCCAAATGTCAGTAGCGCTGTAGCTGAGAAACTGTTCTAAGATTGCGAAGATCAGGGGTAGGAAGAAAACCAGGAGAGAGAGAGGCTGTGAAAACCAGAGTTCCCTGGAGCCAGGAGGGCCAGCAGGTCCATGCTACAGAGGGGCAGGGGAAGTGGGAACTGATAATCGTCCATTTAGTTTAGCAATGATGACCTTTACTAATGTGATTTCATTAGCAACGTGGGGGCAGAGGTCAGCTTGGAGTTGGGGAAGGAGCACTGAAAGAAAGGCAGTCAGTAAAGACAAGGACAGACTCTTTCCAGGAGCTTTGAGGTGAACAAAAGGGGTGTTGGGATGAGCTACAAGGAGCTACAGAGGAGAGGAAGAGCTTAGGAAGATGTTAGAAAGACAAACACCCTGTATATGCCTATGACAGAGAACAAGTAGGGATTCAGAAAGGGGATGATTGATGGAAGAGAGGACCCATGGACAACTGTGGTACCAAAAATCAGAGTAGAGGTGCCCTACGTTGAATCAGGTAAGGAAAACTTCCTCTGAGGCTGGAAGGAGGCAGGGTGGGCATCGTTGTACACACAGTTGGGTAGGGGAGTGTAGACTGTCAAGGGTTAACCTGGTGGCTTTTTGTTTTTTGCATGTCTGTGAGACATGACCTTCTGCAGGGGAGAGGTGGTGGGGTAACAGGCTACAAATGACTACTTGTTGATGGATTATAGGGGGTCCTTTTTTGCATTGCGATTTTGTATTGCTCTGCTCTCCCAAATGAGTCTCCTTGAGCAGTTTGTCTGTTTTCTTGCCTCAGATGTTCCAAAAGTGAGCAAAAGGCGATTGTGGGAACTCGGGTTCCCCCCAGACCAGGACATCAGTTGAGCCTGTCTGCTGTGGAGTGCCTGTGGGAATCCCAAGCTCCCCTCAAGATGCTTATGGCCTTGGGTTTGGGGGTCACCTCCGTCTCTTGGTTCCTGCGTCTGCATGTGCCCTCTGCTCTGGCATGGATTTAAGCTTGGACATGAAATGCTCTCATTCTACAAAATCACCTCACACAAAACATTTGGGCGTGTGGAGGGTCTGGGTCCTTGCAGAGCCCACACCTGTGCCATTTTGTGAGCACCTTGCTCCTCCTCATCCCTTCCCAGATCCTCATCTGCCTCCTGCTAATTGCCCTCATCTCCAGTTCCTTCTGCCACTAGTAACTCAGCCATCCTCAGCTCCCAAACAGGCTACCCCAAACCATCCCGGCGCATGGTAGACAAGAAAGCTTCCTTTAGACAGATTCATCCTCCAGCAGAAAGTGGTTATGGCTTAAAGTTGTGAAAATGTGTTTTCTCATGGAAGAAGTTCAAAATACAAAATACATAAACAATTTAATGAAATGTTCATCTGTCTTAATTTCTAAAGTGAGTACTGCTCTGGGTGTCAGTCCCACACCAACTTCCCTGTGTTGGACTGCTTCATCCAATCCTTTCATCTCCCCAGGAAGAATGAAGCTCTTGGGGGCATGCTGGGTCCTTGCCCCGCACCCCCTACCAAATGTGTTTTCTGTAGGACTGCAGATTCAGTTAGGGCTTGGGGACCTCTAAGATTTAAGCCCAGACCCACCACAGCAACTCGCTCTAAGCCAGGAAGGGCCACTCTGCGGCTGTCTGTCACCTTGTAAGGTGTCGGCTCCTTCAGGGACAGTGCAGGGGGACTGTGGGAGACGGAGTAAAGCTACAGGAGGAAGAGGCCCACCTGGGAAATGGTCCCAGTCCCCTCGACGGCCTCGTTTGTCTCCAGGGGGCTGGCCTAGAAGTCAGCAGGCCCAGCTTCTGGAACTTGCACCTCGTCAGCCTCGTGACCTCCGTGTTCTCGTCTGTACACTAAGGGTAATAAGGGAGGAACAAAGACGTGATGAAATAGATTCTACGAACCCCTGCCTCATAGTTGCTACTTGATACACTCCAGAGGCCACATTTCCCTCTGCTTTTGCCCACAAGGAAAGGGAGCTTTACCGTTTTTTGCCTGGTGCTCTGAATGATTAGCCAAGTGTCCGGTGACCCTCAACAGCTTCCTTCTGCAGAGCTGGCTCATCAGTCAGCGAGGGGGCCTGGAGCACTGCGCCTCACCGGTGTGTGGGGTGGGTGTAAGATCCCAGCATGCGCCCAAGAGCTTCAGCTCCTGGGGAGATGAGAGGATGGGATGAAGCAGTCCGACCACAGGGAAGTTGGTGTGGGACCGACAACCAGAGCAGTACCTACTTTAGAAATTAAGACAGATGAACATTTCATTAAATTTCTTATTTATTTTTTATTATTAGTTTTTTGTATTTTAAACTGCTCCCAAGAGAAAACAGGTGTTGCCTCCCACACCTGTCCTGAAAGTCAGGCCCGGCCCTTCTTGCCACCTCTGCCACGGAGGCTCCTGGTGCAACACTGGCGGCGCCCAGCAGGGGCCGACCTCGCTCTTCTCCGGCTGACTGCTACTGCTACTGCTAAGTCGCTTCAGTCGTGTCCGACTCTGTGCGACCCCATAGCCAGCAGCCCACCAGGCTCCTCCGTCCATGGGATTCTCCAGGCAAGAGTCCTGGAGTGGGTTGCCATTTCCTTCTCCAGTGCATGAAAGTGAAAAGTGAAAGTGCAGTCGCTGATAGCATCCTGGAAAAGGTTCTGCAGGCTTTTCGGACCGTGAGCCACAGTAGAACGTGCGTTTTATCTCACCACCCAGTATGGATGTACGCACATGTGTGTTTTACTAAATACTTACTCTACTACTTTTTGTGTGCATTCTGATCTCGTTTTCTCAGTTCTGTCCCTTATGAGGTCATTTTAAAGCATACTGCTCCCTCCTACCAATAGATGGAGACCTATGCTCTGAAATTCGCTGGGAATCTCAGTGAGGGAGTCATGGAGATTAGCTCTTGGTCTCCTAGGGAAGGACAGTCAGGTTGCCCCTGTCACCCCAGCTCTGCCCTTTTCTCCTGCTGTGACCTGAACGGCTTACTCCACCCACTCTGTGCTCGGTAAAGACAGCACCAGTCATAACAACAGCTCCTTTCCCACTCAGAAACAGGATGGATGGCTGCAGAGTGCCAGTCGGAGCCTGCCTGGCATCTCATGGGCTCATTGATCCAACATGTGTTGACACCTGTTGCTGCAGATAACTGAGCAGGAAGCTCCTGGCCAGGCTGAGGTGGCCAAGAAAAGAAGCACACAGATAAGACAGATGTGATGGGTGCATGGGTAGTGATTAGCACAGGACATTCTGGAGACAGCTGGGTTTCTAGAAGACTCCTTAGCTCAGGGCATCTCCAAGCATGGTGTCAGGGCCAGCAGCAGCAGCAGAGCCTGGGGACTTGTTAGAGATGTAAATTCTCAGGCCTTAACCCGGGTACTCGGGATCAGAAACCAGGGGTGGGCCCGGCTATCTGTTTCACAAGTCCACCTGGGGATACTGGTGCATATTCTGATTTAAGAATGACTGCCAGTGGTTACCAGACTTTGCTGCATCTCGGGGGCATCCAGCAGCAATCTGATCATGGGGTCTGGGAGTCAGGCATGAGTAGTTTTTTATAAAAGATCCCCAGGTGATGCCAATGTGGAGCAAAGCAGGGCAATCACTGCCCGCACCCACTCCTGGGGTGAGGCATCTGAGAAAGCTTTCATGGGTTGGGGGGAGCGCCATGTAGGCAGAAGCCTTAAATGCAGCAGAGGCTTGTGAGTGAACTTGGGTTGGAGGAGTGCCCATAGAAGTTTCCAAGGGACTGTAATCTAGTGTTGAAGAAGCTGGGCTCTGGAGATAAGCCGTCTGGACGTGAACAACGCTGCACCCGTCCTTACTGGCCAGTGGGACCGCAGGGTCATCTCAACAGTAACAAGGGGGGAGGTTTCTTATATGTGCTGAAGGCTCACAGCAACCCCGTATCTTGGGAGCTTCATATGACAAGAGATGACCCTGGAGAGACGGGGGAACAAAGCCTCAGAAGGCTTCATCACCACGTCTGGACCCGAGGGGCCCTGGGAAGCCACTGGGGAGTGTCAGCGCTGGGGGCCCGTGAGGAGGTGTGTGTGGAGAATGTGCTAGAGAACAACTCGGCTAGAGCGGAGAGGTCAGGGAGGGGCTAGTGACCCCGAGACAGGTCAGATGTGACCGAGGCCCACCTGCCGAAGAGATTGAAACAGGTGGGACTTGAGGGTGAGGAAACGGCCCGTTTCGGGCTGGATGCATTGGTTGATCTGTGCACAGAGCTGGGGAACCGTCTGCACCCAGCCCCACCACTAGGTTTTCCCTTGGTTCTGTAGACGGAGGCCTGGAGATAGGCATGGTCATACTGGGCCTTTGGGCCCGTGGCCCCCGGCCTCCCCACCCCCACCACTTGCACGCACTGCTTGACAGCGGCCTGAGCATTCCGGAGTCATTCCTTGGCTGAAGGCTTGAAGGCCTGTCCAGGCGGGTTGACTCGTCACTGAATGTGTCATCCGTGTTCCCACCTCCAGGCCTTGGCCCATCCTCCCCCTCTCCTCCTGTCTATCAGAATCCTGCCTGCAGGCCACTCTCCTCCGAAACACTCTCCCCAGCTTGTGGCCTGGAAGTCTCCTAAGTGCAGCGACTGCCCTGCAAAGGACGGTGTCCTGGACGTGCCACTTGGTCCCATGGTCGGCCTGCCCCTGTGGCCCCGAAACGAACCTGTGGCGGCTGAGAAGGGTGTCCACGCCTCTGCGCCCCTCCCAGCAAGCCTGGCCCAGTGTTCTGCTCAAGAGATGTGCGGGTAAGGCCCCCTGACTAGGTTGGGGAGAAAATATGGAATTCAATTACCAGCCAGAAAGACCTTGTTGAGAATTAGAGGATCAGAATTATCAGTTGAGGCCTCGGCCCCTAGGGACTCAGTGGGAGAGAACAGAAGGCGGAAAACGTGACAGTGTCAATCCTCCCAGGGGCTCAGCGGGCTGAGAACATCCCTTTGGTTTCTGCACGGTGGTCCCTTCTTAATCCTGCAGTGAGAGGTGGAGACAGCCAGGCCCTGGGCATCCCTGCCCCAACCCCTCCACGGCGGCTTCTCCCAGTGCCTGGCCATTTAGGGGATGGATGCTGCTGGCTCCCAGCAAGAGATAGAACCAGGGGCAGCATTCAAGAAAGATCACTTAGCAGCTAAGGAGTGTACCTAAGGCCATTTTGGTGGGTTGGATGCTGTCTAGGAGGTGCCAGAAATATTAAGGTGAAAGTCCCAGAAACAATAGGAGAATGGTACAAAGTGAAAGGTGAAACTGTGTAACACAGATACTCATACCTGGGGGATTGGACGTAAGAGCTCAGACTTTGGACTGAGACAAACCTGAGTTTATTCACTAGCTAAGGCACATTGAGCAACACTGGAACCTAAACGTCTCAGAATCTCAAGTTTCCTCATCTGCTAAATGGGGATGATGATAGCATCTATTATGCAAGTGATTAAAACTTTAATTATATGTGTTCAAAATTATGATAGAGTGATTAATTAATACATATGATAAAGGTATATAAAGCCCTTCAGCGAAGAGTCTGGCACAGAACAAGCTCTAATAGGTGGTAGCTGTTACTGTTGCTGCTGTTCCTTCCGGCTATGAGTCATTACAGGAGTTCAGGGAAGGGTAAATCCTTGGAATGATCCCAAATGGCCTGAGGAGATAGGACTGTAGGATGGGTTAGAGAAGAGAAGGACTACCCAGCCCGAGGGAGCAAAATGTCCTGATTTTCAAAAAGAGAATAATATGCTTCCTGGGATGTAAGCTTAATGTCACTCCACAGCATTCTAGAATTATTAGACAGATGGTCCGGGAGCACTTTACAGAGAACCATACTTATGCCAGAATTAATTCATTAAATCATGTCAAACCCAAATCCCCATTACCAAAGGATTCTTTTTTTCAATCACTCAACATATTTATTGTTAGCATGTTAGGAAAAGCAAAGAGTATCTTGGCAAGCACTGAGCAAAGCTTCCTGTGCTGTCCATGTGGACATGAGAGAGACGTGAGCAGGGTGATGGGGAGGTGAGGTCTGTCACAGTGTGAACAGTTTTGCCCCCAGAGCGGGACGAGGGGACGGATGTCAACCTGGAGCGCGGTCCCAGTGGCAGCCAGAGGGCTCTGGTCCAGCCCCTGAAGAGCCAGAGGAAGCACGTGGTGGGAGGGAGGCACAGCAGAGAACGTCATTGTAGCATTAAGGATTCAGCTGTTTAGGAGCAAGAAGTAACAGCAGGGGCTTCCCTGATGGTCCAGTGGTTAAGAATCAGCTTGTCGTTGCAGGGGACATGGGTTCAATCCCTGGTCAGGGAACAGAGATCCCACATGCCGATGTGCCGCAACTACTGTGCTACAACAAAATGAAGATCCTGATAGGAGCAAAATAGACTCAATGCAAGCAAATAAATAAATAAATATTTAGAAAAAGAAGAAGTAATAGCAGAAGAGCAGAGACGTAACAGTGTATGTTACTGTTTTTTCTAATGGGAAAATGCAAGCTCATGGAAGAAAATCTAGAAATTATAGATCATGCAGAGGTACGTAAAAGGTACCTATAATTCTCCCTGAACGAGTGATTTAATAGCCTATGAAGAATACTGGTGCAAATGGGAGTGCAGGGGCTACCGGAGAGGATGAGAGATCAGGATTGTTGAACCTAGAAAAGGTTCATGCTGTATCAGCCTTTGAAGAGTGGACAGGCTGACGGGAAAGACATGTAGGCTCTCCTGTGCTATTCCAGAGAGCAGAACCGGAACACGGAGGCTCCCAGAGGCCACTCAGCACACAGAGAATGAAAGCACCTTCCAAACAGTGGTTCCCCCACCAGTGGGACCGGCTGCCTTGGGAGGGGGAGGTTCCATTCATTGGGAGTGTTTAAACAGAAGCTGGTTCTTGGCCACTTTTTCTCTCAATGTTGACAAAGATCCCTTGCACTGCTCCACTTCCGTTAACCTCGAAGATTCGTGTGTCTAGAGGTGAAACCATGGAGGCAGAAGAAAACGTGTTCAGTTATCGCTGAGAGAAGAAGAACATTTGCAAAATGGTGTGCTCTGAACTCTGATGAAAGCAGAAAGTGTTCACTGAAAAGAGAGGGTGAGAAAATGAATGTTAATGCTCGTACATGCTTTTCACTCTGGGCTGTTTTGATTTCCCCAACGTTTCTACAATTGACCTATTTAAAATACAGTCAATGTCATGTTAACGTAAAGTAAATGTACCTCTTACACGTGTGAGGCTACTTCCTTTACTGAAACAATAACCTAGGGAGGGGGTCAGAGGGAACATAGTCTAGATAAATATTTAGGGTGGGGTTGATTGTAGAAGGCCTCGAAAGTCAAGTAGATTGTTTAGGTTTTATGGTCACTATGATGGCAATGACAAGGTCAGCAAATGACCTTATTTGCTGGGCCAAACTCAGGACTGATAATCGGGCAGATAGCAGCCCATGTGTGGGGATGAGAAGACAGACTATAGTACTTGAAACTGCAAAACTCACAGAGAAGCAGTGTCAGAGTAGGAGGCCCTGTGGAGTTCTTAAAGGACTGATACTCACTTGATTATTCATTCATCCAGTTGAATATCACTTATTAAGCCCTATCTGTATACCAGACACCGTGCTATGTGCCTGATGCAATCAGGTCCTTTGAGAGCTGAGTGCAGGACACGCTAGAACATAACATGGAGATGAAATGGCCAATCAGAAGGTCCCTGCAAATCCAGGTTAGAGGTTCTGAATCTCAGAAGCAGGAAGTTCTGGTGATACTTAGAGATAGTCTTTGCTTGTCTTGAAGCTGCACGAAGGGTCCCTTTCAGCGCTTTGAACAGGGCAGAGTGCACAGCAGGCAGATGGGCATGTGGTGCGAAGAAGGCCTTGCGGCCGCTGCATGAATAACCATCCCTCTGTATCTGTGGGGATGCTCAAGCCTCTCATATAACATGGTGTAGTCATTGCATGTAGCCTGCTAGCATCTTCCCGTGTACTTTATTTTTATATATTTATTAATTCGGCTGTACTGGGGCTTGGCTGCAGCACGCAGGATCTTGAGGCATGTGGGATCTTTAACCGTGGCTTATGAACTCTTTGTGAGCATGAGGGATATAGTTCCCTGGCCAGAGATCAAACCCAGGCATTGCATTGGGTGTGTGGAAGTCTTAGCTACCAGCAAAGTCCCCTCCCATATACTTCAAATCAGTGATCCCCAACCTTTTCGACACCAGGAACCAGTTTTGTGGAAGATGGTTTTGTCACAGATGGGGGTCGGGGGTTGGGGGGATGGTTTGGGGATGATTCAAGTGCATGACATTTATTGTGTACTTTGAAAGTGAAAGTTGCTCAGTTGTGTCCACCTGCATCTATACAAGTCCATAGAATTCTCCAGGCTAGAATACTGGAGTGGGTAGCCTTTCCCTTCTCCAGGGGATCTTCCCCACCCAGGGATCGAACCCAGGTCTCTGGCATTGCAGGCGGATTCTTTACCAGCTGAGCCCCAGGGGAAGCGTTTGTGCACTTTATTTCTATTATTATTACATTGTGATATATAAGGAGATAATTTTATAACTCACCATAATGTAGAATGAGTGGGAAGCAGCTATAAATACAGATTAAGCTTGCTTGCCTGCCAGATCGCTTCCTGCTGTGTGGCCCAGTTTGTAACAGGTCAAGGACCCTACCGGGGGTTGGGGATCCCTGCTTTAAATCATCTCTAGATCACTTATATCTAATAAAATTTAAAATGCTATGTAAGCAGTTGTGAATACAATACATTTCAGTTCAGTTCAGTTCAGTTGCTCAGTCGTGTCTGTGAATACAATACATTTAATGCTATATAAATACTTGCATGGCAAATTCAAGTTTGGCTTTTTGGAACTTTCTGGAATTTTTTCCCCAAATATTTTCATGAGCAGTTGGTTGAATTTGAAGAACCTGCACATGTGGAGGACTGACTGTTCGCTGGTGTAGAAATGGCTTCTGGGCATATTCCTGCCATTCACTGTGAAAGGTGCAGGGCCAGAGATTGTATCCCAGCGTGAGTGTGTCCCCTGAGGCTGGGCTGTACAGGTGGGTAGGCAGGAGAAATAAACTTTGAAGCGATGAAGCCAGAAGCTAGTCTGGGAAACATTCTTCTGATCATCAAATGCATAAAATCAGAAACTTTGATTCTTATCAATCTCAGTTCAAAATGGAAGTGCAGTCCTAGGATTGATAAGGATTCTCTCCTTGACTAGACTCTAGTCAGGCTCCTTTGAATTCTCTTAACTTGGCCCTGACTTTTGGGCTTCTGTGTTTGTCTCTCCATTGCCCAAGACTCCTGCTATGTCAGTCCATTTAGCCAGATTCCGTTACTTGATCACTCTCATCCTCCAGTACCCCCTGGTGATGCCCGATCACCCTAACCTGCCTTCAGCAGGTAACCCCTCCCCTTGATGCTTCCTCTTCATAATTCTCCATCCACTGACCACCATCCTGCTCCTGCTCCTTGGCTGCAAATGCCCACTTTTCTTGCTGTATTTAGGGTTGAGCATGCTCTCTCCCTTCTACAAAACTCCATTGTAATAGCCAACCCGCCCCCTCCTTACCATCTTAAGCAGTGTCATGAATGATTTTTTAAAAACATGATACCCACCATACTTTTTTCTCAAAATGAGAAGCACACGAAATATAATTTATCACATTTTTTTTGTGTTTAAGTTTTTGGATGATCTGAACACAAAAACTTGAAATGCCCTGAATTCCTGTTGTTTACATCCAAAGAAACTGATAGACATTTTTCCAAATTTAGCAATAATCATAAACGTTTACCCTGCAATACCAGTAATAATTTGTGAATGTGAACATTTTCTAAACTATCCATAGTCAAAGAACAAATTTAGATCGACCACATTAGAGGAAAGACTTGGCTATCTTTCTATTTTCTCTGTGGAAAACAGAACAGTTACAGAATTTTCTCAAGAAAAAGTAATCAAAGAGTATAAAGCTCCAAAAAAGATAGAAGAAAAGTACAATAGAGGTGGATTGGGCTGTAAATGAGTTTAAAATGTTATTTTTCTGTATTTTGTGAAATTTATAGTATTTCTTAGCTTTTTCTTTTCTTTTTTTGATGTAGTCCAGTTTAAAAGTTTTTGTTGAATTTGTTATAATATTACTTCTGTTGTTTTATGTTTTGGTTTTTTTGACCTAAGGCATGTGGGAATCTTAATTTTTTGACCAGAGATGGAACCCTCATCCCTTACATTGGAAGGAAGAAATCTTAACCATCGAATCACCAGTGTTCCCTCTTAGTTTTTTTTTAAATATTTGTAATTTAGCATGCTATTTTCCGAGGGATTGGGAGCAGGAGAAGAATGGGACGACAGAGGATGAGATGGCTGGATGGCATCACTGACTCGATGGACGTGAATCTAAGTGAACTCCGGGAGTTGGTGATGGACAGGGAGGCCTGGCATGCTGCGATTCATTGACTGAGCGACTGAACTGAACTGAACTGAACTGAGATCAGTTTTGAGGTTTGCTCCTCTTTTATTTAGTATTTGTCATTTTGTATTCTTTTTGTTACAGAGTTCCACCTCCAACCAAACAGACAAAACAACTACACTGTGTAAGCTCCAAGCCCCTCTGTCCCTGCCCCACAGATGGGTGACTTGGTGACTCTCCGAGGGCCTCTGTGTCTTTCCCCCCAGTGAGGATCGGTGCCCTGAGCTTTCACCAGACCCTCTTCCAGGGAGAATTAGAGAGATGAGCCGGATAATCCTGCCATCATGCCTCACGCCTGCACGGGGAGAGCACATGTCAGCCAGTGTTTCATTTGATCCTTCCTGCAAGCCATTAGGAAAAAAACTCACTTTTTAATTATGGAAATGTTCAAATTTATGCACAATTAAGTGGAGTAACCCCAGCTCTGTGCTGCAGGCTGGGCTCAGTGAGGTGAGGGGAGCGCTGGGCTGGGCAGTGGGGAGCCAGAAGTTAAATCTCTGTGGGCAGAATCTTCTCTCACCCCCCACCAAGCTTCCTGGCCCGGGGCACGGGTATTGATGTGCTCACATCCACACGCCTGTGCCTGCCTTGGAAGTGTGCAAAAACTCTGAACTACCGGGAAGGTACAGGAAGCCAGCAGCAGGCTTGGGGCTCCTTCAGAACATGAGATGGGACCAAGGCTGCTTCTCTCAGGGACCCCAGGGGCCAGGTCCCCAGGCAGCAGGGCTCTGGGGGCAGGCCCGGGGAAGCATCAAAATCACTGCGGGAGCTTCTTCCACTTACAGGCTGTGCGCCTTACCCCAGCCTGTTCTGATACAGGCTGGAGAAGCGAGAGGATGGGATATTCGAGGGAATTAGCCAGTAAATCTGATACCCACTCACTTTGAGGCTGAGAACTATGGCTTGAGGGGCTCACGGGAGTCAGCGGGAGCCTGGGAGAGCCCAGACCTGCTCGCCGCTGAACAGAGCCATCCGCTTCCGAGGAGCACAGAGCAGGGCAGACTGCCTGGGGTGAACCCCTGACCCACCTCCTCTCTAGCCATTTGACCCTGGCCAGGCGCTTGACCTTGGGATCTCCCTGCTTACCTAAAATACTGCAAATAATCGAAGCATCTTACCTTAATGTGATGGTGCACATGAAGCCCTTAACACATAAAGAACTAGAGACATACTGCTCAGAAATGTTGGCCACTGCTAACATAAATTTCCTTCATTGACATCAGCCACGAGTGAAGAGGAAGGTGTATGTGGCAGCCTCTTCTCCTTCCTGTACACCAAGGAGGCAAGATGCCAACGGCCAGAGGCTCATCCTGAAATCCAGTCCAGCTGGAGTCTCCTTTCAGCTCTGCTGGGACCACTCTCTTTTGTCTGAGGCTGGGGAGATGGGTTTGGGGGAGCGTCTCTGGTGTCATCCATTTCCATCCTTCCTATGGGCAGCTGGGGGCTGTCGCAGACCATCTTCCCTTTATAGCTGGAACAGATGGGAAGCCTGGAACCAGAGAAGGGACCTGGGCCAGCTGGTGAGGAATGGCGAAGGGGGCAGTCTTTCTCGGGCATCCCATTCTGCCCCTTTCCCTCTTGCCTGGAAGCCCTGATCCCTGAGGGGCTCAGGTGTGCACGCCGCCAACGTGCCTGCTCAGGAGAAAGAGGCTTCGATTCATTTCATGAAGGTGTTGAGGTCTAGATGCCTTTTATCTAGACTGGCAATGCCTTGGAGTGATTTTCAAATGCCCGCCCTCAAGTGCTCAGACTGGGGAGGGACTGGGAGATTGGCAGTCTGCCCGAGGTGACTTTGGAAGCCCCTAGGGCTGGGGAAGCGTGTTCTACACGGGAAGGTCTCCTCGGCAATGAGGCCCACTACCCCCACTTCCCTCCTGAAGCCAGTCGGGGCCGAGATGGCTCTTGATCAGAACTCTGGCTTGCACTGCTGGTGGGCTCTTGGCAGGTGGGCAGTGGGAACTGAGGCACGGCCCTCTTAGCTGCCCACCCTGCCAGGAAGCTTCTGGGGGACCCTCCTGGATGCTTGGATGTGAGCCCAGCACCAGGCCCTCTTGGCCTCACACCCTGGGGTCAGAAGGCCAACACCTCTGGAATTAATCCAGGCTTAATTGGGTGGACTTGGACACACGGCAGCCACAGCGGCCACGTGGTAATGCGTCTAAGGAGCTGGGCCCTGTTGTTGATGAGACAGCTCTGATGTTCAAGGGCCTCGGGGCGGTGCCCTTTGGGATAACTTGGCACCCTTTGGGATAATCCACCCCCACCGGCGCTCACAAGTCCAGTGAGCTGCTCACCAGCCTCCCTGTTCTATTGTCGGGTCTGTGTGATGCCACCTCACATGCTGCTGTCTCGGAACTAACAGATCTGATGTCCAGAAGGCCAAACGGAGGAGCTTAAAACAGAGCTGAGAGGAAAAAGTCGGAGAGAGAGTTCCCTGACACAGTCCGTTTGTATTCATTACAATGATATGTGGCCCAAGCAAGAATGTCCATGCATAGAAAATATGAAATCCACTAGAAAGGTGCCCCGTGGAGAGCAGAGGGAGAGAGAAGGCAGCGGGACCCAGAGGAGACAAGAGAGAAATGGGTTTTTGTTGTGTTCAAGCCCTTCCGAGAATCCGGTTGTTTTTTTTAAATTTTATTTATTTATTTTAGTTGGAGGCTAATTGCTTTACAATATTGTGGTGGTTTTTGCCATACACTGACATGAATCAGCCATGGATGTACGTGTATCCCCCATCCTGAAACCCCTCCCACCTCCCTCCCCATCCCATCCCTCAGGGTCATCCCAGTGCACCGGCCCTGAGTGCCCTGTCTCATGCATCGAACCTGGACTGGCAATCTGTTTCACCGGGTTGTTTATGACTGCAGCTCGTCCTGACTTGCGCTCCCAGGGACCTTCCTCTCTGTGCTGGACACTGGATCCCTGCCTTTCCTCAGGGTGCTCACGCTCCCCACTGTCTCTCCGGCTTCTCTAAATCCCACCCAGCTTTCCCAGACTATTGCAGACCCCACAGATGCCGGCAAGCCCTCCCTGACCACTTCAGACCAGACCACTTCAGACTTAACCCAGTGAATCCACGAGTCCCCTCCCTCTCCGGGGTGGCAGGGGACAGGACCAGAGCCCTCCCCAGCTTGGGATGGTGGGAGTCTCAGGTGGCAGGGAAGAGGTGTAGCCTAATGTTAACTGCAAACCCACAGGTTGTAGGCATGTGAGAGAAACATGAGTTCTCGGTAATGGATGGCACTTCTTGTGGGTGTTCCTGGGCATGTGCCCCCCACCCAACACCCCGCCTCCACACACACACACAGGCCCACAGTCAAGGCAGCAAGGCCAGCTGTGCCTGAAACAGCTGAGCAGTTGGGTCTAAAGTAGTGAAGAACAGAAACCACCCCCCACCCCCTACTAGTGTAACCAACTTGGTAAGTGAGAGTAGCTGTGGCAGCTGGTGGCACTCTGTCTCATGGGAGGGCACAGGGAAGGCCCAGGGAGAGGGCTGGTATGGAGGGGCTGAGCTCAGCCTCCAAGCCCCAGGGTCAGGCAGAAAGTGCTGGAAAGGGCCCTGGAACCCCGGCCATGCCTTCCTCTCCCGGGGTCTTATCCCACTTGTGTCTATTCACCTGTCTATGTTTTGGAGTTTTGATAGATTATGATATGTTTTGATAGTTTTGATAGTGGAGGCTTCCTGGATTCCATCAGGAGCAGAAGTTCCTCCCACCTTTCATGTCTCAAACCCCAAGGACAGAGGAGCCTGGTGGGCTACCGTCCGTGGGGTCACAAAGAGTCAGATGTGACTTAGTGGCTAAATGGCGACCACAGTGTTATTACTCTCAGGACACTGTGTCAAATTCTTCTCTCCTTCTAAACTGTGACCACCCAGGTGTAAGATTCTTAGTCCCCAGCATGGTGCCTGGTATAGAGGAGGTTGATGCTACATGGCAGTAATAAAATGAGATATCTCTAACATGTAAATAATAAAAGAAAGAAAGAAAATGAAGTTGCTCAGTCGTGTCTGACTCTTGCAATCCCATGGACTGTAGCCTCCCAGGCTGTAGGTCCATGGAATTTTCCAGGCAAGAGTACTGGAGTGGGTTGCCATTTCCTTCTCCATAAATAATAAAAACTGAAGGAAAAAAAAAGATTAATTTTTTTTTTTTTTTTTTTTTTTTTTGCTTCTGGCTGTGCTGAGGTGCATGTTGGATCTTAGTTCCCAGACCAGGGGTCAAACCTGGGTTCCCTGCAGTGGACGTGCAGCATCCTTACCACTGAACTGCCAGGGAACTCCCTAACTTTTTTTTTTTAATCTTAAAAGAAGTTTTAAAGATATCTCTCTTTAGAAGAATGTGCCAAAGATCTAACAGAAAACTCACACACACAAAATGATATAACAATAACCCTTAAACAAGTGAAAATATTAAAAGAAGTGCTAATTTCATGGGGTCGCAAAGAGTCGGACACGACTGAGCGACTGAATTGAACTGCACTGAATTAAAACTACACTGAGACATTTCTCATTCATCAGATTGGCAAAACTTCAGACTTTTGATAATCTACTCTGTTGGTGAGGCAGTGGGGAAACAGGCTGTCTTAGAAGTTGCTGGTGGGATGGCGGGACCCAAGGCTCCACAACGGAGAATTTGTGAACACCTAAGAAAACTGCATACAGGGACTTCCCTGGTGGTCTGGTGGTTAAGAATCCACCTTGCAATGCAGAGGTTGCAGGTTTGATCCTTGGCTGGGGAACTAGAATCCATCATGCTGCGGAGCAACTAAGCCCATGCCCTGCAACTGAAGACTCCCTGAACCACACTGAGAAAGAGCCCAGCCAAATAAATAAATAGAACAGAATTTCTCAAATGTAAGCAATAAAATGGGAGACTGTTTCAAAGGGAAAAAATGCACACGGGCTCCCAGGATTTAAAGAAAAAAAGAAAGAAAACTACATACAGGTTTGCCCTCCGCTGAGTAGCTGAGCTGCAGAAACTCACACGGAAGAGGTGCCTGAGTGCTCCATCTCTCAGCCACACCTGGCTCTGCAACCGCGTGGACCAGGCTTCTCTGTGCATGGAATTTTCCAGGCAAGAATACTGGAGTGAGTTGCCATTTCCTCCTCCAGGGGAATCTTCTCAACCCAGGGGTCAATGTCTCTTGGGCCTCCTGGGTTGGCAGGTGGATTCTTTACCGCTGCCCCACCTGGGAAGCCCTTACCCTGCAGATACAGGTCAACAACATGGAAATGAGTTAAATACATGTGGTTCATGGCAGCATGTTTTGTGATTGCAAGCTATAGGAAATTACCTAAATGTCAAAGCCCTTAAGAGATTAGTTGAACGTCCATTCAAGGGATCCACATCGGCACAGCTGTGAAATGAGTGAGGAAGATCTCTTTGAACTGATATGAAGTGATTTTCGGGATATACTGTAAGTGACAAAAGCAAAATGCAAAAGAGAGCATATCGAATGTAAGAAAGAAGGGAAAGAAAACATAATGGTAGCTGCTTATTTTTTTCAAAAGACACACAGGAAGGATAAACTAGAAACTACTGAAACTGGCTATCTACAAAGGGGATGGTGGGAGAGGGGGGTCAGAGGGGAGTTTAGGAGAGTGGTGCTTCTTTGACTTTGTAGGTTGACTTTGGAAATCATGTTAATACTCTATACATTAAAAAATATATAGTATGAAATCAACCAGATGGAGGGAGCTGTAAAACTGAGTGCAAGTGAAAATAAATGGATCCGACCGTATTTGAAATAAATGTAATAAACACATTGAAAGAAAAAAAAGTAATCCATGTAATTTTTGAACACAGTGCTTTTTCCCTCAATCTACAGAAAAAAAGAACCGGAAATGGCTTATCTCTTACTAAACTCGCTTTTTGTAGTGGTATAAAGAACACTGGGACAATTGACAAAATTGGAACATAGATTTTAGGTTATAAAAGAAAAAGAGTTGCATTAATGTTACAAATTAGCTGTTTACAATGTATCAAGTCCCCCAAATTTGATAGCAATAAAATATGAAATAGTAGATGGAGATGGAAATTGGAAAATAAAAGGCTCAGACAGACTAGAATGTTGCACGGGAGCCTGACACCCGTGGCAGCTGGAGTGGGTGGGCAAGGTTGCACGAATGAAGTGGGTCTAAGAGGTGACATGGCAGAGGCTAAAGATTGCCTGGCCGGTATCCATCCCACCCTCCTTCCTTAGTGACAGTGCCCAGTGGGAAAGACTACATTTCCCAGCCTCCCTTGAGGTTAGGTGGGTCTAGGAGCTTTGCTTCTCTCGGTGGTACCTGGGACTCCTGGAAAAGCTCCTGAAGGGAGACTTGGGGGAGGTGTGCCTTTATTTCTCCGCCCACCTCCCTTCTTTCTGCTTTTGGGTAGATGTCATGGTCCCTGAGGCAACCTTGGGTACTGGCTGTGCACACTGAAGATGGCAGAGAAAAAAGGCAAAAGAAGCCTGAGTTCCTGGAAACTTATGGAATGACCAGACCAACCCTGGATCGCTCACCTTTAGACTTTACCCAAATAGAATATACCCTTGGGTATTTGAGCCATTTTTATTAGGGGTCACTTATATGCAGCTAAAGCCAACCTTGATACTGATGAAAAGGATTGGAAGGTAGAGGGCAGAAAGGGCACTGGACAGAAGGGTGGAGAGCATGCCTGAGAAAAGCCTGGAGAAGGCCCAATGCACTAAGTGGAGACCAGTAATGGGAGGTAAAGCTGGGAAGGTTGGTGGGGGCCAGACTGTGGACAGCCTTAAAGGACCCTGAGTGCCACTAGCCTGATGGCAACCTTTACTAAGTTGCTT
The DNA here is from genome assembly GCF_001704415.2 of Capra hircus. Classification (NCBI taxonomy): domain Eukaryota; kingdom Metazoa; phylum Chordata; class Mammalia; order Artiodactyla; family Bovidae; genus Capra; species Capra hircus. The sequence continues at coordinate 46,275,372 of NC_030831.1, forward strand.
TCTCTCTCCTGGGCTGGAATTTACTTGGATCAGAAACTTTTAACCTGAACTTCCTAGACAGACTTCATGGAGCCCAAGAACCTCCTACCAAATCACATAAGATTTGTAATTGCACCTATGTTTATTTTTCTGAAGAGAGGCCTGCAACTTTAATCAGACTCTCTAAGAGGTGGGCAACTCCCAAAGAGTTAAAAATCACTGCCCAGATGCTTCCAACAAGACAGGTCTCTCACTAACTTAATTATGTGGGCTCCGAGGAGTCTTTGGTGTTTGGAGTAGTAAAATTTTTAGGTACCTGGAAAAGTTCTAGGTACCTGAAATTTTTTATTAATTTGGTAACAAATAACTTGTAGAAAATATATTTTAAAAGAAGAAAAGCACAAAAAAGAAAATTAAAAACATCCCCATAATTATTCTGCCCTGTTTTTAGTCAAATGCTTGGCTGGATGAATCACAAGCTGGAATCAAGATTGCCAGGAGATAAAGATCTAAATGTAGGGCCAGAAACTATAAAACTCTTAGAGGAAAACATAGGCAGAACACTCTCTGATATAAATCACAGCAAGATCTTCAATTACCCACCTCCCAGAGTAATGGAAATAAAGGCAAAAATAAACAAATAGGACCTAATTAAACTTAAAAGCTTTTGCACAATGAAGGAAACTATAAGCAAGGTGAAAAGGCAGCCTTCAGAATGGGAGAAAATAACAGAAAATGAAACAACTGACAAAGAATTGATCTCCAAAATATGTAAGCAGCTCATGCAGCTCAATTTCAGAAAAAATAAATGACCCAATCAAAATATGGGCCAAAGACCTAAACAGACATTTCTCCAAAGAAGACATACAGATGGCTAACAAACACATGAAAAGATGTTCAGCATCACTCATTATCAGAGAAATGCAAATCATAACCACAACAAGGTACCATCTCACACCGGTCAGAATGGCTGCCATCAAAAAGTCTACAAACAATAAATGCTGGAGAGGGTGTGGAGAAAAGGGAACCCTCTCACACTGTTGGTGGGAATGCAAACTAGTACAGCCACTATGGAGAACAGTGTGGCGATGCCTTAAAAAACTGGAAAGAGAATGGCCATACTACCCAGCAATCCCACTGCTGGGCATACACACCAAGAAAACCAGAACTGAAAGAGACACATGTACCCCAATGTTCATTGTAGCACTGTTTACAATAGCTAGGACATGGAAGCAACCTGGATGTTCATCAGCAGACGAATGGATAAGAAAGTTGTGGTACATATACACAGTGGAATGTTACTCAGCTATAAAAAAGAACGCATTTGAGTCAGTTCTAATGAGGTGGATGAAACTGGAGCCTATTATACAGAGTGAAGTAAGCAAGAAAAACACCAGTGCAATATATTAATGTATATATATGGAATTTAGAAAGATGGTAATGGCAACCCTATATGCAAAACAGCAAAAGAGACACAGATGTAAAGAACAGACTTTTGGACTCTGTGGGAGAAGGCGAGGGTGGGATGATTTGAGAGAATAGCACTGAAATTGTATATTACCATATGTGAAATAGATGACCAGTCTTAGTCTGATGCATGAAACAGGGCACTCAAAGCCAGTGCACTGGGACAACCCAGAGGGATGGGATGGGGGGTTTTGGATGGGGGGACACATGTACACCCATTGCTGATTCATATCATTGTATGGCAAAAACCACCACAATATTGTAAAGTAAATAGCCTCCAATTAAAGTAAAAAAAAATTGCTGGGAGAAATATCAACAACCTCAGCTATGCAGATGACACCACCCTAATGGCAGAAAGTGAAGGGTAACTAAAGAGCCTCTTGATGAGGGTGAAATAAGAGAGTGAAAAAGCTGGCTTAAACCCAACATTCAAAAAACTAAGATCATGGCAACTAGTACAGTCACTTCATGGCAAATAGAAGGGGAAAAAATGGAAACAGTGGCATATTTTATATTCTTGGGCTCCAAAATCACTGCAAACAGTGACTGTAGCCACGAAATTAGAGGACGCTTGCTCCCTGGAAGAAAAGCTATGACAAACCTAGACAGCATATTAAAAAGCAGAGACATCACTATGCTGACAAAGGTCTGTATTGTAAAAGGTATGGTTTCTCCAGTAGTCATGAATGAATGTGAGAATTGGACCATAAAGAAAGCTGAGTGCCAAAGAACTGATGTTTTCAAACTACAATACTGGAGAAGACTTTTGAGAGTCCCTTGGACTGCAAGGAGATCAAGCCAGTCAATCCTAAAGGAAACCAACCCTGCATATTCATTGGAAGGACTGAGGCTCAAGCTGAAGCTCCAACACTTCAGCCAGCTGATTCAAAGAACCAATTCATTGGAAAAGACCCTGATGCTGGGAAAGACTGAGGGCAGGAGGAGAAGGGGATGACAGAGGATGAGATGGTTGGATGGCATCACCAACTCAATGGACATGAGTTTGAGCAAACTCTGGCAGATAGTGAAGGATACTCTTTTTAAAAATTCTTTTCCCATGTAGGCCATTGCAGAGTATTGAGTAGTGTTCCCTCTGCTATATAGCAGATCTTTATTAGTTATCTATTTTATATATAGTAGTGTATATATGTCGGCTCCAATCTCCCAATTTATTCCTCTCCCTCCTTGTCCCCTGGTAACAGTAAGTTTGTTTTTTACATCTGTGACTCTACTTCTGTTTTGTAACTAAGTTCATTTGTATTTTTTTACGTTCCACATATAAATGATATCATATGATATCTGTCTTTCTGTGTCTGACTTACTTCACTCAGTATGACAATTTCTAGGTCCATCCATGTTTCTGCAAATGGCATTATTCTGTCCTTTTTAATGGCAGAGTAATATTCCATTATATACATATCTCATCTTCTTTATCCATTTCTCTGTTAATGGATATCTAGGTTGCTTCCATGTCCTAGCTAATGTGAACAGTGCTGCAGTGAACACCAGGGTGCATACATCTTCTTAAACTATGGTGTTCTCTGGGTACATGTGTAGGAGTGGGATTGCTGAGACATATGGTAGTTCTATTTTTTTTTAGGAACCTTCAGACTGTTTTCCACTTCCCTAGTGGCTCAGACGGTAAAGTGGGACAATGTGGGAGACCCAGGTTCAGTCCCTGGGTTGGGAAGATCCCCTGGAGAAGGAAATGGCAATCCACTCCAGTACTATTGCCTGGAAAATCCCATGAACAGAGGAGCCTGGTAGGCTACAGTCCATGGGGTCTCAAAGAGTCGGACATGACTGAGAGATTTCACTTCACTTTACATACTGTTTTCCATAGCTGCTGTATCAATTTATATTCCCACCAGTAGTATAGGAGGTTTCCCTTTCTCTATACTCACTCCAACATTTTTTGATCGATGGCAGTTCCAACTGGTATTAGGTGATACCTCATTGTAGTTTTGATATGCATTTCTCTAATAATTAGTGACGTTGAGCATCTTTTCATGTGCTTTTGGGTCATTTGTATGTCTTCTTTGGAGAAAAGTCTATTTAGATCTTCCACTCATTTATTGATTGAGTTTGTTGGGGTTTTTTTATATTGAGCTGGATGAGTTGTTTAATCATTTTGGAGATTAATCCCTTGTCAGTTGCTTTGTTTGTAAATATTGTCTCCCATTATGAGGGTTGTGAAGAAAGCTGAGTGCTGAAGAATTGAGCTTTTGAACTGTGGTGTTGGAGAAGACTCTTGAGAGTCCCTTGGACTGCAAGGAGATCCAGCCAGTCCATTCTGAAGGAGATCAACCCTGGGATTTCTTTGGAAGGAATGATGCTAAAGCTGAAACTCCAGTACTTTGGCCACCTCATGCGAAGAGTAGACTCATTGGAAAAGACTCTGATGCTGGGAGGGATTGGGGACAGGGGGAGAAGGGGACGACCGAGGATAAGATGGCTGGATGGCGTCACTGACTTGATGGACATGAGTCTGAGTGAACTCCAGAGGTTGGTGATGGACAGGGAGGCCTGGCGTGCTGTGATTCATGGGGTCACAAAGAGTCGGATACGACTGAGTGACTGAACTGAACTGAACTGATGAGGGTTGTCTTTTTGTTTTGTTTATGGTTTCCTTTGCTGTGCAAAGTCTTAAGTTTAATTAGACCCCATTTATTTATTTTTGTTTTCATTTTTATTGCTTTAACAGATAAACCAAAAAAGATCTTGCTGTAATGTATGTCGAGTGTTTTGCCTATGTTTTCCTCTAAGAGTTTTATAGTGTCCTGCTTTACATTTAGATCTTTAATCCCTTTTGAGTTTATTTTTGTTTATGGTTAAGCCTCACCTCTTCTTGGCAAATAGAATGGGGAAAGGTGGAAGCAGGAACAGATTTCCTCTTCTTGGGCTCCAAAATCACTGCAGATGGTCATTTCTTTTTCTTCTTCGATTGCCGTGGCTAGGAATTTCAAAACTCTGTTGCATAGTAGTGGTGAGAGTGGACATCTTTGTCTTGTTCCTAATCTTAGAAGAAATGCTTTCAGCTTTTTAACATTGAGAATGGTATTTGCTGCGGATTTGTTATATTATGACCTTTATTATGTTGAGGTAAATTCCTTCTATGCCCATGCCCACTTTCTGGAGTTTTTTTTTTTTTTTAATCATAAATGAGTGTTGAATTTTGTCAAAAGCTTTTTCTGCATCTGTTGAGATGATCATATGGTTTTATTCTTCAATTTGTTAATATGGTATATCACGTTGGTTGATTTGTGTATACTGAGGAATCCTTGCCTGCCTGGGATAAATCCCACTTGATCATGGTGTATGATCCATTTAATGTGCTGTTGGATTCAGCTTGTCAGTATTTTGTTGATTTTTTTGCATCTATGTTCATCAGTGATATTGACCTGTAGTTTTCTTTTTTTGTGATATGTTTTTCTAGTTTTGGTATCCGGAGAAGGCGATGGCACCCCACTCCAGTACTCTTGCCTGGAAAATCCCATGGATGGAGGAGCCTGGTGGGCTGCAGTCCATGGGGTCGCGAAGAGTTGGACACGACTGAGCGACTTCCCTTTCACTTTTCACTTTCATGCATTGGAGAAGGAAATGGCAACCTACTCCAGTGTTCTTGCCTGGAGAATCCCAGGGACGGGGGAGCCTGGTGGGCTGCCGTCTATGGGGTTGCACAGAGTCGGACGTGACTGAAGTGACTTAGCAGCAGCAGCAGCAGCAGTTTTGGTATCAGGGTGATGGTGGCCTTGTAGAATGAGCTCGGGAATATTCCTTCCTCTGCAATTTTTGGAAGAGTTTGAGAAGACCAGATGCTAGCTGTTCTCTAAATGCTTGATAGAATTTGCCTGTGAAGTCATCTAGTCCTGAGTTTAGTGTTTATTGGAAGATTTTTTAAAGTCTTCATTTATTTTGGGCTTTGCTGGCTCTTCATTTCTGTGCAGGCTCTTCTCTAGTTGTGGCAAGCAGGGGGCTGCTCTCCAGCTGTGGTGTGTAGACTTCTCATTGCAGTGGCTTCTCCTGTTGGGCAGCACAAGCTCCAGGGCGTGTGGGCTCAGTAGCTGTGGCTCCTGGGCTCTGGAGCACAGGCTCGATAGTTGTGGCACGCGGGCTTAGTTGTTCTGAGGCAAGTGGGGTCTTCCTGGACCAGGGATTGAACCTGTGGCTCCTGCATTGGCAGGTGAATTCTTTACCACTGAGCCACCAGAGAAGCCTCTGTTGGAAGGTTTTTCATCACAGATTTTTAACACAAATCACAAATTTCAATCTCATTACTTGTGATTGGTCTGTTCATAGTTTCTGTGTCTTCCTGGTTCAGTCCTAGAAGATTGCATCTTTCTAAGAATCTGTCCATTTCTTCCACGCTGTCCATTTTATTGGCATAGAGGTGTTTCTAGCGGTCTCTTACTCTGTATTTCTGTAGTGTCTGCTGTGACTTTTCCTTTTGCATTTCTAATTTTATTGATTTGAATCCTCTCCCTTTTTTTCTTGAGCCTGGCTAAAGGTTTATTAATTTTGTTTATCTTCTCACACTGCCAGCTTTTAGTTTCCTCAATCTTTGCTATTGTTTTCTTTGTTTCTATCTCATTTATTTCTGCTCTGATCTTTACCATTTCTTTCCTTCTACTAACTTTGCGTTTTGGTCATTCTTCTTTCTCTAGTTGCTTTAGGAGTAAGTTTAGGTTGTTTATTAGAGACTTTTCTTATTTCTTGAGGTGAGATTGTGTTGCTAAAAATTCTCTTAAAATTGCTTTTGCTGCATCCTGTAGGTTTTGGATCATCCTGTTTTCATTGTCGTTTGTCTTTAGCTCAGTTCAGTTCAGTTCAGTTCAGTCGCTCAGTCGTGTCTGACTCTTTGCAACCCCATGAATCACAGCACGCCAGGCCTCCCTGTCCATCACCAACTCCTGGAGTTCACTCAGACTCACGTCCATCGAGTCCATGATGCCTTCCAGCCATCTTATCCTCGGTCGTCCCCTTCTCCTCCTGCCCCCAATCCCTCCCAGCATCAGAGTCTTTTCCAATGAGTCAACTCTTCGCATGAGGTGGCCAAAGTACTGGAGTTTCAGCTTTAGCATCATTCCTTCCAAAGAAATCCCAGGGCTGATCTTCTTCAGAATGGACTGGTTGGATCTCCTTGCAGTCCAAGGGACTCTCAAGAGTCTTCTCCAACACCACAGTTCAAAAGCATCAATTCTTCGGCGCTCAGCCTTCTTCACAGTCCAACTCTCACATCCATACATGACCACAGGAAAAACCATAGCCTTGACTAGATGGACCTTAGTTGGCAAAGTAATGTCTCTGCTTTTGAATATGCTATCTAGGTTGGTCATAACTTGTCTTCCAAGGAGTAAGCGTCTTTTAATTTCATGGCTGCAGTCACCATCTGCAGTGATTTTGGAGCCGAAAAAAATAGTCTGACACTGTTTCCACTGTTTCCCCATCTATTTCCCATGAAGTGATGGGACCGGATGCCATGATCTTCGTTTAAAATTTCCTCTTTGATTTATTTAGTGATCCATTGGTTATTTAGCAACATATTGTTTAGCCTCCATGTGTTCATGTTTTTAACAGTTTTTTTTTCTGTAACTGAATTCTAATCTTATAGTGTTGTGGTTGGAAAAGATGCTTGATATGATCTCAAGTTTCTTAAATTTACCAAGGCTTGATTTGTGACCCAAGATGTGTTCTATCCTGGAGAATATTCTGTGTGTAATTGAGAAGACAGTGTATCTTCTGCTTTTGGATGGAATGTCCTACAAATATCTGGTCTAATGTGTCACTTAAGTCTTGTGTTTTCCCTCTAATTTTCTGTCTGGGTGATTACCCATTGGTGTAAGTGGCTAAAGTCCCCCATTATTATTCTGTTACAGCTAATTTCTCCTTTTGTGGCTCTTAGCATTTGCCTTATATATTGCGGTGCTCCTATGGTGGGTGCAGAATGTTCACAACTGTTCCGTCTTCTTGGATTGATCCCTCAATCATTCTGTAATGTGCTTCTTTGTCTCTTGTAACAGTCTGTATTTCAAAAGTCTATTTTGTCTGATAGGAGTACTGAAGTATTTTTCTCTGACATTTATTTTCTTGGCTGCAGAATATCCAATAGACAAAAATGTTTGCTCTTTTGCTACAGCGACAAAGGGTTCTAATGGTGGGTGTGGTGGGGACACCAGATTAGAAAGAATCTGACATTGTGCAAAGCTCCAGACTGACTGAAAGAAGTAAGCCCATTTGGTAGATGGGAAAAACAAGGCACAAGTGGTGATGTGCCTTCTAAGCTGTTCTCCAGTCATTAACAGAGGAATTGTGACCCAAGTGTTCTGAGCTCCACCACCACCTGTGTGATGCGTCCATTCTGAGAGGCAGCTTCCCTGGGGGTCTCCATCTCTGATCCTCAGGCCGTGACTTGGGGTACCCCCCATCCTGGGACAGTGGGACCTGTACTCCTCTGATCTCTCAACCACGGGAGCCACGAAGCGGGGAGGAGGATCCTTGTGGTCCAGGGAGGAGCCTCTGGCTGAGCAGTTCTGTCCAGGCTGCAGGGGTGAGGGATGGGGAAGTAGGGTAGAAGGAGAACCTCTTGACCTTCTGGTGAACTTGGGCTGGAGGACTTGCTGCAAGCCCAGCAGAAAAGCCCAACAGGGCAGGTTGACCTCCTCTCCCCTGCCTGAGGGCCTCTTCACTGCGAGAGCCCTTCTGGCCCTCAGGCACAGCTGCTCAGCGATGCTCAGGGGACAGGTGGTCAGCGGAGGAGCCGGGACAGAGGGCTGGGGTGAGGAGAGCTCAGAAACTCTGATCCACGTGAATGCCGCTCTCTCCCCCAGACGAGGGGCACCCAGGCAGAGTCTGGAGCTCCAATCTTTACGCTCCTTTCCCTCAGATAGAAGCGACTGGGATGGTTTTACAAAGAAAGAAGGGTCAAGGACTGAGAGCCTCCTGCTGTCGAGCTGGGCGGTATGGCCTAGTGATTAACTCCTGCCTCTGCCCCAGAGTTTGGGATGTAGGCTTGCTCTACCACATCCTGGTTCTGTGACCTTGGGCACGTGGCTTACCCTCAGTGCCTCCAAGTCCCTCTCTGCAATATACAGCATAAGAGAACTCAGTTGTAGAAGTGGAAGAGGGTTAACTAAGACAGCAGTGTCAAGTTCTCGGAACAACAGTAAAGGGGAGAGATTACTACGATTTGCCCTTTATCCGCATGCAGTGCCTTAGGCCTCAGTTTGACTAGTCTAATGGCGGGATTGCTGATGCTCTTCCAACAGGGAACATTTTCGGGACAAGGAGTTCTCAGGGCCTCTCTCAAGCTTGTACATTTGCAGGTAGATGCAGCCCTAGTCTTGTTTCCTTTGTGTCTTCAACTAGAGGACCGGTTTCCTGGAGGATGAATTTTTTTCCCTCCTGGTATCCTGTGACCCTTGGAACACAGGGATCCGTTTAGAGCAGGGACTGGACTTCCACCTCCATAAGACAGAGCTCAGTGTACAGCTTAATGAGTGCAGATTGGCCAGGAATCTACCTGCTGAGAGCCAGCTTAAACTCTGGATGTGTGTGTGTCTAAGAGGCAATTGGACATCTAAACTTCATGCTTCTGTTTCCTTGGCCTTCAGTCGTCACTAGACGTGCCTGTCTGGCTACGGAAGGCGTTTCCAGGCCTTTCGTCTGCCTTCACCTAGGTGGAGCCGTGTGATGAGTTCCTGTCAAAGGCACAGAGGCAAAATGATGGCTCACTTCCAAGACAAGAAGTGAAGTTATAAAGCCGGTGTGACTTCTCCCTGCTTTCCTCCCCACCTGCCAAGGGGAAGTTGGAAAATTGATAGGAAGCTGGGACCCTAAATCACCAGATGGGAAATTCTACTTGCCTGCCAGTCAGGAACACCCACTGCCGTGGGCTGAATGTCTATGCTCCCACCCCACCCCAGTTCCTATGTTGAAACGCCCATCACCAATGTGATAGTATTTGAAGATGGGGCCTTTGGGAGTTAACTAAGTCATGAGAGTGGGGCCCTCATAAATGGGATTAGTGCCCTTATTAGAACAGATGTAACAGAGGACGTCACTCTGTCATATGAGCACACAGTGAGAAGACAGCTGTCTATGAACCAGGAAGCAGGTTCTCAGCAGGCGCCAAATCTACCAGCGCTAGATCTTTGGACTTCCACGAACTAGCTTCTAGCACGAAGAGATAAATGTTTGTTGTTTAAGCTGCCAATCTATGGTATTTTGTTATAGCAGCCTGATCTAAGATACTCACTTTTTGATAAGGAGAGATGTATTCTGATACATTTGAGGCTTATTTGTTACAACGGCTAATATTAGTCTAATGTGGAGGAGATGGGGTTAGGGAAGGTTTCACAGAGAAGTTAAAGCTCAAGCAAGGTTTGAAGGGTGAGTAGAAACTGCAGGAGTGGAATCAGGGTGGGAAGAAATGGAGGGCAGATTTCAGCTCAATATAGGAAAGAATTACAGAGTAGTAAAATCTCCATGAAGCAGTGAGCTCCTTGCTCTCGGGACTATATAAGCTGAGGCTGTCAGGAGTGTTATCCTGGGAGCATGCAGGGCTAGCTGTCTTGTGCTGTCCCCATCAGTTCTGCAGTCCCCATCAGCTTCCAGAAGGAAGGGATGAGCTGCCCCACAAGGTTGCCCAGAGTATCCCACGCCTTTCTTCAGGGCTTTCTGAACCTGAAGCAACAGCCCACTGTTAACTCCCCACTGTGGCCATGTTAACTGGGTATACTGAGAAGCCACCTACGGTCCCCAACATTGTGGCCAGGCTGTCTGTGTTCCAGAAATCTCTGTGTGAGCCAGTTGTTTGGAACTCAGAATGCATTTTCCCATAGAAACCGAGTTATAAATGATGGTTGATTTTTCAGGCCAGTCCACAAATCTCTATTTAACTCGTAATGTTCCTGAAGTGTGTCACTAACAGAGCAATGTTAACTGCACTTGGTCACCATTTACAGTGTGGTTTCTGTGAGAAAATGCATTTTATTTTCCAGTTTGGAATACAAGTGTGCGTCTCACTTCTAGGTAGCATCAGAAGGCTGGAGACAACTTAGGGAGACTGGGGAATGCAGTGAGTATTTTGGGTACTAGGAACTGCTTGCTTCTCCCCCACAGTGGACAGAGGGCTCCACGCCCCAGAGGTTCTGAGGCAGGAAACAATGGGCCAAGTTCCAGCAGTGAGACTGGGCAGGGGCTGGGACTCAGACACAAATGCCTCTCCCACCTGGTTGGAGCAGATCAGTCATGGTGCCTGCACACACTCAATGGCCCTGCTCAAGGAAATAACTGAACCCTGACTGGTCCAGGCAGGCCCCTGATTGCAGGCAGCCCACATGCAAACCACTTGGTGACCAGCTGGAGGGAAGAGCGCTGCTCGTTAGGGGTGATGGAGGTGTGCAAAGTCGATCCACTTGATTGCCTTCAGGATTTGGACTGTGGAATAGAAAGGCACTAGGTCAGCTGGCAGCAGGAAGGGCTGGATTAGAGACACATTTATTAGTCAGGGCTCCAGGATGCAAGCAAATGGCACTGACTCTAGCTGATCAAACAGAAAAGATGTTTCTGAAAGCCATGCTGGCTTAAACACTGTAGCAAGCTTTGTCAGTGCCTCGCCCAGACCCCAAACACTGGAGACTGCACACTGAGACAATGGACAGGTCTCTGGCTACAGGGCGCTTGCTCGCTTGTTTGCAGGGTAAACAAGTGCTGGAGAGGGACTTCCCTGGTGGTCCAGCGGGTAAGATTCTGCGCTCCCGGTGCACATACTGCAACTAAGTCCAAGTGCCACAACTGCTGAGCATGCGTCCTGCAATGGGAGACGTCTACGCACTGCAGTGAAGACCCAGAGGAGCCAAAAGAAAAAAAAGTGCTGAAGAGCTCATGCTCTCTGCTGATGACAGACGGAAAGTCGGTGAATGAACATCCCGACTCTCCCTTTCCTCATCTGATATGACTGTAAGGCATATTCTTTTTTTTTCAAAGATACTTTAGAAATCCCATGTATTTGGAACTTAAATGTCCACTTTTAAATGATGGGTGTATCTAAGAACCCATACAAGGAAAATTAGAAAATATTTGTAATAGAATAAAAATGAAAAGAAAATTTACCAGAATTTGTTGCATGCAGCTGAAGCTGCTCAATGCATTTAAATACAAGTAGAGTCTTGAATAAGGTATGAAAACAATGGACACTAAATTTTGTGAAATTTGAACAAAATCTGCACTTCAGTTGATAATACTGTATCACAGGTTAATTTCTTTACTGTGCGTCACATAGTATTTCTTTATGTTCTCAGAATTGGATTAGAAGTTTCAAGCCTCATTCAATTTTTTTTAAATCACTAAGATAATAAACTTTGTAGACATTCAGCAGTAATACTAGATGCCAAAATAGATGGAACTATATCAAAGTTTTGAGTGAATATAAATTAGAAATCTAGCATTTTATTCATACTGGGTCAAAAAAGTAGAATTAAAATGTCATAAATCTTTTAGCTAAGCAAAAATTCAAAAGTTTTCTAAAATATATATATTATACATACTAGTTTTATATATGTATACAACAGCTTTTCTACTATACTTGATAAAGGCTTGAGAAAGAACATCAAAAAAGAGAGAGACAGAAATTGGAAAAGATAAACTAAATGAAATGGGAGCACTGAACATGAAATTGAAAAAGTGAAAAACACTAGATAAAAACAAAAGAGCATCACATAGGCCAGGTGTTCTTAAACATGACTGCTCATTAGAAATGCATCTGAAGCTTTAGAGAGAAAAAGCAATATCTGGGTATTAGTATTTTTCAAAAAATTCCAAGATAATTCTGGTATGCATTTGGATTTTAAAAAGTGATTACAGGTTTTCCTATTAAATAGCAGGTTTGGTGATATAGAATTCTATTGTATTCTGTTGACCAATCATAATACGATGGTATTAAGCAAATAATAGTTACAAGCCTTTCCCTGTGTGGACCACAACAAACTGTGGAAAGATCTTAAAGAGGTGGGAATACCAGACCATCTGACCTGCCTCTTGAGAAATCTGTGTGCAGGTCAAGAAGCAACAGTTAGAACTGGACATGGAACAACAGACTGGTTCCAAATAGGGAAAGGGGTACATCAAGACTGTATATTGTCACCCTGCTTATTTAACTTATATGCAGAGTACATCATGAGAAACGCTGGGCTGGATGAAGTACAAGTTGGAATCAAGGTTGCTGGGAAAAGTATCAATAACCTCAGATATGCAGATGACACCACCCTTATGGCAGAAAGTGATGAAGAATTAAAGAGCCTCTTGATGAAAGTGAAAGAGGAGAGTGAAAAAGTTGGCTTAAAACTCAACATTTAGAAAACGAAGATCATGGCATCGGGTCCCATCACTTCATGGCAAATAGATGGGGAAACAGTGGAAACAGTGACAGACTTTATTTTGGGGGGCTCCAAAATCACTGCAGATGGTGACTGCAGCCATGAAATTAAAGAAGAAAAGTTGGAAGAAAAGTTATGACCAACCTAGACAGCATATTAAAAAGCAGAGACATTACTTTGCCAACAAAGTTCCGTCTAGTCAAAAGTCCAGTAGTCATGTATGGATGTCAGAGTTGGGCTATAAAGAAAGCTGAGCACTGAAGAATTGATGCTTTTGAACTGTGGTGTTGGAAAAGGCTCTTGGGAGTCCCTTGGACAGCAAGGAGATCCAACCAGTCCATCCTAAAGGAAATCAGTCCTGAATATTCATTGGCAGGACTGATGCTGAAGCTGAAACTCCAATACTTTGGCTGTCTGATGTGAAGAATTGATTCATTTGAAAAGACCCTGATGCTGGGAAAGATTGAAAGTGGAAGGAGAAGGGGACGACAGAAGATGAGATGGTTGGATGGCATCACCGACTCAATGGACATGAGTTTGAGCAAGCTTGGGGAGTTGGTGATGGACAGGGGAGCCTGGCATGCTGCAGGCCACGGGGTCGCAGAGTCGGACATGACTAAGTTACTGAACTGAGCTGAACTTTCTGTAGTATGGTTTTTGTTCTAGCTGCTGTGGAATTGTGATTCTTCTTGCTCCTTCTGTCTGCCCTCTGATGGATGAGGCTAGGAGGCTTGTGTAAGCTTCCTGATGGGAGGGACTAGTGGTTGGAAGAACTGGGTCTTGCTCTGGTGGTCGGGGCTGTGCTCAGTAAAGCTTTAATCCAATTATCTGTGGATGGGTGGGGTTCTGCTTCCTCTAGTTTTTGCCCTGAGGCAACCTGGCCCTGGGGTCTATAGGCTCTATGGCAGGGTTAGTGGTGACCTCCAACAGGTCATACGCCAAGGGGCCTCTTCCAGGACTGCGGCTGCCAGCGCCCCTGTCCTGTTAGCTCCCTGAGATAAAGTTTGGAGTGGTGATTTCTGGAGACTACATGGCTGAAAAACACCATTTTCACACCTGCTTAAGAATTTGTCTGGATATAGAATTCTGGGGTGGAAATCATGCTCCTTCAGAATGCTGAGGGGCTTGCTTCATTGTCTTCTCTGCAGAGGTTCTCTGCAGACACTGAGAGGTTCAAATGCGTTGCGATCACTGCTCCACATGTGTGTCCAATGCTTTTCTTCCTGGAAGTTTGCAGCACTTTTTCCTTATCCTTAGTGTCTTGAAAATTCCTATTGTCATGCATTCAGTTCAGTTCAGTTCAGTCACTCAGTCGTGTCCGACTCTTTGCGACCCCATGAATTGCAGCACGCCAGGCCTCCCTGTCCATCACCAACTCCCAGAGTTCACTCAGATTCGCTTCCATCGAGTCAGTGATGCCATCCAGCCATCTCATCCTCGGTTGTCCCCTTCTCCTCCTGCCCCCAATCCCTCCCAGCATCAGAGTCTTTTCCAATGAGTCAACTCTTTGCATGAGGTATCCAAAGTATTGGAGTTTCAGCTTTAGCATCATTCCTTCCAAAGAAATCCCAGGGTTGATCTACTTGCAGTCCAAGGGACTCTCAAGAGTCTTCTCCAACACCACAGTTCAAAAGCATCAATTCTTTGGCACTCAGCTTTCTTCACAGACCAACTCTCACATCCATACATGACTACTGGAAAAACCATAGCCTTGACTAGATGGACCTTAGTCGGCAAAGTAATGTCTCTGCTTTTGAATATGCTATCTAGGTTGGTTATAACTTTCCTTCCAAGGAGTAAGCCTCTTTTAATTTCATGGCTGCAGTCACCATCTGCAGTGATTTTGGAGCCCAAAAAAAGAAAATCTGACACTGTTTCCACTGTTTCCCCATCTATTTCCCATGAAGTGATGGGACCAGATGCCACGATCTTCGTTTTCTGAATGTTGAGCTTTAGGCCAACTTTTTCACTCTCCACTTTCACTTTCATCAAGAGGCTTTTTAGTTCCTCTTCACTTTCTGCCATAAGGGTGGTGTCATCTGCATATCTGAGGTTATTGATATTTCTCCCGGCAATCTTGATTCCAGCTTGTGTTTCTTCCAGTCCAGCGTTTCTCATGATGTACTCTGCATAGAAGTTAAATAAGCAGGGTGACAATATACAGCCTTGATGTACTCCTTTTCCTATCTGGAATCAGTCTATTGTTCCATGTCCAGTTCTAACTGCTGCTTCCTGACCTGCATACAGATTTCTCAAGAGGCAGGTCAGATGGTCTGGTATTCCCATCTCTTTCAAAATTTTCCACAGTTTATTGTGATCCACACAGTCAAAGGCTTTGGCATAGTCAATAAAGCAGAAATAGATGTTTTTCTGGAACTCTCTTGCTCTTTCCATGATCTAGCAGATGTTGGCAATTTGATCTCTGGTTCCTCTGCCTTTTCTAAAACCAGCTTGAACATCAGGAAGTTCACGGTTCACATATTGCTGAAGTCTGGCTTGGAGAATTTTGAGCATTACTTTACTAGCATGTGAGATGAGTGTAATTGTGCGGTAGTTTGAGCATTCTTTGGCATTGCCTTTCTTTGGAACTGGAATGAAAACTGACCTTTTCCAGTCCTGTGGCCACTGCTGAGTTTTCCAAATTTGCTGGCATATTGAGTGCGGCACTTTCACAGCATCATCTTCCAGGATTTGAAATAGCTCAACTGGAATTCCATCACCTCCACTAGCTTTGTTTGTAGTGATGCTTTCCAAGGCCCACTTGACTTCACATTCCAGGATGTCTGGCTCTAGGTGAGTGATCACACCATCGTGATTATCTGGGTCATGAAGATCTTTTTTGTACAGTTCTTCTGTGTATTAGAATGAGATTTTTTTTTTTCAGTTACTATGCTGGAAGTTCAGTGGGCTATTCAGTCTCATGGTGCAGAATTATTTAAAAGACTGAGGGGGAGTGGGGGTGGGATGGATTGGGATATATATATATATATATATATATATATACTATGTATAAAATAGATAACTAATGAGAACAGACTGTAGAGCAGAGGGAGCTCTACTTGGTGGTCTGGGGTGACCTAAACGGTAAGACAATCAGGGAAGAGCGCATATGTGGCTGACTCACTTTGCCGTACAGCAGAAACAAACACAACATAGTGAAGCAGCTATACTCAATAAAAATTAATAGTGAAAAACAAGTCCACATGAAAAAGTACCCTGGAGCCTACTCTGGGACGACTAGACATAAGCTGGCTTGGCTCCAGGGTCTCCTCCTCCTTAGAAGGAGATATACCTAAGCACAGCTGTAAAGGAGCAGAACCCTAGGGGCCTTTTCAGGACAGAAACCCACCCCTCACCCACATGTCCTCTGCCTACTTCTTGTTTATAGAAAAACTTTAGCATCCTAGGCCTTTCCCAAGTTCCAAAGAATAAAGTTAATCAGAGAAGTGAGAAAATGCAGAAGCAAAGGAAAAGTCAAGCAAGACAAAATCATAATAGTTTAGCCATTAGGCTAAGTCAGGGACTTTCAGCTCCTCCTCAAAGGCTAAAGATAATATTCTGAACCATGTCCTTTGAGCTGTTTTGCAGATACTGAAACCCCTACCAGGTGAAAGAAGTTGCTAACCACAAGCACTTAGATCCCAGGTTGGTTGGAACCAGAAGGTTAATGATGCTGACTCCTGGTTACCTTATTACCAACCAATGAGAAGAATACCCACAAACTGGTCACATCCCACAACCCACTCCATCATTCTGTCTTAAAAAACCTTTCCCTAAATGTTTGGATCTTTTGACCCATTAGCTGCCTGGCCTCCTTGCTTGGCATCCTGCAATAAACACTGCACTTTCCTTTACCATGGCCTGGTATCAGTGGATTGGCTTTCCTGCTTGCTGGTGAATGGACCCAAGTTTGTTTGGTAACGGAGCTTCCTTTTGCACCAACAGCTTCCTCTCTCCTGCCCTTCTCCAGTAGGGGTTGTGTTGCTGTTCAGTTGTTAAGTTATGTCTGACTCTTTGCGACCCTATAGATTGTAGCACGCCAGGCTTCCCTGTCTCCTGGAGTTTGCGCAAACTTGTGTCCATTGAGTCAATGATGCCATCCAATCTTGTCACCTTCTGTTGCCTCCTTCTCTTCCTGCCCTCAATTCTCCCAGCATCAGGGTCTTTTCCAATGAGTCAGTTCTTCGCATCAGGTGGCCAAAGTATTGGAGCTTCAGCTTCAGCATCCATCCTTCTGATGAATATTGATTGGCATGGGCGTTTAGGGGTATACTTACAAACTCCCACAGCCAAGGTCACCAGAAGCTAGGCAACTGGCATTGCACAACACCTGCAAACTTCAGATACCCTGAATGCAGACTGCCTGTTGTCAGAAGCCTGTTAATTATCACTTGACAAGACTACTTTCTTACAGTTGCCTATGAAAGGAAGACCCACCATGAGCATGGGCTCCCTCCGCTGGAATCAGACACACTTTCCATCCCAGCAACACCGTGGCCCTAACATACCTCCCTGTGAAATAATGGGAGATTCCAGGATTGCCAAGCTTTGTCTTCCTGTCTCTTCTTATACACCATGGCCTTGTGGTTTTCTCTTCTCCAGTGAAGACTGTTCCTTACCATTCACTGAGAAATGCTGTGGAATTCTTCTTGAACCCTCGTGCAAGTCAGAGGCGAAGACCCAGAAGGACCATGTTTACATCGCTCTGTGACTCATGTTCTTGATGGGGAGATACTCTTGAATTGTTTTGAGAAGGATTGCATTATCTCCATTTTCTCTGTGTTCTCTGTCTCTTTTTCTCTCTCTCCCTCCCTTATTATTATGATACTGGTGTTCCTGGGCTTTCTGTGTCTCTGTTCTCCTTTCTGGAAAATCTCCTCAGGTTGATCTTCTAACCTTTCTATCGAGTTTCACCTGTCTGCCCTCGTGTTTTTGATTTCCAGGAACTCGTTTCATGTTCTCTAAATATTCTTTAAAAAATAACATTCTGTTGCTGGTATTCAGCGTCTTTTCTTATTTCTCTGGGGATAGTAATGATTTTTAAAAGTCGTTTTTCTTTCTTCCTGCGTAGTCTCTGCCACCTCTGGTCTGTTCGGCCTCTGTATTCTTTGCCGGAGGTGTTCATAGGAAGTTTGGTAACCTTCGGTTGTCCGCTTGTGATTTAGTGTAGCGGTGGGCAGGGAGGCCAACATGCTGACGGGAAACTCTGTGGCGGATGGGGCTCTTTGACTTCGAGCTTCACTGTAGGCAGATCCTGGTGGGCCCTTTGCTGGGGGAAGATTTTTCCTCTTGGATGCCTGAAGAATTGTCTTCTAATCTGCTGTCTGGAGGGCAAAGTTCTGCTGCCAGTGTTGTGGAAGCTAAGCTGGGGAGGAGAATTCAAGGAAGAGGTGGTGGGGAACATGAATTAATTTCCCTAAAGCAGAGATAAAGACTCTGCTTTATCTTCTTCAGAGAATAAACATCCAGAGCTCCTGTCCTGCTGGAGAAGGGGTGGATGCCCAGCACTGTAGAGTGAGGAAGGGGACCCGAGGGATCTGGTTGCCTCTCAGACCATCCAATTTTTGTCAGACCCCTTACTCCCAATTCCAAGGGTACCACTGCGGTCAGCTCTTGAGCCCTTTGAGATTTCTGCAGTGGAATCAGATCCTTTCTCAATACTTCTCTCCATTTGATTAGGATTTAGCACCCGTGGGCCTGCCCATTTCCAGTTACCATTTGTCCATCTGCTTTCCAGCCTCTCAAAGTTGTTGCTGAAATCTTTTTTCTGTCTTCCCTGTCCTTTAAAGGTTTTTGTCTTTAAACAAATCTGTTTTTATTAGCCTTAATGAATTTTGGAAGGGGGCAAATGTTGGCATGTGTGTTCAATTTGCTTTTCTTTTTGCCTTCTCTCTCACAGTGCTCTAATTATCCTACCAAGTGATCAGATCCTTTTACAGGCTTCAGTCCTGCTGACTTCATCTGTCTGTCACCTGGCAGTTAGGCCAGGCTCCCATGGGCTGCTTCTCAAATTGCTGCAGCTGGGAGGTGGAGATAGATTCCCTAGGGACAGAGCCTCACCCAGTCCAGGCCTCTCAGAGCCCAGAGGCCTGCACCTCTTTCCCAGGGAGCTGGGAGGGAGGCCCAGCCAGTGGTGATTACTTTGGTGAGAGGGGATGGAGTTCAGCCAGGTGTGGTCACAGACAGCCCAGTCCAATAGCCTGGCTGGGCAGCACACTTGCCTTCGGGTCTATGTGGTTGGCTGCCGTGGGTGGCAGGGAGGATGGACCACACACTGGCAGGATACTAACATTGCCCCTTCTGGTCTTCATTCAGAGGCTTGTCTCCTGGCCCCTGATCGTTTTAGGGGCCCAGGCTCCTTCTGTTTAGAACTGGGGCTGACTCTTGCTTGTTAGGTTAACTCCTTCCTGGTGGTGACATCCTCTCATATGCTGGCAGCTCTTGCTCTGGAGTCTGCAGTGTAACTCACGGGACGCTGTTGGTGCCCACCCAAGGGGCATGGCCTCTCTTCTTGCCTAACAGAATATTGACTGGTATGGCTGGTGTCAGGCCAAACCCAGGGTGGACCATGAGTGGTCAGTGTTAGTCAGGACAATCCCATTTCCCTGTGCCGTGACTTCCAGGGATGGATATGCCGCCAAGTTCTGGCCGATGAGATATGTGTCTGGGTTAGGCTAGGGATGGTGAAGTGCGTGCTGTAATTTCTTGGAGCAAATTTTCTTTTCGGTAAAAGAGAGCTGCCTAGAGTCAAAACCTTCTTCCCTTGCCTTTCCTTCCTGTTTTGGATTCTATCATGTGAGGATATGATGCCTGATCTAGGAGTCAGTTTATAACCATGAGACAATAAAACCAGAAAAGTAAAGGTCTTACTTACTAAGTGGAGTCAAAGCAAGTAAGAGTGTGGGGCCCTGATTACAAGGTTGAGCCTCTGAACCCATCTTGATGCCACATTTACTCTCATGGAACTTGCTGGGTCAACAGAAAATGAACTTGCGGCTTAAGTCTCCGTTAATAAGGTTTTTTGCTCATTATGGTTAAAGGCAGCCTGACTAATAACACTCACAGACCATGTTTCTGGTTTTAGAGTCTTCTGGGGCCTGGGAAAATACTTAGTTTGGGCTGCTATAACAAAGTGCCATAGACAGGTGGCTTGTGATCAACAGAAATCTGTTTCTCAGAGTCCTGCAGGCTGGAAGTCTGCGATTAGGGTGCTGGCACAATCAGGTTCTGGTGAGTGCCTTCTTCCAGGTTGCAGACTGTCATATTCTCGTGTCCTCACTGTGGCAGAGAGCAGAGAAGGGAAGTGAGCTCTTCAGTGACTCTTCTAAAGGGCGCAAATTCCATTCATGAGGGCCTCACCATCATGACCTCATCTGACCCTAACTGCATTTTGAAGGTTCCACCTCCTAATACCATGACATGGGGTGAGGGGGTGGGGGTGTGTGTTTCAACATATGAATTTTAGGGAGACACAAACTGTTAGTTTGTAACCAAAGCTTCATGGTAATTGCTGGTAATTGAAGCAATTACCATGCTTCATGGTAATTGATAAACCAGCAATTTATTAATTCAATATCTGAGTGCCTACTCTGTGCCAGGCACTGATTTAGGTAGAGAAACAAAAATGATACAGACAGGCCTGGACCTAAAGGAAGCAGGTGAAAGCATTTAAGAACACAGAATAACCCAAGGCAGGCTTAGCCTCATGCTGGGGGGAGGGGAGGGCCAGTTGTAGGACGTATTCACCCAGGAGGGTGTTTTGGCAGAGATGGATTAGGGCCTTCAGGGTGGGCAGGTAGTGAAATGAGACAAGTGAGGCTGGGTAGGAAGTGAGACCATAGGGAGCAGGGTTATGTGGTGGACTGAGGGGCTTAGCAATAAAAAACAAACACAACCAGGGCACTGCTGGCTCAATAATCACCCACCAAAGCCCCCACCTCTGCTGCCCTGAACATCATGGGGCTGCCAGACTGTGACCTGCCAGGAAATGGCCAAGGGTCCCCGGTGCTGCTACACGTGTCCATGTGTCACAGTCACTTGGAAGTACCTAGGATGAATATGCTACAGACCGTGGCTCTGCACGCAGACTCTCCCTTCAGCCAGGACCACCGTCAGCTGGCATAAAAGCAAGCCCTCTGGGTCAGAAACCCAAGAGGGGTTAAAGAATCCGAGGGCCAGAGAGTGCTGGAGAGGGCAGGGACTCTGCGGAGCATCTGAATGAACCTCTCAGGGTAGATGGAACCCAGAGGGACAAAAATGTGAAGTGAGAGCCCCTTGTCACTAGAAGCATTCTTGCAAAGGCTGAGTGACCGCTTGTGGGTGATGCTACAATGAGGATTCTCTTTCTGAGTTGGCAGATGGATTGGATTTTGTGAACCATCCCTCCTGGTTCTGCAAGTCCCTGATCCCAGGCCCCCCACAAAGCCCTTCTCCCTGTGGATGGCAGCTCATTTCCTTCTTCATTCAATTTGAACTCTTCCCATCTGGCTTTGCTTTGGAGCAGTTATTACTGGTAATCAACCATCAATTCAACTTTAATGATGCAACCTGAACATTTGAGGGGCAAAGCCTGGGCCACATCTGCCTTGCAGAGGGACAGTCCCAGGAGGTCAGGCTGACCTCTGACCTCTTCCCAACTCCCTCCAGGCCCTGTTAGGGGGTAGAGGCTGGCCCCCTGCCCTAAATCTTCCCCTCCCCCTTCTACACCCTCAGGATCAGCTTCCAAGGCTCATATCCACCCCTCTGCCTGGCCCAAAAGGAAAATCAACCTCTGGAATCTGAAGCTTTGATTACCAGACAGGCAAGGACAGAAGCCAGGGAGAGGGACAGGCGGGTGGGCTCTGGGGGTAAATTCGGCAGACGTGGTGGATAAGCTAGGAGTGCTGAGCAGTGCTTCCTGAGCTGTGGGAAGACTCAGCTCCTAGAAGGCCGGCAGATCAGAGGGGGCTGGTGCATCTCTTTACTGGAACATTTACTGCTTTTTGTCCAAGGCAGGAAAGGTTTTCAGCAGGAGCAACGCCTTAAGCCAAAATGGTGAGGGACGGTGGCACCTTCTGACTGTGCTTGATTTAGGGAGAAATGTTGAGGGCAAGGTTGGGGATTCGGGGCTCCTCCAGTCCCTCTGAAAAGTGAGGCCAATACCTCCAATGAGGGGGGAGTCAGTCTGGCTTCTTGGTTTTGGGACCAAGAGTAACATGATGCTAAGAAGAACAGAGTCCCCATGGCAGGGAGGTGGGGGGAGCCAGGGCTAGGTGGCACACCCGAATGTGCCTCTTATGCCCTTGATCTGGATAAACCGACCTGGCTTCTGGGGGCCTCATTTTCTTCACCTGTGAAACAAGGACGAGCTGAGCCACCCCATCCTTTGCAGGAAGGACAAGGAGCATGTGTGTGAAGGTGTGAAGACATAGAAGGCAGGCTCTGTAAGCGGAAGGCCTCGGGCCCCAGGCTCCACCTCACCTCTTCAGCACTGCTTCCAGCTTCTATAGGCGGGATCGCCTAATTCTAACCAGAGTTCCTTGTGGGCCGATCAGAGACTGCAGTCAGAAAGTAGGTTGAAGATCAAAATGCTGGCTTGAGAGTCTGAGGTTTTTTAAAAAAGAAAATCCTCAATTCCTGTTGGATTAGAAATTTCTTTTGTTCTCCCGCAGCAGGCTCAGAGCAGCAGAGCCAGAAGTGGAAGAGATTCTAAAGTCACTCTTGCCCAAGATCGCTTAGAGGCTCCTCATTGTCAATAGCACGGAGCAGCCCCTGGTGCTAACTGAGCCCTGGGTCCTGGGCACGTGGCAGAGAGCAGAGCAGACCCGCGCTTGGGGTGGGTGGTCAAAATCTAACAGCTGGGTCCCCCCCCCCCCCCCCACCGCCGAATGCCTCCATAGGAGGCCTGCTGGAGCAGATTCACCGGGGAAGAAAATGGGGCTTCACAAGAAAGTGGGGCTTGCTAAAATGCAGGTTCCTAGGCCCAGTCCTGGGGCCTCCTGAGAATCTCAGGGGTTGGGGCCTGGGGGATCCACCTTTTAAATGTCTCCACATGGTTCTTACACACACTGACATGTAAGACGCAGTCCTTAAGGATGGTGACTCTAGGGACTGGCCTCTGCCTGCTCCGTGGATTCCCATCTCTCACCTACCCCCAGACCACGGCAGACACCAAGGCAGAGCGAGGATGGGGGAGCCACGGAGCTAAGAAACGTCCTCTGCCCTCATCGCTCCAAGGCCAGCCTAACCCTTCCATCCTCTCACACCCAATCTGTTCCACGTGCCCTAATTTGTTGACTACATTGAACATTTCATTCCTTCCTCTTTGCCTCTTGATGTGCATGGAAGTAGTGCCTCTACTTAGGAACTCTGAGCCTACACATTTCCGCAAGTCTGAACAGATCCTTGCATCCCAGGTGAAACATCTCACCTCTGTGTGTACCCACTAGGCAGGAATCACGGGTCATGGGGTGATTTTACACCTGGCAGCACTCGGGAGAAAGTGAGGGAAAGTTGCCAAAAAACAATGGTTTCAGTGAGATAGAAATTTAGTTCTTTCCTACTTTAAAGAAGTCACGGAGAAGCCATCTGGGGCTCATAAAGTGGTTTTATGGAAGCATCTAGTGTCTAGGCTCTTTCAAACTGGCTTCTACACCATCTGCATGAGTTTCACTATGTAATTTCCACCTTATGGTCTGATATGGCTGCACAAGGTCCCACCCTTACACCCATCTTCCTCCAGTTAGTACGACTGATAAAGGGGAGAAGAAAAGCACATCTCCTTGCCTTAAAGAATACCTTCTGAGAGTCATATATTAACTTCCGCTTATATGTAACTTGTGGAGAAGGAAATGGCAACCCACTCCAGTGTTCTTGCCTGGAGAATCCCAGGGACCAGGAAGCCTGGTGGGCTGCCATCTATGGGGTCGCACAGAGTCGGACACGACTGAAGTGACTTAGCGGAACTTAGTCACACTGACAATGGGGGCACTTAGCACATGGAAGCACCATCATAGTCTTCCTCAGATGTGTTTGCTGTGGTCATATTCATAAGTCAACACTTGAGTTGATGTATGAATATACGTGGGGGCTTCCCAGGTAGCACTAATGGTAAAGAACCTGCTTGCCAATGCAAAAGACATGAGACTTGGGTTCGATCCCTGGGTGGGGAACATCTCTAGAGGAGGGCATGGCACCCAGTCCAGTATTCTTGCCTGGAGAATCCCATGGACAGAAGAGCCTGGGAGGCTACAGTTCATAGGGTCGCAAAGAGTCATACATGACTGAAGTGACTTAGCATGCATGAATATATGACTGCCTCATGTCAAATAAAAGCAAAATTGGAGAAAATGTGAAACAGTAAGAGAATCAGATCATTACAAAGGGATTGAGAGAAAAGTATAACTTTTCAGGGACGGAAACATGAGATTCCTAGAATGACAGCGCTTTGGATTTAGAAACAACCAGGCTTGGGAGCCACCTTTGTGATCTCTCCTTGCGAAGGAGGCACTGCCTGTACGATGTGCTCTTTCTTGTTTAAAAATGTGAGGCGGGTCCCCTGTTCCTCCTTTACACTTCTGGATCAGTGTGCCATTCCAAAGTCTGACTTTTTGACTCCCCTGACGGATTTCTAGACTCTTAGAATCTACTTTCCAATTCATTTTATGCACAGATAGATTACTTTTCCTGATCAGCTCGGAAACCTCCAGTGCGTCCCACTGCCTACCAAATAAACTCTTAATTTCTTCACCAGGCATATGTGTGTGTGCGTGTGTGTGTGCGCGCACGCGCACGCACACACACACGCACACACACACTATTCCCATTGAGTAAAACCTCTAGCTGTTCCCTTAGCTCACCCGATGAAAGCTGCTATCACAGCTGGAATACCTTAAGAGGCTTTGCGTTTCCATCTGCCACTGCCTGAGAGGACCAGGTCCTAGCTGGCTCAAACAGGATGAGACCCGTGTTTCCATGCAGTGGAGCCGCCCAGCAACCCACAGACAGCAGCATCGCCACGGTGGCTTCAGCACAGAGGCAGAGCTGGCCAGAGCAGCTGATCCCAGCCAGCCCGCACATCTGCGGGAATAAATGCTTATTGTTGTCTGCCACCGCGATTTTTAAGTACTTATTATGCAATGTTTTTGCAGCGATAGCAAGCCGACCCACCTGGCTAGCTACCTCTCTCCTCACCTGAACCCGTGTAGTATTTTCAGTGCCTCTTTCAGAGTGTGAATCACTTCTACCTTCCCTGGCGGTTCAGTGGAAAAGAATCTACCTGCTGATACAAGAGACACGGGTTCGATCCCTGAGTTGAGAAGGTCTCCTGGAGAAGGAAATAGCAACCCACTCCAGTATTTTTGCCTGGGAAATCCTACGGACAGAGGACCCTGGCAGGCTATAGTCCAGTCCATGGGGTTGCAAAAGAGTCAAGCGCGACTTGGTGACCAACAGCAACATTTCTGCCTTCAGTGAGAATTAGGTTTGGATGTGAACACAACCAAAGAAGCAGTGCTTTAAACCAGACAGGAATTTATTTCTCTCTCATATGGTAGTTGTGAAGCAGGTGAACTGTCCACGACTGCCATGGGTGTGTGAACTGAAATTCAGCCCGAGCTCCTGGCCTGGGTCTGAGAGGAATGGGAAGATGGCGCTTCGCTTTCCACTTTGCCCAACCAGAAGAGACACCTTCTCATGTACCCACAGAGTGAAGCATGTGTGCCTGCTGTCTTTTTGCATATTTCTTACTTAAAAAAAGTCCAATATAAACTGCATTTGTCAGAGTTCTCCAGAAAAATGGAACAAATAGGATGTAGCTAAATAGAAAGAGATTTTTCAATAGGAGATTGACTCCCATGCTCACAGAGACTGAAACGTCCCACAGTGAGCCACCTGCAAGCTGGAGGCCTGGAAAAGCCAGGGGAGGTGGTTCCAGGCAAAACCCCAAGGCCTGAGGACCACGAGAGGCAGTGGCGTGCATCTAGCCTGAGTCCACAGGTCAGGGAACCGGAAGCACAGTGTCTGATGTCCCAGGGCGGGAGACAGCGTATGTCCCAGCTAAACAGAGAGCAAATCCGCCCTTGATTTGCCTTCTTGTTCTAGTGGGGCCCTCTGTGGGTTGGGGGACGCTCACCCGCATTGACGAGGGTGGTCTGTACCCAGTGTACCCATTCAAATGCTCGTCTCTTCCAGAGACACCCTCACAGATACATCCAGAAATAATATTTTACCATTTATCTGGGCATCCTTTAGCCAAATTAAGATGTCACATAAAATCACCCATCACATAAACAAAAGTCATATCAATGAATAATATGATGAACCCGCATGTATCCTTCATTTAATTCCAACAGTTATCAACTCAATGTCGATCTAGTTTCATCCATATCCTTCTCTCTGGGTTTATCATTTAGTATATCTGTAAAGCAACTGAAAATAAGGATTTGTTGTGGAAATACAACCACAATATGATTATTCTATCTAAAAACCCAACTTATAGCCTTAATGTCTAGTCAACTTGTATTTCCCCAGTTATTTTTATTGCTTATTTGTTCATCACATCTCACAAAAGTCTGAATGCTGCACTTGGTTGACATATTCCTCATGCCTCTACAGGGAGCCCCTCCATCTCATTTTGTCCCCCTTGAAACTCCAGTACTTTGGCCACCTCATGCAAAGAGTTGACTCATTGGAAAAGACTCTGATGCTGGGAGGGATTGGGGGCAGGAAGAGAAGGGGACGACAGAAGATGAGATGGCTGGATGGCATCACCAACTCAATGGACCTGAGTTTGGGTGAACTCTGGGAGTTGGCGATGGACAGGGAGGCCTGGCGTGCTGCAACTCATGAGGTCGCAAAGAATCAGACACGACTGAGTGACTGAACTGAACTGAACTGAACTGATAATTTATTTTAGGAAAAACATTTTTGTCCCATAAAGATTACATGATCTGGATTTTGCTAAGTGCACATGTATGTTGTTCAGTTGCTGAGTTGTGTCTGACTCTTTGTGACTCCATGGACTGCAGCACGTCAGGCTTCCCTGTCCTTCGCTATCTACCGGAGTTTGCTCAAACTCATGTCCATTGAATCAGTGATGCCATCCAACCATCTCATCCTCTGTCATACTCTTCTCTTTCTGCCTTCAATCTTTCCCAGCATCAGGGGCTTTTCCAATGAGTCAGTTCTTTGCATCAGGTGGCCAAAGTATTGGAGTTTCAGCTTCAGCATCAGTCCTTCCAATGAATATTCAGGACTGATTTCCTTTAGGATGGACTAGTTGGATCTCCTTGCAGTCCAAGGGACTCTCAAGAGTCTTCTCCAACAGCACAGTTCAAAAGCATCAGTTCTTTAGTGCTCAGCCTTCTTTATGGTCCAACTCTCACATCCATACATGACTGCTGGAAAAACCATCATTTTGACTAGATGGACCTTTGTCAGCAAAGTGATAAAGTATTCTTTTAATATGTTTATCTGTTTCCTGTGCTTCATATCAATTGGAAATTAGACCTAGAGGTTTGATTAGGCACACGTTCCATTTTCTGGAATGACTGCTTCATGAGCGGTGGTTTCTTTTTTCATCAGGGAGCAAATCATGTCCTATATGTCTCTTTCTTGCTGATTTTATCCGCTGTCAATGGTCACTGAGTCAGCGATGCTATTATCTAACCATCTCATCCTCTGCTGCTCCCTTCTCCTTTGGCCTTCAATCTTTCCCAGCATCACTGACTCAATGGACATGAATTCGAGCAAACTCTGGGAGGCAGAGGAGCCTGGTGTGCTACAGTCTATGGGATCACAAAGAGTCAGACACAACAGGGTGACTGAACAATGATGATCATTGTTGTGCTTAGGAATATTGTTTCATTAAGATGGTGTTCTCATTATGTCACTTCTTTTTCATTTATTAGTCAATTCTTCTATAAAGAGAAACTTTCCCCCATCTAGTATTTCAGTATTTCATTATCCTGAAATGGAGTTCATAGAAGCAAAGGAAGGCTAGATGCTTGATTCTATTTATCAGCTATTTTTTTTTTAATGGCTTCTTAGCATCTTCCAAATCAGCTCTTTTCTAAGAAAGCCATCCCACACCATCCCTGCTTCCATCTCTTTCCCTAGGACAGGCAGAGTCACAAGACCCTACAGCCCTGCCAGGGTATCTGGGATCTTCAGCATTTAACCTGGGCAGCGAGGTATTCAAGACAATTTCCCTAGCACAATGGAGAAGTGGTTCGTGGACCCTGGGCACCTGCTGTGTTTCCTGTTGGCCCCACCTGCTTGAGGGCTGAGACAAGCTCTTGGGGCCCAGTGAGTAAGTATGTTGCACAGGCGTGACCGGTTCCATCCCCACGGCTCCCATCCTTGCCACGCCCGACGTCCCATTCAGTTCTGAGCTGCCTCCTACGCCTCACTCAGCCCAAGCTGCCGCTGCTACTACTGTGTCTTTCCCTTTCCTTCCGCTTCCTCTTCTTCCCTCCCTCTCCTCTTCCTTCCTCTCCGCTGCTCTTTCCCTTCCTTCCCCTTCCCCACCTCCAGCTCCTTCTGCATTTACTTCTGGGCCTTTGTTCATGTTTTGCCTCCTTAAGTCGATGCCTCCGCCTACTTTCTCAGTCTGTTGGAAAAGGACCCAGCCTTTAGGGTGCTCTGTTACCCTTGCCCTATCCCGAAGGAGTCCCTGAGGACTCAAGTCCACCCTGACTTCCATCTGACTTACCATCATGTTTGGTTAAGGCCCTCTTGGATCCTTACCTTTTCTTGTGTTTATGCCCAGACCCCCCAGTGACTGTCAGCGCCTGGGGCCATGCTTCCCCCCCCAGCAGGCTGCATCTGGACCTCCTGCCTTGTTCAGCACAGGAACTGTTGTGATGCCAATCACAGGGGTGCATTCGTTGGGGCACTGCAGTTTTGCATTGATTTTGAAAGCGATGTCCACCCCATACCAACACAACCTGGAGAAGAGCAGGAATTTGGTCATCAGGCTTGGAAATTGTTTGAGGTCTATATGACTGATGAGGTGGATTTGTTTTCATTTGTGGACTAAAGGGCAGTGGAAGTCATAACCCAGATCTGACACTGGGCTCCAAATGAGTAGTTCTTGAAACAGTTGCTTCTGGGTCCCAGAAATACGATGCTCTATAGAATCCTTTCTGCAGGTGGCCAGAGTGGAAACGAAAGAGAGAGAGGAATCAAAGCATGGATCAAGGTTCCAAATGACAGTGCTATTTCTGCTTTATAGAGCCATGTTTCTCCATTTTGGATCAGGAATTATGGATGGATCTTCACCTTGCATTTTCAGTATTTCCTCCTGAGTCTTACATGCTAAGCCTGCTAACATGCTCTAGATGTTGATTTTGGCAAGAAGAATATACAAAGAAAAAACCGGGATAAATGAACTTCTGTGGACTTTACGTAATGGGAAGAGGAGTAAAAACAGTCCTCACCAGCATAATGGGAAGAAAATGGGAGGTAGAACAATCCTAGGCTGTATGCTGGGGAAAATGGGTCTAGCTGAAACCCAGCCTTGAACGGTTCTGATCTTGTTCGTGAGCCCATTTCTGAACCTCAGTTTCCTCATCAGCAAAACAGGGAGGTGGGCAAGGCAATAATCAGGTTTCATTCTTGGAGAGAAACTTGAGACCAAGTTTCATTGTATGTTTCTAGAATTCTCTGTACTATTTACAGACTCTGTAACTATCTTCTCATTTGATCCTCACAGTAAACCTTTAATGCAAGTTATTATTACCCGTATTAGACAGATAGGCTAATACTCTAAGCACTGAGGCTGAGCGATGGTAGGTTTTATTACAAATGAAGCTTGTTCTCCTGACCCACAGTCCTTTTTAGCAGGAGGTGCAGGCCAGTGTGGGAATGTTGCTATATTGATAAATATGGGCATCTGCCAGTTATGTTTCTCTGAAGTATATGAAGGCAGGAAGGGTATGGTTAATAGATGGGTTTCCCTAGCTATAGTGCTGGTCTGTTCCTTGATGATTGCTTTTGTCTAATGGATGTTCCACGTTATGGTGTAATGTCCCGTAAATACATTAACTAGGCAGTGATAAATAACAGCAGGAGGACAAGAGGTAGTGGGCAAGGAGAGGTGGACGAGGGGAAAGAACTAAGGGCTGCAGAGCCAGGCACTTTTCTATGTCCTCGACAAGTATTAACTTACTTGGTCCTCGCCTCAGTCCTTTGGGGAAGGTTGCTATAATCATGCTCATTTTACAGCTATTGAAACCAAGGCCCAGAGAAGTTAAAATAACTTGTCCAAGCTAATAAGTGGCAGAGCCAGAATGTGAAGCCAGGCAATCTGACTTCGGAGTGTGTATCCAAATTGCTCTGCTGACAAGGTCAGGCTGGGCAGTCATAGCTTTTGCGAGCTGCTCTAGTATAAAGTAAGATAAAGAATGCTCACCCAAAGCTAGCCAGGTTGCAAAGGAACTGGCATACTATAAAGAGTCAGCCTGCAATGCAGGATCTGCAGGAGACGCAGGTTCGGTCGCTGGGTCGGGAAGATCCCCTGGAGGAGGGCATGGCAATCCACTCTAGTATTCTTGCCTGGAGAATCCCATGGACAGAGGTGCCTGGTGGGCTACAGTCCATGGGGTCACGAAGAGTCAGACATGACTGAAGACTTAGCACACACACATGCATACTGCTGGTAGCATTGGCAATGAGCTTAATCTTTTTATAAAGCTTTTAAAATGTATGGCAGGCAACATAAAGTTTTCTATATTTACTTAAGAATGCCAGCCAATCCTCAAAGTTTATTCAAAGTTACAGCTCAACAAAAGCTACCAGCTACAGGAATGTAAAAGTTCCTTGTATAATTTGCAGTAATGAAAAACTGAGAGCAAATTAAGTGCCCAAGAATAGAGGATGATTAAGTAATTTCACAGTACATTCCCTTGTTGGAATACAATGAAAACATCGAAAATGAAAATTAGGGAGATAATTATGGGAAAATGTTTCTGATAAAACTTTAAGTTTATTATTATTATTTTAAACATTTATTTATCTACTTATTTATTGCTATGCTGGGTGTTTGCTGCTTTGTACAGGCTTTCTCTAGTTGTGATGAGTGGAGGCTACCCTCCCATCCAAGTTCTAACCAGGCCCGACCCGGCTTAGCTTCCGAGATCAGATGCGATCAGGCGTGTTCAGGGTGGTATGGCCGTGGACCAGGGCTACTCTCATCGCATTGCCAACGCTTCTCCTGGTGGTGGCTTCTCTTGCTGCAGAGCACAAGTTCTAGGGCACTCGGGCTTCAGTAGTTGGGGCGCATGGGCTTAGTTGCCCCTTGGAATGTGGGATCTTAGTTCCTAGATGAGGGATTAAACCTATGTCTCCTGCACTGAGAAGATTTTTAACCACTGGACCACCACCACCACCCTATTACTATTTTTATTATTTATTTATTTCCTTAAATACTTGGCTGTCCTGGGTCTTCATTGAGGTGCTCTGGCTCTTCATTGCAGTGGGCAGACTTCTCTGCAGCACAGAAGCTTAAAAAGTTTTGACGTGTGGGCTTAGCTGCCCCCAGGCATGTGGGACTTTAGTTCACTGACCAGGGACTGAACCCACATCCCCTGTATCGGAAGGCTGATTCTTAACCACTGGACCACCAAGGAAGTCTCTAAAACGTTGAGTTTAAAAAGCAAGGTAAAAATATGTAGATTCTGATGACAAAACCTATATTATGTAATTATACTGGCAAAGGCTGAAACAGAAAAGGAAAAAATTTGAGTAGTTAGGTGTTCTTAAGTTCTTTTCATTTAAAATTTTATTAGTGGTGGCATTATGTTTATTCTATCGGTAATGAATAAAGGAAAGAGCTGGGGGCAGGAGTGGGTTGAAATGATTGTCAAGAGTGGGGCTCGGAACTGTTGGTGTACTCTTCTGACTGCCTTCATCCCCGAGTTCTCTGAGGGCAGTGGAGGTGTTCAGGGTGGGGAGAGGTCTGAGGAATATGTATGCACTGGAATCATGCCCAGCTGTGGCCACCGAGAATACGGTGGGTGTCTTGGCAAAGCCTGCCTGTGGTGTTCCCTTTGCTGTGTTCTTCTTCGCCTGACCTCACTTCTCCCCTTCTTTCTTTAAGTCGCACTTAGAAGTCAATTTTCTGGAGTCAACCCCGTCTGCTCTCCCCACCTCCCACCCACTCAGCTAGGTGCTTCTCTTAGGTGTCCCTTCCCCAGCACCCTGTGCTAACCCCCGTCTCTTCCATTTCTGAAGCCCCTCTGAGCTGCAAGCGTTGGGGCCTCCATAGGATTTGGATCACCTCCTTAGGCCCTGACACAACACAAAGTGTATTCAGTAAACGGGCCTCCTTTTTCTTATCTCAAAAATGGAAGCAGGTTTGGTTGAGTAGATTTTTGTTTTCCAGTTCCACCTACTGCAATTTTCCCATCTAATTTTCCCAGACTCATGAAATAAAGGAGCCACTGAAGACAAGTTGAGATGGAGGAAATGTCCTCTGCCTTGTGGATGCCAAGCAGACTCTGGTCTTGCCTTGGACTTTGGACTGTGAGCCTGGTCTGAGTGCTCTGCTGGGAGTTGCCATAGCAGGTGGGCTGAGTGTAGGAACTGGGTCTTAGCAGTCCACCTGACAACTGGGCTGCTGGGTGAAGGTTCTTTGCTTCTGTCTTGCTTGTACCTGGAAGACCAGCCACAGGACCCATGAGACCCTGTGGCTGGGCGGCCACGTGTGACTCTGAGGAGCCTCCTAACCCTGATATCACATATGTGCCTGTCAGCAGTGGAAGTGGGCGTGTCTCTGCACATGGCTGGTTGCACCTCTGTCAGAGTGCAGAGAATGGTGGTCGAACGGTTTTCTGGGGTGAGCATGTCTCTGTATGGAATGTGTGCCCACACCTCAGTCTAGGAACAGGGTTTTCCATTCTGCAAATACATATTGTAAGCTTTGTGCTCTGCAGAGGCAACAAAGCGGTGCGACAGGCAGAGAACCTGGAAGTGTGCATATCTGCATTGTGTGTCCTCTCTGTGTGTCTTTGGGAATGCGTTCTTGGCACGTGTTCGGTTAACAAGTCTTTCGGTGTGTGCATGCCCGTGTGACAGTGCCTGGGTCCCGTGTGCGGCGCTTGCTCGCTTTCC
This sequence comes from Capra hircus, assembly GCF_001704415.2. Lineage (NCBI taxonomy): Eukaryota > Metazoa > Chordata > Mammalia > Artiodactyla > Bovidae > Capra > Capra hircus. The sequence continues at coordinate 46,308,284 of NC_030831.1, forward strand.
AGCTCCACTTGTGCCCGCAGTCGGGCTCTGCACGTGCGCCTGCCTCCATGCACACGTCCCCGAGTGACCCGGGCGCGTTGTGCAAAGACCTCTGGGTCGTGTGCATTGGAAACGCTCGAGCCTGTCTCTCCGCACGCACGAAGTCACCTTCACATGTCTGGGTGCACGTCGCTCTCGGTGTGTGCACGTTCCGTGTGCACGCCGCGCGTGTCTGGGTGCAGGGCGCTCCATGCGCGCGCGTTCCGGCCCGTGGGCGATCAGGGACCCACGCGAGGCTGCAGGAGCCCCGCGGGGCTGACCCCCTTCCCGCGCCCGGCCGCGGGCTACGGCGATTGGCCGCCCGCTGCTTCTCAGCCATCACCCCTCCCTCCCTGCACCCCCGCACCCCCGCCCCCCCCAGCCACCCGCGCGCCCGCGGTCCCCGCTGTCCCCCGCGGTTTCGGCGAGGCCGCGCCGCGCTGCGCTCCGTTCCCATTGGCTGGGAGCGCCTTTGTGTGGCGGCAGCTGCGGCCCCAGCGCCTTTGAATGTCGAGAGGGGCCGGGAAGGGAGCCTTTCCATGGGCCATCTGTCTCTCCGCCAGCCGCCGCCCCGCCGCCGCCCGCGCCCCGCGCCCCGCCTCCCGCCCCGGCGGCTCCCGCAGCCCCGCCGCCGCCCGCGCCCGCGCCCCGGAGCCGCGCCACAAAGGGCCCGCGCGCAGCCGCCGCCGCCGCCGCCGCGCGAGGAGCCAGGATGGTCCTGGTCCACGTCGGCTATCTCGTGCTTCCAGTGTTTGGCTCTGTGCGAAACAGAGGTATCGCTTTTTGCTTTCGGGGTCCTCTTCCGAGCGTGGATCGCCGCGGGCACCGGGGCGGGGGCTGGAGCCGAGGGCGGCGGGTTGGCAGGGGTGGGGGGGCATTCAGGGCACACCCGGGAGGACGCGGGGAGAGCGGTGGCTTCTCCCCTCTCCCTTCTGGGGGGACCCCGAGTGTGGAGGTGGCCGCCCTCGTGGGAGCTTTTGCAGTGAAGTTAGGGTTTGGCGAATTCGAGTCCCCTCCCTCCCCGGCCCCATTTTTTTAATTCTTTGCGGCGGACGCGGTTCCCCCAGTCATAGCCCCTTCCCCCAATACCTAGCCCTGTGTGATCGAAGGACGGAGAGAGATACATGACTGTGTGCGCGCGCGCCTGTGTTTGTGTGTGTAAGCCTACTTGGCTTTCTGTGATTTTTTTTTTTTTTTGAGATGTATGTGTGTTTCATGTCATTTGTGTTCGTGTTTCTCCATTATTTAGTCACTGATACCGATGGCTGCCTAGCTGGCATCTGGCATCTGCCCTGTCCCATGCCCCAGCCCCCACCTTCTCGTGGGCACTTGCACGATTTCCCGTCCTATCCTTTCCTCCCCTTTAACCCTTTTTTGTGTATCGCCCTCCAGCTATCCACCCCCCACCCCATGGTCTTTGTATGACAGTTGTATTTATGGGTTCAAGATGCTTGTGTGTGTGTGTGTGTGTGTGTGTGTGTGTGCGTGCGCGCGTGTATGTGACTGTGTGCAAGTGTGTGCGCGCCTCGGAGAGTCAGGCGTGCACTGCTGTGCACCCCTGGACCCGGCCGGCCGGAGAGGGGTGCCGGCCCTTGGGTGTTGCGCTGTGTGTGCGCGGATGCGGTGGGATGCTGCCCCCAGGCCAGGCCTTTGCCCCCGGCAGGCGTTGACGAAGCAGCAGGCCGGCGCCGGCTTTGTTTTTAACTGTGATATATGGGGTGTGTTTGCACGGTCCCCTTCCCCACATCCCCTTTCCCTTACATTCTGCTAACAACAATAGCTTGATTTTCCCCCTCTTCTCCCACTTCACATTTCTTCCATTTTCTTTTAATCAAAAACTCCCACTTCCCAAAGCAAACCCGAGATGCATTTAGATTCATTATTTTTTTTTTTTTCCTTTTGCATTCTGCCTCTGGACTCACATTGCTCTTCTTGGAAATGTTTCTGCTATCCTCTCCCACTCCACGTCTGCTTCAATCCCTCCTGGCTGAAGCCCTCCCCCGCCCCCCTCCCTCACGCACGGAATGATGTCTTTCCTTTGAGACCAGGGCTGCTCCCCCAAGTCAGAGTGGGGGGTGGGGTCGCGGGGCCAGCGCTTTCGTGCGCTCCAGGGGCCCGATTGGGCCAGAGAATGAAAGCCCAGCCCTCTTTCTTCCAGCCCAGCTGTCCCCAGCCCCAGCCTCTCCCCAGAACCTAAAAGGCAAGGTTGACCCCCTTAGGCCTGTTTGAACCGCAGTTTTTTTGTGTGATGATAGAATGATGACATTCTGCATTTATCAAATCTTTTTTTTTTCTTCATTGTGTAGCTCAGTGAATGGTCAACTCGCTGCTGTGTGCGCTGTGACCCTTCTGCCTCCGCATTTAGCTGTATTGTGACACCCCTCTTAACCATCTCCTGTCTCCATCTGAGGAAGGCATTGCTATTTAAGCGGCAGTATCCCCTGTCTCAGGCCAGCCTAGCAGTGGGGGGCAGGGGTGGAGGGGATGTGTGAAGAATAGGAATGGGGGGGCTGGGTGAGATCTCCCTTGAAATGCCAACCCCTCCCCCAATACACAATTATATCTCATTACTTGGCATTTCCGTTTAAAACGGGTGTGGAACATTACACTAGGCAGAAATTCAAAAATGATTAAGATGGATGTTGAGCCTGAAAGTATAATTATCCTGATTAAATCATTATCATCCTCATTAATACCACTGATCTCTAAATACCATTGCAGGATGCTGATTCCATGTTTTGAAATTCAAATTGCTCAGCTGCCTTTAAATTTTGTTTTTAATACACCCCCCTCAAAAAACAAAAAACACCTAAGAAAACAAATTCTGCCAGTCAGTCAAAGTTTACTTTCATGGCAAACACGCCCATAGGAAATTCAAGGGCTGAGGGTTAGTCGGGCTGTGAGTAAAATTTAGCACAATGTGATAAGAATTCATGACCTTCCGATAGAGGATACTAATGCTTAACCCAACAAGGTCCTAAACCACAATCTTCTTGTAAAACTATTAGATAGCTTGCCAGCTTAAATCTGTTCTTTTTAGTTTCCATTGTAGTAGTATAGGATGTAGGCCATTTCAGAATAGATGTAGAGAAATAACCATTTTTGTATCTCATCTTGTTTAGCCGAGTACATTGCACTGTAAATCCCTGTTAAGTGGATTCCTTTTGCCTTGGCTTGGAGGCTGTAGCACCCCATTTGCCACTTATCTGGGTGGCTTCACCTAGCTCCCTGGTAGCACCCCGGCATAAGTGAAGAGATTACATCTAGTCAGAGGCAAAAAATAATAGATATATATATATATGTGAACAATTCTGATAAAATGATAGTTGCTGCTACTCTGAAAATTTGGTGCAGCAAGGTCTTTGGCTTAAGGGGGAGCTCTGGCCATGGTGTCTTAATTGTTTAATTGTACAATGTCAAGAGCATCTTTGGACATCCGCCCTGGCCCTCGGAGCTGCCCCTTTAACAGCCGGCTCCCTTCTGCTGCCTCGCTGGCCAGACCTGCTTGAAAACTGAAACAAAACAGCAGCAATAAAGAAAGAATAAGGCCCCTACTTTGAGGGCCCTTCCAAAGTAAAGTCCCAAGGGGCCTCCCCAGATTGCCATTTGGCAATCTGAAAAGAAAGAGAAGAGAAAAAAACGAAAAGAAAAAGAATCCCCAGCAAAATGGTTTTCCATTAAACAGGGATCGCGTGTTCTGCTGTGCTGAATTACTTCCTGTTCTTATTTTGTGGGTAATTTTTTCTGTATCAAATATCCTTTTGGTTGTGTATCTTTTTCACCTTTTCTTGTACTAAAACTAAAGCATGATCTGTATTTTTTTACATCCCCCAGTTGACAATGTACAGCGCTCGGTTAGAGATGTTACCCTGCTGAAACGTACTGTGCTCGTGTAGCCCGGGCCATCTGCTCATTGTACGCTGCTTTTGTTCTGTTGCCCTTCCGAAGCATGGTGGGCCCAGCCTTTTTTTTTTTTCCTTTTTTTTTTGTATCGTGTGCATGACGACATTGTTACACACAGAATCCACTAATACTAATATATAATCTCTCAATAAAGAACTAGTTTCCTATATTAACCTAGTGTGCTTTTTCTCTTGCTGTTTTCCCATTTATTGTCGTATCCTGCTGTTTAGATTTCCCCCCTTGCTTTTCTATCCCCACCCTCACCCACCCACCCACCACTCCCACCTCCCATTGTAAGATTTGAGTGAATGCCTTCCGGTTTTTTTTTTCTTTCCTTTTTTTTTTTTTTTTGTGATACAGATATGGTGACTTTAATCTCATCTAGTCCATATCTTTCTACAGTAGATGTCTGGGTAATGTGGTGGGGGATGGGTCAGTTGTCCTGACACACCAAAATAGCTCTATTACATAGAAAGAACGCCTATCTTTGGCCACCTATGTACCCACCCGATAGCCTCCACTTTTCATCTCAGTTTCCAAGTTTCATGGGCACCCGGTTTATGATGTTGATGAAGAGATGGGCTATAACCCTTAGGTTGAGAAAAGGGATACTGTTCTTAACTAGCAATCTTGTAGCATTTCAGACTCGCCTGAAAAACCCATTTTCAGTTGTCTTTTTTTTCTTTTTACTGTTTCATTGATTTACTGTCCTTCTAAGTCATGCTGGGGGTGACATGTTACATGCAGTTGAAGCCTTGATCTGGAATTTGAAAGTATCCTCTCCCAGGTGCATATTTAAATTGTTGGGACCTGCGATGTAAGTTTTGTATGGAGATCCTGCATAAGGAAGATGAAGCAGAAACCAACTCAGACCACTCCCACATTCATCCCAGGGCCAGCAGCCTGACCTGTTACTACAGGAATAAGAGGGTCTGTGCCCTCTGCAGGCTGTGAGCCAGTGAATGCTGATTACAGCCCAGTTTCGTGACAGCTGCCTCATCTGTGGCCGGCCAGAGTGCCTCTCTTGAGAAAGAAAGCCAGATCTCTGTCATTGTCTGATTGTGGGGGGCGGGGATCAGGAGGGAAGTCTCAATCTACCCCCAAACTGAACTGGAAGAAGAGCCCTTAAAATATATCTTTGTTCCATAATTATATTTGAGGAGCCAGTGGAGAAGTATTTTTTTTTCCCCCAGAGTGGAACCCAAATTCAAACATTTGTCAATTACACCTATTCAATTTCAGCTCAGAATAAGCCTTGCTAAATGAGCCGTTTTAGTCACTGAGGAAATTAGTTGATGAAAGACATTCACGGTTCCTTCGAAGGGTCATCATTTTGAAGCTGCTCTTCCTTGGGCCAAGGTGCCTCCTGCTCACCCCTGTGGGCTTTCTCCCAGCCAGCCTCTGCCCCCTGCCAGCCTTCCCTCCCAGGCGGGCGCACCCCTGCCTGACCGCAGTGCTTCCTTGCCTCCTTTGTGGCTTGATGCGGCTCTCCTCTCCCCCATGGCTGCCCTTTCCGCTCTGGCCCTTTGTTCTCATGCTCTCCCCAGCCCGGGTGGGAAAGCTGAGCTGATTTACTGCGACACATGGACACACATGCAAGTTCCCAGCGGAGGCTCGCGCTGCAGTTTGTGTGAGACGAGATAGGCAGGTCTTGGGGATTTTTTCTCCCTCCTTCTCCCTCTCCTCCTCCTCCTTTTATTTTGGTTTTCATGAAACTTTCAATTTTGTTCCTAGTTTGAGAAAGCAAAATAAACCATCCTCCAACCAACCTCAACAAGAAGGAAAATGATCCCAACTCAGGTGATCGCCCTAGAGAGCAGTGGCTATTAACCAACTCTCAGATTTTATTTCTTTAAACCAATATTATGTATTATATTGGAATTATCTGGTCAATGTTTTGAGAATGGTTTAGTAACCTAGTAATAACATAGGAAGTTAGTAGGTTACTGGGAAGTCATGTTTTAGCAATTTATCAAATACATACCATATTTTTGTCTAGACTGTCAGAATAAACTTACTGATCTGAAGGAGCCTTTTTCTCTAACTGGATGGTCCAGTCATTACAAAGCCACTGTACTTTGCATCTACTCTCTCAGCCAACAGACACATACCTGTTTTAATCAATTTTAACTCTTAAGATTTTGGAAAAGCCATCTACTCTGTAGATCCTACGCTGGACTTTGTAATAAGATGGAACATGGTTCTTATTTACCACTTTTCCTTTTGAATAAGAGAACTTCTCTCCTGAAACCAGCATCGGATAAGTCCCACCTAATTGAGGGGCTTACTTAAATAATAGTTCCTCATAAATCGGCAGATACTATTAATCACTCAAGGCTAGGGGAAAAGACCACCAAGAGTCTCCGTGCCCCAGTATGCAGATAACAGACACTGGGCCACCTCTCATCTCTCTTCCTTACCTCCTACCCTACCTGCCATGTCCTTCCCACCTTTAAATACGCAGCATGCAGTGTCCATTGGAAAACTTAATGCTTTTCTGAGCTAGGGAAGCAACAGCTCCGTGCTGGATCCAAGTGCCATGGAAACTCCTGGCCAGAAGACACAGACCCTTGACTCTAGCTCAGGGTATAGCTTTGGGTGTCTCAGTCCTTCCTGACCAAAGTTGCTCAAACATATAAGACACTTGTACACTTGCGCCTTGGTTCCTCTATGAATCTAAATAGTTCTTTAAAAAGTCCTGGCTTAATATAATATGAATCTGAATTTGCTTTTATTAGGATGGTATGGTTTGGCCACAGATGAGCCAATATATTTCTAAGAGAATTAGGGAAAGGCTTACCTTAGGCTCAGATTTTCTGGCTGATTTAAGAACTAAGAGCAAACATTCATAACCCCGCAGCTGAACCACGTGCAATGCCTGTATTTTCATGTATTCATTCATTAAGTCATTCATTCACTGACTCACTTGTTTGTTTATTTAGTTAATGAGTGTTCATCAAATTCCTACTTGGGGCCAAGTGAAGGGGGATATATATGAAAGCCATGTAGGACCTGGACACCTGCCCTCCTGAGGCTTATGCTGAGGCTGAGAGATGGATGCTTAGGAAATCAGACACTGTCTAAGGTATTCGGTGCCTTGGCACCCAAAGGGATGGCAGAATGTCCTGATTGGTGCAATGGGAAGAGCTTGGAGCAGTCCAGGAGTTGAGTCCTATCCCAGTCTTGACCAGGAAGGGTGAACTTAGGCCATTGCTCTGAGTGTCCTCTAAACAATGACCATCATTATATCTACTTGACAGAGTGTGTAGAGACTTTTCAAAGACACCTGGCACAGAGCACCTCCCAAGGCATGCTAGGTGGCCGCTCCCATCCTGCATAGCCGTTGGAATATACTGGCCAAGGGGTCAGATAAACCAGGGAAGATGTGCTGAGGAAATGGGGTTGAGCTGTGTCTTGAAGGTTGGTATGTATACAGGAGGGAGAGGAGAAAGACTCCAGGCAGGGACAGGAATGGAGGGAGACTTCGGTCAAGGCCAGGTGGCTCTGCTGACTGGGCAAGAACAGAAAGTGCTTACGAGGAGGGGTTGTGTGTGTGTCGGGTTGTGGGTGTGGGCCTGTTGCCTTGCATAGCCATGGGAGGCACTGGGACCATTGTCCTGTCTTTGAATGGTTCTCGGGAGAGCATTACTCCAGGGGTTAAGCAGCGAGAGGTTGGGAGAAAATGGGAGAACAGTCTGGAAGAAATCCGTTTCTTAGGGCTTTGGAAGCTCCAGTAGAGGGATGAGCCTAGAGGGCTTAGCTGGGGAGGAGTCCATGGTGGACATCCAGGGGTGTTGGAAGTCCACACACCAGTGGTCTGGAGGATGAGGAGGGGGGCTTATGGGGAGTGGGGTCTTCCCATAAGAGGAAATGAGCAGAGCTGAGTTGATGTGAAGGGGCGGAGGGATGGGGAGGTCTGGAGGTAGCTGGGAGAATGTGAGACCGGGAAGGCAAGCAGGGATGATGCGCAGAGCAGTCAGTTTGGGTAGAGGTTAGTTCAGCATGTAATAAATAGAATTTGAGATGCTGATGGGGGCAGAAGGAAGGGCACTGTGGCAGTGTCCTGGGATTTGAGACCTCTAGTCCTGGATGGAGTACTAGGTGATAAATGTATGGGACATTTATGGGACACACCCTCAAAGAGCTCTCCCTCCCTGTCTTATCTGGCCAGGCACTTGCATCCTCAGTCATGCAGGTCACGCTCTCAGCAACCTCTCTACCAACATCCACTCCCTCAGGGAGCTGTGCTCCGGTATCTCAGTGTGAACAACTTCTATCAAACTTCACCTTTCTTGAGAAGAGGGACCCAAGGCCATCAGGTGGCAAGATTATTGCCTCCACGGGTTTGCAAAAAGGTGGGGCCTACCCATGTGAGGAGGAGGGCAGAGTCGCAGAGAAGGAGGGGAGGGGTGGCAGCAGGGGCCAAGGACAGGGCGCGACGGGTGAGGCGTGCGCTCCAACCTCAGGCTTGGCTCTGTCTGCAGAGAGGGGATTTTCCCTAATTCAAAGCTCTTCTCTTCTGTTACCTCATTTCCTCAACACAGTCTGGGAGGAGGTAGCTGGGGACCGGAGGCGACAACTGAGGCCAAGGGTGGGGAAAGTTGCCCCCTGCTCACGTTGGGTTAGGGAATGGCTGAGCCAGAAGTGGATGTGGCGTGACTGGCCGGCTGGCTGTGGTTCCCTGCAGTGCTTCCCAGGGCCTGCACACTGTTAGGAACCCTCTTGAAACCAAGAAAACACTGGAAAGGAATCCCTAATTTTCCTCCATGTCTGGGGACATTGGTTTGTCCGCGTTGGGAGAGGCCTCAGTCCAGCTCGCGGCCAGACAAGCTGTGAGGCAGGTCAAGTCCCTAACCTAGAGCCTCCACCTTCTGGAAGGGGAGTCTGAGAGACAGGGAAGGTGCGTGGTGGACCAGAAAGACCCCAGGGTGGGAAACGAGCAGGGGTTGGAACTGGGTGGTGAGTCCTTTAGCCTGCAGACTCCGGCTTAGATGAGGCCTCACTAGTTTAACCGGGGGACCCCTGTGCTCAGGTTGCCACCAAGATAACTAAGTGTCCCCCTTCGAGGACTTCGGCTCCCAAGTCATGAGCACCTCTCCTGGGTTTTCTTAGGTAATCACAATGCCTTCTATCTGTGTTATATCCTCAAGTAATACACTCACATTTTAATACACTCACATTTTGGAAAGTTTGGAAAATAGACTAGAGGGAAAAAAATCTCTTAGGAGTCCACCTGTCTGTGATCACTTTAGTGAAAGGCCTTCCACCAGTTTGTTCATACTCATATACATATTTTTTGTAGAGCTGTAAACACAGTAATATACACTTTTGCATTCTCTGATTTTTCAGATTTAACCTATTAAAAGCCCTTTCATGTCTTGCTAAGCTGTTTTCACAAGCATCACTTTGACTGGCTTCACCAAATTCCACTCGAATGGTGGCTGTGTTCAGACTCGTGGCTTGTGAGGCACCCAATGGCTCTGGGTCGCAGGCCACTCCTGCTGGTGTGGTCTGTGGCCTCCCTTGAGCTGTTGTTTGGCCCCAGGGAGGGCGGGGGATGGTGGACTCTGACAGCTCCCAGGCCTCTCTGCTCACCATCAGTCCAGGCCCAAAGGGGTGGGAAGGGAGGGCCGGAAAGAAAGCATGGGGAAAGAAGCTTCAGATAAAGTCCTCTGAGATTTGGCTTCTGGTCTCTGTTCTGCCACCAACGTCCACTGTGATCTTCAGCCAGTCAGCTTCCTCCAGAGCGTCTCAGTTTACCCATCCGTCAAATGGGGGCGATGGGTCTATCTTACAGGACTTGTCACATGAAGTGTGACTTATCCGAAGTGAAGTTTGAGAACCCAGCCAGAGGCAACAGTTAACAGTGATGGCCCGTTATTCAGGCTGGTGGGCCTAGCCCCGCTTCCAGGCTGCTCTGCCAATAACCACCCTTGTGACACAGCTGGCGAGCCTGACTGCTCTGGGTCTGCACTTCCAACTTGCCAGAGGAGATAATTGGCCTAATTGCCCCTTCCTGCTGTAAAAAAATGGTGATTTCCTCTGGATGAGAGTCACTTACACTTCCATTGTCTTTTGGCCGGTTCGCTGGGCAGCAGCCATGCCTCGGAGCTCAGTAGAGAGGCTCCGCCCTTCCGCCGGCCGCAGCAGTGACTCCGCAGGCAGCGAGCACAAGCCCCGCTTGGGGTCCGGAGCCTCGGGTCCCTCCTGCCTCCTGGGGCTGAAGCTCCCGTTTGGCTCCTCAGCAAGAGCCTCCCTGGGGCCTCCTTTCCTGAGGTATGCCACTGCAGGGGAGCAGGGGTCAGCCAGCCCTCCGGCAGGTGACCTCAGCAGAAGGGCTCAGCCGCTCTGGGGGGGCTGGTCTCCCCGAGTGGAGGAGAGGAAGAGGCACTGCTGACTCAGCACCGGCCTGCAGGGTGGAGAGCGGGTGGAGGCGCTCTCTGAGGCTGGGAGGAAGTGAGAATTCAGCCAACACCTGTCTCGAGGAAGGGCGGGGAAGCTTTGGAACAGCTGCTGCTGTTTCTCTGGGGGCTGCTGAGTGGGAGGCAAGGGGGCGAAGGCCCTCCCAGGGCTTCGCCTCCCCCCACAGCCTGCTTGCTGGGCTCCAGCTCGCCTCCCCCAGCGGCCAGTACCTCCAGGGCACTCCCCTCCCCATAGCCTGTGGACCCCTCTGTGGCGCCTGTTCCCAAGACCACCCCCTCCTAGAACAGTTAGTTCTGCTCCCAAACTCTGGGTGCTGATGGGGTGAGCGTATCCTCTGGGCAAGGGCTGGCGACACCTGCCTTCCTTAAGCCAAAGGGTGGCTCTTCCAGTGGGGCCCTCTGTCTCCATGCTGTTCTCTGGAGCGGGAGCTGGTCTGGGCGGGCCTCTTCTTCCGCTAGCCTGGCCCTGCCGAGCTGCGTGGAGAAGTTCAATTCTGGGGCAAGTGAGGCAGGGATGGGAAGACCTGGGTCCTCAGGGCGGTTCCCTCCTGCAAGGCCCCTCGAACTACCAGTCACCCCTGGCCCAGTACCAGGACCCAACTTGGTACTGGTGGTACAACTTGGTACAACTTGGCCCAGTACCCAACTTGGTACTCAGGGAGGGACCCCAGAGAGGCAGCTGGACAGAGCCTTGGCCCCAGTGCAGTCAGAGGGGGCCAGAGCCCCTCCCAGACACCAGGTGGGTTGGCCCAGTCTTGGTTTCACCTTTGGTGGACTCACATCCTTTGGAGCACAAGGGGAGTAGGGCATGAAGAGGGGCCCAGTCAGCTGGTCTAGGGAAGCTGGGCCTGGGTGGTGGGGGTGGCGGGCAGCTCTCATCTTCCTGTTTCTGGCTGGGAGAAGCTGAGGCTCCTGGGCAGGGTTGTCAGGAAGCAGGGCGGCCACAGAGCCAGGGCCGGAGCTGGGGAGGGGGCAGAGTAGGGAGTAAAGGGCCCCCAGGAGGGAGCCTGGGCCCCCTGGAACCTGAGGAATCCAGCCTTCTCCCCATCAGGAGGGATGGTGTTGAGGGAGGGGTCGGGGGAAGAGATGTCACGGGGGTGGGGGTGGAGAGGGGTGGGTAAAGGGAGCTACAGCCATCAGCCTTCACCTGAACAGGTGAGCGGGGAGTGTGATGGCAAAGGTGGTCCAGGAGCCCAGAGAGGAACCTGGGATGGCCTTTCCCCAGCCCATCCCCATCCCACCCTCGGGGGCCCTCACCAGCCCACACCACCCCCAAGAGAGGGGTGGAGGAAAGAGGAGCCAGAGGCACAAGAGCGTGGGGGTAGGTGAGGTCAGAGACCTGCCTCTGTCCCCGTCCCCCGCTTCTCAGCAGGAAGCGCCCATCTCTCGGGGACTCACTAAGTCCGTCCTGGCACCTACTGCAGGTGACTTTGGACCTCTCTGAGCCCCAGTCTCTTCCTTAGAAAAAACTGGAGATAATTGTTATCAACACCATTGTCCTGGGGAGGTGAGGATGAAAGAAAGTTTTGATACATATAAAGTAACAAGACACGCAAACCTCTGGGAAGTGCTTAGAAAAAGATGTTCATTCTCGGTTCTTCCCTCACTGGAACAATCTCAGGGGCCCAAAAGGAGTGCACGGGGAACAGGCAAGGAAGGGCATGTCTCAGCATTCTTGGAAAAGCAGTCACTGAGAATCTACGCCGGGCTGTGGGCAACTGAGACACAGATAGGATCTGGCCTGCAGCCTGGCTGCGGAGACCCCTGAGGACCCCTGGAGTTGGGTGGAGAATGCACAGATTAGGCTACACTGAGGGCCAGGCTGACGGTCGTGCTGGCCGGAAAGCGTGACCCAGCCTGGAGGCTGCTGGCCAGCGTTGGTGCCTCAGCTGGGAAGTCACGGGGGCCTGGCAAAGTCAGGAGGGCCTCTTGGAGGAGGCAGAACTGGAGCTGGTTCTCGGAGCAGGGAGTGATCTGCAGCTGGCTGCCTGGGAACCTCTCAGGTCAGTCTGCACCCTGCCCCCTCCCACGGAGGCCCAGAGCTGATCCAAGAGGTGAATGTTCAGAGTCCGGGGGCTGTCACCTTGCCTGATTTTTCTTTTTCTTTTCTGGAGCATCGGGCCCTCTCATTTCATTGTCATCCTACCCATGCCAGTCCCCATCTTCCCTGCTGTTCCCCAGCCCCAGCCATTTCCCTGGTAATCCTCTGTCCCCTCCTGCCCCTCTGCCCAGCCAGACTGCCAGAGTGCTCCCACGGGTCAACGTGTCGTTCCTAGGAGGGCCACGCTGAGTGGGGAGGCTGCCTGCAGGGAGCTGAGGGCTTGTGACCTCCTCTGAAGTGGGTAACCCTCTTGAGCATGGGTTCTGCTCCCTGCCTAATTGGGTACTCAATCTTACCTGCCAGGCTGAGTGACAGGTGAGATGGTGGATGGAGTATATCCACCGTGACGCCTGGCACAGAGCGTGGGGCTACACTCATTGTTATACATGGCTACCTGCTAGGTCGTTACCATGTACAGGATCCCCTGACTGCTTCTAGGAGGCACTTTGAATTTGGTAAAGGAAACAAAGGGTAGGGGGAAAAAAAAAACCTTCTCCAAGTCTCAGTGTTCTCATCTGTAAAATGGGAAAAATTCTAGTAACCCTTGCAACTGGTTATAACGAAGCTCAGATCTGATCATGGATTTGTTAAGCTGACCTAACAGATGTGTGTCTGAGTTGGACCAGGCACTCTGTCAGGCACTGGAAACATGGGGATAATAACAATAACACGTGCATCAGCAAATGCTCACGTAGTACTTGCTCTGTGCCTGGTATTCTCCCAAGCACTTTAACTGCCCTAAAGAAAGGTAGTCCCGTGGGAAACCGACACGTGAACGAACAAGAAAGCATGGTTCAAGGTATGGGCTGAGTGCTCTTTCAGGGGGAGCTTGGGCTGGGCACAGGCTTAGAGGATGCATGGGGTTGAATTGGACCAGAGGTAGGGGCAGAGTGTTGCAGGCAGAGGGGCTGCAGGGCACAGGGCGGGCTGGGGAGCAGAGGACTGCAGAGGGGACGGGAGAAGAGGCAGATGTCCTATGGGGCAGCTGGGCCCTTGTCACTCCTGACTGGTCACAGCAGTGTTGCCTGTTGATCAGCGTTGCCAGTGGCTGACTGGCCTTTGTCAGGAACGGAGGGCAGTGTCCATGTGCAGCTCTGGCGTGTCCGGGACGAACTAAGGGCTGTGCTGAGGCCCCAGCTTGCTCAGGACTTTCTCCCCCTTTGTATGTTTATGACTTTGCCCAGGTTCCTTGGTTTCCTGGTTGGCTCAGCAGTAAAGAATCAGCCTGCTATGCAGGAGCCGCAGGAGACCTGGGTTCGACTCCTGTGTTGGGAAGATCCTCTGGAGGAGGGCATGGCAACCCACTCCAGTATCCTTGCCTGGAGAATCCCTTGGACAGAGGAGCCTGATAGACTACAGTCCATGGGGTCACAAAGAGTCGGACACAACAGAAGCGACTCAGCACAGCACAGATACACACCAGGTTCCTTGGGGTGGGCTTTCTCCCTAGCCACCTATGAGTCCACAGCTACGTTAGATACACTGCACACGACCCGTCTAGCCCTTGGCGTGCACATGATTGTGCTCCAGGATGCTCAGCCCAGCGCACGCCTGTCTGTACACAGTCCCCGAATCATGCACACTTGCATAGTTGCACACAGCCACACATCCGCGTGACGTCAGCACGTCCACTCATCAACATGCGTAAATTTCCGTACACACAGTACATTACACAGTCACACACACAGGGGACAACAGGCGCACACAGCCACTTGCTGCTCACACCCGTGAGTACGCGCAGCAGCACCGTGATACCAACACATGCTGTCTCTGGATACACAACTTCAGTGTCTGCTTCCCCTTCTTTCCATTGACAGGTCTCTTGAGCCCTGTGAGCTGGACACCATCACTGAATTCGCACAATTAATATTCCCACAGGACTTTAGCCGGGGGAATACCACCATGCCTGACCATGGCCACGTGCCCCACTAGAGCCGGTGGACCCCGTTCCCACCGTCCTCAGGGCTCTGCTGTTTCCATCATTCTCACTGCAGCCCAAGGGGGGCAGAGGCTGTGTGGGCTATGGAGGGAGGGGCTGCTGACTCGTCGTGGTCTCTGGGCTAGCGCCCGCTGATGGATGCTGCAAACACGGCGCAGCTCCTTTGGGATGCCATGTGGCCTCGGGGGCTTTGTGGAGGAGATGGGCCTCAGGCTGTCAGTAGAAGGTGAGACAGGGAAGGGTACCCTGGTGGGAGGAGGCCCCGTGAGGGGAATGGGGAGGCCTGATTATGGCTGGCAGCCCTCCAACCCTGAGAACCCCAGCTGTGCTTATGAGGGCAGGGATGGAAGAAGCTGTGGGTCTAGGAGATGGCCAGTAAACCCCACTCTGCTGGGGTTTCCACCTGCCACCCTGGGTGGTGGTCCTGACCCCTGGGAGACTCCTTGGCCGGTGCTCAGCCTCAGCGTGCAGATGGCGGGGGAATTAGACCATGCGGTATTAATGGTGCTGCCTTGCTTTATAAAGTGCCCTAACAAGCTGGCGAGCCAGGCACACTCAGTCTTATTTACGGCTGCTATTATTTCTCTGACATCGAGATTAATTTGACGATAGCTGTTTATAAGCTCTTCTATCATCAGATGGGCCCATTACCTGGGAGGAGAGGAGGGTTGAATTTAATTTGTGAATGGTGCGCCGGGTTCTCTTGCTCCTGGAGTGTGTGTGGGAGTCACAGCCATAAATCACGGAAGAGACCAGCAGTGCCGAGACCAGAGGCCTGGGAGTTGCCCGGCCGGCCATGTGCCAGGGAGGGATGTGGGCAGGCGGGTGGGTCTGCAGATCCAGGGAGCCTGGCTGGATGCCCACCATCCGTGCTGGGAGAGAGACCTGGGGCTTCCCCTGGCCAGAGAGCTTCAGACTCTAGGGTCTCCAGCAAGTGAGAATCATCTGGAAGATTGTTAAAACACAAGTCTTCCCAGCCCTAAGCGTGACCACCTCTGCGTGGTGCGGCTTGTGACTTCCCCAAGTCTGGAGTTATCTCATAGGAGGTCTGCCAGGTACAGTCCCACCTCGCTGGGCCTCAGCCTGTGGACAGGATGAGCGGCCCCTTGGGTTCCCCCTGCTCCAGGCACGGCTCCCCTTCCCTGGGTATCTGGAGAGAAAGGCACAGGAGAAGTGCTGGCAAAAAGTAGACCTCGAGTGACAAGCTAGGAGGATGGGTCTTGAGAAGAACGGTAAATTGGCGAAAGCTGCCTCCTTCCCCCCACAGGTGCCCCCCAGCATGGTCACTCCTCAGTTGTGAGCCCTTCCTGCGGACAAGAGAGAAGCATCACCTCGTGAATGTCATGCTGGGAGCGTACACGCACCATCTCTCTGTCTTCTCGCATTGGTCTTTGGGTTACCTTTCATTAAACCCAACCGAGAGATAAGAAAACCGAGGTGTCATAGGAGGTGGTTTAAAATTTCATGGCTTCGAACTGAGGCTGGGGTTTCAGTGCAGCTGGGACATCAGGTCCCTTCTATGACCCGAGGCAAAGTTCTCCCCCCTCTAGGGGGCAGGGGCCCGGCTGTGCAGCTGCACACTCCAGACTTCGCATCCTTCAGCACACAGTGACTCTATGGAGTGTGTGTGTCGGGTGGGAACAGGGTCCCAGATAACTCAAGGTGTTAAAGGGGCCCCTGTGCTCCTGAGAAATCTTCCTCTGATGAGGGCTACACTTCCCTGGGTGCCCCTGGAGCCCAGTGCAGCAGACCTTTCTCCACTTGTGGCCTGGCGCACACTGTCACTGCAGGTCTCTGGGGGAGACGGTCGAGGAGCAGGAGGGCCTGACTCACACACGCAGCCCCCGACTTGCAGTGATGGAGATCAGTGGCCCATCATTCCTGGGCAGCGACCAGGCCCCTTGCCTTTCCTGGGCCAGTCCCGGAATGCCAGGATCTGTCTTCTGCCTCTCAGGCCCTGGCCTTTCCTTCCCCACCGCTGACTCTCCTCTTGGCAGCCTTCACAGGGCTCTGCCGGGCACTTTTAAGAATCCTTCAGGCCAAGCATCCCTGGTTCCACCAGTGGCATTGCTTCCAATCAGATGCTGGCCTGGATGAACTCCAGCTGGTCTAATTCCGTAAAACGAGAAGGACGCCAGTGGGAATTCCATCAGACGCCCCCGTCTTTGCTGAAAAGCTACACTTCCGTTACTGCGCCTGGCGTGCTGCAGTCCATGGGGTCGCAAAGGGTCGGACACGACTGAGCGGCTGAACTGAACTGAACTAAACTAAACTGAGTCTGAGTGTGCATCTGATCTTTTGAATGCACATCCCTTATTATTGAGCTTAATTCACACAGACCCGAACTCTCGAATCTGACAACACCTGCTTGAAGACGCTTGTGTCTTCACGTGGTGAACTTGGTTTATTGGGTAGGGTTTAGTCTGGTTCGGGTGCAGAGACTCCAAATAAAGGGTGTACCAACTGTCTCTCAGGTCAGCCTGGAGTTCGTGGTCCTGGGCAGGCAAGGCAGGCAGGTGCGGGTGGCAGGGACTCGGGTATCTCTTCTTGCTCTACCCTCCCTGAGGTATGGCCCTTTTCGGTGTGTCCAGGATAGTTCACATCATGCCCACTTTCTAAGTATCAGAATGGAGGAAGAAGAGAAAGGACAGCAAGAGCATGGTGTCTTGCTGCCTGGCACCTCCACTCCGTATCTCATTGTCCAGAACTTCGTCACATGACCATGCGTTGCCGCACAGGAGGCTGGGAAATGTAGTTTTTATTCTGGAAGGCCACATGCCCAGCTAAATCTGAGGGTTCTACTACAATCTGCCTGCAGTGCAAGAGACCCAGGTTCTATCCCTGGGTTGGGAAAATCCCCTGGAGGAGGAAATGGCAATGCACTTCAGTATTCTTGCCTGGAGAATTCCGTGGACAGAGGAGCCTGGCGGGCTACAGTCCACGGCGTCACAATGAGTCAGACACTACTAACAGACCAACACTTTCACTTTATTGTAGAAAGAGGGAACGGCTATTTGGAGACAACCCATCATCTCTGCCCCAGATGGTCCTCAGTACCCACAGTTGAAGCCTTACGTTGATCTATTTTAAAACTGTCTTCTGACCAAAACCTACTGTCTCACAGGGAAACTCCTTGCCTATGGGGGTGAAAGAGACTGTGTGTCCACGCCTCTCAGTTTGGTGTCATGGTGGTGGGTTAACATGCCTGCAGGGCTTCGCCTAATAGGCAAGGGGCAAGGTCCCAAGGTGAGAAGTGAGAAGCCACCTGTCTAAGTTGGTGTCCGACCACTGACCTGGGTTGACGGGTGGTGCTCATTCATTTATTGACAAATTCTTCTTGTTGTCCTGGTGACTAGCTTGTGTTTTCCATCTTGTCCAAAGAACACAGTAGAATGTGTGAGCTAAGGAGGAGGTTGTAACTGGGAGTGCCCAGCCCGGGTATGGTGTGCAGACCCTCCACAAAAGCTGTGTGTCCTGGGGAAAGGTATGTAACCTCTAGGAGCTTCGTTTTCTCATCTGAGAAATGGGGATATAATCATGACCCACTCCTGGTTGTTGGCAAGACAGGGAGAGTCCACGGACAGCACCAGTGCAGTCCCTGGAGCAGGGATGGAAGCGGCCACTGCGACAAGTGGCCTAGGGGTCAAGAGCACAGGCTCCAGGTCAGACTGCTGGGAGCGAGGTAGACTCTGCCCCCCAGAGAGGTTGTTTTTGTAAGGATTAGTGGGGTATGGACAGCATCAGCACAGCACCTGGTAAAGGGTGGGCACTGGGTGAATGCTAGTCTGCCACGGGCAAGGAGCACCACTCCACCCCTCTGCAGGTGGGGGGTGGGGGCAAGGGAGGACTGAGAAGCAGAGCAGAGTGACGGGTCAGGACAACAGGAGCTGCTGGCGGGTAGAGGCCCAGGGCTCTGGCCCCTCAGTCCAGCGTGGTGCCCACCGCCCCAGGCTCTTGCCTCAGGTCCTCCCTGAGGGAGGTGTGGGAAAGGAGGTTTGCTCTCCAGAAGTGATAACCAGACACAGATATCCCAGGTCGAGGACTCTGGCTCACAGGGGCTCCTGGTGGCCTGGCTGGGACTTGTCTACCAAGACTCACCTCTCAGGGTTTGCACTGGAAGCCCAGAAAAGCAGGGCTGGAAGGGACCCCAGAGATACCCAGCCCTTCCAACCAGCCCCATTTTGCAGAAAACAGAGACCCAGAGAGAGGAGGGGATGTGGCCAAGCTCACTCAGTCAGGGTGGAGACCCGGGCCCCCTCCCCTCCCTCCTGGACCAGGGGACAGAGGCCACAATCCTCCAAGCTCCCACTTTCTTTCTTTCCTCTTCCTTCTGCCCCCAGTTACGAATTGTTTCATTTCTTCTCAGCGCAGTCCTTGGGTCCAGTCTGAGGGAGGTCAGGGAGGGGCAGGCATGCTGGCAGAAGCGGCTGCAGGGGACTGGGATGACCTCTTGAGGGAGGCAGAAGGAGCTTCTCAGGGTCAGGGACGGGGCCTGGGCTCCGATGCCAGTCCCAGGGCTCACTGGTGTGTGTTGAAGGCAAGAGTGGGCAAATGAGACCCGCTTCCACCCACAGAAGTTTGTGAACTATGAAAGTGTGTATGTACATGAAAGTGAAAGTCACTCAGTCGTGTCTGACTCTTTGTCACCCCATGGACTATACAGTCTATGGAATTCTCCAGGCCAGAATACTGGAGTGGGTAGCCTTTCTTTTCTGCAGGGGATCTTCCCAACCCAGGGATTGAACCCAGGTCTCCCGCATTGCAGGCGGATTCTTTACCAGCTGAGCCACCGGGGAAGCCCAAGAACACTGGAGTGGGTAGCCTATCCCTTCTCCAGATCTTCCCAACCCAGTAACTGAACTGGGCTCTGCATTGCAGATGGATTTTTACCAACTGCGCTGTTAGGGAAGCCATTCAGATGCAAGGTTGCCTTCACTCAGGCTGAAAAGCTGAGGTTCTCATGCACAAAGCACAGGGTGAAAGGACTGATCAGGGTGTGTAAGTATCCAACTCCAACAGTACTATTGACAATACAGAGTCTCCTTTTATCTTAGAGGACAAACAGGAAAAATCTTTATGAGAGTCTGAATATCTGGTTACAGTATTTGCAGGGCATTCGCCCAGTACTACAGGGTTTCATGAAACACACTCAGTCAGTCAGTCACTAAGCTCTAAGGCGCATACACTTGTGTGTTTCCCATCTCTGAAATTGGGATTCATCTTCCAGATGGCGTGTGTCCCAGTTACATTGTCTTTTAAAAATTGGTGGTGGTTCATAAAGTGACAGTGTACCGTCCAACTGATGGCTTCCTAGAACTGATGCAGTTTAACACTCTTTTTTTATGCGTCTCATCCACAAAACTTTGAGGGCCACAAATAAGTCTGTAGAACTCTCAAAGGCAAATAGTGCCAAGTTTGCGATTCATAGGATCTTGGTTTCTTTCTCACCATAAACATCCCCCTCCCCTTGTCTTGTTTTTAACATTGCACGACCCCCTCACACCCAAGGACCCGGGAGAATAAGCATATCCTGCAGGACTGGAAGGCAGCGAATCTGGAGACAGGAGTCCTGGGACCACTGTGAGCTTTGTTAACCTCTCTGGGGGCTTTGGGCTCCTTGTAGGTCCAAGGGGGAAGAGCATCCTCTTTGTGCTTCCCTCCTCAGGGGCTGGTGAACACTTTAGGGAAACTTGCTGTCTAAAAAGCTTTGGAAAGGACAGATGTGCTCTAGAGTTAATATTCTAGGAAAAATGCTAACCTCCTTAACCTTCCCTCTTTCCCCAAACCAGCTGTCAAAGCCCCTTCCTATACCTCTCTGAGAATTGCCAATCTTCTAGACACACAGGTGACCCTTCTGGAATGCTGGCCCCTCCTCCTCCCACTCCTCCAGCAGCCACAGTCTCCCAGAACCCCGGGATGCCCCTTCCCGGGGCCTCTGCCCTCCTGCATTCAGTGCTTGCTGGCTTCCCTCTGTCTCTCCCCCGCCCCCTCCCCATGTACTCAGCTGCCCTCTTAAGACTTTCCCTAACGCAGCTTTGTACACATGATCCAAAGCCTTGCATGGCCCCATAGTACCTGCAGGACCTCTGTACCGAAATGCCCAGTACAGTCTCACCTCCTGGACTGCCAAGAGTGATATGACGTGACAAGGATGACACAGAAGGGCCTCTGTGTTGGTGGAGGCACGGCCAGGTAATGGGGCGCGCTGGGCCACAGCCACGGTCTGGTCCTTGGCAGGTTTTCCACCGCTCTTGGCCCGAGGTCAGGATGAGGTTGGCTCAATGCAGGCCCAAATCTCTACCTTTCCTCCCTCATTCTCTGCTTTATCTATACTTTAATATTTATTAAGCCCCTCTTCTGTGCCAGGAACCGTTGACCCGGGATTCAGGCCCAGGCAGAAGACCCCAGTGTCTGTGGAGAAGCTGAAAAAATATTGCTTTATCCCCCTTCTTTTCATTCATTTGTTTATTCACTCCCTCATTCCACAGATGTTGACTGAATGGCCCGTCCTGCTCCAGATTTGTTCTAGGCGCGGAGGACACAACAGTGGACAAGTCAGGACCCCTCCCCTGGATTTAGGGAGCTTACTTACCATTGGGTGGGGGGGATGATGGCAGACAGCAAATGAATAAGCAGGTAAACAGCATGCAGGAGGTGATGGGGGCTAGGGTGCAAAATGTCACGGTCAGGGGGCTAGGGATGCTGGGATGGGGTTGGGGAGCGGCAGGGATGTCACTTTACTTCCACAATCAGGCAGAGCGCTGTCGTCAGTGCCACGCTTTCCAGAGCCCAGAACTTCAGGGCAGTGAGAGAGGAAGCCAAAGGGTGTGAGGGGCTGAATCTTGGCTCCTTTGTTGGGGAGTGGGGTGCTGTCTGCTTCTTGCCTCCTGATCAGGGCAGGGTACCCGCACTTCTGGTACCACTCTGTACTAGGCACCCTAGTAGCATCGTCTTCACACCGGCGAGGTAGAGACTGTCATCCCCATTTTACAGATGGGGAAGCTGAGGCAGAGTATGTGTGTGTTCAGTCGCTAAATTGTGTCCAACTCTTTTACGACCCCATGGATTGCAGCCTACCAGGCTTCTCTGTCCATGGGATTATCCTGGCAAGAATACTGGAGCGGGTCACCATTTCCTCCTCCAGGGGATCTTCCCGACCCAGGGATCGAACTCGCATCTCCTGTGGCTTCTGCATCAGCAGGCGGGTTCTTTACCACCGGGCTACCTGGAAAGCCCACTGAGATGCAAAGAGGTCTCAAAAGGCGACACAGCTGGTGGAGCCAGGAGTCGGACCCGGCAGGGGACCCTGGAGTCTGGGCTGCGACCACTACCCTGGCTGCCTAAGTCTCTGTCACAGCCTGGGCCCGGTGGTCCTCTGAGCCTCGGGCCCCCCTACCCTCACTCCTCTGCAGGGTGCTGACCAGTGGGTGTGGCAGCAGCCAAACCCTTTCTCAGTTCATGCCTTGCTGTGGCCCTTACGCGTGAGGAAACTGAGGTCCAGGGAGGGGAACTGACTCATTCAAAACCATATACTAATTAATGACCAAAGAGATTCACAGACTTTCCTCTCCTTTGCCCTCCTCCCATTGTCTGATTTCTTTGCCTGGGAGCTTCAGGGCTCCTTGGTGGGGGGTGGGAGGAGGTGGGAGCACCGTGGGTCTGTGCATATTCTGGGAACCATCTCTGAGGACAAGATGTGTGTTGGGGGAGCGCATCTGTGTGTCGACACGTGTGTGAGCTGTGTATGCGGGTGTGTGCACGTGCATGCACCTGTGTGCATTTTTAGATTCCACCAAGGACACCCAAGAATCGAGTCTGAGACACGCCAGTTGAGGGTTGAGAGGGCAGCAGGGCCTCAGCACCCGCTTCCAGGACACTACCACCCCAGGTCCTTCTCAATGGCACCGCCATCTGCTCTTCTCACCGTGTCAGCTCTCCGCCCCTGACTCCCTGCCTCTGTTCTAGACCTTAGTCACACCTGGTCATGGTGCGGGTGTCAGAGCTTTTACCCTTGAGACCCCAAAGGTTAGAGGATTCTGTCAGAGCCGGATGGAGCCCCGATCGGAAAGGCAACACTCTATGCCTTTGAGCTGCAACAGTGGCTTCAGGCGGGACAACTGGCTTTGAGAAGTCCTCCTATCTGTCACCAGGGTTATCTGGTGAGCTTGCAAAGATCTGTATGCCCAGCCTCCCAGGCAGAGCTACCTTAATAAAGTAGGAATCTGCATCTATGAAAACACAGATTTGTGAATTTTAAATGCAAGCCAGCTTGTATTTAAATTTTAGATACAAGCCAGTTGTTTGGTCATTAAAGAGGAAAGATGGGTATGTAGGGAAGGTGGAGGCAGCGCCGCAACTCGTGGCTGAACTCCTGCTCCCGCTCCTTGCCTGCACCCTCAGGCCCCTCCCCAGAGGCAGGGGCTGTATTGCTCAGCCCTGGTTTAGTAGCAAGTGCCAGACAAGACTCGGCTCATGCGCACGTGCACCCGAATGCCCCTGCCTGTGTGGAGTTTGTGGTCTAGTGCAGGTGACCGGAAGTAAACAATGACCCACAAATACATATATGATCGTGAAATGTGACGAGGGCCAGGCATGATCAGAACAGTGTGTTGGGGCCAGAATAGAGGGACAGCTTCCTTCTGGTGGGCTGTGCCAGAGCGGTTGGCAGTGGACAGAACGAGGCTTCCTCATCTCCGGTGCAGTCTGGGGCTGGGGGTGGGTGGTGGCAGGGACAGGGGACCCTCTCCACTCACTTCTCACTTGATGTCTGGGTTACAGAGAGGAGCAAGACCCCTCCCATTTGGGGGGACTGTCCATCCAGGTAGGGAGACAGGACCTCACCCATGATAAGGATTGTGTGGGTTTTCTAAGGCGGCCGTGACAAATTGAAACAATGGAGACTTACTGCTTCTCAGTTCTGGAGGCTGGGAGCCTGGAATGAAGGACCCTGCTTCCTCTGAAGGCTCTGGGGGAGGATCTTTCCTTTCCAGCCCCTGGTGGTTGCTGACGATCCTGGCCTTTTAGACCCATCACCCCAGTCTTCACCTCTGTTATCTCATGGTGTTCTCCCTGTGTGTCTCTCCATCCCTACATGGCCTTTTTACAAGGGTATCAGTCATTGGATGAGGATCCACGCTAATCCAGGGTGACCTTATCTTAACTGGGTCACATTAGCAAAGACTGTATTTCCAAATAAATCTCAGGGGCTGAGAGTTCAACTTATCTTTTTGCAAGGACACAACTCCACCCACAACAAGGATGAGACCCATAGGCCGAGGAGCGGGACAGCCTGTGAGGGCTGCAAGGATTCAGGGGATATCTCCAGAGTTTGTGAGGAGCCAGGTACTCAGGGAGGAGGACAGAGAATGAGCAAGTGAATGAATAAAAGACAAAAGAGGCAGGAATGCACAGCACGCACACAGCCATAGGGAAGAGGCTCCCAGGACCTGCTCAGAGCTGCCTTCTAGAACTGTGAGTCCAGGGAAATGAGGCCACCAGGTGTGAAGCCTGCAGCGCATCCTAAGGGGAACCCACTTGCTCCTCCCCTGCAAGAAGCGATGGGGGCCCTGGGTGTTCTCAGTCTTTCTTTGTGAACTTCTTCCCTCCTGGCTCTAGCTTTCAGGTATGGCGACTGCAGATGTAGGAATGACTGTTACCGGGGCTCCCGGGACGAGCTAACACACGTCCCCGAAGCCCGCAGCCTCTGGCCCTGATGACATGCTCCAAACACCCAAGACTGTCCCTTCCTCCTATGTTTAGGCCCACACCAACCAACTTCTTTTTCCAACCAACCTTTTTTCCTCACTTATGAAGGGAGAAACATGTGGGTGGGATCACCCCCACCTTATCATCACTTATTCCCAGCATCTAGAGAGGGTCTGCTCAGAGCATGCAGGCAAAAGATATTCTTTTTTTAAAAAATTTATTTATTTAGGCTGCGCCAGATAGCTCAGTTGATAAAAGAAACCTCCTGCAATTCAGGAGACTCTGGTTCAATTCCTGGGTCGGGAAGATCCGCTGGAGAAGGGAAAGGCTACCCACTCCAGTATTCCAGCCTAGAGAATTCGTCCATGGGGTCACAAAGAGTCGGACACGACAGAGTGACTTTCACTTCTCAGGCGTTAGTTGTGGCGTGTGGGATCTAGTTCCCTGATCAGGGATCAAACCCAGGTTCCCTGTACTAGGAGCACAGAGTCTTATCCACTGGACGCCCAGGAAAGTCCCAAGAGATCTTCTTTGACTTAAAGAAAAACCACAGTGAAATGAGAGCATCTGGACAGTCACACCCTCAGATTTTGTCCCTGCAGACACCTAGTCCCCCCTGCCCTTCGTGTACACTACTGCTCAGGAGGACTGCACCCAGGTCTTACCACGTCCGCTGAGCTAACCTGATGCTTAGGCAAGGCACCTCTCCTTCCTGGGCCTCAGTTGCCCTCTTTGTAGTTTGGAGGTGGTAGTACACACTTTATAACCTTACATGTGAATAACTGTCACAAAGCTATAATTATGCAATTTATTTCAGCCCGACCGTGTGCACTCCTGCTTGTAATCTGAGCCCTACGCAAGGCCAGGCAAGGCAAGGTGAACCAGGCAGTCTGCCCACTTCTTGCGGAGGGGGTGGGTCATGTGTAAGGAGTTCACAATATGAGGAACACTACAAGGGGTGGGGAGGTGCAGGCAGTGCTGAGAAGGCATGACCAGGATTTCAGCTGGCTGAAGGGGCAGTGGAGTCCTCCTAAGGACCCTCCTATGAAGAGGAGTTAGCCAGGCAGAGAGGAGGAGAGGAATTCTCTGCAGAGGGAGCAGCCTCTTGGACATGAGAGTTCAGGACTTGCCCTAGAAAGAGAGCAGCCTGATGTCGTTGGAACAAAGAGAGCAAAGAGGACGTGAGAACTAAGCCCAGAGAGACCGGATGGACTCCAGGAGAGAGGCCATTGTATTAGCATTCCATTTGGTTTAGCAAATACAGTCCTTTCTCTCACTTCTCTAAAAGACGTCTGGCAGGAGGAATTCAGGGCTGGTGTGGTGCCTCACAGTGTCAAGGACCCAGGCTCTTCTTAATTGCTCTGCCATTCTTGACTTCCATTCCCAAAGTCACTCACGGCCCAACAGAGCTGCTACAGCTCCAGCCTGTGTCTGCATTCCACCAAATACAAAGGAGCAAGGGATGAGGATGTTTTCTCAAATTAGGGCACTTCCTAGAAATTGTACACAGGGCTTCCCAGGTGGCACTGGTGGTAAGGAGCCTGCCTGCCACTGTGGGAGACATAAGAGATACGGGTTTGACCCCTGGGTCAGGAAGATCCCCTGGAGGAGGGCATGGCAATCCACTCCAGTACACTTGCCTGGAGAATCCCATGGACAGAGGTGCCTAGTGGGCTACAGTCCATGGGGTCACAAAGAGTTTGACACAACTGAGTAACTGAGCACAGACTGTATATTAATTATCCACTGATGCATAACAAACCACCCCGGACTCAGCGTCTTAAAACGATAAGTATGTGTTGCGGAGGGGGCTTCCCAGCTGACACTAGTGGTGAAGAACCCCCCTGCCAGTGCAGGAGACATAAGAGATGCAGGTTCAATCCCAGGGTCGGAAAGATTCCCCTGGAGGAGGGCTCGGCAACCCACTCCAGTGTTCTTGCCTGGAGAACCCCATGGACAGCGGAACCTGGCAAGCTATAGTCCATAGGGTCACAGGGTCAGATACGACTGAAACGACTTAACACACACACAGAAATTGTACACACCATTTCCATTTAAATCCTACTGGAGAGATTTTAATCTTGTAGTCAAACTTAGCCTCAAAGGAATCTGGGAAAGGGTCTTTATTACAGACAGCCATGGGTCAGCTAAAAATAAGGAGTTTTATTGTTATGGAAACAGGAAGGTGGATGGATATTGAGGATAACTCACGGCCTCCACCGTAGTCACCATGTTTAGTATTTCACTTGATGAGGGCACTCTAGAAAGTCTCGAGAAGCATCATGAATCCACGTCCTGGCTCCACTGAGGGGCTTCCTCGTTGCTCTTCCAAATAGAGCCCTCGTCCCTCCCACCAACACGGTTAATCAAGGGCTTGCCTCCTGTCCTGCATGGGCCTCTCGCCCTCCACCCAAGGTGCTGAGGCTGTGGGAGGTCTTCACTGCTGCTAGGATGGGAGAAGGAGGGACCCTGTGTTTGTGACCAGCCCTTGGAGGAACAGAAGCTGTTTTATGACAGGGAACTAGAATGGCAGTCAGGCCCAAATGGAAAAGCGGTCTTCCTGCTGTGGTGGGAACCTGGGAGCCCAGAGTCCTTTCAGTTCAGTTCAGTCGCTCAGTCATGTCTGACTCTTTGCGACCCCATGGATCGCAGCACGCCAGGCCTCCCTGTCCATTACCAACTCCCGGAGTTTGCCCAAACTCATGTCCATCAAGTCAGTGATGCTATCCAGCCATCTCATCCTCAGTCGTCCCCTTCTCCTCCCGCCCCCAATCCCTCCCACCACCAGGGTCTTTTCCAGTGAGTCAATTCTTCGCATGAGGTGGCCAAAGTATTAGAGTTTCAGCATCAGTCCTTCCAGTGAATACCCAGGACAATGCAATTGGAATTCCAAACAACCTGTTGACTAACTCTTGAGACTAGGTTGCTGGTGTCCTTTTATCAAAGACAATTCCATGGCAATCCCTGCTTTCCGGCCTGGCCCTCCTGGTCTCTCTTTTGGGACCAAAGCCCCAGGCAGCACTAGGCAAAATGTCCGTGCAGTAGGAAAGGTGTCAGATTCTCCTGGGGACCAGGACCTGGGGGTGCAATGGGAGAAGTCTGCCTTACTTCTCCCAGGCGCATGAGGCAGGGTGTGGATTCTGCATGGGGTGATGCCAGGCAGGGTCAGGCACGGAGTCAAGGCGGGGCCCAGAGCACTCAGGTTGGGAGAGAGCTGGATGTTGTCCAGCCTTGGGGTGTTCAAGTCACTCTTGGGGACCCCTGGGAGCTGTAGAGGGGGCTGTGGAGGAGCCAGGGGCTCCTTTGAATGCTCCCACCAGCTTTCAAAAGTGGGCTTCCACACACATTCCATTTGAAGGAAGATCTCTGTGACTGGGAAACACAGGACTCCTGCCGGCTGCTCAGTGAGCAGCTGATGGGAACTGGGCAGGGAAGACGACAGTGACTTGCCTGCGGTCCACGCTGCTTGCTGCTGCCCCATCGCCAGGCCGTCTGGGTCCGAGGGCCTGCCCCGCCCCGGGTGTGGGCCAGTCATCTCTGGAGCCTGCAGTCCCCATGCCTGCTGGCTCGAGGGGGAGCAGTCTCTGACCCACCCTGGACCTCAGTCTCCTGCACTTGGTGAATGAGGAGCCTGGGTGAGAAGCTCCTGAAGATCCTTTTTAGCTCAAACTCCCATGATCCTATTATCTACTTCATGCCCCGTTTCCCCACTTAAAATTAAGAAATAGGGCAGCACTGAAGATAATAGCTCATTTATGTCCCCGAAGGATTTCAAAGGCCTTTACAGCATGCAAGCAAAATACTGCTCAAGTTCAGCTGTGGCCAGCCTGCCCCCGGCCTTGCTCGCACCTTATCCCCATTCAGAAATGGGGGTGTGGCGGGCCGGCCCCAGGGTCTAGGTCCAAGGTCACAAGGGGGGCAGGGGGCAGTGGCTTGCCCTCCAAAGCCATTCTCTTCTTCACCAGGCTGTGCTATGCACCCTGTCAGCTCTTGGAATGGATTCTTGAGAAAGCCAGGTTTTCCCTTCAAGTTTTTTGTATAAAAATCAGTTTCTACTCATGATTTCTTAGGCCCCAGGTTTACTTACTTCCTCTTAACTTCCTCACTCGACTTCCCTGGTGGCTCAGATGGTAGAGCATCTGCCTACAATTCGAGAGACCCGGGTTCCATCCCTGGGTTGGGAAGATCCTCTGGAGGAGGAAATGGCAATCCACTCCAGTACTCTTGAAAATCCCATGGATGGAGGAGTGTGGTAGGCTACTGTCCATGGGGTCGCAAAGAGTCGGACACGACTGAGTGACTTCACTTTCACTTTCTTAACTTAGAGCCACCTGGGCAAGTCCCTCAGAGCGCCCCTAAAATAAATAGCAGGTTTTCCCACAAGGCTTGTCTTCCAAGAGCCGGCGGTGTGAGTGGAGTGTCCCGCTGGCCCAGGACTGCCTGCGGCTCTGTCCTGCGTATTTTCCCTGTGACTCCTTCTGTTCCTGGAAACCCTGAATACAGCCCAGAAGCAGCCCAAGTAGATGGCAGCACAGTCACGCCTCACTCATGTGAACAGGGTGGGTCTCAGAGCTTTGCTACTTACAGACTCAGGGCCACGTGACCTTGACCGATGACACTTGGAGAACCTGCCTTGGTGAACAGATAAGAGGGATGCGTGATAACCCCACTGAGCTCAGCTGTATCTACATCAGTGGATTCAAAGTGCTTGACGAGTTCCTCTCCCCAGTAGTCCCTGCCTCCGATCCTTTTCTTTAAATTACAGAAACTTAGCACATCAGAGCCGAAAGGACTTCAGAGAGGTGTTCACTCAGCCCCTCCATTTCACAGAGGTGGAGACTGAGTCTCCAAAGGCAGAGTCACAGGAGGAGAGAAGTAGCCAAGGGCTCTTGCACACAGGCTGCAGAGACTTTTCCGCACCTGCAGAAAGAGCTAAGAGGTAAATCGAGGTCAGCTTCTGCGGCACCCAGGATGGGGGTCATGAGGGGCCGGGATCTGCCTGACTGCCCACTGTGTCCCTGGGGCTGACCCAGAGCTAGAGCTCAGTAAGTGGGTGGGAGTTCTAGCACATTCTTAATCAGAGGGGTCAAGAGAGTTGTGGCTTTGCTGTGCTGCTAGTCTAGAAAATTCCTCCTTCTCTGGGGTTTGAATGTGGCCTTGAAGATGAGCGCTCTTAATCCTTCCATCACCTTCGGTCACAGAGGAAGCAAAGGCCAAGTTTTCTGGCAGAAAAGGTGGCTCTAGTCTAGGTGTTATTAATAAGAAGATTGAAAGGAGTACACCTCAGTCCTCCAGCCAGACGTGCTGTTTGCAAAGTCTCCACGGGAGCTGTGCCCGCCCCGAAGTGGTGCCTGTGCCCGCCCCGAAGTGGTGCCTGTGCCCCACTTCTCCCAGCTCGTTAGCTGCTCCCTAGCACTTGTGAATCCGGGTTCACCTTTGTTCTCTGGGTCCCTGATTCATGTGCAGAGACCAGGTCACCAAGTCACAGCCCAGCGCTCAGGGGCCCGTGGGCAGGTGGAGGGGCCCTGCCTCTCACTGCCGTGATGAGCTGACCTTCAGGGCAGGGAACATGCCCCCGTGTCTTGGGTCTTCTTGGACTTCCTGAGTGGAGTTTCAGAGGTCTCGTGAAGTTGCTGGGGCCACTAGTGAGAGGGTGACCTGCAGACTCAGGGCCTGAGGGCCGGGCTTTCCTCCCTCAGCTGCTTCCCTAGAGACAAGAGACCATCCAAGACCTTCTTGTCCTCTCCACCCCCAACCAGAAGTTTGCTTGACCAAAAATCCTTAAGAATTACCCAAAG
Organism: Capra hircus; assembly: GCF_001704415.2. Classification (NCBI taxonomy): domain Eukaryota; kingdom Metazoa; phylum Chordata; class Mammalia; order Artiodactyla; family Bovidae; genus Capra; species Capra hircus. The sequence continues at coordinate 46,338,170 of NC_030831.1, forward strand.
CATATTTTGGTGTGGCAGGCTTCCCACGTGGCTCAGTGGGGAAGAATCCACCTGCCAAGCAGGAGATACAGGTTTGATCCCTGGGTTGGGAAGATCCCCTGGAGGATGAAATGGCAACCCACTCCAGTACCCTTGCCTGGGAGATCCCATGGACAGAGGAGCCTGTCAGGCTTTAGACCATGGGCTCACAAAGTATCAGACATGACTTAGCAGCTAGATAACAGCAACAAAGCTTTAGAGAAAAAGCTGTAAGGACACGGAATACACGCACTCTAATGCGACCCCAGGGAGGCTCACTTTGTGGGGTCCCCAGAGGGCCCTTCGGGATGCCCCCACACTCCTAGGTGAGGTGACCACCCAGGCCTGTGATTTCGGGTCATTTCCACCCCTCACTGTAAGATGCTTTCCTCCATCTAATGCTTGGTGCGGAGATTTTAGGATTGGTTCACAATTGGATTTTGTTGTCTTTAGAAGAGGCCAGAGGCTAGAGGTACTATGAAGTCTCCTTTGGTGGCTTCAAAATGTCCTTTGGCTCCCTCTGACAACCGAGCTGGCTGGGGGCCCCCAGGAACACAGAATCACCAGAAGAACCGGGGCTGATGGATTCCTCTTTGTACTTCCTCGTTGGGCTCCAGGCTGGAGGCTGGTTGCCCAGGTTTCCTTATTAGGCCGTCAGGGTGCTTCAGGAGCTAAGGAAGAGTCCTGGCCCAGGATTCGGGAGGGCTGGGCCCTCTGATCCCTGCTACACCCCTCGCAGGCTCTTGGGGGTCTCTTTCTGACCAGAGAAGGGTGGATGGGTGGAGGTCTTTGGGACTCACCCTGCTTCTCAGCCCTCTGAGTCTCTGCTTGCCCAGGGCGCCTCTGCTTTGTCACCTGGCCCTGCTTCTCCTGCTATGTCCTTCCCGGCAGTTTCCTGCCTTCTTGCCAGAGGAGGGGGAGGGCAATTTCTCTTTGGAGCCAGACGGCGGTGAAAGGGTGCTTGGATGGCAGGTGGCCTGCGCCTAGTCTTTAAAGCTCCATTGTGGACTCTTCCAGAACCCATCTCCTATCTGTGTTACCCACCCTACACCCTTGACTCAGAGTCACGTAGGGTCAAGGGCCCAGGGGTTCTGTTTGGGGGTGACCACTGTTTGCCTCCAGAAGTCTCTAGAGGAGGCTTCTCTCTGCTAAGCAAACACATGTAGTTGTTTCTTTATTAGGATGTGGGCCCTTGTTACGCAGGGTCCCAAGTTCAAAATTTGGCTGGGTTAACTTTTACGGCCTTGGACATCTCACTTCACTCTGGGTTTCCACCTCCTCAGACTAACTTCATGGTTAGATTGTCCTGTGAGTGCAGGGTGTAGGCGAGAGGTAGGGACAAGGACGGAAGAGTTATCAAGCAAGGGGGCCACCCTGCAGGAGGTGAGAATCATCTGCAAAGGAAATGTCGTTATCTTGTGACCAAACCAAAGTGGGACTTGTCAGTACAAGTTGGGGTCTAACTAAGTGATAGATCTTGTGACACAGGCTTAAGCCTTGCGGAAAATAAGGGGGCATGAGCTGGGACCAGCTGACAGTGTTACTACCGCCTGTTCCCCCAAGCCCAGCCCAGGCCCGGACGACACCTGGTTCTTCTCAAGTGCCCCTCAGATGCTGTAGTTCATGTTATGAGATGCCCTCAAGATCTTGGTGAGGGTCCTGGAGAGTTGCTCCCTGGTTTTCTTGTGCTCTTAGTAAGCGGAGTGTCCAGCAGTGTCTTCTGGAGGATCCTGGGAGAACTTGATGCCTAGTGATATCATTGATATCAATGACGAACCTGGGTCTCCTGCATTGCAGGCAGACTCTTTACTGTCTGAGCCACCAGGGAAGGCCCATGTTGATAGTGCAGTGATTATTAAACACTGGAGTCCTGACTGAGAGGAAGAGTTGGATTTCTGAAAAGCTTCTAAACTGGGAGAAACGTGTTTCTTTCTGGAAGGGCTCAAGTGCAGCTCTTCCTTGGGACTATTCTCTACCCTTGTTAGTTCTGAGATTAGGTCAAGTTCATTCATTCACTCTTGTATTCATTTACTTAACTCACACGTATGGATTGTCCCCTATCTGTCAGGTGCTGTGCTAAGGGCTAGGGAAATAAGAGCAATCAAAACAGTCTTGGAGAGTGAAAATGCCAGTCTAGTAGGAGGCCTTCTGTGTCCTGCTGGAGAGAATGGATTTGCTGCAACTGGCTTATGGCCCACTCCTCCTGTTGGGCTTCTGGGATTCACACCAAGAGGAAATTCATCATATACTTAATTTCCAAGAAAAAGGAAATAAATCAGCAAATGAAGCAACATTGTGGACCTTATAAAGCAAACACAACAGGGAGACACTGGTGTTGGAAGGATGAAAGGCTTCTTCCAGGCTGCCCATCTGCTGGGGGATATGGGATCTCTCCTTACAGATGCTGAGTTTTGGGAGTTTTCCAGGAACCTTTTGGGATTTAGCTTCCTATTCAACTGGTTCTACTCTCTGCAGATGTAGTATAGACCAGATACCCCTGAGGTCTCCATCTGCTTTAAAATTCAGCAGTTCAGGGATTTTCAGGATCTGAGCTCAAACTGGAGGATTGTATTAATGTTCGGTTCGGGTGGTGGGGAACAACTTGTCCAGAGTAGTGACCTGGAAAGGAAGTGGGCTCCTGCTAGGAAGAAAAGTGGCTTTCTGTTCCAAGCATCTGAGCCAAAGACTTATGCTGATTCTCTCTGAGGCAGGGTAGAATTGGCTCTTGAATTACAGATGGGTCTACTGGAGTCATAATTAGGCAATTTCAATGAAAAGGTGACCCCCAAATGGGGCCTTAAAACTTATGTTGCACAAAGCTTCTAGCATGGAGCAAGATGTGTTTATCCATCTGACCTTGGTTTTCTCTCACCAGCAGCTACGGCTTTGCAGTCATTATCAGATACCAGCTCCCCTGAATAGCAGTTTAGGAGTGTGCTTCTTCAGCCTTCTTGAGCATCAGCCTCTCTTCAGTGATTTCAACAAATCAGACTGCTGGGCTCTATTCCTGGATATCTACTGCAGCTAGTCTGGGACGGGGTAGACATCTATTTTCTAACCACCTCCCTGCTTGATTTTGATGTCCTGTTAGGGTTGAGAACTTTGGGCCAACAAATCTCCAGGTGTGGCGCCCTGAGCAGTGCCCTCCCCAGGGGCACATGTTGGACGTGCATGTTCCTGGGCCCCTGAGCTACTGAATAAGAATCTTCATGGCAATTTGGATGCGCACAAATGGTGGAGAACCACCTCTCCAGGGCCTGTCCACCCGCCCCTGTGCCTGTGCAAAGAAGTCCTTCCTGGGGGAGTTCGTTGGAAGTTCACTGTGGGTTCATCCCTGGAGATGTATGTTATACCCATCTGATGTGGCTGAGACTGGTTTGGGGTGTGAACCCCTGAACAGAGACTAGATATGTTGGTTAGATCATTTGCTTTAGCCTACACCCTGCCCACATCATCACCTAAACCCCAGGGGTCCTGGGTGGGAAACCAAGACTTTCAGGGCAGGACCCAGTCAGGGGATAGAGAAGCAGGAAAAAGCCCATGGGTGTCCCCACTTCCTTGGAGGCCAGGGGGACCCAGAGCATCTTGGTCACAGTTTGGCACCAGCGTCATCCTTGGCGCCGTTGGCTGTCCAGGCTGGCCTTCTCCAGCTGTCTTGGTTCTACAGTCCTGTTGTCCAGGACAACTCCACGGAGCTGAGTCTTTCCAGGCACGCAGGGGCCCTGAAGCACTAGCCATGGACCAAGGCCTGACTGTGAGTAAAGAAAAGTGGTCTGACTCTGCCTAGTGTCTAGTACGTTCTGGGGTTCAGACCCTAGTTCTGCCATTCACTGGCCGAGTGGACCCCTCTGAACCTCCCCATCCTCAGGTTTGTTTACTCTTATCCCATCAACCAATATCTATTTATTAAGTACCTACTCAACGACGAGCTGGACTTGGCCTCTTATCATTTTTGAGAGCTGGTTACAGAGCCCTGGATGGGCCCTGTCAGGAAGTGTGACCTGGGGACCAGACTGTTTTTAGGGTAGTACAAGGGAGTATCTAAACAGAAGTGCCAAGGGGGCAGCACTGCTGGCCGAACAGCGGTGGCGGGTCCTTGCAGGCTAGACTGTCTGCTGTGTCCAGGGTCCTCTGGAACCCGCCAGGTCTTGCACGGATCCTTCAGGGCCCCCGATCAGGGTGGCAGCATAGTTTTCTGGAGGCAGCCTGGTTGGAGAATGGGGAGCCCAGTTTAATGCCAACCCCGCCTCTCCTTTGCTGTGTCTCCCTAGGGAAGTCACTTCAGTTCTTCATGCCTCAGTGCCGGGAGCCTTAAGCCTGCTGCTGCCCCTCCCAGAAGCCCATGCAGGGACCCCAAAAAGTAGTGCACAGGACAGCTTGGAAAGCAGCCTCTGTGACATTAAGCATGGCACCATCATCTCCACCATCCCTGTGTGGGCCCCTATGCGAGCTCACTCACTTACCCCACATTCTAGCTTATTTTGTCCTGGAGGAGAGGGCCATCAGCTATAGAATGAGTCCGTGTCTCCATGGCAACAGGAAGACAGCACCTTGGGAGGGCTGGCCTGAGGGGTTAGAGTCTCCTGTTGGGACTTGGTGGAGGGGAGACGGGGCTGGGAAGCAGGTCATCTCTTGCTCTGGCTACAGGAACCAAAGGCTCTGCTGCCTCTGGCTGAGCCGTTTTATCCATACATGTTATTATAAAACCTGGTAAGGACAAGATCTGTGTTTCCTTTAATCGAGCCACACTGCAGTGCTGTTATGTAAGGGCTGCGTGGTGTCCAGGAAGCCTCTGGGGCACAGGGGAAAGGAGATTTCTCACCTCTGCAGCCTCTGCGTCGCCTTCTCTTCCCAAAGCCTTGTAGGGGCCCCACCAGCCCTCCTGTGTGTGTGTGTGTGTGTGTGTGTGTGTGTGTGTGTAGGAGGAGGATATGCCTTCTTCTATGTCACACACAGTAAACTGAGAAGAGCCTTCTGCCACTCACTCGGCCCCTGCCAGGCTGCGGTCTCCTCTAGGGGCCCCCAGGGCCATGAGCTGGATGCCAGGGCTCTGGGTCTGGTGTGGCTGGTGCTCAGTCTTGGGGGTGGTGAGTCCAGCCAGAGCCTGGGGGTAATAATGGGGCACGTTTCCTCTGGAGGTCCATCGCGCTTTCTAAGCATCCGTTATTCCTTTTGCGTCCTGACAAGCACCCGTGAGCACGGCTGGCCCACCAGGCAGCTGAGGAAAGTGAGGCCCAGGGGAGCCGAGGGAGCTTGGCGATGGCCCAGTGGGGGGCCCTATCCAGGCCCCTGGCTCCCCAGTGACCCATGGCGTGCTGGCTGGGATGGCAGGCTGACCTGGCTGCATCCCACAGAGCAGGTCAGTTCAGCGCCGTTTCTCGCCATTGATGAGCCAGTTGACAGCAATGTGGTGATGATCGAGAGCACAGTGTGGGGGACGCAGCGTTAATAGACCCCTGCTGATGCCGAGGGTGGAGCTGAGCACCCCTGCGGTGGCTCAGGGGCTCCGGGCAGCCAGCAGTGGCCGCCTGAGAGGATGCACGTGCACCCAGCCCTCCGGTTCTTCCCTGGGACCCAGGCTGTAGGAGGCGTTGTCATCTGCACCCCGCATGTGGGAGTCCAGGCTCGGGGCGGCCTCAGCCCCCAGCCCCATGGCCGTGAGTGCCCCGGCAGCTGCCTGCTTTCCTGAAGCAGACAAACAGTGGCTCCCACAGAAGGGCTGTGTGGTGCCCACGCTGTGGTTCCCATGGCAAACTCAGGCCCCCCGTGTTTCTCTTTCCTCCTGGGGTATTTTCCTCCCCTCTGTGTGAGCATGGCCAGGCTGGTTCCCCCACCTCCCCTCCCCACCGAGTGCCCCTGAATGGAGCCCTTCTCACAAGCAGGAGAACTGGGGCCCAGGCAGGTTGTGTACCAGCCAGGCAGCTTTGAAACTTGTTCTCGTTTCATCAATTAATTAACTAATTAACCAGTGGTAAAATATACATAATATAAAGTTTAGCATTTGAACTAAGTGCACAGTTCAGAGGCATTAAGCACGGTGTTGTGTGACCACCCCCCATCCATCTCCACTCATTTTTCATCTTCCCAAACTGAAACTGCTCCCAATAAACGCCAGCTCCCAGCCCCTCTCTCCCAGCACTGGTAGCCTCTCCTCTACTTTCTGTCTCTATGATTTTCCCTAGCTAGGGACCTCCGATAAGTGATATTATACAGTGTCCATCCTTTCAGGACCGGCTCCTCTCACAGAGTGATGTCTTCAAGTTTCATCCACGTTTCACCATCTGTTAGAATGTCCTTCCCCAGACAGAAAAAGGTGGATTTTTGCCTTTTGTTTTGCTCTAATTCTTTGGTTTTTAAACAAACAAAGCAAGGGAATCTTCTTCCAGCTATTTATTTTCCATAACAAAATTGTACCTGGAGCCCCAGTATGTAAGGCACACCAAGCAGAGGCCCTCTGGCTGAGCAAGGTGAAGGGGGAACCCTTGGCAGAAGCTCCCAGGCTCATGGCAAGGCTTCTGCCCCTGTTGCACATGCGTGTCCCAGAGAGGAGGTGACAGTTTGGTTCACGGTGGGCTCCCCTGCAGGCACTGGGGGCCTGGGCTCCCTCCTGCCTCCTCTGCTTTCCTCCTAACCACCTCTTGCTGCCTCTGGGCCCTAGCCAGGACCCCAGGACTTGACACAAGGGAAAATCCAGAGAAATTAAAGACATCGCTTGCCTGGGGGGTTTGGAGTTTCTCCTTGCAAACCTCCCCAGGCTGCCTTGACCGCATCTGTCTGTCTGAGTCTCTTCTGGGACCTGGTGGAAGCCCCCTGCCTTCCCTCCCCTCCGATCCCCACTCCCCTCTGTTATTTCCCATCTCTCTCTGCACTCAGTCTTCGAGCACCTTCCAAGCTGCCCATTCTGTTCTGCTCCCACTGGCCTGGTTTATATTGGCTCTAGATCATTCCTTTCCTTTTCTGCAAACATTTCTGGTCCTGAGTTCCATTTCCTTAGCATCTTGTGAGTATTAATTAACTGCAGCATTAAGTCCAATGTTAGTTGCTGCATGAGTTTATGTGCTCTGGGGAGTTCCCCATTTATCAGATGGCGGCTCCCTGCAGTTTTACGTGAGGTCTGGAGCACACGGAACTTTAAGCCCTATGAGAGGCAAGGTGGGGGCGATATTTCAGGAGAGGAGAACCACGTGGAGTAGAATACCTTTGGATGTTCCGAAATCCATCACGGCAACCACTGACTCTGCTACATGACACACAGCTGTGTACGGATCATTGCCTCCATCCCAGGCCTTGGGCTGAGAGCTGGCGGTTTAGCCCGCTAAGTTGTGTCTGACTCTTGCGACCCCATGGACTATAGCCTGCCAGGCTCCTGGATTCTCCAGGCAAGAACACCAGAGTAGGTTGCCATTTCCTTCTCCAGGGGATCTTTCCGACCAAGGAATTGAACCCGGGTCTCCTGCATTGCAGGCAGATTCTTTACCAACTGAGCTACAAGGGAAGCCCTGGGCTAAGAGCTGGGAAAACAGAAAAACAGGCTTAGGCTCCTCTGCCCTCAATAAGAGCATGGTTACTCCTTTCCTTTTGCTTCTGTTTCTTTATCTGTAAAATGGGATGTAATCTCTTGGGTTGTATGGGGATTAAGTGTGATGGAGCCTGAGGAATGCTCCGAAGGGGTGGGCACAGTTGGTCACAGCCAACATTGGCCACTCTGAGCCTCCCCCTACCTGTGTCTGAGGGGACCACAGACTCTTCTACGCGTCACAGTTGGGCCCCTAGCTTCAAACAGCAGCACAGCCGTCATCTATCACCTGTGCTTCCTGTCCACTTTGTCCTGCCTACAATTAACATACAATGGGGAGGGAACTGACATTAGCTGGGTACCTTCTCTGTGTCAGCATCTCTGTGAGGTAAGCGTTAGTTTGCCCATCGTACCAACAAGGACACTGAGATTCTGAGTGTTGTAGAGCGTGCCCGGGACAACATGGTCAGGACATGGTGGAGGCCACATGTCCGGTCCTTCACCTGCCAGGCAGGTGAAGAGGAGGAACATAGACGCAAAGGAAATAGTAGAAGTGGTCCCTTGGGGAGATATCTTTGCGAGCAGTCTTTTGAAGCTTCCTGGGTGGGGGACCTCACCTGTGCACGAAATGTTAGACCTAATATCCCCAGGGTGTGGGATGCTGCAAAATCATGGCCTTGTGACTTGCAAAGGAATTTCTTTCGAGGCCTCAATCCAGTTCATCTGAAGTAATTCAGCAAGCACCTGTTGAGTCTTCTAACTGCAGGGACTGGCCCCTAGGAGCATCTGGGCTACGGAAGGAGGCGGCCAGACACCGGATACACACCTAGAGAAGTTCAGATGTGGCCATTGCATCTGAACCCCAACTCAGCGCATGGTCTGACAGTGGGTTATTTTAAATTGTGAACGTATGTATAGGGAAGACGTTAAGAAGGTATAGACTGCATACCATTTCATTACATCTTCAGTAGATAACTTAATGAAAAGAAGAATGTTTCATAAAACTGAGACTGGAAATATTTGACTTGTAGTTAATGTCATCTCTCTCTCTCTCCTTCATCTTCTCCTCCCTTCTTCCTTCCTTCTTTCCCTCCTCCCTCTCTTCAGCAGGTATTTATTGGAACTTACTATGTGCTAGACACATAATGAATAAGGAGCTTTCAGGAGATGAGGGAGGCAGACAAATAAGAGGCAATATCAAACTTATGACTAAAAATATCTATTTAAAAAGGCAATATCAATATTGCTTCAAAATGACTATGCGTAGAGATGTGAGAGTACCCAGGAGGGTACTCAGTCAAATCGAGGGCAAGGAGAGGCTGGAGGAAGTTTTCTGGGAAGAAGTGGTGTGGGAGAGATAACTGGTGTGGGAGAGATAACTGGAAGGACAGTAGTATTTTCTCAGGTGAAGCGATGGAAGATGGGGTGGGGAGAAAGGGTACGAGGTAAAGAGAAAAGCTCTATGAACCGAATGTATAGGAGGTCAAGAGAGAGGGTATAACTAATTTTGCTTGAGGGTCGAGGCATGGGAGATTGACAAAGCTTTAGGGAAAGGCTGGTGTTTGGGGCTTTGTGGGATGAGTAGGAGTGTGATAACCAAAGATTGAGGGCACTCTGGGCAGAGGAAGTGGTGTGAGCCCATGAATGCATTTAGGGTGTGAAGTTCAGGCCACCATGTCTAGGACAAAGAGTATAAGAAAGTGTGACTTGACATGATCAGACATCTGAGAGGATGATCTGGGCAGGAGGTCTGCTAGCAGGTGATGGAGGGCTGCATGAGAGAGGGGGCACAGGGAATGGAGAGGCAGAGTAGGCTCAAGAGGCATTTGGGGAGAGGGTGGTGGATCTTGGCAGCTAAGTCTCAGTAATTGAGGCCAGTGGAAAATTGCCTTGGGGGTTGCATTTTAGCTAACTGCTCTGCCAGATCCCCATGCCGACTTCCTTACTGCTCCATGGCACCCCCAGCCATTTATCACCTTGTATGGAGGGACCAAGTACAAGGGTAGACAGTACCACGCAGTGCCGCTCATCGGTACAGCAGCGCACAGTAGCTTCTCCCTTTGCCCCCACTGCAGATGAGAATAAGGCTGGGTGTCTGCAGAAGTCCACATAGCGCAAGGCCTAACAGTCAGGCTCCCGGGGCACACCCTCCAGAACATTCTGAGCATGCTCTGTGGGAGGCGCTTGGTGAAAAGTGCTGGCCGTTTGCACACCTTTCTCTAATCAGTGCCCAGACTGGAAGGGCTTAGGGGAGCTTGAGTGGAAGCTCTGAGGTGTCTTTTCTGCAGGTGTCTAGCTTCCCTCCCCCTCCTCTTCCCCTAGTACTGCTTAGATGGATAAACAGTTGAAAATAACCCTGTGTCAACTGGTGGGACCCTGGTGCCTCTATGGGGCTCACCTGCTCCTAATTAGGACTGGGGCGGGAGGAGAGTGGGCACCAAGGGAGCAGCTGCAGCGTCTGGTCCCCGGGACCCATGGGTGTGCGGGAGGCAGTGAAGGAAGGAGAAGGCTTTGGGGCTTCACATCCCTTCTGGAAGCCCCTGTCCCCTCACCCTGCCCCATGGTTTCCCCCCCAAGATAAGGGAGGACATGGAAATGCAATGGCCCTGGAAGTCATTCAGCCAAGGAAAACTCTCTTATCTACCTTTGTGAGGGCATCTAGTCCAGGTGATTTTAAGCTTCTTGACCCTGCTTTGGCCACCTGATGCAAAGAACTGACCCACTGGAACAGACCCTGATGCTGGGAAAGATTGAAGGCAGGAGGAGAGGGGGATGACAGAGGATGAGATGGTTGGGTGGCATCACTGACTCAATGGACATGAGTTTGAGCAAGCTGCAGGAGTTGGTGATGGACAGGGTAGCCTGGCATGCTGCAGTCTATGGGGTCGCAGAGTCAGACATGACTGAACTGAACTGATCCTCCTTTGACAAACGCAGTACCTTCTCCTTCAAACGGAACTTGAAACTTAAGAGAACAAATCAATCCATAGGACAAAGTGCTGGTTTCTTTCCAGGGATGATACTCCATCCCTCCAGCTACTGGGCAGCCCTTCCTACTTATTTCCTGGGACACACCTCCTCCACCCCTAGCCATTTTACAGGTGAAGGAGTAAGCCTAGATAGGTTGAGTGACCTACCTGAGGTCACATAGTAATTTTGGCCTTTGAGCCTGGACAACAGCACTGGCCCTCATCTCCTTCCCCTGAGCCCTTCTCTTTCACCAGGCCCACCTGGCAAGTTTCCTCCTTTAGGCCACCTTCTCTCTGCTGGGGGCTCCCTCTGCTAACTGCAAAGGTCTGGCCTCTCCAGGGGTGGCCACAGTTTAGGTAGCCACCCTGGGGAACCAATGAGCTTTCTGAACCTAAAAGATGTGACTCAGGACACAGAAGGGGAGGAGGAGCTTGATGTAAAGGGTCTGTTTCAGGGTTGCTTCCAGATGTTTCCCTGTGGGTAGTTACCTACTGAGTCAATTGCAGAAGGGGCTATCCTGCCCCAGGGTCCTTGGCCAGCAGGCAAGTTCCTGCCCCTGATGCCAAAATGCTAGGTGCACAGTCTCAGAGACAGAGTTTTGGGTGAAACAGGAAAGAACGGTTTCATTGTTTGTCAGGTAAAAGGGGACACAATGAGCTCCTCCTTCCAAAGCTGTGTGTCCCAACCCTGGAGGATCTGGCGAAGAGTTTTAAAGCAATGGCTTAAGGGTGGGTTGCTGATAAGATTAGGGTGTGTGCAGGGCCTACATTCCTTTAATCTAGTCTCAGATAATCTCCAGTTCAGTTCAGTTCAGTCACTCAGTTGTGTCAGACTCTTTGTGACCCCATGAATCGTAGCACGCCAGGCCTCCCTGTCCATCACCGACTTCCGGAGTTCACTCAGACTCAAGTCCATCGAGTCGGTGATGCCATCCAGCCATCTCCTCCTCTGTCTCCCCTTCTCCTCCTGCCCCCAGTCCCTCCCATGGGGTCACAAAGAGTCAGACTGAACAACAACAACAGATGATCTCTGGGTGAGCTTCTCTGGTTCCTATAATCCGGCCTCAGATGGTCTTCTCAGAATGAAGGATGCTGAATCATCCATTTGTTTTGGGTTTTAGTTCTATAGTTCTATCACTCACCTACAGCCTGACATCTTGGAATGTGAAGTCAAGTGGGCCTTAGAAAGCATCACTACGAACAAAGCTAGTGGAGGTGATGGACTACCAGTTGAGCTATTTCAAATCCTGGAAGAGTATGCTGTGAAAGTGCTGCATGTAATATGCCAGCAAATTTGGAAAACTTGGCAGTGGCCACAGGACTGGAAAAGGTCAGTTTTCGTTCCAATCCCAAGGAAAAGCAATGCCAAAGAGTGCTCAAACTACTGCACAATTGCACTCATCTCACATGCTAGTAAAGTAATGCTCAAAATTCTCCAAGCCAGGCTTCAACAGTACGAGAACCAAGAACTTCCATATATTCAAGCTGGATTTAGAAAAGGCAGAGGAACCAGAGATCAAATTGGCAACATCCATTGGATCATCGAAAAATCAGGAGAGTTCCAGAAAAGTATCTACTTCTGCTTTACTGATTGTGCCAAAGCCTTTGACTAAGTGGATAACAACAAACTGTGGAAAATTCTTTAAGAGATAGGAATACCAGACCACCATACCTGCCTCCTGAGAAATCTGTATCCTGGTCAAGAAGCAACAGTTAGAATTGGACATGGAGAAACAGACTGGTTCCAAATAGGGAAAGAAATATGTCAAGGCTGTATATTGTCACCCTGTTTATTTAACTTATATGTAGAGTATATCATGTGAAATGCCGGGCTGGATGAAGCACAAGCTGGAATCAAGATTGCCAGGAGAAATATCAATAACCTCAGATACACAGATGACACCACACCTATGGCAGAAAGCAAAGAACTAAAGAGCCTCTTGATGAAAGTGAAAGAGGAGAGTGAAAAAGTTGGCTTAAAACTCAACTTTCAGAAAACTAAGATCATGGCATCTGGTCCCCTCACTTCATGGCAAATAGATGGAAAGAATAAGAGATTTTATTTTACTGGGCTCCAAAATCACTGCAGGTGGTGACTGCAGCCATGAAATTAAAAGACCCTTGCTCCTTGGAAGGAAAGCTATGACCAACCTAGATAGCATATTAAAAAGCAGAGACATTACTTTGCCAACAAAGGTTTGCTTAGTGAAAGCTATGGATTTTCCTGTAGTCATGTATGGATGTGAGAGTTGGACTATAAAGAAAGCTGAGCACCGAAGAATTGATGCTTTTGAGCTGTGGTGCTGGAGAAGACTCTTGAGAGTCCCTTGGACTTCAAGGAGATCCAACCAGTCCATCCCAAAGGAAATCAGTCCTGAATATTCATTGGCAGGACTGATATAGAAGCTGAAACTCCAATACTTTGGCCACCTGATGGGAAGAGCTGACTCAGAAAAAAGACCCTGATGCTGGGAAAGATTGAAGGTGGGAGAAGAAGGGGATGACAGAGGATGAGATGGTTGGATGGCATCACCAACTCAACGAACGTGAGTTTGAACAAGCTTCAGGAGTTGGTGATGGACAGGGAAGCTTCAGGAGTTGGTGATGGCGTGATGCAGTCCATGGGGTCACAAAGAGTCAGACAGGATTGAGTGACTGAAATTAGCTCTATAAAGAACTTAGAGATACTGTTCTGCGTATCCCTTGAGGTGAGCCGGGACCCTGCCCCAAGGCTGCGCTATTGTTCTTGGCCTCTCTTTCCTTGTTCTTGCATCCTCTCCCTTCCCTGATTAGCAATTGTTTGAACCTGCCCTTTGGAACTCAGGGCATTTCAGAGGCTGTTCCTTAAAAATGAGAAACATTGAACAGAGAGACTTCCATGTTCATGAGCCCCACATGGTCCTGCTCAGTTTCACCACCAAGCCTGCTCAGTTCAGTTCAGTCACTCAGTCGTGTCTGGCTCTTTGTGACCCCATGGACCACAGCACGCCAGGCCTCCCTGCCCATCACCAAGCCTGCTGGCTGACCTCATCTTGAATGGACTTGGAATGTGAAGAAAGAAAAGATGAAGGTCCAAAGGCAAAGGCCATCTTTACCCTGAAATTCCTCCCGACCCTTCTTCTCAAACTGTCTTCATCCCAAAGCTGTGCTAGGTACAGCTTTTAAAAAACAGCTCACTCCTCTGGCACCCTGTCCCTGCAGGGGGCAGAGTGGAAGAGCCTTGAACCTCACCTCCCTCTCCATCCCACGCCTCTGGGCCTCAGTTTCTTCCTCTGTAAAATAGATGAGTGGGACTGGAGGAGCTGTCCACCGCGTTCAGCTCTGCTGGTCCCTCACTCAGCGACTCTGAAGGAGTCATTGGAAGCGTGGGAACCGCAGGAAGCCTGTGTGCGTGCGCACGTGCCCCTGGGCGGAGCTGCGGTCTCAGAGCTCCCCTTTCCTCCTCCTGGCCAATCTGTGGCCCATCTGGTGCTGCCAGGGATGGGGCCTGAAGGTGGGCCCCAGAGAAGCCCAGGGCAGCCTTCCTTCCTCCCCTGCTGACCTGGGTCGGGGTGTGCAGGGATGTCTGCTGGAGGAGGCCCCAAGGACCTCGCCTCAGGTCTCACTGAGAGGGAGGTAAACGCAGTGATGATGGTGACAGCCACATGTCACAGCCAGTGGCAGCAGCACCCTGCTAATGAGCGCTTGTGTCTGTGCCAGACACGGCTCTCAGCGGTCTGCCGCAACACCTCTGGCCCCAGGGGACTGCATTCCTCAGGCCAGATGCTTCTGAACCTGCTGCCCACGGCTGGGTGCTGGTGACTCTCCTGTGGGTGGGAGCTGGGACCCGGGCCCCTCACTCCCATATCTGGGAACCCCGCCTGGTACTTGGGTCTGGTGCTCGTGAGCGATGCCCACCTGCTAAGAGGAAAGAGAGGCGGGAAGGCAGAGCTGCCTCCTGGGTCAGGTCCCATCACACCCTCCCCGGCCCGTCTTCCTGGTGGTCTCAGAGGAGCCCAGAGCCAGGCTCATGGTAGAGAAGCAAGGAAAGGGACCGGGGAGATTGACACAGAGCAGCCCCCGCCAGCTTGCATTTTTCTCTCTGAAACAGCTCGTCAAGAATGCCTGACTCTTGGGTTTCTGGGGTCATGTGTGGGAGTGTGGTGAAGCCTCGGGCTCCATGCAGCACTGGGTCTCAGTCTCCCTGTCTATAGAAAGGGTTCAGTGCTACACTCTGCCCTCCCCATAGAATGAGAGAAGGGAAGCCCAGCTGGTCTGACATCGCTACCAGGCAGGCACGTGCTCTGCCGTCCACAGCAGCCGCCAGCTTTCCAACCACACTTGCTGCTCCGGCTCTTGTCTCTGAGGAGCCAGGCTCTCCCATCTCAGGCCACGAGGGCAGGGCAGCCCAGGAAACAGTGGCCTGCACCACGGCAACGCTGTGCTTCCCTGCGCCTCTCCTTCTCCAGGACGCCTCTTGCCTAGAGCTCCCCAGGCTCTGACTGCATCAAGTTTGGCCTTTCTCAGGATCCTCCAAGTTCCAGAGAGGCCTCCTGGAGGGGAAAAGTACCCTTTAAGACTCTCAGGAACAAAACCCTTGTGGTGGCATTTTGGGCACCACCAGTGAGAAGGCTTTTTGGCGAAATGCACTTTCCCCTGGCTCAGCCGCAGGGTTCAGCTCAGGGGGCCTGCAGTTCCTCCCCCTCCCTGAGGCCTTGCAGCCAATGTGCTCCTCATGAGCCCTGCCGCTCACTTTCCAGGGCCTCTGGGACGTAGGACAGCGCAGGCCCGCTTCGGTGCAGCCTCACTCTGTGGGGCCGGGCAGCTTTGGGAGGCCTGGTTTTTAAATAAGAGACTGCAAGGATGTCAAAGGCCGAGTTTTGACACCTGAGAAGCTGGATCCCTGGCGTCACGGCTCCCTCCTGGACTGATGTCTTCCCCTCCTCCTGAGAGGGGCAGGCCCCAGGGAGGCAGAGGTCTCTCAGGCCTGAGGCTGGAGAGAAAGCCAGACACTGGAGTCAGGGCCTCGCCCGCACGCTCTGTCTGGCTTCAGATTTACAGCACAGCTCAGAGCCCTGGGCAGCACCCCTGGTGGGGCCGGGTGTCTGGAAAGCTGTGGCTTTTAGAGATAAGATGATAATTTTTTTTTTTTTCCAAAGAGGAATTCCTCCCCTTGTATGTCATTTGATGTTTTAAAATTATGCATTCATCTAGTGTCAGCTTCCCCCATTGTTTATTTTGCCTACCACTGAAGGTAAGATCTTGCCCACCCACAAATCTCGGCAGGCTCTGCTGACAGTTATGAATCTTAAGTTTCCAGCTTTTCTAATCATCCTCCATCTACAGTTCATCTCCTCTGATGCCACAGTCCTGGGAGGTGTGATTTTCTCTGTGTGCAGGGAAAGAAAGAGGCTCATGGATCTTCCATGCTGGTCAGCGGACCCGGGCAGGGCCTGAGCTCTTTCCGTCCCCACCCCAGGTCTGGAGCCTCACGCACACTCTCACCTGCTGGGCCAGTGTGGCCGGGGCAGAGGCTGGGGGAGCTGAGGACAGAGGGTCAGCCTAAGATAGTGCTGAAATCAGAAACCCAAAATGTGAAAAGCATAATTCTTCTACAAATATACAGCAAGCATGAACCAAAGATTTACTTAAGTCATTAATGAGGGAACCAGCAGGATGATACACATATACATGTACACACACACACACACGCAAGCACGTGCGTGTGTTAATAGGGGAAAGAGAAGACTGAAATAGTATCACTAATATTCTCCACTGGGTAAAAACCATTTGCACCCATATCAATTTCCTAATGATAACGTCTAACTTTACAGGGACTGGACTCTGTGCGTGAGTGTGTGTTAGTCGCTCAGTTGTGCCTGACTCTTTGTGACCTCATGGTGTGCAGCCCACCAGGCTTCTCTGTTCATGGAATTCTCCAGGCAAGAATTCTGGAGTGGGTAGCCATTCTCATCTCCAAGGGGTCTTCCGGACCCAGGGAGTGAACCCGGGTCTACTGCATTTTATGTGGATTCTCTATCATCTGAGCCACCAGGGGAGCCCCGATTGGACTCTACCAGCAGTAGATAGTAAGTCAAATAGAGTTCTGTTTCCCTAGAAAGCCGGATGATTCTTAGGCCTATTAGACAGTGGTCTAGTATGACTTTGAAAGATGCACAGTCTTCTTTTTGCCTTATTTCAAAGTTTTGGATATTTTTCCTTTATAACTGATAGAGACAGACAGTAACACTGAGGGATGGCAGCCAGAGAGAGCCAAGTCAGGGATGGCAGGGCAGAGTTTCCTGTCCAGGGCTTTTACCCTTTTCTTGGACCCTGTTCCACCCTTCCTCCATCTAGAATCCCACTCTGTTATTAGAACAACCTTGGTATTTTGTGATACCTGAGTCTCAGGATGTTCCCATAGGTGCCCAGAGCCCCCAGGGACCCGCAGCTGGTGTGTCTGTGCATGCGTGCCTGGGATTTTACTTCCTTTCATCAGAGAGACCTTCTCCTTCAGGGCTCTGCCCAGAACTGGGGCTCGAGGGCCTCTTCTTTATTGAAACACCACTAGTCCCTATTTTCTGTCCTCTCCCAAATCCAGTGCTTGCTCTTTGAATTTTTCCTCTGGACTTATTACCCACTGTACCCCTGCCCCAGCACACATAAACCTCCTATGTAAGCAGATGCACTCACTCTGATGCCCTGTGAAGCACAAGAGCCTGCAATGGAGAGGGGGCCTGCCTCTGCCTTCTACTTCTTCCCCCAGGGTGCCAAGGCCAGCTCATTCTGTGCCTCTGCATGGATGATGCGGACATGGCTCCCCGACGCCAGCAGTCGCAGCCAGTGCCAGGGCACACACGGCTGCTTCAGCTCCACGCATCGCCTCACAGGATATCTCCGTGCCTGTTAGAGACGGCACCTGCACATACGGTGACCCTACTCCCTGCCCCTCGGAGATTTCCAGAATAGTCTCCAGGGCTATCCTCAACTTCTTGGTTGGTACACCTTTTGAAGTCCCAACGGGAGATAGTCCTACCCTTGCTGGCCCAGGTTCTCTGAGATCCTGCTCACCACACTGGTGCCAGCTCTTTTCTCTTGGGTTGGAAACTACGGTTGCCTGGGTGATGTAATGTCAGGGGCCAGGCGGGTCCATCCTATCCCACAATTACACCTTCTTCCTGGGCTCTAAATGAAATTGCACAGAAATGAGAGTAGCATGGTGTGTTTTCTTGGGAGATGAAAGTGGTAGTGTGTCTCTATTATTGAGTGTAAATGACTGATGACAGGCTGTCTGGTCTGGGGGGCTCTAAGCACTAGGAAGACTGCGTGCTTGTGTGTGTGTGCAGGGAGGGGTCAGAAGAGCAAGTGCCGTTCAAGGTCATTGAGGCTGAGACTGGGACTTTTTCCAGGTTGGCTCTGCTGAACCTACCAGACCCTACTATCCCTGGAGCCTCTAAATCCCCAGATTTAGAGTACTGCTCTGCTCTGATGATAGTTGGAAGGAAGGCGAGCCTTGTTTTAAGATGCACAGAAAGAAAATCTAAAGAAAATATAAATACAGGCCCCACAGCCCCTCAGCAGAACATGTTAGCTCTCATTCTCTGGTGTGTGAGCCGAGCAACCATCACCTCCTCCCAGAGCTTCTCCACCGCCACCCAGCCCCCAGCCCCTCGCTCCCCTTCTGTGGTTTTGGCAGGACCCACTGGAGGTCATTAGTTTATAAATCCAGTGTTTGCCTTCCTCTTGGAGAAGTTACTTTCCTCTTCCTCTATGAGTAATAAGTGTTTCAGCTGAGCTCAGTGAGGTGTCTGGGGCTGCAGGAGTTACTGTTATTAATATGTGCCAAGAAGACTGGAATTTTATCTCTATAACATGAGGGGATGGGGCTAGATGACCTCATGGTGGTGTCTGCCAGCTCTGATCCTCTGTCTCACTGGACCCCACGTCCACAGGAGGGACCTCCGTTGCCATCTGGGCCTGCCTCTCAGTTGCTTAGCCAAAAAGAGGTATTAGGGTCCACTCATGGCCTTGTGGGGCGTTGGTGGCAAATGCCTTGGCCCATCCATACAGGGGGAATGTTCTCATGGATGAGAAGGAAATGGGTCCCCATGGTGCCAAGATTTCTCCTCCTCCTGGCTGCCTCAGTGCCCACCCTGATAAGGCAACCTGAATGAAAGCTTTCCCCATCCTTGTACAAGGATCTAGAGACTCTGACACCCAGCTACCCTGTGGAGTTTTGATGAGTTTGGTCACTATCATCACCATCCCTTCTGGCATTTGTGTAATTTGATCATCTACCAAGTACTGCTGTTATGCAGTGATCCTAGCATAACAGGAGGCACAAACTCCTACTATGAGGTGCCTGTGCGTGCCCAGTTGCTTCAGTCCTGCCTGACTCTAGGCGGCCTCATGGACTGTAGCCCAGCAGGCTCCTCTGTCCGTGGGATTCTCCAGGCAGGAATATTGGAGTGGGCTGCCATGCCCTCCTCCAGGGGAACTTTGCAACCCAGGGATCGAACCTGCGTCTCCTGTGGCTCTCTCACTGCAGGCAGATTCTTTACCACTGGGCCTCCAGGAAAGCTCCCATCCACCAGGACGCGGCTGTGGCGTACATAACCAGCCCTGTTTAACAGGAAGCAGTAGCTCACAAAGGTTAATATCAGGTTTCTTCTAGGGCCACTAAGCACTGGGGCCAGCAATAGCATCCAGGCCTCGTTTTATGGTATACTGTCTCGATTTCAATCCATCCATGAACCACCTAACCATCCCTCCATCCATCCATCCCTCCATCCATCCAGTAGATGATTACCAAAAGCCCATTTCATGCCCACATGTAGGTAAGGGGTAGAGTGGTAAACAGAAACAGCCCTGCTCCCTACCCCTAACTGTTGCCAGTTAAGTGCAGATTCTCTTTTCTGTAGATAGAAAGATCCAGGGTGTGGAGTGGGCACCTGGGCATGAAACTCTCAGAGAAAGATTCTGTTTCCTTTCCTACGTTTTCTTCTTCTTCCTGTCCACAGCAGGCTGGATTTGGGTCATTTGGGGAGTTTCTGGTTCCTAGATCCTTTGGCAAGTGAGCAGGTTTTGGGTAGTATAGAGGAGTTAAACGCTAATGAAGGGGAGGAAGGACATTGATGTTATGAGCACTGTTGGCGGCTGGCGCACTCCAGGCACCACTGCAAACACACTGAATTCATTTCTCACCACACTGTTGAGAGTGGCAGGTCAGGGAGACAGTGATGCCTGCTGGTTCCCCACAGTGATATTTCGCCGTGTCTTGTTAGCACAGGGCTTCGGTCGGGGCAGCTCAGCAGACAACTTACCTGATACCCTGTGGTTCTCACCTTGTGGATAAAGACAACCAGGACCCACCTCTAGAGAGTCCCATGCTGGGTGTGGGAGGTTCACACGAGGGCCTGCGTTAAAATAAGCCTGTCCCGCCCCAAACACATGCTTCCGGTGCAGCTCCTGGGTTTCTCTGAGGATGGGAAGATGTCTTTCCTCAGGACAGAGGATGTCTTTGAAAGACAGTCCAGTATGAAAACAGAGCTTAGCTCTGGGGCAGGGTGTGCGTATAGAACTTGCAGTATTCCAGGATGTGTAGGGGAGAAATTTGTCCAAATCTCAGTGCCAAAGTTCCCTCGAGGCTGTCCAAAGCAGGAAAACTCCTGTGCTTCCAATTCCACCTGAGTGCAGGTCTGGGGGGCTTCGCAGGTAGTGCTAGTGGTAAAGAACCCATCAGCCAATGAAAGAGATGCAAGAGACACAGTTTCGATCCCTGGATCATGAAGATCCTTTGGAGGAGGGCTTGGCAACCCACTCCAGTATTTTTGCTGGAGAGTCCTATGTACAGAGGAGCCTGGTGGGCTATACAGTCCATAGGGTTACACAGAGTCGGTCATGACTAAAGTAACTTAGGATGCACATGTGCATGCAGGTCTGGAAGGTAGGGAGTGAGGGCGGCGTCACAAAGCTGGCAGAGATCTGGAGCCGAGCAAGTGGGCGGATAGGTTGGCGGTGCAGGGCTCACCATCCAGAGCAGACAGACACCCAGGCAACTCCCTCTGAGGCAGCCGCAGCCAAGGGAGAGCTTTCCGGTCTCCACCGTTGAGGACTTTTGAAACGCCAGGCTTAGGGCCAGGAAAGCAGACTCTTGAAGCAGAAGGCGACCTTAGGCGTTGACTGGTCACAGGGACAGCGGGCTGCCAAGAGGCTCCCGGGATGGCAGCAGATATCTTAATTGACTACGGCAGTTTCCCCCCAAGCCTGGAGGCAGCGTCAGAATTCTTCTAACTGCAGAACCGCAGGCCAGGATGTTCCAAGATCTGAGCTGGCACATGAGTTCCATACAAGCCTGTTTGCCATTCTTGATCTAGATTAAGTCCCCCACTTGACACATGAACATGAGGCTGGGAGACGAGGAAAGGCTTGCTCAGTGACTAATAGAATTATTGCCAGGAGAGGAAAAGAGGTAACCAGGTAGCAAGGTATTGTCGAGGGTGCTTGGGTCCTAGCTTTGTAACTTTGACATATCCTGTGCGTAACCTGTGCGTGCGTGCTAAGTTGCTTCAGTCATGTCCAACTCTGTGCGACCCTATGGACTGTAGCCTGCCGGGCTCCTCTGTCCATGGGATTCTCCAGGCAAGAATACTGGAGACGGTTGTCATGGCCTCCTTCAGAGGATATTCCCGACCCAGGGATGGAACCCGAGTGTCCTAGGTCTGCATTGCCAGATGTGTTCTTTACCACCAGTGCCACCTGGGAAGCCCACCACCAAGCTTCCCTTCAAAATTCACCACTCACTGTTACAGTACAGGCTTGGACCTTTTAAAACCCACTGCTTTCTAGATGCAATTGGTCCCAGGACCCTTGAATGGTATAAGCTGCTTGATTATCCAGAACAGTTTGTTTTTGAAACACACTATGGGGCCTGCAGGCTGAGCAGAAAGAAATGGGGTGATGAGATTTCAGGGTTTGCCTCAGCCATGACAGAGGGCTGGGGGCCAGTGGGTGGGCACCACACAAAGCTGCCCTCGGCGGCGGGGGGTCTGTGGGGTCGTTAGTCTTTACGGTTACTTTTCACTGGTGGTTTAGGCTTCTCAGGTGGGCGTGTGGTGTGTGCGTGTTGGGGGGTGGGCGTGAGCATGAGTGAGCCTACCAAATCCTAACCACATGAAAAAGCAGCTCTTTTGGAAGGTGGTTTTATGGGAAAAGAGAAAGTTGCATTTCGCAGAGTGAGGAGTGAACCTAGAGAGCTCCAGGAGATGGGTTTGGGTGGAGAGGTGGGTGTGAGGGAAAATTTAACACCCCTCTCAGGGTGGTCAAAAACAGATCTATGAACACAGAGGTGGAAAAAAGAAAAGAAAAGAAAAGAAAAAAAGCCATAAAACACTGAAGTAGTTATCATGGAGCTCAGGCACTTGACCCTGGGGCCTAGTTTCTTGGATTTCTCTTGTTTACGTAGTTTATAGTCCACAACAAATTGGCAACAGCCAATGTGGAGAGGGAAGACAGGCTCATCCCATCCCATTATGTGCTGATAGATGATTCTGACCCCAAGGAAACGGGAAGGGGAACATGGTCTTTGGTCTCTGTTTAAGGAGCTAGGCAAGCTAAGCGTGTGAGCATTTAGGAAAGGTTTCCACCCTAAACGATGGAGATTAAAGGGAGAAGTTTCTCTTATGGGGAAAATTCTCTTATGTGAACCTTTCTCAACAAGGTTGATAAATGAAACATCACTGTAAGTTCCAGACACTCTTGATAAATTCCTGTGGGTCATATTAAGAGACAGACACATCGTGTGTTTACAGAAAATGAAGCATATCAGAATCACCCGGCTCAAGCTTTTCACTTTGTTGGTGCAGACATGGGGATGGGGTGGGAGGGAGCCCCACCCCACACCCTCGCCCGCGCCCCCAGTCGGAGGGCCACAGGTGATGGAGACAGGAGTAGTCTGAATCTCCCCTGTCTTCCTCAGCCAACAGGTCCCTCAGCCTTCCCTCAATCTCCTCTGGACCCTGTGACTTGCTTGCCCCCGCCTCCCCAGGGTGGAGTCGGCCTAGGAATGTAGAAGGTTAAGCCGGGGTGGGGATCTCTAAGGAAAATGACTCCATCAGCCATCCATGGTCTGGGGGCAGGTGACAGAGGTTGGAGATGGGTCACTGCCTCTGTGTCCTCAGGTCGGGTGGCTGGTTTCATGGAAGTCCTGGCATGTATATTCTATTTTCAGGGGAACTCAGAGATGAAGCATGCGGACCTCCCCCTTCTGTGAAATGGACTCTTCTCTGAGTGATGGAAATAGGCCAGTGTCTTCTATTCTCTCTCTGCCCCACCCCCGTGCCGGACAGTGAATCCCCATCCATGGCTGCTGATGGCGTGTGGAATCTAAGACTAAGGCGGAGCAAAGGGAATGCTGCTCGGGGGGTCAGAACTGCAGACTGGTCTGCTGTTTACCTCTGAGCTGGGAGCCCTGGGCCTTGGTAGTTACTGTCCCTCACCTGTAGGATATGGGCATGGACGCTCACAGGGGCATGAAGATCAGATGAGAGGATGAATATAAATAATTTAGGAAGCATTCAATGAATGGGAGGGATTTTTCAATAAGGGAGATCTTTATTGACTGGAAACCTCCACCAGGTAGGAAAGTGTCATTGAAACTCTTGAAAGCAATGAGCACAATGGAAATGCGTCATAAGGTATAATGGTCTGCAAGTGTGCCGGACTAGATCTGAATTGAGCTCTGCTTTGGCCCGCTGGTGGCTGAGCACGGGGGCTCCTAGCTCACGGGGCTGAGGACAAAACAGTGCCAGTCAAGCCTGCCTAATGGGGCCACCACTTCTCTGTTCATTTTTCCCAGTTTACCATTCACAAGCACTTCCTCGGGGGTGGTATTCACAAAAATTGGCTCATTCAGCCCTGAGGCTGCTCCCTCAGGAGCTTGCAGTGTGTCAGCTGAGCCATCCTCTCTGGGGCTGTGCGTGCGGCCCACGGCCCATCAGTGGGAAGGACCGAGCACAGAGCCAGGCTCACTGCATGCTCCCGCTTCAAGGTGGACATGGCACCAAGAAAGGGCCCTGGGCAGGACGTGCCCACAGTACCACCCTGACAACATCTGGTGAAGTTTGAGAAGAGCTTCTCTGAATGAATCCTCCCGGCTCCTGTTCTGGGCAACAGAGGATGGTCCTGGCTGAGAGGGCTGGGCCAGGGCCCTGAGAAGTTGACTGGGTTGCATCTGATGGGTGACATCCTCCTCCTTGTTTAGCTGCCTCAATACGGTCTTACGGAGGTCAGGCCCCAGGCTGCACTGCTGTCCCTCTCTCCCTCCCTCCCTGGGTTTTAGAAACCTGGCCTTCAGCACTGGGAGGCTCTCTCTACTTTCCTCTAAGCCTTGCACTCTGCCTAGACCAGGGCCCTTCCTCTGCCCTCCAGGTAGGACGAGAGCCAGACCCCAGGCTGTTTAACTCATCAAAGTATGAGGTCTCAGACCTGATGTCCTCTCATTCTAAATGCTTCTTAAACCTCGATGTATCCTCCAGGTTCTAAAACCTTCCACCCAGGGAAGCTATGCCCCAATCCTCAGGGACACTGGCTAGTGTGCAGGGGTCAGCGGGAAGATAGATGTTCCATTAAGTAGAAAGGACTGTGGAGTCATGATTTGGAGAGCCTGGAGGTCGTGAGAACTCATCTCGCCCACCTGGGCTCTGGAGTCTGCAGTCCAGGGTTCAAAGCCTGTCTCTGCAACCTACTAGCTGTGCCGTTACTTGGTGGTGGTTTAGTCACTACGTCACGTCCAACTCTTACGACCTCATGGACTGTAGCCCACCAGGCTCCTCTGTCCATGGGATTCTCCAGGCAAGAATACTGGAGTGGGTTGTCATTTCCTTCTCCAGGGGATCTTCCTATCCAGGAATTGAACCAGGGTCTCATGCATTGCAGGCAGATCCTTTACCAACTGAGCACTACAAGGGTGCAATTACGTAACCCTTCTGAATCTTGGCTGATGTGAGACTTGGAAGAGATAAGGTGCCCACTGCCTGGCAGGGATCCAGTGGGGTGGCTGCTGGGAGGCAGGGAGAGCTTTTCTCGGCGCTCAGACCTTCCTCTTTGGCTTCCTGATACGGAGAGGGTGGAGAGGAAGCACTCCCACAAGCCAGACCCTCCTTCATTTCCTTCCTCCAGAAACCCTTTCTCACTTAGGTGCAAATGACTAGGGGTGGTGGGACAGGTGGGGGCCCTCCTACAGGCTTTAAACAGGGTGAAGACATGAGCATAAAGTGATCAAGTGCGTGCCTGCTTTCACTGTGGAAGTATAGGCTTTCTGGGGCATATGGGAGAGCCCCAGCCTGACCATCAAGGTGGCCACCTTTGGGCCATAGTATCTTAACTGCCAGAAACTCAGACATGTCATCTCCTTGTCAGAACTCAAGCTGACGCTTAAAATCAGTCCAGTCTAGCTAGACTCCCGTTTACGGACCTTTAGAGCAGATAGGGGGCTTCCCTCCATCCAGGGAAAGTGGCGCTGGTGGTAAAGAACCCACCTGCCATTGCAGACCTAAGAGACCTGGGTGTGTGGTCCCTGGGTCGGGAAGATCCCCTGGAGGAGGGCATGGCAACCCACTCCAGTATTCTCGCCTGGAGAATCCCATGGACAGAGGAGCCTGGTGGGCTACAGTCCAAAGGGTCGCAAAGAGTCAGGCATGACTGAAGCAACTTAGCACACACAGGGCAGATGGACTCAAAGACAGAAAGCGGACTGGCTAGTATCAGCACCCAGCTTGCTATTGCTGCTTTTCCCTGAACCTCCCAGGAAGCATGCTACAGTCTGGGAGCCCTGCTTCTCCAGAGGTCTGTGTGACCACCTCCACAGCGGCTTGCTTGCCATGTGCCTGGAACCAGGGCTACAGACTTTGGGGTTTCTCTCCTTCGGCACCCTTGACGTTTGGGGCTGGATGATTCCTTCCTGCAGGGGCTGACCTGTGCACTGCAGGATGTTCAGTAGCGCCCTGGCCTCTCTCCACTAGGTGTCAGAGGCAGCACCTGTACCCGCTGCCCCCACCCTGTCTCACTTAGTGGTGATCAATAACATCTCCCTATGTTGCCAAATGTCCCCCGAGGGCCTAAATCGTCTCCACTTGAGAACTGCTGCTTTATACACGTCATCTCATGTAAATCTCATGTCAGTCCTTTGAGGAACCAGCTTTATCATCATCCCCACTTTACAGATGAATTCACAGAGGCTGAGTGAGTTAAGTAACTTACCTACAGTTAGTAAATGACAGAGCTAGGTCTTTGAAACCAAAGTCCATCATTTTACCCTGATATCTGGCAGCAGAGGATGACATCTGAGTCCCTCAGGGGGCCCAGGTTGCCCAGGATCTCACCTGGTGTTCACCTGGGGACGTGCCCAAGTTGGAGTTTTGGAGAAGTGAACTGGTAGGTGGCAACACAAGGGTCCCAGCCCTTCTGAGGCTTCCCCAGGCCAGGTGGGGATGGGGAGTAGCTGGGAGGTAAGCCTGCTCTCCTGCGATAGGTTAGCTGGGAGGGCTTGAGTCGGTAGCTAGACCCACAATCTGCTGCCTAATGTCAACCAACACCAGTGGCAGAGAACGCAATCACATATTACAGCTCATGATTCTCTGGGAAACCTGCAGAGTTCTGGCTCCATGGCGGCTCAGCAGGGCCCATGCCTGTGTGGTTTCCTGCTCTTTGTCTGGACTCTGCCACCAGCTATGGCCTTGGCTGGGACGACGGGACTGTCTCTGCTTCGTTCTCTGCATCTCATCATTGAGTAGGTAGCTCAGGCTTGCTTACAAGGAAAGCAAGAATCTGAGAGAGAGAGAGAGAGAGAGAGAAGAAGCATGCAAGGCCTTCCAAGGCCCGGGCTTGGAACTGGGAACAGTCCCTTTTGCTGCCTTCTGTTGGGCTTCCCAGGGGGCTCAGGGTAAAGGATCCGCCTGCGGTGCAGGAGACACAAGTTTGATTCGTGAGTCAGGAAGATCCTCTGGAGGAGAAAATGGCCAATCACTTCAATATTCTTGCCTGGGAAATCCCATGGACAGAGGAGCCCGGCGGGCTACAGTCTGTGGGGTCACAAAGAGTCAGACACAACTGAGAGAATGAGCACTTGTATACACGCATGTTGGCCAAAACATTTCACCAAGATATCCCAGATTTTAGCCTCTTAACAGGAATGGCTACAAAGTCATATTGTGAGGGAGTGGCGGAGGGGAGGGGAAGCTGAGGCCACCTCTGTCTTCCTCCTCTCCTCGTGCTCAGCTGGCTTCCATCTCAACCTCTGGAGATTAGTGACAGGGGGAGGGTAATGCTAGAAGTTTCAGACTCCCGTGAGATTCTTGCTACTTGGACACACCTCTCAGGATGGTGAGCTCCTTGAGGATAAGGATTTTGTTCACTCCTGAGTTCTAAGAATCTAGTATGTGCCTAGCACCAAGGAGGTTCTCAGCCAATTGTTGTTAAATACGAAATTAATTCTGTGACTTTACCTGAAGTCAATTCAGTGTAACTTGCCTCCAGTAGTCTTTGTTAAGTACCTGCTGTCTGTTGAGTTCATCCTTACTTAATCCAAGAGAGTCAGGAAGCTGTCCAGTTCTCAACCTGGTAGTTAGGGCCATCACCAAAGGCCGGCATGACTGATGGGGGCTCCACAGAAGGGATCCAGACAGCTTGGGAAGTGCTGTCTTTGCAAACCACATCTTATGAGTGCCTGGGCCATGCAGGGAAGGGCGTGGCGGAGGCCGGGAGCTCTGGAAGCTCATCCCTGGTCTTGGCAACACGTGGATAGGGTGGATTTTCTGCTGCTTTTCCAAATGGCTCCATTTAGTCAAAGCTGGCGGCTGTCTTGACAGCCTGCTGGCTTCTCTTTTCCTTTGAAAGCCTGCGAGCTCTGGGAGAGGAATGTGAGACTGGCTAGAGAGTCCCCATAAGCCGTCTGTGCAAGGGCGGCTGGGACCGGAGAAGACTTTCAAAACCGGTTCATAGAAACAGGAAGCTGCCTTCTGCCTGGGGTCGCCGAGGTTTGCCTCGGAGGTGTCCCCTCCTTCCTGCCCTCCAGGTTGGGGGAGGACGGACGGGACCTTAATTAGACGTCATTCCTCTCCCTCATCTCTACCTTCAGCCTTTCCCAGGGTCGGGAGTGGAGCCTGGGGGTGGGAGGTAAAGGGGGATTTCTTCCAGATCAGAGAAGAATCAGACCAGTGTGCGTGGTTTCTCAGTGGTGACTGAGAGCGAAGATCACCATGCTGAATTCAGGGTGTGTGTGTGTGTGTGTGTCTAGGCAGGGTCTTGGGGAGGTAGCAGGGTGTGTGTGAGTGTGTGTGTGTGTGTGTGTATGTATGTGTGTGTGTTGGGGGGGTGATCATGGGGATGAGGCAGAGTGTGTTTGTGTGTGTGTGTGTGTGTGTGTGTGTGTGTGTGTGTAGGCAGGGTCTTGGGGAGGTAGCAAGGTGTGTGTGTATGTAGGCGGGGTCATGGGGAGGTGGCAGTGTGTGTGTGTGTGTGTGTGTGTTTGTGGAGGCAGGGTCATGGGGAGGTGGCAGTGTGTGTGTATGTGTGAGTGTGGAGGCGGGGTCATGGGCAGTGGGCAGGGTGGGAGGAAGGAGGCAGGAGAGGGATGAACCACGCTAGGAGCCCAGTCATGTTTTGTGGTGTGTTAAGTGCCAGTTTTTGTTACGTGGCCTGAACCTTTGCCAGAAGCTCTGGACGGTCCAGCAGAAGAAACCCAGCCCCTGCCCCCAAGGTGCCCACCACTGGTGAGGACGTGAATCTGCCACAGGGGAGACCACCGGCCAGCCATGACGGACAGGGTCCCATGAGGTGTCAGAAGGTGTGGCCTGGACACCAGGGCAGGAGGGACACAGAGAAGGGAGGTCAGGGCAGGTTTGAGGAGGAGGAAGGCTTGGGCTGGAGTGACGCTGTGGGCCTGGTGGGTCTTGAATGGCAGGCGGTCCACCTGCTGTTGAGCTGAGGGCATGCAGTCCAGCTCCAGGGGCTCTGCGGAGACTTAAAGCTGCTGCCATCAAGGGGTCTGTTGCCTGAGACCGGAGGGGCCGAGCAACCCGCATGCCGTGACTCCTCCGTCCCCACCTCAGCAGGAGGGTGGCCTGCAGGGTTAGGGAGGAGTGGATACAGGCCCAGACTCAGGCCTCTGATCTTCAGGCCCCTGGGTTGCTGGGCACTCTGGCTTTCAGAGACCACCTCTCCAAACTCAGGCCGGAACCCTGACCCCTTCTCTTGCCCTTCACCTGGCTTCATTTCTCGTCATCGGAAGTCCTGGCTTCGCTCTTGAGCTCAGCCCTGACTTTTGAGAATGGGCCGGGTATTTCTTCTCTCTCATGAGCTTCTCTTCTCTGAGCTCTTCACTCTGACTATGTCTTTGTACCTGAGCTTGGCCAGAGTCTGCCCAGATGGCAGAGACCTGACTGCCCACTTCTCTGGGTCCCTCAGAAGAGGGACGAGGCACCCAGCAGTTTC
Source organism: Capra hircus (assembly GCF_001704415.2). Lineage (NCBI taxonomy): Eukaryota > Metazoa > Chordata > Mammalia > Artiodactyla > Bovidae > Capra > Capra hircus. Next base: position 46,367,141 of record NC_030831.1, read on the forward strand.
CGAGCACATCGTTGTGAGTTTATCAACTCTTCTGGCTTCTTTCTGACCTGCTAAGAGAGTGCCGTTATGTTATGACTCAGGTCAAATGGGGACCTTCGGTCTAACGATGGGCAGTTTGTAAGACTGTGTGACCTGCAGAAGCAGGGAAAACAGGGCCTGCATGGAGCCATTGGAATCCCACCTCTATTGTCACAGTCCCCAGGTGTTCAGAACATTTCTGCGTCCGTTAGTGCCGAGGCCTGAGCCTCCCATGAATGCTCTTTCGTCTCCTTAGGTCTGAATGCAGCCTGGATTGTGCCAGCTTGTCAGCAACCCTGTCACTAAATCTTGCCCCTCCAACTGTTTGCATTTGTCCCTCCTTGGTCTTCCGTTTGAGTAAAATATGCTGATAAGGGTTCAGGATTAAGCTTGGAGGCATTTATAATCCCCACTCCAACCAAGAGTTTATCGGGGAGAGCAAATTTTGGATGGGCAGGTGGAAGAGGCTGGGGCATGGGCTATGGGGAGGCTGAAGACGCCATATGCAAAGGTTGTCACCATCAAAGCCAAGCCTTGTACTGGAAACGCTGGAAGGCCAGACAACCCCATAAGACAAGTGGGGGGCGGTAAATTGGGCAGCCTGTTAGTCCTGGAACTGTGGGACATGAACCTAGAACCCAGAGAGAGGCGAGAGCACAGGAAGACTGGGCCTGGGCCCCCAGGGGCTGCTCGGTCCTGCTCAGAGGCAAGGGCAAAGCTGGTTACCAGGCCCCGTCTGAAAGCGTGGACCTGGGCCATGGACCCACTGCCCAGGAAGCCACTTCACCAGCCACACCAGCCCAGGCCTGGCCTGGGGCCCCCACTCGCTCGTCAGCCGCACCTAACTCAGCACATCCACAGACTCCAGTCGAGGTGGTTGCTGACCACCATGTAGCAGCATTTCTCCCACCCTCCACTTATCAATCAGCTGGTATCACTCAAGGACATTTTTTTCCTTATTGTGGGATTTTCCAGATCTCTCCGAAATCTTTCTGGAGAGATGTGGAAAACTCTTTGTATTTAAATCCTGTAATAATGGATCCAAGAGCATGAGGGCACAAAAGGACTCGAGCAAGCATCTAGTCCCATTCTGGATGGTAAAGTGACTGGCCAGGGTCACCCTGCCACTTGGGGTGTTCGGCCTGGCCCACACCTGGGTCAGAAGACAGACAGAAGGCACGTAGGTCTCACCTCGTCCTGTGGTCTTCCCACTGCTGCTGCTGCTGTTGCTGCTGCTAAGTCGCTTCAGTTGTGTCCGACTCTGTGTGACCCCATAGATGGCAGCCCACCAGGCTCCACCGTCCCTGGGATTCTCTGGGCAAGAACACTGAAGTGGGTTGCCATTCCCTTCTCCAATGCATGAAAGTGAAAAGTGAAAGTGAAGTCGCTCAGTCGTGTCCGACCCTCAGCGACCCCATGGACTGCAGCCTTCCAGGCTCCTCCATCCATGGGATTTTCCAGGCAAGAGTACTGGAGTGGGGTGCCATTGCCTTCTCCGGGTCTTCCCACTAAACCCTCTTTAATAAATGTCAGCCACCTGCAGCGCTGCCCGTAAAGTGACAAATCATGGCAACATTCTAGTGGGTCTTCCTGGCAGCTGGGACCTTAGACTTGAGAAGCCCTTGGAGGTGTTGCCCCCTAGGGTTCCCAAATAGAGCAGGGTCTAGGGGTCTAGCATCTCCTGCCACCATGGGGAGCTGTACGCTCTGGGAGGGGCCATCTGCTTTTATTTGCTCTATGCTGGGGGTGGGGCTCTCAGTAAAATCAATTTACAAAGAAAAGAATTTGGAAATCATAAATCTGATGCAAACTAGGAAAACCTCTCCTTGCTGCCCAACAGCTTTGTCTAGGAAAAAGTGAGGCAAACCAGTCTTCCCTACTCCATAAAAAAAAAAATAATTACACCTCACATATTTAAACTATACAATTGGATGGGTTTGGGCATATGTATACTGGTGGTTCAGTGGTAAAGAAACTGCCTGCAATGCTGGATACCTGTGTTCAGTCCCTGGAGATCCCCTGGAGAAGGAATTGGCAACCCACTCCAGTATTCTTGCCTGGAGAATCCCGTGGACAGAGGAGCCTGGCGGGCTAGAGTTCATGGGGTCACAAAGAGTAGGACACAACTGAATGACTGACACTATCACTTTCTTTATGCATCTGTGAAACCATCTCTTCCCTGTTGGTTAGGTCTTCTTGCTGCTGCTGCTGCTGCTAAGTCCCTTATTAATTCATGTATTAGATCAGCTACATATCAAGCATGCACTGCATGCTATGGGCTGTTACGATTTTATACTTGGAATCTGCCTTCCTCTAAATTCTATTCTCTGACCCCAGCTTCACTGGGGCTGCCAGATAAAATACAGGATGTTCAGTTAAATTTAGAATCACAGGCAAAAAATGAATGGATTTTTAAAAGCAAGTATGTCCCAATTATTGCATGTGACATTTAAAAAAATTTAGTTTTAATTGGAGGATAATTGCTTTGCAATGTTGTGTTAGTTTCTGCCGTACATCAACATGAATCAGATATAAGTATACAGACATCCCCTTCCTCTTGAACATCCCTCCCATCCCTGCATCTCACCCCTCTAGGTCATGAATGTGATACTTTTTTATACTAAAAAGCCACTCGTTGTTTCTCTGAAATTCTGATTTAACTGAGCAGCCTGTATCTTTGTTTACTAACTGGCAACCCTAAGCTCCACTCACTTGTATAGAGCTGTATAGAAATCACATGCTCTTTGTCCCAAGACAGCCCCTCTGGGGTTTGAAGATGGGCCCCAGTGCTCCCATGTGCTGTGAACCTTCCTGGTGTTCAGGGCACTGGAGGGCGCTTGCTCTGGTCTCAGTGCCATGAATTTAATTACTGGTGTCAAGACTGTGTGAACTGGGACTTCCTCGGTGGTCCAGTGGTTAAGACTCTGCTGGTCAGGGAACTCAGATCTTGCGTGCTGTGCAGTGTGTCTGAAAAAAAGAAAAAAATTGTGTGTGAGCCTTTTTGAGCCAAGTCCCATGGCTGCTGTTAAGCTAGTCATGCTGAGAACCCCTGGCTCCCTTTGGGACCATCAAGCAGGCCGCCCCTCCAGCCCTCAGGCAGGGGTTTTGAACAAAGCTGTGGCTTCTCCATCTGTGCTGATGAGATTTAGTCTTGTTGGTTTATTCATGCTTCTAGGCCGTTGGAATCTCATGGAAGCCAGAGTCTGTCACCTAGCAAAAGATCCATCCCTCCCAGGTTAGAATATATTTAAACTTGATTATAAATCAGACTGTAGATTTCCCATCAAGTAACTGGTAGGAATGTGGACAGGGCAAGGCTAAGTACAGACGATAACCATTTGCTGTGAAGAGAGCCTCTGTCTCCTCCCTCCCTTCCTGTGGGTTGACATTGCTAACATTCACTGGACCAGCTCACCTAAGTGTAGTATCTATTACCCAATGGCATTTCTCATTTTTATCTACAAACATTTCATAACAGTCTAATTCAATTTTCTCACTCATTCACTACAGTGGATATTTATTGCCTGCTTCCTTGTGCAATGTGTCAGATGCCTGGTGAAAATCAGATCCATTACATTCTGGTGTCCTTCATTTCCCGACCCAGGTAACCCCATCACAGAAGCCCATTCTTGAGGGAACTTGCAGGTCCCTGGAGACGATCAGTCCCCTCTTACTCTCCCTCCCCTTTTAAGTCATCACAAACCATTTACAAATCAATCACAAATTTGTCGAGGTGTTTTATAGTCTAGCGTCAAGTTTCTGGATTTTCATCCTTTTCCCTATGGGAAATTGAAACACAATTTACAGTCTGAAACATCGGCCCCTCTGCTGATTCTTGCTCCTCACGAACTGTGCAATAGTTCTGGGGTCCCATCAGCAAGTTCCCTGTTTGTGAAAGTGAAAGTCGCTTGGTCGTGTCCGATTCTTTACGACCCCATGGACTATACGGTCCATGGAATTCTCCAGGCCAGAATACTGGAGTGGGTAGCCTTTCCTTTCTCCAGGGGGGGATTCTTTACCAGCTGAGCCACAAGGTCCCTGCTTGTGCCGCACTATAATTTAACATAGTTGGAAGACATAGTCCAGTGAATGTGTGGAGTGGCTCCCTTACTCTTTTGAACTTAGAATGAATTCTCATTAATTGGATGGATGTAGGTCAAGGGCAGGAGAAAGGTTAACAGAAGGAAAGTAATAGGTATTGAACACTTACTTTGTCAGATGTGCTATGCTTTTGGTATTCCTATGTCTTTTCACGCTCACCAAACTTGATGAAGTAGAGATTGCTAGCCCCATTTTTGAATTGGAGGAACTGAGAAATTCAGAGAAGTTAAGGAAGGTACTCAAGGTCACACAGCTGGGATGGCTATATGATGCGTGTAGAATTCGCGTCTGACTTTGTTTTGTTTCAAAGTCCGTGTACTTTCTACTGTTCTGCAGAGCTGAGCTTAACTCTAAGTCTAATATGGCAAAACCTATTTCGTTCTGGGAGAGGGGTGGTGCAGTTCATCACAGAATTCCTTCCTGTGTCAGAGCTGATTCTTCACATGTGCTGGTTATTTTGGAACCGTCTACTGTGTACAGTGTGGCAGACGGGGTTGCTACTCTCTAGGATGCAGAAATTGAGTGATCTGTTGAGTGTCCTGCAGTGGAGTTTCTAGCTGAGAGGAGAGCTAGCCTTCAGCTCTGAGGGCTCCCTGGGAGTCAGAGTGCCTATGGAAGGTGCCTGTGGGCAGCAATGTGAAAAAGGATTGTCAGCTGGCGCTTGGATTGGGGGGCGCGGATGGGCTGACTCCTGGGGGGCAGCCTGGCGGCGTGTGCGTGGCAATAGAGGCCTTTTGGGAGGAAGGGCCAGTGAGGCCCACAGTAGTGGCCCAGGTGGGGACAACGGGGACAACGGTAGCAGCAGACACAGCGGAGGCCGTGAGGCTGGTGGGGGCCAGCTAGAGGCAGTGGAGACAGCAGAAGTGGGTGAAGGACTGGGCAGGAAGCGTGGAGGAGAGAGCAAGGGAGAAACCCCTGGAAGGTTCTCAGGACCCTGGCCTGGTCCGAGGGTCCCGGTGAGCTCTGCACACCCCCAGGTGGAGGAGCAGATGGGAAGAAAGGTTCAATTTGATCTGGTTGAGTGGAGTCTGAAGTGTCTGCGGGACGCCCAGACAAAGAGCTTCTTAAGGTCTAAGCTGACGGGAGAGAGTCCGGGTTACCGTTGTGAGGGCAGGTGTTCTGTAGAGTTATTTGTGTGGACGTCCTTCCCTGCCATGAAGCCCCCTGCAGAGTCAGCATTCCCGCCTCCCTCCCAGGTGAGCTGCAGCCTGGGGCTGTGTGCACGTGTGCACCTTTGCACACACATCCACACACAGCTCATGTATACTCACGTATGCATAGTCAGACATCCTTACGCACACACCCCACACACATACACACACACAAACACACATTTGTGCACCTTTATGCACTCACCCATACACTTTCTTCACACACGCACACACTAGAACATTCACACACACAGCGTATACCTTTGCAGAATCCATATCCACGTGCACCTTCCTCTCAGACACACTTACACACTCCCATCAGACACACATTCACATGTGAGCACATGCACAAACATACATCGTGTACACCCTCACCCACTCACACACACATGCGAGCCATTTACACACCCATCATCCACACATGCTCACACCCACTCACTTGCACACATTCGTACACTCACACACGGGAGCACTGACTCACACCCATCCCACCCAGGAGCTGCTCCCGCTCCGTTAGGTCAGCCCCTCCTCAGCCCCCTGGGGCACTGAGTGCCAGACTCTACCACGGGGAGCCCATTTCGGGGGGCTCCCTACCCCTAACTGCCCCCAACCCTGCGGGTGCTGCCTGGGCTTGGTCGTCTGGAGTCCTCCCCCTAAGGGATTTGCAGCCCTTCTGTGCTTAGTATTTGCAGCCCTTCTGTGCTTAGTTCTAGGAAACACGAGACAGGGTGTCCTTGGAGTGGAACAAAGTGTGAGGACTAGAGTTCAGCATGAGCCTCTCGTCCGGCTCGTGGGACATGGGAAGCCTGCCTCGCCCAGGTCAGCCTGCCCTCTGCAGCAGGTTAGGAGCTAGGACACCATGACCTGGGGTGGGGGCTCTCTGCACCCTGGCTGACGAGGTTGACCAGAGAGGGGTCAGAGGTGAGCCTGAGTTTTGAGGCTGGATGTTGGGGTCCCTTTTGCTCCTGTCCTGTCCCATGGGAGCTGCCTCCCCAGGGCATGGCCTGACTGGTACCCTGGCCTTGGCAGGGAGGGCAGTGTCCGGCGGCTCCGGGTGCTAGCTGTCCAGCCCAGGGACAAGCTGGGGTAGGGGAGGCAAAGTGGGGCTCTTTGCTGACATCACCCTCGTTCTGTCCCCAAACAGCCTAGTTTCCCTTTAAAAATGACTATTTATGTAGCTCCTATTTAAGAGTTATCTAAAACCTTCTTGAACCTGGCTTTTGCCCCGGCCTTTGCCACCTCTTGGAGAGAAGGGAAGACTATAAATTGCATCCCACTGTAGACAGTCGGGCTTCCTTTGATTTGCTTGAATTCCCCTATGTTTGAGAGCTGTTTGAAGTATCGGGATTGGCGACAAAGGCTGCTGCCTCCCTTTCCGGGGCTCTCAAGGCCTTCACCCCAGAATGGGAGACCAGCTCTGGTCCAGGCCTCCAGCAGCAGACCTGCTCAGCCCTTTGGAGGAGCCGGTCTCCACTCGCAGCCTGTCTCCTGACATTCCCTCCAGGCACTGTGGCCAATGCCTGTTGTGGGGATTAACACTTGTTGCTTGCTTGCTTACCTGTGCTTCCTCTTTGGCACATCCTGTCTTTATTATTATTAAATGGCTTTATTTCTTCTGCCATGACAAAGCCATGTAACAACGCATTTGGAAAATATCCTTCCTAATCCAGTCACCCGACAGAACCATGCTCACCTGCTGCACTTCCCTCTAGAATTTCTCTCTGGGCAGATGAGGTCTTGTTTAGTTTAGTTTTGTGTTTTAAGTTGAAGGTTAATCCCTTCTAATGCAGATGCCATTTCCAGACCTGTGGCTCCAGCCATGGCTTGCACGGGGGAAAAAAAAAAGAGTCACAGCTGCTATTCATAGCTGGATGTTTAAAATTAAGAGCAAGGAAGCTCGTGCTGGGAGCTGACTCTGGGCTTGATGCCTTGAGGCATATCAGGTAATTCCTGCCTGGAAGGAGCATGCGCTCCAACTGAGGTGACAAGTTGCACCCAGGAAAAGGCTGGGTGAGCTCACAGGCATTGTGTCATCACAAATGTCACAGGGTGCTTGGGAGAGCCCTGCCTCCAGCGAGGCACAGAGATTGGTGGGCCCTTCAGGAATCCAGGGTAGCGAAGACCCAGTGGGGTGGTCAGAGAAGCCTTCCTGGAAGAGGTGGGGTGGTGGCTGGGCTTTAAAGTCTTTGCAGATGGATGTTTGGGGAAGGGTTATGTTTCAGACTAGGGAAATAGCCCGGGGAGAGGATTGGAGGTGGTAGAGCTCCAGGGCTTCCCTGATAGCTCAGCTGATAAAGAATCCACCTGCAATGCGGGAAACCTGGCTTTGATTCCTGGGTCGGGAAGATTTCCTGAAGAAGGGAAAGGCTGCCCAGTATTCTAGCCTGGAGAAGTCCATGGACATTCCATGGGGTCGAAAAGAGTCAGACACGCCTAAGCGACTTTCACTTTCACTTTCAGAGCTCCAGTATGTCTGGAGGCCTGGACATGGCTCAGCATGGCAGGGGCAGAGGCTGGAGTCAGAGGCAAAGGGTTCCGTCTGCTGCGGAAAGACCAGGGAACCATGGAGGTGCCTGATGAAGATGCTGCCGTGGAGGCTGCTGAGTCAGGGGAAGGAGGGATGGAGAAAGGGCATGCTTTCAGAAACAGTGAAGAGGCCGCAGGAGAAGGGGAGATTCTGCCAAAGAGCAGGCCTTGCCTTGCTATCCCTTGACCTGATCTCCCTTCTGCCCAGAGCCAGGGCTGATGGTGGGCCAGGGTGACTGGCAGCTATAATGACAGCCTGGAGAGTAGTCCTGTACAAGACACCTATACAAGAGGAACACTCAGCACACAGACCAGCTTCCTAGGTTCAAATCCCAGGTCTGTCCCATTACGAGTTTCCCCGGTGGCTCAGATGGTGAAGAATCTGCCTGCAGTGCAGGAGACCTGGGGCGGGGGGGGAGATCCTCTGGAGAAGGGAATGGCCACCCACTGCAGTATTCTTGCCTGGAGAATCCCCATGGACAGTGGAGCCTGGAGGGCTGCAGTCCAGGGGATCACGAAGAGTCAGATACGACTGAGCACAGCCGATGCATACATCCCATGAAAGCCCACCAGCCACGACCACCAAGAACACACCTGGAGAAAAACAAAGTCAGGCATGCTAGCCTGCTGCAGCAAGGCAGAGCACGCACCCTGGGAAAGCGTGGGGCACCTCCAAAGGGGCTTTAGAGAAGGGGCGCTTGTGGAGTCTGGGGGCTGGAGTTAATCATAGCCCAGTCTTGGTCAGGGTTGCTCAGCTACTGCTTCGCTGGAACAGTCAGAAGTCATATCTTTAGAACACACAAGCCTATTTGGAATTGCTGTCAGATCAGTGTGTCTGTGGTCTTATCTTGGAACATATGGGTGTGAGTGAGCTGGTGTCAAAAGAATCTGAGCTTAGATAGTCTGTGCTGCGCCATTTATCTGTTTTGTGAGTCACTGCACAGGCCTTTTTGTAAGTTGTGGCTTCTGTTTCAAATCTCAGTTCGCTTTGTAAGGCCTGGACGCCCTCAGGGCCATTTCCTATCTCAGGCTGGTCTGTGGGCAGGTTACATTGCCCTTCCTGCGGCTGGTTTCTTCACTGAGCAAGTGGGGACAGTAGGAGCACAGACACCATGGGGTCCTGGGGATTACAGTTAGTATATGTGATGCATCTAACAGTGCCTGGCACACAGTAGGTCCAGTGTAAATGTGAGCCATCCTTATAACCACAAGCCTTTAAGACTGAGATGTGTGGATGGCTCCACTGCCTCCAAAGAAAAGATAGCCCTTAAGTTTATTTTCTACTTACCGAGGGGAAAGGGCACACTGATATGAGTTACTCTGACCAAACAGGATGGTGTCCTAGGGAGCAGGCTCCACCACCTAGAATAAAGCCGTCGTCTTTGACTGGTGTCATCTTCTAAGAAGGTGGGAAGGCAGGGGATCAGAGGATGCTTTGAGACTTGGGGCACATCTTCAGGGAAAGATGGTGACACCTTCTTCCTTGATTTAGTCAAGGGCAGAGCAGGAAGGAAGGGACTAAAGCTTGGGCACTACAAGTGTGGATTTCATAAAGACTAGGCTGACTCTGGCTTGTTAAGTATCGGAGTGGGGAGGCTGAGAGGCTGTGGACTCCCGGCCACATCTGAGTCTGAAGGAAATTGTGGTGCAGTGGTGGGACCTCTGCCCTGGGCGTCAGGTCGCCTGGGTCCCAGCTCAGAACTGCTTCTAATAGACCGGCATTCCTGCTTAGTCGCTCAGTTGTGTCCAGCTCTTTGTATAGAGCTATAGCCCACCAGGCTCCTCTGTCTGCGAGATTTTTCAGCTGAGAATACAGGAGTGGATGGCCATTTCCTCCTCCAGGGGATCTTCCCAATCCAGGGATCAAATCTTTGTCTCCTGTGTCTCCACCACTGTGGCTAGATTCTTTACCTGCTGAGCCATCAGGGAAGCTCTAACTGAGAGATGGCTTTCTAGGACTCATTTCTCATCCCCTGTGTCTTAACCTCCCTACTTGTAAATGAAGAATTTATTGGAGTTGTACGCATTTACATATAGGATGCCAGGTGGAGTTGGCTGTTGACAAGGGTTGTGTATTTGTGATTTTCACTGCCATTGCCAAACCTCTCCATTGAGGTTGCACCAAGTTGGACTGCCAAGTTGTGATGTGGTGAGGGGGTGGTGGGTGGGAGGTCCTTGGTGACCCCACCGATACATCTTCCGCCTCTAAAGTTGCGTGCTAGCAGGGTCCCACTCTGCTTCGGCTCCATTTCTTAAGGCACTAAATGCTTCGCCGGGTTGGGCTTCACGCTCCTCCCCTTGCACTGTGCTTTTCTGCTCTTCAGCTGGTCCCAGAGGGAGAGAGAGAGAGAATGAGAACGCATGAATGAGAAAGTTCTAGAGGCTCAGTGTCTCATCTGTGAAATGCCAGCAATCGTCATCCTTCCACCTTCTGCACCCACACGCTTGGCTCCCCACAGTCAGCGTGGAGAAAGAGGAGCCGGCCAGCCAGCTGTGTGAGTTATGGTGAAGGTCAGAGCTCCCTGGGTCCTGAGACTGGACCCCTTAGGTCCAGTGTTCTGTCTTCAGGATCAGGATCATTACTCATTAGCTTCACAAGACTCCTGATTCTTGGTGGAATTTTACCCCAGGGAGGTGCTTAGGGCCTCAATCTTGCTTGTGACCTGGAGCCCTGCCCAGAAACACTCAGAGCTGTCACCAATAACTGTCCATAATAATGGGCTTAGCTTTAGGGAGGGCCTTTCTGACAGATAGACAAGTTCAAGCCATCACAGAGGAAGTGAAACAGACCCAGAGAGTGGAACCGCCGCTGTCCCCCCATTTTCATCACTGACGTGGCACATGGTGAATTAGCTTTCTGAATCCTTTCCTCAACTGTCCAGGCCACTAAAAGTGGTCAGCAAGCAATCGCCTGATTTTCTACATATGCCTTTGTAATGTTCGCAGGACACCCCCCCCACACACACACACGCACACACATACACTCATTAATTAAGCATCTCTTGGGCACCAGTGTGTGCCCGGTGCAGATGATCAAGACCCCGCCTCCACCCTGGGGAAGTTGCTGAGACAGGCTCCCTGTGACAAAGCATGGGGCGGAATTGACGTGTCAGAGGCAAGGCATGCAACACATGCCTGATGGCTCCAGGCTCTCTCCTCTGCTCCTCAGGGGCAGCTCTCTTAGTTTGCATTCCCCTAACATCCAGTTATTTCCAGAGTTGAAGGAAGGGAGAGAACCGGAGTAGAAAGGAGAGGACTGCTCCCGGAGAAGGTGGGTGAGGGCTTGCAGGAGACAGCTGCAGCTCTAGCCTTTGCTGCGTTCACAGGGTCACCAGAGGTGTCTTTGGGTTGGGCAAATTTGCTGAAAGATGCAGTGACTTTGGCTGGAGAAAGGAAAAAGACACGTTTCCTGGAGGCCCCTGGTTTAGCCTTTGCTGATGAGGTGATGCCACATGGCCACGATTAATAGGAAACGTGGGTCAGATGATGGTTTTTCACCTTTGCACCAAGAGGGGCTGCATGGAGTCACTTGCCTTTTCCTGTCAAATCCCCTTTACCACTGCTCCATTCAACACACCCACTGTGTGCGAGCCGTGAACTACACTGTGGAAGTCTTGCCTCATGGAGTTGACACCCTATGTGTGTCTTCAGCTGTGGTCCAGTACCCATCCCAGGGAGGGTCACTTGGATCTTTAAAAAGAATTCCCAAGGGGTGAAGCTCTCCTGCTGGAATCTCAGGCATGAGTCAGATATTTAAGATGGTTTACCCGATGTGAACAAAATTGGAGGGTGTTTGAAGAAACCAGATTCAACCAAGTAGCTGGATGTGTCCTAATGATGATCCTGGGCTGGACCATGTGGGTGTGTGATCTTTGCCTCTCCTTGGTCCTTTTCTCCTGGACCCTTGGGTGCCCTCTGGGAGGAGGGGGGTCTAGGGTACCATGGTGTCCTGCCCCCTGGAGTGGCATCCAGGATGCCAGGCTCCCTGGGCTAAAAGCCTCTTGTCAGCAGAGTAATTGGATCTGACTTGCAGCAGGCAGGGAGCAGAGGTATTCAAGTCAGTCATGCTATTTTTAAATGCCCTCTCTTCCCCAAGTGCAGATCTCAAGCTCAGCGGAAGAGAACGGCTCATCTCAGAGCCTTGGGAATCACAGCACAGCCCCCTGCTCCCACGTTTGAGTGTCCCCACCCCCATCCTTGAGAATCAGATCTCACACTGGGCAACTGTCCATGAACCCTGCCACGACCACATGTCCTGTTTGGGAAAGGGTGGACTCCAGGGGCCTCAGGGTTGTGGGGACCCATCCCGGTGTAGGCTGACTGCTCAGCAGGCTGGAGGCAAGCAACCCTTGTCTCTTGGTTGCCTGGCAGCCCCAGAGGCTCACCACTAAGCTTGCAGGCAAACATGCCCCTGCCCGTCTGCCACTGTCTTTGACTCTCAGGAGCAGTTCATAGCTGCCTGTCAGCTCTAAAGATGGCGGGAGTCAGAGCAGAGAGCAGGCACCCTCCTGCCAACCTCCCTATGGGATCTGAGCCCCATCCTGTGTGCAGCCCGGGGTGGGGAGAGGCTCGCGGGAGGCCAGCGCTCAGTTACACACCGTTTGTCTGTGGATTCACCCTCACTCCTCTCCCCAGCTTTCGCAGCATCTGCAGCCCCGGGTAGAAGGCTCTGTGAGCCACAGGTTGGCTGTGTCACATTCTCCCTCCGGGGGATACAGACAGGAATGGCAATTGCTGAAGGGCTGGACCAGCCCCCACTTTCGGAGGAGGACAGGCTGCCTCTGGAAGGAGCTGTTGTGGAAGTGGAGACGTTGCCAGCGGCCGCCGTGGAGCGCGTGCCATCCACGCGCCCCGTTACAGATGAGGCCACAGAGGCCCAAAGGGCAGCCCCTGGCCAAGGTCACTGGCAGGTTCTCCCTGCTCCTGATAAGAATTCTCAGACCCTTCCACCCCTCCACCACCAAATTCCTGAGGTCTTGGTGGTTTAGTTGCAAAGTCGTATCGGACTCTTGCATTCCAACCCGGGGATTGAACCCAGGTCTCCTGCATTGCAGGCAGATTCTTTACCCACTGAGCCACCAGGGAAGCCCCTCCTGAGGCCTTGGGTTACTTCAGATGAGGCACAGTTCAAGCTCAACATGGCTCTCTCTCTGAGAAGCTGGAGGTGTTCCTGGCCTTCCGGCCATAGCCAGGGGGAACCAGGCTCCAAGGCACGCTGCTAAGGCTTGTTGCTTCGGGTGACAGGTCTTAAACTTAGTTTTCAAAATTGTTTGGTTAAAACATTGCAAGCTGGGAAGTCTGCCAAGGCCTCTTCTCTCCCGAATGGAATTAGAAGGAGGCAGCTGCCTAACCCTGTCCAAGGGCCCTGATTCCCAAGTTGACACCACAAGCATCTTCGGTAAAGCAGTGTCACTGGAACCCAGCCTTCCCCCGAAGCAGACGTGTGGTGACTTTGGGGGAAAGACCCTTTCTACTGCAGAGTATGCCTCGTGGGTGTCAGACAGGCCTGGGCCCACGGCCTCGCTGCGCCTTCTCGGCAGATCTGAGTTAGAGGTTAGGAGTGGAGGCAGAGACTCTCTGGGGTCTACAGAACGGACCCCAAACCCACCCTGCATCAGCCCTGCCAGCTGGCAGGTGGGACAGCAAGGTGTTTACCTTCTTTGAACCTCAGCTTACTGGTCTTTTAAGTGGAGAGAGACAGCTGAAATTTGGGGAGAGGAGTGGGAGACAGTCACGGGAAGTCCTGGGACCCTGGGGTGAAGTGGGGGGAGGATGAGAAAGGGGAGCAGAGCTATCCTGAAGACTGACAACCTTTCCTGTTTTGCCATATGGACATTTTAAATTATTTTATTTATAAAGAATCTTCTGCATTTTAATAGCCACATAATATATACACGTGGTTCAAAGTTACTGTGGCACAAAAGGACACATACAGAGAAAACCCCATTCCCCTCCCTCTGCCCTCCTCCAGCCACCCAAGTTCCCTCCTCATGGGGAACCATGATCCTTCCAGAAATCATTTGCTTATTATTGATACTTTTGCTGCACATGTATTGTAATCTAACCAGTGTATTTCAGACTCTTCCAACACCCTCAATTCAGTTCAGTTCAGTCACTCAGTCCAACTCTTTGTAACCCCATGGACTGCAGCACTCCAGGCTTCCCTGTCCATCACCAACTCCTGGAATTTACCCAAACTCATGTCCTTTGAGTTGGTGATGCCATCCAACCATCTCATCCTCTGTTGACCCCTTCTCCTCACGCCTTCAATCTTTCCCAGCATCAGGATCTTTTCCAATGAGTCAGCTCTTCCCATCAGGTGGAAAAGTATTGGAGTTTCAGCTTCAACATCAGTCCTTCCAATGAACACTCAGGACTGACCTTTAGGATGGACTGGTTGGATCTCCTTGCAGTCCAAGGGACTCTCAAGAGTCTTCTCCAACACCACAGTTCAACAGCATCATTCTTCAGCGCTCAGCTACTCATTTATGCGCTTGTTGTAACATCTTTGATACTAGGCCTCATTATGTGTAAGTCTCTTTACAGTTTTCGAGATGTGTATCTCAAATGAATCCATGACAGTCCTGGAGGTAGAGATGGTGATATCCTTATGCCCATTTTGCAGGTTGGGAAGTGGAGATTCAGAGAGGTTAGGCTATTTGCCTAAGGCCACACAGCAAGTGAGTGATTAAGATCATTTAAATGCAACTTGCCTGATTCCCCAGGCAGATATATCCTACTACTTCCACAAGGGAAAATACTTCACTCCCTGTATATTGTGTTGGGTATAGAGCAGGTATTTAATAAACAATAATTGGCCTGTCAAACCTGGACTATATAGGCACTGCTAACAGGCAAGCCTGACTAATCCCAGCAGGCCATGGGGCAGGTTGTGGACCCACATGGACACTCACATACACAATCCTTCCACACACCCAAACTCCGGAAGAGCAGACAGCCTATGGAGTCCCCTGCCCTGGAGGAGAGGGAGGGGTGCAGGGGGAGCTGGGGAGGGTCTCCCCAGAGACCCTACTAGGTTCAGTTGGGGCCGATTTACCTCCAGTAAACACCTTCATTTTGTCCATCCTGCCCTTTTAAGGGGGTACTGTGGGTGGGCTCAGGGCCTGATCGAGCTACAAGTCTTTTAAAGAACCTGGCGATGGGCCATTATTCTGGGCTCTTGGATTCCCTTCTAGCTTCAGATGACTGCTGGAGCCCCAGTGAGGCAGGCAGGTACAGTCTCTGGGCCTGGGAGTCTCTTAAAAGTGCCCCCTGCCTGGGCCTGGCTGACCGTAGCCAGAATTGAACTGACATGGGTTATATGCCCTTGGGACACCTAACCTAAAATTACCAATAATCTGCCTAAGGAGCCCTCTGCCCCCTTTCTCAGTGTATTTGGCCCATTATTGAGAACATATATTGATGGTGCCAATATTGAAAGAAAGACCGGTTTGGAATCAGAAAACCAGGCTCTAAACTTAGGCATGGGTTAAGTGGTGTGGGGTGAGTCTGCCAACTCTCAGAGCCTCAGTTGCCTCATCTCTGAAACGGGGATAGTCTTCTAATTCACCCAGCTTGGATGGTTGTGGGGCTGGCTGCACTTGGGAGATGCTTTGAAGGAGATGATCTGATGTCCCGACATTACCAAGAGCATCACAGAAGCACCAGTGTGGGTTCCTAAAGTCCTGGAGCACCTGGTGTGGAGGAAAGACAAACAGAGAAGCAGAAAATGGTGCCTGAAGCCCCAGAAAAGGGCACCAGCCCTGGGTGGAAAGTCAAGACGCCCAGTGCTGCACCAGCTGGCTACTCACAGCTGGGGATTGTCCTCAGCCCTTTTGACTTTGCTGTTGGCATTTCCCCTACTAATTAACATGTCATGGGGGTGTCGAAGAAGATAAACCCCAAACAATTGATTTGTCTGTTTGCCAGCACATCTGGGAAAAGGCTGGGTGTGGGAGGTCAAAACAGGCTAGAAATTAGTGCTCCGTGTTCTCAAGGAAACACATGGATCTGTGGGTTTCAGTTCTCTGTTGCTATTGCTGATGGAAGCTCCGGGAAGTCAAGGTTCCACTGCAAACTCTCAATGGAGTAGCAGGTGGTTGGTAGTGGGGAGGAAGCATTTAAAGCTCATCTGGCTTTGTCAAGGGAAGGGTGACTCAGGGACCTGGCTGGTCCTTGAGAAGACTATTAATAAGTCATCTATCAAATGAATTCATCCATCCATCCATCCATCCATCCATCCAAGTGTGCACTGAGCACCCAGATTCCATCTAGTCCTTTCCTGAGGGTACGCTGAGTGTTTCAGGGAGAGAAGACAAGGATTTTGTTCTCTAAGCATCCAGACTCACATTCAAAACAATCACAGCATAATTAAAAATTGAGTCTCCACCTTAATAAATGCCAATATCATCTGTATCAGCATTTTTCTGCATGACAACTATTCCAAAGCTTGTTTTCAAACAACAACCATCTATTCAGCTCACAATTTAGTGGGTTGATAATTTGGACATGAGTTTGAGTAAACTCCGGGAGTTGGTGATGGACAGGGAGGCCTGGCGTGCTGCAGTCCATAGGGTTGCAAAGAGTCAGACGCAACTGAGTGAACTGAACTGAATTTGGGTTGGGCTCAGCTGGGAGTTCTTTTGGTCTTAACTGGGTTCACTTGTATTTTTACAATCAGTTGGGACAGACTGATCTAAGGTAGTCTCAGCTGGAAACTTATCTCTGCTTCACATGGTTGCTTATCCTCCACTGGGCTAGCCTGGGCTTGGTCACATGGGAGGGACGGGGCTCTGAATGAGAATGGAAACAGCAAGGTCTTTTGAGGCCCAGGCTCAGAACTGGCATGATGTCACTTCCACTGTGTTCTGTTGGCCAAAGTCAGTCATATGGCGAAGCTCAGATTTAAGAGGTAGGGAACTAGATTATGCTTCTTGGTGGGAGGGGCTGCAAAGTCACCTTGCAAGGGGTGTGCGTACCAGGAGGGAAGGACTGGGGCCACTTTAGCAAACTGTTAACACGCCATCCTTCTAGCTGCTCAGGACAGAAGATCTGGAACCCTTGTCTTCTGTCTCTCACATTTCATGTCCAATCCATCAGCAGATCCGGTCACCTCTACCCTTGACATATGTTTAGGAGCTGACGG
The DNA here is from genome assembly GCF_001704415.2 of Capra hircus. Classification (NCBI taxonomy): domain Eukaryota; kingdom Metazoa; phylum Chordata; class Mammalia; order Artiodactyla; family Bovidae; genus Capra; species Capra hircus. The sequence goes on from NC_030831.1 coordinate 46,384,082, forward strand.
CCTCTTATCTCTCTACCCCACTCCCACCCTGGTCCAAGGAACAACCGTATCTTTCTTGGTCTCTGCTTCTGCCCTTTTGTCCCTGTAGCCTGTTCTCAGTATGTCAATCAGAGAGAGTCAAAGTTTGTCATTTCTCTGCTCAGACACCTTCCTTCGGCTTCTCACTAAGAGTAAAAGCTAATCTCACTCAGAGTAAAAGCCAGTATCCTATAACGGCCACCAAGGTCCTGCACAATCTCAACATTTATTGAGTCCCCAATATTTACCTTACCTAAACTCCTACCATTCCCCCTTGTCCCCCATCTCATTCTGCTTCAACCGCACTGGCCTCCTGATACTCCTCAATGCCAGGCTCACCCTCACCACAGGGCCTTTGCACTTGCAGTTCTGTCTCCCTGGAAAACTCTTCTCCTGATATCTTCATGCTTTTTCAGCTCTTTACAGAAAAGTCTCCTCAGTGAAGGTTTGAAAAATTAACTCTCCCTTCTCATCTTCCTTCCCTGTTTGTTTTCTTCATAGCTTTTATCGTCTTTGATAAATGACACTTTTTCTGATATACCTATTTACTGTCTAGACCAGTACTGTCCACTATAATGTAAGAAAAATATAAATTAACATTTTCTAACAGCTACATTTTAAAAAGTGTGGAATTTATTTTTAATAGATACATTATTTAATTCGTTATATCCAAAACTTGTTATTTCAACATAAAAACAATTTGCCAAGTTTCTAAATTTTTTACAGTATTTTGTTGGTACACCTTTGAAGTCTGGTGCTGCAGACTTATTTTACACTGAACGCCTTTATCAATTTAGAGTAGCCAATTCACATGCTGAACAGTCACACACAGTCACACTGGTGACCACACAGGGCAGTGCAGGACTAGATTATAATCCCACAAGGGCACATGTTTTTGACTGTTATTCACGGCTGCATCCCAACATTAGAGCAGTTCCTGGCAAGTAATAGGCATGCAGTAAATATCTGGTGAGTGGATGAGCCAACTTTAAAGTCGAATGCAATTGGCCAATCAAATGACCTGTCGCTGGCTGTCTCCATCCTCAGAACTGCTGGGGCAGAGTTGTGAAGGAGATAAAGTCAGGCTTTCTTTCCCAGCCTTGCCACCTCACTTGGCATCTCAATGATTTCTCCATTCATTCTGGACAGACAGAAAGTCTTGCAGGTTCATCCACACCGAACAGTAAGGACTTAATGTGCAACCCTCTTGGGAATGTTTGCATCTTAAAAGTGGGAGTGAGTGATGCTTAATTCAAAGCAATGACTCCCTCCTGGAGAATTGTTGGCTCCAGTGGGAATGCTATTACTGACATTCCTTGAGTGTCCCTGGTGTCCTGGAGTTCAGCCCAGGAGCCAGGAGGCTACTAGAGACCATGCTTGGGGCTTGATGGGGAGAGAGAGGACTTTGAAGACGGAGGTTTTCCTTGAGCTTCTTCTCTGCACCCAGGCTGGTGGAGGGTGAGAGTGCCTGTCCTCTGCAAAGCACGTTCACAGGTGGCGTCTTCTGGTCACCCTGCCAGGCGCTCGTTTTGCTGATCAGAATCCCAGTGCAGAGCTAAGAAGTGGAGTGACTCAGCTGCTGTCCGGTGCACAGTCTTGGCCTCTGGGGGCTCTTGGTCCAGTTGGGGTGACTTGATCAAAGGGACATTGGCCGGAGATGATAACTATGAAGGATACCAGGTGATGAGCAGATAGACGTGGGCACAGCTGGACATGGCCTGCCTGGGGGGGCGCCCATCGTGCTGGTGGAGGCAAGAGCCATCACAGGCCAAGCCAGGGGCCCTCGAGGGGCCTACAGAGTCCCCCGAGGTGACCCGGGACAGGCCTTTGCTGTTTGAGGCGTCACCTGCTGGTTTTGAGGGCAGTGAGAGCACCGTCTCTCTTCCGCCCTCCTCTCTCCTCCCTCTCCCTTCAGACGTCCCCCTCCCTCTTTTCTCCTACAGCCAGTCTCCTGCCCTCCTTTCTCAGCTCTCATGGATTTTAACCAATGCCCTCCCTCCCTCCTTCCTCTCTCTTTCTTTGCACACCTCCCCTCCCCCAACCCCACCCCCCTACACACACATCCCAGGGTGCCAGACCGACGTGCCCATGGGTAAAACCAATTGGGAGTGTAATTTAATTGCTTCTGACTCCCTCGGAATTTAATTTCAGGGCGAGACTGGGCTCTCCCCCCTTTCCCGTGCTAAGACTCACTGGCTGCTCTCTGAAATTCCACCATTAGGACTTCACGATATGATCTTGCTAAAACATAACCACTCCTGCGAAAAGCCATCACTGCAAGTCCATCATTGCCCGTCACAGTGAGTGGGCCCTGAGAGCCAGTCTGGGAACAGGGCAGAGGTGGTGCAGGGGAACAGAGTCAGAAGGACAGGATTCTCCTGGGGGAAAAAGGAGGCCAAGGAATGAAGTTAATCTCAGTCTTGCCTGAAGTATTCATAGGGCCAGGCCTTTATGTGGGTATCACTTGGAAGGTCTATCTAGTCAAGGCTATGGTTTTTCCAGTAGTCACATATGGATGTGAGAGTTGGACTATAAAGAAAGCTGAGCACTGAAGAATTGATGCTTTTGAACTGTGGTGTTGGAGAAGACTCTTGAGAGTCCCTAAGACTGCAAGGAAGTCCAACCAGTCCATCCTAAAGGAGATCAGTCCTGGGTGTTCACTGGAAGGACTGATGTTGAAGATGAAAGTCTAATACTTTGGCCACCTGATGTGAAGAGCTGACTCATTTGAAAAGACCCTGCCTGATGCTGGGAAAGGTTGAATGTGGGAGGAGAAGGGGATGACAGAGGATGAGATGGTTGGAGGGCATCACTGATTCAATGGACATGAGTTTGAGTAAACTCTGGGAGTTGGTGATGGACAGGAAGGCCTAGCGTGCTGCAGTCCATGGGGCCACAAAGAGTCGGACACGACTGAGCGACTGAAGTGAACATGTATTCTGCAGATCTCAAGAGAGTCCCAGGAGAAGCGGCTTTCTGAACTTGCTCTGTTTTGGGCACCAGGAAATGCTCATGTGAGATGGGCCCAGAAGCTGCCCTGGCACTCCTCGAAAGTTCTTGGGGCTTGGATTTTTTTTTTAATTTACTTGAGTCTTTATCAAGAATATTAGACAAGTATGACCTAGAAGGAACTATATATGATTTATAAGAAAGTTAACCAATGCCATCAACAGTGTAGACCCCTCCTTCCTTGGCCAGGGGTGGCAGAAGGCTTTCTGTTCTAGGTCTGAAACTGTATCTTCTTCTGGGTCAGTTGGTTGCGATTCACACTGACCACTGGGTGTGCTGGGCCACCTCAGTCCATGGTGACTGGTAACTGGGTCCCTAGACTCGTTGACAGAATTCCCAATCCTCCTGTCCGCAGCATCTCCCAGATCAGTCTATGTTACATCTTACTTCCTAGAGTTGCGTTTATTCCTCTGCCACCATGGAAAACTCCCAAGCACTGAAATGCTGGGAGATGGCTGTTTTGCACACTTCCCAAGGTTTTTAGCAAGATGTTATTGCCTACATGTTCATTTTTCTCCCTCCCTCCCTTCCTTTTTTTCTTCTGTGAATTCTCACTACATGTCAAGATCTGCACCATGCACTAGGAATACGGGTGCATGAAATAGAGCTTGGTCCTTCCCCAGGGAAGTGAGGTCTCCTAACCATAGGTAGCTTCTACAAAATGCCCTTTTATGACTCTGGTGGGAATATTTTTATAGTGCTCATCAGCGTTAGACAAAAAAAAAAAAAAGGCATCTTCCAGGATGGATGATGCCTGGAGAACTGTCTTCTGTAATTGCATCCTGTCTCTAGCCGACCTCGCACTCCTGGGCACCCTTCCCTTACTTCTGGTCTGTGACCACAACTGGAGCACGGATCCTTTGCCGTTTCCCGAAAGTTTGCTGTTTAATTATCTCATGCCCATGGGCAAGCAGGCTTTCTTAGGATGGAAAGTTCCCTTCCACCTTCAGAGCCAGGAATTCAGTTCCTCGGAAGAAGCTGAGCTTTTCATTAGAGATCAAAGCCTGGCCCTGGGGAAGCATTCACAAAGTTGCTCTTGGCGGTAAAGAATCCCTCTGGGCATATCATTTCCTTTCTAAGCCTTGTTTGTTCCCGTTGGTCAGGAAACCAAACTATGCTGAGGAAGGAAAGCAGACCAAGAAGCCGAACCAGGGAATATTCTTCTTTGGATCGAGCAACTGGATCAAAAGAGGTTAATTCAGTTTACCTGGAGTAAGTAAGGAGGCCAGGAAGAACAGCCTAGGAAGCTGGGTTCTGGGCAGATGATCCATATTCTTCATCTCTGATTTCTCTGGGTTTCTCTGAAGTAGTTGTCTCACAAGGTATACCCCAACCTCCTGGTCCTGCCATTCGGACATCCCACAATTTGCACCCTCCTCCATTTTTCCAGTATCATCTCCCAAAGCATCCTGCATCTGAGAGGATCACAAAGGATGCATTACCTAGCAACATAAAACTTGAACATGTCCCAGGATAGAGGAGTCAGTGGGGGTCATTGAGAGGCTCAGAAGATGCAGGAAACCAAAGTTTGGAGCTGTATCAGTGCAGAGGGAGAGGAGGCTCCTGGGACTGGGTTGAGTAGAGGAGGGAGTCTGTCTTTGGTTGCCTGCCTGAGGCTTGCTCCTCCTCCTTGCACCTGCAGGTTTGGGCCCTGAGTACTCAGGTGTACTCTCTGCTTGTTGCCGTGTTCCTTCCTCTTTCCCCCCTCACCCAGAACAGGCTTTCTGTGCCTCCAAGGACCAGTTTGGCCTACCTGTGCTCAGGCAGGGGGTAGATGCTGCAATGAGTCTGCATCATCTCCTAGTTAGCACAGAAGGCCTAGTGCTCTGCCAGGCAGCTGCCCAGCCTCGGCATGGACATGCCCAGAGATGAGGAACTTTGGAGGGCAAGTGAATTCTAAGAAATGTCTTCCTTACCTTAACCCAAATCCACCAAAAAGAATGGTTCCCTTTGCCTGAGCTCTTCCCTGTCCCAGAGTCGCCTCTGCGCTGCTCATGCCTGGATTCCTCAGCTGTTCCTCCTTTCAGGCAACTCAAGTCCCCTCCCAGCCCTGGTCTCCTCATCAGACTTCAGTTTAGGTGTCCATATTAACACAAGGTGCCCAGAATTGGTGCCAGGACCCTAGAATTTCCTCCATCCCTCTTTATCAGTTAAAACTGTGAATCGTAGGGCCAAAGTTTTACATGGGAGGCTTCCCAGGGACCCTGCTGAAGCAGCAGTTGCCTTCTGCCAGGAGGACCCAATGGGCTGCAAAGACCTTGGCCTACTCCAAAAAGCTGGGCCTTGTTCTTAGGCCAGGAAAGAGGCCTGGGGCTGCTGGCCAAGGTGAACTGACTGGGCCTAAGCAATGTCAGACACCACGGCCACTCCTCAGCATCTGTCACAGCAGAGATTTGGACTCCTCCCACGGGCACCAGCTGCTGGTCCTCGTCACCCCCCAGTTACTCCCTTCAGAAGGAAAGGCTTCCACCTGGGGGAGGCTTAGGATGGGGATGGGGGATGGGAAGGGGCGGGGAGACCACTGGGGCCTGGGCAGTTGGGCTCCTGGGCATTGCGTGTGGACTGGGGTGGGCACATGAGGACCTGGTGCTGGGTTGGGGGGCTTTGAAGTGCAGCACAGTGTGGAACACACCACACGGGGACTCAGAGGCCTGGACTCCAGTCCCAACTCGGCCATAACTACCTGAAAGCACTTGGAAAAGCCATCCCCCTTTCCCAGCCCCCTTGAGATCCTCATCTCGTAGAACAGAGGCTATGTGGTCTCTGAGCCTCATTTAACTCAAATATTCTAGGATTCCCTGCAGTTGTGTATTTCTTTGTGTGTGCGTGTGTGCGTGCATGTGTGTGTATGTTATTTGCTCAGTTGTGTCCCCATGGCTTGTAGCACACCAGGCTTCTCTGTCCATGGGATTTCCCAGGCAAGAATACTGGAGTGGGTTGCCATGCCCTCCTCCAGGGGATCTTCCCAACTCAGGGATCAAACCTGGGTCTCCTGCACTGCAGGCAGATTCTTTACTATCTGAGCCACCACGGAAGCCCTTGTATTTGCTTACCAGCTAATAAACTAATAGTGAACTTTCCTAAGATAATGAAAGTCTTTCTCTTCTTTCTTTCCTTCTCTTCTTCCCACTTCCCTGCTTTTCTTTCCCTTTCTCTCATTTTCTCTCCCCTCCCTCTTGGAAGTTTCCTAAATCCTTCTAAGAACAAAGGACACTTACTGTATGGTTCAGTTCAGTTCAGTTCAGTCGCTCAGTCGTGTCCTACTCTTTGCGACCCCATGAATTGCAGCACGCCAGGCCTCCCTGTCCATCACCAACTCCCGGAGTTCACTCAGACTCATGTCCATCAAGTCAGTGATGCCATCCAGCCATCTCATCCTGGGTTGTCCCCTTCTCCTCCTGCCCCCAATCCCTCCCAGCATCAGAGTCTTTTCCAATGAGTCAACTCTTCTCATGAGGTGGCCAAAGTACTGGAGCTTCAGCTTTAGCATCATTCCTTCCAAAGAAATCCCAGGGTTGATCTCCTTCAGAATGGACTGGTTGGATCTCCTTGCAGTCCAAGGGACTCTCAAGAGTCTTCTCCAACACCACAGTTCAAAAGCATCAATTCTTCGGCACTCAGCCTTCTTCACAGTCCAACTCTCACATACATGACCACAGGAAAAACCATAGCCTTGACTAGATGGACCTTAGTCGGCAAAGTAATGTCTCTGCTTTTGAATATGCTATCTAGGTTGGTCATAACTTTCCTTCCAAGGAGTAAGCGTCTTTTAATTTCATGGCTGCAGTCACCATCTACAGTGATTTTGGAGCCCAAAAAGATAAAGTCTGACACTGTTTCTACTGTTTCCCCATCTATTTCCCATGAAGTGATGGGACCAGATGCCACGATCTTCATTTTCTGAATGTTGAGCTTTAAGCCAACTTTTTCACTCTCCTCTTTCACTTTCATCAAGAGGCTTTTTAGTTCCTCTTCACTTTCTGCCATAAGGGTGGTGTTATCTGCATATCGGAGGTTATTGATGATATTTCTCCTGGCAATCTTGATTCCAGCTTGTGATTCTTCCAGTCCAGCGTTTCTCAGGATGTACTCTGCATATAAGTTAAATAAGCAGGGTGACAATATACAGCCTTGATGTACTCCTTTTCCTATTTGGAACCAGTCTGTTGTTCCATGTCCAGTTCTAACTGTTGCTTCCTGACCTGCATACAGATTTCTCAAGAGGCAGGTTAGGTGGTCTGGTATTCCCATCTCTTTCAGAATTTTCCACAGTTTATTGTGATCCACACAGTCAAACGCTTTGGCATAGTCAATAAAGCAGAAATAGATGTTTTTCTGGAACTCTCTTGCTTTTTCCATGATCCAGCGGATGTTGGCAATTTGATCTCTGGTTCCTCTGCCTTTTCTAAAACCAGCTTGAACATCTGGAAGTTCATGGTTCACGTATCGCTGAAGCCTGGCTTGGAGACTTTTGAGCATTCCTTTACTAGCATGTGAGATGAGTGCAATTGTGCGGTAGCTTGAGCATTCTTTGGCGTTGCCTTTCTTCGGAATTGGAATGAAAATGGACCTTTTCCAGTCCTGTGGCCACTGCTGAGTTTTCCAAACTTGCTGGCATATTGAGTGCAGCACTTTCACAGCGTCATCTTTCAGGATTTGAAACAGTATTTGTCCTGAAATCACTCACTTTACAGAAGATTATTAGAGATAACATTTGTGCAGAAATGAAACGCGAAGTGTAACAGGCAAATGCCACAAACCCAACAGCAGATTCTATCCCAGAGTTAACATTTGCCTTGGGTGACAGAATGCAGACAGTCTTGGGAGGTAGGGTATGGGGTCAGGGGTCAGGCAAGTCCCCTGGGGGTCCAGGAGAGGTAAGAGAGAAAGTCAAGAGGAGCAGAGAGAGAGAGGCCAGAAAGGGTGTTTGCAAGGGATGGATTGCTGAAAACTGGCTTTAGAATGACACAGCAGCCACTGGAAGATGGATTTTGAAAGCGAGCACTGGTTGGCTATTGCCTATCACCGCTTCGAGCTCACTTCCGGTGCTGGACATGGCACAGAACACACAGGCTTTTCCCAGCAGGAGGGAGGATGGCAGATCTGGTGAACTGAGTGTTGTGACTGCCCGGGGTCCCCCACGAGCCAGAGGAGAGGCTGAGCCGGAAGACGCCTGCTGTGCCCCCACCCCACAGCTGAGGAACATTAGCAAGCGTGTAGGATGGGGTGTCATCACTGTGGGTCACAGTCTGAGGCCCGGAGAAGCGGACTGCCCCTGTAGGTCCGACAGCGAGGGGAGGCACCCTGGCCCCACCACTGAGCCCTTCCACGGGGTAACTCTGCCTGGCTCTGAAAGCCTCTTCAGTACTGGAGGCCTTCCTCCCGGCTCCTTGGGGGCAGAAATCTGCTTTCAAAAGATCGATTTTCTTTGCCACTTGAGAGCTTGGCTTTTCAGAGAGGAGCAGACTCTGGCTCCAGACCTGGCTTCAAGAAGCGCTCAGCAGATACAAGGGGCAGCCTCCCGGGCCTGCTGGCCGGTTGGTCTCCATCCCTCCATCGCAGGGCCTGCAGGAGGGGGCCTCTTTGACCCTCCCCTCCCCTCCGACTTTGCTGGGGGCACCGCCTTCCTGTGCAGCCTCTGCTTCTGAGGGAGAGTGAGGCGGGTCAGTGACCGGAGGACAACAGGAGCCTGGGGTCCGAGAACTGGCCTGGGGAGGGCGGATGCCAGCTTCCCTGGAGACCCAGGAGGGCTTGGCTCCATCCTTTTCTCCCAGGGTCCAGCACCCATCCATGAGAGAAGTGGGGAATGTTTGGCCTGGCTGGCCAGGGGCCTGCGGCCTTGTCCCCGAGGGCCCCACCGGCAGGAGGCAGTTCTCCCCGGGGCCATGGGGTGGGCAGCGGGCCCCTCTGGTGGCTGTCTCCACACTGCTTGCTCCTTCCCTTCCTTCTTGGTCTGAGGATTTGAAGACAGTGCCCCTCAGCTCTGGGGTCTGGAGGCTGAAAGCCCCTTTTTCTTTGAGGTGATCAAGCTGGTGCAGGTGAGAATTCAGCTAGAACATCCCTCCAGAGCAGGACGCTGCCTGCTCTGGAGAAGCCCGGCTGGCCATACCGCTCTGCTGTCTCCACTGCCATCCCTGGCTTCCTGAATTCTCAGCCTGGTTCCTCTCAGCTCCCAACCAGCCTCCTCTGCCCCCTTGTCCCCGTCCCATTGTCCCCAAGAAACTGGGCCTGGCCCAGAGGATGCTCCGGGTGTTGGGCCTGGTTTCTGCCCTGCTCTCCTCCTCAGAAGGACCTCTCCTTTTATCAAGCCTCCTGGTTCCCGGGCTCCACCTCTCCTCCCCATTGACAGCTGCCTTTCAGTAAAGGCATCAGTTCAAGTCTCCGCTTTGTCACTTACCAGATGAGTGTCAGGGAACCTTCCAGAGATGCGAGAGCTCCGTCACTGTCTTCTCCACCCACCTGGCCCACAGCCCATGGCCCCACATCCTCCGCTTCTCCTACACCTTCCCCTCCCCATGGGGCTTGTCCTCTGATCCACGCACTCTCCAGCTGCCAGCCTTTTTGGCTCCCCGCCCACGAGGCACGGGTCAAACACCAGCTCTTGTGAGGTGCCTGTGTGTGCCAGGTGGCCACTGGGCAAGGCCCACACGGTGGCCTGCCCCATCCCAGCCTTGCCCTGGGGAACACCCCTGCTTGAAGGTGCTCCCAGCTAGCTCTCAGAGGGACCCAGTAGCACCAGTTTGCAGAATTCTAAGATGCACATGTTTCTTTTCACATTTCTGAAACTACTGTGTGTCTTATACTTTGCTGTGTTCCTTTAATGTGGTGCTTAAAAAAGAAATGTAACCCCTCTTTTTTTCCCCCACTCCCTAATCATGTTATTTAGTTCACGATGAATCTTCCAACTGGTGTTATTTCAGCCCTGGGGAAATAAGATAAACGGACAGTATAGTCAAGGACATCTGGAGATTATTTTTTTAACCCAAAGGAGTAACTCTAATGGGAAAAATTGCAGGTTGTCTATTGATGGGGGCATTGTGGGATGTAAGTGTTATTCAGATGTCACTGATCGTTGGCTTGCCAGGGGCCCAAATCGTGTACCCTAAGAACTTCACTCCTCTGCTCTTAGAGACCACATACAGCAGCCGCTATCTGCTGCTTCCATTGACAGTGCAGGACACAGGCTGGGGAGAGGCCGGGGCCCCACAATGGGTGTCTCCTGCCTTTAACTACTTTCTGAGTAGGGTGGCTGCGACTGAGAGCCCTCTGGGGATGGAGGTGAAAGGGGAGAGGGGCAGAGTCCCAGAACAGGTCAAAGGACTTGTGCACGTAGAAATTGCCTGAAACAGTCCGGGACCTATAGATACTTCGGTTCACTTTTGCTGTCCACCCAGGAGAGAAGGCAGCCGTGTTCACTGCCCAGGGCGTCGGAAATCTCTCCAGGCTGGGGTGGTGGCCCTTCTTCTTCCTAAGGGGCCTCCACAGGAATCTGAAAGGCTGCCCCCTCGCAGGGTGGGCGCCCTTATGGCAGGAGGGGACTGTGGGAGGAAGGCAGCTGCTGTTCCCCGTGATGGGAGAGACTCCACCAGTGCCTGAGGCGGAGGATGCCAGCCCGCTCAGCCTGACCAGCCCCCGGGCACTGCAGCTTTAAAACCGAGAGCTCACCCCAGCCCTACTGGCCACCTTCCTTCCCTCTCAATTTCATATCAGTTTGCCTTCAAGCGGCCTCAGCACGGCAGTCCCTCCAGCAGCCAGTCAACCAGCTATTCACTGAGCACCAGCTCCAGGGAGGCGTGTCGGGATCCAGAAACAGCGAGACACGCAGCTCGGCCAGCTGGGGGTGGCGGGCATGAAGTCACAGCCCAAGGTAGCTACTGCCAAGTGCCAAGGGAGTGGTAGCGACAGGGCCTTCCATAGGGACACAGAGGAGGAAGGCGTCCCCGGGGGCTGGTGGGCACGAGAGGCATTTTTTGAGTTGCCGTGATATGACCTTTAAAGGTGGGGAAGGCAGCCACCAGCGTGAGCAGTGGTCCTGGAGTGGGAATGTGGATGTCTGGAGATTCGAGTGGTCCAGCATGGGTGATGGCGGAGGGTTTGGTGGGGGTGGTGGGGATCAGGAGGATGGAGCTGGACGATCAGGCTAAGGTGTGTGAATCTCACCAGCAAGCCAGGGGGACCACTGGCAGACACAAACTTGGTTAAAATGCTTTGCCCTGTGTGTAGAGCTGGTCTTTTCCCTTAAGAGCTGCACTGTCCAACATGGAAGCTGCTAACTGCAAGTGGTCAAGATGTACTGTGCTAGGTGTACACCGGATTTTGAAGACTTAGTATGAAAAAAAATGTAAAATATCCCAATACTTAAAAAAAAAAATTCATGTATTTAATTAGGCTGTGCTGGGTCTTCACTGTAATGTGCAGAGAGCACATGGGCTTCAGTAGTTGTGAAGCACAGGCTTTGTTGCCCAGCATGTAGAATCTTCCCGGACCAGGGTTTGAACCCATGTCTCCTGCATTTGCAGGAAGATTCTTAACCACTGGGCCACCAGGAAAGTCCCTCAATAAATTTTTATATTGAGTATATGTTGAAATAATAACATTTTGGATATACTGAGTTATACAACATATATTATTAAAATTACATTTACCTGTCTCTTTTGACTTCTTTAGAGGTGGATACTAGAAAATCTACGGTTACCTATATGGCTCACACTGAAACTGAACAGACAGTGGTGGATTGGAGTCTTCACAATATTCTTTCTTTTTGTCACCCCATTCCTTTCCTCCGCAGTCGTGGCTGTCTTTCACTTCGTTAGCTTTCGACAGCTCTCCATTCCTCTTTTGCCCTCTTTCCTTCAGTTGCGTGGGCCTTCTCCTCCATTTTTTACAGTTGTGTTGATGATAGATGGTGGTGAGGGAGAAGGAGGAAGCCAGAGCCAGCTTGCTCAGGCCACAGCCCCTGGATTCGTGGGAGCCAGAATTCACCAGGCAGGGAGGCCTACTGATCTGTAATGCTTGTGGGAGTTAAGATGCTAGATAATTCTTTGCTGGCTTACTTGCAGTGAGCCAGAAATACATTTTAGTTTCATTTTGTTTTGCAAATATTCATTTAAAAATCTTTTTAAAAACTTATCAGTGACATGCATGTCATTTACAAAGACAAATAACTCCAGTACAAGACACATTTAGTAAAACAGGGATTGTCTGCCCTTCACCCTCCCCACTGCAGCCCTACCACTAGAAGCTCAACACTCCCAGCTCTTCTTTAAGTATTTAATTCCTGAAATACATAAATTACTAAGTAAATTTCCAAATAAATTCTTAGATAAATAAATTGGCTATTTGTCGATTTTTCAATTTTGACATTATCTATTTTCTTCTTAATACGGGATAAATGTCCTTTTCTGTTCTAACGTAGTTTATTAATGCTTCTTGCATTATTAATATATAGAGATTGTTCACTGCTGAACCAAGTAGTACATAATAATTGCACTTTCTGAACAATATCTTCCCTTCCTAGAGGCAATAATTGCCTGCTTTCTATGACAGTTTTATAAATTCTTACCAAATGCTCTATAAAACTGGAAAATTTCTTCAAGTATTATTTTATTGTGGCCAAATCTAATGGTAATCCTATATTTTTTATCTACCCCCCAGATACCTTCAGTGCACCCTCCCTCCTGCCCCCCTTGAAATGGTTGCGGGAGGGTCTGTACAGCTGTGTGCCTGGGAAACGCCCTCTCTTCCAGGCGTCATCCCCTATTTCATTTCTCCTTTCTCTTGGTTTGCATCAGTACCTCTTTGAGAAAGGGTGCAGAGAAGTTTTTTTTGTTTGTTTGTTTGTTTTTGACACCTTGCATGTTTGAGAACAGTCTTGTTCTATTCTCATGCCTGATTAAGTTTAGCTGGACACAGAATTCTAGATTGAAAATCTCCACCTCCCCCATCTCTGCAGTACCGTGAAGGCAATTGCTCCACTGTTTTCAAGCTTCCGACATTGCTGTTGAAACATCTGGTGCTGTTCTGCTTCCTGACCTTTGAATGGGACTGCTGTGCCTTCTCTCGGGAAGGTGTGAATCATCTCTTTACCCCCAGTACTTGGGGGTTTCCCTGTGAGATGCCTCACTGTGTGGTTCTCCCCGTCCCCATTCTTCTGGGCACTCAGAGGGCCTTTTCTATCTAGAAGCTGACCTTCAGTACTGGGAAATTTTTAAAATACTTTTTTCCATAATGTTCTCCATTTTTTTCTCTTCCTAGAAAAACTGTGGGCTCTTCTGACTGAACCCTTCAACTTTGGCATCTTTCTCCTCATCTCCTTGTTTTCTTGTTTTGCTGCCTGGGAAATTAACCCAGTGTCATCTTCCAACCCTTCTGCTAAATTTCAGAGTTCACCCCTTATAATTTTAAAATTCCAAGCCCTCTCTTGTCTCCTCATCGCTCCTTTTAAAGGAGTTTACAGTTGTTTCACGGACCCAATATCTTACTTTTTCTAAGAATATTAATTTAAACATTTTGAGGTTTATTGGTCTTTTTTTTTGGATCCCTGCATTACTTCTTTTCTCTGAGTTTTTTTCTTTTTTTTAAATTTAGTATATTCTCTCTCTCTTTTCACTTTTCCTCAAGAGACTAGCCATCCTTGGCTGTCTGTTCACATTGAAGAGTAGGTCACCAAAACTTGCAGAAGCTCTGTGTCTAGGCGTGGACCTTTCAACTTGCGGGCTTTATTATGCAGTGGCCGGCTGAGGACTCTGCCATTTTACTGGGTACTCCCAACCAGAAGGATCTGTCGAGCTCTTTCTGGGGCCAGTTTCCAGCCTGGAGCCGTGCGGTGTGGGGGAGAGTGGAGGGGCACACAAAGGACAGCATCCACCGTGCCAGGTGCCAGAAGGGAGCAGAGGTTTCCAGAGTTCCACGTGTAGACTTTCACGTAATCCCCCTGTTGGAGCGTGGTGCTGCGTCCCGGTCCTCCAGCACTCGGGCCTTTCTGGCTCAGTTTCCCTGCAAAATGCCAGGGCGAGGGAGGGACAGTCACTGCACTGGAAAGGGCAGAACTGATCCTCATGCAGGTTGGCAACCAGCCTCCCCATTCTCAGCGCCACCATCTCTCCCACCTTCCCAAGGAGTCACCACCTCCAACTCCACCCCATCCCAGCATGTGTGGCAAGATCTACCCATTTCTCATCAACTGCACCTTCGTGGTGTGTGTGTTTAGCCACTTTCATGTCCAACTCTTTGTGACCCCACAGACTATAGCCCGCCAGACTTCTCTGCCCATAGGATTCTCCAGGCAAGAATACTGAGTGGACTACCCTTGCCTTCTCCAGAGGATCTTCCAGACCCAGGGATCGAACCCTGGTCTCCTGCATTGCAGGCAGATTCTTTACCATTTGAGCTACAGGGAAGTCCACACCTTCACTGGGGGCTTTGTTTCCAATTTCTCAGCTCTGTTAATTCCTCCATCTGCTTTCTGTCTTCCAAAAATCTGGTGACATTTGTTTCCTGCTGATGTCACGCCTCCTGTTCTCCCTGTCCTTGTCTGTTTATTTTCTCTTTATTCCTTTGCTCTCATTTCAGTGGGGTTTGGGAAGGAACAGATATGTGTTGAACCTGCCACATTTAACAGGAAGCCTCTTTAAAGCTTCCTGAGGTGTCAAGTCTACTTCTTTCCTTATTAAAGGACTCCAGCACTGAGAGCTGGATCTCTGCTTATGGAGAAGTTGCAAGACTTTCCCCATCATCAAGGTTAATTTTATTTAGAAGGTGGTAGAGACTAGATTAAATAAAGCATGAGCCTGGCTTATTGCTGGAAGTTTTTGCTTTTAAAAAAATACCATATTACAACAAATTAATTATACTTAAAATTTTGTGTGATTAGTTTTTTTCTTAAAATTGCATGGAAAACAACTTGTTTTCTCAGAAATTTGGGCTCTCTGCAGGCTGGGTCCTGGCCAGCCAAGGCTTCAGAGCTTGACTGCTGCTGCTACTGCTAAGTCACTTCAGTCGTGTCTGACTCTGTGTGACCCCACAGACGGCAGCCCACCAGGCTCCCCAGTCCCTGGGATTCTCCAGGCAAGAACACTGACTAGGTTGGACTATATTTTCTTGTGTGTGTGTGTTGGTTGCTCAGTTGTGTCCTACTCTTTGCAACCCCATGGACTGTAGTCCACCGGGCTCCTCTGCCCGTGGGATTTCTCAGGCAAGAATACTGGAGTGGGTATCCATTTCCTTCTCGAGGGGATCTTCCCAACCTAGGGACCAAACTTGGGTCTCCTTCATTGCAGGCTGTTTCCCTAGGCATCTATTTAAAAGGTAGTAAGATCAATAAAGTTGCCTGGGAGAAATTCAAGAAAGCCAAACTCTCTCCCGGGACCTTAAAATTCCTTTAACTAGTGTGTTAATTTAAAAGAGAATGCTTACTTATTTATTAAACAAAATACGCCTCCTCCCTCCAACACCTTCTGCACTGAGCCTTTACCAGGCAGCACTGATGATTATTTGTATATAAAAATAATGACACTGTTGGGTTCTAATGAAGGTTTTGAGCTTCAGGGGCTGCAGGTTGCCGGTAGGGGGAGATGAGACCCGTGGGGGAGGGTAGCAGGGCTAGACCTCATGGGGTCTTTGTCATTGCTTCTCCAGGTGCCCCCTTTCAAAGGTCTCAGCTTCCTCACGCTACCTCCTGCCGTCACTTCCACCTGGGCCCCCCGCAGCCGCAGCAGCTCGCTCCCGACTTCCCCCTGGCCCACCCCGTGCAGTCGCAGCCGGGCCTCAGCGCCCACATGGCCCCGGCCCACCAGCACAGCGGCGCCCTGCACCAGTCGCTGACCCCGCTGCCCACCCTGCAGTTCCAGGACGTCACAGGTCCCTCCTTCCTACCTCAGGCCCTGCACCAGCAATACCTCCTGCAGCAGCAGCTCCTGGAAGCCCAGCACCGCCGGCTCGTCTCGCACCCCAGGTATGTGCGCCACTCGGGCGAGGGTGGGCGGGGCCGGGGCGGGATCCAGGGCGCGACCCCTGGTTTCCATCCTGCCAGGCTTGGCCCGCCATCAGTCACCAAAGGAGTCTCCCTGTAGGAGGCAGCTTTTGCTCTGGTTGCTGCTAAGTCGCTTCAGTCGTGCCGACTCTGTGCGACCCCATAGACGGCAGACCACCAGGCACCCCCGTCCCTGGGATTCTCCAGGCAAGAACACTGGAGTGGGTTGCCATTTCCTTCAATGCATGAAAGTGAAAAGTGAAAGTGAAGTCGCTCAGTCCTGTCCGACCCTCAGCGACCCCATGGACCGCAGCCTTCCAGGCTCCTCTGTCCGTGGGATTTCCAGGCAAGAGTTCTGGAGTGGAGTGGCACTGCATTCATTCCGGGTAGTGAGCGCGGCTTTAGCCTGACACCGGCTCCCTCTGTTGCTAGCATGTGTCCTTGCCACGTGGCCCAGGTAGCTGGTCAGGAGTTGGGTAACTAGTGGGCTAGGATGCTCCTGGTGGACTTTTGCATAGTGTGGGAGATTAGGCTAGGGGACCCCTCGCACCTTCTCAAACTTCTCGGTCCCCTGATTCTAACCCTGGAGGTCCCTAAGGGATGCCCTGGGTCAACCCCGCCCACAAAGAGCCCATCATGTGGTTGGAGAGACCAACGATGAAACAAATGCAAAATTAAATGAGGCAGTACTAATCAAACGGGGCTGAACTGACCGTGGGACCTCGGGCAAGCCACTTCACCTCTCAACTATCAAGAGAAGGAGTTGTACAAGATAAGCGTTTCTCTAACATTTTTGTCTCAGGACATTTTACACTCTTAAAAATTATTGAGGACTATAGCAAACTTTTGCTTATGTGGGTTATGACTATTGAAACCCTATTAGAAATTAAAAATGAAAAATATTTAAATACTTGTTAATTCATTTAAAAATGACAATAACAAAGTTATATTAATGCCAATAATGTTTTTCAAAAAATAGCTATATATAATGCAGTAAAAAGAGTGACTTTTAAAAATTATACATTTGCAAATCTCTTTAATAATTTGAGTGCAGAAGCAGATCTGAGAATACAGCTAATAGAAGATAGCTGTATTCTCAAATCTGCTTCTGCACTCAAATTGTAGCTGAATCACGTCATGTAGTTTCTAGAAAATTCCGTCATTCACTTGTGAGAGAATGAGAGTGAAAAAGCAAGTACATGATAGTGTTATTATGAAAATCGTTTTGACCTCAGAAACCCTGTGAAAGGGTCGCAGGGACTGCCAGGGGTTGTTGGTGCATACTTCCAGCACCTCTGCACATGATGATCTTTGAGGCCCTAAGTGTTCATATCTGTAGAGGTTGGGGTACCTGGGACAGAACGTAAGTATTGTAGGAGGTCAGAGGAAGGAGAGGTCACCATCATCTGGAGTGTTCTGGGAGGCCTTTTGGGAGGAGGCCTAGTCCTGGGCCATGAAAACTGGGAAGAGTGTGGAGAAGGGTGGAGGAGAGGAAAAGAGCAGGGTGGCAGCAGAGGGTATGGGTGCATAGACGTGGGAGATGCTACAGGAGACAGGTCTGTGTGTCCTGGATACAACCCACCAAGGACAGAGGGGAGTAGAAGGAGAAGGAGCAAAGGAGGCAGAAAGCCTGGGTGAGACAGCAGGTTGGCAGCAGTTAGACCCAGGGAGCAGCTTTGGTGTAGTGGGCAGTCCACAGACAGCGGGAATGTCTGAGTTATGAGCTGCTGCCCAGGAAGCTTCCTTGGAGCTTGGGAAGGGGGCTGAAGGCCATCGCTCCATACGTAGGCGTGGGTGGGGGCTGCCGGGGGCTCAGCGCTCTTGTAAGCTGGGCTGGCCCAGGGCTTCCCTGACGCCTGGGTCCTCCTTCCCTTCCGGTGCAGGCGGAGTCAGGAGCGCGTGTCTGTCCATCCCCACCGCCTCCACCCCAGCTTCGATTTCGGCCACCAACTACAGACACCTCAGCCCAGGTATTTGGCTGAGGGCACTGACTGGTGAGTCTTTGGGGCCCCTGGGGGAGGGGGAGAGGAGGGTCTTGCCTGATCCTTGGAGCTCCTGTTTCCTTCACATCAATGACGCAGGAGTTCTAGTCTTCAACCCCAGCTTTTGCCCTGTCCCCAGCCACCTTCGGAGCCAGATGGGCCCCCGGGTTCTGGCAGCAAGCTCAGATGTGGCTAAGCACCACCACGAGCCCAGGCTGGGGCTCAGTTCTTGTGGTTCTGCCTGGGAGGAGCTGACAGGGATGCAATGCATTTCCCAAGTCCTGGGAGTATTGTGACCCAGTAGTCCTTGGGAGGAGGGCAGATAGGAGAGTCTCAGGAGCTAGCATGATGGTCAGGGAAGGCTACCTGGAGGAAGTGGGCCTTGAGGAGTCCAGAGAGAAACCAGGACGTGCCAGCCATGCAAAAGAGGCTCAGGGAGATGGAACCAGCCAGGCTGGAGGCAAGGCCTGGGGAGACTGCCTTGGGGAGAGGTTCAGGGCTTGGTTGAGGGGTCTTTGTAGGCAGTGGGGCCTTGTGAAGTCTTCCCACAATCTCCTGAGCTCAGGACAGAGGTCTTTCTTCCCCTGAGATGCAGTACTGCTTGGTTTTGGGTCCTTGGTCCCACCCTACTCACAGGTTCTAGCTCAGGGAAGGCTGACCTAACCTAGGGTCAGATCCAAACACTAGAACACTTGAAAAAAGAGATATGTAGTTCACTAAAGTACTTAGAGGTAAAGGGCATCATGCCTGCAACTTACTTTTAAATAGTTTAGAAAAAAAATCCACGGGGAACTGTGTATGGGTATGTATAAGTAGGTATGGATGGATGGATGGATGGATGGAGAGCGAGAAGGAAAAAGAAATGAAGTGAAGTAGTAAAACTTTAACATTTGGGGAATCTGAATGAAGGATAACCAGGAATTTTTTGGTGCTGTTCTTGCAACTTTGAGGTTAAAAAAATATTTTTTCTTTAAAAGAATGTAAAAACAAAAAAAACCTCAACGAAAGGGAATGGACTGTTTATAAAACAGACATACAGTAGTGTCATTACTCAGCCATTTACTCAGGCTAACTTTCATGGGCAAGGGTTGCTTTGGAAACGCGACCAGGACTGGACCCCCAGGAACGGTTCTGAGGGGCAGTTCTGGTTGATTGGAAGTTAAACGTGCTTCTAGGTGCAGGAGAGGTTGTTTTCACAGGTTCCATCGTTTCCAGCCCTTGCTAGTTCTCAAGTTTTCTCTGACAGATTTAACGCTTCCTTAAGAGATTGTAACACAGCCAGCTTCAGCCCAGCCTCTTTCTAATTAGCAGATTCAAATTAGGAAGATTTAATTGTTGTTTGGATGAAATTCTGTCCCTCAGCAGGCAAGTCAATTCAATTTAATTCACTTCAGCACCCAGAGCACCCGGGGTCCTTGTGTGCGGCCGAGGGATCTGAATACACACACGGGGTCCCACGTGGCAAGTGGGAGGGGACAGGTGACGCGACACGGTGAGGGTGATGCTGCAGAGATGTCAGGAGGAGGGTGGTGTGTAGGTAAGCCTGCTTGCTTTAACTCTCCTGTCCTCCTCAAATTTCTGTTGCTCTGCATTCCTGACCCCTGCCTGCCCTGAGGACTGGGAGAGACTGGGGCCCTGAGAGGCTGGGAGGCCCCTGTGCCCAGGGCCACCTTGGGCCTTTCTGCCTGTCCTGTCCCCACTTCCCAAGCAGGAGGCCCCCTCTCCTCCCTGGAATGAGCTCTGCTCCAGCAAGGGCCAGCCTAGTGGTGACAAGGGGCTTGACATACCCGTCCCCCCCTCTTTTCCAGGGAGGTCTCTTCTGCCAGGAGATGCAAGGTTCTGGAAATTAGACGCAGGAAATGCAGTAGAGGAGGGGCCGCTCTCACGCTCTGCGAGGAGTCCTGGGAGGGAGGAGGTGGGGAGCGTGTCTGGACCTAGCCCCTCTCCCCTTTCCTTTAAACCATCAGGAATCACTGACTGCTGCCCTAATCATTCCAGGATCCTGGCCCCCAGAGCCTGGTCCAGCCCCAGGCCTGAGGCTGACTGGCCTTTCCCTGAAATTTAGGCGATTTCAGCCCCACCCGCATAGCTGCTCTCAGCTGAGCAGCCTGGCCTGAGAGTGTGTGGGGGCAGCAGGCCTTGGGGGGTAAATCCCCCCACGAAGCTCCCCTTTCTGGCCCAGGCCTGGTAACTCGGCCCCGACTTTGTACCCCGCTCCAGTGTCTCCATTCTCAATGTGCTCCTCTGACTCAGTTCTGGGTTCATGGTTCCATCTCTGCCCCCACTGCCGGCCCCCCACCACCTAGTCCTAGCGCTGCTCGGGCACCCTGGGACAGGTAGAGAGGGGACATGGAGATGAGAGCCTCCTGGCTTCCTTCCCCTGTAGCAGCTGTTAGGGGATCCTGGGTTTTGGGTCAGACTTTTGATGAGATGATAACAGGGGATCCCAGAGCCCACCCAGGCCCACCCTGGGCAAATCACCCCACTCATCTGAGGCTGAAGGTGTCTTTTGCTTCTCTAGTCAGCACTCTCGGAATTGGAGCAATTCTGTTCTCAATTCCTTGGGACTTTGCTTTTGGTAGAATTCCCTGAACATCTCTCTGCAGCCATAGATCTGCTGGGACTGCTGGGCAGCTGCCAAGAGTCTGAGTTTCTGCCCATGCCCATGAGGTGTCCCATGGAACTCCTTTTGTTGAGGCAGGTCATAGGATGAGCCCAGGTGAGGGTCAGAAACCCTGGAGTCCCAGACTGGCTAGCCCAGGGCTGTGGATTGGGCACTGCCCTTCTTCAGGCCTCCACTGGGCCTGCAAAAATGAGGGGTTGGACTCAGAGGATTTCTAAGTTTACTTCCAACTGACTCCAAGAATTACCTCATTCCCCAAGGGGGCAGACTCATCAGGAGTTGTTCCAGGGATCTGGGCTTTGGCCACCTGATGCAAAGCACTGACTCCTTGGAAAAGACTCTGATTCTGGGACAGATGGAAGGTGGGAGGTGAAGGGGATGACAGAGGATGAGATGGTTGGGTGGCATCACCGACTCAATGGACATGAGTTTGAATAAGCTCCAGGAGTTGGTGATGGACAGGGCAGCCTGGTGTGCTGCAGTCCATGGGGTCACAAAGAGTCGGACACGACTGAGCGACTGAACTAAACTGAGCTGATGGAAGAAATCTAGGAATATGTTTACATCACACTGTTCAGACATCACAGATGGAAGCAGAAATTCCTGTCATGTTCCTCATGTTTTAAACAAATTGCATTTGCTCAGGTGCCCTTTGGTTGGCTATATTCCCCACACCCTGGCACTCAGGTTGCAACCTGAGCAGGTTCAGCTTCAACTCGCAATTTCTGGTAAAAACACTTCAGAGGAGATGCTGGGTTCTTCCAGCCGAAAACTGGTTGAACTCTGCTATGTGATTTTAATAGTAATTGATGATCTTCTCCCAGATCCTTCATTTCTTTAGGAGACGTGAGAAGTTGACAGGTAATTCAATCATTCCCTATTCATTTATTACACAGAAAACTTTCATAAAGAGCAATTTCCCTTCATTGTGATTTGGTTACCCTGAAGTACAGTTAATAGAGGAAAGACAGGATAAATGTTTGTTTCTTCTCCTGTATTTATTAGTTTTCAAAATGAAGCGTTGGTTCCCTAGCATCCTTCAAAGGGGACCGATTTGCTTTAGCATCATTTCACGCTCATGGATTTGAACCTATTTGATGTATTTCAACCTATTGCAGTTACACTCATTGATGCAAAATGTCCAAACTCTGCCAGTGGGGGCCTCTTTGAGATGGTTCCTGAATCCTTTTTACCTGACCTTGATGACTTCCTGCTTTCAGTTATGACAAGATGTTTCAGTCTCATTTTGCACATTTTTTTTTGCACTCAGACCTGACCTTAGCCTTTTTTTTCCAAGAAACCCTGGTTCCTTTTCAGTATTAACTGATTGATTACTAAGTGAAATGAATTTCCTGCACGGTTAAGAATGCAGGCAGTGGTTCAGGAGAGTTTCCTGCCCCAAGGCTGCAGGTCCCTCTTCTGTTATTTTCTTAAAGTGGTAAAAGCATGGCCTCTGACCCCTTCACTTTATCTGACCTGTCTTTCCTTTGCTCTGAATCTGTGTCTGGCTTATTTGGATTCCTCTTTCAGCATTTCTCTTAGGAATGGACTTTGCCTTGGGAAGGAGATTGGTGCACTAGTCCCAATTAGTATGAGGCTCAGAATGTTCTAGTTCCTTCGGATCTCGCAGAGCCCTTCCCTCTCTGAGTCTTGGTTCTCCTCGTCATTAAGAGGGGGATGGACTAAGCGAGACTGGGTCCCTTGCCTCTGCAGCAATTCGTGACCCTGATTCTACTCGATGGGCTTGATGTTTGGGGTCCCTTCGCACCCGACAGCTGAACCCCCTGTGCCTCACTGTGGCCCTGTCCCTGCAGGGATCTCAGTGTGGACGCCGGCTTGAGTTCTGCTCAGTTCCAGGTGCGGCCCGTCCCTCAGCACTATCAGCATTACCTAGCAACTCTTCGAATGCACCATTTTCCCCGAAACTCCTCCTCCACACAGATGGTGAGTGAGAGGCTTTGCCAGGCGACTGAGTCTTCTGCCGCCTGTTGGTGCCAGTGGCGGGCTGAGGCCTGCGGCTCTGTGCCCCGCGCCCAGGCAGGTCCGCTGCCACGCTTCCCTCCCAGCTCGCAGTCCCAATCAGGCTTGAAGGGGAAAGAAGGGAAAGCTGCTGGGCCAGAAGCTAGCACTGCTGGAAGGAGGGGTGGGGGTGCTGGGGCAGGGGCAAGGGGCAGTGTGGCAGGCTGTGGTCTGGGGGACCTGGGGGTAGGAGTGAGTGAGGATGGGGGGTGGTTGGGGGAAAGGCTCAGGGCTAAGAACAAGCAGGGTAGTCCCCCAACCCCCATATGACCTCATTTAGGGTGGGCGCCTCCCTGGGCTCTGGTTTTACTGATCTGTGAAATGGGATGAAGACACCTGGTGTGGGAACATAAGAGACCCCAGAGGTGGCCTTTAGGGCTGCCTGCTGGTCTGGGGCGGCCTCAAGTGGAGCATAGGCCTTCAGCACTGCAGGGGTGGGGACTGGGGGAGGATCAGGTTGGGTTTGGGGGCCTTTGTGTTCCTGGCATCCCAAGCTTCATGATGCTTCATGAATGAAGGTGAAGTGAATCCGTTAAGGCAGCTGAAGACGGACTGAAAAATCTTATTTCCAGACATCTTCTGCACGCTGCTGCCCTCGAGTGTTAGTTCTGCCCTTCCGGTACTGCCTTTGCCCTTTAACCACCCAGCACCTCAGTCTCGTCACTTGTAAAGTGAGAGCTAGGATGCGTCATCTCAGAAGCCTGGTTGGCTCTGAAGTTCTAAGGTTCACGTATGAAGTACCACCCCCTAGGAATAAAACCTTGTGTTTACTGAGAACTTAGTGCATTCCAGGCACCGTTCTAAGCACTGTTTGTTCAGTTGCTCGGTCATGTTTGACTCTTTGCGACCCCATGGATTATAGCCCACCAGGCTCCCTCTGTCCATGGAATTTCTCAGGCAAGAATACCGGAATGGGTTGCTATTTCCTACTCCAGGGGATCTTCCCAACCCAGGGATCACTCCACAGGAAAGGTTTTATCCCTATTTTACAGATGGGCAAACTGAGGCCCAGAGAGGTTAAGTCCAGGATCATGCAGGAGTAAGCTGAAGAGCTCTGACTCACAGTGTGTGAGGTAGGGCCATGCCAGGAAAGGGTCAGATCCTGTTTTTCTTTAAAATTTTGATATTTTTGTTCATTATGGACTTTTTGGTATTACTTTGATTTTTAAATATTACATTAAAGTACTATTTCTCTTGGTTACTGAGTCATTAAATTTTGTGCCCTTGCTTGTCCCACCCTAGTCTGGGCAGCTCAGTGCAGAGGGGAAGAGAGTGAATTTTGCCGTCTGACTGCCTGGGTTCGAAACCGTGGTTATGTCACTTACTTCATTTGATCGCATCTCGTTTACCCGATCAGTAAAATGGGGATAGTAACTGTGCCCACGTGACAGATCAGGTGGGATAATTCAGTTAGTCTCGAGAAGGGCTTCAGACAGGGCCTGCCATGAAATAAATGCCCAATAAGACTAGTTTGTTACTTTACTGATTTTGATCTTTCTGGGGCTGGTTCGGCACAGGCTTGGTTCTTGGTGAGCAGAAAAGGCAAGAGGAGGAAGGACAGCGCTTCTCTTCCCTCACCTGCAGCGCCTCAGGCTGTGCTGACTGGCAGCTACGGGAGGGGGACTCAGAAGCTGGGCTCCCGGAGCCTGGAATCCTGTCTGAGACATTTTCTCCCAAACAGGTCGTCCACGAAATCCGAAACTACCCTTACCCTCAGCTTCACTTCCTTGCTCTCCAGGGACTGAACCCCAGCAGACACACCTCCGCTGTGCGGGAGAGCTATGAGGTATGCCCTGCCCCCCTGTCTGGGGGGAACCCTCCCATTCCGCCTGGTTCCCGCTGGGTTGGTGGAGACCCCACCGTCTCCTGTCCCTCCCTCTCTGGTGGGGGAGGCATAGGTGGTGGTGGGGAGCCTCAGGGTTGAGTGTAGGAGGGAAAAGAAGAGTAGAGATCTCTCGGTCTTTGAGCCTCTGACAAGTTAGTTCTCCCCATGTGAATCTTTGCTGACGTCTCCCAGTGCCCCCTGCCTTATCGTGTGTGCATCTGTGTGTCTGCACGTGTGGAGTGCACGCATGCACACGTTTTCTCTTTGTAGGAGCTGCTGCAGCTTGAGGACAGGCTGGGAAACGTGACTCGGGGAGCAGTGCAGAATACCATCGAGAGGTTCACCTTCCCCCACAAGTACAAGAAGGTACGCTGGCCGGCAGGTCAGCTTGCAGAGTTGGGAGGTGGGGGTGGGGAGCGGTCTAGTTGATCCTGGCGCAGTTTAAAATCTAGAGGAAGCTCTGCCTCCTTTCCAGGGCCTCCTCTGGCGCCTCTGCCGGTGTGCTCAGGAGGGGAGCTGGGTGCACGTGTGTGTGCGTGTGGACTTGTGAGTGGTGTGCTGGGTGGGTGTACAGGCAGATGAATGTGTGTATCTGCATGTGGGGGGCCAACGGAGCTCCAGCACTGGAGGCTAAGGTTTGCCTTAGAAAAGACTCCAAGTCCAGCCTCACCTGCGGGACAGATGGGAGGCTAAGGCTTCAGACTGTAGGTTTCCAATCCTCAGTGAGTGTCAGGCTCACCTGGACCACTTTTAAAGCCACAGAGTCACAGGCTCTACCCTAAGCCTGCAGAGGAAGACTCTCCAGGGCTATTTCTTGGGAATCTGGAGTAGGATTAGAGCCCAGGAATTGAAGTTAATTCAATAAATAAAAAATTTGGAAGCAACTGAGATGTTTTTCAATAAGGAAATAGATAAACTGTGGTACATGTGTATATTCCATGATTTAAAAAAAATATTCAGTCATGAATAGATGTCATACAGAAAATATATATTAAATGCATATTACTAAGTGAAAAAAGTTGGCTTGAAAAGGCTGCATACTGTATGATTCCAAATGTACAGCATTCTAGGAAAGGAAGACTGGACTGTAAAAAGATCCACTGTTGCCAAGGGCTCTGGGGGAGGAATAGGCAAATAAACAGGTGGGTCACAAGGGATTTGCAGTGCAGTAAAACTATTTTCTCATGCTACTGTAATGGTGGGCACAGGACACTGCATTTGTCAAAACCCTAAGAACTCTAATGTAAACCAATGGACTTTATTAATGGTGAGGTATCACTCTCGGTTCATCAATTGTAACGAATACACCAAACTAATGCAAGATATCAGTCGGGCAAACTATGTGCATTTTGAGAGGGGAAGGGATGGAACAGGCTGTATTTTCTGCTTAGTTTTCATATAAACTAACACAACTTTATGAAATGAAGTCTGCTATGAAAACAAATAGATAGTTATTTAAGTTTAGAAATTAAAAGCTTGACAAACACTGAGAATCTTGGAGCTGGAAAATGCTCGTGCTGGTCAAGCTGGAGCCCGTCTTCACCTGCTCAGGAGGTCCTAGGCTGCAGTGGTTGCGAGCACTAGGTGCTGGAGTCAGTTTTAAATTTCAGTTTTACTACTGTCTTTGGGCTGCTATAACAAAATACTATCTGCTTGGTGGCTTGGTGGCACTTGTTTCTGATGGTTTTGGAGCCTGGGAAGTCAAGACCAAGGCACTGGCCGACTTGATTCTTAGAGAGGGCACTCTTCCTGTCTGGCAGGTGGCTCACTTCTTGGTCTGTCCTCATGTGGCAGAAAGGAGGCTCTTGGTGTCTTTTTCTCTCATAAGGGCACCAATCCCATCATGGGGAACCCACCCTCATGAATTCATCTAGACCTAATTACCGCCCAGAGCCTCATCTCCATCACATTGGAAGGGTGGTTAGGGCTTCAACATATGAATTTGGGGTGGAAAGAGAAACATTCAGACCATAACCAATAGTTATAGCTGTGTGACTCTGGACAGCTTACTTGGCATTTCTGGCCCTTCTCTTGCCCTTTTTAATGTAAAATGGGAAAGATATATTAGTAGCTGCCATAGAGCAGCTCTGGGGATTCAATGGGACATTGTGTATACACAGCCCAGCCCTGCCTGTACCTGCTGAGAGCTTGGGAGTGGGGAGCTGCTCTTACCTTGAGAGCAGGCTCGCTCACTCTAGGCTTGCCCAGAACCCATGGTGTCAATGTCAAAGACCATGACCTTTGACCTGTGCAGCTTCTCTTGGAGGCACTGGATTTATCCATCAGTGATCCCAACCAACATCTATAACACACCTATTCTGTGTCAGTCATGCATAGCATGTTAATAGGGGACGTGACAAACATAGACAGCATATTAAAAAGCAGAGACATTACTTTGCTGACAAATGTTTGTCTAGCCAAAGCTATGGTTTTTCCAGTAGTCATGTATGAATGTGAGAGTTGGACTATAAAGAAGACTGAGTGCCGCAGAATTGATGCTTTTAACTGTGGTGCTGGAGAAGACTCCTGAGAGTTGCTTGGACTGCAAGGAGATCCAACCAGTCAATCCTAAAGGAAATCAATCCTGAATGTTCATTGGAAGGACTGATGCTAAAACTGAAGCTCTAATACTTTGGCTACCTGGTGCAAAGATCTGATTCATTAGAAAAGACCCTGATGCTGGGAAAGATTGAGGTGGGAGGAGAAGGGAACGAGAGAGGATGAAATGGTTGGATGGCATCCCCGACTCAATGGACATGAGTTTGAGCAAGCTCTGGGAGACGATGAAAGACAGGGAAGTCTGGCATGCTGCAGTCCAGGGGGTCGCAAAGAGTCAGACATGACCGAGTGACTGAACAACAACAAAGAGGAAATGACAGTGTTTCAGTAATTAAGGGGGCCATTGGCATGGAGAAAATGACCATTCGTTGGTGGGAGAGCTTGAATGGAGAAGAACGTGGAAGGGAGAAAGGTGTGTTCAGGAGCCCAGGAACAACTTCTACCTTCCTGACCAGGGTGGCCTCACTTACACCAGACTGCACACTTCATTTGCCATCACTTCAACAGGTTGAGAGGAGATAAGGGAAAGAACGAATGCTAAGAATGAAAAGGAAAAATGACTGAGCCAATGAGATAACGAGTTGAGCTAAGAAAGTATAAGAATAAAAGGAGAATTAGGGGAATAAAATATTTATTTATTTATTTTTGCTGTTTTGGTTTTGCCATACATTGACATGAATCCCCCACAGGTGTACATGAGTTCCCAACCCTGAACCCCCCCTCCCATCACCCTCCCCATATCATCAAATATCAAAAATATTTTAAAATAAAGAATAAGAAGAATTAAAAATGCAAAATGATAGCATTTCAAGCCCTTTAAAATATTTTAAAAAGTTTAAAAAATTTAAACTCAGTGAAATAATATAAAACAGAAAAGGATATTTTAAAATAGTAATAATGATAAGAATAATTAAAATATAGTCTAAAAAGAAAATACAGAGAAATAAGAATTAGGAAAAGATATGAAAACAACATACAAAATTAATCTCAGTAACATCAAAGTAAAAAGGGAATGTTAATGAAAATGAGAAAGTAAGGGTAAAAGAGATAAAATAAATATTAAATTTAGAATGCTGAAGAAAGTTACAGTTAAGATAAAAGTTTCATAGAGAATGAAAAGAGAAGACAAAAACCAGAAGACCTAAAAGATTAAAAATACAAAAGCAGAAATAGGATAAGATTTGAAAAGAGACAATAGTTTAAAGAAATATAGATTAAACATAGCAAAACAAAGTAGGAATATTAAGTTAAAATTATTAACTATAAAAAGGAAATCCTGAATAATGATGGGAGAAGACACTAGAAAATAGTCTCCATGGTATTCTTCTATGGAACTCTCTTTTCTAAAAGGGTTGACTAAAAGAAGGCCACTCCTCCAGCAAACACAGCTGGGTTCTTAGGCAGGCAGATGATCATAACTCCATTCATAATCCAAACCCATGACAACTGTATGAGACTATGGATGTAATTCTGATTTTCTGGATTATGGCTAAGAGTAAACTTATTGCAATGGGGCATATAGGGCACAGGGAAGCTGAGATCAGAAGGCATAGATTTTCTTGTATGTCCTAATAAGGTTATGCAATTCCCTAGACTGCTTCAGACTCCAGAACTGAGGATCAGGAACCAGACTGCGGAGACCTGGAATTTAGGCCTGGCCCCAAGATCAGAGTCATTCTCTGGGTGGTCTTTATCTCGTGACACTTCAGGTTTTTCACTTGGCTAAATGATCTTTAAGTCTGCTTATCCCTGGAGAAGGGAGAGAAGTGAAGTGAAAGTTGCTCAGTCGTGTCTGACTCTTTGCAACCCCATCGACTATACAGTCCAGGGAATTCTCCAGGCCAGAATACTGGAGTGGGTAGCATTTCCCTTCTCCGGGAGATCTTCCCAACCCAGGGATCAAACCCAGGCCTCTCGCATTGCAGGTGGATTTTTTTACCAGCTGAGCCACCAGGGAAACCCCAGAATACCAGAGTGGATAGCCTATCCCTTCTCCAGGGGTTCTTCTCGACCCAGGAATCGAACCAGGGTCTCCTGCACTGCAGGTGGATTCTTTACCAGTTGAGCTACCAGGGAAGGAGCTAGTTTTATTCCCATGGGTGTTATCAGATGTTTTACTGTTTGACATGGAGATGGGGACAAGAAAGTGGGCTGACTTCATTCACTGATTAGATTTCTTCCTCCCCAGAATATTTTTTTTTAATTTAAGCACCAGTGATATGCCTTGTACTTGACAAAGTGTTCAGTTCAGTTCAGTTGCTCAGTCATGTCCGACTCTTTGCGTCCCCATGAATTGCAGCACGCCAGGCCTCCCTGTCCATCACCAACTCCCGGAGTTCACTCAGACTCACATCCATTGAGTCTGTGATGCCATCCAGCCATCTCGTCCTCTGTCGCCCCCTTATCCTCCTGCCCCCAATCCCTCCCAGCATCAGAGTCTTTTCCAACGAGTCAACTCTTTGCATGAAGTGGCCAAACTACTGGAGTTTCAGCTTTAGCATCATTCCTTTCAAAGAAATCCCAGGGCTGATCTCCTTCAGAATGGACTGGTTGGATCTCCTTGCAGTCCAAGGGACTCTCAAGAGTCTTCTCCAACACCACAGTTCAAAAGCATCAATTCTTCGGTGCTCAGCCTTCTTCACAGTCCAACTCTCACATCCATACATGACTACTGGAAAAACCATAGCCTTGACTAGACGGACCTTAGTCGGCAAAGTAATGTCTCTGCTTTTGAATATGCTGTCTAGGTTGGTCATAACTTTTCTTCCAAGGAGTAAATGTGCACTGAACCTAAAGAAGGATGAGCCATGGTCCAATAGTAGTAGTTGTTGTTGTGCAGTCCCTAAGTCATGTCTGGCTCTTTCCAGCTCCATGGACTGCAGCATGCCAAGCTTCCCTGTCCTTCACTATCTCCCAGAGCTTGCTTAAATTCATGTCCATTGAGTCGGTGATGTTATCTAACCATCTCATCCTCTGTCACCCTCTTCTCCTTTTGCCTTCACTCTTTCCCAGAATCAGGGTCTTTTCCAATGAGCCAGTTCTTCGCATCTGGTGGCCAAAGTATTGGAGCTTCAGCTTCAACATCAGTTCTTCCAATGACTATTCAGGGTTGATTTCCTTTAGGATCGACTGGTTTGATCTCCTTGCTGTCCAAGCAACTCTGAAGAGTCTTCTCCAACACCACAGTTCAAAAGCATCAATTCTTCAGCACTCAGTCTTCTTTATGGTCCAGCTCTCACATCCATACATGGGTACTGGAAAAACCACAATTTTGACTATATGCACCTTTGTCGGCAAAGTGATATCTCTGCTTTTTAGTACACTAAGTTTGTCATAGCTTTTCTTCCAAGGAGCAAGCATCTTTTAATTTCATGGCTATAGCCACTGTCCACAGTGGTTTTGGAGCCCAAGAAAATAAAATCTGTCACTGCTTCCAATTTTTCCTCTTATATTTGCTATAAAGTGATGGGCCTGGATGCCATGATCTTAGTTTTTTGAATGCTGAGTTTCAAGGCAGCTTTTTCAAATACTTAGCATAGAATTTAAAACAAGACAATTAAAGTTAACAAGTATAAACAGAGTGCCTATATGCTGGCTAATGTGATATTGAAACTAGTGCTTAACTTATCCTTTTTTCTAATTAATAGCTTTTAAAAATTGAAGTATGGTTGATTTACAATGTTGTGTTAGTTTCTGGTGCACAGTGGAACTAGTACCTATTTTAAAGGAACTTTCTGGGTAGGCAGAGAGATCCAACAACATAAAATAAGCATGGTATGAAAATTAAGAAGTAAAGCCCAGTTTGCCTTCATCTAGTAATGAATGAATAACTGAATAGACATTAGCTGAGGGAAGGAGAGGAAGGAAGGGAGAAAGTGGAGGGAGAAATGTGGAGGCAAGGATCTAGGTTGGAGAGAATGTACGGAGGAGTGGACAGTGTGAGGGGACCAGAAAGGGGGCAGCTGTTTATGCACAAGCCATAGATTTGCCAAGGGTGATTCATTAGGCACCCAATTCCGTTCCAGACTCTATGCCCTTAGGACTGCATTAAGCTTATACCCTGGACAAAAGTTGCCTGGAACAACAAGAATAAGATTCGTTTGGTTTCTTCCACATTCTGTATTCTGTACCAAGGAGAGGGTGTGGGGAGGAGGCAGGGAGAAGAGTCTGGGAAGCACACAGAAGTCTAGGTGTTAAAAAACGACACAAAACAAAACAAAGCCTGCTGCTGCTGCTGCTGCTAAGTCGCTTCAGTTGTGTCCGGCTCTGTGCGACCCCACAGATGGCAGCCCTCCAGGCTCCTCCATCCCTGGGATTCTCCAGAGATGGATACTGGAATGGGTTGCCATTTCCTTCCCTAATGCATGCATGCATGCTAAGCCGCTTCAGTCGTGTCCGACTCTGTGCGACCCCATGGACAGCAGCCCGCCAGGCTCCTCTGTCCACAGGATTCTCCAGGCAAGAATACTGGAGTGGATTGCCATGTCTTTCTCCGAAAACAAAGTCTAGGTGTTATTTAAGAACTTCAAAAGTGACCGACACACAGGGAAAGGAGGCTGAAAGGCAGAGGGGGAAGTGCTGTGGATGAAAGGCAATAGCCACCACCACGTGAGTCGGCTTCAGGTAACAGATGCTCTCCTCTGCTTCTCGCAGCGAAGACCCCAGGATGGGAAGGGCAAGAAGGAGGAGGGGGAGGAGTCAGACACCGATGAGAAATGCACGATCTGCCTGTCCCTGCTGGAAGATGGAGAAGATGTGAGGTGGGGGCGCGGCTCCTTGGGTCTCCCGTCCTCCTTCCTGGGGCTGATCCAGTCCTCTGCCGTGTGTCGGGGTGGGGGGAGTGTTTGCTCACATGCGTGAGTGTGCGAGAGTGGGCAGTGTGCTCCGTGGTGGTCCTTGGAAGGTGGAGTGTGGAACATTCTGGATGTGTAGTGCCCATTGTGTGGACACCCAGACACCAAGCTAAGAGAGCAGAGGGCCATTTGGCCTGGATGGATCTCAGATTAAGTCCTGGCTTCGAGTTGGAGGGCCAGGAGGAGGGGGGTCTTGGGACTCTCCTTCCTGTCATGCATTCCCATCCCAGCCACAAGCTCACTCCATGGCAGGGCCCCCAAGACCCTTTGGGTGTGAGTCTCCTGGTCCCCCAAGTAGTTGGTTTCCCTCAGCTCCTGGCTCAGTGCAGGACCCTTCCCCTTGACCATTGCCCCCACTTACCCTTCCCTCTTCCAGGCGCCTCCCCTGTATGCATCTCTTTCATCAACTGTGTGTGGACCAGTGGCTCGCCATGAGCAAGAAATGCCCCATCTGCCGAGTGGACATTGAGACACAACTGGGAGCCGACAGCTGAGGGAGGAATCAGCCAGTGGACACCCCATTTTCCTTCACCAGGTCCCCCCACGGCCATAGCCCTTGCAGCCAAACTTTGCCTTCTGAGCCATTTGATGTAGAGGAAAAGCCTGCAAGCACATTTTTGTGGAAAGAGGAGTTGGTGGTAATCCGTATCCGAGGAAAGGAGGTGGTGGGGGGAGGCCCGCCCATGCAGAGTGGTGACTGCCCCGTCCCTCCGTCCGTCCATCCGTCATCCGTCCACCTGCTGCGCGGGAGGGAGGGAGCTGGCGTTGCCCGGAACAGGGGTGGGAAGGGGGGGCCACGCTGCTGAGAGTCTAGAGGCGGTCTTGCAGGTCCCAGCTGACAGCCCGGCCCCTCGATCCTGTCCTTCAAAGGATTGTATATATACCTCTCGACCACGTAGAAACCATGTAGGGGTCTCTAGCTATTTCTGTGGATGGCAGCCAGAGCATGTTAGCTTCAGAAAAAAAATGTCCTGTGTGGTGCTCCAGTCATCTGTGGTGGACATGTCGCTGTTACCGAATCCGCACCAAATATTTCTCATTGAGTTTCTTGTTTTGGTGCCTGACTGAACCAACCAACGACAGCCCAAAATCTTCCCGTCTTTACGAGAGAAAAGGAAAAAAAAAAAAAACGAATCAAAGGTGAAAAAAAAAAGAGCCAAATTCTGTTTACGGTGAAAAAGGATGATTTTTTTTTTTTCACCCAGGTTGGGAGGCGGGAGGGGGTCCTGGTTTTGTTTTTGTCTTTTTTCTTGGCTTTTATTTTTCTCATGTTTACAAGCGCACGGAGCGAGCATGGAGGGGGCATGTGAGAAGGCAGTGGGGACTGGAGACGGAGCAGATGGGGGCCTTAGATGGGCCTCTCAGGGGCTCAGCCAGGCTTGGGAAGGCAGCGTTTGAGTGGGTGGAAGGCATAAATCTGTCCTGAAGGAGGGCTCCCCACTTCCAGAGCCCATCTACTTAGCTCCAGCCATCCCCCACCCCCTCCCAGTCCCACACTGAACCAGGAGGGCTTCAGTTAGAGCTGCCCCAGGCTGCTCGGAGCCAGGATAGCCCTGCTCACGCCAGCTTCTTCCTTTGGCTGTGCTCAGACCCCGCCACAAAGAGGCAATGCGGCCACTGCCTCCCTAATGCAAAGAATTAATCAGATGTTAAAGGTCAAGTAGCACAGGTGACGGACACTTAGTTTTGGCCAAAGTGCTCTCAGCTAGCATGTGCAGGCTGAGGTCAAACGTGTGGACCTTGAGGAGGATCTTGAGCTTCTATCACGGATGTCTTGAATCCTGATCGAGTCCCTCAAAGAGGACCCTGGCCCTGACACCACCTTGATGGGTTTGGGAGGCCCTTGTCTCTAGCCCTTTCTCTGACTCTTTGATAACCTTGGGCAAGTCTCTTTCTTTTTCTGTGCCTCAGTTTCCTTCTTACAGTGGGGAGAAGCAACAGTGTATGTGTTTCCACTTCCTCTACCTCACCGAGGTGTTGCGAGGAGTACGGCTATCTGCCCGACGACTTCTGTGCTCTCTCCTGGGAACCTCCTTGGGATTGAGGGATGGGGTGGTGGGAGACAAGACCTGGAAGTTCCAAGTGACGTCATACCTGGACTGTAAGCTCCCCGAGGCCAAGATGTTTCCTCCCTGGCTGCTGTCTTTCTGAACTGCTCCACATTTTTTTTTTCTTTCTGAATTTCAAAGGGAGCAGAGAGAAAGGAGGACAGAAGAATGGAGATGGGAGAGTCTACCAACTTCCAATCCCAAGCCAACTTTCTTTGTCCATATGTGGAAAATACCAGCTCAGCTGGAATTCTGCTCCCTTCCTCTGCCCCTGCCTCTGGCTCCTTCTCTCCCTCTTGGGTACTGCCCTTCAAGCCTCCCCCTCCCTTTACTTACCCTATGTCCCAGTCTCAATGGCTTTATATCAGTGAGATAGGACTAAGGGGGACAGATATTTATCACATATATGAAGATCATCCTTCAGGTTAAGAAAATTTGAGCCTGCATTGTTGCTGCAAAGGGTAGAACCAGGATCAATGAGTGAAAATGATGGGGAGGCTTGAGATAGAACTTTCTGGCACATGTGGAGGTGTCAGGCAGAGGGGCGCAGCTCTGGACACCTGCGGGCAGAGAGCAGGGGTCATGGCTTCTGGCAGGAGGAATCCTCGAGGCCGTCTATCCTGAGTGCTGCCAGTGCAGATGCTGGGAGAGACAGCAGCCAGGGAGGCAACATCCTGGCCTCGGGGAGCTTACAGCCCGGGTGAGGAGCCAGGTGATAGTGCAGGGTGACTAGTCGGATTCAAGGTTAATGGCCTGGGCATGATCCCGTCCCATTCAGTGGTTCCAGTGTGTGAACCTGGTCTCCAGGGCCAGTGACTGGAGAGCCCACGAGTGGGAAAGAACTTGTCAGGATTTGGGGCAGAGCTAGTTACTAGTAGCCCCAGGAAGTTGGGAACTTCGTCCCCTACCCTGCTTTGACCTGAGATGGGTGGGGCGGCCCAGGGAAGGTCACTGCCCATTTACTTAATCTTTGTTCTTCTCTCCGAGGCTGGTTTGAAAGGCCAGCAGGTGGGGCGCTGGTGGTGAGCTGGTGTCTGGCTTCTGTCCAGGCTCTTCACTGACTACGTGGCAGCTCTAGAACCTGCCCTCTGCTCCCTGGGCCTCAGCTTCCTCAGCTGCCCACAAGGAGCTCGCGTTGGATGCTTGCTAAATTTCCTTCCAACGCTCATATTCTCTGATCCTCCCTAACATCAACACACTTTTTCAAGTTGGGAGAGCTGTGTGCCCATCAAGCTGTTGACAACGATTTTCCCCCGGGGCACCAACATCTGTATCACAGGCTGAGAGTGGGACAGGTCCCCTTCTCCCCCCACTTCTCTGCAGACTCCCTGCAGGCCCCCAGGCTAACATGAGGCACTAACTGGGGGTGAGGACCACCCAGAGGGAAAAGTCAGTGCTGGTTTTGGGGGTAGATCCTAGAGCCCACCCCCATGCCCATCTCTCTGGGGCTCTCCTACCCTGCAGATGGGCACCTCCCAGACCCGCCGGGGGCGTGAGAAGTGTGAGAAGTGTGAGAAGTGAGGAAAGGGAGTCTGCGTGTCTCCTTCCTCGAAGCCCCCTCCCGCTGCCCTCCCCATCGCCCAGGAGCCTGGGAAGACTGGAGAAGAGGCAGGTTTGGGCCTCAGAATCTCACACCCACCACCTCCGGGAGGGGAGACCCCCGGTCGTCCTCCTTCTGCTCAACTCAAGGGAATCAGACCCTTCCTTGACCGAGTCGCATGAGTGCCTTCTGGGGCGACAGCGGCCCCAGGATTCCAGTTGGGCCTCCAGCCACAGCGCAGCCCGGGCTGCCGGGACGCCAACCCGCGAACCAACCCCGCGAAGCCCGGCCACCCGGCGCGGCGGGCACGGGGCCCAGGTGGCTCCTCCCGCCGGCCCCGCCCAGCCCTCGCCCCTCACCCGTGGCGGGACTCCTAGCTCCTCTTCTGCAAATCTTTCCAGCCTCCGTGCAAGTATTCTCAACTCTTTACGCCTAATGAACAAGCACAGTTTTTTCAATGGTGAAGAAAAAGCACCAGATTTTTTTTTCTTCTTCTTCCTGAAGAAATCCACCCCCCCCAGCCCCCCGCCTGCTGGCGGGACAGACACTCCCCGCGTGGGGCTGTAGCACCGTCTGTCAGGTCCTCCCGTCGTGTTTCATCTCCCGCGCGCGTAGAGCAAATGCTAGAGCGATTTCAGCTGATAGAAAAACAAACATGAAAAAAAAAAACCACAAAAAACAAAAAACATGGCACGTTGCTAGTTTACAGGGTTTTGTGAGTTTAAATGCCTTATATTTAACAATCATAATTTATGACTAACTTGTAGATATCGTGGGTTCTTATTTAATTATTTTTATAGTTGTTTTGCATTTTTAATTATAATTTATTTATTTAGAAAGGATACTAATTTTTTTTATTACTCCTATTACCTCATTTTGGCGTTGTTTCTGGGAGTGGAATGCTTTGCATGCATTGGTACGATGACAAACAACTATGAATACAAAAAAAAAAAAAACAAATAAAAATTCCGCAAACTTTATTTCGTCCAAACTATCAGGGTGTGTGATTGCAAGCTGTCCTACTGTGGTGCTGGCCTCTTTGGATACATTCCATACGAAATGCAAACCTTTGATTCTGTATGCTGTGATCCTAGTGAAAAACTCCAATATAGTGACTGTATTTAGCACATATATAAATATAATTTGCACTCGTCAGCAGACTGGGGTAAGCCTTTCACTTGCTATCCTTGCCCCCCCATCCCCCATCATTAAGCACCCCATTTTTCTTCCTCTTCCCCTTTTCCACACCCTCTGCCCACCCTGCCCCTATCCTCTGGGGAAGGTCAGGGGTGGGAGGGATGAGGGCCCATCTTAGTTTGAGAACTAAGCGCCTTGGACATTACCAGCAGGAGTGTCAGAGCCCAAGCCTGATGATTTATTAGAACGGGCTCGGGACCTGGGGTCCGGAGGCTTGGTTTTTCAGACCAGCCCTCCGGCAGACTTCCCTGTGATCTTGAGCAAGTCACCAAGCCTCAGTTTTCTGTGCTGAGGTGAGGAAGCTGAACAGGAGGATTTCTCTAGCGTCCACAGAGCCGGCGGGAGCCCACCACACTGTGCTCGCCCATCCTCTTAGGAGAGAAGAAAGGGAGTGTGGAGGGAAGGAGAGGAAGAGAGTGGACTGAGGACTTATCCAGTGGAAGGATGTCTGTCCTTTGACACGCAGCGTCCTGCAGGGGACAGAGGGCAAGACAGGCAGATGCGTCCTTGGACATGGGCTTTCATAAGGTTTGCTGGGCATTTGGAGAGTGAGCTGCTATCCATGTCTTCTTAGATATGGGGACGGGGTCAGCAGGATATAGGTGCCAGTCTCTGGTGTTTGGGATTGACCTCGCCACCCTGTCATCTCCCACAGCCTTTGCTGTTGAGGCCTAGCCCTTGGCAGCAGATCGGGACACAGATTTGAGACCCACAGTTTCTCCTCCCAGCATCTCCTTCGCCCTCTGCCATTGCTCCAAGGGGGCTGTGGGCTGGAGGGGCTGTTATGGAGGACAACTGGGGGCCTCTGATCTCACTGCCCACAAGAGAGGCGGTAGGGGAGAGTTGGAGGATCAATAGCTTCGAAGCCTGGCACAGCGATGAGCCCAGCTATTTTTGAGCCAGAGGCAGAGAGAGAAGGTCCCTGTCCCCTCTGAGCGACTCTGGCTCTCTACCTGTCTGCTCCCTCCCCTTTCTTTACAGCTCATCCTTCCTTCTTGCCTCTTGACATCACTGCCTTTGCCTGGTGGAGAAATCCACCCTCCACATGAGGCGCCGTGGGATGGTGCTGACTGGGGAGGGAGTGGAGGCCCAAAGTTGCCACACTGCCTGGCTGACTTGTGAGAGTGGCTGGGTCCTTTCGGCCCTACTTGGCTCTGGCTGGACTTATGGGTCCCCTTCCCTGGGCTCCCTGCCTGCTGCCTGCCCAGCTTCCCTCTGCTTCTACCCTGGAGCCATGCGGACCTGACTCCTATGGAGGCAGCCTGTGGAGTTGCCCGCTGGAGCACAACTGCACACGGCAGGGCCTGGCAGATACTGCCCCTTGGCAGGGCTCCTGGACAGACACGCCTTATGCTGCTCTGGGGTGGGGTGGTCAGGGTGGGAAGTGCCCTTTGCCCTGGCTGGCCTGTGCCCTGCACCTCCTCACCCCAGCCCTCCCCTTCCCCAGTCCCACCCCTGGCCTTGGCCGCAGCTCGTTTCTCAGCTCTGGAGCCAGCGACCCCAGGCCCACGAGGGGGTAATTTGGTTGCCCCTGGTAAGTGAAAGGCTTATCCTCAGTGTTGATTGTCCTTTTTCTGTAATCCTCCTGCTGTTCTGTTCTGTTGTGCTGTGCAACATTTTGCTACATAGACTATTTTATAGCAGAAAGCTAGAAGAATATTTATTATGAATATTAAAGCAATAGTGCATCAATGAAAAGGCGGAGACATTAGGAATTGTGTAAATGCTTAGATTCACTTTTGGTGGATTTTTTGTACTTTATTTATAACTAATAAAAATGAACTGCATTGCTAACTACACCTCACTCGTGCAGGGTGTTTATTTCTGTGCACACCCAGGAAATGCCGAGAGAATAGTGCTCCCAGAC
This sequence comes from Capra hircus, assembly GCF_001704415.2. NCBI lineage: Eukaryota > Metazoa > Chordata > Mammalia > Artiodactyla > Bovidae > Capra > Capra hircus. The sequence continues at coordinate 46,422,592 of NC_030831.1, forward strand.
GGACCTGTGCTCCTCCGGGACACCTGGCGTGTCTGCTGTCTTCTCACTTCACCCTCTCCTCATCCTCTGTCCTTCACTTGTTTCCCTTTTTCCTCCTCCTCCCTCAGCTTCCCCACTTCTTCTGTTCCCTACTCCCTCCCGCCTCCTCCTCTCTGATCTATTATTTTCTTTTACTTTTTTTTAATCTCTCAAAGAATCTGTTATATTCTGTGAACCAACCATCTAATTAACCTGTTTTCCTAAACCTTAGTTTATGGATCTTAAGGCAGAAAGTTCACACTTTAAAAAAAAAATCATTTTCAAATGTAACCTCTTATGTTTTGATCTGGAGGCTCCTCAGTTTCTCCGTAGAAGAGAAAGATTTGATTTTTGAAAGTTGGGCTTGGATTTTTTATTCCTTCATAAGAGCCCAAACTCAGACTCTCTTTGCTGTGTCTAGAGTCTATTCTCAGAAAAGTATGGGTCAGTGAACTGGAAGATGACTTTCTCTTACAAACTACAAGCAGAGCAGAGCCCATGTGAACGAACTTTTTCCCCCTCAGTCACAGAGTTTATTTTTTCAAAACAGTCTCAGGTGTACAGAAAATTGAAAAGAGAGTTGAGAGCTCCCATATGTTCCCTCATGGCCACCCATTAACATCTCGTCTTGGTAGATGCATTTGCTGTAGTGGAGGAGCCAACATTGTTACCTTATTATTAACTAAGGTCCATCGCTTTCACTCATTTTGTATGTAATTTCATACATTTAAATGAATGTTAAGTGGGCTTCCCTGGTGGCTCAGACGGTAAAGCATCTGCCTGCAATGCAAGAGACTGGGGTTCGATCCCTGGGTTGGGAAGATACTCAGGAGAAGGGAATGGCAACCCCCTCCAGTATTCTTGCCTGGAGAATTCCATGTACTGGTGGCGGGCTACAGTGCATGGGGTTGCAAAGAGTCGGACACGACTGAGCAACTAACACACACAAAAACAAAATGAACATTTAAATCTCTAGCTCTCGTTCGAGCCAGATGATCCAAAATGCTATCTGTCATTTTCCCCACAGTTCCACCTGTATCTCTTGCTCCGGGAACCTGGGCTCCTTGGTCTTCACTAGTCAGCCGTGTGCTCACACCCCACTATCCCTGTTTGTCAGCTGTAAGCACGTGGATAGGAAGCCAAGCTCCTTCCCCCAACATCCCACAGGCCCCCTCTGTCATCTTTGGCTACTTAATCTCTGTTGGGGCACGGCCTTATGGGGTTAGGGGAGTGGCTCTATTTCCTTGGATTTTGTGCCCACCCAACTTGTGGGCTGGTGGGTAGCCTTCTGAATCTCCAGCCCTGTCCCACCTCCTATCACAGCGCCCAGGAAGACAGACTTCTTAGAAAATATCCAGGCTCTGCCCATGACTCCCGGTTTCCATAGCCCTCAGGAGGTTAAGGAGGATGGAGTCTGGCTGTGATTGTCAGGGCTCTTTCGGGAAACGGAATCAGTAGGGTTAATATGATATAATATAGGATACGATATGTTATTTGTAGACATGGAGATTTATTTTGAGGAAGAATTGGCTCATGGGATTCTGGAGGCTGAGTTGTCCTACATCTGCCCTCTGTAAGCTGGAGACCCAGGAAAGACGACAGTCTGAGTCCAGGAGGCCCAAGCACCAGGAAGCCGATGGGGACATTCCCAGGCCCTCTGGCAGGAAGGAAGGGGATACATCCTCCCTTCCTCTGCTTTTGGTTTTCTTGAGCCACTCCGGGTATTGGATGAGGCCCACGCACACAGGGGAGGGCCAGTTACTCTACTGAGTCCACTGTCTCAAATGCTCATCTCATCTGAACCGCCCCCTAGACACACCAGGGAATCGTATTCCATCACTGGTGCCCCGGGGCCAGTCCGGGTGACTCCGAAGGTGACATCTGCACCCTGGTCCCACCTCCCTCTCAGGCCTCCCCAGCTGCTGCACTCAGCACACATCGCGTGGCCCCAAGATGACGCCTGGCCTCTGGCCCTGATTCTCCCCTGCAGGGGGCGCTCTGCAGAAACAGAGAGGCAGTGGAACTTCCCTCAGCAAAGCCGAGGGGTACTGAGGAGAGGTGAGCCTGCTGTCCATCAACCCAGCCCCTCATCGAGGGACAAACAATAAGACACAACAGGGGTTCCGTCTAAGCAGTTCCGCTTTATTGCCACAAACTCTTGGTTTATATAGGCAAGCAGCGGGGGTTTGCGAGGGACTTTCCATAGTTGCACAATCACGTTAAAGGTCAAATCCTAATATGCCGTAGTTGCACCAATCACGTTAAAGGTCAAATCGTAATATGCCATAGTTGCACCAATCTTGTTAAGGGTCAAATCGTCATGTGCCTTCATTATAACAGAAGTCTATGGTGATCACGCGCTGTCCACGTGCGTGGAAATCAAGAGAGCCAATAAAAAACTGTAACATAGACCACGCCCCTATCTCTTCCGCCAGGCGCCATCTTAGTTTCCCACCACAAAGCTAACCCATCTTTTTTAAGGTTTCCCATTTAGGGCCCCACACTCCCCCACACTCCCCATTCCCCGGAAGGGGGACACACCAGAGCCTTCCCCACCAGGCACTGTCTTTCCACACTTACTTTTGCTCTGGGCGCAGCCTCACCTGCAAGCAAGGCTCCTGCCCATGGGACCTGCCCTTCCTGAGCGTTTTCTGTCTCAGAACGCTCCCTGCCCACAACCAGCCACAGCTGAAGTTCTTCCACCTTTGAGCTTCCGTTTAACATTTTTGTTTGAAGGAAACCCCTGCCCTTCTGCGGCGCCTGTTAGCCGTGTGACTTTGGGCGACTTGCTTACACTTTCTGTACTTCTGTTTCTTCATCTGTGAAACAGGGGTAACAAGAGCGCCGTCTCATAGATCTTTCTGAGGCTTCAGTGAGCTCACGCGGGTAAGGCACTGTCTGGAATATAGTCAGTGCTCTATAAATAATAGCCATGACAATGATAATGGTGATGGTGTGTGCATGTTTTTTTTTTTTTTTTAATCCCTGCCTTTCATAGTCTTTCTCCTCTCTTCCTCTCCTTCCTCTCCTTTCTCTGGAGAATTTCCGAGGCCCCATCAATGTCCCCTCTTCCTCTCTGACCATTCCAGGCCATGGTCAGTCACCAAAAATGTCTGTCCAGCAGAAGGGCTGGTGGCTGAGGCCTTAAAATCAAGACACCAGGAACAACTGCTTGATTAAAAGTCTTTCCCACATTCAGCTGGAGAGTCTAGAATAAAAGCCACATTGAAGCCTTGAGGCTGGACACACAGAACCCACCCTCCCTCCAGCTCATTAGCATCACTGCCCCCTCCCCCCATTCCAGTGACACTACCCAACCTTCTCCTTTTGAATTTAGGACTAGAAATGTCAAATGTCCTTGCCCATACTCCTTTTGTCCAAGGCTGAGGTCCCTGGAAGACTTATCTTGCCCTCACTCAGAACATTTGGCTGTTTGCAAGTGGGTGATGCCTGGGGTCAACCTCTGCCAAGGGGCTGAGAGCAATGGGGGTCTCTGTTCAAGACAAAGACACAGCACCAAGGGTCCTCCAGAAGCGGGCATCCATAGTACTTCTGACCTTATTCCATTTGGAGCCCACATAATCAGAATTCAGAAGGGTTATATCTGAAGAGAGCTGAGTTTACTTATCAAAATCTTGGAAGGAGAATGTTGTTCAGTTAAAGAGCTGAGAAAATATGATTGAAGGCTTTCGTTTAACCTGCTTCTGAGAAAAAGTGTTTCTTAGACCATGGTGTAACAGTTCCTGTGTAAATAACTTGTGCTAATTGCAAATGAGCCTTTTTCTTTAATGCGGACCCTGGGGTATTTGGGCATCCCAGGTGGTGCTTGTGGTAAAGAACCTGCCTGCCAATGCATGTTTGTTCAGAAATATCCAATCACTCCACTATTCTTGAATTTAGGACTAGAAATGTCAAATGTCCTTGCCCATACTCCCTTTGTCCAAGGCTGAGGTCCCTGGAAGACTTATCTTGCAGGGTAGAGGATCCTGGTAGTTCATAGGGTTGCACAGAGTCAGATACGACTGAAGTGACTTAGCACACACGCACGCATGCAGGATTTTATTTGGAAATACTTTGTAGTTGTAGCTCTACATTTAAGATTCTCTCCAAATATTCTTTAATGCAGACTTGCTTCAGAATCAAATGAGGAAAGATGATGCTGATATAAACCTTGGCACTCAAGAAGCCATCCTTTTAAAAAAGAACTTTCTAACAATGTGAGCTGTCAGTGCAGGAGTGGGGTGGGGCTGGGGAAGGAACGAGCAGGTCTGGAGAAGACGATAGGAAATGGAACAGAGGAGCAGAGGAGGACGAGACTATTCCTTGTTTTGTTTTCTTCATCTTAAGGGGTTTGGGGGCTTCCCTGGTGGCTCAGATGGAATCTGCCTGGAATGCGGGAGACCTCGGTTCGATTCCTGAGTTGGGGAAGATGCCCTGAAGAAGAGAATGGCTACCGACTCCAGTATTCTGGCCTGGAAAATTCCATGGACAGAAGAGACTGGCAGGCTACAGTCTATGGGGTTGCAAAGAATCAGACATGACTGAGCGACTTTCACTTTTAAGGGGTTTTGTCTTGGTTGGAGGAAAGGGACTATTCAGAGCTACCAGCCATGGCTGATGCCCCCAGCAATGACCAGGGGTCATGTCAGCAGCAGGGACCTGGAGGTGAGAAGGGTTCAGGAGACACCTTCCATAGAGAAGGGGCTGTTCACCTTCCCCATGGCTGGCTGTTGAGTCTCAGCCTTGCTATTAGGACTATTGGGATACAGAGCTTCGTGGGGACTTTGGGTAGAAAAATTTCTTTCTTCTAGGGCCAGGACTAGGGATGACGAGGCAAGCGAGGTGCCCTGGGTGCAATGTTTAAGGAAGCCCCACTCTTGGGCACCAGCCCTGCCTTTGCACGAGGCTGAGGTTGAGTGCCTCCTTAACGTTTGTGCCCTGGGCTGCCTGCTTGCTTTTCCCAATCCCAGCTTTCCTTGCTGCCCTTCCTCTGTGGAAGAGACAGGAACTGAGGGGTCGAGCCCAGCCCAGGGTCCAGCGCGGGGTGGAGATTTGGAGTGTGCCCCCTCCTGGAGGCTTCTGCGAGGGGAGAGGTTCCACATTCCCTCCTCAGGGCAGAGAGGGCACAGCAGGGGCAGCAGGGGCAGCAGGGGCCCCTCCTTTTGCTGCCCTTCTCCCCAGTGCTCTGCTAAGCAGGGTCGCCTGCAGCCTGGGAGGGGGAAGGAGGACTTCAGGGCCCCGAGGGAAGGGCAGTGCCTAGCGCCAAGAAGCAGGTCTGTGGGGAAGAGACCTGATGCTGGCGCATTCTGGAAGACTCCCCTCTCCACTGCACTGCCCATCTCCCCTCCACCTCCTGTGGGAGCGCGAAGGGTATCAGACAACCCTCTGCAAGCGCAGCCTTGTCCCTCTGGGAGCCTTGGTGAGTCAGAGGCCTGTTCCAGTCCTCAGTTCCTGCGCCTCTGAAGCAGGGAGGCCAGACTGGCCTGGGGCCTCAGAACAGGGTGGGAGGGAGGGCTGGATGGTGGGGAGAAGACTTGAAGCCCGAGGAACAGCTCCAACCAGAGGCTCAGCATACGGACAGTGTGTGGCATCGCTGGAGACAAACAGGCTGGACACACAGCCGCTGTAACTGGCCCAGGTCCCCAGGAACTTGGGGAAACCAGGCAGGTAGGAGGTGCCCTGCGGGAGATGGAATGCACCCCGATGAACAGAAGGGATAACAGTTTTGATAGCTTTCACAGCAGTAGTTTCATCCCATCTTCACAAGTCCCTGGTGAGGAGTGAGAGGAGCCAGGGCCAAGAAGAGATGGAAAGAAAGTTGACGCAGATTATGGGGTATATTCCCAAACCAGTCCAGCCCTTTGCAGTATGAGTAAGCCCACATTTATTGAGCACATCAGCAACTGAAAAAAACACAGGGCCTTTCCCCTCCCAGTCTTGACTGGATCAACAATAGATGCTACATTCCATACTCAGATGGAATAGCGCTTGCCAGAGGACAGAGCAGAAAGTGCTTTCAACTTTGAGCTGAGCATCACCCTCCAAGTATAACAGAGGATGGACAGACAGACGGAGAGCCTGAGAAGGGGGTGGGCAAGGATACGAGGGCAGGGCTTTCAGAAAGAGCTGAGGGTGGGCAGGGAGTACCCCTTCCCTCCCTTTGGCTGCCCTTTTGCCCAAGGCTGTGACTGGGGTTTCAATGGGGCTATTTGGAGAGGGGGATGTGTCCATCTCAGCTGAGGACACAGCGCCCTGCCGCATCCAGAGAGACTGTGGGAGTGAGGGATGGGCAGGCTGACTGCTGATGGCAGAGTGGCCTGAGTGCCCAGGACTTGTGAGAGCAAAGGATGCCAGAGAGCCTCCTTCTGGGTGTCTTAGATTCTAAGCACGACACAGTGGGAGAGGGAGGTGGGGGGCCTGAGACAGAGCCCACACAAGTGCTCGTGGGAGGAAGGCTCCCAGTCCAGGAAGCAGGACTCTGTCCACAATGGTGCCCCCAGCAGGAAGCCGCCCTCTTTGCCTCTCCTCCCTCCCTCAGGGATGGGGTATCAGGGTCAGGAGTAAACGTGCAAAGTGGGGGCAAGAGGTGAGGCTGACCCCATACTCATACATACACGTGTGCACACTGACACACACACACACACTCCTATTTTCTCACTTTGGTTACTGCTTGGGACCGGACTGAGCTGGGGGATGGGAGGAGACTCACCTCTAAGTAGAATGCTTTGGTCTTTGTACTGGAGCCAAACATTTAAATCACAGAACTGAGATGGACTTTGTGGCTTTAAAGAGGCTGTTGGACGTTTTATTACCTACGAGAGCCCAGAAGAGTTATGAGGCTTGCCTTAATTTTCGTCCAGGGACAGGGGAAGAACCAGCTCCAGAAAAAGATACAGAGAAAGCTGTTTAATGATTACTGGTCCCCGATCCTACCCCAGTCCCTGGAGTCCTGCTTATTCAATATGATGGACAAACCCTTCATTGCAGGTGCTGAATTAACTGGTCTGCATTTTAACTCACTTAGTCTTCATAATAACCTACGAAGTCAGTGTTATTCTTCCTGTTTAACAGATGAGAAAACTGAGGCCTGAGACATGAGATAATGTGCCCAATCTCTCCCAATAGGGAGAAGGAAGAGCTGGGACTCAAGCCTGCTGCTTTCTTGCTGCCTCTTGGCCTGTGCTTACTGCGGCGGCCTCTCTCTAAGGGTCTCTCAAAGCGCAGAGCCAGGAAGCCTCACCACGTTTATATCTGCCTGGGTTAGAGGCCCTGTGGTGACACAACAGAAATGCTGATGCTGGGTGCCTCCTACAGGAAGACTTCCTGGCCTGATGCACCTTTCTGCTCAGTCCCACCCCACCGTCTGCAGGAAAATGAGAATTCAGGGGCTGAGTTCTGCAGCACTCTTGTGATGGTTGATCAGGGTGTGTGTGTGTGTGTGTGTGTGCAAGCACATGTGTGCATGTGTGTGCATGCACGCACATGTGTGCACACACACAGATATGTGGCTCTCCAGCTGCCTCTCCATCAGGGTCATCCCCCTCAAGGCAGAGACCACACCTTTATTTTCTTCCAGTCCCTTCTCAGCTGTCAGTCCACATTGCCCACAGCAAGCCACAGGTGACAGGTGTTAAACACCACAGATGTCCCCCTGCCCTCCCAGCCCCTGTGCAGCAGGGACCAGGCTGCTCCAGGTGACCTCTCCCTTTGACTGCTGCTCAGGTCTCTGTGTCTCAACTGTGTTATCTCTGGCTCGGGCAGCCACGGGCACTTGGCAATGCGTTCTTTGAAAAGTGATGGAAAGAATCAGGTATCTGTTCACAGGCTTATAAATCCTTTCAGCTAAAATTCTTCCTCCTGATGTTTTTCTCCATTGGCTGCTGGATTTATGGAAACTGGGGGAAAAGGATGTGTTTCTAAGTGAGCAGATGCCCAGATGAATTCATTGCTGGGTGTGGTTGGTAATAATTTAATTAGCTCAGTTTTTTGGGGGGGTGGGGGGGAAGTGTTAATTAGTTCTTGCTTAAAATACATCACTTTGAGGACCTGTTCTTTCCCACTTCTATCCCCTGGGTGAAGCCCCAATTTCCCATCCACGCCCAGCCCATCTCAGCCTGGTCACTACTGTTATTGAAAAAGAAAATGCCAAAACTTATTTTTGGGCAGCCACAGATTATGACACACGTTGACGGATTCCCATAGATTCAGGAGACCCAGGAGAGGGCGGGATCCCACCAGCCATTACCCACAGTGACCTCCGAAGGATCGTGGAGCTCTGGCTCCCCAGTCTCAGCTCCAGGAGGCTTTCAGGAAAGGACTCCTGAAAGCCCTGGTGGAAGGTAGCAGGTGTGGCGGGGGCGAGTTGGTGCGAAGGGAGAGGGAGGGCCTGCAGCCCTCAGACGGAAGGGAAGAGGTCCCTCCAGGTGAGCCCGTCGCCCCGCTTCTTGTCCAGCCACCTGCCACAGGTGAAGATGGTGGCCACCCCGGTGCTGGTGTTGGTGACCTCCACCTTGTCCACCAGCCAGCCCGAGCAGTAGCCGCTGCCGTCGTGCTCCAGGCGTACCTTGCGCAGCTCGCCCAGCTCCAGCGTCTCTAGGAAGAAGCGGTCTGTGCTGCCCCGCTCAAACAGGTTGCGCATCTTCTGCTTCAGCTCCCGCTTGCCCGTGTCACCGTTGGACCCAAAGATGGTCACAAAAACATTGGCGTCAGTGCCGGCCCCTGGCTCATACCCGGTCGTCACGATGACCTCATACTTGACCGGCACTAGGCTCTGGACCTTGCTGGCAAAGCTCTCAGTAGTCTTGGTGACCTCAAAGACCTTGAAGTACTTCCTCTTCCTCTTGAGGGGTATGAGGCTGTCGCAGTTGAAGAAATATCTGCCAGTGGGAGCAGGGGAGGTCAGGGAGTACCAGCCAAGGCTCACGCCCTCCCCTCCAGGATCCTGGGCATCCACCAGAGATTCTGCCCCAGAGGACAAGATCTCAGGGCAGAAATCGTCCCCGTCAAAATGTGAGGATAGAATTTTCAGATGAATTTTCGTTCATCTGAAAATTGACAGTGACTGACATCACCATCTTTTAAACTGCCCCTTGATTCTCCTTTTCTTTTTCCCCTCACACTCCACATCTGTGCTTAGTCGCTCAGTCGTGGCAGACTCTTTGAGACCTCATGGACTGTAGCCTGCCAGGCTCCTCTGTCCTTGGGATTTTTCAGGCAAGAATACTGGAGTGGGTTGTCATTTCCTCCTGCAGGGGATCGACCCAGGAATCAAACCTGCATCTCCCGTGTCTCCTGCATTGCAGATGGATTCTTTACCTGCTGAGCCAGTCCACATCTAATCCACCAGCAATTCCACTGACCCTATCTTTAAAATACAATCTAATAAGTCCAGAATCGGCACAGTCTCACTAACTACCTTGCCACTCCTCTCATCCAAATCACCACCATCTTCTGTCTGGATGTGTCAGCCTCCTAACTGGTCTATCTGCTTCTCAATACCTACCTACGGTGAATTCTCTGCACAGCATCCAAGTGATCCTGTGGAGACGTAAGCCTGAGAATCTTATCCTTCTGCTCAGAATATAAACTGCCCTTTGGTTCTCCTTTTCTTTTTCATCCTTAGTCTCAGAATTTTTATTTTTCAGTCGTGTCTGACTCTTTGCGACTCTATGGACTGCAGCACGCCAGGATTCCTTCCCTATCTCCCAGAGTTTGCTCAAACTCATGTCCAGTGAACCAGTGATGGATTAATACTTATTCCCAGAATAAGTATTAATAAAAGCCACCACCTTACAAAGGCCTGCAAGACCTTACACGATCTGATCCTCCGCCCAGGTTTACCTCTCCAATCTGTTCCTCCCCTTCTCTAAGCTCACTGCACACCAACCAGGCTGATTGTCTTGCTCCTTCCAAGGGACTGATGAATGCTTTTATCCACTGTTGTCACCTTCAGAGGAGCTATGGGACCAGAACAACAATCCTAGGCCAAGTCAAGTGGAAAAGTAACCATGAGATAGAGGTATGCTCCCAAATCCCTTGCACTTGGCTGGGTTGAACCATGGGTGTGTATGTGTGTTGTGTGTGTGCACACATATGCATGTGTTCACGGATGACACAGTACAAAGGGGTGCAAAGTATTGAAGAAGCTACCACATGCAGAAACAAGTCCAGGGCCAAGAGAAATGGTCTTGGACCAAAAAGTCCCTTCTCTACCCCCACCCCCAGTGTTAGCCTCTGGGTAATGACAGTGAGTCCAATAATTATAGGAAGAAGTCAGAGGCATGGTGGGAAAACACTGCCTGGGGGTAAGGGGGCTGGGGTCTGCCCCAGCCAGCCACCTCCCACCTATGTGACCTTGATTTTCCCACTGGCAGTGCTAGAGGTTTAGACTGAACAAATGTCTTTGTTTTTCTCTCCCATCCAAATTTCTAACATTTTAACAGTTTTGGAAATAAGCAATTCTGGCACAGGCTAACAATTTCAGAAACGTAGCCCTGAAAGGGTGTGCCCAACGATGAAAAATTAATTTTTAGATGAAAATCTATAACAGTAAAAAGAACTTGGTTTTCTGCATGCTCACTAAATGCCTGGGTTTTGCGTTCTTGCATTTCATCAGCTCCCTGGGTCATAGAGTTCATCTCCTCCAATTTCACAGAAGGGAAACAAAGGCTTGGAGAAGAGGAGTCGTTGCACAAGGTGACCCAAAGCCGGGGCCCAGAGCCAGCCTGCCTGGCCACTACAGGAGCCAGCCGTTTAAAGACACTTGGCAGGAAATCCGAATTCTGTCTGGAGAGCTCTCTTCCTCCAACTTGTCACTTGATAAATCTGGGTTGTTGTTACATACCACACTTTCTTAGAGGGAGATATATTTGCCTTCTTTGCTTAAACATTCACTTAAAATGTATTTCTTTATGCAAATGTCCACTCATATACATAATTCTATATAAATGCACAAATCCTGTGATCGTATGTGGTTTTCTAAATGCGCTCTTTTCTTTCATGCTTGGCTCTGTCTCCCTTTTCCCCTCCTGCATCCTGCCTTCACCTCAGATAACTCATGTAACAGTTGTGGATATATCTTGCCAAATTTCCCTCTGTTTCGCCCAACCTTGCACAGAACGCACCTAGACCCAAACACATGTGGGACGTCAGTGTTCCCTTTACAAAATGGCATCATATAATACATGTTTCCCCATATCTTGCTTTTCTCACTCAACAGTGCTTCCTGGGAATGGCTCCAAGTCTTCTGGTACATATTTAATTCGTTGTTTTGATTGGCTGAAAATGAGTCCCTGGTGTAGTTATAAGGAAACATTTCCTAATAGACATCATTATAAGATCACCAAAATGTGGGACCTCAGGGCTCTGTGGAGTCAAGACTCCAGCTGCGGAAGAACATGCCAGGCTGTTCTCACTTGCAATAGGCTCGTGAGCAAGAATAAAGGCAAAGTAGAGAATAATGAAAAAAAGTGAATATGTTAGAAATATGTTGAATATGATCATACTTGTCTGAACAGTGTGTGTGTGTGAGATACCAGAAAATGGCCAGAGAGAATGGGGTCACCAAATGTTCATGGTGGCCTTCTCTGATGGATAGGACTTCAGGGAATTTTACTTTCTTTTACGAAAGGGATTTTTTTTCTTTCTCTCATACACATTTTTTTTGCCTTATTTGAATTTTAAAATGATTATGTATTATATGTGATAACGAGATAAAACAACGATTTCATTTTGGGTTTTTTAAGAAAAGAAACAAAAGCCTCTCTGTGTGTCCTTCCACTGAAGTTCTGAGGATATTAACAACAAAGAGCTGGTCAGAAATGCTGCAAGAGTCAGGACTAGAATCATTTGGAAGGTGAAAATTTGAGATTTTTATAAGAGACTGAGATAAAATTATTTTGTATTTCATGGAAATCCAGATATTATGGCCCAACATGCTGGTTAGAAGGGAACTGTGGATCCGTATAGTGTTATGTAAGTGGTCTTTACATGGTAGGATTTAAATGTGTTCTAGAACAGTGACTTTGGCCACTTGATGTGAAGAGCTGACTCATTGGAAAAGACCCTGATGCTGGGAAAGATTGAGGGCAGGAGGAAAAGGGGACAACAGAGGATAAGATGGTTGGGTGGCATCACTGACTTGATGGACATGAGTGTGAGCAAGCTCTGGGAGTTGGTGATGGACAGGGAAGCCTGGTGTGCTGCAGTCCCTGGGGTCGCAAAGAGTCGGACATTGACTGAGCGACTGAACTGAACTGAACTGAGAACAGTGACATGTAAATAGGCTCAGATAGTAAAGAATCTGCCTGCAATGCAGGAGACCCGGGCTCAATCCCCAGGTTGGGAAGATCCCCTGGAGAAGAGAATGGCAACTGGCTCCAGTATTCCTGCCTGGAGAATTCCATGGACAGAGGAGCCTGATGGGCTACAGTCCATGAGGTTAGGAAGAATTGGACACGACTGAGCTACACACACACACACATACACACACACACACACACAGAATGGTGACATGTGAATAGCCACAGAGACACACACCCCTGCCCCATCCTCACTCTGGGTAGAGGTGATATCTGGCAGAGGGGGAGGGAGGTGGCCACCCAGCAGAAGTCACAGGCTTGAGACCAGCAGAGTAGGTAGGCTGGAGCATGACTTCTGAGAGCCTCTCAGGCTGTACTCCTGCCATCTTTCCCCTCCCGCCAGACTCTAAAGAGCATCCATCTCTCCTCCCAGAGAGGAGCTGGGTGATGGCCTGAAGCCACACAGCTGACCAGGTGATGGCTGGAGCATCTGGAGTCTGGACTCCCTATACCCCCTTTGAGAAGATCCCCAGCCCGTGGACATCCCTTCTTCCCCTCCCAGCCCAGCTGACGAAAGGCCACACTTTTGAGAATGTAGGAAAAGATGCTTCACTGGGAGTGGTAAATTCTTTCTACTGGACAAGGAATCCTACAACTCAGCTGAGGACTGTGTGTTGGGAAGTTCTTCACTCCCAGCCCTTCTGAGACTGGAAGGTGTCGGGTGGCGTTGAGACCTTTGACTCTCTCACAGCTGACACTGTGTGTTTAAAGCTAACTTAAGCGGCGACTCTTTTATTATTGTATTGTATTGTCTTGTTTATTTTGGGCATTTGTAGAGAAGTATGAGCAGCCACGTTCCTTGCAGTCGGGAGGCAGTATAGGTTGGCTTGCTGGTGGGCTGGAACTCTCCCCAACCCTGCATCCCAGCTCCAAATCCTCAACAGGATTGCTCCTCACAGCCATGCCCAGTGACTCCTACAGGGTTTACTGTACCCCAGCTGGTTTTCCCCCAAAGAACAACAATATAACATTGCAGCCTGAGAGGGCACTGCTATGAACTGAATTGTCTTTCCTCAAATTCTTATCCCAATGTGATGGCATTTGTGCATGGGACTTTGGGAAGTCATTAGGTTTAAATGACGTCATGAGGATGGGGACCCATGATGGGATCAGTGCCCTTACGGGAAGAAGTGTGTGTATGTGTGTGTGTGTGTGTGTGTGTGTGTGTGAAGTCACTTCAGTCGTGTCTGATTCTTTGCCACCTCATAGACCATAGCCTGCTGGGCTCCTCTGACTATGGGATTCTCTAGGCAAGAGTACTGGAGCGGGTTGCATGGCCCTCCTCCAGGGGGTCCTCTCAACCCAGGGATCGGACCCATGTCTCTTATGTCTCCCGCACTGGCAGCTGTGTTCACTAGGGCCACCTAGTGGAGAGAGGAAGAGGTACCAGGTCTCCCCTCTCCAATGAGCTAGCAAGGGAGGCCTCACGGGAACTCAACCCCGCTGGCACCCCGACCTCTGACTTCCAGGCTCCAAGGTGTGAGAAAAGAATGGCTCGCTGTCTGAGCCACCCAGTCCATGGATTTGGTCGCAGCAGCCTGAGATAGCTAAGACACAAGTTCACATGTCAGAACCCTTTCCTGCTCCATTCCCAAAGGATAATCTTGCTCGGAGACGGCCAGTTCCAGGGAGCCGACGGGTGCAGGTAGAGTGTGGACAGATATTGCCTGAGAGGCTGCGGCCCCGAAGGCTGGAGCCGAAGCTGGGACCCACTGATCCGGCAGGGCTGCTGCTTCTGTCTGCTGCGATTCTTGTGAAAGATGCTGTCAAGAGCGGGGCCAGCCCAGGAGGGGCATGAGGGGGGCACGGAGGGGCAGACAGTGGTTCTGGGGGTAGCCCGGCTGTCTTAGCCTCTCCTTGGGCTTACCCTCCCTGAGGCACATGCTGCCCTCTGCTTCCCCATCATCCTCTCCTGGTTCCTTTTTAGTGTCTTTTCTGCCTTCTAGAGCCTCAGGGCTCTTTCTGGCTTCCAACACAGTTACCAAGCGGTTTTAATTAGAGAAACTGATGGCTGCGAACTGTTACCCAGGTAACTAAGACCCTTAATCCTCTAGAAATGTCCTCAGAAGGCCCTGGAGGGGGAAATGTAAAGCTCCTTATCTGGGGTCCTCGGAGCGGTGGGCATGGGATTTCTCTGCTGGTCCCCGCTCTGCCCACAGGGATGACGGGCATTCACTCTGACTGTGGAGCAGCAGGCTTCAAAGCTGTATCTCTTTGTCATTACACAGTGATCATGGGGGCAGGGAAGGAAAGACTCAGCTGTCTGGCACTGCCTGACTGGCTCTTCTTTCCTTCCAAAGAAGCATCACTGGATAAAAAGGCTGGAGCACCCAAGGTCATCGAGTCTAGTCCCCTGCCTCTGGGGTAATGCTCTGGTTCAGAAAATTCAAGAACCAGTACAGCTGCCTCTTTCCTTTCTAACTCAGATGCCTTGAAGGGGACACCTCCCCGCCCCCTGCCATCTTGCCCATGGTCTGGCTGTAGGCCTCCCTGGGGGAAGAGGGTGGAGACCCAGCACGTACACGTTGCCATACTCCATCTCGGTGATGGTGATGGTTTTGACGTGCCAGACCAGCTCTCTTTTGGGGATGAACCGGTCCTCCCTGGCGAGGTGGCCCACGCAGAGGGAGGCAATGTCCCCCAAGTAGACGCTGTCGAACTCAAACGTGTCTGTGGTGCCCCTGCAGGACACAAAGGTACCATCAGTGAGCGCTGCTCATGCCCACTGAAGGAAGTAAGCATTTATTCAGTGCCAGCTGTATCCTAAGTGCTCGTCTGAGGAACAGGGATAGACTGGCAAGCGAGACCTGATGTCAGGCCTCCATTGCTTGAGGGCTTCAGTCTAGTTCTGGAAAAAGACAACTGGAACCATTAAGAAGCCCTTCAGGCTGCCTGTTCCCAGAATCAGTGACTGGTAATAGCTGATGGTATTGGAGGAGGGTGAGGCCCTGGGCCCTCAGCACTGGGCTGAGGAGGGAGATGAGATTCAGGGAGCAGAGGGAAGGGGAAGGGAAGCGTCTTCTGATGGGGACTTGATTTGGCAAAGTCACAAGGTTGGAGGTGCAGTCATTTCTGGAAGGAGGGCTGGCTTGGCTGGAGTTTAGGTTCAGGGAGGGAAGGGGTAATGGAAAAGAAGTGGGGTGGGCTGCCTTTTGGGGGTGGGGCAGCTCAGCCCATCTTCAGGAAGGGGGGTGTTTGAATAGAGGGTGAAATGAGGTTATGGGAGGAGGAGGCTCTATTTAAGAGATTCTGGAGGCAGCAGGGAGATGAAGTGGGCATCTGGGCAGTTCGGAGGCAGCTCTGATGTACAGGAAGATGTGAGATTCTCCAGGGCGAGGCGGGCAGCCGGGAGTGCTGAGCCGGGGCGCTATTACACGAGACCTAATTTTGATTTTTCCTATGAAGCATCTTAGAGGCTCTTCCCTCCCTGCTTCTCAGTAGAACCGAATTCCATGCTGTCTTATTTGCATTTTCATGGGTGACTCTCCCTTTTCAATAGACTGTGAGCTCCTCATTTGGAAGGATGGGGAATAACATCTGTGTGATTCCCAGTCCTGCCACATAGTGGACTTGCTGTAATTAAGTGATTTTTGTTGTAGTTTTGCATTAAGTTAAAAAAAATTGAAATACATTTGACATATAGCATTGTGTAAATTTAAGGTGTATAATATATGAATCTGAAACATTTTTATATTGTACTATGATTGCCATTGTGGCCATAATTAGCACTTCTATCATATTGCATAATTATCCTTTTTTTTTTCCTAGTCATTGGAACAATTAGGTTCTAGTCTCTCAGAGGGCGCTCTCTTTAAATGACAGTCCTCTCCCTTCCCTTTTCTAAAACTCCTGTTGCGTCCCTAGAGCTGGAATGGTGTTGGCACACAGTAGGTACTCAGTATGTTCTTGCTGGTTAGGCCCATTTGTATATTTACAGCCCCAACTAAAAGGGTTGGCTCTTGTGGTCCCCCTCTTACCCACCCCACTTATCCCCATTCCCCTGTGGGCACCCCCTCTTCCTACTTTCTGAAGGCCCGCTGTCTAGAAGAATTCTCCACGAGGAACTCTTTGGACCGATTCTTCCTGCCCTCCAGGATGAGCCAGACGTTCTCCCTGGTTTCGCCTCCGTTGCCGGTTTCTATGACGATCTCGTAGGCTGCGGTGGAGAAGGTGGGAGACGGTCAGCAGAGGGGAGGCGGCACCCAGCACTGGGGCAGAAGCAAACCCGCCTCTCCCTTCAGGTCCTACATCTGGTCTGAGACCACAGCCTTAAGTGCGGGGGCTGGGGCACAGGTTAAAATCTTTACAGTCGAGGCGTTGTCAACAGAGCCTGCCTCCATTTGGGGACAAACCACAAGGAGGGGATGAGTTTCCCAAAGGATGCTGGGGCCTGGCTCTCAGGGATGGAGGAGTCTCTGAGATGCAAAGTGAAGATCAGGAGCAAAGAGAAGGGAGGAGAGGCAGGGCCCAGCTACAGAAAGGGGAGGGGAAGATCCAGGTGGGAGAGACTTCAGAAGAGCCTGGAACTTTCTCTAGCAAACAGCCTCTGCCTTGTCTCAGCTCTCACTTCGGTGTCTAGCTCAGCATCACAACCTCCCTCCCCTGAAGTTCCCACAAGCAGATCAGCATTGTTTGTTAAGTGGGTGTCTAGTACCAGGACTGGGCTAAACTCTGGGTGACCCTAGCACTCATCTCTGGCCCCAGATGGAAACACACTGACTATACAACAGAACAGAAAAGCCTGCAGCAAAGGGCACAAGTACCAAGGGGGAGAGAGCGGATCTGGCTCCCATTACATCTTCAACCTCATCTTTCAGCACTTTCCCCGCCTTGCTCACTCTGCTTGGCTTCCATGCTACTCCAGGAGCACAAGGCCTGCTCCTGCCTTAGAGCTCTGTCTGTGGCTCATCCCCTTCCTCTCCCCACCTCCATCCATGTTGACCTGGTTTACTCCTTCCTGTCCTACTCAGACGTCCCCTTCTCAGGGACCACCCTAACCAAATTCCAACCCAATTTCCCCAGGGCTCCAGCCTGCTCTGCTGAACTCTATCATCTTCTGATACCTTCTAATATGCTAAGCAGTTACTTATCATTTTGTTGCTTATTGTATGCCTCCCTCCCACCTGAATGTAAGCTCCATGAGGGCAAGGGTCTTTGTTTTGCTCATTATAGACCCCAAGTGCCCAGAACGGTGCCTGGCACATAAGCACTCAATAAATAGTTGTTGAGTGAATAATGAATGATTGGGCTCTTCTCAGTAAGCTCCATGAAGAAGGCACTGTGTGAGCTTGGCCTCGAAGAAGATTCATGATTGTGATCAACAGAGAACTGAGGGATGCTGTAGGAGCAGGGGAGGGGAAGGAGCATAAGCAAAGATACTGGAGGGCAGGGGCGGGGCTTGAGACCCGGGAGATCCATGAGATCCAGCCCCACTCCCCGTGGACCAGCTGGGATGGAGCTGGCACACAGGAGGACACAATATTTGTCTTCCTGCAGTTAGTGAGTCACTGAGGATTTGGGATTCCAGATCCAAAGAGATAGTTTGATTTCTGTGCTTTTATCTCAGAATTGTGATAAAGACAATTAGAAGGGATGGCTGTGTCTACAGCTCAATGTAATGTCAACCCCAGCCTCTCAGTGACCTGTTGCCTTTGTGACTTCTCTCAAGTCATAGATAAAGGGCATCCGGGCAAAGAACCCAGGATAGGGGAGGAGATCCACAGCGAGCACAGCCCTGGAAGAAGAACGTGTCTCTGCAGGCCTAACCGTTCACAGCACCAGGACATGAAATGAATGAGTCATGGCTGGGGGCTCAAAGCCAACACAGGGAGGGTAAGGTGTTTGTGCAAACCAGACACCTGTGAATTCAAAGAGGATCCTTCACTGTAGAGGAAATGGACTATCAGCACCCAGGGAAGAAAGCAGGGAGCATTAGGAAGCTACTTGCTTCCTGCAATCAGCTCAAGGAGGACATGCGTGTGGATCGTAACCAGCCCTCTCCTCATGGCCCCAAAGACGAGGCAGAGAAGGAAGGCGTGTAAGTGAGGACATTCAGACGGATTAAAAACAAATGTGGCCAGTTGCATCAACGGTCTTTCAATCAGCCTATTTCCACCTTGGAAAAGTCATTTCATCAATGACTTGATAAAAATGTGGAAGGCATGACTCTCAGCTTTGTTTATAGGTTTCTGGGAGGAAAGGACAGAGGAGGACCAGGGACCTGACAGGGTGGGGCAGGTAGCAGCCCAGCCTAGAGGGATCCATGTAAGGCTCACCCCGGGGCCAACACCCCCATGGGAGGAGTCTGGCCGGAGAAAGTGGCTCCGTAGCCACCAGGCAAGTCATTCACATGAAGGGGCCACTAACAAAGATACTGTGGGCTTAGTGGGCATGAATGTGGCAGGACAGGAGAGAGCGGAGCTGTCTGCCCTTGACATCTCGCCTGTGCTCCGGGCATGGTATCTGCAGACAGAGATGAACCAGAAGCCCAGGATGCACCGAGCAGATCCAACACACCTCACATGAGCAGCTCCTGAACAGATAGGTGTTTGCCTCGAGGCCAGGACAGCAGGGCCACAAGGCACCGAGGAGCACCACCAGAGGACACCTGGGCATCCAGTGAGCACCTGCAGCTTATTGCTCCACATCACCTCCCCCATCTTATGTTGCCAGGACCCTTCTTGGCTCTGCAAGTTCCTCCCATGTGGTTTTGCATGACAGTCCCAGACCTGGACAATCAGAATTATTCCTTAAGAGATGCTCTCTTCCCTTCCACCAAAGCTGTTCGATTAGAAGGCTATGGGGTTGGGGGTACCAGCCACCATCTTCCCACGATGTAGAGAAAGAAACAGTTGAGAGAAGGGGACAAGGACATACTGAAACCACTGGAGCCTCTGGAGACAGCCAAGCCCCAGCCAGTTCCACCTGAAACCTCCAAGTTCCAGGCACCAACATGCTCCCTTTTTCCTGGAGCCAGCTTAGGGCTGGGGTTTGGGCATGTACAACCAAGTCCTGAGCTCTCCTGAAGTTTTCTGTTTGCCTCCATTGGGACTGCCAATAGATGGCAGCTTCAAGAACATAATCATAGAGATGAATTTTAAAACAGAGCTGTCTGGTGGAGAGTGAGTCCTCTGACCTGGGGAGTTGCTCATCAAGCTTGATTGTATCGGAACTGGAAATGTCGCAGATAAGGCTGACTGAGCAGCCTGAAAAGGCTTCAAGTAGGGGTGGATAAGAAGGAAGGGGGCTGTAGAGCGGGGAGGCATTGGTCTTGCTGGAGGATGTCCCAGAGAGGGGGCTTCCCAGGAGGCTCAGGACCCACCTGCCAATGCAGGAGATGCGGGTTCAGTCCCTGGCTTGGGAAGATCCCTTGGAGGAGGGCATGACAACCCACTCCAGTATTCTTGCCTGGAGAATTCCATGGACAGAGAAGCCTGGAGGGTTACAGTCCATGGGGTGGCAAAAAGTTAGACATGACTGAAGTGACTTAGCACGCACACTGCATGCCCCAGAGAGATATTTTTTTGTCCTCCTAGGTGTCATGTGTGTGTGTGTGTGTTGTGTACATGCTTATGCACACATAAGCACATGATCTTACTGTCCAGGACTTAACACAGAATCTCTGGGGTGAGACCCAAATAACAGTATTATTTAAAAGTTGCCAGTGGTTTTCTTCTTTGCCTGCACATTGGAATCACCTACAGAGGCTGACGCTTACAGAGGATGGGGAGCAGCTTCTGACACGGCTAACAAAAATTGGAGGTGAGGCAGCGAACAGGATGCTAAACAAGGTGGAGTAGCTGATCTGTCTGGAGTACCAGCCAGGCCCAATGATGACACAGAGACCGTGGTGTGATGAGTCCTGATAGGATCAGGTCATATGAGTCCTACTGGCTACGGCTGAGTCTTTGATGTATTGCTTCACTTTTCTGGTTTTTGGTTTTCCATACCTAGGATAGAGAGAGGTGAATTTGCCCCTATCAAGCTCATAGGGTGGGCGTAGGGTGATGAGGATCCAGTGAGGACAGGGGATGTGTGGAGCACCTTCACACGCATGAAGCTCTGTTCAGATATGAGAGGGTGTTTATTCTTACAAGTCAAGTGCCCAGAGATGCCCCTGGGGACACAGACATGGAATGTAAGTGCCATGAGGGCAGGATCTCTGCCCTATTCATTAGTGTGTCCCAGAACCCACACCAGGCTGTGTCACTTGGTTAAAGATAGCTGAGGTTGGAATGATTGGCTTGAATTGTATCCCTGGCTCTCCCTAAGATGAGCCTCCATCTGTGGACATGGGTGTCACTGGCCTTTGGGCACCCTGCCCTCTGCAGGCTCCTCATAATGACAGACTGATCCAGACCATTCCTGGGCTTGGTGTTCCTGCCCTTCCATCTCTGTCTCACACACATCCTTCTGGAATTAATGCAAGTACTGCTTCCCCTCTACCAAGCTCCCTACCAACCCAAATTCCATAGGTCTTAGCAAGCTGTTTGGTGGGAAATCTGTGAAGGAAACTCCATGGTTATGCTCCCAGCCTCACAAATCTCTCCTCCCCTGAACGCCAAGGGCCCCAGGAGCCTTTATTGCTCATGTTAGCAATTATGCGTTAGCCTCCACCACTAATGAGATTGTGAGGCCCCAAGGAAAAACAACCTTCATTTGCTGAGCTCTAATGATTTGTGCACCTACTAAGTCCCAAAGCCTGCAGAGTGATTCTGTCCTTGACCTCTGGGAGCTTATAGCTGCGTAGGGACAACACAGATGGGCACAGTTCAGTACAAGGAAACTAACAATCACAAAGCAAGGTGCATGGTTCATAGCATCTAAAATAAAAGTGGGCCCCCAGTAAGTACAGTTAGAGAAGCTGGGAGTTCACCCTCTGAATTAGGGCAGGCATCCTCATACATGAAGACTGACAGATGAGTGGTTGGCCCTTATCTGAATGCTCCCAGTACCATCAGTGATCACTCCTCTCCAAGCAGCTGAGTCCATCACTGGGCAGTTTGGATGGCATGGTACAGAAGGCTCAGTGGCTTTCCACCAAGCATCCATGCTTCCCTTTCGTGATGTACAGAGCTTGCCCAGGGCAACTGTCCAGCCAGGTACTACAATCCCAGGTGCCTTTGCATCTAGGTGGAGCTACATGACTCATAGAATATGAGTTAATGTGTTAAGAAAGTATAGAATGTGCCTTCTCCCAGCTCTCTTTTTCCTCTTCAAGAAATGTGGGAGCCACATGTTGAAAATGGCAGACAGGTGAGAAGAGCTTGGGCCCCTGAATCACAGCATAGAAGGGCTGTTGCCAAACACCACACTGGACTGATTACATCAGTGACAAACAGATTTTGTTGTATTTAGCAATTGAGATTTGTGGGTTTAAGTCTTACTGCAGCTAGTGTTACAGTAACTAGCTAGCTGCAATAAGAAAAGGTTGGAAAATCCTTTCTTTACATCAGGCTCTGCTATTGATAAGCCTTCATCAAATCTGTTGGACCCAGATACTGGCATCTGTATTAAAGAGACACCTCCCTGGTCCTTGATAGCCATCCACCTTAGGGACTAATTACTCTTCCCCTTTACATATGCCCTGAGGAAGGAGCCAAAGAGAAAGCTGTTGGTGGAGACGCTGGCTCCCTTCACATTCTGTTTTCAGGAAGGCCTGAGTTGGTGGCTGTTGCCATAGACATCAGTTGGAGAGAGTCCACGACAAAAAAGTAAACCAGAGAGAGCATCACATCAAACTGCCCAGGGTGGGCTTGTCCCCTGTGGGTTTTCCTGCTACCTAATAAGTCCCTGTGGTCTGAGGCTGTGAGCTGGCACCAGTATCTTGGCTGTCTCAGGTTCACGAAGCAACACTTAGGGTGTTTACTTATGCACTGCTCCAGTGTTATTTCTTTCACTAGGCATCTGATTCCCCTCCAGCTCTGAGAGATCTTCCTTTAGATTTTCCAACGTTGTCCCCCTCCCTCTGCCCAGGCTGCATCTAAGCAGGGCCCACCGGTGTCCCCACGTACTGGTCTCCTCCAGCTCATCATGGATCTCATTGTTGGCGCAGGCGAAGTCGCGGACCGTCTGCCTGTCACCCTCACTCTTGGAGAGCCAGCAGTCACATTGGAAGCGGAAGGTCTCGTCGCGGGAATTGTCCTTCACGTCGACATGGCTCAGGTGCCAGCCAGGAAATATCCCTGAGAACAGAGACACGGGGCTGGAGGCTGAATGGGCTCTTCCTCCCCTTTCAGACTTTTGCTCCCTACATCTGCTGGCTATGTGGCCCTGGACAAGATCTCTGTCCTCTCTAGGTCTTTGTCTCCATGCTGATGAAATGAGGGGTTGGGTTAGATGACCTCTGAGATACCTCTTGCCCAGAGACTAGATTGGGTTGGTCAAAAAGTTTGCTTAGGTTTTTCCATAAGATATTATTGGCCAACCCAATAATTCTCTTTGCAAAATCCTTAACTTGCGTTCAGGAACTCTTAGAGGATCTCTGTGTGTCCACAGTATGTGCAGAAGGCTACAAGGAAGGCACGTATATGCTTTACTTTCACATCTTGCCTTCTCATGCCACTTGGGGTTGGAAGGGCAGTCCTAGCTTCTCCAACAAAAAGCCATTTCCATAATGGTGAGGGAGGATCAGACACTGCCCGAAGCAACATCTCTAGATCTTGCCATTGGTCTCAAGGGTTATAAGCACAGAGACACACAGAGATGGACACATGCTTCCAGTCACCCAGTCCACAGGGAGCAGATATTGAGGCTCATGGGCAGAGCATACATACTGGCAGTCCTACTATAGCTTCCTTCCTGGTGGAAAAGGTACTTCATGTGTTTTAAAATACAGGTGTCTTTACTGAAAGTGGAAATCAGCGAGTCCCAGAACAAGTTAAATTTTACAGTGGTTCTGTTGAGTTAAAAAGTGGTGTTATTTTATCAACAAAGAATTTTTTGCATGCATATTTTAAGTTTTATCTAAATTCAAAATGTAAATAACAAATGGTTAGTAATAAGTGGGGGCTTCTCTGGTAGCTCAGCTGGTAAAGAATCTGCCTGCAATGCAGGAGACCTGGGTTCGATCCCTGGGCTGGGAAGATCCCTCGAGGAGGGCACAGTAACTCTCTCCAGTACTCTTGCCTGGAGAATCCCCATGGACAGAGGAGCCTGGCGGGCTACAGTCTGTGCGGTCACATAGAGTTGGACATGACTAAGCAACTAAGCACAGCCCAGCACAGTATTAAGTGGAAATAACAGATTCACTCTGTTCTATATCCTGGGCAGGTTTCACTCCCGAATTCACTTCCAGAGTTCCAGGCATGGCGGTGACAGAGAAAAGCAGTGGGATGATGGGAAGGGTGGATTCTGGGCTGCCTTTAACTTTATCCACAGGCAATCAGGGCGGTGAAGACAGCCAGAGGAGGAGGCAGCCCGACCCGAGTTGCCCTGGTGCGTGCTAGCAGGTTGCTCTCTTCCCCCGTACCCCCCTTTCCTCTCTCCTCTGAAGGCATGGCACTGTCTCACCCCATCTTCAGCTCTCATTTCAAGTTTGATTCTGCAAAGGAACTCTTTCCATGGTAAATAGCAGACTAACCCCAACCATTGTAAGATAAATAAGCTTCACTCTTAGCTTCACGTTCACTGATTATTTAATTGCCTTGTTTTGGAAATGCTGGATGGGATTAACAGGGATCCTACCGCGACTTTCTACACTAAGAACCTATCAAACACGGGAAGAGGCAGCTCTGGGAAGGCTGATGTCATATGACATCACTACCACCAACAGGGAACCATCTTAATCCCACCACTAGAGAACTCATTTCTTTACAGAATCTCCTCTTTCAGAGTCCTACTTTATCTTTTTACACAAAGATAGCAAACATCGCACACTGTCTGACATCTTACCTTTTCACTCACAATCTGTATCAGTACCTAAATATCTGCCCATCCCTTTCCATAGTTGCATGGTATTCCATTGTGTGCACACACAAGAAGATTTCTATGTTGTCCTAATTGATGGATAATTAGTTGTTATCCAAACTTTTACTTCTACATGCAATGCTATAATTACTACCCTTCTACATGCATCATAGTGATCTTTTGAAATCATGAATCAGGTTTGATTCTGCTACTTCTCATGGAAAACTGTTCAATGGCTTCGCATTACTCTCAGAATAACTGCAAACAGCTCACTAACAACTATAAGAACTGACATGACTTGGCCCTTTCCATTTTGATTTCATCTCATACTACTTGCATTTTTACTTACTATATTTCACGTACACCTTTTAGTACCTTAATATATGAAATCCAGTCTTGTCATGGAAATGTTGCACATTTTCTGTCTGCCTGCAACAATATACCCTCGGCTGTGAACATCCCCAGTGTTTCATCACTGAAGTGTCAGATCAAATGTCCTGTCTTTGGGAAGACCTTTTCAATTTGCAGAGGCTTCTGCATCCCCAATTACTTGCTATCACATTAACCTACACCCATTTCACAGTTCAGTTCAGTTCAGTTCATTCGCTCAGTCGTGTCCGACTCTTTGTAACCCCATGAATCGCAGCATGCCAGGCCTCCCTGTCCATCACCGTCTCCCGGAGTTCACTCAGACTCACATCCATAGAGTCCGTGATGCCATCCAGCCATCTCATCCTGGGTTGTCCCCTTCTCCTCCTGCCCCCAATCTCTCCCAGCATCAGAGTCTTTTCCAATGAGTCAACCCTTCACATAAGGTATCCAAAGTACTAGAGCTTCAGCTTTAGCATCATTCCTTCCAAAGAAATCCCAGGGCTGATCTCCTTCAGAATGGACTGGTTGGATCTCCTTGCAGTCCAAGGGACCCTCAAGAGTCTTCTCCAACACCGCAGTTCAAACGCATCAATTCTTCGGTGCTCAGCCTTCTTCACAGTCCAACTCTCACATCCATACATGACCACAGGAAAAACCGTAGCCTTGACTAGACGGACCTTAGTCGGCAAAGTAATGTCTCTGCTTTTGAATATACTATCTAGGTTGGTCATAACTTTTCTTCCAAGGAGTAAGCGTCTTTTAATTTCATGGCTGCAGTCACCATCTGCAGTGATTTTGGAGCCCAAAAAAGTAAAGTCTGACACTGTTTCTACTGTTTCCCCATCTATTTCCCATGAAGTGATGGGACCAGATGCCATGATCTTCGTTTTCTGAATGTTGAGCTTTAAGCCAACTTTTTCACTCTCCTCTTTCACTTTCATCAAGAGGCTTTTTAGCTCCTCTTCACTTTCTGCCATAAGGGTGGTGTCATCTGCATATCTGAGGTTATTGATATTTCTCCCGGCAATCTTGATTCCAGCTTGTGTTTCTTCCAGTCCAGTGTTTCTCATGATGTACTCTGCATATAAGTTAAATAAGCAGGGTGACAATATACAACCTTGATGCACTCCTCTTCCTATTTGGAACCAGTCTGTTGTTCCACGTCCAGTTCTAACTGTTGCTCCCTGACCTGCATACAGATTTCTCAAGAGGCAGGTCAGGTAGTCTGGTATTCCCATCTCTTTTGTGGTCCACTGGAGAAGGGAATGGCAAGCCACTTCAGTATTCTTGCCTTGAGAACCCCATGAACAGTAGGAAAAGGCAAAATGATAGGATACCAAAAGAGGAACTCCCCAGGTCATTAGGTGTCCAATATGCTACTGGAGATCAGTGGAGAAATAACTCCAGAAAGAATGAAGGGATGGAGCCAAAGCAAAAACAATACCCAGTTGTGGATGTGACTGGTGATAGAAGCAAGATCCGATGCTGTAAAGAGCAATATTGCATAGGAACCTGGAATGTCAGGTCCACGAATCAAGGCAAATTGGAAGTGGTCCAACACCCATTTCACAGTCTGAAATAATTCTGGTTTTATTTCCTTGCACGTCGTCTATACTGTCTGTCTTCTCTAGGTTGTAAGCCTAGAGAGTAGGAGTCTTGCCTGATATCCACCACTATATTCTAGTGCCTAGAGTAATGATTAGCACATTATTCAATAAATGTTTATTGAATGGATGAGTGCACTATTATTAAATAGGGAAGAACAAGGAAGGACACTGGTGGTAACATTCTATGAGTGGAGGGGAAAAATAATTCAAAGCCCTACCAGGGAGCAATGGTCTGTCCTAGTGAAATTATTTTATCCCAAATGTTCCGAGGTTTATTATAAGAAAAAAAAGCTTAAAAACTGAATGAGGTGTAAAATAGATAGTAAAGAGTTGCTAAATACACAGGGAGCCCAGCCTGGCACTCTGTGATGACCTAGGGGTAGAGGGGAGCTGGTGTGGGGAGGGTGGGATGGGGCTGGGGAGGGAGGCCCAGGAGGGAAGAAATATATGTATAATTATGACTGATTCACCAACACAAAATTGCAAAGCAATTTTTTACCATGAAAAAAAAAAATTGAATGAGCATAGGGCCCCAATCTTTCCAGCCAAGAGAAGGCAGACTCCAAATAGGAGGGAGACTAACTGCCAGATACTTCCTGGATTTCATCATGCTATCTAAGGAATCATAATTCCTCAGTGGCCTTCCATATCTGATGGGGAAAAGGATCCAATCCTGTGTTTACATATATAGGGCTTTCTTCATCCTGACTCCATCCACTTCATTTCCTGCCTCAGTAAGGAAGACTCCTAAGACAACTCCTCCATCCCAGTGAGATGGATTTATTCAGCATCACTTATCTGAATCTTTCATCTTCATTAAGGCTTCAAGTGATTTCCCTGCTCTAAATTCCCACCTACCCTCTGGACACCTTAGGCTTCGCTTCCTCCATGAGACCCTCCAAACTCCCCAGTCCCATAGCATTCATCATCTGTTTATTCACTTGCCCATGAACAGTTGCCCAAGATGGCTTGGGAAATAAATGTTTTCTAGTGAGGTCATGAACATGAACTCTTTTATAGTGATTGTGTGTGTGTGTGTGTGTGTGTGTGTGTGTGTGTGTGAGAGAGAGAGAGAGAGAGAGAGAGACTTCTCTAGTTCGATTTTAAGGTGTGGAAGTTATGCCTTAAACCTCTTGATTGCATCACAGGTGTATCGACTTAGTGCTCAATAAATACAGAATTGATAAATTACATTTACTTTCTATAGTGATCTTTCAGCTTCTTTTAAATTTCAGTGCAAACCCTTAAAATATTGCTTGAATAGATAATTTATTTCTTCAAGTAATTTCTTTAAAAAATAGCTTTGGCAGGCTAAAGTCCATGTGGGTAAACAAAATTTCTTTAAAAGATAAATAGATTGTTTGAAATGAGATATGGAGCCATCAGAGAGTCCTAGCTATTAAAGAATACAGAATCTAGCTACTCTCCCTCCACAAATACTTTCTCATGCACATCATCCAAGATAGGATGCCCAGAGTGGCACACCCGGGTCTGGGAGATCTGTAGACCCCATTCTCAGTAAACGCACCAAACTGAACATATTATAGCATCTCTATGCCTCAGCTTCCTTACTTGAGCAAAGTAACTGGGTTAAAATACATGATTTCTGAGCTCCTATACATTTCTATGAATTTATATTATTCAAAAGAAAATGTATTAGAGTTTTCAGTTCAGAGGAAGAAAGCAAGAGGAAAAAGATGAATTAGAAAATAAACACTCTTGTTATAATTTGTTCAGTATTATAAAAGCTATCTGGGTTATTGGAATTAAGGGGGAGAATTAATCATTTATCTTGATTTTCATCTATGAATTATATTTCATGGTAATCAAATAGCCTGAGGGACATTTATTTTTTTACAGAAGAATTCCAGTTAATAAGTGGATAAGAAATAACAATTAGAAAATCATTTGTAACTCTAATTGATCATCACTGAGAAGCCATTAGATGAAGAGTGATGGGAGAGTCTACAATGGAGGAATCAAGCAGTCTGCCCTGGATTCACCGTTAGACGTGAGCATCAGTAAGTGTGAGATGGCTGTGATGTAATATGAAGTACACAAGTCCCATTTTAAAGTAGCCCTGATACCACATATAAAGTATTCTTGCCAAATAATATCAAACCTGGATCTAATCAAGTCTTTACAGCTGACTTTCAGATTGTAGGAAATATGGGGAACAAGGAAGCAATGACACCATAAAGAAGCCAGCAGACAGGTCCAGAGTGTGCAAATTTTATAGATCATTGGGCCCTGTTCCTTCAAAAGTCAATGGCATGAAAAAAATAAAGGGATTAGGTATGGCTTTGTATTAAACAATTAAACTTTCATCTCTGGAGGAGAAAGTTACTATAAAGACGAAATTGGGCACAGACTCTTGGTCCTCTTCTGACCCTAGTATCCCAACCACTTGGGCTCATTGAAGACACAAAAATCCTGTTCTTGCCAATGACAGGATCCTGCTTTTAGATCCAAAGTCTAGTTGTCGAGGAGGAGGTCACTTCTCTGCTTACAAAGGGAAGAAGATAGCATTAGTGACTTGGAATTTCTTTAAGTCCAAGAGCGATGAGGAGACCAAAGGTAATCAGAGGGATAAGGGAGGAATCAAGCTCTTTGAAGAGCCTAGCATCTACACCGAAGTTGTTGTTCAGTTGCTAAGTCGTGTCCCACTCTTTGCGACCATGGACTGCAGCATGCCCGGCTTCCCTGTCCTTCAGTATCTCCTGGAGTTTCCTCAAGTTCAAGTCCATTGACTCAGGGATGCTATCTAACTATCTCATCCTCTGCTGTGCTTTTCTCCTTGTGCCTTCAATCTTTCCCAGCATCAGGGTCTTTTTCAATGAGTCAGTTCTTCGCATCAGGTGGCCAAAGTATTGGAGCTTTAGCTTCAGCATCAGTCCTTCCAATGAATATTCAGGATTGATTTCCTTTAGGATTGACTGGTTGGATCTCCTTGCAGTCCAAGGGACTTTCAAGAGTCTTCTCCAAAACCACAGTTCAAAAGCATCAATTCTTTGGCACTCAGGCTTCTTTATGGTCCAACTCTCACATCCATACATGACTACTGGAAAAACCATAGCTTTGACCATACATATCTTTGTTGGAAAAGTGGTCTCCATTTTCCAATACACTGTCTAGGTTTGTTATATATAGCTTTCCTTCCAAGGAGCAAATGTCTTTTAATTTCATGGCTGCAGTCACTGTCTGCAGTGATTTTGGAGCCCAAGAAAATAAAATCTGTCACTGTTTTCACTTTTCCCCCTTCTGTTTGCCATGAAGTGATGGGAGTGGATGTCATGATCTTAGTTTTTTGAATGTTGAGCTTTAAGCCAGCTTTTTCACTCTCCTCTTTCACTCTCATCAAGAGGCTCTTATGTTCCTTTCCACTTTCTGCCACTAGAGTGGTATCATCTGCATATCTGAGGTTGCTGATGTTTCTCCCAGCAACCTTGACTCTAGCTTGTGATAAATCCAGGCTTTGCGTGATGTAATCTGCATATAGGGCTTCCGCGGTGGCTCAGCAGGGAAAGAATCCACCTGCAGTGCAGGAGCCACAGGAGACATGGGTTTGATCCCTGGGTCGGGAAGATCCCCCGGAGGAGGGCATGGCAGCCCACTCCAGTATTCTTGCCTAAAGAATCCCATGGACAGAGGAGCCTGGCAGGCTACAGTCCAGGGTTACAAAGAGCCAGACATGGCTGAAGTAACTTAGTATGCATACACAGTCTTCACACAAATTAAATAAGCAGTGTGAGAATATACAGCCTTGTCATAATCCTTCCTGAATTTTGAACCAGTCCATTGTTCCATGTCCGGTTCTAACTGTTGCTTCTTGACCTGCATACAGGTATCTCAGGAGACAAGTAAGGTGTTATAGTATTCCCTTCAGAATTTTCCACAGTTTGTTGTGATCTACACAGTCAAAGGCTTTAGCATAATCAATGAAGCAGATGTAAATGTTTTTCTGGAATTCCCTTGCTTTCTCTATGATCCAGCGAATGTTGGCAATTCGATCTCTGGCTCCTTTGCCTTTTCTAAACTCAGTTTGTACATCTGGAAGTTCTCAGTTCATGTGTGGCTAAAGGCTAGCTTGAAGGATTTTGAATATAACCTTGCTAGCATGTGAAATGAACGTAAATTGTACAGTCGTTTGAACATTCTTTGGAACTGCCTTTCTTTGGGATTGGAATGAAAACTGATCTTTTCCAGTCCTGTGGCCAACTGCGGAGTTTTCTAATTTGCTGACATATCAAGTGCAGCACTTTAACAGCATCATCTTTTAGGATTTGAAATAGATCTGCTGGAATTCCATCATCTCCATTAGCTTTGTTCGTAGTAATGCTTCCGAAGGCCCACTTGACTTCACACTCCAGCATGTCTGACTCGAGATAAGTGACCACACCATCATGGTTATCTGGGTCATTAAGAATTTTTTGTATCATTCTTCTGTGTATTCTTACCAGTTCTTCTTAATCTCTTTTCTTTCTGTTAGGCCCTCACCATTTCTGTCCTTTATTGTGCCCATCCTTGCCTGAAATGTTCGCTTCATATCTGCAATTATTCAGTTGGGTATATCTTTCCCTTTCTCCCTTGCCTTTCACTTCTCTTCTTTTCTCAGCTATTTGTAAAGCCTCTTCAGACAACCACTTTGCCTTCTTGTATTTCTTTTTCTAGGGGATGATTTTGGTCTCCACCCCCTTTACAATGTTATGAATCTCTGTCCATAGTTCTTCAGGCACTCTGTATACCAGATCTAATCCCTTAAATCTATTTGTCGCCTCCACTGTATAACCATAGGCATTTGACTTAAGTCATACATGAATGGTCTAGTGTTTTCTCCTACTTTCTTCAATTTAAGTCTGAATTTTGCAATAAGGAGCTCATGATTTGAGTCACAGTCAGGTCCAGGTCTTGTTTTTGTTGACTATATAGAGCTTCTCTGTCTTCAACTGCGAAGAATATAATCACTTTGATTTCAGTATTGACCATCTGGTGATGTCCATGTGTAGAGTCATCTCTTGTGTTGTCGGAAGAGGCTGTGTTTGCTATGACCAGTGTGTTCTGTTGACAAAACTGTTAGTCTTTGCCCTGCTTTGTTTTGTATTTCACTGCTACTGCTAAGTCACTTCAGTCGTGTCCAACTCTGTGCGACCCCATAGACGGCAGCCCACCAGGCTCCACCGTCCCTGGGATTCTCCAGGCAAGAACACTGGAGTGGGTTGCCATTTCCTTCTCCAATGCATGTAAGTGATAAGTCAAAGTGAAGTCGCTCAGTCGTGTCCGACCCTCAGCAACTCCACGGACTGCAGCCTACCAGGCTCCTCCATCCATGGGATTTTCCAGGCAAGAGTACTGGAGCGGGGTGCCATTGCCTTCTCCAAGGCCAAACTAAACCAAAATAGTAGCAAGAAACGATGGGTGGATAGTTTTAGAGCTGTCCAAGGTGCTGAACAGGCTTCCCTGGTGGCTCAGAGGTTAAAGCGTCTGCCTGCAATGCAGGAGACCTGGTTCGATCCCTGGGTCGGGAAGATCCCCTAGAGTAGGAAATGACAACCCACTCCAGTACTCTTGCCTGGAGGATCCCATGGACGGAGGAGCCTGGTGGGCTACAGTCCACGGTGTCGCAAAGAGCCGGACATGACTGAGCGACTTCACTTTCACTTTCAAGGTGCTGAACTGTCCCCCTTTCCTTTCAGGGTTTTGATGTGGATGAGATAAATTTGAGTGTAGAGTTTTTGCAGAGAAGGAAAATGAAAGTCGAAAGCTGAGAACGTCTAGATATATGCATAGTGTCCGAGGAGGGGGAGAAGCCATTATTAGAGGACCTAGTGATGACCCTGAAATGCATGATCAGCACCCACTTTTTGAAAGTATTAAGACACAAGGAAAAACTTTGATCCAGAAGAAATGTGGGTTCCCTGTGGTAGAGGCATAAGAAAACAGGGTTGGTGTATGAGGGCTTGAAACAGAGGTATTAAACAAATTCTATATTAAGCCCCCACTGCATTAGAGGCAGTGTGAGGCGCATTAGGGAAGAATAATGAATATGCCAATGGTACTCATGGGGCTGCTAGTTAAGTAAGGGAGCCAGACTGAGCATATAGTTACAAATATGATGACTATTCGAGGAGAGGGCTTACGTAAGGTAAGGCAATAGGAAGAACTTTCAGTGAGGAGGTTAGTCCACCAGAGAGTTTGTTCATCATACAGGGAGATGTAATCATGGCAGAGCTAGGAAAGAGAAGAGAGTGAAAAGAAAACTTTTTAAATGGATGTTTATCTTGGAGACTTCTCATTGCTGCAAATTCATATATATCATACCATTCACTGGATGGACTGGAACAATCAGGAATGAAAAGGCAATTACACATCTCAAAAAGGACCAGCAAACAAAGAGAGTAAGATTGGTGAGAAAGTTTCCCTGACATTTTGTGTGTGGGAGGTGAGGAGGAGGAGTACTTAGGAGGCAATGATGAACATTTGTATCTTATAAACATGAATCCACAAATGATGGAAGACTGTTTATCTTCCCCTCCTTTCTCCCTGTTACAGTGACTTAAATGTTTGGCTGCATAACAAAATTTCTCAACAAGGGATTTGGGAATTTGCTAGGAAGAAATAAACATTTAAAATAGTTTAAATTGCTTTGCTATTTGAAAACAAATGTGGTTTCATAGCTTCTTTATTAAATTTATGCCCAGGAAACTATGGTATCATGAACCAACACACCATATTTTGGGGGTTTCATGGTCAGTGAACAGTCCTCAACAGTTCCACAAGTAGGGTCCCTCTCCCTGAACATGTTCCTTTAGAAAGTGAAAACATGTTGAGGCCACCCATTTTCCTCCCCCTTTCCTCCTCCTCCTCCTCTGCCTTCCCTTCTATTCTCTAACCTCAAACATGAGGGTACTCAGGAACCCGCTCTTGGTCACTCTTGTTTTTCTGAAGCATCATTTCCTCACTCTCGCGGCTTCAGTGAAGCCTCTGCACTAACAACTCTTAGATCAATATCTCTTATCAGTATCTCCCAACTAGTTTGACTCCTGAGCTCCAGACCCAGCTGTTACTAACCATCACTCCTAGATGTCTCCCAGACCTTTGAATTAAACATGCCAGGAGGAAGACGCTCCTGCAGCAGCCTTACCATTCTTGCTCAACTTTCCTTCTCAGCCAATCCTGTAATAAGCCTTCTGCTTAAGCATTTCTCAAATCTTTCTACATTTTCTCCGTTCCTGCTGCTACCATCATCGTGCAGGGCATCGTTAACTCCCGTCATCTCTTAGCCACTCTTTTGAAGTTGGCTTTCTTTTCCATCTAACCTATTCCCCACAGACACTATGATAATCTTCCCTACATGACTACTATTCTGAGACCCTTTGATGGCTTCTCAGGACAATTAGGATAAAGAGCCAGTCCTTGACGAGACTTATAATACCGTGCATGGCCTGATTCTTGTCTACTTTCTAGATCCCACACCCATTCCTTATTTTGTCGTCATTCTGAACTGTGCTTTCATTTCTGAAACATATCAGTCTTTCTTATATTTTAGAGCTTTTATGTTTTCGATCCATTCTGCCTCAAACACACTTCATTTTTGATAAACACCACACCTCACCAAATGTCTACTCCTATAAATTCTTTAGGTCTTAGCTCAAATATTATCTTTTCAAGGACAGATCAAGTTGAACCTTATTATTTCTGTATCCATATTTGCAAATTCGCCTACTTGATAAAATTTATGTGCAGCTCTGAAATCAATACTCACAGTTCTTTCACAGTTATTCACGGACATGTGCAGAGCAGCAAAAAATTCACATGTTGCCGGTTGAGGTTAAACAAGATGACTCCGGTTTCAGCTCTCACACTATGAACAAGTGTTTTTGTCATCTACTTAGTGCTGCGGGTTTTTGTTTTTTTTTTTTTTACATTTTTATGTTATAGTGCTAAAGAACTGTCTAGTGTTTCTAAGCGCAAGAAGGCTGTGACGTGCCTTACAGGGAAAACAGATTTGCCACATAACTTTCCTTTAACTTCATCAATAGTGTTGATGGCCATGAGTTCACTGTTAATAAATCAACAATG
Source organism: Capra hircus (assembly GCF_001704415.2). NCBI lineage: Eukaryota > Metazoa > Chordata > Mammalia > Artiodactyla > Bovidae > Capra > Capra hircus. Next base: position 46,456,934 of record NC_030831.1, read on the forward strand.
TATACCATAGGAAGTGTCTTTGATCAGTCTGTGTTTGTGGCTCTGACTCTTTGTGACCCCATGTACTGTAACCCGCCAGGGTCTTCTGTCCATGGGATTCTCCAGGCAAGAATAGTGGAGTGGGTTCCCATGCCCTTCTTCAGGGGATCTTCCCAACCCAGGGATCGAACCCGGGTCTCCTGCATTGCAGGCAGATACTTTACTGTCTGAGCCTCCAGGAAAGCCCCTTCCCCAACACAAAATAAGGTTATGCATTGACTGGTTGATGAAAATGCGTGACCAGAGGATTGCAAGAACCTAACCTTGTGTTTTTCTTAGCAGCAGTGGTTTAGTGTTTACAGCAACTTTACAGAGCAAAGCTATGATGAATGGACAATGGATGGTGTGCGTGCTCAGTCATGCCTGACTCTTTGTGACCCCATGGACTGTAGCGCACCAGGCTCTTCTGTCCATGAAATTTTCCAGGCAAGAATACTGGAACAGGTTGCCATTTCCTACTCCAGGAGATCTTCCCAACCCAGGAATCAAACCCACGTCATCTGTGTTTTCTGCATTGGCAGGTGGATTCTTTACCACTGAGCCCCCTGGGAAGCCCCAAAGGAGGGACACATAGACATCAATAAAGACAAACATTATCCCCGACTCCTGGAATGTTGCTTGACTTTCTGGAACACTTTCCTCAAATATGTCAGTCTTTGCTTTCCTAGATATTTTGGAAGGAGGGATACAACAAAGAACACAAGTGCCCAAGAGAACTCTGGAAAGTCTGTGATGAGAAACAGGTTGAGAAGGAATAAGGCAGATTTTGAAGGTGTGGGCAGCAACAGGAATAGTCATCCAGGCGACAAAGAACCAGTAGGCTTTCAGGTGTTTGGTCAGGTGGAGTTAGATAATATGGAGTTGGAGATAGCAGCTTTTGAAAGCAGGAGACAGAAATGAACTCTTATCTTGGATCAACAATTATCTGCCTTTTTATTGCTGTGACTTGAGGATGAAATGTATGGCAGTTTGAACCATTTTGCCAAGCTTGAGAGAAATCTATAACAGTCCAGGTTGAAAATAGTCAGCCTCCAAGGTGGGGCCCTAGAAACAAGCGATAGAGTCCAGAGTTGAGAGAAGCTGGAGAGAAGTCAGTACCCTGGACAGATACATGACTCCAAAGACTGTAGAGTGTGTAGCTAGAACTGTGATCTTTAATAAGGGCATCCTCAGTCTTTCTGGTCACCCCTTCACCCTCACTTTTATATGAAGAGTGAAATCTTCATATTAAAAGTGGCCCTAAACAAAAAATGGCCCTAGCATTGTCTTCCCTTCTTAGAAAAGTGAGGGAGGTCATCATGGTCTACATGAAATTCCCCACTACCCAGTTCTCTGACCTGACCAGGAGGTGATCAGGGAGCTGCTTGACCTCTGATCCCATCTTGTGGTTGAACCTTGAGGGGATTGTTCAGACTCACTGGGAATATTTCTTCCTTCTCAAGGTTCTAGTCTCTTTGCTTCTCTGTTGCTCCTGAGGTAGGGGTTGTGGTCCTGGTATTTCACAGCTCTTTCCTGGGGGTGGGAGGGCATGGAGTCTCAACTAAGTTAAGATTTAAAGAGTTTCCACTCTGCCATAGGCACTTTCATGAAGATGAATATGGACGAGGCAAGGCCCCTGCCCTCATGAGCAATGCCTTGCCAGCGTGCATTAGTGCAGAAGTAAAATATACTTCTTTCTGATTAGGGAAGGGGCACACTTCCTGGGAATATACTTCCTCAACAGTGGTTTGCCTCTGGTGTGGACACTGTATGCATGGATTCTAGGGCAGACAGATCTTATCTCCACCCGCATCAATCTGGTCTGTCAAATCACTCGAATTAGACACACAGTGGGGCTCAGTGCTTTTACTGAGCCAATGGCAGCCTGATCAAACACTGAAGCGATTGTCCTGACACCCATTTGTTGAGTGGCATGGGGAGCGGCTTATCCTGATCTTTTGAATTCTCTGGGGCAAAAGGTGATCTTAATAAATCTGACTCATAACTGTCAGACTTTCAGCTACCAGCCAACCTCCTGATAACTCTAAGACAATCATAATGGATAATGAGGGGGTGAGAAAGAATTCAGGGATCTTGTTTTGTCTCTTTGTTAGGAAAGAGTAGAGATTCATTAGCGGTATTCTGAGAATACTTTGCAAATATGTTTCTTTCCATAGACTTATGAAGACAATGAATGGACAGGTGAGGAATAAGCATCCCCTCTCACTTTGCTGGAGCAGACACCCTCCCCCAATGCCCTGACAACATGTATGGGGGACATAGTGAACAGAGGAAGAAGAAGCTGCCCTCATCTCATCTTTTCTTTTCTGACCCATCGGCCCACTGGCTGGGCAGAATGGAACTGGCAGGATGGGCGGGCCCACAGCATAGTTTACTGGAAAAAGCATCAGAAGACCTGGATTTGAGTTTTGGCTATGTCTATTTCTTGCTGTGTGTTTCTGAGTAAGCTGTTCAAACCTCACAGGGCCTCAATATTCCTTGCTTCTAGAAAAGAGAGATGATAAACTTCTTCTGTGCAAGCATTCATAAGACTGTCACAAAGGTCAAATGTTTGTATCTTTTATACTTAACAGAGCACTAGGCACATAGCGAATGGTGTAAATGTTCCCTCAATGAATGACTGAGTGGGTACGCTGAGATTTGAAAATTGAGGGCTGTGCAAATCTTCATTATTTTATTGCTCTGAAGACTGAGAACTTTCTCTGTGCTTAATCAGAGCTTATCCCATGTTATGGAAAACACGTTTAATTGTTTAACGCATGTTAAAGCTGCCAAATGAGGCTTCATCAGTCACTATGACAGATATATTGGTTCTCTGCCAGGATCTAAAGAAGTAAGGACAATACAACAGTCAGGACGCCTTAGGCCACTCGTGGGGGGGACTCAGAGAAGACTGGAGAAGGGTTTGAGTGAATTGCCTTGTCAAAGCCAGTTTCAGTGGAAGACAAGAGGGTGAGTTAGAATGGCATAAATCAAGAAAATAATGTGTCTTAAGGAGGTGACATTTAGTATTTAACAACTCTGTTCCAATTATATAATGTATAACGTAATGGCCCAAAGCCAGAAAAAAAAAATGTTCATAGCAGCCTGATGACAACAAAGCAGTTATGAAGGCAATATTGAACATGAGCTTCATCACAATTGCAGATGTAACCAAGTGTTCCTTTGGCATTTTGAAGATAAATTTCTTGTTTGGCTTATATCCTATCCCATCATTCATATTTATAACTGAGTTTGACTAATTTTAGATTTGCTATTATAACTAAACAAGCATAATCCTTTATGGAAAATTCATGCGAAGGGAATTTGGTGATATAGCCCTTTCCTCCCCCCGACCCCTCTTAATTTTAATTTCTGAACTAAGAAGAATTAATGCCCTGATATCACAGAAAAAATAAGAGCTACTCATTACCCTGGGATGGAGGGTGTGGAGAAGGAGGGACTGAAATTTGTCCCGAAACACCAGCTCTTCTAACTGATGGAAACATCAGAATGGTAGCAATCTACTGTTCCCGGTTTCCTGCCACCCCGGGGCGGAAGGGCCCACACGCTGCCAGAGAGATGGGCAGGGGCTTGGGTGCAGAGCTGCGGTCTGCCCTCCCCCACCCTGACCTTGAGCTACCTTTGTTGTCGTGCCAAACTCTCAGCTTGCAGAGGTGGCCCAGGCTCAGCATGTCGGAGAAGTTGAACGTATCAGTGCTGTTCCGCTCGAACTTGTTCCAGCTGGCCGACTGCTTCAGGGCCAGGGTCCCACTGTCCCCGTTCTCCCCGAAGATAATGATGAATACGTTGGCATCGGTGCCTGCTCCTGGGGTGCACAAGACAAGGGCTCTGGCCTCTCTGAATCACAGCCCTCTTGCTCTGGCTTCACTCTTGGGATCTAGGGAGGAGCCAGGGGTGCACGTGGGCAAGTTCAGAGTCGTCAAAGCCAGGGATGAGGTCAGAAAGGGCTGATCAGTGTCCTGGGGCTCCCAGGTCTACAACTCTATCCTTTGTCTTATGTTTGAGCCTTGTTAACGCTGTTGGGTTAACTGGGGTCCTGGTTAGCAGGCGTGGATGGTTCGGTACAAGAACTCATGTATTCTGTGGAAATATACCCATCCTTAAAGGCATGCCATGTAGACTGGCTTTACAGTTTAGAAATAAACACCTTCCTATACAATGTGAAAGTTCTTTGTTCCCACATCTGCCTCTGGTTGACGTTCTATGCTAGAGCTGCTCATTGTCTGCTGAAGTCAAATAGAAGTAGTGACCCAGTTGGAAAGAAAAGGCTTCTGGGAGAGGTGATCCCTTGAAACTTTTCTGATTCATACTCCATGATTATCAATGAACTTATTACTTTCTGAGGGTGCATCATGAAGGGACGAGGGACTTGAAGATGAGTGAACACTCGGAACTTTGAGCAAAGAGAGTGAAATCTTCTTTCTTAGGAAGAAAGGAAGTGCCACAAATCTGGTGCCTTGCCAGCTGTCCTGACCCAACATGTATGCCTGAGCTGCCAATTTAGGAAAGTTTCATTTCTTTGGCTTCATTTGCAAGAGGTGCCTATCACTGTGCCCGGAGAGCTTCCCTGTTGAAAGTGTGAACTAGCAGGGCCAACCAGGGATCCCTCACTACCATTTATAGGTAGTGTGAGTGAGTTTGCAGGGTCCTTGCACCGGCTCCCAGGGGACAGAACTGGTTGAGGGGAGGGAGGCAGCACCCACTGCTTCCCTTTCAGCTGCAGGCCTCTGCCTGCATTGGTGCTTTTGCTTGGAAGGCTCTTCCTCTGGTGTCCCATCTGCCTCACTGGTTTCTGTTTGTCTTTTTGGTTGTACTTTGGCACCACCTCTGGGAAGCCCTCCCTGATTTTTGCCCCCAATCTCTGGCTAGGGAAGGTGCCCTCCTGTAAGTTCCCAGCACCTGGTACACTGTGCCAGCCTCTGTCACATCCTCGCCGTCACTGCTGCACTCGAATGTCACTCACATGTGGGCTCAAGGACTTACCCTATCCTAAGATCCCAGGCCAAAGCTGGCACAGAAGACAGTGGCCAAGCACGGGGATGTGAGAAGGGGCCCAAGGGTAGCCATGCTGAACAGCACCTGGCTGAGGGGTTTCAGGAGGCAGCAAAGGACTGAGGGCCTCTGAGCCAAACTCCTGCACCGTTTTCTCCCATTTTCCTGATGCAGAAAGGACAGAGCCACATCAGTCATGGGGAAGAATACTTTGCAGAAGATGACACTCTGTGGAAATGAGTTGGCCTTACTTTTGAAAGGCTAACCAAAGCGAAATGCCTTGGCCAGAGCTTGGGACCTGAGCCAGAATTTGAGAGGGGCAGGTGAGTGGGCAGTGAACACAGAAGGGAGCGCTCCGCCCCCGACTCACCCAGGATGTCACTGGTCTTCACCGAGACGGTGTAGGACGTCCACTCCATCATCTCCTCCCCGTCGATGACGGCACACATCTCGCACACCAGCGTCTGCTTGCCCTTCCGCTGGGACAGCCAGTCTCCATAGTAGAACATGGTCAGGCCTCCCGTGTTCATGTTCTTCAGGAGGATCTGGGCAGGGGGACCGCCAGTGTGTGAGCACCTCCCCCACCCCCACCAACTGCCCACCCACTAATGCGGCCCCCTTGTCTGGACCCTGGAATCCACTATCCCAGGCCTGAGACAACTTCTTCTGACTTAGACTCGAGGCACGAGGAAAGGGTCCTCTCCAGGACAAGACCCTACTCCATGGGCCTGGCATGGAGTCTGAAGCCCCCGCCATGACTAACTTTACTTGGTGAGCTGGAAGTGGGCAATTCATGTAAATATGTTTCCAAGGAGGGCCTATAACTGTGCACCAGGAATGTCTACTGAATTAATGACATAAAAATAGACCAACCAAGCCACTTTCAGCCACAGACTCCACAAAACTGTGGACCCAAGTTCGCCAGATTGTCCTTGGAGGGAACACTGTATTATTGGCTCAAGAAAAGTCTGCTAAAGGCTGGACAAGGGAAGCAGAGCCTCAGGGGACTCGGGACAGATGGTCTTTGATGGATAAGGGACGAGAGGACGGCTCAGAGAAGAAGAGGTAGCCCACTCACTGAGACCATGGGGGAACTGGGAGCCTCCCTACCATCTGCCTCAGGTTCCCACCATGGGAACCTCGCCACCCAGTTCCTGCTGCTCCCCTCTCACTCCTCCCAATTTGCTCCCTCCAGGAGGCTCACACTGGTCTCTGTCCACATTACACTGACTGGGCAGGCTGTATTCCCTGGCAGTTCATTCAGTTTTGACTGGGTACAAATAAATAAAACTACATACCCTGATTAATTCACACCCAGGGGCATATTATCTGGGGCAGACTCAGGTAACAACCTTCTAAGGTGACATTTGCACATTAACAAACCCCACTGACAACACAAAGGCGCAGGAAGTAGGGGTGGGTAGTGGGAGGAAGGGAGGGTGAAGGTCCAGCCGTGTTACCCTCTCCAGGAACCACTCAGGCCGGCTGCCCAGGCCGTCAATTCGGATCCTCATCTTGGTGAATGGGGCAATGTCCAGGATTTCCATGAGGAAGGTGTCATTCTGCTCCCGCTCAAATCTGGGGATGGAGAGGAGGGACACGAAGGAGGGAGGCTGGCCAAGGTGAGGGGGGAGGCCATGGTGAAGACAGATTCGGGGTAAGGAGAGAAGAGGCCTCTCAGCTCCCAGTGACTCCGCAGTAGCCTGTCTCTTGCATCCAGAGGTGTTTCTCGAAAGGCTGGGTTAAGTGAATTGCTGGTAGAAATGGCCCTGAATCAAGAGCTACCAGTTCTGAGTACTAATTTCATTGTGTTAACCACGTAGAACAGTTCCAGCTCCTCTCTGGGAATAAGTTTCCTCATCTGTAGTCTGGGGAAAATGACACTGTCCCTGAAATCTCATAAAACTGTTATGAGGACCAAATGGATGTGAAATCAATTTCAAATGTGAAAAGAATTCCATCTCTGCAAAGCTTGCAATGAGGCTTTATGAGTGACATGGCTGCTATGAATGGTGGGGCAGGTTGTGCACTGTACAACTCTAGACAGTACCATTCACCTTTTTCTTTTTGTACACAATATGCACAATGCTGGATGAAGCACAAGCTGAAGTCAAGATTGCTGGGAGAAATATCAATAAGCTCAGATACACAGATGACACCACCCTTCAGAAAGTGAAGAAGAACTAAAGAGCCTCTTGATGAAAGTGAAAGAGGAGCTTGAAAAAGTTGGCTTAAAACTCAACATTCAAAAAACAAAGATCATGGCATCCAGTCCCTTTACTTCATGGAAAATAGATGGGGAAACAATGGAAAGAATAAGAGATGTTTTGGACTCAAAAATCACCACAGATGGTGACTGCAGCCATGAAATTATAAGATGCTTGCTCCTTGGAAGAAAAACTATGACCAACCTAGACAGCATACTAAAAACCAGAGACATTACTTTGCCAACAAACGTCTGTCTGGTCAAAGCTATGGTTTTTCCAGTAGTCGTGTATGGATGTGAGAGTTGGAAAATAAAGAAAGCTGAGCACTAAAGAATTGATGCTTTTGAACCGTGGTGTTGAAGAAGACTCTTGAGAGTCCCTTGGACTGCAAGAAGATCCAACCAGTCCATCCTCAAGGAAATCAGTCCTGAATATTCATTGGAAGGACTGATGCTGAAGCTGAAAGTCCAATACTTTGGCCACCTGATGAGAAGAACTGACTCACTGGAAAAGACCCTGATGCTGGGAAAGATTGAGGGCAGGAGGAGAAGGGGACAACAGAGGATGAGATGGTTGGATGGCCTCACCGACTCGATGGGCATGAGTTTGAGCAAGCTCTGGGAGTTGGTGATGGACAGGAAAGCCTGGCGTGCTGCAGTCCATGGGGTCGCAAAGATTTGGACGTGACTGAGCAACTGAATTGAACTGAAGTGATATGCACAACTGAATGCAGCGGCCCTTGGTCGGATAACACTACTAATGACTGTAAAACAGCGGGTGACATTGCTTTTGCCGCTATTACTGCTTTTCTCCCGAAATGACCGCATCATCTTAGCGATGCTCTGTCTCTGTTTCTACCGCTCTTCTCACGGTGCCGCATGCATAAAGCGGTCTTCAGTGCTGACACTGCTCGACTGCTCACTGATTCCAGATGCTGATGCTGATAAGCCCCTGGGGGTAACACAGGTATCACTGAAGATATGATGCTGCATGGCAATTTTATGCTTCCTTGAGCAAACATTTTTTTAAAAACAGAGGCCATCGCCAGTGGGAGCTAGAACTGCAAATGCTACAAACCAAAAACTAACTACTCCTTGTCTTCAAAGCAGTGGAAGAGGCCTAATCCCTTCTGATACCTTGCTTCATGTACTTTGCGATTATTAGAAGTAAAAACACTCTCCCAGAAGTCTGCCCCCAGTTCCTTCTGCTCTAGTTTAAATTGTCTGTCTCCCGGTCATGTGGAAACTGGAAGGCAGTTCTCAGAAATTCCCCTCAAGCTCATCTCACAAAGTGGAGATTCTCTCAAATGTCAGGAAGCATTTAACAGGAGGCTTCCTGCGTGCTATTCTGGATCTGTCAGGAATCCTCTGTTCCTTATTAATTCCTGAATATTCAGGAATTAAGAGGAGAGGCAAGCCTCTCCTGGGGCTGAGGGATCCAGGCATTTCCTTCGCTCGTTTTTCAATACAGTGATAAGTACCCTCTTCCTTCTTGTGAACCATATGGTAAAGTGATTGTTTACAAGTCTCTCTCTCTCTTTAATATGGATCGCCTATATTTTGCAAGTCTGGAATTTTAATCTTTATCTGAGAATAACTGCCTTGTAAGACAGTATTATGCCCACACCATGTTGATTAAAACCCCTTTTCTCCATCAGAGCTTTGGTCCCCATGTCTTTCTTTCTCTCTCTCTCTCTCTGTCTATTTCTGGCTGATTTCCTGGAACACGAAAGCCAGCTGTGTAACCCAGGATATATTAGCCTCTCTCCTTTCACTTTCTCATCATCAACTCTGGACCACCAGGTTCTGGTCCATTAAAGGACCTCAACAATCTTTCAACTCATTCATTCCTTACTCTTGCTGGGTGTATAATGTTGCAGATCAAAGGAACGTTAGAATTCTTTTTTTTTTTTTTTTTTAGTTTTTTATTTTTAAAATTTTAAAATCTTTAATTCTTACATGCATTCCCAAACATGAACCCCCCTCCCACCTCCCTCCCCATAACATCTCTCTGGGTCATCCCCATGCACCAGCCCCAAGCATGCTGTATCCTGCGTCAGACATAGACTGGCGATTCAATTCTTACATGATAGTATACATGTTAGAATTTTTTCTTTAATTGTCACTATCTGAATTTAACCAACAATCTCCCCTTTATGGAGATTTTATGGTCAGGCAGGTATAAGGAAAAGGGGGAGAGAAATAAGCTTTTTCTTTTAGAAAACTGAAGCCTGGATTATACTTTCCCCCCAGTCCTTCATTGCAGGCTAAATCCCGATTACACCTGTCTCCTCAGAATATAAGGCCCACATTCCAAAGGGAACTTCATCCTTCTACTACTCACCAGCCACCTCTTTCCTGCTTCCCCACACCCTCACAAGACAACGCCATTGACATGTGGGAGGGCTCCCAGGTTGAGGGGCCACTGCTGGAGAAGTGGTCCACCCTTGAGCCACTTGCCCTTGCCTCTGGCTCAGAAGGACGGGCTGCTGAAGGCCCAGGCTGTGCCCTGCTCATCCACCCCAAGGAGCTCAGCAGCTCTCGCTGCCTCTCTCCCTTCCTGTTCTGCTTTCCTTCTGTTCTCCACCCATCAAAGAATGTCCTTGGGAAAAGGCCCAGCAGCCGCTCGCTCAGTGGTCTCCTTGACGGAGGACAGCCTGAGGCTAACCAGGCCCAAGCCTCAGGCTGCAAGGGCAAGTTTTTAATGGAAGAGTTTTAGACATTGCCAAGAAGCTGGGAAGATTTGCATGTAGTGGAAGCCAGGGGCCATTCTGAAGGGCAAACCCAACAGAGCTCTGACAATCTGGTTTGCTTCCAGACCAAAAAATTTCCTAGTTCATGGGGTTTCCACTGGGCCTCGGGATGATTCCTTACAGGCACTTAATTTCCTCTAAAGAAAAACATCTCTTTGCCTAAAAGGAATCCCTGTCTCCATTAGAGACACTAATTGCCTCAAATTCCACTGTTGGAGACATATTCTTTAGGTTTAAGCATTTCCTTTTGAGGGTATCTTTTTTCTTTTCTTTGAATACCACATCAATTCACCACTATCTCAAAGTGAATTAGTTATGAACAGTTTCCCCCAAAGTGGCAAGATGACAAGTTGGGGACTTCAGCTAGGGAGAGGGGTTGAGGGAATAGTTATAAAGTTTGACCTCTAGGTATAGTATTTTACAACAGGGCCATTGCAGCAGGCAAACCCACACAATGCCTTCTGTTAGACACATGCCCTTTCCCGCCTCCATTCTGGTCACGTGCCATTTCTTGGGAGGATCTCTTTGCACAGCACTAAGCTATAAGAATGACACAAACCCAGTGGGTCTCACTGTCTGAGTCCCCAAGTTGAGATGCTGACATCTATAACAAGGATTTCAAGACACAGGCCAAACACTGGGCCACTTGCAAATGAAATAAAGCAGCCTATATTTTGGGTAAGAGACCTGAGCTTGCAAACCAGTGTATTTAAGAAATGATGGCTCTTCTCACAGCATAAATCTTAAATCAGAAAAACAAAATTCTTTAACAAGGTGCCTCAAAGCATTTATAGAATGGTGTGACTTTCAGAAGCATTTTTGGAGTTTAGATACCACCAGAAAAGAAATGTCTATCTCTCCCACCAGCAATAATGTACATCTCTAAAATAAGGTGGAATGTCGGAGTGGGATAATCAATCTGAGAAATTCCAAGGATTTGGGGCTGGATTGGAGATTAAGGTCAAAGCATGGAGGTGAAGACTGTGAGAGAGTGAGGAGGCTGGCCACAGACTGACGAGGATAACAGAGCTCTGACCATTGGCTCTGCCGCAACCACCCCAGGCTGCCAGACCGCAGCCTTGCCAGCAGTGGGCCCACGACGCTCAGGACTCAGCCAAATCTTCCTTTCTGATTTTTCCCCACTCCCGACTCAAGACCAACTAGATAAATCCAGATACTCCCCTATCCAATCACTCAACATTCAGAAAACTAACAGCATGGCATCCGGTCCCATCACTTCATGGCAAATAGATGGGGAAACAGTGGAAACAGTAACAGACTTTATCTTTTTGGGCTCCAAAATCATTGCAGGTGGTGATTGCAGCCATGAAATTAAAAGACACTTGCTCCTTGGAAGAAAAGCTATGACCAACCTAGACAGCATACTAAAATGCAGACACATCACTTTGCTAACAAAGGTCCATCTGGTCAAAGCTATGGTTTGTCCAGTAGTCATGTATGGATGTGAGAGTTGGACTATAAAGAAAGCTGATTACCGAAGAATTGATGCTTTTAAACTGTGGTTTTGGAGAAGACTCCTGAGAGTTCCTTGGACAGCAAGGAGATCCAACCAGTCAATCCTCAAGGAAATCAGTCCTGAATATTCATTGAAAGGACTGTTGTTGAAGCTGAAACTCCAATATTTTGGCCACCTGATGTGAAGAACTGACTCATTGGAAAACACCCTGATGCTGGGAGAAACTGGGGGCAGGAGGAGAAGGGGACGACAGAGGATGAGATGGTTGGATGGCATCAGTGACTCAATGGACATGAGTTTGAGTAAACTCCAAGAGTTGATGATGGACAGGAAAGCCTGGCATGCTGCAGTCCATGGGGTCGCAAAGAATTGGACACAACTCAGTGACTGAACAGAATCCAATCAGATGAGCTGCCTCGATTCTAGTTAGCTCTCCTCCAGTTCTCCCATGCCTCAAATAATGCTGCGCTCTGAAGCTTTTCCAGGATCCTGAGAGCCTTTGGCCTCTGCCAAACTGAGTGATGGTGCTCACACTGTTGCTGTAGCAAGCTGGAAAGGTACAGCCTCTGTTCTCATTTGACCTCCGTTTTATTTCCACAATTACATGAGTTCAAATCCCAGCTCCCCTGCTGACTATCTGAGTGACCTTGGGGCGTTAATTACTTCACCTTTCTATGCCTCAGGCACTTTATTTGTTGTGAGTTAATATATATAATTATATTGTTATTATAGCTAATAGAAATATTATTATATGTATATATTAACTCTCTCTATATATAGAGAGAGAGCACTTCCAATGGTGCCTGGCAGGGAGTAGGTGCTCATTGAATGTTAACCATTATTACAATCACTATCAGGGGAGAACAGCTCAGGAGAGAATTCCAGGAGGCAACAGGAGTTGCATAATAAGAGCATAGGAGTGCTAAGAGAAGAGAGGCCAAAACTCTTCTCATCGGATCCCCCCAGACACAAGCTGCATAAGTTGAGCAGAGTTCCCACTCTCACGGACTGCTCTGTCCATGAGAAGAAGCCTCTACCTGGCCGCCAAGAGCTTCAGCAATTTCATCCCCCTCAAGCACCATCTCTCCCATCCTTACCTCTGCCACCCTCCAGATGTACTTATTGAGTGCCCGACACACGCAAGGCCAGAGGTGGGAGCTGTGAGAGCTCAGAAAGGATTCTGCCTGCCAGCTCTAGTGGAAGGGTTTTAGACATTGCTAAGAAGTTGGGCAAGATCTGTGGGAGACGGCAGTGTGGCTTCAGAGGCGAGTGGCTGTGGGTAGGTTGCACAAGCCTTAGGCTTGGGTTCTGGGTCTCTGCCCTCTGATGCTTAAGATATCAGGGGTCAGGGATGGCTTGGAGGACAATGGCCGAACACAGAAAACCAAACAAAACCTAGGACTAAGTTGGGGATTTAATGAAAGACGCAGACAGGTGCTATCTAGAAGGACTAAAGAGGTCCACCAATACTGTCATTACTGATCACTATCTTAAGAGGAAGTAGAACCTAAGGCTTAAGACTGGGGCCACCTGGGTGCATTGTCCAGGGCCAAAGCTTACTGGCTATGGGACCTTTAGCAGCATGACTTGACCTTGCTGTGTCTTAGTTTTCTCATCTGTAAAATGGGGATGATAAAACAGTCCTCACAGAGTTGTAGGTAGAAATAAGTGTGTCAATACAGTCAAAGGGCTTAGAGAAATGTCCAACACCAAATAAGCCCACATCAGTGTCCGTGTTGTTGTTGCGGTCCCCTCAGGTGTTAAACTTCATGAGTTTGAGCATCTTTTCTTCCCAGTGGGACTGTCTCTCTGTTAGGGGAGGCACACTGATTGAAACCGCCCACCCTGGCCAGGCACCATAGTAACCATTTGCATGAGTTGTTTTATGACAGGAGATCCTGATAAGGAATACGGAACTAATAAGCCACCACCAACTGGAAGAGTTCGGGAAAGGTCTAAAGGAGACACCTCGTGTCCGTCCACTTCCCAGAATCCCTCTCGCTAGCATCCATCTTGGCTGAGCGATGCATGTGCCACCAGGAAAGACTCTGAGTCAGAATGATTGGCCAAAGACCACCCGGAAACTAATCCCATCACCATAAAACCCGAGACTGTGAGCCACGTGGCAGAGCTGCTCTCCTGGGTTCCCTTACCCTACTGCTGTCCACCCGGGCGCCCTTTCCCAATAAATTTTCTTGCTTTGTCAGCACATGTGCCTCCTCGGACAATTCATTTCCGAGTGTTAGACAAGAGCCCAGTTTCGGGCCCTGGAAGGGGTCCTCCTTCCTGCAACATCTCCAGTGTCTGAGACAGTGCCTGATATTGGTGTTCAATTGTTTTTTAATATTCGAATATTTTTTTCACTTTTATGCCATCATTTTGAACTTGTAGGCAAGTTACAAAAATAGAGTAGGCTTCTGTGTTCCCTTCAGCCACCTCCCCCTAATATGAACAGGTTACATTACTACAGTAAAAAGAATGAAAGCAGGAGATTCACAATGACACAACGCTATCCACTAATCTCCAGACCTTACAATAAACATTTTACAGTGACAGAAGGAAGGAAGGAAAGAGGGCTATGGGCTGAAGTGATCAAGGATGGCTTCCTAGAGAAGGTAGATTTGTGCTAGCCTTTGAAACAGAAAGGTCTTGCAACAGAGAGAATGGATGAAAGGCATTCTAGGAGGGATGAATCACACAGACAGAGGCGTGGAGGCTGGAAGGCCCCAGGGAATGAGGGGCGAGTCAGAGGGTAGTCTGGCTGAAAGCAGGATGGGGCTGGAGGGTGGAGGATTGGATGTATGGAGGGGCAAAGGGGCAAGGAGCACAGGTCACGTCCAGATACCTGGCCTTCTTCTTGTCCAGCTGCACTTCCTCTGTGCTGCCGTTGATGCCATAGAGGGTCATAAAGATGTTGGAGTCGGTGCCACCGCCCACCACGTCCCCTGTCCACACCGTCATTTCATACAGCACCTGTCCCGAGAGGGATGCGAGTCCTGGGCTTTGGCCTCAACCATCACCCCCAGCGATTTATTATACTTCACTTTTGCTGGGGCAAAAGAAAACGTCCTCCAAGCTCCGCCACTCTGAAAAGAGCCCTCCCACTAAGCAATCGTGAGTGTCTGCAGAGCAAGAGCCAGGTCCCCAGCTGTGCCCGGCTCAGGGCTGGAGAGGAGTTCAGTTTCTGAGAGAGAACACGTGTGGAGTAGGAACATGACCGATCGCCCCAGCATTAACCGACCTCCTTGTTTATAGAAGCCCGACCTAAGTCCGTTCATCCCAGCTGCATGTGTTGGCTACACAGTGGCTTTTGGAGACATGCAGGGCGCCACTGGAACCCCAGGGCCATCCCCGCTGCTAGCTGTGGAACCTGGGCAGATGCCCCGCCCTCTCCAGCCTCTGCCTCCTCTCTGTAAATAGAGACGTGCACCATGCAGAGCTGTGAGAGCCATAGACACCTCGCCTTGGTGCCGACTCTGGGCCTGGCATCAAGGGGCCGCAGCAGTTCTAGGGGACCATCACTCTCACATGTCACGGCCAGCTCACCCTGCGCGTCAGTGATGGGGAGTGTGTCGGGGCTGCTGGTTGAGGGACCTCTGCCTTCTTTCGCTTGTGGGGTGGGCCAGCCACCTATCATAGGTGCTTTTCACTTTAGACTGGAGTTTTGCCCTTAGGCCTGAGGTTTGTGCCAAAGAGGTTGTATTCTCTTTGTCTCTGCCAGAGGAGGTGAGAACAGCCTGCTCCCTGCAGCGTGGTGCTTTCCTTGAGGCCCCTGCCTTGGTTCTTCCTTTGAGGGGCGGCCTCGGGGCAAGAGGGGCCATCTTCACCCCTGATCTGGATTGTCCTCTGGCCCCTGGCCTCTCATGCCACAGCCTCTTGCCAAGTGCCCAGTTAGGTCTCAAAGGTTCAGGAGAGGCCTGCACACACGGCCAAGGACACAGCATGCTGACCATCTCCTTGCATGTACCCAGAGCCAGTCCCTCCTTTCCCCAGGGGCTCCCACACTGCAATATCACTGTCGCAGATGCCGGAGTCCCATCACCAGTTGCCTTCAGATTCAGAACCCGTGTTATTCCTGTCAGTGATCACACCCCTGACGTTGCCCTTTTCAGGCAGCATGGAGAACCTTCACCACCACATTGCAAGGTCAGAAGTAGTATTTCAGGCCTGGCCAGGAGGACACGTTTGCCAGGGAAATAACTGAACTACACTTTGCTTTCCCAGGAAAATCCTCTTAGACCACCTAACAAGGGTGTGTGTGGTGGGCACGGAGCTACGGGAATGAAAGCAGAAGCCTGACCGCTCGGCTCTTACCCAGCAAACTCAGAACAATCAAAGCAAGCGCTCGAGGCCCCGTGGAGACTGGCTCCTTAAGACTGGGCTCGCCAGACTCCTGTCTTCTCCAGGTCCATCTTTTTTCTCTTCTTTACACAGACCCATCTCTTTTTATGCCATAGATGTGTTTCCAGAAAGAGACACAGAAACAGGCTTTTGTAATTCCAGTCTGATATCAAATGTCCTGGGGAGGTGGCCAGTCCAAAGAGCCCTCGGGTTCTTTGTGAAGTGATAAACCTGTGTTCTTTTGTAACATGAATAACTGGGGTGTGAGGGTTTGGATTTCCACAGATTAAAGACCCCAGAGGGAGGTGAGCTGTACTGAGAAGGGGTATGCATGTGCACTGGGGGTGGCACACACACACACACGCACACACACACACACACCTACATGCATGCTGGGAACTGGGTCAGGACAGAGGTCCCCAGAAGAACTGTGTGCTCTCCCCACTGACTGTCTGGCCACAGACGCAGATGGCTGAGCAAGGGAGGGGGTGTCTGTGCTGTAGGAAGTTCGGCTCTGCAGCAGGAAGGAGATGGGCAGGGATCCACACTCCTGCCCGAATAGAGTTTACAGCCCATAACTCAGCCCTTCCTTGTTTCCACATACAGTACAGGCACGGCACGCTCAGGTCCAGGGTGATGTCTTCTTATCTCTGTGGGACAGCTTCCGACCTAAATCTAGTAGCCCGTTGATTTGGATTCAGGAACAGAGATGAGGGCTGGGACCTTCTGTTGACCCCACAGCTTTTCAGAGAAAGAGAAGTCTGCAGGGTCACGTGACACAGAAGCGTCTGGGGCATCAGCTGACCACGTGTCCTTGGGTCTAGCACCCAGGCACTCTGCTTCCTGCCTGGCACCAACCTGTGACTTCATGCAACTCAGCCCAAGTCATTTGGCCAGCTAGAGGTGGAGCTAGGACAGGCACTCAGCACCTGCCTTCTAGCCTTTTCCACTTAAGGGGGACCTTGGGCAGATAGCTCTCACTGCACTGAGACCCAGGGGCTCACAGCATCCCAAAGGCCATCTGTCCCCATCACCAGCCTACTGGTGTCAATGGAACATTCTTTGGAGAACAATGACTCTGTACATCTACGTAGAGCATGCCTTTCATGGACTGTTCATGGTCTCATTAGTTCTCATCAATACCTTACATGGGAGAGGATAGAAAGCATTATTTCCATGTGCTACGTGAGAAGACCAAGGCCCAGAGAGGCCAGATGGCCTGCCCAAGGTCACACAGCTGCAGACAAGAAGACACTTGAGTCTCATGGCTCCTAGCAATGTGGGTCTGGCTGGTACAAAGGGCCGCAGCCATGGCCAGTGCCCCAGGGCTGAGTCTGCTCCTACCCACTTCCATCTCCCCTGCGCTCACCCCCTTCACCTGGCGCTCCCTTTGCCATGCCATGCCATACACACAAACAGGTGCCCCTTATACCTTCACCCCGATGTTCACCACCATGGCATCCAGGAGGTCGAAGACACGGGAGGTGACGCCATCTCCTCGGTCCTTGGCAAGCCAGCAATTGCAGCGCAATATGTATTTGGTCCCCTGGGTGGGCACGGCCAAGCACAGCTCCTCCACCAGCCAGCAGCTCTCGGGGGAGGCCCCGTCATGGCCCAGCTAGGCGGGGACACACCGGGGCTGTGAGGATGGGGCACAACAGGGCAAAAAGCCCTCCCGGCTCAGCATCCCCTCCCCCATTTGCTAGCCACCCCCCCCCCCCGCCACCGCACCGCCCCCCACCCTTTTTCAGCGCTGCCTTCCAGCGTGCTCTACACTCACTGATCCAAGTCCCTCCTGTGAAGGTGGAGAGAGTTTGCAGATGCAATGAAGGTCTCTACTCAGATGACCCTGAGTTCATCAAAAGATTATTCTAGGTGGGCCTGACCTAATTAGGCGAGCCCTTCAAAAGCAGGTGTAGACATCAGAGAGGGAAGACATCACAGAGATTTGAAACAGAACAGATCTTCTCTGAATGGCTTTGAGGAAACTCGTTGCCTGGCTTTGGAGAGGGCCACATGGCAGAGAATGCAGGCAGCCCCTGGCCTTGGTCCTACCACCACAAGGGAACTGATTTCCTCCCACAACCACTGAGCTTAGGACAGGACCCCAAGTCTCAGACGAGACCAGAGCCCTGGCAGCAACTTTTTGACTTCAGCCCAGTGAGACCTTGAGAAGAAGACACAGCTAACCCAGGCCTGGACTCCTGGCCATACATTTGTATGGCCTTAGGTTACTAAGTTTGTAGTGACTTGTTACAGAGCAATTAAACAAAAAAAAAACTAATACACAGACATCCCCTCTGGGTGGGTGGAGAACAGAGCTGGAAGGGCAGGTGAGGCATCCAAGGTCACCCAGCCAGTTGGAGACAGAGGCCAGGAGCTCTTCGTGTGCTGCCTGCTCTGAGCAGGGATCAGGTCAGGCCCGCTCAGCCTCCCACCCGTGTATAGGTCAGCTCCTTCCTTCCCTGGGGGTCACCACCCTGAGGCCCTAGAGCCCAGCACCTCTATCTTCTTGATGACGCCCACATCCAAGCCAGCAACATAGAACTCCTCCACGGAGCCGCAGCTGAAGCCCTTCTTCCCCCGGGGATAGTCCAGCCAGATGCGGTTACTGCGCTCGTCCTCCTGCCCGATGAGGATGACGTAGGCCCGACTGTCGGTGGCTGCGTCCCTGTGCTTCCCCGTGGTGACTGACACGTAGTAGGGAATAACTGCAAGAGATTGTGGGAGCCCAGCCTCATCACAGACCAGGGGGGACCAGGGTGGGCTTGGAGACTTGGAAATGACCTCTGGAGGCACTGATCTCAGCTCCCTGTCTCTGAGACAAAGTATAACAGAGCTTTTCAGACTGATGAGCTATCTGTGGGGAGTGTCTACCCTCCAAGGGGGCTTCCCATGTGGCATGAATGGTAAAGAACGCACCTGTCAATGCAGGAGGCGTAAGAGATGTAGGTTTGATCCCTGGGTAGGCAAGATCCCCCAGGGGAGGGCATGGCAGTCCACTCCAGTATTGTTGCCTGCAGAATTCCATGGACAGAGGAGCCTAGCTCCCTATAGTCCACAGCGTTGCAAGGAGTCAGACATGGCTAAAACAACTTAGCATGCACCCTCCACGGAGTGAGGGAGTTGGTAACTCCCAAATGAAGATCAAAGAGAGATCACTGTGACATCTGAAAGCCCCACTGACCAATTAGCTTAGCTGCACCCAGCACTCGCATGTGAAGTGGGGAGAGAGCAATAACTGCTACCCAAGTACAGGGCAGACGCCTGAGAAGCACACTATGGACGTAAAAATGAGGTTGGCAAAAGCAAGTTCTCATGAAAAGCAGGAATTTAGAGAAGAAAAATAAAACGGTATTTATATGCGTAACAAAATAAATGAAAGTTCTAGAAGGCATTCATTTCCAAAGCAGGTTTTAAACAGCATAAAAACCTGCTCAGGAAATATGCTTAGAGCTCTAGTTGCCCAGCCTGTGTCCATTCTCCTTACAGCTAGGGGTGGTCATGATATATAAGATGTTGGGAAATTTTCTTTTAAAGGGTCTTACTCAACTGGGAGGAACACCTTTTTGCTCCTTACCCTTCCAATTACTCTGCTTGGAATGTGGATGTGATATTTGGAGCTCCGGCTCCAGTTCATCTTGGAACCATGGGCAACTTTTACGATGGAAGCCACCTGGAGGACTGCTAGTTTGGTCAGGCTGAAAGAGCCTAGGACCCTGAATTCGCTGGAGCTGCTGTATCAGTCCTATGTTTCTCTTTGAACTTTTATGAGTAAGAAAAGAAATGCTCCATGTTTGTTACTTGTAGTTACGAACTGAAACAGGTTGGAAAACCTTCTCCTAATTACCATATGTAAAATAGATGATCAGTGCAGGTTTGATGCATGAAGCAGGGCACTCAAAGCTTCATGGGACAACGCAGAGGGATGAGGTGGGGAGGGAGGTGGGCGGAGGATTCAGGATTGGGGGACATCTGTACACCCATGGCTGATTCATGTTGATGTATGGTGAAAACCACCACAGTATTGTAAAGTAATTAGCCTCCAATTAAAATAAATAAATAAATTTAAAACAAACAAACAATAACCTTCTCCCAGCTGACCTTCCTAACAGCTTGGGAGACATTGCCCTGATGAAGTGGATGTTTGGTTATGCAACCTGTAGCCCTTTGAAAATTTTCCAGACTAGTCCTTCCTGGCTGGAATTATCCGCATTGTTTTCTGCCCGTGGCTGTATTTCATCTTTACAAAAAGAACCCCACTAGCCTGTCCACAGTTGATCAAAGTGCTTAATTCAGTTTAGTTCGGTTGCTCAGTTGTGTCTGATGTGCTCTGCATAGAAGTTAAATAAGCAGGGTGACAATATACAGCCTTGATGTACACCTTTCCCAGTTTGGAACTAGTCTGTTTTTCCACATCCGGTTCTAACTGTTGCTTCTTGACCTGCATACAGATTTCTCAGGACGCAGGTAAGGTGGTCTGGTATTCCCATCTCTTGAAGAATTTTCCACAATCTGTTGTGATCCACACAGTCAAAGGCTTTGGCATATGTAATAAAGCAGAAGTAGATGTTTTTCTGGAACTCTCTTGCTTTTTCAATGATCCAACTGATTTTGGCAATTTGATCTCTGGTTCCTTGGCCTTTTCTAAATCCAACTTGAACATCTGGAAGTTCTCGGTTCACTTACTATTGAAGCCTTGCTTGGGGAATTTTGAGCATTACTTTGCTAGCGTGTGAGATGAATGCAAATGCGCGGTAGCTTGAACATTCTTTGGCATTGTCTTTCTTTGGGATTGGAATGAAAACTGACCTTTTCCAGTCCTGTGGCCACTGCTGAGTTTTCCAAATTTGCTGGCATATGGAGTACAGCACTTTCACAGCATCATCTTTTAGGACTTGAAATAGCTCAACTGGAATTTCATCACCTCCACTAGCTTTGTTTGTAGTGATGCTTCCTAAGGCCCACTTGACTTCGCATTCCAGGATGTCTGGCTCTAGGTGAGTGATCACACCATCATGGTTATCTGAGTCTTTAAGATCTTTATTGTATAGCTCGTCTCTGTATTCTTGCTACCTTTTCTTAATATCTTCTGCTTCTGTTAGGTTGATACCATTTCTGTCCTTATTGTGCCCATCTTTACATGAAATATTCCCTTGGTATCTCTAATTTTCTTGAAGAGGTCTGTAATCTTTCCCATTCTATTATTTGCCTCTATTTCTTTGCACTGATCACTTAGGAAGGTTTTCTTATCTCACCTCGCTGTTCTTTGGAACTCTGCATTCAAATGGGTATATCTTCCCTATCCTCCTTTGCCTTTAGTTTCTCTTCTTTCCTCAGCTATTTGTAAGGCTTCTTCCAACAGCCATTTTGCCTTTTGCATGTCTTTTTCTTGGGGATGGTCTTGATCACAGCCTCCTATACAATGAGATGAACCTCCGTCCATAGTTCTTCAGGCACTCTGTCTATCAGAGCTAATCCCTTGAATCTGTCACTTTCACTGTATAATCATAAGGGATTTAATTTAGATCATACATGAATGGTCTAGTGGTATTCCCTACCTTCTTCAATTTCAGTCTGAATTTTGCAATAAGGAGTTCATGATCTGAACCACAGTCACCTCCTAGTCTTGTTTCTGCTGACTGTATAGAACTTCTCCATCTTCGGCTGCAAAGAATATCATCAATCTGATTTCAGTACTGACCATCTGGTGATGTCCATGTGTAGAGTCATCTCTTGTGTTGTTGGAAGAGGAGGTTCTCTTGGCCAAACTCTGTTAGCGTTTGCCCTGCTTCATTTTGTACTTCAAGGCCAAACTTGCCCGTTACTCCAAGTATCTCTTGAATTCCTACTTTTGCACTCCAGTCGCCTATGATGAAAATGACATCTTTTTTGGTACCACTTTACCTGCTGTTAATTCCTTCTTGTGCGTTTTTCATTTCAGTTATTGTATTCTTCAGCTCTGATTGTTTCCTTTTTATATTTTCTAGTTCCTTGTTAAAATTCTCACTGTGTTTGTCTTTGCTCTTCCCTGGTCCAGTTAGCATTTTTATAATTAATGCTTTGAACTCTTTATCTGGTAAATTATTTATCTCTGTTTTATTTGTCATTTTTCAGGCTCTTTTGTCTTGTTCTTTCATTTGAAACAAATTCCTCTGCCTTCTCATGCTGCTTAACTTCCTCTCTCTCTATCAAATTAGGTAAAAAAGTTTCTTGTCCTAGTCTTGAAGGGGTTTCCTTGTGTGGGAGCAATCCTATTAATCTGTATGTATCCAGTGGCTTTGGCAAGACAGCTGGATCTGGAGTCAGCACAGGTTGCGTCTTCCCCTCGGATGTGCTGGCAACTCTCACCGGGGTGGGAAGTGGGGCTGGAGATGGAGAGCCTGGAGCCAGAGCCAGGTGTGAGCCAGGGCTTCTGCAGTGCTCAGTGGCCAACACTGCCCTACTAGGGTTGGGGTCAGGTCCAGGGCTGCTGTTGTTCATCGCTCAGTCATCTCCAACTCTTTTCAGCCCCTTGGACTGCAGCACGCCAGGCTTCCCTGTCCTTCACCGTCTCCTGGAGTTTGCTCTCCCAGAGGTCTAGCATGCTAAGGCAGAAGTCCTGAGGGTCAAGTTCAAATCAGTTCTATTTCCTCTAAGTGTGTGTACTTCCGTATCACTTTCATCCTAGAAGGGAGTAGTGTTGCAGTGAGAGAGGTCAGAGTGGGCCCCTGGTGTGGCCAGGGGCATGCACTGAGGCGGTCCTGGTATATCAATTAGAGCTTCAGTGCACTTTTGATGCATCATCTCTGCAAGTGCCAGAAATGGCCATGCTCACCCCATTCAGATGAATTCCAGGTCCCAGTGGTCTCTGTTCCCCACAATCGCACACTCTCCTCAGCTATGACAGACTTCACCCTAGCGGAGCTGTGCTGGAGCTGAGTGGTGGAGTGGGCAATCAATGTGGGAAGTGGGCCAGGGGTCCCGGGCAGTTTCAGTCTGCTTCTTCCTATTTGATCCCAGGAGTAAGCATGCCTGTGTGTGGAATCTAGGTTTCTTACAGCCCTCCTGTAAGTCCCACAGATTTTCAAATCAGTTACGGGGAGTCATCTCCTCAGTATCAGACCCAGGGCAGGGGTGCCCAATGTGTGGTCCCAACTGCTCACTCCCCAGGGAGGATCTCCTAGCCTGTGTAATCCCCGACTCTTCTAAGTTCCTTCCTAAGGGCACCAGTCCCAACCCGATCACTTCTCTTCCCTTCCTACCTGACTCCACGTGGCTCTTTCTCTCTTCCACTCTCCAGCTTGTTTTCAGTGAGAGCGGTTCCACATGTAGATGTATTTTTGACATGTTCATAGTGGGAGGTGAGCTTCATCTTCTACTCTATCTTCTTGATCTCCTCCCTCTTAAATCCTTAATTTCTTATATTCCCTGGACTAAAGTTGAACTGTGGGCCAAAGTCAAAGATTTTCCCAAAGCAACCAAAGATCCTTACAGATCTGAGGAGGGATTTAATATAGCCATTCAAACTCATCAACCTGGCTTCTCTAACATGTCAGCTAGTTCATATGCTTGGTGGTAAAGGCCAGGCCCAGCACCAAATGCAAACTATTAATTGGGAAAATCCTAAAAGATGTCTAGAATCACAACTGGGAGTCCATCCTGCTATCTCACTATAGAAATACCTTGAAGATATTGCAGGTTCAGTTTTGGACCACGGCAATAAGGCAAATATTGCAATAAAGTGAGTCACATAAATTTTTTGGCTCCCCAGTGGATATGCCACCTGATGCAAACAGCCGACTCATTGGAAAAGACTCCAATGCTGGGAAAGATTGAAGGCAGAAGGGAAAGAGGGCGATGGAGGATGAGATGGTTGGATGGCATCACCAATTCAATGGACATGAACTTGGGCAAACTCCAGGAGATGGTGAGGGACAGGGAAGCCTGGTGTGCTGCAGTCCATGGCATCACAAAGAGTTGGACATAACTTGGTGATTGAACAACAACAGTGTGCAATAGCATTATATCTAAAAAATGCACATGCCTTAATTTAAACATACTTTATTGCTAAAAAGTGCTAACCACCATCTGAGCCTTCAGTGAGTCATATTTTTTCCCCCAGTGGATGATCTTGCTTCTATGCTGATGACTGCTGACTGACCAAGGCAGTTGTTGCTCCAGCCTGGGGTGACTGTGGCAATTTCTTAAAATAAGACAACAATGAAGTTTGCTACATCAACTGACTCTTCCTTTCATGAACAATTTCTCTAGTGTATAATGCTCTTTGATAACATTTTACCCCCAGTAGAACTTCTTTCAAAATTGGAGTCAGTCTTCTCAGACCCTGTCACTGCTTTATCCACTAAGTTTAAATAATATTCTAAATCTTTTGTTGTCATTGCAACAATCTTCACAGTATCTTCACCAGGAGAAGATTCTTTTTCAAAAAACCACTTTGTTTACTCATCCATATAAGCAACTTCTTGTTTGTTAAAGTCTCATCATGAGATGGCAGCAATTCAGTCCCGTCTTCAGGCTCCACTTTTATGCCTAGTTCTCTTGCTCTTTCCAGCATATCTGCAGTAACTTCCACTACTGAAGTCTTGAACCCCTCAAAGTCATCCATGAGGGCTGGAGTCAACTTCTTTCAAGCTCCTCTTAATGCTCATAATTTGAACCTCTTCCCGTGAACCACGAACACTTTTAGCGGCATCTAGAATGGTGCATTCTAGAGGTTTCCATTTTACGTTTCCCAGGTTCATTAGAGGAATCACTATCTATAGAAGCTATAACTTTATGAATTGTATTTGCTAAAGAATAAGATTTGACCGTCAAAATTACTCCCTGATCCATGGGACGCAGAATGAATATTGTGTTAGCAGGTATGAAAACATTCATCTCATTGTACATCTCTATCAGATCTCTTGGGTGATCAGGTGCCTGGTCAATTAGTAGTGATATATTGAAAGGAATCTTTCCCAAGGGGGAAAGGGTGGGATGGGATGAATTGGGAGATTGGGATCGACACATATCCACTATTGATACTATGTATAAAGTAGACAACTGATGGGAATGTACTGCAGAGACAGGGAACTCTACTTAAAGCACTGTAGTGTCCTAAATGGGAGGGCAGTCCAAAAGAGAGGGGATATATGTATGCTTTTTGCTATGCAGTAGAAGTTAACACAACATTGTAAGGTAACTATACTGCAATAAAATTTTTAGAAAGCCATGATATCAAATCATGTATATGAATCAAGTTTTATAAGTAAATATATAGCAAAAAAGGGGAAGCTTGAAATAGTGCAATAATCACCAAAATGTGACACAAAGACAGGAAGTGAGCAAATACTGTTGGAAAAATGGCACTGATAGACTTGCCCCATGCAGGGTTACCACAAACCTTCAATTTGTTGAAAAAGAAAAATCTGTGAAGCACTATAAGTGTATTACTTGCTCAGATGTGGCTGATTCTTTGTGATCCCATGGACTGTAGCTCACCAGGTTCCTCTGTCCATGGAATTCTCCAGGCAAGAATACTGGAGTGGGTTGCCATACCCTTTTTCAAGGGATCTTCCCAACTCAGGGTTTGAACCTGGCAGATAGATTTCTTAACCATCTAAGCCACCAGGGAAGCCCAGAAGTGCAATAAAGTGAAGTGCAAAGAAAAAAAATAAAGTCAAAACGAGGTACGCTTGTATACGATCAGCCTCAGGCAATCACTTGGTGACTTCACTGGGCAATTCCTAAGGCTTTTCCAAAGTCTGTTGATTGAAACAAAATTCAGGCTTGCACACAAAAATCTAATAAACCTGCTCATAACTATTACAATTGATTTCAGATGATTTAATCCCCCTGGGTAACTTTTAATTTTATGTTTATTAATCGTTAACAGGGACCGTTTCCTTCCAGAAAAAAAAGGCCAGGATGGAATGGGAAACTAGGTCTACTCCAGGTTATTTAACCTGGCACACCTCTAATTTCTGCTGTTAGTGCAAAGAGCCAAGACACTGGAAAAGAAATTGCTACACATTTTAAGTGCTTTAGACACTGTCAGCCCTCCAAATAACCTCTCCAAATGATAGTCACTCAACCATGTCTGACTCTTTTCAACCCTATGAACTGTAGCCCTCCAGACTTCTCTGTCCATGGAATTCTCCAGGCAAGAATACTTGAGTGGGTTGCCATTTCATTCTCCACGGGATCTTCTCAACCCAGGATTGAACCCAGGTCTCCTGCATTGCAGGCAGAGTCTTTACCATCTGAGCCACCAGGGAAGCCCAGATAGCCTCTCCAATGTCCTCTCAATTCTCTTTGGCAGGGCTCACCGAAAATACAGGGGCTCGTCCCAATCCTCCCACTTAATGGGCTTGGAGAAACATTCCCCCAGTTTGGGAATGAATCTCATCTAGTCCTAAATGTCACCAGAGCCACACTCCCAAGGCTCAACCCCAGTACTAGAACAGCCCCTGCCCCACACTATTAATCAGTTCAGATAGTGGAGATTGCTAATGAACCTCGAGAGGTTCCTGTTTCTGAACCTATTTCCTTTTGTTTAGGCCCTTTGAGAGATACATGTCTTTTTCTTCTTAGTGCCCCTGTCCCTATCCATTGATTAGGCCAAGACTTCTTTCAGAAGTATCACGTTGGAATTTCTTTCTCCTCCAAAGCAGAAATAATTCTAGGACTTGACAGTAGTCATCAAAGCAGCCCACCAGATGAGTTAAACGACTTCTTTTATTTGTTCTGTGTCTGACAGTACTAGAGATGGTTCTGGAAACTGATTCTTTGTCCCAGCTGAATCAGCTACCACCCTCCTTAAAGGCAAAATCCTTAACTGATACTGGAAAAATTCACAGTGCACCTCCAACCAAGATTCAAACAGACTCTCAAAATCTCTTCTCAGAGTTAATCAATGTCCTGTAAATGAAGAACCCTTCCAGGCACAAAGTCAATAACAGAAGATTACAAAGCTCAAGGCTTCATTCTCTCTTGTACTGGCTTCTGTAACTCTCCCATTTTGCCATCAGACAATGTAAGAGTCAAAGGTAAAGAGGTTTCTCCTGAACCTCAAGCAATAAAAACAACGTAATCCTTCAACACCGTATTGTTCTTAACCCTCAAATGCTACTACTATCCATCCCCACTGGAGCAAATTCTTTACTGTAACTTATTTACATAGTGCATTCACTTAGTACTGCAGTAGAAGAAGCTGCTGCTGCTGCTAAGTCACTTCAGTCACGTCTGACTCTATGCCACCCCATAGACGGCAGCCCACCAGGCTCTGCTGTCCCTGGGATTCTCCAGGCAAGAACACTGGAGTGGGTTGCCATTTCCTTCTCCAGTCAGTACCTTTATGCATTCACTCCAGAAGAAAAAAATTCACCTGGACAGTAACGCTTCAGGGTTTTACTAGAAGTCCTTCTTATTTCTCACAAATCCTGAAGCCTGATCTGGATGATAAAAATTTCCCTAGGGATCTACTTTGGTGCACTATGTGGAGGATTTGTTTCCTTGCTCTCCTTCTCAAGCTTCCTTTTAAGAAGACAGTATCCACTCGCTAAAGCTTTTAACCTTGAAGGGACATAAGATTGCCAAAGAAAAGTTGCAGTTTGCCTCAGTCCCTAGTTTTCACATGTAAGACATCTGATATCAGAACAAGAGTTATACCTAGTTCCAGACAGACTTCACAGTGTCCTAAATTTCCCCAAACCCCAAATTAAGTGCTGACTGCTAGGTTTTCTAGAGCTACTTTGTTATTGCGAAAATTGAATTCCAAATTTCTCTCTTATGGTCAAACCTATGTTTGTTTTACTAAACAATAGTAACACTGACCTAATATTATGGGATGGAGAAGGAAACGGCAACCCACTCCAGTGTTCTTGCCTGGAGAATCCCAAGGATGGGGGAGCCTGGTGGGCTGCTGTCTATGGGGTTGCACAGAGTTGGACATGACTGAAGCCACTTAGCAGCAGCAGCAGCAGCAGCAGCAGCAGCAGCAGCAATATTATGGGAAGAAGCAGATGACATATCTTTTAGGGCCTTAAAGGAGAGTTTGATGAATCCACTTGCCCTTGGGCATCTCAACGGTCAGATTGTCTTTTCCCTTTTGGCATATGAAAAGGAAGAGGTTTGTGTGTGTCTTGGGGTACATGCCCTAAAACACAGGGAGAACCACTGGCCCACAGGGTATGACAGCCAGCAATTGGAGCCTGCGCCAATGGGATACCCCCTTTGCCATAGAAGCTACTGCCTTTTTGGGTAAGGGCTACCAAAAAAATCCTTATGAGATCTTGAACCATTTTTGTGCCTCATGCAGAAGCTCTCCTGAATTCTCATCACACTCAACATTTTTCAGTCAGCTGTCTCATTTCCCATGAAGTCCTTTTGTTAACTGCTCCTGACATAACTCATTTACATTGTAATATCCTTAACCAGGCTACTCTTCTCCTCTCCATGATGAAGTCCCTCTCTACTGATTAATGCTGACGGGTCACCTCTTGACTCTCCTGACGCTCTTCAGGAAACTCTTTCGGGTAATGTTGACTTCTCATGGTTCACTGATGGTTCCTATGCAAAAGGTGACAATGAGAAATATTTTGCTGGGTGTGCTACTGCAACTCCTTTGATGATGTTACTTTAGCCCTATGGTACACATGGTTACTCATGAGTGATCTCAAGAGGTTTCCAGTCCTACACAGACTCATACTTCAGCCAAAGACAAAACTGCCAGTATTTATACTGATGGTAGATATGCTTTTGGAATAACTCATGATTATGGAATGTTGCGGAAACAGCATGGCTCCTTTACTTCCAGTGGAAATAAATTTTTAAATGGCCCCTATGTTCAGGAATTATTGGATGCAATGTTTTCACTTGCAGTTTTAGCTATTAATAGATTCAGAGGCATTCTAAACTTGACTTGCTGGAAGCTAAGGGAAATCACCTTGCTGACATTTCTGCAAGGAATACTGACCTTAAAGGAACTGATAGCAGTCGAACTTTTGTTCCAGTTCAAAGGGATATTTCCCCCAAATGATAACTTAGTAAAACTAGCTAGAAAAGCCCAACAGTTGGCCTCAGAAAACAGAAAAACAAGATTGGAAATTCAACAGTTCTTGGTTTGATAAAAAGGAGAAAGCTATTTGGTTTGGACCAAACAACAACCCAGTCTTACCAGAGAGTAAAATCCCCACTCCTTACCACTGTACCTGCATCAAACCATTGGTCTACTGGAGAAATGATAGCATCCATGAATCAATACTAGTGAGGAAACATTAACAAGGCCACAAAAGTGCTTACCTCACTCTTCCACTTCTCTGAAACACAATTCAGGAAAATCTGCTTGCATTGCTTCTGGACATTGTAAACTTACTAATGGACCTTTTGAGGTCTGGCAAATGGGTTTAATACAACTTCCTACATCTCATGGAGATAAATATCTTTCAGTCATGGTCTGCATGTTTTCACACTGAATGGAAGCCTTCCCTAGAGACAGACTACTGCCTCTTCTGTGGACAAAGCCCTTTTGGAAAAGATTACACCTACTTGAGAAACTCCTCTCAGACTTCATAGTGATTGAAGAACTAATTTCACTAGTCAGGTACTGTGATGTGTGTGCATGCTAAGTCGCTCAGCTGTTTCTGACTCTTTGCAACCCCATGGACTATGGTCTAACCATGTTCCTCTGTCCATCGAATTCTTCAGGCAAGAATACTGGAATGGGTAGTCATTCCCTTCTCCAGGGGATATTCTCAACCTAGGAATCGAACCCAGGTCTCCTGCACTGCAGGCAGCTTCCTTTACCATTTGAGCCACCAGGGAAGCCCAGGTACTTTGACAAGTCTGCACCATTTGGCTGGTTTTAATATACTTTAATTGTGCTAACCACCCTCAATCCTCTGGTTTAGTCAAATGCACTAACAGCATTATTAAGATTCAATGGCAATTTCTGTAGAAACCCTCCAAACACCTTAGCAAAAAGCACTGCCATTGATTCTTCTAAATCTTAGACCCACTCCTTCTGGAACTCACCAACACACACCCTTTAAGATGGTCACAGTACACCCAATGTACTTGGCTTCTGCTTTTCCTGATCCACAACTGATAAAAGGAGAGATACTCTAATACAATTTCTATTGAAAATAATCATGTTATTTGTAGAGCAATCTTTTCATGGTATGCTCTTTGGAGACAAAGATCTTAAGCATTATGCCTTGTGACCTGGATATTTTGTTTATTGGAAAAGACTATCTTCAATCTTGCTGGAAAAGCTCCTGGGAAGTACTGTTAACCAACACTTGTGCTACCAAACTCCAAGGAATAGACTCTTGGATTCATATGACAAAGAAGGCAATTAAATCCTGATTGGACATGTACTTCATCCAGTCACATGAAAGTAATTATTTCCTGGAACTGAAGCATACAACATCTGATGAAACAGCTTTCCCAAGATATCCAGATCAGGTCTGTCAGAAGTGTGTTTCCAAACCTCTGATGGAGATATAAAGCTTCAGGTAAACTCCAGAGTCTATTATTTTGGTAACATGGACTTTGGATTAAAAGAATGCCTGAGATTTCTCCCTCCTTCCTTGTTACTCAAATGCGATCTCATTAGGTTTCCAATCTGTACACTTTCTCTCCAACATGGGACACTATAACCAGGAAATGTCCTTCCAGACACTGAGGGACAAAAAAGCTGCTGAGAAGTGAAAACCTGACTCATCAGTGATGCTTTCATAAAAATAACTCCATCAAGAGGAGAAAAAAAACAACACACAAACAAAAAACTTCTGCTAAGTCATGTCCAACTCTGTGACCCCAGAGACGGCAGCCCACCAGGCTCCCCCGTCCCTGGGATTCTCCAGGCAAGAACACTGGAGTGGGTTGCCATTTCCTTCTCCAAGGCATGAAAGTGAAAAGTGAAAGTGGAGTCGCTCAGTCGTGTCTGACTCTTCGTGACCCCATGGACTGCAGCCTACCGGGCTCCTCTGCCCATGGGATTTGCCAGGCAAGAGTACTAGAGTGGGTTGCCATTGCTAGAAACTTTAATTAAATAGTCAGGAAACCAGAAGGGGGAGCTCTCATGCTCTGCGACAACAGACAGAGCCCAGGAAAGACTCTTCTTCTATCCTGGCAACAACTCAGCCAATGAGAAGCTGTGGACTCTTGGTTTACTCCAGCCTTCCCAACTTCCTTTTCTC
Organism: Capra hircus; assembly: GCF_001704415.2. Taxonomy (NCBI): domain Eukaryota; kingdom Metazoa; phylum Chordata; class Mammalia; order Artiodactyla; family Bovidae; genus Capra; species Capra hircus. The sequence goes on from NC_030831.1 coordinate 46,487,930, forward strand.
CTCTATGAAAGAATTCTCCCTCCCTTGCTCTGTGGGGACTTGCATGTAGTTTGACCTGGTTGTAGACTCCAAGTTGCAACTCTCTGCTGATCCCAAATAAGCTCATTTTCACTAGAGAAGTAACTTGCAGTCTATGTGTGTTTTTGGTCAATGTCTCTCACTTCACACAGCTGTTGTGGGGATGGAAATAGCATGGAGGAACCTGTGTGTAAACTACAAAATGTTACATGTAAGTGAAATGACGGGGAGGTTAATACACGGCCTGTCCAGGAATAGTTTAAACACAATTCCATGTGTCTGCCACCACTTTGACTAGCTGTCTACTTGGCTTACCTGGGCCCTCCTGAACATAGTCAGCCATGGGCCCCGTCACTGTGGCGATGTCGATGTCGGCCATCTTGGAGCTCAGGGTGATCTCCCAGAAGTCAGCGGGGCTGCTGCAGTTGCTGCTCCGGTCCCCGGTGTACTCCTGTCAGGAGGAGCACAACCGGGGCCCATTACGCCTCTGGCACCTTGTTTTCCGCGGAATCACCCCAGGTGCCCCACCTGCCTTTCACGCACCTTCTCATAAAAGAGCCTCTCCAGCCGCCCGTCCTCCTTCTTCAGGGACAGCCAGCGTCCACACAGGAACAGGAACTCATCCTCGTTGGTGTCGTTCCAGATCTCCACCTTCTCCACGTACCAGTCTGCGCACCACTTGGTGTTGTCGTGGCGGAGCTTGATCTTGTAGATGACGCCCAGGTCCGCAGCCTCGATGATGAAGGTGTCGGCCTGGGAGTCCAGATTCGTGGATTTGGGTGGGGGGCCTCTCCCTGCCTCCACCTGCTCCAACCTCATCCATCTAGTACCTTTCATCCCCCTTAATTGCTGGGCTGAACAGACCTTCCAGGCTGGAGCCCTCCAGGCCCAAATCCCCAACACAGAGAGTTTGATATTCCAAGGCCTTGCTTCCACAATTTTCCTGTTTTACAGTCTAGCTCCTCTTGGGATAAGAAGACATCTTGGACATGCTGAGTTATGCAGAGTATTGGCTTGAGGTCAGCTAGGACGCTGGATGGTAAGAGCTATGGAAGAGGTGGTATCTTTCTGAATAATGAAAGGGGCCTTGAAATTCCCAGGGGGAAGCTAGCAGTTGGAGGAGCCAGTCCGGGCTACAGGAGAGCAGAGAGGGGAGAGGCTACATTGCAGGCCAGGCTGGGGAGCATAAGGCATGACAACTAGACTGTGAGTTCATGAGGGATTTTGTGGGGGTGTGACATAGGCCCTCCTCTGTGTCCCTGATTATATCTTTCATGATGTGATATTGTATTCTTGAGTGCTTGCATTCCTTCAGGATTGCCCAGTGAGATGTGGAGTTCTAGGTTTGGGGTAAACTGGGGTCAAAACAGCTGGCAGGAGCTTGGGGAAGGAGAGGTGGGAGAGGTGACCCTGAGTGACACCCACTTTCCTTCCAAAAAACATGCTACATCACTGTACTGAGAGCTGGGAACCCAGGGATAATAGGATGCCCTGTGCCCCTCCTCAGGACAGCCCAGGTGGTGGTAGCAGCCACCTGCATGAGGACTAGGGCCGGGGCTGGCAGGACTTGCCTGGTGGTGGCGTTAAGCTGAAGCTGGGCCTTCCAAGCACCCAGGGCAAGTCAGACTGCAGGCTGAGGTAAGTGCAGGTGAATAGTGTGATCCTGACGGCAGGTGTGGACCTGTGCAGGCCTTAGAGTGCTGGCAAGTGGCTGAGCCCACACCCTACGACATGGCAATTCCACTTTGCATCTGTCCTGGGGGGACACCTTCATATATACACAAGGATGCTTCAGTTCAGTTCAGTTCAGTCGCTCAGTCGTGTCCGACTCTGTGACCACATAACTGCAGCATGCCACACCTCCCTGTCCATCACCAACTCCCGGAGTTCACTCAAACTCATGTCCATAGAGTCGGTGATGCCATCCAGCCATCTCATCCTCTGTCATCCCCTTCTCCTCCTGCCCCCAATCCCTCCCAGCATCAGAGTCTTTTCCAATGAGTCAACTCTTCGCATGAGGGGGCCAAAGTACTAGAGTTTCAGCTTTAGCATCAGTCCTTCCAAAGAACACCCAGGACTGATCTCCTTTAGAATGGACTGGTTGGATCTCCTTGCAGTCTGAGGGGCTCTCAAGAGTCTTCTCCAACACCACAGTTCAAAAGCATCAATTCTTCAAACTCTCACATCGATACATGACCACTGGAAAAACCATAGCCTTGACTAGATGGACCTTTGTGGACAAAGTAATGTCTCTGGTTTTGAACTACAGGATAATTGTTTACAGTGGAAAGTTAGGACCCACCTAGGTGTCCAGTGTTGGGGCAACAGTAAATAACCTTGGCAGTGTTGTACATGGAATGTTATGTGTGCAGTGGTTACAAAGAACAAGCCAACAACATCCGTGTCTGACTATCTTGACAGAAAGATTTCAAAGGAACCCCATTGACTGCAAAAAGCACCCGTATAGGATGATACCTTTTATGTAAAAAGTTAAAGCCACAGAGCAGCGTTATATATTTCCTCTGGGCATATGTGCACGGATGCAGAGAAAAGCCTTGGAAAGACCTGGACACACTAGAGAGTGTGGACCATTCTGGAAACTGGGGCCCAGAGGAACTTCCATGCAGGCTGACGAGGCAGGCAGTGAAGATCTGGGAATCCCTTGATGAGTCCGAGTGAGAGAGTGACTCTGCCATCTTTGGATGGATTAGCTGGGGAGCCTGGAGGGTAGATTGGATTTCAGAGGTCTGGTGCAGGGCTCCCCAAGCAACGTATGATAAGGGAGGTGTGACAAAGCTGACCGGGCTGATTTGAGGGTCTTTTAGAGAGAGACTCTCCAAGGCCAGGTGACTGACTGGATATGGGTGGGAGGGAGTTCTGACAGAGAGAGGGGTGTCGAGGTGACTCCTAGATCTGGAGCAAAGGATTAGAGAAGCGGAAGCTTTCACATACTCAGCAGTGAACAAAGTCCAAAATCATCAGTGACCGAGCCAGAAGCTCCAGCTTCCCCACCCAGACGTCAGCACGGGAGGGAAGCAGGAGGAGGACGAGGCAGAACGGGGCGAAGGCTTCTCTTGCGATGTCATAATTGCTAAGGGAGAAGAAATCTGAACCTAAACTCCGAGGAGAATGGATTGCATCACTTCATATATACTTTCACTTATTCATTCAGCAGCTATTTTTTGGTGGGAAATGAAGTCCAGAGCCCCTTCCTTCTTCCTCAGGTGGTGCCTTCCCCGGGGGACTCCCTTTCCCCTCCCCACCTTCTCAGGGAGCCCTGGGGCCAGACTCCCCTGGGATCTTGAGCCCCAGGCTACGCCTTCTTGCAGGCAGCCTGCTAGCTGGAGTCACCAGCCAGCTGCAAACCCACTTAGATGACACCTGCTGTCCTTGGCCTGGAGTTACTTTCCTGTTCACCAAGTAGCGAATGTTTCAGCACTAAAGGTCATGCCTGGCTGAGGCTTGGGCTTAAGGAGACCCCAGTGAACACAAGCTGGTTGATGTGGGGATCTATCTCCCCAGACACGCGGCTACAAGGAGGACCACAGACGGGGTTAGGAGCCAGCTGCCTGGCTCTCCTCCTCAGGCTGTAGCCTGGCCCGTGGGGCTTCTGGCAGAGTTAGGTGAATGGAGAAGAGGAAGGGAGCCTGAAAAGTGAAGAAGGGTAAAGGTGGCAGAGAGAGGGGTGCTCCAGCAGGGAGAGGGGCCAGGCTGGTGGGAAGCAAGTGTGGACAGAAATCTTCCTTTGGTGAAACCACTGTTAGGTCAGAGCTGGTAGGGCCTTGGATCCCACTATCCAATTGAATGGTCTTCATGCTTTTTTTTGTAGCCACAGAGCCCCTTGATTAATAGAAGGCTTGCTTGCTACCCCAACAGATAGGCCAGCTCAGAGTGGTCCCACGTGGGAGGAGGCGGGTGCCCATCTGCTACCCTCACTTCTCCGTGGCTCCCTTGGACCTCCGTGCTGTCTAGAGTTCTGCACAACACAGCTGAGCTGATTCACATCAGGCTCCTTCTTTCACAGATGAGGACACGGAGTCCAGAGATGCTCAGCCACGGACCGAGTGGATGGCAGACCCAGCCCTCCAGACCTCTATCTCGTTCAAGCCTCTGTCGAGGCAGCTCCCCCACTCTGCAGTGCTCACCTCCACACTCGTGACCCACGTGGAGTGAGCTGCATTCTCTGAAGAAGACCCAGCTCCATATAGCCAGCAACCTGGGGCTCACACAGCCTCTTGCCTGCTCAAGTCCCACCCCTACTATACAGGACCCAGGGCTTGGGCATAGGCTGAGAGAGAGGGACCAGATGCCCTTGGGGGATGCCTGGGGCAGATGCCATCCCAAGGGTCAATGACATCCCACAAAGGTCCCAGACAGCCTCCGGGACCAAGAGGAGCTGGCCCTCGGAACAGAGGGCCAGAGGAGAGAGGTGGGGTAAGTTGGGGGCCCCGCCTACCGTTCCTCTCTCGAACTTGTTGGTGCGGTTCTCTGACTTGCCCAGGTACCGCTCCCCGGTGTCCCCGAGGTCCCCATAGATGGTGATGTAGACCTTGGCGTCCGTCCCCGCCCCGGGAACGTTTCCTGTGAAGATCTGCACCGAGTACAGCACAACTGGGCGGGCAGTCGGACAGACACACAGACAAAGGGAAGAAAGGGATGGCATTGTTTAGTTTGGGGGAACTGGATTTGGAGGAGGAATGCAGCTCGTGGCCCAGGCCTGCAGGAGAACGCAGTGTCCTTTTCGTCCGCTCCATTATGCATGCTGTGCTACAAGTCTGGCCAGATTCAGCAGTGGGAAGTTTGCCTCTAAGAGACCCAAGGGATGCAGACTTTTCCAGCATCCCTCAAAACATATACCCCGCCCCCACCCCGGGAAGCTGCCTGCCATGCATGTACACCGTGGCTACTAAATGCATCTGCCGTGACACACTGGCAAAAATGTGCCTTCCCACCGAAGGGCGACCAGCATCGATGCCAGATCCTTCTAAACAGCTTGTAGGGGGAAATTAAGTATTTCTAAAAGAATAGGTTCCCCTCAGTGTCTCATCTCTTATTTGCATTTACTCTTCAACCAACCTGCCCCAGTGCTCCAGGGAACCACCCCCACCAAAACCACAATCACCGTCACCTACTCTTCTGTTTCCCACAGCCTTTGGAAAGGGCTCAAAAAAACACTGGGTGTCACAATTATTACAGATTATTAAGGAAAATAAAACCAAACACTGTCTTGTTTTTGTTTTGCTTCTAAGCATTCATCAGGGAAGAATAAAGTAGTCACTCACTCAACCTCCCCCCCCCACCTTGGGTGGGGGGAAGAAGCATCTGTTTCTACGATGGCTAAGCATTCTGTATCCCCTCTCCACGGTCCTTTGTGCCAGGAGCTTTGGAGTTCCAGGCCAAGGAAGAGGGGACTTAGCTGGATTATCCCCAAGGGGAAGGATGGAAGTTGTGGCTTTGAGGTGAAGGTGAAAATGACCCAACTGGGAAGAAGTTCAGTTTCCCCAGCCTGGGAGCAGGTATGTGTTCGAGAGTGCCTATGGTGGTAGGAACTCCCCACCTGCCCACAGGGACCCAGGAAGGAGACAGCTGCCAAGCCTGTCTGAAGCCTTGAAGCAACAAGGCCTCCAGGGTGAAGACAGGGTCTTTTGACAAAGCCGGGCTCCTTGGAGAAGCCTTTCTGGCCACCCAGAGAAATGAAACCTGTGTGCTGGCTGACAGCCAGCAGCCACAGTCTCACCAAGCAGCAGAAGGCCACAAATAAAGGTTGTCCCCACCCTGGACTGAAGGCCAGGTCCCTGCTGTGAGCCTCAGGATTTTTATAAGACCCTAGAAAAGGGGACGCCCCCTCCCTGCAGTGACTGAGATGGACACTCTTACCAGCCCATGCAAGTGGGCTCAGAACCACATGTAACTAAATGCTGGAGAGTGAGGTGGTGTGAGCTGCTCTGCCTGTGGGTATGGAACACACTCACACCCACAACATGGTTCCTATTATTATCCTCATTTTCCCTTGGATCTTGTATTCTTCCCTGCTCCCCTTCTGCCTCTCTCTGCTCCTTGAGCAGCTTTATAGGTTCCTAAACATCTGCCTTGCGTCAGATGCCCATGTCTTCCAGTTCTGTCCGCTTCCCACAGCTCTCACCCTGCACGCTCCAGGTGTGGACTTCTGTGAGTTCCCCAGGCTGTATCTCCAGCCCAGGTCCCTTCTGTGCTCTGAACCCACATCCCTGTGTCCACCACAGGCCACAAGCTCACATCCAGTCCTGAGCTCCGCCCCCTTTCCCATCCTCCCATCTCCATCACCCCACCCAGCAGTCTGCTGGCCAAACCTCCTCGGCGCTCCAGGAGACCTGCTCCTAGAGGCTTGTCCCCTTTGAGAGTAGGATCCAGCACTGGGCACACTTGAACCCTGGCCTCCTGGCCCCCACCTTGCTCAGTTCGGTGCAGAATCCAGCCAGCATTTCACGTACACATTAATAACATCTTCTTTTGTCAACGTGACCCACACCTGACTGGCTGATATGACAAGAGGTAACACTAGGAATCTTGCCGGAGTTTGGACACAGCAGTCAACTGTCCCCACCCTCCTCACTTGTCTTCCCCATCCATTTCCTGGCTGTTCATTCAGACCTGCTCCACACCTGGGCTGGACCTTTTCAAAGGCGGCCCTTGTCCCAGAGTGGGGTGTGGTGTCCCCAGGTCTGTGATTTAAATGGCCTTCCTGCCCCTCACCGCTCTCTCCAGTCCTTTTGGAAATTAGCAAAACCGACTCAGCTTCTGGGTGCTGAGCAGCGTGGTCGTGCAGTCAGATCCGGCTATTTCCGGATCCTCCTCCCTCCCCATCCCACCAAGGCCACCCCGCTCTCTGTGAAAAGATGTTTCCCTAGAAACACCACCCAGCGCAGAGGGGTTCATAGCATATTGTTAACGCAGAACAGCCAAGGGTGCCATGAGGACAGCTTTCCAGTGCGTCCTCTGGGATCCAAGTAGAAAAGGAAATGATTCCCTCAGATTCAAAGTAAAACACATTCAGAGAAAGGGATGTGGGTAGGGAAAGACATGTCATCGAGGTAACACTTGTTTTTATCTCTAAGAAGGTGGCAATTCAGATGAAAAGAAATGTCACAGCTACAGCAGAGGCTTAGTTTAGGTTGAGGTCTGAGCCTGGACCAATACCACCCAGTAAGGGAAGGGAGAAGGGCATTCAGAGACCAGCCGGACAGGTAAGAAGATGTATGGAGAGAGTAACATGGAAACTTACATTAGCATATGTAAAACAGATAGCCCCTGGGAATTTGCTGTGTGACTCCGGGGAACTCAAACCATAACAAACTCTGTAACAGCCTAGAGGGGTGGGATGGGGAGGGAGGTGGGAGGGAGGTTCAGGAAGGAGGGGACATGTGGATGCCTATGGCTGGTTCCTGTTGCTATTTGGCAGAGAACAACAAAATTCTGTAAAACGATTATCCTTCAATTAATAAAATAAATAAAGAAAAGAAAATAGTGGTTCCAAAGCAAAGGAATGAGAGCAAGAAGTGTGTGCTCAGGCTGGTGCAAATTCTGCAGAAAAGAGCCTCATCAATGAGGAAAAGGTGACTGGTACACACAGAAAAGAAACCCATGGCCTTGGACACGGAAGCTGCACCCAGCCCCCTGAGAACAAACACCAGAGTTACAGTTCTGTTCAAAGCCAGGAAGCTATCTGATTCACACTCGGTAGGGACAGCTGGATCCAGCAAGAGCAGAGAGGACCAAGTCCCACGGATTAGTAGCCAGATTAACTAACCAAAGGGAGAGAAGAAGGACCAGTTGAGTCCAGCCACAGGAGAGCACGTACATGGATGTCTGATCACACTGTCAGACCAGGGGAGGATTTGAGCGCGAGACTCAGGGTGAGGGCACTGCAACTTTGAACAGCCGTGCCACTTATTAGCTGAGTGAACTCTGGCAGGTTGTGTAACCTCTGTGAGCCTCAGTTGCCCTCTCTGAGGAGTGAAGGTAATTACAGACTCTGCCTCCGAGGTGCCCCCTCACAAGGCAAGTGTCCAACGAGGGACACTTCGTTCTGCTGATGGTGATGAGGGCCATCGCCCCACACTTACTGTCCAGAGGCTCCTCCACTTCCTTGTAGACTTGCCTTAAAGACCCATCTCTCATGTATTTCTCGGTGAAGATGTCATAAGGGACCAGTTCTCGAATGGTCTTCTTGTCATCCTCTGAAGTGGCAAGCCACCGATCACAAGGGAAAGTCAAGGTCTCTGTACCCTGGGGTGAGGAGAAAGGAGGAAACTGAGCCCTTCGTGTGGAAACTGCCAACTTCAGTCATTCATCACCCTTGTCAGCACTCACGGGGACCAAGGCCGGGATGATGGAGCCCCGCTGATAATGCAAAAGCCCCAGGGGAGGCCCCCAGCTCTGCCCCAATTCCAGCAGATCCAGTCTTACTTAAAGCACTTCCAAACCATGGCAGGGGGAGGCTCTGGAAGGTGGAATTCCCCAAGTCACTTGAAAATGGATACCCGAACCCCATCCCAGAGACTAAGACTCAGCTGGCAGTGAGGGGAGAGTCTCCATTTTAAACTTCTCCCAGCTCACTCATACCACAGCCATGACTGACAGTTGCCTCCTAGGTTTAGAATTCTGTGGTTTCAGGAATGTTTTCCAAGTTGTGTGGGTGTCTGTCTCTCTCTGAATTGACCTTGAGTTGCAGGAAGGACACACTTGGTCACTCACTAGTAGCATAGCTTTGGGGGTGAGGAGCAGAGACACAGCTGCCCAGACTCTTCTTCTTGAAGGTTTTAAAAGATTGTGCCTTGGGCCTGCTTTAGCTCCTGCACTTGGCGTGAACTGGCTGAATCTTCCTTAGATGATTTTATCTCAACTTAAAAAGGCTGCAGTTTCTTATAAGAAATTGGACTTGAATCTCTTCTGAAAAGGGACAAAAGAAACAGTAGGATGGACCAGTTAGAAACTCACATCTTTATCTGGGAGGAGCCTGCGGATGTCCACGTGGGAGCAGTGCCAACCAGGATTCATGCCCGTATTATCATGGCCAATCCGAATTTTTTCAATGATTTCTCCCACATCTTCTAACTTGGGGAAGGAGAAAATACACCAAATGTTGGCTGAACGGTCCAGGAAAGTACAACCTCAGGAAAACCCTGCCTCCAGAGGGCATCTACCTTAGAAACCCTTTGAATTTCCAAGGGTCACTTTCTCCCAGTTAGACCCTCCTATTTGGTCAAACCAGCCCCTGCTTTCCCTTCCTTACACGTGCTGTGCTCACACCTCCCTTCCTCTCCCCAGCTTAACATCAGCCTAGACTCCAGAACTCAGTTCAATCAAGCTTTGGGAGGCTGTGCCCCCTTTTCATGGTGGAGCCCAGCCCCCAGTCTTCTGTTATTAACAGAGGCTTGAGAGCTGAAGATGAGTTCTGGTTCTGCCCAAGCCCTGTCTTGCTAGTCTGACCTTCTCCTTGGCCCCTCAGGGCTGCTTCCATCTCCAGCCCCTCCTCTTCTGTGTCATTCAAATTCCAGTCCCTCAAGCCTGACATTTTCCTGCCACAGGGCCTTTGCATCAGCCCTCCCTGCCCCTTCCCTTTCTTCTTCTTTACCTAAACCAGTGTTTGCCCAACGTCATCATTCAGGTCTCAACTCAAGGATCATTTACTCAGGGAAAGCCCCTGATCGCCTTGGTGGTTTAGTCACTAGGTCATATCCGACTCTTGTGACCCCACGGACTGTATTCTGTCTCCTCTATCCATGGGATTCTCCAGGCAAGAATACTGGAGTGGGTTGCCATTTCCTTTGCCAAGGGATCTTCCAGATCCAGGAATTGAACTCAGGTCTCCTGCACTTCAGGCAGATTCTTTCCCAATTGAGCTATAAGGACCTGATCACCTTAAAAAATTCAAATCTCTTCATGATAGGGTCTGACAGCATCCTATCACTCACTCTCTCTCTCACACACACACATACACCAGCACTTCTCACAGTCAGCACTTTGCATTTACTCGTGTGAAACCTTCTCTTCCATCACTGATTGTTATAAGGGCAGGCACCACGTCTGTTTTGCTCATCACAGCATCCTCAAAACCCAGAACAGAGCCCTTGACCTTGGTACTCAATACCTAATGGCAGAAAAGATGAAAGACCGCTTCCTCATCTGCAAAATGAGTGTCACAAAGTCAGCTGGGCTCTCTCACACCTCAGCCACCAAGGTGTGCAAGAAAGTCCCCTTGAATGAAAGAGCGATACGTGCAGGCATGGAGAGTCCCTGAAATTCAGGAGGTGCCGTCTCTCATCTCTCCTGCCTGGACCCTATGGGCACACAGTGCCGGAAAGGGACTCAGCCAGGAGTGACTGACTCCCAGATCCTTTCCTTGGAGCCTTTGAAAGAAGAAGCAAGGTGGTCAGACACAAGGCAAGGCATCCACACAGTTGGCACCTGCCTCCTTGGCTCTCTCCGTCAGGCTGCCCTCCCCAGGCCCCACTCCAGGGCCTCTGAGAGCCTCGTGGGCCCCTCCCAGTTCTCGTGTGTCATGTTCTTCCCTGAAATGGAGCTGTAGGTGTCAGTTCACACCCTGCCTCATCCCTATGGGGATCTGGGCAGTCACAGGTGGAAACAGACAACGAAGTTGGGGTAAAGGGAAAAGAGGGCAGGGAAACAAAGTAATACCCAGACGCCCTGGCTCATGGTTGGTCCACAGAACTCATGTCTTCAGCATTGACAGGTCAAGGTTAAGGGTGTGTAGACTTGAGCTTCCTGGCAGCCCCTCTGCAGAGCTTTCTGCCTGGCCTGCTCCATCAAGGACTCAGTGCTACAAGGAGATGGTACGTCAACCCCAGGGTAGATGAAGACTCCTGATGAGTGAATGGCATCTGAATGAGTGATTGAGCCCTTCACCAAAGGTGGAGCCTCTATAAACCTAGACAGATGTGACCTGGGAATGAACTGGAAGAGCTCTCGGCACTGCACACCCTCCACACACACATACCCATGAGAGCCGTGGCCCAGCCTATCAGCACGGCCTGAGGAATGTCCCCCTGCTCCCACTCACCCCCATCCTTCCCAGCTATAGCCCCACAAGCTGCATGATCTAGACAAGTCGCTTGACCTTCTAGGCCTTAACTGCCTCATCTATGAAATGAGGAGATTGCTCAGCCAAAGGCAGGGGGCATGGGCAGGGCAACCCTTCAAGGTCACTTCTGGGTCTAAGATCACAGATGTGTTTCGTTTTGTCAACAATTCTCTCCTTCCAAGTGACCACTATGGCACCACTTTGCTGGAGACGCCTTGAGGTAACAAACTCCCTACCAGCCAGCTCAACCACACTTCATCAGAGACGTGGTGTCCCCTGCGAGCTCCTGGACTTTCTGAATCATTACACAGAGACCAGTGAATGCACGGGGCCTCACCCTTTCACAACAGGAGAAACAGGAAGCTCCGGGCAAGATCGTGACTTACAGGATCTGCACTCAAGGACACTGAGCTGCCAGGCAGCTGGCAAAGGGGACAGTGACACCATCTGACTCTTGGAATGGTGATGAGGACTAAATGAGGTGATACATCCCAAGTGCCAAGAACAAGGCTGGCACATGGGGAGTGCCCAGTATGTATTAGCTATTGTTATTTTCCCAGCAGATCTGTGTGTCTGGGGACGAGGCGACAGAGAGAGTGGGCTTGTTCGTGAGTCAGAGGCTCTTGAGCAGAGCCAGAATCCAGGGTTATGAGCTCACTCACAGTCCAGCATTCCTCCTCTTATCCAAAGATCAGTGGGAAAAGAGAAACAGAGACAGGGACACAAAGCAAGCTCATTTGTGTCTAAGCCCTCACACTTCCCCCAATACCCAGGTAGATTTGGAAAGAAAAAAAATGCAACAAATTACTGGCAAATTATAGCTGCCTTTTAGGCAGACTTCATTGATGAAACTTCCCGGAAGCCAAGGTGTGGTCACACTCAGGCCTCCGACAGTACCGGCTGGGATGACGCACGCACCAGGACATCTCGTGGGTGAGGTGCTGATTCGTCTGGGTAGATGAATCACCCTTGAATTCTTCTTGTTAAAAAACCTCCACCAAGGTGGCAACCTTCCCACAAGCACTGACTGCTCCCGGAGAAGGTGGGGAGGGGAAAGGGAGCTCCCCGGGGCAGACACGACCCAAGGAAGCAAGATGGGGCTCTGTGCTTTGTCTCCACCAGAAACATAAGCGGCACATCTCCCAAGCTCCCTACTACCTGGAGAGCCCAAGCCCCCGCCCCTTGTCCTTCAGAGTCACCCCCTTTAAAGCCTGTTCCATGGATCCTATAGCCAAGTTACGTCACTCTCCTATCCCCTCTTGTCAAACCTCAAGCCACATGCTTTGTTTCCTTCCATCTCTGGCCCTCGGCCATGATGTTCCCCTTGCTAGGAAGGCCTTCCCTCCTCAGTCCCTCATATGCCCACTTTCAGGTCCAGCTCAAAGCCACCACTTCCAGGGAGCCCTCTCTGGTCTCTGAACACCTACAGCACACTCAGCCAGCCCCACCATTTGCCCTTATGGGCTAGCGGATGGCAGGGGCTAAGGGCACATATTCTGAGCCATTCCTCCAGGCATTGAATCCTACTTCCACTATGCCGTGGCTGTGTGATTTCATGGAAGCTACTAAACTCTCTGTGCCTTGGTTTCTCCATACTTAAGCGCAGAGTTGCTCTGAGGGCTAAGTGACCCGATGACAGGGCCTTCTTGCCCCCAAGAGCAGCTATGATGATGATCCCCAGACTCTCTCCTTAGCCTCGTGTGAGATCTGGGGTTCCCCAGTTGGACTGCAAGCCCCTTGCAGGCACAGTCTGGGTCCTCTCCTTCCCTTGTCCCTCCCACCCCGCCTGGCACAGAGTGGAGCACACAAGGAGGCACGGGATGGGTGTACAGAATACCCAGGTGTGGATGCGGCGACATACACCCACAATAAGCATCGAACAGAACTCTCAGGCCAGAGCCCAGGGGGAACTGAGGAATACATGGGATGCCCTTTTGTATCAGCCATAGCTTGACAGATAAGCAGGAGACAATAATGTGATGAGGAAGTCTGGAAGCCAGCTCTCTCCACGGCTCTACTGTTGGTAGCACTGGAGATGGCCCCAGTGGAATAGTGCCTCTAGTTTCCTTAAACACTCATTGTCACCTTTGACTCAGACACTGGTCCTGGAGAGGGAAGGTCACTGTCCTCCTGGCTCCTCAGATGCACTGAGGCTCAGAGAGATTGGATGAACCTCATGCAATGAGGTTCCAGTGAGAATGATGGTTCCAGTGAGAACCATCTCCCTCACTCACAACAGCCCATCAGATGAAAGGCACATGTCAGACTCTGGACAAAGGCTCCTCCTCCTTGCCTTCTGGTCCAGCCCGCACCCCTGTCCTGACTCCACTGGCAGCCTGCCTGACGCCGGTACCTCCATTATGAAGCGGGAGGCGGACTTCCTCTCGAAGAACAGCTTCTGCTCCCTCTTGTTGGTGCACAGGTACTTCTGCTGGGTGCACACAGCATCGCAGCCATAGATGACGATGAAGATGTTGGCGTCTGTCCCAGCAGCAAAGACATCACTGGTGTAGAGGGTGATCTCGTAAGGGACAACTGGGGAGGGGGCAGAGGGCAAAGTCAGAGGGGAGGTGAAAATAGGAAACAAATGCAGGCAGGTCAAGCTCTTCTTCAGCACCACCGCTCTGGATCTGTTCCTTCACTGGGAGCTGCTACCCAGGGGCCTGAACCTTCATGTGGTTGCCTAGCAACCCAGGGTGGAGGGAGGTATGCCGACATGCCTTGTGCCCATCGAAAACCCCTGTCACCTCAGACTAGGGTCTCCATGCCTCTCCCATCACCAAGCTAGTACAATAGACTGGGTGAAAGCACAGGCTCTATCTAGCCTGACTGTGTGACCTGTGCAAGTCACCTAGGAGCCTTGGTTTCCTCATTTGTTACAGCATCCTCAATGCAGCCCTTGGCTGCAGACATCCTATACACAGGAGCATTATGTTTCAGGGGACAACCACCAATCAGATCGGCCAGTCTACAGTGGTGAGAGTCCTTTCTCTTCTCTTCTCACCGCTTCTACTACTCACTCACTGGCTCCACACTGCCCTGCCCCTCCCCGGCAATACAGACTTTCAGATGCTGATAGAGGAAGCGATGTGTCAAAAATGCACCTAATTGTTCCACTTTCTCCTTTTCTTTAGCTGGTAAAGGAATTACATTTAGCTTCTTTTCAAGTTCTTTTTTCCCCCCAATCAAGATAAAATCTTACAACAGTGATTTCTTTGGTGTGTTAATGACTGGAGTGAGGACTGATTAAGGGGTTGATAATGACCCTTCACTGTTAGACTTTGCAGAAGGAAATGGCAACCCAGTCCAGTACTTTTGCCTGGGAAATCCCACGGACAGAGGAGACTGGCAGGCTACAGTCCATGGGGTTGCAAAGAGTCGGACACGACTGAGCAGCAACAACAACAAATGTTAGACCTTATCTTTTCTCCTTTTTGAGTCTTACAACCACCCTACACTATTATCTCTATTTTGCAGACAAGGAAACTGAACTCCAGAGAAGTCAGGCTCTTTGCCTGATGTCATCAGCTCGTTTGGAGTAGAAATACATCCCGTATTTCCTTTCCGTGGGTCTAGAGCTCTGTCCACAGCCAGCACAGGGCCCGGGGAATTCCCAAGGTGGGCCTGGCCAAGGGTCAACCCTGGATGAGGTACTGGGAGTTGGTGGGTGGATGAGGAGGTCTAGGAGGAGGCCCAGGCTTGCCCCGCAGAATTCCTACATGGTGTGTACCGCCTTGTCTGAAGCTCCGCGTGGAAAAGGTCCCTGACGATGGTGCCATCATCTTCATTCTTGGCCAACCAGCGGCCACAGGGGAACGTCATGCACTTTCCAAGGGATGGGGCGTCCACCTCTACCCAGTCTACAAACCAGCCTGGAGCCTTGCCTGGAGGGAAGGAGACACAGAACCCCTCAAGGACCTCTACATAGACAGCTTTCTGTGCACAACTTCAGGACTCCAAGCATCCTTCCCTAGTCAAAGGCTGGTGCCTATGGCTCCACCATGGACTCATCATTCCTTCTGCTTACAGCAGTGTGGACTGATTCATGTGTACCCTACCAGATCCTACTCTGGGCTGCTGTCAGTGAAATGAGGAGGGAAGGGATATGGAGAAGAGATGACAGGAGGCAGAGTCTGAGGGGAGGAAAGCAAAGAACCGTCCAGGGTGGAAGGTATTTCAAAAAGAGAACCCAGATGCCAGAGAGAGCCTGTGTTAACAAGGGCTCCATACTTTCATCCAGTGGCAGGGCGACATACTGGGCTCCCCGGCCTCAGTTTATGATTCATGAAGGGAAGGGAAACCAGTGAAGGACCTATGCTCCTCCCTGGGAAAATGAGTGCTCAAGTTTAAAGAAGGAAATGGAAGCCAGGCAGAGACCTTGTCCCTCAGTCCCAGAGGCAAGGAGAAAGGCCTCCTTCCTCAGGCTCACGAGATATGGTTTGAAGACCAAAAAAAAAAAAAAAAAAATGAGTCCTGCTTTACTGAGAGAGAAAAAACTTGGGCACAGTATTAGGGAGTTCTGGGAACAACTGGCTCCATCCATGGTTCTAAGTGGAGCCCCCAGACCAACAGCCTCAGCATCGCCTGTGAAATATAAAATCTCTTGGGTCCCATCCCAGACCTACTGAATCAAAGACTGGCTGCACACTGAAATTTCTGGGGTTTGGGGAGAAAGCTTTCAAAATCACTGGTGTCTGGGCCTTACTCTGATCAATTAGACCAGAATCTCTGTGTGCTGCCATGAAGGGACTGAGGAAGCTATGTCATTATGGAAAGCAGATGACATCCAAGCCTACCCTAGATTCTTTCCTAGTCACCCATGGGGACCTGCCCATGGTCCTCAAGTTCTCAGCCAGGAACAGAAGGGAGAGAAGCCAGACCTGTGTTGTCATGACCGATTCTGACTTTCCACAGATCTCCCAGGTCCAGGGTCTCCACTGTGAAGATTTCGATGCTGTCCCTCTCAAACTTGTCACTGTTGGTCTTGGAGGATTTCAGGAGAGTCATTCCTGCAACCAAATGACCCCAACATGACTGGCTAGGCCTGAGGCCTTCAAACCTAGTCTGATTACCCCTCTTAGTCTCTCCTCCTAATGAGCAAATTTCTGAACTTCTATCAAATTTAGACTATACAGTTACTATCCGTGGGGCATTTTTGATATTTTGAATGTGTGTGTGTGTATGTCCTTGTATGGAGCTTTGCAATAACTCTTTGACATACATATTTTTATTTCCTGCTTTGCTAAAGAAAAGGAGACACACCCACAAATTAAGGGCCTTATCCAAGATCACCCGGGAAAAAGTGGTGGGGCCCTAAGCACACCCCTCAGGTTTCTCCACGTGGGGAGGGAGCCACCCTTGCATGTTCCCTGGGGTGAGGAAACAGGGGCTCCCCTGCAGAATGGGGCATGTGGCAATTCTCTGGAGACTCTTCTCTGGATGACAGAAGCAGGATTGGATTCCAGCACCCCTCACCAGCCACCTTACATACATGCTCTGTCCTAGGGCTCTGAATGTGGTGTCGATCTGAAATTTAAGGTAGTCCCAGGGTCATCACCATCCCCTCCTGCCTCATTCTTCAAGTCTCCTTATCCCTGTAAGTCCTGCCTCATGTAGGAAGTCTTTTGATAATCATAGACTTACTGCAGATGATTTAAGTGCAGAGTCAGACAGACCTTGGTTATTGTCTGGGTGGCCTTGGGCAAATTACTTAATTCTCTGAGATCTGGTTCCCTCAAATGTCGAAAGGGGTGGCTTTGGTGCCTTTCCCATAGAGGAGTTGTGACTATTTAATAAGATGATGACTGTTGAGTGTTGAAGAATGTGCCAAACACATAGAAATCCCTTGGCAAATAAAAGCACTCTGTTAGGCCCCCTCAATTTCATTGACTATGGTTCAGTAACTATTGCAATGACATACATTTGTAAGTTTCAAGCTGATTCACTCATTATATTTGCATTATTTAACCTATTAAATGATAATAATATTAATAATAAATGCTTTATCATCATTTTGTCTCAAATATTTTACACATTCAATTTCATTAAATCCACAACTCTATGAGATATCTACTAGTTTAATCTCCACTTTACAAAAGTGCGTGTGTGTGCTCAGTCATATTAACTCTTTGTGACCCCATGGACTGTACCCCACCAGGCTCCTTTGTCCATGAAATTTTCCAGGCAAGAATTCTGTGTTGGGTTGCGGTTTCCTATTCCAGGGACTCTTCCCAACCCAGGGATCAAGCCCTTGTCTCTTATGCCTCCCGTACTGACAGGCAGATTGTTTACCAACTGCGCTATCAGAATATGCTACAAACGGGGGAAACTAAAGCAAAGAGAGGTTAAGCCCCTTTCCCAAGGTCACACAGCTAGTAAGTGGTATGAAGGGTGAAGTCGCTCAGTCATGTCCGACTCTTTAAGTGGTATAGGAGAAATTTAAACCAATTAGTCACGCTCGAGTACACAAGACTGATTTAGAACATGAGCATCTCAAAGTCGGTGATTGCAAAGTCAGGTTTCCCCCCTTCATTCTTCAGCAATGCTTAGAATAGAGCTTTAGGAGTAATGAGAAAACATGTGATGACTACGTATGTGAGGAACTGGTTCCTCTCTGAACTCAGAGTGGCTGGACAGGTGGCCTGAGTGGACAGCTGACTCCAGCGCATATGCCACCTTCTGCAATGGCCTTGACAGAGGCTCCAGAATGACTCCAAGATTCCCTGAGCCTCTCATATCAAGAGTACCATGGAACCCACTGGCTGAATCTTACTGGAGGTTGGGAAGAGCCACCATTCCCCAGGTCATTACTGAGATAGAGTTACAGCTACCTCTGTATTTAGAATAGAAGGGAAAGGCTGGCAAAAGACACAGGGCAGAGACCTCTCACTGTGTGGACTGAGGAGCTCCTTCACTATAGTTTTCAAAGGCTCCCACAGTGATGCCTCAAAGAAGGGCATAGAAAATTGTTAAACAAAACAAAATAAAACAAAATAAACACCTTTCAGGAAGGCTGGACAAAGACTTGGGCGCTATTACCTGGGGAGAGGATGCTGAGGGGAAGATGATTCTCACAGCTTCCAAACACTTGTAGGGTGTAGAGGCAGCAACGAGGGCTGAGAGAGGACTTAGAAGGATTTAAAAAGAACTTTAAAAGAACATTTAAAAGAACAAGGAATTGCCTTTCTCTCTTGAGGTCAGTCACATGTAATCTTTCAAGAGTCAGAGGCACGCAAATGTACAAAATAGGGACAGGAAAACCTCTCCAATAAATGGTGCCAGGAAAATGGATGTCTACAGGTAAAATAATTCATTTGGACCCTTCTCTCACATCATACACAAAAATCAGCTCAAAATGAATTACAAATTTAAGTGTAAGACCTGAAACTATAAAATGCCTAGAAAAAAAAAATGTAAGGAAAACACTCGATACACTGGTCTTGGTAATGAGTTCATGAATATGACACCCAAAACACAGGCAACAAAAACCAAAATTAACACATGGATTACGTTAAACTAAAAGCACAGCAAAAGAAACTGAATTCTGTAGAATGGGAAACATATTTCCAAATAATTTACCTATAAGGGGTTAATCATCAACATATATAAAGAAATATACATCTCAATGATAAAGAAAATCTAATAACCCAATTAAAAACGGCTAAAGACTTAACAGACTTTTCTCCAGAGAAGACATAAAAATGGCCAATAATATATGAAAAAAGTATTCATTGTCACTAATTATGAGGGAAATGTAAACCAAAACTACAGTGAGATACCATCTCATACCTGTCAGGAGGTTACTATCAAAAAAACAAAAGACAACAAGTGTTGGTGAGGATGTAGAGAAATTGGAATCCTTACACACAGTGGGTGGAAGTCCAAAATGATGTAGTTGCTCTGGAAAATGGTATGAACGTTCCTCAAAAAGTTGAAAATATAACTACCGTAAGAACCTGCCATCTCACTTCTGGGTATATATCCAAAAGAATGAAATCAGGTCCTTGAAAAGATAGTAGCATGCCTATGTTTGCTGCAGCACTATTCACAATAGCTAAGACATGGGATAAAAATCCTAACTGTCCATTGACAGATGAATGGATAAAGAAGAGATGGTAAATATATACAAGTAATGGAATATTACTCAGCCTTGTAAATGGAGATTCTTCGATATGCAACAATGTGGATGGTTCTTGAGGATATTATGCTAAGTGAGATAAGCCAGGCACAGAAAGACTAATACAGCGTGACTCCACTGAAATGAGATATCAAGGTCAAATTCATAAAATCAAAGACTGGATTGGTGGTTACCAGGAGCAAGGCGTAGGAGGAAATAGGGAGTTATTTGGACAGGGAGGCCTGGCGTGCTGCGATTCATGGGGTCGCAAAGAGTCAGACATGACTGAGCGACTGAACTGAACTGAACTGAATCATCAGGCATAAAGTTTCACTTTAGTAAGATGAACCACCTCTAGAGACCTGTTGTACACCGTGAACCAACAGTCAACAATAATGTTTGCACGTTTAAAATTTGGTAGGAAAGCAGATTGCATGTTAAGTGTTCTTCCCACAATACAATAAAACAGTAACGAAAATTTCTTAAATGACTTCTTAAAAAAGAAAGTGAGAGACATGACCAGGATATCTCTGGAAAGTTCCACTGTCTCTTCCAGTCTCCCTCGAGAGGAACACGGGTGAATGTGGCCTTGCATTGCTCTCTTACCAGTGTCATCTTGAGTGCCAAAGAGTGTGATGAAGACATTGGCATCGGTGCCAGCATTCTTCTTGTCCCCAGTCTTTATGGTCACTGAAAATGTGGTAGATTTATCTGCCAGAAGAAGAGTGTGGAGAAGTGAGTGGTAGATTGCACGTCCCGTGAAGGGAGGAGGGAGATAGCATATTGAGCACGTTTCTCTGCTTAGGTTGACTGTTTCTAGGAGTCACTTTCCTTGCCATATGTGTTGTTCTGTAGTTGCCTTTAGTCTGGAAACTTCCAGAAGGCAGAGATGAGACTCCCCACCCCTACTTCCAGCTCACACAGGAAACCCTCAATCAGTAAAGTTGTAGGATGCTTAAGGAAGACTTGGAGTGACTGTGGGGTTCAAAGAGTCATCAGCCAGGAACCCTGGTCTGACTCCTCCAGGTTGGGAAGTTTTAAGGATGCGAGTTTCAAGGAAGGGAGCACAAGCATCCTAGCAGTCTTGAAAGTTCATAATTCCCCTTGACAAAAATATTCGTATTGGGAGTCTATAATGAGCCGGGAGGGGAGGACGCAAGACTAAGTCAAAGGAAAGGAAAGTCGCTCAGTCGTGTCTGACTCTTTGCGATCCCATGGACTGTAGCCTACCAGGCTCCTCTGTCCATGGGATTTTCCAGGCAAGAGTACTGGAGTAGATTGCCATTTCCTTCTCCAGGGGATCTTCCCAACTCAGGGATCGAACCCAGGTCCCCCACATTGTAGACAGACGCTTTACCGTCTGAGCCACCGGGGAAGTCTAAGTCAAAACCAGCTGTAACTATTCTGTTCTATTCCATTCCATTCCTGATAATAACTCCATGCTAAGCCATGCACTTTATAGCCAGCTATATGCTAGACATGTGAGAACACGCCCCTGTCACCTTCCCATTCTTGCCATGGAAGAGTGAGAGGGCAGCTCAGATAGATTCCCAGAGAAGGAAGTGCCTGGAGTCCACAGTGGAGAGGAAGATGGAGACCTATCTGGGGAAAGACAGAGGGGAGGGGTGCTGGAGGGAAGAAATCAGCTCTAGTTTAGGAAACCTTTCTGCTCCAGGGCCAGGTTGTCGAGGGGGGTGCTGTCACCACCTCCCCCGCCCTCCTCCGCGCTTGGTGGCAGCACATAGGATTCGTCCACTGGCAACAGCTCCCTGGACAGCTGGCCATCGTCCTCCTCCACGGCCAGCCAGCGTTGGCACGGGAAGTAGTACCTGTGCGGGAAGGGAATAGGGGAAGTTTGGGAATGTCTCTTTGAGAAGGTCTCATGAAAAAGCAGTCATGGCTGAGACACAAGAGGCCCTCATGGGGCCCAAATGCTCCCCTGTCTGCCCCCACACCCCAGCACTGCCCTCCCATCCTACCTAGGATTCACCCCACTAGTTGCTTGCCTGGTGGTGGTTTAGCCGCCAAGTCATGTCCGACTCTTGTGACCCCATGGACTGTAGCCTGCCTGGCTCCTCTGTCTATGGGTTTTCCCAGGCAAGAATGCCGGAGTGGGTTGCCATTTCCTACTAGAGGGGATCTTCCCAACCCAGGGATCAAACTCAGCTCTCCTGCTTTGCAGACAGATTCTTTACCAACTGAACTACAAAGGAATCCAGTTTGCCTGGAAGTCAATGCTTGCCTGGAGTAGATGACAAACGTGGGATGTGGTTTCCATACACCACATGGAAAAAGGCTGTGTTAACAGTGCTTGGAATCAGGGTCACATAGGAGGAATCTGTAGAAAAAGGGGTTTCTGGGGATTGTTCTGGCCTTTTCTAGAATCAATCTATTAGCCAGAGCTACTTTGGCAGAGAATACTGTACACAGGAAGTGCTTCGTACCTAAAGGATTGTAATGGAATGACCCACTTAAGCTTCTGAAAGATTCAAAGAATATGACCTTTAAGGAGCTGGCACAGCAGACAGAGGACACCATCCAGGGAAGGGAGGTCCGAGTTAAACTCCTCAGTGGAGAGGCTGAACCCAGTGCAAGGGAGGAGCTGGGATGGAAGGGAAGGCAGGACGAGGGCTGGGAGAAGCAGCAGAGAGTGGGGACTAAGGACTCGCCTCTAGAGCCAGACTGGGTTTGAATCCTGGCTCTGCCACCTACAGTCCCATGAGACTGAACAAGTTTCTTTACAACTCTTTCTGTGAGAGTTGCCAGATTTAGCCTGCAGAATCACAGGACTCCCAGTTAAATTGGAATTTTAGATGAGCAAGGAATAATATTTGGGACACACTTACACTAAAATATTATTCTTTTGCTTATCTGACTTTCAAATTTAAGTGGCCATTCTACATTTTATCTGGCAACCCTCTATAGAATGAGGATAATGTTGCCTATTTCAAAGGCAGTGGTGAGAATTACATGAGTTAAACATTTTTAAGTGCTTAAATTGCCTGGCTGTTGGTACATTCTTGGTTAAAAATTCACTAATACTTTGATAGTAATGATGATGACAATGGTGATGGTGATACTTCCTTTCTTTGTCTTCAGCCCAAGCCTGGGATTTCTTGAGGCTGTAGGATGGACAGTTCACCATTGGGCCCCTGGGCTCACAGAACAACTCAGAGGGTTTGGGGACAGACCATCTCTAAGTTGGGGCTGCTGCACCCCATCCCTACCACTGTCCAGGTGCATAAGATGCATTCAGAGACGAATCAAAGTCTGGAGAGGCTGGGAACAGTGTAGACTGGGGGTCTCATCCCTTTCTGAGCCCCACACCCTCCCACAGGCCTAACTGCCTCCCATCAGCGTGTGAGAGGAGCAGGGCCAGTGGCGTGGAGGTGCAACTGTGCTTCGAAAGTGAAAGTGAAAGTCACTCAGTCATGTCCAGCTCTTTGCAACCCCATGGACTAAACAGTCGATGGAATTCTCCAGGCCAGAATACTGGAGTGGGTAGCCATTCTTTTCTCCAGGGGATCTTCCCAACCCAGGGATCAAACCCAGATCTCCCCCCTTTGCAGGCAGATTCTTCACCAGCTGAGCCACCAGGGAAGCCCAAGAATACTGGAATGGGTAGCCTATCCCTTCTCCAGCGGATCTTCCCCACTCAGGAATCGAACGGGGGGTCTCCTGCATTGCAGGCGGATTCTTTACCAACTGAGCTATCAGGGAAGCCCTCCCATAGCTATGCATCAAGGGATATGGATTTAAAGGGTGGGAGAAGCTCAGCCTTGAGAGAGACAAACTAGATTGCTTTGAAATTAGTGTTTAAGTGAAAAATGCATATTGTTCCACTTTCAGCCTTTTAAATGTATGAATGGAAAAGTTAAATTTTTCTTCAACCAAATAATTTATGAATAATAGGCTTTAGTTCTAAATTATGGCCAATTAAAGGAGAGAGACAGAAATAAAGAACAGAGTGGGGTTGGGGCCGCGGAGGAGTAATGAGAGTGTGGGAGGCTGGAGGAGGACAGAGACAGAAGGAGACAGAGGCATAAGGAGCTGGAGAGACTTATACTAGGAGACAGAACAGTCAGCAAGACAGAAAGGGGCGGGCGCAAGCCCTCCCACACCCGCGAAGAGCGCATGCGTAAGGCATCAGCGCCTGTCTTCTGGGCGCATCACCCCTGCTGTCTTTGAGGAGAAGTTAGAGGTGCTCAGCACGCCCACTGCAGCAGCATCGCGGCCCGAGCCTCCGGATCCCGCTCCCTGGGGGGAGAACCGGAGCCAGAGGTCGGACGGGCCTGAGTGCCGGCCATTTAGCCTCCACCCCCAATGATGTCAACAAGCACCCACAGGAGGTCTAGCGGAGGCCTGGACCTCTGGGCCAGTGTCCTCCCCTTCCTCTCACAGGAGGAATAAATCCTGCTCCAGGGGGCCTGGGGAGGGCACTAGGTGGCTGTTTTTCAGGAGTGAAGGAGAAGAGAGGCGTGCAGGTGTTGTGGTTGGGTGCCCACCACTCCAGCCAGGGCAATGGAAGGAATAGGCAGAGCTGGGGTCAACAGGAGGTTTAAACTGAGTGTGGAAGCAAAGCTCGAGGCCCCTAAAAGGTTGAGTTTCACTTGAAAGTAAAACTGGAATGAGCGGATTGCACACTGAAACCTGTAAAATGTATTTAATGCATGGCCTTTCCCATTTTGTGCGTAAAGGCTGAAGCTCATCAGATATGCCCACTGGTGTTACCGGAAGAGTGGAGTGACAGCAGAGTGGGTCTGGGGCTCAGGGACTCTGGGTTTGCGCCTCTGGTCTTCCCCTAACATGCTGCATGGCCCCTGCACCCCAAGTTTCATCACATTAAGGCTGGGTGAAATCATCTGTCAGGTCTTTTCTGTCTCAACATTCTGTGAACCTCACACCGCCCCCCGCCCCAAATCCTGGAGGAGTGAGGGGTTTTGGAGAATATCTTCCTGTTAGGTGAAACTTACGGAGGAAAAGAATTCACTTTTTGACCAACCCTCGCTGGAAAGCCCACCCAACATATTTGCCACTTGTAATGGCATTCAAGAATAACATCTGTCTTTCACAATTCAGGGTCTTATGAGATCAATCAGAACAGGAATCTATGTCTTAGGGCTCAAACCAGAGGTGGAAAAAGGCTATCTGATCGAGTGTGGACAGAGCTCAGAACACTAAATACATTCCTAACTTCTGTGGCATTTGCTTTCTTCCTCTCTGAAGTTGAGGTGATTTGATTTTATTGCAGATCTATATAAAAAAAATAGCTAAAGTATTAGAGGAGGAAGGACGATGTGGCAAACCTCATTTAGTCAACAAGGAAGGGGGCGAGGAAGCAGCAGAGAGAAGGACTTAACAAAGACGCCCTGATTCAAGACAACACACTCCCAAATGTCCGCCCATTTCTGTTATGTATTCAGAAACGAAAACATCAGAGATTCATAGCTTTAGAGGTGAGGAGGACTTTGAATTTTTAAGTGTTTGCTAATGTACTTGGAATCTCTGGGCTGTAAGGGGTCTTTAGGACCCAGTGCACAATTGGTCACATCTCCTCCCACTGTAAGGAAGAGCATGGAAACACACTGAGGAAAAGCCTCCACCAGCCTGGATGTCTGAGAGATCGCAGTGATTCTCAACATATATGCCCCTGATCCCTTCCCCCCATGACATGTGTTATGAGCAAGAACTAAGCTCCCATTGTGTGAGGCCACTGACATTTTAGGGCCACTTGTTATCTAGCAGAACTTAGCCTATTCTGACTGATACAACTTGGGATACCACATGGACGTGATTGTCAAAATAAGTGGTCGCTGAAGTGATGAGAAAGGAAGAGGTTGCCCAGGAGCATGTATTTAAAGTGTCTCTGCCAGAAGTCAGGCAAACTGAACACCCCACGAGCTCAGAGTCTCCTCACCCCTTGCCGTCCACAGCCACTGGCATACATGGGCACCACAGGAATCAAGCGAGTCAAAAGGCATGGGCCTCTTCAGGTGACACGTTCTTAATTCCTCCTTCAGAATTCCTGCCACAACTCCTAGGTTTCTTAATCAGCCACTATTCTTTTCTTGAAGATGCATTTTCTCTTTTCCATCAGCCCCCTTAGAATGTGGTGCCTGACGTCACCCCAAGGCTCAGGAAGTGTCTGAGCAGAGCCCGGGAGAGGAGAGGTCTGACTCTCCTCATTCCAAGTGTGATGGGACTGTCAACGTGAACATCAACCTGACACTTTTTAAATGTTTTTTTCCAGAGAGGCCAGTGGTGGAGACTCCCAGGCTACAGTCCCCAGACAAACTGTCTCAACTTCACAGTTTGCTCCCTGCCCAAGGGACTAGCGGCCTCCTTATATGAGAGGATGTGAGTCTGTGGGTAGAGCCCCGGTCAACCCATGGGAGACCTCAGACCCCAGGACAACGCACTCAGAGCCATTCACAGCTGCAAACCACCATTAAAAAGACTTTCCACATCATTTGATCACGGACCCTGACAGCTTGAGACTCCTCTAAAAGATCTCAAGCACTCTCTATTTGGAAAATAATTATTCTTTTTTTTCTGCAATTGAGTTGCAGATCAATAAATCTTTGGCCTCCACTTCCCCCAGTCCCCTCCTCCTGGGGTTTTGAGCTCAGACTCAGCTGCCCTCCAGAGCAATGGTCTCAGAGGCCAGAAGGGCTCCAAGGGGTCCTGCTGACACTCCGCTGAATCTGTCCAGCTCTGCACATCAGACCCCTGGGGCCACTGTGGCTCTGTCTGGGTGACCTCACGGCGGCGGCAGGGGCTCTGGGCATCACACCCTCTCTTGAGCCTGTCTGCTCAGAAAGCATCTCCCGAGGGGGCCTGACAGCAGCTGACATCTCCCTGCTCCTTCCCCCCAGCTCCCATGCTCAGCTTCAGCAGGGTGCCCATGGAATGCCACCAGCCAGGAGCCTGGATGTGTTCTCAGTGTGGCTTTTGAGCCCCTTCACCCTGTCTTGCCGCCCTCTCCAGTGTTCTTCTCCTGTTTCCTATCCTCCATGATCCTCACGCTGAAGAAAAACACAGTGACCCACTGCATCCCGTATGTGCCCCCTGGCTCTCCACCTCTGTGCCACCTGAATCACATTTTCCAACCACTTTTAATGCCCTCTGTTTCAAGCACTCAAACATCCAAGAGCTGCTTGTTCATAAAGGCACATTTTTTTTTTAATTTTTAAAATACTTTAACAGCCATGGGTGTACATAAGTTCCCAATCCTGAACCCCCTCCCACCTCCCACCCCATATCATCTCTCTGGATCATCCCCATGCACTAGCCCCAAGCATCCTGCATCCTGTATCGAACATAGACTGGCGATTCGTTTCTTACATGATAGTATACATGTTTCAATGCCATTCTCCCAAATCATCCCACCCTCTTCCTCTCCCACAGAGTCCAAAAGTCCTTTCTATACATCTGTGTCTCTTTTGCTGTCTCACATACAAGGTTATCATTACCATCTTTCTAAATTCCATATTCCATATATATGTGTTAGTATACTGTATTGGTGTTTTTCTTTCTGGCTTACTTCACTCTGTATAATAGGCTCCAGTTTCATCCACCTCATTAGAACTGATTCAAATATATTCTTTTTAATGGCTGAGAAATACTTCATTGTGTATATGTACCACAGCTTTCTTATCCATTCATCTGCTGATGGACATCTAGGTTGTTTCCATGCCCTGGCTATTATAAACAGTGCTGCGATGAACATTGGGGTACACATGTCTCTTTCAATATTGGTTTCCTCCAGTGGGATTGCTGGGTCATAAGGCAGTTCTATTTGCAATTTTTTAAGGAATCTCCACACTGTTCTCCATAGTGGCTGTACTAGTTTGCATTCTCACCAACAGTGTAAGAGGGATCCCTTTTCTCCACACCCTCTCCAGCATTTATTGCTTGTAGACTTTTGGATCACTGCCATTCTGACTGGTGTGAAATGGTACCTCACAGTGGTCTTGATTTGCATTTCTCTGATAATTTTCCAACTGCTTTTAATGTCCTCTGTTTCAAGCACTCAAACATCCAAGAGCTGCTTGTTCATAAAGGCACATCTTGATGCCACCTTGGATAAAAGAGCAGCCTGATCACCTACCATCACACCCTCCTCCCCCGTCCCCTCAATGTTCTAGGTTACCACGCGGAGACCAGCACCTGCTCGCCCTGCAGTCCCTGTGCTGTCCCTGCCTCCCTGGCTGTCAGCTCCTCAACCACCCTGCACATTCTCCTGCCCCATTTCCTAGCTGTCTGGCCACTTTTAGATGTTGACTCACTGGAACCTTCCTGCTCAGAGAAAGAACGGATACTGCCTTTTACTGGATGTTGGGCCCCCTGACACACAGTACCTCACTTAGTCCTTGCAATGATTTTGTGAAAGAGTTTCTTTATGCCCATTGTATGAATGGAAGAACTGAGACTCAAGAGGTGACTGCCCAGGCCACACAGGCAAAGAGTGGAAGAGAAAGGAATTAAACCTGAACTACCTCCCATCATAGGTTTCTGCTCTTCAGAGGTGGTGTCTGAGCCAGTTGCTTAGCTGGCAGCACTTAGCATGGCTCGTGTTTGTTGAATGAATGAATGAACACATCAAGCGTAATTTTATCTATTAGTTGACTTAATAAGTATCGATAGTGTGCCTATTACATGCCGGGCACTCTTCTAGGGACTGGGTGGTGAGGGGCAGACACAGCAGCGAACAAAACAGATGAAGTTATTTCTCCATTCAGGGGACCTCATATTCTATATCAGAGAGGAAGAATGACTAAATGGAGCAGTGTATTGTAAGTCAGTGATGTGGGGAAAGTAAACAGAGGAGGAGGAATGAAAGGTCCAGGGCTGGGAGTGGGGCCTTGCTGAGCCGGTGGGACCTAAGCAGAGACCCACCTAGACAAAGGATGAGCGAGCCATCGGGGCAGGGAGGGGACAGCACACGCAAAGGCCCTGAGGGGGGACCACGTCTGCTGGCTTCAAGGAACAGCAAGGAGTGAGCCAAAGGGGTGGGACCGGCCACTGGATGTGCTCTCGCTCATACTGTGACAGACCCAGGAGCCTCTGCGCGGCGTGAGCAGAGAAGGCACATGGCCTGGGGGTCTGGACAGCTGCAGACACAGGCAGGGCCTGGGTGAGGCGGAGGGGCCAGCCAGGAGGCTTTGACCAGAAGGTGCTGAAGATGGGGAGGGGCGTCTGACAGCTTTTTTGACAGAAGGGGCAATGGATGGAGAGGTGGGGAGCGGCAGAGAGGAGATACGGGCACCCAGTCTGCAAGGAGACCAGTGACCGTGTCCAGAACAGCTCAGCGTGCCTTCACTCTTCTGGCCGCAGAGGTCTTATTCCTGAGCTAACAAAGGTCATGGAAGGTCGTGGCACTCTTGAGAAGACAGTTCCTCTCCCAGAGAGAGAAGACTCACTGCTCTCATTCTGCTTCCAACGAATGGCCACGGTTTTACATCTCTCTCCCAGGGGCAGGCTTTGCTCAGAGCCGCTCTCTGCTTGCCCATGGCTGGAGCCAGCTGAGCACAGAGCCCTTACTGCTGCTTCAATACCAACAAAGCAAAGTAAAGAAACCATGCAACACGAACAAGGAAGGAGTGGAGGAAGGAAAAAGTAAGGGCGGGGACAAGGAGAGGGGAGTGATGAGAAGGGTCCATCACAAGAGTGATAAAGATAGAAGACACTTGAGCAAATGTAACAGGAACCTGTAGCCTGTGTGAAGCAAGTGTAGAAAATGTGTAGAAAATGGCCTGACTGAGATACTCAGGGAGCACCTGGAGAGACAGAAATGTGTGCCTGGGGGAGCACTTCATGGTCTAAATGCGCAATTCTCTGCACATACATTTAACAGCAAAATGATCAAAATTCCAACAGGGTTTTTTAAAAAGTCACCCAATGTCTTAAGTTGAAACGGTAAGAACAGCTAATATTCTTAATAATGAAAGAAGACAAGTATGGACAGAAATTAAAACAGATTATAGAGCTGCAATAATTTTCAAGTATGTTGGGCTGGCCCAGAGATGCCAAATCAACTGAACAGAGTTCACTGACCCTAACCAGGCTGCACGGGATGTTCCCAGTTTGTCCCTGTCCTTACATTTTTTTGGAGCACTTTGTCTTTGTCAAGATTAAATGCTTTCTTTAGATTTTGAGGCCATCTTGAGATGTAAGTTGGGCTATTATCTTTAAACCCATTTATCAGAAGAGCAAATGAAAGCTCATGAAGATGGAGTTTGGGATTGACATGTACACACTATTATATTTAAAATAGATAACCAATAAGGAGCTATTATATAGCACAGGAAACTCAGTCTACTAACCTGAATGGGAAAAGAATTTGAAAAAGAATGGATAGTTGTATGGATATAACTGAATCACTTTGCTGTACACCTGTAACCAATACATGATTGTTAATCAACTATACTGCAATATAAAATAAAAAGTTTTGATAAAGATGGTGTAGTAGCTTGTCCAGGGTGACCTGGTGAGTTTCTCGCAGAGCACCCACCCTAGGTGAGGACCCTGGTTCCCAGCGTGGGCTTGTCCCACAGCCCTTCTCTGCCATCATGGGGACTTCATGTGACCTCATAGAAATCCATGACACTGGGCTGTATGTGAGCTGTCCCTTAGTGTCCACATCTGGAGTAATCTCTTGGGCTGGTGGGGCAGGGTTGAGGTGGAAGATGGGGTGACCTCCATCAACCCCTACCTTGCACAGAGCAGGGGATGTTTCAGGAGATACCAGGCCAAGATGTTGTTTAATCCAAACATTTATTTCTTAAGTGCCCTCAACATTCTGGGCACTGGCAGGCCCTCAGCAGCTCCACAAACCTCTCGAGATCTTGCCCGCTTCCCTCTCTGCCCACCGCTGTGCCCCTGCCCCCAACAGCGCCAGGTGTTCTTTCATGTCTATTGCCCCTGACTCCCCTCGTTCAAAAGGCAATGTGGCCTAATGGTGGGAACACACAGGATTCATCTCTGATGGTCTGGAGTTCTGGTCCTGGCTCTGGCACAAACTGACACTGGGGCTACAGCCTCCCCTCCCTGGGGTGTGGTTCCTTCACCTGTCAGGAGAAAAAGACCCCCTTCCCACCCTACCTCCTGGGGGTAGCTGTGAGTCTGGAGCAGGGCCCAGGAAGCTATGGCCTGTGAGCCAAATCTGGCCCACCACACTTATGTACCCAAGCAAAGGTTTCACATCTTTAAATGGTTGAAAACAATATAAACAAAAATAGTTTTTGTGACATGTGAAAATTACATGGAATTCAAGTTGCAGTGCCCATGAATGAAGTTTTCGTGGACCACAGACACATCCATTTACTTTGCCGTTATTGCTGTTGAGTTGTTAAGTTATGTCGAACTCTTTGTAACTCTATGGACTGTAGACCACCAGTCTCCTCTGTCCATGGGATTTCTCAGGCAAGAATACTGGAGAGGGTTGCCATTTCCTCCTCTAGGGGATCTTCCCAACCAAGGGATCGAACTCATATCTCCTGCATTGGCAGGCAAATTCTTTACTGCTGAGCCAGCAGGGAAGTCCAGTTCCTGACTACTGTAACTTAAAAAAATTAAAAAAAATCAACCAGCTTAAATAAAATCCATTCACTTAGGTATTGTCTATGGCTACTCTTCTGCAGCAAAGGCAATGCTGAACAACTGAAACAGAGACCAAATGGCCTAAAATATTTACTATCTGGCCTTTACAGAATTGGAGAAGGAAATGGCAACCCACTCCAGTATTCTTGCCTGGAGAATCCCGGGGACGGAGGAGCCTGGTGGGCTACAGTCCACGTGTCGCAAAGAGTCGGACACGACTGAGCGACTTCACTTTCACTTTACAGAATAAGTTTCCTTACTCCCAGTCTAGAACATTAAAGTCATGTCCTGGAAGTCACTTTATACATGGAGAGACTTGTGAATAGTAAGTCTAGGCATGGAGATTGGGCCAGGGCTGGAATAGAAGTCCTGACTTTCTGAAGTGATGGACTTAAAGAACTGGATCAGATGTTTCACTAGACTGCCCGCCTGACAGGGCAAGCAGCTGAGGGGCAGCCCAAGGAGAGGGAAGCAAGGGAGGCATTGCCCACCCAGCCAGCTCCATGGGCCAAACCCACATCCTAGCCACCCTCTCTCCTCATCCATCACAGCCACCCCACCCCTACCCTTCTTTCCATATCTTAGTGGCAGGCATGACCTGCCCTCCCTCCCCTCCAGTCCCACTCACGTGATCTCATTGTTCATGTCAGTGATGTCTATTCTGTCCAGGAACCAGCCCGGTCTGTTGCCTGAGTTGTCATGGCGAATCCGAATCTTGGTCAGGGGCCCCAGATCAATGGCATAGATGGTGAAGGTATCTGTCTGGGAAAGATCAGAGTAGCGCTCATGGAGGAGGGCAGCCCTCCCCACCTCACCGTCAGCTTCACCCTCCCAGGACCTGGGGCAGCCTGAGGCCAATGGTTAGATCCAAAGCATCCAGAAGGAGGGGACATGGAAAATGTAGCCAGCCATCTGGGGTTTGGTCTGCACTACCGACTTTTGTTCATTGAATTATCATTAATATACAACATTAAATTAGTTTCAGGTGTACAACATAGTGGTCCAATATTTTTACACATTATGAAATGATGACCACTTAAAGACCAGTTATCATCCATCACCATACAGAATCATTACATTATTGACTATATTCCCTGTGTGTACATTACACCCCTGAGACTTCTTTATTTTATAGCTGGAAGCCTCCACCTCTTCATTCCCTTCACCTGCTGCACTACTGTCTTTTCACCTGCCCCTGCCCGGGGGTCGTCTCACTTTCACCGTGTCCTGGAAGGTGGAGGGAGGTAGGAGGGTGACAGAAGTGACTGTGAGAGAGGGGTAGGGAAAATGGGTTGACTGAATGCCCACATTTGTGTTGCAGGGTGTGCATGTGTGTGTGTGTGTGTGTGTGTGTGTGTGTGCGTGTAGGGCCTGTTGCTTGCATATGTGCAGATACTACATGCTGTGTGTGTACATATGTGCATAAACTCCTTCAACCACAAGTTCCGATTAAGTACCTACTATGAGTCAAAGTGCAAATCCGAAGTGATTGACAGAATGTACAGTGTAAGACCTAGATCGCTCACCATTCAAGTGGGAAGAGAGACCACTAGGGAAGCCCTATACGATACCAGTGTTCGTATATGATACCAGTGCACATATATGCGCTGGAGGAAACAGATGACGCCAGGACCAGAGGGTGAACCCGATACGTGAATGAGATCTTCTTAACTATAACTTTTAAACTACTTATTGGAAAGCATTACAAATTTACAGAAAATTTGCAGAAACAGTGCAATGAAATTTTGTATACCCTTAGATCTTGCTTTCTCTCTCAATCTCTCTTGCCCTTTCTCTATTTTTTTGCCTGAATTATTTGAAAGTACTTGGCAGATATCATGATCCTCTACTTTTGACTTCATCAGCACGGATTTTCTAAGAATAACATTCTCATATAATCTCAGTGCTTGCGTGCTCAGTAACAAGCCGTGTCCGACTCTGCGATCCTATGGACTGTAGCCTGCCAGGCTCCTCGGTCCATGGGATTCTCTAGGCAAGAATACTGGAGTGGGTGGCCATGCTCTCTGTCAGGGGGTCTTCCCAGTCCAGGTACTGAACCTGCGTCTCCTGCAGCTCCTGCATTGTAGGTGGATTCTTTACCGCTGAGCCACCAAGGAAGCCCATATAATGACAGGACAATTACCAAATTCAGGAAACAAAGCCAACACAATATTATTCAACATATAGTCTATGTTCAGATTTCATCAGTTGTGCCAATTACATCCTCTGCAGCAATTTTCTTCCAATTCTAGTCATCATAGTGGCTGCAAGTTTTAAAGGAAACACAGAAATAAATCCTGATCCTCAAGTCATGGGAAGGTGGTGTTGAAGAAAAAAGCAGGGGACATCCAAAATAGATCAAGCAATGAGCCCAGAAGTATTTTTAATGGATTTGTACATTTCTGGTTCTCCTCTCTGTTGACGAGGAAACCTGGCTTTGGGATGCTGGCAGAAATGGGAAAGGTGACATGAGAGACAGTCTTCTAGCCAGAGGACCCTGTAAAATCTCAAGGGACGAGAATGAGAGCTGCATTCTTCTGTGCTTTTCCTACTGTACCTGGAAGGAGAGGGGCCTGCATTTCTCTAAATGCTCGAATGCCATCGTGGCGTCACTGCCTCAGGATATAGATCAAATTTCCCAACTGTCACTCAAGGCTCTCACGCCCCCATCCCTTCAGTTGGTCACGTCAAGCTTCTCAGAGGCAGCACCCACTATGGCTTGGCAGTAACCACAGCAGAGTGAGAAGACCCACCGTCCAACGTCCTCCAACTGGCCTTCCGCACTTCCACCCCACACCTCCTCGTGTGGTCCCATCTTCAGGGAACACCTCTTGCTGTCATCTTGAGGCCAACACCATACTCCTCCACCGTAGCCCAGCTCACATGCCTCCTTCCCTCCAAGTTTCCCCCAAAGCTTCTGGTCAGCACTTCCCCCCTGAACCCCTGTCCCCCGACTCAGCACCTGAGGGTCTGGTACCCATGCCGCCTCCAGTTAGTTCCTGGGCACTTCCTGGACCCCACCTGGGCCTTTCTTTATGTCCCCGCCACAAAGCCCTGGTGCTTATGGACAAGGTGCTTCCATTCTATCCGGCTGGACTGAACAGGGCACAATACTGCACATAGCAGTTGCTGTGCAGGCTGGGCCTGCCTTGGCAATCACCAGAGGGCTCCCTCCATCTGGGACTCACCTGCCCCCCTCCCCCCCCGGGGAGCCCACACCCTACCTGTCCCTGCTCAAACTTGTTGGACTTGTCTGACTTCTTCAGGGGCCGCTCGCCCGTGTCCCCGTATTCCTCCCCGTAGATGGTCAGGAAGACGTTGGCATCAGTGCCAGCCTTGGGCACATTCCCCGTGATCACCTGTATCTCGTAGGTGTTGGCTGAGGGACACAGAAAGGCAGTGCTGAGGATGCCCGGGCCTCGGGGCGGACCTGAGGCTCAGCCCGTTGCATCCAGCCAGATGGTGGGGGCTGGAAAGACCTCGGGGTACACCCACACCTACACTGACGGTGGACGCGAACCGGCTCCTCCTCCCTACCCAAGACTTCCCTTCACCATGAAGCCCAGGAGGCTGCGAGTTCTGGCAAGGCGCTGGTCCTCAGCAACCCTCCTACTGATGTCCCCACGATGAGTCACCGTGAGCTATACTAGGGCTCCTCCCAAGAGTCCCAGGGCAAGGGCAACGCCAGCCCCAGCAAAGAGTGGTCCACGGTGGCATTTCAGCACAGCCCAGGTCAGGAGAGTCACGGGGGGCCCCACCTGCAAGAAGAGCTGGGCATCCTTCCGTCTCTGTACCCCACCCCGACCCTGGGGGGCTATGTGACCCCTCCTCAGGCTTACGCTCAGGACCCTCTTGGCCCGCGGGCACCAGCTCCACCACCAGCTCGTTGTCCTCCTTGCCCCGGGCCAGCCAGCGGTGGGCGTCGAACTTGTACTCCTGGATCACCTCCCGCATCCCGGGCTCCAGGTCCTCCTCCCCCTCTTCCTCCTCGGTCTCCTCCTCCTCTTCCTCTGATGAGGACTCCTCCTCGGACGAGGACTCCTCCTCCTCGTCCTCCTCCTCGCTGCCCGCCTCCTCCTTCTTTTTCTTCTTCCGCTGCAGCTTGGCCTTCAGACGTTCCTTCCTGAGCAGCTGCCGCAGCCTGTCCTTCTCCTTCTTCCTGCGCGCCTCCTCCTCGGGTGTGAGGTCCTCCTCCCGCACCGCCAGGTGCCGCAGCCACACGGCGTCCACGTACCAGCTGGGGCTGAAGCCCTCGCCCGTGTGGCCCAGCCGGATCTTGAAGACCTGGCCCACGTGCGCTGCCTCCAGCTGCACGAAGCACGGGGGCAGTGGCTTGGGGGGGTCCTCGGCATCCTACCCGGGGCCCCGCGGAGCCGCCGGAGCCAGAGACTGGGGCCTCTGAGTCAAAGCTGCCCCCGCGCCTCCTCTCCCGCCCTCCCCATCCAAGCCTGGTTTCCCTGCCGGACCCCCCTCCCCACCCAAACCGACACAGTGCACCCCCAACACAGTGGGTCAGTATGGTCTCCTTCATTCTCTTTCTCGTTCTCCACTTTACACACACACACACACACACACACTCTCTCTCTCTGCACGTCACACTCACTCCTATTTTTCTTATTTCTGTATCTTTGTTTCCTCGTGCAGAATGCCTTTATTCCCTCCTCTGCCTTTAACTAAACCTATTCATTCCAGTTCCGGAGCTTTATTATCTTTTTTTTTTCTTTAGTGTTGTGTCTTCCTGTGCTCTCTTTCGGAGCATTTTTCCCCCTAGCATTAATCATATAGAAATTTTCCAAGAAGCAAAAAAAAAAAAAAAAAAATGTGGTGTTTGTCAAAGACAGAAGTCTCCAAGAGGCCCCAGCCCCCCCCACCACCACACCAGCCTTTCCCCTCCCTGAACGCTTGGGGATCCCGGAGGTTGGCAAGGTCTCGGCCTAGCCTGGATGCCTGGATGCCCTCTCTGCCCGCGGGCACTACTGTCTGTGCACTCAGCTCTCTCCTGCACTGGGCTTAGCACACGGCTGGCTCAAAGGGCAGGGATTTAGCTCTGCTTCAGAGGACTGGGTTCTCGACCTTCCATCTGCCACTCTGATCTGAGCCTGACATCCAGGGGAGGTCTGGCCCCGGCTCAGGCAACGGCTCCCGTGCTGAACAGACTGAGGCCCAGGGCTGTCCCATGAGCTGTTTGGTGTCCTCCCAGCTGGACCTCAGACCTGAAGGAGAGTTCAGGTCTCCTGACTCACTGTTCATGAAACCACAATGTAGCCAGAAGCACCTCTGTGAGAAAATGAGTAGCCAAAATGGAGCCCAGGACCCCCTGAAAGAGGAGTGCATTCTTCTCAGCTTTGTAGGGATGGGCTCTGGATACGGTAAGTTCCTTCTTCAGCACATTCCAGTGGTTCCTGGTCACAGCACCCTCGCAGTCTGGCTCACTTACCATCTCTCTCCCCCCATCTCCTCCTCTCCAGTATTTTCCAGGTCACAGCACCTTCACAGTTGGGCTCACTTGCCGTCTCTGCTCCCCATCAACCTGCCCAGCTATCAATGAGCCACCACCACACCCAGCCACGCAGTCCATTCACATCCAGAAGACACTCTGCTCCTAACACCTCCGTGACTGGTCACAGTTTCCTAAGTACTTTCCCTGACATTGACCATTTTAATCCTTCCAGGGGCTGTGAAGCAGGCCAGGTAGTTATTGTAAACCTAGGTTTGAGCTGATAAAGAAGCTGAGGCTCAGGGAGGTGAGCCAATCAGGCCCTTGCACTCTCAGCAGTGTCAGGAGAGGGCTGGATTCTAGGAGGCCTCCTCCACCGCTGATGTTCCAGACACCCGTGACTCTGGCCCAGCTAAGCCAGGACCCTCTCTGCTGGGCACTGGGTTAGGACTCTTTGCTGAGGGCCAGGCTGCTTATGGCACACACGCAGAGCAGCCAGCATGAAGATATTACTGCAGAACAGATCTGCACACGAACACACATGCACGCATGCACTTGTGTCCCATAGAAGACATTCACATGCCCCTTTAAAAGGCACCGTCCTGGGTCCTTCTCTCCTGCCAACAACATGCTTACGTTCTCATCTTTTTTTCTCCGCTACTCAAAGGGACTTGAGGTGGCCTGGGGCACTCAGAGTCATGAGACACCGAGCCTCCCAGTATCCTGGTTGGGAGGCATGGCCCTACACTTAGACCAAGTGAGCTGTCGAATCAGAGGCCAAGGCTGGAAACTAATGCGGTGGCCAAGGCCCTCGCACCATATTTTGCTAAATTAGAATCAACCCTCCAGCTGTTCTCAGAATTGGCAGCATGTTAGTATCACTGGTAGAGATTTTAGAAACATACCCCAGTTTTCTTGCCTGGAAAGTTTCCTGGATAGAAGGGCCTGGTGGGCTACAGTCGATGGGGCCACAAAGAGTCGGACATAACTTGAGAACACACATACACACACACACAGAAAACATATCCAACCATAGAGGTTCTCATTTAATTGATCCAGGTGTAGACTAGGTGGCACTAGTTTCTTAAAGCTCCTCAGATGGTGCTAACAAGAAGCCAGGCCTGAGAACCAATCCCTCTGTTTTCAGACGTATGCTGAGCCCTCTCTTAGCTCCCCTCCGCCACCATGGCTTTACCCCCACACACCTGGAATGTGTCCTTGGACGCCCGTTCAAACACCTTCGAGCGGCTGGAGAGGAAGAGCACTTCTGTCTTGCCTTTCTCACCGTAAATCTGCATGAATACTCGGGCAGTGGTGCTTGCTCCGCCTACATCCCCGGTCCAAACCTCAACCTCGTAGTGGATCACTGGGCGGGCACACGGAGGAGAAGCAGGACATTTAGTAATAGCAACAACAGTAACAATAGTTACAAAGAAAACATTTCCCAAACCCATGCCATGTGTCTGCTGCTTCTTAGGCATCATCTCATCCAATCCTCCCATCAGTATCATAAGCAGTATTGTTGCCATTTTGCAGATTGACAAACTGAGGCTTCGAGGACTAAAGTCAGTTGTGGAATGGCAAACCTAAGCAATCAGACTCCAAAGCTCAGTTCTCCTCTGTGCTGCATGTGTTCTCTGGAACCAGGAATGAGGTCAGTACACCAGCTGGCACCCTCTGCTGTGTGCCTACCCCTGGGTAGACACTGTGGGGCAGAAAGAAGCAAAAGGCTACGTGTTTGTCCTTTTCCCTTATTTTCAGTAAAGGAGGATGGTTGAAATGATACTCTTCATTTAAATATAGGCAGCTTTCAGATGATACCAACAGAGCTACACAGAAAGAATTTGTCTCTATGTTGAAGAAATACTGTCAAGTTGTTAGAGGGTGGAAATGTGTTATAAGTATTCACCATTAGAGGGCGCTTCTTATAGGAGAGCAAAATGTCTCCAAGAACTATGGGACCATATTTTTTTTTCTAAGCGGCTATTACAAGGCTTGTCCTTTCAGCAATGCTGTAGGGTGAAATCATAATTTTTTCAAGTTAAGACTTATTTTCAACAAGATAAGGGGTCTCCCATTACCACAGCAATGTGAGAAATTGGCGGCTGAAACGAGAGGACTGGCTGAGAGCCGGAAGAAGTTGAACTAGAAATATGGCTTTAGCTGGGGGTGAGGTTGGGCAAGTTGATGGACAGGAAGGAGACCCAGTAAAAGCCAGGATTCTTAATGGGAAGAACCCCAGTCTCTCTTCCCTCTCTCTGGTTTCAATAGCAACCAGGATTAAACAAAATTAGGAGAGATAAAAATTAGCATGCAGAGAACAAGAGCCAGTTATTGGAAATGAACATGTGGTAGCTGAAATAAAATATTCCAAAGAAAAGGTAAAGTCAAGCACAGCACTGAAGAACAAAAAGGAAAATTCCCCAAAATAAACGAAGATACAAAAGATAAGAAAATCAGAGGAAGCTTAACAAATTTCAGTTCTAAAGAAAACAGCAGACAGAGAGTTGGAAATCGTGGAAGAAATAAATACAAAAAAAGGTCCCAGAGCTAAAGGAACACTTCCAAATTCAAGGAGCTCTTGAGTGACCAGAAGATTGGATGAAACCAAAATCACAAAAGACACTGAAGACATCATGAAATATCAGAATGCCAGGGATAAACATAGGATCCTGCAAGTTTTAGAGAGAAAAAAATCCAAAGGTTTGGGTAGCAGAAAGGCATCAGACTTCCCAGCCGTAACCCTGGGAGCCAGAAGATGGTAGGAAAATTCCTTATAAACTCTAAGAGAAACTGAGTTCTAGATCAGAATTCTCTAACAAGCCAAATTACGGCTCAATGGTGAGAGTAGACTAGAGACATTTGCCCACATTCAAATTCTCCATTGCAGTGGACAATGAACCAAAAAAGAGGAAAACGTGAAATTCAGAAAACAGGAGATCTAACCTAGAAGAGACAGACTGCAATGTCCAAAAGACGGTAGAAAGAAGTCTCAAAAGGAAAGCTTCATTGCACCCCAGAGAACAAGACAAGAGTTTCCCTTGTGATGGGAGTTGGAGAGAAGGAAGTAGAGTTCCTGTTGGATTTGAACATATGAAAAGAACTTTAGTTCTGTTGGAGAGATGGAGATAAGATGGTGTTATGGAATAACTGTGTCCTCCCAAAATTCATATGTTGAAACCTTAACCGCTAATATCTCAGAATGTGACAGCATTTGGAGACAGGGCCTTCATAGAGGTGATTAAGTTAATCCAATATGACTGGTGTCCTTTTAAGGAGAGACTGGGATAGAGACATCCTGTGCTCACAGGAGGACTTTGTGAGGGACAGTGAGACGGTGGCTTTCTGCAAGCCCAGCAGATAGATCACAGAAGAAACCCAGCTTGCTGACTCTTCAGTTTAGATTTCCAGCCTCCAGAACTGGGAGAAAACAAAGTCTTGTTGCTTACGCCACTTAGTCTGTGGTAGTTTGTTATAGTAGCCCTAGCAGACTAATACAGACAGGTGGGTATACAGATGGGTATATAGAAATATATATGGGTACATTGAAAACTCTACTAATGCATAAATGAGATTATTATTAATTCCAGAAAAAAACAAGTTGTATAAAAAATGAAGCATAATTGCTATGAGTATGTATCTCAGCAGTGAATAATATTTACATGGTTATAATAATGTAAAAATCAAATACTGATTATTGAAGGTTGGAGGGAGGGGATATATGTGTGTGTGTATAAATGTACATGTGCATATGTTAAAAAAGCTAAATCCTCCTATTCCATAATAGGAAGTTAATAGTTACCGTCTATGACTGAAAATAATTAATGTCTATGACTAGCAAATTTGGAAAACTCAGCAGTGGCCACAGGACTGAAAAAAGTCGGTTTTCATTCCAATGCCAAAGAAGGGCAATGCCACAGAATGTTCAGACTACAGCTGCACTCATTTCACACGCTAGCCAAGCAATGTTCAAAATTCTCCAGGCAAGGCTTCAATAGTACATGAACTGAGAACTTCCAGATGTTCAAGCTGGATTTAGAAAAGGCAGAGGAACAAGAGATCAAATTGCCAACATCTGCTGCATCATCAAAAAAAACAGAGAATTCCAAAAAAAACATCTACTTCTGCTTCATTGACCACACCAAAGCCTTTGACTGTGTGGATCACAACAAACTGTGCAAAATTCTTTAAGGGATGGGAATGCCAGAACTCCTTACCTGCTTCCTGAGAAACCTGTATGCAGGTCAAGAAGCAACAGTTAGAACCATACATAGAACAATGAACTGGTTCAAAATTGGGAAAGGAGAACGTCAAGGCTGTATATTGTCATCCTGCTTATTTAACTTATATGCAGAGTATATCATGGGAAAAGCTGGGGTGGATGAAGCACAAACCGGATCAAGATTTCCAGGAGAAATGTCAATAACCTCAGATATGCAGATGACATCACCCATATAGCAGAAAGTGAAGAGGAACTAGAGAGTCTCTTGATGAAAGTGAAAGAGGAGAGTGAACAAACTGGCTTAAATCTCAACATCCAAAAAACGAAGATCATGGCATCTGGTCCCATCACTTCATGGCAAATAGATGGGAAACAAGGGAAACAAACAGTGAGAGACTGGGCTCCAAAATCACTGCAGATGGTGACTGCAGCCATGAAATTAAAAGATGTTTGCTCCTTGGAAGAAAAGCTATGATCAACCTAGACAGCATATTAAAAAACATAGACATAACTTTGCCAACAAATGTCCATCTAGTCCAAGCTATGGTTTTTCAGTAGTCATGTATGGATGTGAGAGTTGGACTATAAAGAAAGCTGAGCGCCAAATAATTGATGCTTTTGAACTGTGGTAGTGGAGAAGACTCTTGAGAGTCCCTTGGACTGCAAGGAGATCAGACCAGTCAATCTTAAAGGAAACCAGCCCTGAATATTCATTGGAAGGACTGATGCTGAAGGTGAAGCTCTAATACTTTGGCCCCCTGGTGTGAAGATCTGACTCATTAGAAAAGACTCTGATGCTGGGAAAGACTGAAGACAGGAGAAGAAGGGGACAACAGAGGATGAGATGATTGGATGGCATCACCAACTCAACGGACCTGAGTTTGAACAACCTCCAGGAGATGGTGAAGGACAGGGAAGCCTGGCATGCTGCAGTCCATGGGGTCACAAAGAATCGGACAGGACTGAGCGACTGAACAACTAAATGACTGAAAAAAATTCAAGTAATTGATAAGTATATTACTGAAAATATGGAGATAGATTTCTGAAGAAAAAGCTAAAGTTATTAAAAATGTATTACCTCTGAAGAAGGGGGATGGGTTGGGGAAAGAGGTAGGTAAGGGAACTGCTGCTTTTTTAATCTTTATCTTGTAGTACCTGTATAGTGCTGTGCTTAGCCGCTCAGTTGTGTCTGACTCTTTGCAACCCCATGGACTGTAGCCCACCAGGCTCCTCTGTCCATGGGGATTCTCCAGGCAAGAATACTGGAGTGGGTTGCCATTCCCTTCTCCAGGGGATCTTCCCAACCCAGAGATCGAACCTGGGTCTCCTGCATTGCAGGCAGATTCTTTACCATCTGAGCCAACAGGGAAGCCCAGTACTTGTATTACTCTGATGGAAATCAAGTTTTAACTCATAAAAAGAGGGAAGGATTCGATTCTGCACACTAGCAGGTACCATTACAAAGCCTGTGTATGTGACACAGTCCTCAGAGAATTTACAGGTTACATGGGGAGAGAGGATGGACACAATAAGACACAAGGCTTTCTGGAAGAGGAAGCGGCGAGTTCATGGTGGGTTCCTTCTCAGAGCAGCTTCCTGTGGCAGTGAGTCTCAGACAGCTGCTTTCAGGCTAGACACAAAAACGGAGAGGTGAGGGAAGCGGCATTGTCTATAACAGGTTTGGACTGATGATCCTCTAGATAACCTCTTGTTTCTTTGAAGTGAAGTGAAGTGAAGTGAAGTCGCTCAGTCGTGTCTGACTCTTTGCAACCCCATGGACTGTAGCCCACCAGGCTCCTCCATCCATGGGGATTCTCCAGGCAAGAGTACTGGGGTGGGTTGCCAACTCCTTCTCCAGGGGATCTTCCCGACCCAGGGATCGAACCCAGGTCTCCCGCGTTGCATGCAGATGCTTTAACCTCTGAGCCACCAGGGAAGCCCCCCTGCTTAATCGATGGCTCTCATATCATGTGCAATAGGTGGCCAGATCACCTTGAATTTGACCTCTACTCAGAGAGGTCACCACCCTGTCCACATAGTTCCCTCTTCCGCATGCTGTTACTAACCCCTTATCTTGCTTCCTTTTCTTCCTGGCTCTTACTTGGCATTATACTATATATTTATTTTTTGTCTCCCACCACAGAGCGTGAAGTCCATGAGGACAAGGCTTTGGTCTGTTTTGCTCATGATTGTCTCTACAAAGCCTAGGGCAGTGTCAGCACAGAGAAACAGTCAACGCACACATACTGAATAAATGAATGAGTGAATATTATCTCTTCTCCAGTCTTCCCAGGGGGAAAACTATTTCTCAAACTCCTCTTGTACGCAAGGCCAAGAAGGTATATTTCTCAATAAAGTCATCTGCTGCCTTTCTCCCAGAAAACAATGGTTCATCCACCGAGTCCTCAGGTTCCCCATCTATAGAAGGAGCCCCCTTTCCCTCCCAGAGCCCTGCCAGGGGCAACTGGAAGCTTCCCACTTTGAGACAAGACCCAGGTCGCCCATAATCTCTCTTCCTTCCCCACTGCCCCACCCCATGGGGAACAGTGTTGACAGTCCCGTCACAGCTGCCTCCATACATTTCTGGATGTCCACCACCTCACTGGGGTAAAGCTCCACCTCCAGGCGCCCATCAGCCTGGTCCTTGTCCAGCCAGCGGTTGGCAGGGAAGGTGTACCGCTTGCCTTGGCGGGGCACGCGAATCTGGACACTGCCCAGGAACCAACTGGCATGCAAGCCCGTGCTGTCGTGCCCAATTACCAGCCGGCTGATCTGGAAGGAAACACACGATACATGTGCGCAAGGAGCTGGTATAGAAGCCTCCATCTCTCCATCCCTATGCCCCCAAAACACCAGGGCAAGCGGCTCCCCTCAGCCCCGTCTCCAGCTCTTCAGAAGATGCAGTCTCAGCAGGAAGGGCTGGGTCCCAGGCCAGCCTGCCCTCAACCAGCCAGGAGACCAGAGCCCAGCCTCCCCAGCCTGGAGCCTCTGTCCCTTTGTCTTTAGTTCAGCCCACCTCCTAGAGACATGGTGAGAAGCAAGTGGGTGTGACCAGAGCTTTGAAAGCTCCAGTATGTACTGAATGCTAGGCAGTGGACGTCCTAAGAATGTGGTGGCTGCACAAGAAAGCAAACGTTCAAAATATTAACCACTGGCTTCTGATGGCCATGTTGGTGATGTGGCTTTGTTTTGTCTTACACCATACATGGTTGTACATGTCTTTGCACGTCCTCTCTGGCACACCCATCCTGTAGGTGACAATACGCAGACAACCTTTTGGGGCTCTGTCATTCTGTGTCCAGTGCCTCCTCTCACTCTTAGAACCAAGGTGTATTTTTCTCAGTAACACCGTAGTTCAGTAGCTTTGCTATTTTATATTTTATGTTAATCTTTGCCCACAGATGTCATAGATGAGCACAAAAATGTGCATGTTACCATCCTTAAATGTACCTTGCTCTTCAGGGTTTGAATGATATTTATGTTTTTGTTTTTGTTTTTTTTAGATTCAGGCCAATTCTAACATCAGATGGAATTCTCAGATGGCCTTTGAGATCCCTTCCAGCCCCCTAGATTCTTTCCATGGTGGTTTGGAGGGGTGGTGCTAGTTGTGAGTCTGGTGCCCAAAGGCCAGACTTAGAAAATCGTCCCTGTAAGCCTTGCTCTCGCTCTTCTGCATCCTGAGCACCTATTTGCAGCTGCTATTGGAAACTGTATCACAGCTGAGTGCCTGGAGCCCGGTCCCCTGGAATCCAGCTACGTCTACAGACACAGTCTGAGAGCTTTTAGGGTGTGGGCCAAGCAGCG
Organism: Capra hircus; assembly: GCF_001704415.2. NCBI lineage: Eukaryota > Metazoa > Chordata > Mammalia > Artiodactyla > Bovidae > Capra > Capra hircus. The sequence continues at coordinate 46,532,208 of NC_030831.1, forward strand.
CGGGAGAGCTTCATCATCTTTCTGTGGTGCTGGCTCTGTGACAGAGGAAAGACAGGAACAGGTGTTTCCTGCCTGTTGTGACAGAAAATGCCACGAAGGCAGGGATCATCTGTCAGTCCCATGGTGGCCAGCACCTGACGTGGGCAACTCTCCAGTCACCAAGGCTAGAGCTTACTGAGTACATACTATGTGCGTGTGGGTGTTACTGACATAGTTAATGCTAATGACAATCCCACTGGAATCCCTTTCGATAGTAGTGAGAAAACCAAAGCAAACAGAGATGAAGTAACTTGCACACGGCAGGTAAGTGGAAACACTGGGCCTCAGACGAGGCAGTCAGGAGCCCAAGCCCACACTCCAAGCTTTTGGCCACATTGCTTGTTGGGCAGGTTTCAGAAACACAAGAAGGGCCCCAACGCCCTTCCCCACCACTTGGATGTCTCATTTATCTGCTGGCTGCTGCCAGAAATCCTTAGTTAAGGAAACAGCATTTCAGTCTGCAATTACTAATTCAGCTTAAAATGTAAATACAGCTTGATCAAGGAAAATCTTGATTTAAGCTAAGGAGCTTCAAGATGAAATCATTCCCCAGAGCACCTGAACTCAGGTGAGGCTCACCAAGAGGGGAGGGGTCGGCAAAGGTGAGCTTGTAACCCTCTCAGTTTCCATAAGCCACCCCGAGAGGGGCAAGTAGTAACCTGAAGCCCTGCTCAGACACTTCTAGAAAAGTTTCCAGCACTTGAGTGCAGGCAGTCAGACCCACACTTCTCCAGGTGAATGCTTAGACCCCTCACAGCACAGTCAGCCGGAGGGGTGATGGTGGGGACCCATCTCTTATCTAAGGCAGAATCTCTCAGGTGTGGCCTGAGAGTTCACACTGCAATAGGCTTTCTGGGTGTCACTGTGACACACACACCAGTTTGGAACTGGGAAGCATTTCCAGTCCCTCTTTACAGCTCTCCCTCCTTCCCTGCACACCAGTGTCTAGGACCCAGGTCCCTCTGGTCCTGGCTACAGAGGTAAAGGAAACACCGGACTAAGAACATGAGTTCCAGCCCCAGACAGAGTCTGGAAGCTTGAGCACTGTTCACGTGCCTCCTGCTGCTCTGGGTCATACTAGAAAACAACATACTGCACTAACCAAGTGGGCACTTTTCCCCTTCAAATGGGTTCACCTGTGTGTTGTGAGAGTGTGCGTGTGTGTGTGTGCATGTATGTGTGTTTGTGAGTGTGTATATGTGTATATGCATGTGTATGCAAGTGTGTGTGAGTATGTGTATGTGTGTGTGCATGTATGTGAGTGTGTGTTCATGAGTGTGTGTCTCTGTGTGTGTGCATGTGTATGCAAGTGTGTGTATGTGTATATGTGTGTGCATGTATGTGTGTGTGAGTGTATGTGTATATGTATGTGTATGCAAGTGTGTGTGTATGTGTGTGTGCATGTGTGTATGTGTATATGCATGTGTATGCAAGTGTGCGTGTGAGCATGTGTATATGTGTGTGCATGTATGTGTGTGTGAGAGTAAGTATGTGTATATGTGTGTATGCAAGTGTGTGTATATGTATATGTGTGTGTGCATGTATGTGAGTGTGTGTGTTCATGAGTGTGTGTCTGTGTGTGTGCGTGTGTGTGAGTGTATGTGTATATGCATGTGTATGCATGTGTGTGTGAGTATGTGTATATGTGTGTGTGCATGTATGTGTGTGAGTGTATGTGTATATGTGTGTATGCAAGTGTGTGTGAGTATGTGTATATGTGTGTGTGCATGTATGTATGTGTGTTCATGAGTGTGTGTCTGTGTGTGTGCGTGTGTGTGAGTGTATGTGTATATGCATGTGTATGCATGTGTGTGTATGTGTATATGTGTGTGCATGTATGTGTGTGTGAGTGTATGTGTATATGTGCGTATGCAAGTGTGTATGTGTATATGTGTGTGTGCATGTATGTGAATGTGTGTGTTCATAAGTGTGTGTCTCTGTGTGTGTGCATGTGTGTGTGAGTGTGTATATGTGTATATGCATGTGTATGCAAGTGTGTGTGTATGTGTATATGTGTGTGAGTGTATGTGTATATGCATGTATATGCATGTGTGTGTGAGTATGTGTATGTGTGTGTGCATGTATGTGTGTGTGAGTATATGTGTGTGTGCATGTATGTATGTGTGTTCATGAGTGTGTGTCTGTGTGTGTGCGCATGTGTGTGTGTATGTGAGTGTGAGTGTGTGTACACAAGGGTGTGTGTGTGTGCACCCATGTGCAGATACACGCAGGGAAATAGGTAAGACACCTTCACAGGGTCTTGGGAGAGAGACTTACAGTTCCAATGCTGAGGGTCTCCAGGGTGAACTCATCCACTCGGCTACGTTCAAAATAGTCTTTCAGGTTGTTGTCAGAGACGAGAAGAACTTGCTTAATGGTGTCAGATTTGTCCCCGTAGAGCTTGATGTAGACTCTGGAATCTGTGCTAGCCCCAGGGACGTCCCCCGTCTTCAAGCTGATGTGATAGCGGAAGTCTGAACAGTCCAGGGCAGGAGGCGGGAAGGGAGGGGTTAGCGCGGGTGAGCTGCAGGGAGCTCAGGGCAGGAGGTCGATGGCCAGGGCTGGATACTCAGCTGGGGGTCGGGGGCCCAGGCTCTGGCTCTCCTCACATAGCCCTGACAGTGGAGGGCGGTGCTCCTACCATCTTTTGGAGTCCCCTCATCTCAAAATCAGAATTCTGACTCCTGCTTCGTCTGCCCCATAGGGTGTGAATGCGCTGAGAACAGGAAGGCATGCAAAGAATACTAAAATGTAAGAGACGAGGATTTAAAGCAAATACACATTCACTTTCTCATCTGATGGATGAAGAAACCAAGGCAAAGGAAGCCTCTAACTCCCAGCAGAAAACATAGCACATTACCTACATGGTGTTAGTGCCGGGTGTTCTGACCTCGGTTTTACAGGTGAGAAATTTGAGCCTCAGAAGATGATGTTTTTGGCTCAAGATTCCAACAGTTCAGAAGGAGCCAGCCTAGCACTAAACACTAAGCAGTCATCCTTAAGCATAATACTAGTTCTTAAATTTGAGAGTGGTGTTTCCACACAATCATTTAAGGAAGTAAGCTTGTATATACTTTTTAAAAATTGAGAAATGGAAGCTGAGTTTTATCAAATAATATTTCTGGCATGATACTGAAATAATCGCAATTGATTTCTCTGAACTATTACGTATTAAGGTTTATATATTAAAGTAAAATAGTTGGAGATATCTTTTTTTAAGTGTCAGCTATGTGTAAATCCCTAATGTGGACCTGAAGGTCTTATTCTCACCTGAAATGCCACGCTGATGTTACTCTTATCTTATGACCCAGAAAGGTCTGTGTCATCTGTCCACAAAGGAGGATAAAAGGCAAGGCCTAGGATAGTCTGAGCCATGAGCCCAAGTCCATAGCCTTCTTCCAGAGCGTGGGTCTTGGGAATGAAAAGGGAAGCATTGGAAAGGCAAGTGATGCTAGTTCCAAAGCCTGCAGTTCACAGTCGTCTCAGGGCCTTCTGGCTCTGGCAAGAAATACTTGGAGAGAGACAGCTAAGCACAGCTCTCAGGTGACAACCCCACAGACCAGTCAGGCCCTGGAGGAGGCCAGGCCTGTGGGTCTAGTCCAGGTCAGCTGCCCTGGGCACACCTGACGGCCCTGAGGAGGTGGCTTGTCTTTGCTGTAAAGATATAGCAAGACCTGCGAAAAAGATCTCTTCCTTATATCATTTTCATCTAAATCCTTTCAAAAACTCTGACTTGGGGAAGAGGGAGTCTGAAGGACCCTGTCCCTGTCGAACAGTGGGGCTTGCTGGAGTGGGAAGTCCAGGCAGGAAGACAGAGACGCCTGGGTGCTGGGCCCAGCTCCACTGCTGACTGCAGACCTGGCTGTCCTAGGAGTTCCCCTTGGCACAAACATGAGGCTTGTGTCCACTGGAGGCATTTTTTTCATCTCTTAAGAACTGTTCCAGCTCTTAAATCCTGTAATTCAGTGTTCTCAGAATGCAGAATTCCAACTTCGCAATTTGCTATCTGACCTCAGGAAGATATTTAGCTCCACCAGATCTGGGTCCCCCCTGACAAATTGGCGAAAAAACATTAGCTCTGCCGACTTCCAGGGTTCTTGCTGGACTCACATGAGATAAAAAGTGATAAATATGTGGTCTTATTATTCATGTGTGCCCAGAAATAACTTGGGAAGGTCGGCGGAGCTGATGGCATTATGCCCACCTGTCAGGCGAGGATGCAGACCTGGTGGAGCTAAGTATCTTCCTGAGGTCAGATAGCAAACTGCAGATAATACGTGATAAATATGAGGTATTAGGGGCTTCCCTGGTGGCTCAGACAGTGAAGAATCTGCCTGCAATGAGGGAGACTCAGTTTTGATCCCTGGGTAAGAAAGATCCCTTGGGGAAGGAAATGGCAACCCATTTCAGTACTCTTGCCTGGGGAATTCTAGGAACAGAGTGGCATGGTAGGCTACAGCCCATGGGGGTCTCAAAGAGTCAGATGCAGTTGAGCAATTAACAGTTTTATGAAGCCTTGGAAAAGAAACCAGGTGTTGGTATTATTGAGGATTCTGGATATATTTTTTAAAATTTTGTCTAACACTCATGAACAGATCAAGGTTCTTGACGAAATAATACCAGTAAGGAAAACTATTGGAGAAGGAAATGGCAACCCACTCCAGTTTCTTGCCTGGAGAATCCCAGGGACAGGGGAGCCTGGTGGGCTGCCATCTCTGGGGTCGCACAGAGTTGGACATGACTGAAGTGACTTAGCAGCAACAGCAGCAGCAAGGAAAACTATAAGACCTCTAGGATAATTCTCAGCATCGAAAAACAAGGTCCCAAATGACAGGTGCCCACCCCGGGGCCGCGCAGAATTAACCAGTTACTGCCCTTGTTACTCTCATCAACAGAAGCCCACAGAAATCCAGGACCCCACATCCAGGGCTATAAAGAGGCTGCACAAAGCTCAGACAGGCAGAGCATTCCCAATCTCTCCCAGAGCCTCTTCCTCCCTACCCTCTCAGTGCTGCCTTCATGGAGTAAAGTGGAGGGTGTGTGCTTTCTCCAAGGGCTAGTCTCTAGGTAGCCAGGGAAATCCCGCCCAGGCCACACCCACCACCTGCCTTCTGGACCACTTACTCTTCAGTGTCGCATTGCTGTCGCTGGGCAGCAACTCTCGGACCAACTGTCCATCATCCTTATCCTTGTCCAGCCACCTGTGGGCAAACAAGGGCCATTAGCTCTCTGAGTGGGGCAGCCCGACAACCAGCCATCACACAATTCATGCAGAGTCACCGGGAGGCCAGAGCTCTGACCTCAACAAAGGAAAATGGTTCTACCAGAGCTCAGAAGAAAGGATCTCAACCCAGAATGGGAGGGAGGGCTGCCCCGCGGAGGTGATAACTGGATAAAACTGGGAGGGTGATGAGGAGTTAACCAGGAGAGGAGGGAGGTGCATTCGGAGCAAACAATGTGCTGGGACAGAGCAGAGCGTCCAGGAGCAGACGGAAGGCAAGTGTGGAATGGAATGGAATGGAGTGAGCAAACGTTGCAGGGTTGGCAGATGGGGCTGGAAAAGGGGCAGGGTCGCTTGATGTGGAACTTCAGCTATCATGGTGAAGAGTCTGTCCCAAAAGCCATGAACACCTGTGTCATTATCATCAAAAAAAAAAACCCACATGTTTTTCTAAAAGTTCATCATGTGCATGGTACTGTGCTACGGGCTCTGGGGTGGGGAGAAAGCAGAGAAGATACACTGTGATGAATAAGAGACAGCCCAGCCCCTAGAGAACCTGCGGTCTAGTTAAGGAGACAGGACATAGAATAAATTCTAATTTTATCAGATAACTAACTCTTTCATAGGCATCACTTAACTAGCTTATTTTTATAGTCATCTATCTATAAGTTGGTATTACCCACTAAGTAATTAGTTCAGTCACTAAGTTGTGTCCGACTCTTTGTGATCCCATGGACTGTGATCCCATGGACTTCTCCAGGCCAGAATACTGGAGTGGGTAGCTTTTCCCTTCTCCAGGGGATCTTCCCAACCCAGGAATCGAACCCAGGTCTCCCATATTGCAGGTGGATTCTTTACTAGCTGAGCCACAAGGGAAATCCAAGAATACTGGAGTGGGTAGCCTATGCCTTCTTCAGTGGATCTTCCTGACCCAGGAATTGAACTGGGGTCTCCTGCATTGCAAGTGGAATCTTTACCAACTGAGCTATCAGGGAAGCTCACACTATTAATACTATGTATTAAATACATAATTAGTGAGAACCTACTGTCTAGCTCAGGGAACTCAACTCGGTGCTCTATAGTGACCTTAATGAGAAGGAAATACAAAAAAAGGGGGGAATATATATATATATATATATATATATATATATATATATAATTTCACTTTGCTGTATAGTAGGAAAACTGTACAGCAACTATGCTCCATAAAAAATTAATTTAAAAGAAAAGCAGGCAGGACAGACTGGCCAAAGAACTAGATGGAGACCAAGATGACAATGGATGTTGGACCAAATCAAGTGCAACAGAAGTTTAGAGAAATGAGGAAGGCTCATGTGAAGAGGCTCTGATCTGACTCCTCAAGGATGAATGAGATTTGCCAACAAGAAGAAGGTGGGTCTGCACCCTGAAGGGAGGGGGCTTGGTGGCTATGACTCGTCAGTACATTGGAGTGGGCCACGGTAGATGCCAGTAGGAAAGACGCTGGACCAATTTGCCTGAAAAGCACTGTTTCCACTGAGCACAGGGACCCAGACTGAGAAATCAGACAGTTGTGCAGGCAGGAGCTATCCAGGCCCCAGTATTCAAGATGGTCTGTGACACTGGGCTGATGGCAACAGAAGAGACACTCTCAGCGTTCTCCAGGGCAACAGGGAAACCAAGATACTTGCTTCTTGTCCAGAGTGTCCCCCCATTTACCTGTGTCTTGGTGCTTATCTTTGCAGTCACTCCTGTTATAAACCCAAGAGGGAGGCAACTCCTGGCCACGGAACATATCAAAGGAAGCCAAGGCACAGCCGCCTCCCCAGCGCTCCTGACCTGGAGCTCAGGCTTCCCTAAACCATGGTCCACTTTACCAATACACTGCCTCCTCTCCCCTTGGGTCAATGCGGGTGACCTTGTGGTCTCTCCCATCTCTCTCTCGAGCCCTGCCTCCCCAGGCCCATGATCTCTAGGACCTTGCTATCAGTTAGCTGTTAGCTAGCATCATCTATGACATGTAAAATAGATAAGCAACAAGAATCTACTGTATAACACTAGGAACTAAATTCGATAACCTACAATGGAAAATAATCTGAAACTCTCCACCTGAAATTAACACAGTATTTTAAATCAACTATACCTCAATTAAGAAAAAATTAGCTGACCACTAAGTTGTCATGCTTCCCATGAGCTTTCACGCTGTGAATCTAAGACATGAAGACACAAACTCCTGGCTTTGATGACAGGAAGGGAGAGACTTGGGGAAGTGAGCAGTGCTGGTTAGAGCCCCTCAATCAACCTCTGATTGTCCTGCTGAGGTCACTGTGGCATCTCCCACAGACCTGGAGGCCGCTGTGGTGCAGCCCTGGCTGAGTGCTCGTAGGATGAACCGGGAGGATGGACCACCATCCTCATCCATCCTCAGCCATCACAAAGCCCCATCTCTCCCTTCTTGTCCTCCACCACTTCTCCATCCCCAGGCCCTCCCCAGCAGCAAAGGAAATCATGACCTGTCATTTAAGTTTCCACCTAAATACTCGCAGGATATTAATACATATTTCCAAATATAGCCACTTTCCTTCAGCTTCAGACACTTCAGCCCAGTTTCAGCGTGAGATGCTGTGAAATAGATAAGCCAGTCTGTTGGAGCTTTTATTATTCTTTCCCTAGGCTCACAAAAGTGTGGAAGTATGCACACACATGCACACACATACACACTCACAATAAATACACACATCTACTGTAGCTAAGATGTTCATCACTCCCTGATCCTGGCAGAGAAGTTCTGACAGTAAACGCCATAACCACACACCTCAGCAAGACAGAGAACCCAAGGCCTGTAACCTGAGCTGGGGAAGACCAAAGCTGGCGGGCCTGGAGTACCTGAAACACGGGAACTCCACGTTGTCGCTCTCAGGCTGCCCCTCCTCTCTCACCAGCACCCGCTCCAGGAACCAGCCGCTGCCGCTGCCTTTGCCGTCGTGTCTGATCCTCACCCTCCTCACCTTCCGCATGGTGACAGACTCGATGGTGAACTCATCGGCCTACGGGAGACAGCCGGGCCAGATGGATCGCGGCTCCCCTGGGACCCAAACACCAAGGGAAGAGCCAGGCCCAGAAACCCTACAAGCCATAGCTGATGGGTTGGGCTATGGGTCTTTCCCAGGTGGGCCAGGAGCTACCAATAAAGAACAGATTGCACTCCACCCCAATTTCTCCCACTGGAACATCATTTGATGTCAAGTTCTCAACAACTGAGACCTGCATTTCTTGGCTAAACGATGGCCATTCCCTGTGATCTCCTTTTAAAAGGCAAATCCCCCAGGAGGATTAACACATCAAGCTGTCATCAGTGACTAACCATTCATTGTGAATTCATTCCTTGGCTAATCTCCTCTAGCTCTTTGCTGCAGAAAGACAATGGGCCCTTTTGAGAAAGGGAATGATTGGGGGGAACCAGTGGTCTTATTAATTTCAGTTTTTTTCTCACCAGCACAGCAGGGGCTACAAAGTCACCAAGTCTATGGGAGCATACCCTTGGGACAGGAACTCAAGGGTGGGATTCATGGCAGGAGTCAGAAGATGTAGCAAGAAAAGAATGAGAAAGGATGCAAGGAGACCTCCACTCACATTCCGGGGCTTGCCCTGCCCTCACCAAGGAAGGGATGGCAGAGGAGGGAGAGAACCAAGGCTTATCAAGTCTTCATCTGATGACCAACCTTGGCCTCACAGTTTTGCAGCCACACAGCTCTTTACAGAAGAGAGCATGGCAACCCACTCCAGTACTCTTGCCTGGAGAATCCCATGGACAGAGGAGCCTGGCGGGCTACAGTCTGCAGGGTTGCAACGAGTCAGACACGACTTAGAGCACACACACTGTGCCGTAGGCCAGATCTGCCAGGGCAGCGCATCTGACATCCTCACAACAGCCAGCCAGAGGTAGGCACCCTTTACCCACTTTAGAGGCTCAGGGGATGGAGTGACTGGCCCCAGTCTGCCTGACTCTTTCCCTGCTGTTTCACACAGCCTCCCCAGTAAACCCAGATGATGGCTGGGGAAACCAAATGAAACGCCCAGCGCATGGTCATGTGGCTGACAGGAGAACCTAGTTCTCCCACTTCCACGTCTAGTATCTTTCTTGGTTTTTCTCTTAAAAAGGAAATGAACAAGGTGCCTCCAGTGGTCATGCCTAGTGGAGAAGGCAGTGTTCTCAAGCGGGCCCTCAGATGCCCCAGCTTCCTTCAAGCCTGGGGTCTCCAGGTCACCGTATGGTGCCCAGCTTCCTTCCCTACCTGCCTGTCCTGAAGTCCTCCTGCTCTGCCCTCTTCTCAAAGCTCAGGAGTGGGAAGAGGATTGTGATCCCTTTAGGGTGGCTCTCCAGCTCCCAGTCCTAGGAGCCTGGTGGGTGTCAGGCATGCAGTTCCCTGTTCCCTTCCCCAGAGCCAGCCCCTCGGATGGCTGAGGCCCACACCAGTGGGCAGCTCTACCTGGAGCAGGGAAGACCAAGGAAGAGTGGGTGGGGCCGGTGGGGCGTGGCGCCGCTGCAACTTACATTGCCCTTCTCAAACAGGTCGGTGTTATTCCTGCAGTTGTAGAGCAGCCGCTCCCCTGTGTCCCCCACGTCACCGTACAGGCAGAGGTAGACGTTGGCATCCGTTCCCGCACCTTCGAGTTCCCCAGTGCACACAGTCACGCGGTACCGGGCCACTGGCAGGTAGAGGGGGAGACCGCTGACTGCCAGCCCCCTGCTCCCAGCGCTGGCCTGCTGCTCCCCACTTTCAACCACTGCTTCCCCTCCTCCATCCAGCTCTCATCCAGGGCTGACCTTACTCCTTCCCTCGGCTGCCTCAGGACAATGAAGGGCCAGCTAAGCTGCGAATCTCTGTCCCAGACAGATCAGAGTTTCCTGCTCCTGGCTAATCATCAGAACTCCATGGGAAAAGTTTATAAGAATTCCGATTCCTGGGCCCTGCCTCAGGCTTCTCAAATCTTAGTTCTTGAGCTGGACGCCTAAAACTGCATTGTTCAATAGCTCCCCCAGGGGACTCTGGTGAAGCTGGCAGTGTTTGGGGACCACAGGTCTAATTCAAACATTTTGGCACTTGATTCCATTCCAGCCCAGTAGACTTTATTTTGCCTTAGGTTGTTCTCCAATTCATATGTGCCCTGTCTTCCTAAGAAAAGTAAGATAGCTTTTCTTTTGAACAAGAACTGAGCCTTCTCTTCTCTTCAGAACTCCCCAGTGCTAAGGACACACCAGGAAGAGAAGCAGAGAGAAAGCCACAAAGTGCAGCCGCTCCGGAAAGGTCAGAAGAGTCTTCCCACATTGAAAATATACTGTTGGGGGCAGCCCACATCCTGCACATCACAGCCTTGCTTCCACTTAAAATAAGCTTCAAAGTGAAATTCATTAATTCATTTGCCCCCTATCTGTTTACCTAAGCCTAGTAGGTGGAAGGCATTATGACAGGTGTAATGAGCAAGACAGACAAACTCTTGCTCTGTGGCACTTGCATTGGACTTGAGAATGGGAGATTGGAGCGGAGAGATGGACAGTAAAATCATAAAATAAGAACAGGGAAATCTCCGAGTTATATCTGTAACAAAGATGATACCTTGAAGTGATGCCACAGAGTGTGCTAGAAGTGAAGAGAAGGGCGGTGAGGGGGTGAAAATGATTTAGAGATGCAGAAAAGCTTGCTGTGAGGAGGCAAGGCTTGGACTAAGGTATTAGTGATAGAGCCAGACACAGGTGCTGTGAAAGAAGAGGGTGCTGCTAACTGTGAAGCCCCGGTGTGGGTACGAAGACTATGAAGTGGGGATGAGCAGCTATATTCCAGGAGCAGAGCGAACAAGGCCAGTGTGGCTGGAATGGAGGAAGCAGCAGGGGATGATGTGAGGTCCAGAGGTGAACAGGGGCCAGAAAGGGGCCCGTGATGTGTGACAGGTCAAGGTAAGACATGTGGCTTCCTTTGCTTATTGTTTTTAGTAGTACAGGAAGCCAGTATAGGGTTTAAGCAAGGAAGTAACTTGGCCTGATCTATGTTTTAAAGAGCATCTGGTTGCTATGCAGAGAGCCGATTGTAGGGGATGAAGGAGAGAATCAGAGAGGACAGTTAGTGGAATAATTACAGTAGTCTAGAAAAGAGAGAGGGTACCTAGGACTGGGAGTGCAGTGGAGATGGAGAGAAGTCAGTAGATTAGGGATACATTTTTGAGGTAGAAAGAACAGATCAGTGATAGATTAGATAGGTAATTAAGGGAAAGAGAGGAACCAAGGATGATTCCTGGGTTTTTGGCTTGGGCAACTAGGTGAATAGCATTGCCAAGAAGTAGGGACATCTGGGAAGAAGGATAAGTTTGGAGGTAAAATTCAATAGTTCTGTTTGTTCATTATAAATTTGAGATGCCTATTAGATCAGGGGTCCTCAACCCCCAGGCCAAAGACCAGTACCTGTCTGTAGCCTGTTAGGAACTGGCCCACACAGCAGGAGGTGAGTGGTAGGTGAGCAAGCGAAACTTCGTCTGTATTTACAGCCACCCACCCTTGCTTTGCATTGCCACCTGAATTCTGTCTCCTGTTAGATAAGAGGTGGCATTAGATTCTCGTAGGAGTGCAAAACCTACTGTGAACTGAGCATGCGAGGGATCTAAGTTGTGCACTCCTTATGAAAATCTAATGCCTGATGATCTGAGGTGGAACTGAGGCAGTGAAGCTAGTGCTTGGGAGAGGCTGCAAATCAGATTAGCATTAGCAGAGAGGTTGACTGAACAGAGACCGTAATAAATCAATTGCTTGCAGACTCATATCTAAACCCTATCAGTGAGTAGGAACTAACAAGCTGCATCTGGTGGCAGGCTTTAAGTCAGAATCCAACACTTAGTTTAGTCCATGCATGGCCCACCCGTTATTTTATTTACCACTTCCATCCATGCCTCTTTCTCACTCTGCACACTTTTCTCAGTCACAGTTTCGGCAATCCCACAAGCTAACCCTAGCCAAAATGAGTAAAAAATAAACATCACTGGGGAGTTTCTCTGGAAATGGGTGAAGACCCAATGATGAGACAGAAGACTCTGAGGCTGCTTGGTGGCTCAACTGTTAGAGAATCTGTCTGCAATGCAGGAGACCTGGGTTCGATCTCTGGGTTGGAAAGATCCCCTGGAGGAAGAAACAGCTACCCACTCCAGTATTCTTGCTGGAGAATCCCCAAGGACAAAGGAGCCTGGCGGGCTATAGTCCATGGGTTTGCAAAGAGTAGGACACAACCAAGCGACTTTCACTTCATTTCACAAAAAGTAGGCTGCACTTCAAAGAAAATACCAAGAGTCCTACTTAAACTACACATTCATTTCAACAGGTGATTCATATTCTCCAAGCCCATTTGGTAAAATATGCGGCGACCAGCTAGCCAACAAAACCATGAAACCTTCTAAACTTCTTCACCTCATGGATACCAAGCACCCTGGATTAAAAGATAAGCCCTTGGAGTTTTTCAGAAGAAAAAAAAATGTGAGCACGAAGAACAGATGCAATTATTGAAGGGCACCACTTTATCAAACGTGTCTGCACTGAGAGCATCATTCTTAGTGCCTAACTGCATTGCTAGAGCTAGAAGCCCTTTAATACTGGTGAAGAGCTGATCCTGCCTGTTACTAAGGACATTGTTGTGAGCCTTAAGGAGAGACTGCAGCTCAAAGGGTGGCACGTGTTCCTCTTTTGCCCAGCACCTTAACTAGATGAATGGATGAATGGATGATGTCCCCTGAAATAGCAGGGGATACTGAGGTGCAACTGTTGGGATTAGAGAGTCACCTTGATATGGAATCCAGGTTGATGAGTCTACCAATGATGACAACAAGGCAGCAATGCTCGTTTTTGTGCGATATGTTTTTCAGGAGGATGTGTGTGAGGGTATGCCATGTGCACTTTTGTAGCCAGCCAACACCAGAGCTCAAGTCTTTGAATGACTGCATATCAGGAAAACTGAACTGGTCATTCTGTCTCAGTATATGCATGGGCGGAGCAGCTGCCATAACTAGACAACTTTCTGGTTTCACTACTCGGGTAAAAGAGGTTGCTTCTGACTGTAAACCTACACACTGTGCCATCCATAGAGAAATGCCAGTTAGCTGAAAAATGTCACCTGAACTTAACAATGTTTGGCAGGTTGTGATTAAAATGATCAGCCCCATTAAAGCACGTGACCTTAACTCATGTCTGATTACAGAGCTCTGTGAGGAGATGGACACAGAGCTCACAGAGCTCACATGCCTTCTCTTATACACAGAAATGAGATGGCTTTCTAAAGGAAGATCACTGACCAGAGTGCTTTAGTTACAAGGGCCACTGTAGAGATTTCTTCTAGGAAAACAGTCACTATCAGGCAGCACATTTTAGTGACACAGAATTGGTTGCAAAACTTGCTTACTGCGTGACATATGCAACCTGCTCAACAAACGCAGTCTGTCACAGGGGAAAATGGCACTGTTTCCAAGTCAGCAGATAAAGTGGCTGCATTCAAAGCCAAACTGGAATTATGCGGCTGATGAGTGAACATTGGGATTTTTGACATGTTTCAAACATTAGCAGAGATTTTGAAAGAGACTGAGCCAGCACCCTCTTTCTCCCAGCTTGTGCACAATCACCTATCTCAGCTTTCAAAAGACTTGGAGCATTACTTTCCAGCCACAAAAGACTCACAAACTGGGAAGGAACTGATCTGTGAACCATCTGTGAATAAGCCAGGTGAGTTGACTTTGTCTGTGCCAGAAGAGGATCACAGATGATGGTGGCCTTAAAAGTGTGTTGGGACAACTTCAAATCTCCATACTTTCTGGATTAAAGCCAAGGTGGAATATTATGAGATTGCCAAAAAAAAAAAAAGCACTGAAAAGCCTGCTTTCATTTCCAACATCCTATCTTTGTGAAGCAGGGTTTTCTGCAGTGACAGCAATCAAAATGGAATTACAGAGTAGACTGGACATCGGCAGCACACTTTGGGTGTCGCTTTCTCCCGTTGCCCCCAAATGGGACCGCCTAGCTGCAGAAAAACAAGTTTAAGGCCACCAATCCTGCACTGTAGTGAGTTGTATAATTATCTCGTTATATATCACAATGCAATAATAGTAGAAATAAAGTGCACAGTAAATATACTGTGCTTAAATAATCCCCAAACCATGCCCTCCCCAGTCCAAGGAAAAATTGTCTTCCTTGAAATCAGTCCCTGCTCCCAAAATGGATGGGGACTGCTGCATTTGACGATTATAAAGAGAGGTCAAGATGGCAGTTGAATGTGCGTGGAGGGTCAGGACTGTTGACATGACTTTCGTCATCATAGACATGTAGATTCCACTGAAAGTCACAGTGCCAGGTGAGGCCCTCTGTGGAGAGGATGCAGACTGTAGAGGAGGCCTGTGGAGGGATGCCCACTTTAGAGGTCAAGCCCGGAAGCTAGAAACTCAGATGAGAAGCAGCAGTCAGTGAAGCAGAGGGATTGTGCTCTGAATCTAAGACTGCTCTAAAAAGCCTTTTTTTTTTTTGATGAAGGGGCTATTAAGGCATTCCCAGATAAACAAAAACTAAAAGAATTCATCATTAGCAAACCTGCTCTAAAAGAAACATTAACGGGAGTCCTTCATATTTGACACTAGACAGTAACTTGAACACACTCAGACATAAAGGGAATGAGGAAAAGCAATGATAGAGGTATATTTATAGACAGTATATTTTAATTTTTGTTTGTACCCTTTTCTTCTCGTATTTTATATAAAAGACAACTGCATAAAGCAATATATATATAAAATTGCATTGGTGGGTTTATAATGTACGAAAATGTAATTTGTATGGCAATATAGCATGAAGGAGGAGAAACAAACAAACCTACGCCAGAGCAGAGTTTTGTATATTATTGAAAATAAGTTGGTATTAATCCTAACTAGAATGTTGCAAGCTGTTAATTGTAATTCCCTGGTATAATTCCCCAAGTGTAATTCTTTCCAATAAGAAAGTAATTTATATAAATAAAAAGAAACCAGGGAACTAAAATTCTATTTTAGAAACTAATATGAAAGAAAGAATAAGAAAGGGACAAGAAAAAAACTTATGACATATAAAAGGCAAATAGCTAAATGGCAAACTTAAATCCTGCCTTATTAGTAATTACCTTAAGTGTAAATGGACTAAATATTTTAATCCAAAGGCAAAACGTGATGATAATCCGACAGAGATAGGATGGATCCCCCTACTCCACATTTGATCAGAAATCAAGGTTAATGATGCTAGATATGCACCAAGAGTGAACATAAGATGATTTTTCATATAATGAGGAGTTCTGGGAGCGCATGATAAACCTCAAGCAGGTCCAAAAATGGCTTAAGATAGCAGGGAGGGATGACTGGCTTGGGGTATGGTGGTTGCTGCTGCTGCTGCTGCTAAGTCACTTCAGTCATGTCCGACTCTGTGCGACCCCAGAGACGGCAGCCCACCAGGCTCCGCTGTCCCTGGGATTCTGCAGGCAAGAACACTGGAGTGGGTTGCCATTGCCTTCTCCAATGCATGAAAGTGAAAAGTGAAAGGGAAGTCACTCAGTCGTGTCTGACTCTTCGCGACCCCATGGACTGCAGCCTACCAGGCTCCTCCGTCCATGGGATTTTCCCGGCAAGAGTACTGGAGTGGGGTGCCATTGCCTTCTCCGGGGTATGGTGGTTAGGGGGTGGGAATTTCTTCACATGGGTCCTTGTATGGCTTGAACTTTCCACCAGTGTGAAGGAAGGGAACATCCAGGCTTTCTCACCAAATTGCCCAGATATCAGGCAGAAAATGAGAAAGATTGGTGTAGCTGGAAAGCTGTCAGAAGTCAAACATCAAAAATAATCCATGCTCCTTATTACACAGAGATTGACAGAATGAATAATGGATCTTACTATCTGATATGTGGAAGAAACACACTTTAGATACAAAGACACAAATAGGTTGAAAGCAAAAGGATGGCTCAGGAAGAGACAGACACTCTGTATGACAGACTCTAGGTTCATGCACATCACTACAAGTGACCCAATTTTGTCCCTTTTTATGGCTGAATAAATATTCTGTAGTATATATGAACCATATCTTCTTTATCCATTCATCTGTCTATGGACATTTAGGTTGCTTTCATGTCCTAACTATTGTAAATAGTGCTGCAATGAACACTGGGGTACATGTGTCTTTTTGAACAGGTATCCAGGTTGGGAAGAAGTAAAACTATCTCTATTCATGGACAACATGACCTTGTATAATGAAAATCACAAGGAATCTACTAAAAATGATCAGAACCAATAAATGAGTTCAGCAAAGTCATGGCGTACAAGATCAAGATAGCAAAATCAACTGTATTTCTATTACCTTGCGATGAATAATCTGAAAATAAAACTAATAAAAACATTTCCATTCAAAATAGCATTAAAAAGAATAAATGAAAGTGACAGTTGCTCAGTCGTGTCCGACTCTTTGCGATCCCATGGACTCTACAGTCCATGGAATTCTCCAGGTCAGAATATTGGAGTGGGTAGCTGTTCTCTTCTCCAGGGTATCTTCCCAACCCAGGGACTGAACCCAGGTTTCCTGCATTGCAGGTGGATTCTTTACCAGCTGAACCACCAGGGAAGCCCCAAAAGATTAAATACTTAACAGATAATTTTTTTAAATATTTATTTGACTGTGCTGGGTCTTAGTTGTGGCATGTGGGATCTAATTCCATGACAAGGGATCAAACCCAGGGCCCCTGCATTGGGAGCGTGGAATCTTAGCCACTGGGCCACCGAGGAAGTCCCTTAACAGATAATTTAAGAAAACAAGTGAAAACCAATTAATAAGTCACAGAGATGTACAGTATAGCAACTAACATTAATAATACTGTACTGCATGTTTGAACATTGTGAAGAGAGTAGAAGGCAAAAGGAAAAGAGGGCATCAGAGGATGAGGTGGTCAGACAGCATCACTGACTCAATGGACATGAACTTGAGCAAACTCTGGGAGATGGTAGAGGACAGGGAAGCCTGGTGTGCTGCAGACCATGCCGCCACAAAGAGTCAGACACGACTTAGCAACTAAACAACAAGAAGACAGTGTATCTTAAAAGTTCTCATCACAAGAAAAAATTATGTAGCAACATATGGTGATGGATGTTAACTAGACTTACTGTGGTGATCACTTCGCAATATATACAAATATTGAATAATTATGTTGTATACCTGAAACTAAATATAACTTTGTGAGTCAATTATGCCTCAATAAAAAAGAAAGACATGTGTAAAACTTATACTCTGAAAACTAAAAAACTGTTGAAAGAAATTAAAGATGATTTAAGTAAGTGGAAAAGCATCCTGTGTTCTCGAATTGGAAGACTTAACATCTTTAAGTCTTAACATCACTGCAGTCCATTGGGGTGTCATCATTAAGCTCCAATTGCATTGTCAAGGCAATACTTCTCAAACTGACCTACAGATAAAAATGAATCTCTATCAATCTTAGTTGACTTCTTTGTAGAAATTGACAAGCCATTTCTAAAATGCATATAGAATTTCAAGGGACCCAAAAGAGCCACAACAAAAAGAATACTAAAGAAAAACAAGTGTTGGCAAGATGTAGAGAGATTAAAACTCTCATACATTGCTGATGGAAATGCAAAACGTGCAGCTGTTTTGAAAAACAGTAGGATAGTTTCTCAAAACTCAAAACAGAATTGCCACATAGCAGCAGTTTGACTCATGGATATATATCCAAGAGGACTGAAAACATATGTCCACACAAAAGCTTGCACATAAATGTTCACAGTCACATTATTCATAATAGCCAAAACGTGGAAACAACCCAAATGTCCATCAACAATTGAATGCAGTCTCTCTACACAGTGAACTACTATTCAGTAATTAAAGTAAACGAAATGCTGATACATGCTACAAGGTGAATGGATATTAAAAAACATTATGCTAAGTGAAAGAAGACGGAGCACCGAACATCTGATGCTTTTGCATTGCGGCGCTGGAGAAGAATCTTAAGAATCCCTTGGACTGCAAGGGGATCAAACCGGTCAATCCTAAAGAAATCAAGCCTGAATATTCATTGGAAGGACTGATGCTGAAGCTGAAGCTCCAATACTTTGTGGCCACCTGATGTGAAGAGACAAATCATTGCAAAAAACTGTGATGCTGGTAAAGATTGAAGGTAAGAGAAGAGGGCATCAGAGGATGAGATGGTTAGATAGCATCGCTGACTCAATGGACATGAATCTGAGCAAACTCCAGGGGACAGTGAAGGAGAAAGAAGTGTGGAGTGCTGCAGTCCACTGGGGTCTCAAAGAGTTGGACACGACTTAGGAACTAAATAACAAAGTAAAAGAAACAGACATAAAAAGTTTTACATTAAATGATTTCACTTATATGAAACATCCAGAACAGGAAAATCTAGGAACAAAAAATAGATGATTGGTTTAAACAGATGGGTAAGTACAGAGCTAAGGAGTGAGGTAGGGGAATAGTTGTGACTTCTATTGGGCATGTGGTTTCTTTCGGGGGCAATGAAAATGTTCTGAAAGTTGATAGTGGTCATGAAGAATAATTATATCAATATACTAAAAGCCTCTGAATACTTTAAATAGATGCTTTGTAGGAACATGTATCATACCTCAATATAGCTATTTTTAAAAATGAACACTACTCATCCGTGGTCCATCTGAAATGAAGATAAAGTACATCAGAAATGATGTACCAGTAAGTTGATTTCAATGCACAAAATTTTTTTTCCGTCATATACCCATTTTATTTGGTGATATGAAGACATCTGAAAATTAAATTTGACCTTTAAATATAAGAGCCTGAAGATACAGTGTCTGAGCAAAAGCACTTGTTAGAAGAAAAGGTCAAGGACAGCAGTTTATCCGAAGACCTGCCTGACTGGGGCTGAAGCCAACAAGGGGGAAAGGTCTTGCCTCCAACACTGCCTCTTTGGGGGGACAGTACCTGGCATTCAACCATTGCTCTCTCTCCAATCAACTCTGCTAAAATACAGAAGCTATGTGTTTTAAACTTTCAGCCTTAGTATAAACGAAACTGATGTTTTTGTGTTAAGCTCCCAACGATAGGCGTTGTTAACAGTAATCAGAGCAAATAGCGGTAACTGGTTTGAGTAATGAAACGTGGAAGCACAAAAGGGAAGGGGGTGTGCCCGTCTCACTTCATTCTGAATTTTGATGAGGGTCGGTCTGCCTTTTCCAGTTGTAACTATTAGGCCCTTTCCAGAAGCAAGCTGATAAGGGAATTCAGAAATCCCTGTGCCTGGGAATTCCAGTCCCCTTTATTCAGGAGTTCAAAGGTCTGTTTGCCTGGACGTTGTCAGGGGTCCCAGTCCTCTCTAGGGGAGGGGGCCCTCCCAGCCCACCTGCCACTAAGGTTTCAAGCTCCTTCCTGGCGAGAAGCCTGTGGGCAATTAAAGATGATTTTAACTGTTAGTTATCAGCAGTGAAAGACTTCAAACAGACAGTAAGTACTAGAGCCTCTTGTACTTTAATTTTAAAATTACAGCTCAGCCTGATTAGCAAGAAGCTACAATTTTCAGCACTTGAGTCCAGTGGTCTCTTGCCCGCTCATCAGTGGTATGAAATCACTTCTGCTGGGCACACACTGGAGAATGCTAATTTCATCGGTTTTGCTATCTCATATAGCTCCTGAGGGAAAGGCAAGGTGGAAATAAATTGTGGGCTGGTGAGTGTTTTGTCCATGTTTCCTGGTCTGCATTAATCAGTGCGATCACCCCCGGCGGCATCCTGGCTCTCAGACGTGGTGTTAATTGCTTGTTTGACTGGCCCTTGTTTTTTAAGTAAACTAGGAGTACACAGTTTCAAACCTAGAGAATTGGTTTTAAATTGGTATTTACTCATCTTACATGAGCCCAAAGCTCTCCCCAAGGGATTTCCAGGAAGCCCTGCATATTATTCACTAGACCAGGATACCAACTGGGGAAGTGAGACATTGCCACCACCTCTATTTATTGTTACAAGGAAGCATCCAGACCAGAAAAGGAGATCTGAATTCCTACAGAGGTGAGTGAGGACACGGGCATGTTCCAAGAATAAGAGAAATTTATGTGGGCCAAAAAGAACAGTTGAGGGAAAGGAATTCAAGTTGGTATGGGCTCCAAAGTACTGCCCAGGACCCCCAGAGGACATTAAAATGCCTTTATAGCCAGAACAAACAGCTCTTCTGTTACGAACCCAGGTCCTGGGACTCTTTAATCAATAGAAATTGGTAAGAGGCCAGAAAAGAAATTCAGGCAAGGCTTTGCAAGTGCCCTTGCTCGCTCTCCGAGGAGGGCAAGATGGTTCCTTAAACGGGATGAGGGTAGTGGCAGATTGGTGGCTCTGATTGGAGGAGTGGCTTAGGTGGTCTGCCCACCCCCTTGGTGGTGCTGTGTGCAGGGGTCATGCCCAGTATCCTGCTTTTGCTCCCTGCGACTCAGAAATGGCAGTTGGTTTGCGGCCTTTTTCTATCTGTGGTTCGTAATTGCCCCAACTGCTGTATGTGTGCAGTTATTTTAGTCCCTTGTAGCTTCCTTGTATTATGTTGCTGGAGGTGCAAGCACTCCAGTAAAGGGTGCCAGGTCTTGACTTAGCTCACTTCAATCCAATACTAGTCATTACAGAATTTTTTTAATTGCCATTTTCTTGTAATAGTATTACAGAAGGCAAAAACAAACAAGCGTGTTATTGTATGTAACCTATGGAAATGCTCTTCCTCCCCACCCCTCCCACCACGATCTCTTCTAATCTTTCAGATCCCTACTTCCAAATCCCAGCCTCTTCAGCAGGAAGCTCATCTCCCCACTGTGTCCACAGCATTCATTCAAATCCCACCGGTTCCACCTGCGAAGTATTTCTTGAATTTATGTTCTCTGTAGCTGACTTGGTCCTTGCCCAATTTCAAGATCGCGTCTTCTCCCCACTGGATGATTTCTTAAAGGCCTGTGCCTAAAACACATCCTCCACACACCCACAAGTCCTTGACAGAGCAGGAGAAACATAAAGAAGGAGCTGGATGGAGTTCAAGGTCAAGGGTGGTATACATGTCATCAAGGGCATGAGAAGCCTAGGAACGCAGGAGCCCGAGTTGGAGGTGGAGACTGAGTTAGAGTTCAGAGGGGCAGCTCTGTGGGATGAGCCCGAGTGAGGTCCTGAGCAGTGGCTGGCTGCCTGGGAGGGAGGTGAGGGCACCAAAGTGGACGAGGACTAGCATGCAGATGAGCAGATTTTCCACTTGGACATTGATGAGTGGAAAAAAGTCTCTCAAGTTTTGATATGTGCAAAAATTACTTGATGTGCTTGATAAAAATACAGATTACCAGGCAGAGCCCTCAGAGAGTCTAGTTAGTATTATCTGAGATTGGGACCAGGCATCTTTGTTTTAACAAACACTCTGGGCAACTTTGATATAAACGAGCTCTTGACCACACTTTGAGAGATACTCTCTGATGCAGGCTGAATTGTGTCCCCCTCATATCCATATCCACTCCAGTACTCTTGCCTGGAAAATCCCATGGATGGAGGAGCCTGGTAGGCTGCAGTCCATGGGGTCGCTAAGAGTCGGGCACAACTAAAGCGACTTAGCAGCAGCAGCATATCCATATGTGGAAGTCTGTGGGGAAATTAACAAGATGGCGCCAGTCAGACTCTCTCATTTCCCTCCTTCCCCTCGCCAGGCTTTTAAGGCCTCTGGCCCCATGTTCTGTAAACAATGACTTTGCATGGTTATGTAACAGCCGAGACCACTTTTAGCACTTCGCATGCGCATCGTGAGGTACTCAACTTGGTCACAGGCCACTTTGTGCAGCAGGCCTATATGAGCTTCACCCGGAAAGGCCCTGAAGGGTTGGGTGTGCTTATCTTGGGTTATGTCTTATCTGTTGCTGCAGCTGCCGTGCCAGCCAGGAGAGAATAAACATGTCTCCAGTTCCTATGGCTCCTCGAGTCTTCTTCCAGTCTCTTAGGTCGAGCCTTGCCTACCCTGGGTTCAGCGAACAGTGTGCACAGTGAGATACAGTGAGACACCTGGCATCACGAACAGGATCAACAAAACAAAGTCACAACCCCCAGGGCCTCAGAATGTGATTGTTTTTGGCGGTTGGACATTTAAAGAGGTAAACACGATAAAAATGAGGTCGTATGTGTGGACCTTCATTGAGCATGATGGGTGTCCTTTTAAGAAGAGACTAGGACACAGATGGCACCCCACTCCAGTACTCTTGCCTGGCAAATCCCATGGGCGGAGGAGCCTGGTGGGCTGCAGTCCATGGGGTCACGAAGAGTCAGACACGACTGAGCAACTTCGCTTTCACTTTTCACTTTCATGCATTGGAGAAGGCAATGGCAACCCACTCCAGTGTTCTTGCCTGGAGAATCCCAGGGACGGGGGAGCCTGGTGGGCTGCCGTCTCTGGGGTCGCACAGAGTCGGACACGACTGAAGCAACTTAGCAGCAGCAGCAGCAGGAGGACACAGATAGGAGCACAAACAGAGAAAATCATTTGAGAAGATGGTCATTTACAAGGCAAGGAGAGAGGTCTCAGGAGAAAGCCAACCTGCCAACACCTTGATCTTGAACTTCAGCTTCCAGAGCTATGAGTAAATAAATTTCCATTGTTTTAAAACCCCAGTCTGTGGTATTTTGTTACAGCAGCCCAAGCAGACTAATTCGCTATTCTAGAACAATGAATGGTAGAAGTGGGGGATTTAGAGAATGACCAGCGGACACAGTGCAAACGAGATGCACATGAGCTGGGACAGAGGCCCCCCCCCATGGGCGGTGTGAGCTTTGAGGCTGAAAGTGCAGAGAGAGTCAGGAGAATGCCTCGTCTTGCTAGCCCCACAGCTGTGAGGACAGAAAACTGGGTTTTGGGAGAAGGGGAGTCATGCTTTAGTCAAGGTAAGGAAGAGACGGAGGTAAAAGAACAGCCTGGGCATTTAAGTAAAAGTGGCAGCTTTCTCTCTGAAAAAAAAATCTCACTAGAATGACAGTATACCGGTATTTTAAAGATTTAACCAAACATAAAATTGTCACCAATAAAGCCTGGGGAGAGGGATGAATATGGACAGCAGCAGCCAAATTTCAGAAGCTGGGGCACAGCTAGAAAAGTTACTAATGCCTGAGCACAGTGGGTCCTCACCGGGACCCCTAGAAATTTGTTGGATAAACAAATTCCTGAGCTCCCCACACCAGACCCACTGAATTAGAAAACCCATGGGTGGGGCACAGCAATCTGTGTTTCAAGAAGCGCTCTAGGTAATAATGCTGAAGTTTGAGGTCCCATGACTTAACAGACGGAGAGAATTGATTAGAGCAGTCAGTTGTGAAATTCACGAAGCAACCTTGCAAAAAGTCTCAGGAATGACAGCACCAGGTAACTTCAGAAATATGGAGTGAGGAGCTAATCTTATGAGGACTGGTTGGACGGATTTAGAAAACAGATCTCAAGCCCTTCTCCTCAATTGCTCATATCTACAGGCTCAATTCTGGCACATAAAGAGGGCAGACCAGGTAACAGTAGGTATATTTCTGCCTTGGGCTACATTTTATATAAAGTCCTAATTGGAGGCTAAGCAGGGATCACGTTATTTATCATATTTTCAGGGAGATGATTGCCTTGCTGCCAAAGAAAATACTACTGAATGTGAAAAGGCCGAGTATGGTCACTTACAAGGTCAGAGATCTTGTTCTAGGTCCCACTCTGTCTCTAACTGTATAATCAGGGTGAGAACTTCCTCAATTTCCTTATCTGCATCAAGCTATTCTAAGGACCTTTGAACACAAATATTCCATAGTCATATATTTTAATTAAAATTGAAGAAGAATCATAAAATAGTACAAATTGCAAGCATTGCCTAATTGAACAAACAGGGTGATCCCTCTTTACATATATATATAGAGAGAGACAGAGCTCCTACTGGATGTGCAAATGCCTGAGAAGTGACATTATCCAAATACTTAGAAGGACTTCAGGAATGATGGGTGATGTTGTTTTCTATATAATCTTAACTTTCTTCAATTTTTCAAATTAATTTTGCACTTCATTATCTTACGTGCTAATTCTGATCAATTGCTAATATTTGCTTGCAGTGCCATATTGAGGGCCACAAAGCTCACTTCAGACTCAATGGGAAAGAATGATGTGATTGCCCAGTAATCTCTGCCAAGGGAAAAGGATAGGATATATGCCATGTGTTTGCCAGCACTCTGGTGGTACAACCTAGAGGCAAAATGGTCTCGCTTACCTCTTTGACTGTGGATGACTTCAGATTAAAAGCTCAGCTCTCTCCTACAAGCCTCAAATAGAAATAGAGGATTCACAAGGGAGCAGTCGAGTATGGCTGTAAGAACCCAGATCCAGCCTTCCTTTTTTGAAGAGCATCTCATGAATAATTTGAAGAGGATGCTTCCTTTAATTTCAGGGAGTGTCTGGAGAAATATTGTTCAGTGCGGATTCTTCTTGTTGTCTCACAGCCAACCTGAAGACCCAGAAATCTCCCCCTTCTCACCCATACCCATCATCATAGAGCTTTAGCATCATGCCTTGGAGATGGTTCCTACAAGCCTATCTTGAGTATAGGATCTTATAAACTTATTCCTCATTCAGAGGGAGTCTGATTCTGCACAGCGGACAAGACTACGGCTCATGAGTCAGACTCCTATTGGCACACACACCCCCCATTCCACTACCTCCCCCAGGATCAGAGCCCGTCAGTACTTACTGCCCATTATCCTCCGTACTGTTGGGCCTTCAGCAGTCATTTCCCTAACGATCTCATTGTCATCCTCATTGGCATCCAGCCAGCGATTGCAGTTGAAGTTATACTTGTCCTTGGTCAGAGTGTTCATTAGGGTCATCTGGAATGAAGTCCTGGGATGAGCAAGTGGGTGTACTAGAGATATTTATCCATGCCTTGAGGTTCCTGTTCTGCTAGTTCATCTCAAGGAGGACGAGGCCATCCCCCCAGAGAGGACTCTTGTGGAAGATGGAGTGCCAGATTAATATGTATCCCTCTGGTCCCCCAGAGACCCACAGTTGCCTGGCAGCCAGGTGACTGGGACACAAGGCAAGTCTCTTGAAACCTAAGCATCTTTTTAGCCTACTTTGGAAGTCCTGTCCTCATCAGGAATTCCATGCGTCATGTGTCCAATTTTAGGTCTCACTGTAACCCTTCCCCATCCACACTCCCAACAGATAAAGGCAAACTAACAAGACAAGGTCATTAGAAAGAAACCATGTTGGTTTCTTTCCCAATCACCTTCCAACCCCAAGATGGTCATCTCACCTTTTCTAAATGCCATCCAGAACCAGGACTCCTTTTATCATGCCATACCCGAATCTTATAAAACCTGCCAAGGTCTGGGAGCTCAATCTATGGTGAGAAATAACAAGGTTTGCATGGACAGAATCAAGTGAAATGTATTTATCCTCATAGCTGAGCCCCTGCCAGGAGGTCATCTGCTTTGAGTTGTTTTTTCAGCATCAAGGCAGGGTTTACTTCAAACCACCCTCAAATACTCTCTCTTCTTGTGCTCCCTTAACCAATGGCACACGAGGGCGAGACAGCTGTAGATCTAGGGTTCAGCCTGGGCTGGTGAAACTGCACAAAAATAACTGACCCACAGTAGGATCCTGACTAAAGGAAATCTTCCAAATGATAAGCTTTCAGTTACAAAATCTATATGGCAGCCCTGCAAATTAACACAGGCCCACACCCCCAGGACTCTGCTGGGCACTGAAACAGACAGAAAGATCAATACAGTGGTCATGCCCTCCCCCAGGGGCTCAAAATCTAGCTGAGAAGACAAATACATAACGAGCAATGAACTGAAGGTATAATAGAAGCTCCAACAGGGTGCTCTGAAAAGAAAGCCGCAAATTACAAAATTATTCTTACCTAAAGGTCAGAGCAGCACTTCCGTTGGCAAAACAAGCCCTGCTCTACTTATATACATTATCGAAAATTTAAAGCTGAACTTATTTTTTAATGTTCTAAAATGTATACTTTTCCTTAAATTGGCTCCTTACTCTAATTCAGTCCAGGTTGGGCTGTTTGACACTAACTGTGCTCAGGGTCCCTGTTCTACACTGATTCCCCAAGTCACCAGGCTCCTGGATGCCCAAAGCCATTCCATACTTGCTTCTTCTCTCGTGCTTTGTTTGGAACTGTTTGATTCAGATAAAGGGCCAGATCTAAACTGCACCCCAATGCATTGCCTGTAGATTAAATGTGGCACTCCTGCAGGGGCCTGGGGACTCTGTTTTACCTTTTTGTCTTCAAACTTGATCCAAACCTGGCTTCAAAAGCCAGAATCCCATGACAAATGCATCTTACACCCCTTCCTCCTTCCTCCATCCCGCCCCATCACACTTCCTTCCTACCCTAAATTTCTCAATTATGCCGGGTTTGAACCACTTGTTGTTGGGATTCAGAAGGATCTCATCTGTCCGTCCCTTCTGCCCATAAATCTGGATGAAGATAGGAGAGTTGGAACCAGCTTTCTTCAAGTCGGTTGTCCAGACCCACAGGGACCATGGGAATTCTGCAGAGATAGGTCCAGTTGCACCATAAACTTCAAAAAGTGAAAAGATTTTCATGCTTCCAATGGGGAAAATGAGCACATCAAAGGTGATCAAGACTGAAATGCAGGTTGTGTGCAGTTGTGTCCCACTCTCCCATTATATAAGCGCCAGTACCAAATTTGGGGAATGAAGGATTCCTTGCTATTTGAAAGTGTGTACCTTAATGTTCATTTCTTTAAAATTAATTAATATTTTAATTGGAAGATTAAAACCTTACAATACTGTGATGGCTTTTGCCATGCCTCAACATGCATCAGCCATGGGTATACATGTGTCCCCCTCATCTGAGCCCCCTTCCCATGTCCTTCCTCACCCTGTCCCTCTAGCTTGTTTCAGAGCACTGGCTTTGGGTGCCCTGCTTTGAGTATTGAACTCACGCTGGTCATCTATTTTATATATGACAATGTATATGTTTCAATGTTATTCTCTCAAATCATCCCACCCTTGCCTTCTCCCACTGAGTCCAAAAGTCTCTTCCTTATGTCTGTGTCTCCTGGTGAGAGTCTGTTAGTAAGTTTTAAGTAGGGGCAAGAGTAAACTCCACCCAGATGTGACCAGTACATTCAGAGTGCACTCTGTTCGACCATTCAGGTCAACAACTAGCCCGTCACAGCAGCGTATCAATTTGGGGCTGCTGCAGTATCAACCTTGGTGCCATGAATATAACTCTGCGTGGCCTGTGCCTTGGAGAACTGAGCTCCCTGGGGGACCCTTTCCCTTCCAGAGGAAAATTGCGAAGCACGAGGACCCAGTGGTCTGCCACCCTGGCCTTCGTTGGCTCCAGGCCCCTCCACCTACTTTTCAGTCTCTTCTTCCTGAGAGACACCATCTCATAGAGCTGCCTCTCGATCAGTCCATCCGCCTTCTTCTCATCCAGCCAGTTGCTGCAAGGGAAGGTCTGCTGGATGCCAGTGAAGGGGCACAGAATCACCACCTGGGGGAGAAGATGGCATCTTCTGCAGCGAGTCCCCTGATTGGGACTTCCTTGCAATGTTCAACGGCCTCCTTAGCCCCACCTTTAGGGTCATATAGCCTATCTCGTTGAATTTTGGATCAAGAAATACCTCCTCTAGGAAATCTTCCCAAGAAGGTATCATACATACTCCAATTTACTAGTGCAAATATCAACCATTTTTCTCT
Source organism: Capra hircus (assembly GCF_001704415.2). Classification (NCBI taxonomy): domain Eukaryota; kingdom Metazoa; phylum Chordata; class Mammalia; order Artiodactyla; family Bovidae; genus Capra; species Capra hircus. The sequence goes on from NC_030831.1 coordinate 46,560,230, forward strand.
ATACACACACTCTTTTTGAACACCATACTTGCTATGTGCATCCTAAAATCTCAGTCTGAACCAAATAACTAGAATACTAAATTAATACCCTACTTTGTCTTGCAGAAAAAAGTCAATCACATAAAAGATAATTAATCCCTATAATTTAATATGAAAACTAACTACCTTCTTCAGGGCTTGATCCTTATTCAGCCTTCTCTCCTACACCTTGTCCATCTCTACTCACACTCTGAAATCATAGGTTTAGAACACGGCAGTCTATCTAACCCAGACACACCTAGATGCTTTGAAGAGAAGCATCAGAATGCCAAAGGCAGGGATCTTAGGAACATCAGGAGAAAAAAGATAGATGGCAACTGGACTAACAGAAGCCAGATGATATTGGGGGATAAGGGAATTAGAATTCAGTCTAGAGTTCTGTATCCCAAAACTTCTTTCAGGAATGAAAATGAAATAATAATTTTCAGATGAACTAAAACAGAGTTTACCACCGATAGACCTTATTTAACCAACGGAACTTCTAAAGGAAGTTTAGCAGGAAGAAGAAAACTGATGCCAAGAAAGAGGTCTTCAACACAAGAAGACTTGGCAAGCAAACACCCTGGCAAATCTGAACAAATAATGACTCTACAAAACAACGTATAATGTGTGGATTTAAAAATCATTTCAAATAGAACTAAAATAGTAGGCAAAAATAGCATACAACCTAGATGCAGGATTATTATCATTAGAAATTTCTGAGATTCTTGAATTGTCTAAGAGGGAAACAGAGATGGTGATTAAATTTAGGTCTTTTCACAGTAAAATTTCAATAATAACCACTAAAGAACCAGAAATAGTGTATAATTTTCCAAATCACTATCAAGGAAGCCAATCAATTTATCAAAAAAAGGGAAGAAAGGTAAAAGCAGAACAGACACGTCAGTTATTATAATAAATACAAGTGGACTAAATTTATGAAAAAGATAGTATCAGATTGGGTTGTGGCATAGATTCAATTCACCAGAAGGTTGAAATAACTCTATGTTTCATAATGTAGCTTCAAACCATATACAGCAAAAATTGTTAGTTCTATAGTAAGAAATTTAAATATCTACCATTGACATTGGAAATTTCAACAAATCTGTCTTAGTAGTTAATAAATCAAACAGACAAAATGCTATTAAGGAGACAGAAGATTCAAATAACAAAAGTAGCAAACTGAATTTATAAATAAAATCAAAATCTTAAATTCAGCTCTTGGAAATATGTGCATAAGTTGAAGTGCATTGTAAAGTAAATCTCAAAAATATTTAAATAGCATCATTAATGTTTCCTGATTAAAACAATATTGAAATAAATAACAAAAACATAAAAAGCAAAACGTATTTGCAACCTAAAAATTACATTTCAAAATAAATAATAGGTAATGAAAGAATTTCAAATGGAATGACAAATAACCAAAAAAGCACAAATCATAGAAGAAAAAATTGATAAATTGCCTTCCATCAATATTAAAAGCTTCTGCTCTTCAAAAACATTAAGAAAATGAAAAGGCAAATTATGGAGAACAGTATGGAGAGTCCTTAAAAAACTAGGAATAAATCTGCCATATGACCTAGCAACCCCACTACTGGGGCTTATACCATGAGAAAATCATAATATAAAAAAGACACATGTACCCAAATGTTCACTACAGTACTGTTTACAAAAACCAGGGCATGGAAGCAACCTAGATGTTGCTAGATGTTGCTAGATCCATTCATCCTAGATGAATGGATAAAAAAGTTGTGGTACATAGATACAATGAAATGTTACTCAGCCATAAAAAGGAATGAATTTGAGTCAGTTGTGGTGAGTTGGATGGACCTTGAGCCTCTCATACAGAGTCAAGTAAGTCAGAAAGAGAAAAACAAGTACTGTATATTAACTCATATATATGGAATCTAGGAAAAAATGGGACTGGTGAACCTATTTGCAGAGAAAGAATGAAGACACAGATGTAGAGAATGGGCTTGCGGATGCATCAGGGGAAGGAGTGGGTGGGTTGAGTCGAGAAAGTAGCTTCAATATGTATATACTACCATGTGTAAAATAGTGGGAAGTTGCTGTGAAATACAGGGAGCCCAGCCTGACCTAGAGGGGTGGGAGTGGGGGAAGGGAAGGAGGCTCCAAAGAGAGGGGGTATATGGTGGCTCAGTGGTAAAGAATACACCTACACTGCAGGACATGTGGGTTTGATCCATGGATTGGGAAGATGCCCTGGAGGAGAGCATGGCAACCCTCTCCAAGATTCTTGCTTGGAGAATCTCATGGACAGAGGAACCTGGCAGGTTATAGTCCATAGGGTTGCAAAGAGTTAGACACAACTGAGCAACTGAACACACACATATATAATTATGACTGATTAGAGAGAAGGCAATGGCACCCCACTCCAGTACTCTTGCCTGGAAAATCCCATGGACAGAGGAGCTTGGTAGGCTGCAGTCCGTGGGGTCGCTGGGAGTCGGACACGACTGAGCGACTTCCCTTTCACTTTTCACTTTCATGCATTGCAGAAGGAAATGGCAACCCACTCCAGTGTTCTTGCCTGGAGAATCCCAGGGACGGGGGAGCCTGGTGGGCTGCCGTCTCTGGGGTTGCACAGAGTCGGACACGACTGAAGCGACTTTGCAGCAGCAGCAATGTTGTATGGCAGAAACCAACATATTATAAAGCAATTTGGCTTCAATTAAAAAATAAATTTAAAAAAAGAAAATGAGAAGGCAACCCACACACTGGGAGATTGTTTATATACAATGTATATCATGGGCTTCCCTGATGGCTCAGATAATAAAGAATCCGCCTGCAATGCGAGAGACCCAGGTTTAATCCCTGGGTTGAGAGGATTCTCTGGAGAAGGGAATGGCGACCCACTCCAGTATTCTTGCCTGGAGAATTTCATGGACACAGGAGCCTGGTGGGCTATAGTCCTTGGGATCCCAAAGAATTGGATATCATATCTAAAATACATATTATATATCACAATTATATATTATATATTCATATATAGATATACATAGTTCTGTCGTAGAACTTGTATAAAGAATACACAAAGAACTCACAATTCAACAATAAAAAGATAAAAAATTTTAAAAGGTAAAAAGAAAGGAAGATATACAAATGATCAATAAGCATATGAAAAAATAATGTTCAATGTAAGTGGTCATCAGAGGCATGTAGATTAAAACCAAATTAAATTCCATTACATATCCATAAGAATACCTAAAAATTTTAAAGATTGGCATTACTAAGTGATGGTGAGGCTATAAAACAACTGGGATTTTCATACAATGCTGTGGGCATACAAAATTGCGTAGCCCCTTTGAATATAGTCTAAAAAAGACTTTTGTAAATTAAATGTATATTTACCATAGAATATAGAAATTCGACTCTTAGGTATTTACCCAACAAAATTACAAACATGCCCATAAAAAGACTTGGACATGAATGTTCATAGCACTTTATTCATAATAGAAAAAAGAAAAACCTGGAAATGACCTAAACACACACAAATAGTTGAATGAATAAACAAAATGTTATATACCCTTACGAAGGAATACTACTTAACAATAAAAAGAAAGAAGTACTAACCCCTGAAACAGTGCTAGAATAGACAAATCTAATCTTTAATGACTGAAATGGGATCCGTGGTTGCTTGGAATTGTGGAGACTGACTGGGAGGGAGAACAAGGAACATGTTGGGTAATGGAAACATTTCATATATTAATTCTGGTAATGGTTACATGAGTGTATATGAATTCATTAAAACTCAAAGAGCAGTACAGTTCAAAATAATGCATTTTTATTTATGCCAGTTATACCTCAATGAAGTTGAATTTTAAAATGAAACAATAAAATCAAACTGAATAACAGAAGTATAACATGTGGGGTACAGGTACAGCATTATTTGAGAGAAAATTATAGTATCAACATTTATACCATGAGAAAAGAAGAAGGCTAAAATTGAAAGAGCTAAGGGTACAATTTAAGAATTTATAAAAAATAGCAACAACTGAAACCAAGAGAAATTTAGAATAGATAATAAAGAACAATAAAATAGAAAATAAAGATATAATAGAATATAAACAAAGAAAAATGTTGGTTATATGAAAGGACTAAATAAACTTTTGTCAGAATTATATTTTTAAAAAGCAAGAATATCTGAATAACTGATGTTAGGAATGAAAATAAGATTATAATTACAGATGTAGTGGAGGTTAAAAGGTAAGAGAATATTGTATATGGCTTTATATCAGGACATTTGAAGTCTACAAATACACACATTCCAAGAAAAATATAGCTCATTCAGATTGAAGAGAAAATGGAAAGCTTGAATAATTCTATAACTGCTAGGCTTCTCTGTACATGAGATTTTTCCCAACAAGAACACTGGAGTGGGTTGCCATTTCCTCCTCAAGCGGATCTTCCCAACCCAGGATCAAACTTGTGACTCACATATCTCCTGCGTTGCAGACAGGTTCTTTTACCACTAAGCCACTGGGGAAGCCCCAATTTTATAACTAAGAAAACAAAAACAACTTTCTTTTTTTTAATCAGTAATTCTTCTCTCTCTCTTGCAGGTGTGCACACACAATCCCACACTATCTTGACCAGATCACTGCATTTTTTATACCTTCTTTCAGGAGAAGAAATGTTTCTCATTTTATTCTAAGATCAAACCTCACAAGGACTGTATGAGAAAGGAAAATCAAGGGCCAATGTCCCTCATGGACATTAATACATAATATATTCTCTATAAAATGTTGGATAATCAATTTCAGACCCATAAAATTAAAATTCATTATGACCAAGTTTGGCTTATAGAAGTTCAGAGTTGGTCTACCATAAGAACTGGTAATTCACCATAATAAATAAAAAAGAAAAACCATTTGACTATCTAATCAAGTATAGAAAAAGCAGTAGATAAAGTTTGACACCAATTCAGAATAAAAACTCTTAATACTAAAACTATAAATGATCAGTCTTAATAGCAGAGTTTAGCAGGATAACTATATGTAACTTTAAAATACAAAAGTACTTCTATATCTGTCTACACCAGCAAAAAAAAAATAAACACTTTTAAAAGAGATACCATTTATAATGGCAGCAAAAGTTTCTATGAATATATTTACAAAGACATGCAAGACCTTTACTAAGAAAAGTATAAAACTACTGAGAATTATTAAAGAGCTAAATTTTAAGGGGTACTGTATGTTCATAAATGGGAAAAGTTAGCAGAGTAACAATGTCAGTTCTTCCAAATAGATCTACAGACCCAGTTGCATTCTGTTCAACAGTTCTTCATGGAACTTGGCAAAAAAATTTCTAAAATTTCTATGGAAGATAAAGGCTTATGGATAGGTCAATATATACCTGAGGAAGAAGAATAAAGTGGGCCCTAGCAGATACCAAGACTTACTGTAAAGGTGTAAAGTGAAGATAGTGAGCAATGCATTAGTGCAGGAATAAACTAAATCAATATATGGAACAGCCTAGGAGAAGGCAATGGCACCCCACTCCAGTTCTCTTGCCTGGAAAATCCCATGGGCAGAGGAGCCTGGAAGACTGCAGTCCGTGGGGTCGCTAAGAGTCGGACACGACTGAGCGACTTAACTTTCACTTTTCACTTTCATGCATTGAAGAAGGAAATGGCAACCCACTCCGGTGTTCTTGCCTGGAGAATCCCAGGGACGGGGGAGCCTGGTGGGCTGCCGTCTATGGGGTCGCACAGAGTCAGACACGACTGAAGCGGCTTAGCAGCAGCAGAGAGCTCAGAGACAAATGATATATTTGGGGAAATTGACATGTGACAGTTGCTCTTTCAGAATAGTGGGGAAAGGATTACTATTTAGTTGACCAGTGCTTCCTAGACTTCTTTAATGATAAGAATTACCTAAGCATGTATAAATACTCAGATTACCTGGAAATTCTGACTCAGTAGGTTTGGGTTTGAGCCCAGGAGTCTATTTCTAAAAATAATTCCAGGTGATTCTTAACTTTACTCAGATTTTTAAAGTCCTTCAGTAAATGTTGGTGGGACATTTAAATATAGAAAAAGATAAAGTTGGATCCCCACCTCATGCAAATATCAATGCCTGATATATTAAGATGCAAATATATAAACAAGAAAACCAAACTCTACAAGTTTTAAAAGAGGATATAAGAAAATGTCTTTAGAACTTTAGGAGAAGTACAATTTTTTTCAAAATACATTAACCATAAAGGAAAAGATAAGACAAATAACTTTTAATTTAAATCTCCTCTCCTTCAAAAAACATGGCAAACTACAAAAAGATATTTGAACATATACTATCAAAAATACATCAATACTAGACCACCTTACCTGCCTCCTGAGAAACCTGTATTCAGGACAAGAAGCAACAGTTAGTACTGGACATGGAACAACGGACTGGTTCCAAATTGGGAAAGGAGTATATCAAAGCTGTATCTTGTCACTCTGCTTGTTTAACTTATATGCATAGTACATCATGTGAAATGTCAGACTGGATGAAGCACAAGCTGGAATCAAGATTGCTGGGAGAAATATCAATAACCCCAGATATGCAGATGACACCCCCTAAAGCAGAAAGTGAAGAGGAACTAAAGAGCCTCTTGATGAGGGTGAAAGAAAAGAGTGAAAAAGCTGGCTTAACTCCACATTAAAAAAATGAAGATCAGGGCATACAGTCCCACCACTTCATGGCAAATAGAAGGTGAGAAAGTGGAAACAGTGACTGATTTTATTTGCTTGTGCTCCAAAATCACTGCAGACGGCAACTGTAGCCGTGAAATTAAAAGACATTTGCTTCTTGGAAGAAAAGCTATAACAAACCTAGACAGTGAAGTAAAGAACAGAGACAGCAATTTACCAGCAAAAGTCCATGCAGTGAAAGCTGTGGGTTTCCCAGTAGTTATGCACAGATGTGAGAGTTGAAGCATAAAGAAAGCTGAGCACCAAAGAAATGATGATTTCAAAATGTGGTGCTGGAGAAGACTCTTGAGAGTCCACTGGACAGCAAGGAGATCAAACCAGTCAATCCTAAAGGAAATCAAACCTGAATATTTATTTATTGGAAGGACTGATACTGAAGCTGAAGCTCCAGTACTTTGGCCACCTGATGCGAAGAGTTGATTCACTGGAAAAGACACTGATGCTGGGAAAGACTGAGGGGAAGAGAAGAAGGAGGCAATAGAGGATAAGATGGTTGTATGGCATCACTGACTCAATGGACATGAGTTTGAGCAACCTCAGGGAGATAGTGAAGGACAGGGAAGCCTGGAGTGCTGCAGTTCATGGGGTCGCAGAGAGCTGGACACGACTTGGTGACTGAGCACAACAATACTATCAATAAAGATTTACTATCTGGATTTAATAAAGAACTCCTAAAAATAAATCCAGAAATAGATTATTTGGCAGAGAAATCAGCAAAAGACATGAGCAGGCATTTTCCATAAAGAGAAATATGAATGGACAGTAAAGAAATGAAGAGATGTTCAACTTCCACAGCAATCATGAAAATAAAAACTAAAACCACAAGAAGATCAGTTTATACACCCAAAATGGTGCACATTTAAAATTCAGGCAATATCTAGTGTTGACAAGGATGTCTGGAACAAAATGTATGATATAAATGGCTGATAGAAAAAAAAACGATGCAACTACTTTGGAAAACAAACTAGAATGCTTTGGAAACAATTCAGCTTCAGAACTGAAGATTCACTTACCTTACAGCCTAGAACGTCCATCCTGAGAAGCTCCTGCATATTTGTACAAAGATGTACACAGAACAATTTCATGGAAGTATTGTTTATAGTAGCAAAAATCAAGAAACAACCCCAAAATGTCCATCAATAGAAGAACAGACAAATAAATTGAAATTGATTCATGCAATGGAGTAGACGGGAAATGGTCTACAGCTTCTGCTATCAATTCAGATGATCTCCAAAGCATAATGTTGAGCAAAAACTGCCCGTAACCAACAATATACACATAGGCAAAATTCTTAATAGTATATGTTCTTTGGGAGAGAGAGGATTATATGATTGGGGAAAGACAGAGGAGTTTCAGAAGCATTGGAAATATTCTTTTAAGTTAAGTGATAGGCAAAATTAACATTTGAGCTTTTAAATCATTCTCTATATCTTACTTTTATTATGTATACTCTTTAAAGCATAAGTATTCCACAATTAAAATCATGTATTTAAAAATACTTGTTGATGGAGCCATTTAAAAACTAAAGTGGAACACTGCATCAGGAGTCAGGACAGACTATAACCATCCAGAACACCCCTGGGTCACCTACCCTGTGTCTGGTCCCTGGTTGCATGTACAGAGCAGCCCCCATTCCCGACCACCAGCTAGACAAGGCTGAAGGGCATGTTACCATCCCAGCGTCCCCGTGAAAGGGATTTCCCATGTGCTCTATAACTCGTCCAAAGGAAGTAGGAAATAGGATTCAGGTTAGAGTTTGTAGCTGCAAGTGAGGGGTTTCCCTGGTGGCTCAATGGTAAAGTGCATCTTACTGTGTTAAGGGTCAGCAGTAAAGAAGCTGCCTGCCAATTCAGGAGACTCTGGTTCAATCCCCGGATTAGGAAGATCCCTTGGAGAAAGAAATGGCCACCCACTCCAGTATTCTTGCCTGGGAAATCCAATGGACAGGGGAGCCTTGTGGGCTCCATTCCATGGGGTCACAAAAGAGTCGGACGCGACTTGGCGACTAAAACAACAAAACAACTACAATCTGCAAAGTGAAGGGACTGTCTGAATCAGGCCAGGGCCTCCCTTACCTTCTCACAGTACCAGCCTCTGTTGACGCCCACATTGCTGTGTCCTATGGAAACCCGGCTCAGGGGGCTGAGGAGGACAGCCAGCTCAATATTGAAGATATCTGTGCGGCCACGGTCAAACACTCCGCCCTCCAGGAAGATCTTCCCGCTGTTCTTATTCCCTCTGGCCCCATACATGACCAGGTAGATTTTGGACTTGGTCCCGGCCCCCCGGACATCCCCAGTGAAGACGGTGACAACGTATGAGATGGCTGGTATGGAAACAAGGGGAGGAAGAGGGGTCAGTGCAGGCTGGTAACGATGTCCTACCCGCCTTCTCCCGCACCTAGCCATACCTCTGCCATACACCCCTACAGCCCCTAAATCCTCTTCCTCTGGATGTCACCCAGTGCCCTCTCCACTTCATTTTTATCTTTTTCAGAGTTGGGGTGCCAGGGCATCTGACTTTAGGAACAACCTGCAGGTTACAGGAAGCTGTCAGGCATGATTACAGGAAACTAACAAAGAGAAGGAAGAGCTTGGGTTGGCCCGGAATAGCACTTATTATGAATGCTAATTACCATGTGCATATTATTAATAGCTGCCGGATGAACTCTATTATGTCTCATTTAATTATAATAGTCAACTCGATTAATAGCGATTTATATTCGGGGCTCTCTGACTCATGGAGCTTGCTCTTTTGCTCATAACTTAAAAGTGTAACTCTAGTAGGGGGCGCCAATGGCCTTCTTGACCACCTGACATGGTGAGATGTCAGGAGACTGAGGGAGGGAGCTGGGCCATCTGGGTTTGGTCAGTCAGAGGCAATGTGAGGACACAGAGTTCTGGAGAAGAGTCAGCAAGGGGGATTAAACTCCGAGATGAGACAGGGTAAAGGAAAACACCAAAGACAAGCATTCGGACAGAAAACTACAGGAAATGCTGTTAAGGTCAGGCCTGCATTTTTTTTCACTCTGTCCAGGATGCTAAGTGGTACTTTGAACCTTGTTAATCCTCCACCTCCCTTTCATCCTAACTTCATCCCCTCATCTCAGAGAAATAAAACATCTCTGGGAGATAGCACATTATTCATTCATACATTTGTGCCTTCCCTTGCTCAACAAACAGTTACTGACTGCTTACTATATAACAGGCCTTGGGAGAATGTGACGATAGAAAGGAATAGCTACCACCCTCAAAGAGTGGGCCTCCAGCTTTACAACGTGTGGCCAGAGAGGTTCTCACTCTCGACAGACTGCCGCGGCCTAGGCTGTCAGCAATCCCAGTTTCTGACTGTTATTTCTCCTCCTCCTCTACCACGGCAAGCAAGTAATAGTAACACAGTAAAAGGGGCATATTAAACCTGCTCTCGTGTCTGTTTTTTTAACAACTTTATTGCAGTATATTTTACACATGCCCATTTCAAGCACAGAAGACAGTGCTTTTTCATTGATTTGCTTTCACTCTTGGTTGTGCTTCCTGGGATTTTCTCTGGTCGCCTTGGGCGGGGGGCTGCTCTCTAGCTGTGGCCACAGGCTGCTCATTGCGATGGCTTCTCTTGTTGTGCAGCATGGGCTCTAGGCCACGTGGACCTCAGTAGCTGCGCTTTCCGGGCTCTAGAGCACAGACTCGATAGTTGTGGCACTCTGGCCTAGCTGCTCCATGGCATGTGGGATCTTCCCAGATCAGGAATCGAACCCATGTCCCCTGCTTTGGCAGGCAGATTCATTACCACTGACCCGCCCGGGAAGCCTTAGTGTATGTTTTTAAGTAAATGATTGGCAAACTCTAGTAACAAACTTACGGCACACCCAGCAATGGTCAGGTAAGGCCAAGGCACCGCAACGCCAAGGTCAAGAAACACACTGGAGGTTTCCCTGGTGATTCAGTAGTAAAGAATCCGCCTGCCAACGCAGGAGACAGGGGTTGGCCCCCTGGTCCAAGAAGATCCCACATGGCACGGAGCAGCTAAACCCGAGGGCCACAGCTATTGAGCCTCTAGAGCTGGGGGAGCCGCTGAAGCCCGTAGCTGTGGAACCCACGCTCTGCAGCGAGAGAAGCCACCACAGCGAGAGGCCCTCGTGCCACAACTGGAGAGTAGCCCCCGAGCAGCAGTGAAGACCAGGCACAACCAATAAATTCTAAAAACATATTTTTATAAAAAGGAGAAAAGCAGGAAAGCTCTAGAGCAGAGGAGCAGGTAGCTTCCTAAACAACAGCCATCAAGTTCTACTCAAAATGTCTGGAGAAAAAGAAGGGAGAAATGGCTCCACCTAGAAGGGGTGGGGGGTGGGGTTCGGAGGAAGTGACTGGAAGCAGGAATTTGAGAAGAAGGAAGAGAAATGGCCCCACAGGCTGAGGAGAAAGCATGTCCCAAAGAGAAAGGCAGAGAAAGAGGAAGGCCGGCAGCTCAGGGGAGGGAGAGGGAAGGCGTGTGGATGAGAAGGGGGTGGTTGTAGGTGCAGGACAGAGTGGCCGGTGGGCAGATGGGGCGGGGAGAGGGAGCATGTGTAGGAGCAGTGGGAGAAGCTGTTGAAAGATGCTGCTGAAACAGTCAGCTGGAGCCCAGCCGTGGGCAATTTTTGTCCTGTACCCCAGAACTTAGACCCGTCCTCAGTGCAGCGGGAGCCGTGGGAGGGCCTGCCCCAGGGCACATTCTCAGCTGTGTGCATTCACCAACATCCATCTTCCGGAACACCTCTGAACTTCCGTGCTGGGAGTTTCAAGCTGTCCATGGAACTCATACAGGGTAGAGATTTAGGAGGCAGACCACATCCTGGATCTGTCACTTACCAGGTGTGTGACCTTGAACAGGTCTCTCAACTTGTGACTCAGTTTCCTCTATTGTGAAATGGGAACAACAACTGTTCCATACTGTAGGGGTGCTGTGAAGACTAGAGATGACATGGGTGCCTAGAGAGAGCCTGGCTTGTAAGAGGCACTCATAGGAGGAGGACGGAAGAGTGAGTCAAGATCCTCGTAAAAGGACACAGGGTCACATCCTGGCTCCGTCCTGTGGATGCCTTCTTCTCCCTGGGAAGTCAGCATCTCCTCAGGGGTGCTTCCCCATCTCTGGTGTCAGCAGAGCCCAGATGCCAGCCCAGAGGAGCGGAGAGCACTTTCAGGGGCAGGAAGAATGTTGTCTGAAGACATGGCTGCTTCCCACTGGACTGAAAGCCTCTAGGTCCACAGATGAGAACACCGACCCTTATTTCACCCTAAAGTGAAATATTAGCCAGTTTGCACCTCCCCTTTCTTCAGTCCTACCTGTGGTCTCAGCTCCACCCACTAAGATATCCCTCTGGATTTTGCCATCATCTTCATCCAAGGCCAGCCAGCGGTTAAGAGGAAAATCATATTTTCTTTTGTTTCCAATATCTTCAATGACAATCTGGGAAAGAGACAGTGAGAAGGAAGATTAAGTGTCATGAAGTCACACGTGGTGACCGAATCCAGTCTTCCATCGCTTGAGTGAACTCTAAGAATATGTTCTCGTCTTCTTAGTGGCCCAAGGGGAGCTCATCACAAGGACACACCTGTTGTCAGGAAAACCTTGCAAAGCACTGAGAGTCACACGGGCGTGACTGAGAGTTACCTCCTTCTTGAATTACTGAGCTTTGGTTCCCTCCTCTGCTGGTGACCATTTAAAAATGCAATGCAAGAAACTTGGCAGGATATGCCCAATGAGACTGAGGGACCAGAACTGCAAGCCTGGATTTGCAGACAGCACCAAGATCACCTTCCTCACCTGCTGAAGCTTGGGATTCTGGCCTTCTTACTGAGAAGGAGAGTCCACATAAAGGTAGCTAGATGCCCTGATTCTGGCACACCAAATCCTGGGATCTGGTGAGCAGGTCAGAAAATGTCAGCCATGGACAGTGACGGTAGGGGATCTGGGCATCTATGAAGCCCCTGGGGAGACTCACACGTGAGCTAGGTTAGCAAGGCTGAGATAAATGTATCTTCTCAAGCTCACCAAGATGCTGAGAGGCCCTCCCAAAATGTCCCAGAAACACCCAACTGAAAACTCACTCTAAGGTAAGTGTGATTGTCAACTGTGATCGTCAATAACCAGGTCGAGTCTCCCATCATAATGGGAAGGCAGGGTGACAGACAGGGTGAGTGTTCCCAGGGCTGCCTGACAGAATAGGGCTGATTTTCAGTGGAAAACACACTTCCTAAGATCAAAGTACTTATAGTGTGGAAACAGGGAACGTCTTGACCTACCTAAAGGCATCTCACCTAGTTCTAACCCAGTGTTCATTAAGGAAACTTCTGGGCCTCCTGAGGATACTACCCACCAGGGGCAGCAGTGGCCTGAGCCAGTGACCAGCCTTCTCTCCCCAAGTAAAGTGGCATTCAAGCTCAGGTTTATAAATCAGCCCCTTGTAGTTTGGTTGGTAAGAGTCACCCTTCAGAGCTTGCTGATTTTATCAAGTATCTGTACTTCCAGAGGTGAATGCTTAGTGACCACTGTGGTCTTTCCAGAGCGAGTTCTGCCACTGAAGAAAGTCTAGCCTCTATCAATTCATCTATCTGTGCATTTCTCTGCTTTTGCTTTTATCTCCCAGGATTCGAGTTGGGGAGATTAGGGAGCCAAGAATCTGGGCTATACCTCTTAACTGGCTTCACTCTGACTTTCACAAGTTTGGAAAAGCAAGGTGAAGAAAGAAAGGACTTAGTTTATCAGATAAGCTGTCAAGTCTACTAATGAATCTAGATATACCAATTGGCCATTTCTATCTTCAAATGTTCACAGAATGGAGTGCCAGCCATGATTCCAAGAGCAAATGACCGCCACCCTCGTAGTTCACAGAGATGCCATCAAAAAAGGGCCTTCTCCTGACCTGGAGTCTGAAGGAAATTCCTGGCTTAATAAGCTTAGCTAATCTGAAAAACAGAATGTGTTGCCATTGAACACCTGTATAGGGTAAAACTAGCTGCACAGCTGAGCCACAAAGGAAAGAGACAACATATGAATGAGTATTTGAGTAACGGCCAAGACTCTAAAAATTAGACTTTCCAAAATATGAAATCACAAAGGAAGGCCAAGACTTAAACACTGGCGTAGAAAGGATGAAAGCCCATGGATAGTTCTAGAAAACTTCCAGATATATTGAGCTGACCAAAAAGTTTGTTCAGGTTTTTCGATCATGAACTTTTCGGCTAGCACAATATATTGAAAAATGTAGACAATTATTTAGTCTGCAGGATGAGGCTAGAGGAAGCTGGCTCCCGGAGGGTAGAACATTTTGGAACATATCTGGTAGCAAGTGGTGAGCGTGGTGGGAAGTAGAGAAGTGAGATATAGAAGGAACTGATGCCAGCACTTCCACAGGAAGTCTGTCCCTAGGCGGGGCTGATGGTTCTCCCAAAGGCATTCTGGCCTCTACTGATAAGCGTCCTATGGCCTGGGACCCATGATCCTGGTTGCTCAAGGGACGTTACCGAGGGCCTCTCTGGGGAAGGACAAACAGCTTTCCCACTTCAGTACATGGATTGCCCACACGTGCCTGCGTTTCATAATGTTCCTTTTAAGAATTCAAGACAGCTCAGGAGTGGTTTCTGCTAACAGAAAGAAATGGTGGTGCTCCCTCCAGACCGCTGTTGTTCTAGCAGAGACAACAGTAAGATAAGCCTGGAAAGACAGAAGCGACCTCACCATGAATGATATGGAAGCACACACGTGGAGTGCGTGTGAGATACAGAAGCAATAGCCTAATGGCAAAGAAGCACCATCACCTCCTGGAGGAAAATTCTCCACCTGCAGACAAGGCTACAGGCGGGGCTGACCTTCCAAGAAGCTAGTGGGAAACGAGGGGTCGTGAGCCTTGGGAGGCGAGATGGCAGCTAGAGAAAGGGGCCCACTCTGTCTTGCAAGAACAGGGACACAGCAGTTACAATGAGACCACCCGTTACGAAAATCCAGAAGAAGATAGTGCTAAGTCACTTCAGTCGTGTCTGACTCTGTGTGACCCTCCAGGCTCCTCTGTCGATAGGATTCTCCAGGCAAGAATACTGGGGTGGGTCGCCATGCCCTCCTCCAGGGGATCTTCCCAACTCAGGGTTTGAACCCACGTCTCTTACGTCTCCTGCATTAGCAGGCAGGTTCTTTACCACTAGCGCCACCTGGGAAGCCACAAAGAGGATAAAAACATGAAAGCCTGTAAGTGTAGTCACTCAGTTGTGTCTGACTCTTTGTGATCCCATGGACTGTAGCCCATCAGGCTCTTCTGTCCATGGAATGCTCTAGGCAAGAATACTGGAATGGATTGCAATTCCCTTCTCCAGGGCATCTTTCCAACCCGGGGTTCAAACCTGGGTCTCCCGCATTGCAGACAGATTTTTTACCATCTGAGCCACAAAGGAAGCAAAGAGGATAAACCACCCACAAAAAACGGGAGCCAAAGATGAAGCTGACAAGCAGGGTTTCTTTCTTTCTGGATCTTTCCAAACAGTTCACAGACACCCCTACACGACCCAGGGCCTGGGGGCCTGATTTCCTCCTGCATGGGTCAGACGTGTCAGTGTGAGCACATGGAGCTGGCCTTAGAATCAGCACATTGTAGATGGATGTAGAGAGTCACCCATGACCTACAGTAGCCCTCCCTCCTTGACGGGGGAATAACTTCCACCAACCTGACTTAGCCAGGTTGGAGAAAAGGCCCATTTCGGGCAGAAGAGACAAAATCTCCACATGCTGGGCAATCCAGGTAAACTGAAGGGTCTTCTCCTTCCCGCCCACATGCCAAGGTGCCTGAGATGCAGACAGGCTGGGTGATCCACAATGCTCCCTCCCTGCACCAGTCATAGAGCAGAAAATGCCAGACCTACCCGTGTTTCCAATCTTCCCTTTGAAAATGCATGTCTGTTATCCAGTCAAGGTGGCCTTCACTTGACTCATTAGCAACCATGCCGCATTCCAAGAACCACTATTTTTTCTCTTTGGTTGCACTGCGTCTTAGCTGCAGCACTTGAGATCTTCATGTCCACACATGGACTCTCTAGTCGTGGTGTGGGGGCTTTGGAGCACAAGGGGTCAGTTTCCCCAAGGTATGTGGGATCTTCGTTCCAAACAGGGATCAAACCTGCATCCTCCCCATTACAAGGCAGATTCTTAGCCACCGGGCCACCAGATCTCTCCCCAGAACCACTATTGAACTGTGGTTTACATTTCTAATTCCTAGATCATAGGGCAAGGGACAGGTAGGTTTTGACACAGGAGAAAAAAATAAAGGTGAAGACTTTGGAGCTTACAAACCCACCTGGAAATAAATCTCAGCTTCCAGGGGTTAGTCGGGGAGACCTGGGCTCATGGAAGAAAGAGGGAATGGTCTACGAGGGAAATTGAAGCTCAGCAAAGGAAGAGGGGTTGGTGGCCTCCTGCTGTCCCCCGAGCTCTGGGCTTCATTCATCACACTGAAATACTGTGCCGATTGCTATGTAACATGCCACGAACGAGTAACTGCAGGCGACAGCATGTGAATGGCTTCGCCCCCAGTGCTCTCACCCCTTCCTCTGCCTTTCACTCCTCTCTTCTGAGCCCGTCCACGTTCCCACTCCTTGATTACCGCCCCAGGCTGCCTCACTCAATAAAGACCTTCAGTGGCTTCTTCTGATCATGCCCGTGGTGGTCCTGCCCTCAGCTACCCCCTGACATGCTTCCTCAGTTCTCTGAGCACTGTGCCCTGGCCCTGAGTTATTCAGTATTCCAGTGCCACCTTGCAGCTGCCCCTCATCTGTCCTCCTCCTCCCTGCCCTACCTGGCAAAGCCCTGCCCGTGTTCATGGCCCAGCTCCAACAGACCCTCCCTGGAACCTCCTCTGACACCCAGTCAGGTGCTGCTCACTCCAACATTTGTTTGTACCTCATGAAAGACACTTGCCTCATCCAGCTTTGTATTAAAGTTGGGGTGATTCTGTTTTCTGATTTATAAACCAGGACATTTGGATTGATCAACAGTTGTGGGACCCTTAGGACAGAATGTTCATTCACTGAAAGCTGGGCTTTCCCTAAAGTTTTGGGATATAAGGTTACAGTAAGTAACCTGCCTTACAATAAATAACCTACGTTACTGTAAGTATCCAGAAACTTGTCTTATCTCTTTTAGAGGCAGAACCATGTCCATTGTAACAGTCATCCATAACATAGGGCCTAGGATGTGATAGTCATGCAGTAAATGTTTGTTGAATGTCAAGTATAAATTGGTGACATGAGGCCACGTCAAGTTTCTTGAGGTCCCTGAAATCTGCTCCATGAGTCTCTGTCTCCACTTCCTGTCAGAGCCAGTGGTACTGGCTGAACTTGCTCCCTAAGGCATGTGGCAAGGGACCTACTCAATTCTGGGTTTTCTAACGCATGGCACAGTGGAGAGAAGCCAGACTTGGAGTCCAGAGGATTGGGGACAGGTCCCATCCCTGCCCCAAAGAGCCGTAGGATCTCAGGCAAATCCTCTCCTGAAGCAGATGGGCCAAAGGCAAGGCCCACTGGCAGGGTGATGTTCCATCTTGTGACTCTTGTTCTTTGGAGCTGGTGGTTGAGCTGAACTGATCATCTGAATTAGTCACAACTGGTGGACTAAGCAGACGTGGGGACCCAAGTCATGTGTGAAGACTGTGGGAGGGAGATGCCAGCCTCGGGGAAGGAATGAAGAACAGGGGGCTGAGGAACACACATGGACAACTGACTAACGAAGAAGAGGAGGGAGGTGACCTGTGAAGGCTGTCAGATTTATCCTTCCAAGCCCCCGCATGGAAATACCACAGGAGCAGCTGCCATGTGGTGTCCAAGGCAACCGACCAGGCCACTTCTACCTGCTGTAGAACTGTCGAATGTGGAAATGCAGACAATCTAACAGCACTTTAACTGGTGTCTCTGTGGAGGTGAGGTGAGGAAGGGCAGCATGGACAGGCAGTCTCCATGGGGAGGCGGGAGGCTAGGGCTGGCCACGCACTGTATAGTCACAGTGATGAGAGGTCGCCTCTGGTTTCCAGGTTACACTCACTCTGCCTGGGACCTAAAATCCTCTTCTTCCTTCCTCACCAGAAGTCCTCCTTCAAGAAAATACCTAGTAAATCCAGGTGCTCTGACCTACAAAATACTAGAATTATTTTTATGTCTTATTCCCAAGGATTATTTCGGTTTGGCTTAAGTTAGAGGAACAGACTGTTAGGAGTTCTTCAGAAGCCAGCGAACATTTGGAGGCACACTCCCCTTGGGGACCTGCCTGCCAGGCCCTGAACTCACCCCTACACATAATGCTGGCCCCAAAGAGAATAACCAATCTCATGCTGAAAGTAACCTGCTTGGCTTCTGGTTTAAAACAGTGTCTGAGTAGCAAACATAAAGAAGAGAAAAAGAAGCAAAGGAAGGAAGGAGAGAGGGAAGAAGGAAAAATCATTTTGAAGAATGAAAAGAAAAGCAGATATCTGGAAAGGACTGAATAAAGGATATAGAAAAAGAAGACAAGAAACTGTGCTTAATCACTCAGTTGTGTCTGACTCTTTGTGACCCCATGGACTGTAGCCTACCAGGCTCCTCTGTCCATGGGGATTCTCTGGGCAAGAATACTGGAGTGAGTTGCCATGCCCTCCTCCAGGGGATCTTCCCAAGCTAGGGACTGAACTCAGGTCTCCCTCATTGCAGGCGGATTCATTACCATCTGAGCCACCAGGGAAGCCCCACAAGAAACTGATTTGCTTAATAGAGTGCAACAAAATACAGTCTTTATGAAATAAGAGTGAACATCTTTAAGGATAGGCGGGGCTGCAGCAAAAAGGCAGTAAGATGATATGAAAAGAGAACGAGATCACATGAGGAAACGTATCAAGGAAAGCAAAACTGTATAGCAGCAAATTCATCAGTGTTCTTACAATTCTGCATGACCTTGAAGTGTCTCCTAGGAATTAATTGTAGGAAGTAATCATAAATATGTATGCAGATAAGCTATGAGAATGTCTGTCATAGCACAGTTTATTTCCTCAATAAGTTTGAGGGAAAAGATTGAAATGTTCAACAAACAGGAATTGGTTTAATACTTCATGGTATATCTGGGTAGTGAAGTATTATAGTCATTAAAAACTGTATTGTGAAATATCAATATTATTCTATTTAAATAGCATGAGGAAATATGTACATTACACTTGAAAATGAAGACAAAGCAGTTTGTAAGACATTGTGCTTATTATGACCCCATTATTTTAAATGACATATGTGTATTAATTCACAGAAAAATGCCTGGAGGATATATATGAAAACATGAACACTAGTTACCTTTGGGTGGTAAAATTATGGCAGTTCAGATTATTTTATTTTTGCTTATTTGTATTTCCTAAACTTTTTACAATGAATACATATATTACTTTTGTGACAAGAAAAAATAATTTGAAGAAACATTCAGAATTAAAATGCATATTTATAGGAGAAAGAAATGGAACTGGTGGTATGAAAAAGCAAGTCAATAATAAGGTGGGAGGGAATTTGACAAGTTCTTATGGAGTGGAAAGGAAATGGAGATGAAAAGAATAAAAGGGAAGCTGAGAGCTTTTGAAAATAGAGAGTGGAGATCCAGCAAATGGAAAATTGTTTCCTGAAGAAAAGAGCAGAATAAAGCCATCCAAGCAAGAATCTAGTATATTTTCTGATCTCTTGGTATATTTACTAGATCTCTTATCTGAGCTATAAACAAACAAACAAAAAATATCCTAGGCATCATAGAAAAGTCTCATCGTGTTACAGGGAAGTTAAAAACAAGATTCCCTGGTGCCTCAGATGATAAAGAGTCTGCCTGTAATGCGGGAGACCCAAGTTCGATCCCTGGGTCAGGAAGATCCCCTGGAGAAGGAAATAGCAACCCACTCCAGTATTCTTGCCTGGGAAATGCCATGGACAGAGGAGCCTGGCAGCCTACAGTCCACGGGATCCCAAAGAGTCGGACACAACTGAGCGACTTCACTTTTCTTTTAAAAACAAAGGAAGGAGGGAAGGAAGGAAGGGGAAGGGAGAGGGGGTAAGGGAAGATGAATGAACTAACAAAGACCTTACTCCTAGACATTATCTGGCAAGACTTTTAAATTATAAATATAAGAAAGAATCCTACAGTTGAAACAAAAAACCCTCAAAAGAGGCCGTCCAGGAAGAAACAAAAGTCTTTGTGGCTTCCATGTCAAATTTCAAAAGGTAATGGAACAAGATTTTCAGCATTTGAAGGGAAAAGTGTTCTTACCCTATATCTCGCACCTTGCCATACTTCCCTTTCCTTTGAGCACGAAGATAACAAAAGGACATGTTTCAGTGTGTGAGCCACCTCCTTCACAAAGCTTCAGAAAGCACACGGGGTGAGGGTCCAGATGACCAAGAAGGAACCTGACCTCACGAGGTACAGCTGCAACTACTATGTCAAGGTCACCCTCAGGCCCTCGGGTGCTCTTTGCAGCTCCCTCAGCTACTCCTGCGTTTTCACTTTAACAATCTTCTTTCCCAGAATGAAGGGACTGGGCTTCAAGGTGTCTCCCTGTGCCCCATTCTGGCTGAGGTCATAAAGCACACTGCCTCCTCTGTGCTGAGGCACACTTCTGCTTGGATATTGGCTCTCTAGGTTCTGGACTCCTGCCCCATTTCTTCTCCAATCCAAGCAGCAGCTCCACTTAACCTCTGGGAACCCTATTCAGCATCAGGCTGGCTGCTCTTACAGCCAGGAAGCCCTCTCTTTCCAAAAAAAACTTGGCCATTCCTTGCTTTGCTGATTCAGCACCTTGTCCCATGCCAAGAGCTGGGGAGGTACCCTCAAGGAACTTTCAGGCTAGTTACAGACAGACATGTGGCAAACACTCAAGGATTCTTACTCAACACCCTTTCCAATCACCTTCTTAGCCTACTTCTGCCATAACGGCTGGAAAACCTACTTGAAGTCCCAATTTCCAGAACAGCTAGGGTGGCCCCACGACACAGGCAGAGGTTCCAAAGAGGGTTATGTTTCTCTCAAAACAAGGCAAGGCATGCACAACAAAAAGTCCTTCCCCTTTGGTCTTCCCATTTTTTCCTGCCTGGAACACAGATAAGACGCCTAGAGGTTCAACAGCCAACATGTGATCGTGAGACAAGTTGGCAAATGAAAGCCACTGTGCTGAGGATGGTGACTCAGCGAGACAGCAGGTCTCAGGAAGCTGCTGCACCAGCTCTGAGTTGGCCACATCTGGATTTCACATGAGATGAGAAAAATATGCCCTTGATTGCACCTCAGTTTCGGATCTTTGCAGTCAAGCACGTTCCTAACTGCCACAGCATGGTATACGAAATTAAGGAGTAACAAAACCTCAACTATCAGACAGCCTCATTCTCAGTAGTCAGATTATTTTAAATCCAAGGGTGTTATGTTTTTAAGCAGTAAGACCTTTTCAAAATATTTTTCAAAATATGTTACACATCCATTTTTTCCTGTCGTTCTGGGATGAGCTGAGAGATGTGGATAGCCTCATGACTAAGGAAAACACACGCCAAGGCTAGTAGCCCATTTTCTAAATGACCCCAGACTTCCATGATCATTCAATATTCTTTTGACTTTTTCTGTCTTCTCTGACTTTCCATTACATTTCTCAATAACCCCACCAATTTCAGTGTCTCTTTTTACCTCTAATTTTCTGCTGTATAGGTTTAAAATTATGGGTAGCAAGTTTGCTAGAAGGGATTATAAGCAAGCATTAGACTGAGTGAGATTCTGAGCAGTCTTGCCTTCAAAATCAGGGTAGGGCAAGGTAGTACCTGGGGCATAAGCTCTTCTTGTGAACTTTGAGCCAGATATATCTCAGCTTCTCAGAAGCCTTTTTGCTTTCTTCTTGACTCTTAACTTTGTCCTGGGTAGATGAAATTTTGAGGACCTGAGATCCAGAAGTTTGAGGTACAAAGCAATGACCCAAGATAAGTCACAAGGTAGCTTATGATTAAGGTGAAATGAATCCTATAAGCCAGCAGAGTTATAGACACTCTTGGGAGGGAGAGGTTCTGGAGGCCAGAGTCAGGGAAGGCTTAGTGACAGAGCCCTGCAGGAGGGAACACCCTGGATGGATGCAGATGAGAGAAGCCATCCTTCTGGGAAGGCGATAGATAGCCCAGGCAAGGCCTGGAGGCTATGGGAAGAGCAGCATGGCTGGCCAGGGGCTTAGGTAGAAGGGTGGAGGCTGATGGACCTAAAGAGGGAATCTAGGTCTGAAGTACAACCTCTGAGGAGCCAGAACTCCCCCTTCCCAGGCCAAGGGACCACAGACAGGCAGCTGAACCCACCTTGGACAGGAACCAGCCCGCAGACGCCCCCTTGTTGTTGTGGCCAACATTGATCTTCATGAGCTGCCCCAGGTCAGGGGCATCCAACATGAACTTGTCTTCAGCCCCCTTTTCAAAGTTGTCCTTTTCATTTTCCAGCCTACGCTCACCTATATGCACAGACACACAAGACAGTTATTCATACAAAGGAGACCAGAGAAGGAGAGAGAACCGGCTCCAAACTTTAATGGGCCGCCCACTGCAGAATGGTCTCAAAAGTCACCATGTGGGAGGCTGTGGGTGGGGACAGGCGGTATGTGGACACTTTCTGTACTTCCAGTCGATTTGGCTGTGACCCTAAAACTACTCTAAAGAATAGAGTTTATTAATTTTTTTAAAAGGGTAACTTCACCCCGAGACCTATCAGTTCAGTTCAGTTCAGTTCAGTCACTCAGTCGTGTCCGACTCTTTGCAACCCCATGAATTGCAGCACGCCAGGCCTCCCTGTCCATCACCAACTCTCGGAGTTCACTCAGACTCAGTCCATCGAGTCTGTGATGCCATCCAGCCATCTCATCCTCTGTCATCCCCTTCTCCTCCTGCCCACAATCCCTCCCAGCATCAGAGTCTTTTCCAATGAGTCAACTCTTTGCATGAGGTGGCCAAAGTACTGGAGTTTCAGCTTTAGCATCATTCCTTCCAAAGAAATCCCAAGGCTGATCTCCTTCAGAATGGACAGGTTGGATCTCCTTGCAGTCCAAGGGACTCTCAAGAGTCTTCTCCAACACCACAGTTCAAAAGCTCAATTCTTCGGCTCTCAGCATTCTTCACAGTCCAACTCTCACATCCAAATATGACCACAGGAAATACCGTAGCCTTGACTTATAGGCTTCTTAAATCCCTCCAGCTGCCAGTCAAGGCCAAGGCTCACCTTGTGTGTGGCCTGTGCCCAGGACCCATAACTGGGTTTGAGTTCTGCCTTAGCCCAGGGTCCCCACCCTAGCAAACCCACTTGCACCCCAGTCCCTGGACCTGAGGCCCTGCCTTGCTTTACCTGAACAAGGAAAAGCTGCTTTTCCTGAACAAAGAGCACAACCATGGTCATTGGTCTACAGGCTGTGGCTGGGACCCTGACATCAGCCGGCAGGCTGCCTTAGGCTTGCCTCCTCTGGAAAATGGCTACGATAACTATCACCAGACTCTGCTGCATGATTAACTTTTTTTTTCCCCCTCACTTACTCCCTTGTCACAATCTAAGAGGGAAGTGTTATTAACTTTGTCTTGCAGCTGATGAAACTGAGACTTGGAGAAGTGAAACAACTCGCCAAAAGTCACACAGGTGTTAAGCACATAGTTAGGGCTTGAGCCAACCTGTTCCTTCCAGCTTTCCCAAGTCTACCAGTCATGTTAACCCTTACCAGCCCATCTAAGCACCAGAGTTTTGCTTATCCATCCTGTTTTCTTTCTTTTCTAAAAGTTGATTCCTTAAATTTTTCTAAATTTTAGATCGCCACAACTCACACATATAGAAAATATTAGACATCCATGTACCCCCCATTCAGATATAAGAGATGTGAAAGTGAAGTCTCTCAGTCATGTCCGACTCTTTGTGACCCCATGGACTGTAGCTCACCAGGCTCCTCCATCCATGGGATTCTCCAGGCAAGAATACTGGAGTGGGTTGCCGTTTCCTTCTCCAGGGGATCTTCCTGACCCAGGGATCGGACCCAGGTCTCCTTCATTGCAGGCAGACGCTTTAACCTCTGAACCACCAGGGAAGCCCATAAGAGGTATAACAGATATTAACATTTTGTTTAATTAACTTAGGCCTTTCTGTTTTTTAAAGGAAATTAAATATAACAGGTAGGTCTAAAGCCTCATAGTCCCTCCCTTCACCTGCCACACCCTGCCACAAGCAAACAGTATCATCAACTGGCATCCATTATTTTCGTGAATTTTTGTTTGTAAGAACATATACTATTTTTGCATGTTTTAGAATTTCACATAAATAACATCATAGTGAACATCGTTCTGTCTTGAGTTCCTTGTCTGTACTGTGGGAATGATAGGGACCCCACCTCATAGGAGCTGTTTCAAGGATTAACTGAATGAATGCGTGCAAAGCCCTCAGGGCAGTGCCCAGAGTGTGGTAGGCAGGGGCCATGTTAGGGGCTGGGATTCCTACTGTTGCTCGCGTTACCATCATGCTATCATCAAACACCCTTGTGCAACTTACTTTTCTTAAGTTAATATCACTCCTTTGAGATTATTCTGTTGATGCTAGTAACCAAATTCATCCAACTGCTGTATAACAGTCACTGAATGAAGAAAACACGATTATGTGTTCATTCTTTCACATCTGGGTTGTTTCTATTTGATTGCTATTGTAAGCAGCACTGAAATGGACTCTCTAGTACTGACCTTCTGCCGTGCATTTTAAGAACTGATCTGACTGGACACCTACAGAGTTTCTGGATATTGAGATGCGCTCATCTTCAGCGTATTAGCAATTGCAAAATCACCTTCAGAGATGGTTGTACTACATCAATTATCACCAGCAGCCTTTGAGAGCTCCCATAATCATTGTTAACACATATATTTAAACTTCTGTTTCATGTGTGTACAATGGTGTCTTATTACGGTTTTAACTTGCATTCTTTGACTATTTGAAAAGACTGAAAGATATTCGTATATATACATATATTTTGAGATTGGTTCATATAATGTTGGCCATTCTGGCTTTGCTTGTGCATGGTTTTTCTGTTCATATACTTTATTATATTTTTCTATTGTCTTTCCTTTGTCTATGGTCTTTCCTTTCCTTTGTCTTTGTCTTTCCTTTTTTCATACAGACTTGTTCTTGTTTTAATAGACTTTATCAATAATTCCCTTTGTTGTTTGTGCTCTTAGTGAATTGTTTAAGAAACTCTATCCTAAACTGAGATTTTTAAAAGACACGCTCTTAAAGTTTCTTCTAAAAAGTCATAGTTTGCTTTTTCACATTTAAATCTCTAGCCCATCTGGAACTTATTTTTGTGTGTGGTGAAAGGTAAAAAGATTGACTTTTATCTCTTCTCACATGGTTAGACAACTGTTTCAACACCAGCAATTGAATATTTCATCTTTTCTGCTCAGATTTATAGTGCCACTCTCTGTGTATTTCTAGACTCTTTATTCTGTTGGTTTATTTGTTTATCCTTCTATACATATCACTCTGTTGTAGTTTGGGGGGATTTGAATATTTTAGTATTTGGAGGGTTAATATCCTCATATTATTAATATTGTCAATATTATTTTCATTATTCAAAATTGTCCTGGCAATACTTAGCCCTATGTGGACATGAATTTAATAGCAGCTTAAGCTGTGGAATATTGCCTTTTGGGAATTTGACTGAAACTGCATTGCATTTATAGAATAACGAGAAATTTGGACATTACTGAGTTTAAGTCTTTTCTCATCCATGAGCATAATATATTTTTCCATTTTTAAGGTATTCTTGCATGTTCTTAAGTAGAAGTTTTTATTTTTTCCAGAGTTTTTTTAGATACCAAATGCTAGTATAAATCATATATTTTTAAATAATATGTTTGCTTACTGTTTTATTAATATTTTTGTATTAATCATATCCAGCACCTTTATTAAACCTTCTCATGATTCTAATGATTTTTTCAATTCTCCTGGATTTTATAGATGATCATTCATTTTTTTGAAAATTAAATTTTGTTTCTAAATGGGGTAAAAGGTTGGAGTTTCTTCTAATTTTATTGATTTATGATCAGAGAATGTTGTCTCTATGTTATTGATTCATTTACACTTGTCTTTATGTGATTGAAAAGAATGTATATTCTCTACCCACTGGATTTAGGAATCTACATACTTCTATTAGACCAAGGTTATTAACCATTGTTAAAATCTGCAACCATACTAAATTTTTATCTATTTGACTTATCAATTACTGAGAGCATTGTATTAAAATCTTCCACTATGATTATGTACTTGTCAAGTTTCTCCAAGAATTCTATTACTTTTTGCATCACATGTATTGAAAATATGTTGCTAAATCTATACAAGTTCAGAATTATCCTGTCTTCCAGGTTAATTGCTCTTTTTTTCATTCTGATACTTATTTCTAATGAAGCATTTTGTCTGAAAGTTTAATTTGATGGATATTAATGTAGCTACACCAGCTTCTTTCCTGTAGACAATATGTTCCTGGTATACTTAATTTCATTTTACATATTCTCCGAAATTTATGTATCATATATTTAAGCTGGATTTTATTTCTTTTAATTTAATATGAGAACATTTATTCTTAGGTGGATGAATTAGCTTATTTCTATTTATTGTATTATTTACACATTTATCTTACTTTTTGCTATTAGCATGCATTTCCTTTCTTCATTTCCTGACTTCTATTGGATTGATTGAGTCTTTATCCCCTTTCATTTCCGCTCCTGGTTTAGAACTTATGCATTTCTCTTTGGGGTGCTTACTTTTACAATTTTAATCTGCATACTTGATGTATCAAAGTCTAAAGTTAATTATTCCCTGGGGTCAGCAAATGGACTGCAACCAAGTTATGCTTTAATTCTTATTATATCCTTTCTTTCTCAAATATCACTGTGTTTTAGTGTTTAGGGTTCATATTTTCTCATATCTTGATAATAGTTATTAATATTATCATTTTGTACAGTTAACGCTTCCTTAGATTTGTTACATAATAATCATTGTTTGGCTCACCTTTATTTCTTGCATCTCACACATTTCTTCTGGGTACAATTTTCTTTTCTTAAAGTATATTCTTCAGGAGTTTAAGCATGTGTCAATGAAAAACTCATGTTTAAGCATGTGCCTTTGAGTGGGAAGTCTTATTTCTCTTTGTTTGCTTGGAAGTCCATTAATTTTGCCCTCATTCTGGAATAGTTGAGTATAGAATTCTAGGTTTGGCTACACCATACAGCTTGGGAGACTGTGGAATCTTAGTTCCCTGACCAGGGATTGAACCCAGGCCCTCGGCAGTAAGGGCATGGAGTCCTAACTACTGGAACCCAGGGAATTCCCAGAGGATTGAAAATATTATCCTATGAACTTATATCCTCTACAGACTGCTGCTAAGAATTTGCTATCAATCTAATTGTTTCTACAGAAGATAAGCCACCAAATCTGGTTACGTCTAAGATCTTTCTCTTGGCCTTTGGTGTCACTACAATGTATTTAAATGAAGATCTGTTCTTGTTTATTCTGGTCAATGTCTTTTGTTACTTTAATCTGAAGATTCATATCTTTGCTTAATTCTGAAAAAAATGTGATCAGCCATTATCTCCTCAAATATTTCCTCTCGCCTATTCTGTTCATTCTGTTTCCAAAACGCTTGTTCAACATACCAGGGCGTATTCCCTCCTCCACATCTCATGACCTCTTACTGGTATTTTTCAACCCTTTATGTTTCTGTCACATCTGCATATTTTGTTTATATTTTTCTACAGTTCACTAATTATCTATTCAACAATTTCTAAGTGTTTGTATTTAGTAACTGCATTTTCAGTTCCTATATTTCTGCTTCCTATATTTGTCATAGGGGGCTTCCCATGTGGCTCAATGTAAAGAGCCTGCCTGCCAATGCAAGACAGACATACAGTCTACAGTCCATGGGATTGCAAGAGTCGGACAGGACTTAGCAACTAAAGCACTGGCATGGAACAAATTTTCTGTACCTGAAGGGGAGGGTTCCCAAATCACATGCACAGTGTAAAATGACACCTCAAGCCCGTATGTATATAAGCCTAAAGTATCAATTCCCCAGCACCTGTTTTTTTAATCTAGAGTTCTTACAGAGATAAGTTTACTCTACTGAGGAGCAATTCTTTTTTCCTAGTCTATTTTTTCACTGAAGATATTCCTGTGAACTTCTAGGGATCCTGGCTTTTTTGTGTATTTTGCCTCATACAGGGCCAAAATATCATTTTCTGACCCCAAATGTGTATGGAAATTCATCCTATAGATTGTTGAACATGAAGGTTTCCTTCTTCTAAGATTCAGAGCATCAGTTCATAGCTAATACTTTGGTTTTAAATTCTCTCATTTCTGACACCAGGAGACCTCCCTTTTTTTCTTAAAATTCCAACAATGCATTTTAAATTGTTTAATAGATTATGTCCAAAATTCATGTCTCTGAAGCTTTTCTGACTCCTATAGTATCCCTTTAAATGGGCAGAAGCAGGAGCAAACCACCTGTCTCAGTAGTTTTACTGGCTGAACCTCCTTCCAACACCTATGGGTCTGTGCCCTCAGTTCCTGGTCCACCTATGAGGCCAAGAGCAATTTATCCCCCTGCCCCATTCTTGTCTGCCCCAAACCACTGCAGTGAGTCAGGCCATGCCCAGTCACATCCCCAAATATAATTCAAGATGGGCGTGGAGCTTAGGGAGATAGAGCAAGTGAGAATGAATCCCCTGGAAATGTGGAGCTCTGGTCTATTATAGGATGCGGGATGATTTAAAATCAATTCAAAAGCCAAGCACAGCTTATTCTGAAAGCACATCATTCACATAAACTTGATGCAATGGGTACCATGCTGCCCGAGGGACGCCATGACAAAGCACATCACAAGAAGAAGAGAGGGGCTCAAGAGAAGAGCCTAGAGGAGCCTGGAGTTGCCTTCCTCTGCCCGGAGGATGGGAAACAGCCCACTTAAGATGTTCTGGGAATGGTTTGAGAAGAATTTAAATCTATTACCTGTGTCTCCATACTCTCCAAAGATATTGATGAAGACGTCAGCATCAGTCCCTGCACCAATGACATCACCAGTGTACACTTTGACTTCATACTTGTTACCTGGAAATGAAGACGGAGAAAGTGTCAGCTCATTCAGGTCCTAAGGAAAGAAGAACAGAGGCCTCAAAGTAGCTACCACACCATCCACCCTTCTTTCCAGCAGCACATGAATTGTCACCGCTACTGTCAATAACTGAGCAAGACTCAAGTCACCTGACTTGGTTTCAAGAAGTCATTGCTGAACATTGCTAATCTGCGCATGCAGAGCACAAATCAGAAGTAGAGGGGACTTCTGTTTTCATCTACTAACTTGTTGCCTTGGGATGCATAAATCAACCCAAATGCAAGCAACCAACCAGCATATCTCCCCTGGATACTGAAATGACTCCAGCTGGGCCCACTGCCTCTACACTATTTTTGCCAATCTGTTCTTTACACCACGTCATATTCTAAAAATTCATTGGAGGAAACTGATTATGCAAATAAAAACCAAATTTATATATAAATTATCAAGGCCATAACCAATGCAAAGACCAAAGGAACCAATAAGAGCCAGCAAATACACATTTTGACATTACTTCATTTAAAGACCTATATCTGCTTCCTGTATCTTGCTCCACTTATTGAACAGAAATCCATTCTCTGTAACCCTAAAATGCTTCAGTTTTGGCCATGGCCTCAAGAGGGGGCGGTGCTCAGTGTAAACTTGACAACATGTTAAGCCATGCCCAAATCTTCCCAACCAGATCTTGCCTTAGAGTGGGGCACGAAAGCCCAAGAGTTGCTCTGCGCTGCAAAAGGGAGATTCCTCTAGATTTTCTTTGTGGGCCAACAATTCTAAGGGCTGAGGCAATGTTTCCTTATCTTTCCCCTTGCTGCCATAGCTTTCTATTTTTTATGTGCCAGAATCTTTTTTTAGATGTCTTATGCCCAATATATGGGTTTCCCAGTTGGCACTAGTGTAAAGAACCCACCTGCCAATGCAGGAGACATAAGAGACATGGGTTCAATCCCTGGGTTGGAAAGATCTCCTGAAGGAGGGCAAAGCAACCCACTCCAGTGTTCTTGCCTGGAAAATCCCATGGACAGAGGAGCCTGGCAGGCTGCAGTCCATAGGGTTGCAAAGAGTCAGACATTATTGAAGCAACTTAGCACATACACACGAACATGCCTAGTATATGATGCCAATAAAAGGTATTTAATTGACGTCCAAATCCTGGCCCCTCTGCCTGGCTCCTCCCTAGACTTTCCTCAGTGTCTCGGGCCCCAGAGGTCTTTATCCCTGTGTTCCTCGGCTCTGCCATGTAGTCGGGATCAACGGTTTCCCAGTTTCATCTCCTCCTTGTTCTCTGCTGTTTCCTGCAGGTGAGACTTCTAAGTTCCTCAAGAACTTAAAAGAGGACTGGGAGCAGGACTTCCTTGTCTCATATGGTTTTCTCTCACAGTTCCTAGCACAGTGCTGGGCACATATGAGAGTCTCACTGAGTATATTGAAAAGCTAATTGAATTTCCTAAATCTCAAAGTCTGGTGAAGTTGCTCAGGGCAAAGGACTGAGGTGTGGAGGTGAGAACAAAACCAGTTTTCTCCCTTCGCATCTTGAGGCCTGTCCAGTAGCACAGGGCTACCCTCTAAAGATGGCACAGTGCCAAATTCTGCAGGGGATCCGTGGAGGACTCCCCACCCACATAGTCCTGAGGGCTGACCTTTGACCGGCTGAGGACCTTGAGCTCAGAAGGAGCAATGTCTTCTCTTTTTCTCCTCAGTCTCTACTTGGTGAAATCCATCCAAAAGAGAGAAGACCCTCCAGTCCTCATCCCCAGAGGTAAGCTCCAGTAGGGCAGGTGTTCTCAGATTCCTGCTCCCTCTTGCTTCACCACAAAGATACTGCTGAGATGGAACACAGAGCCAGGCCTTCAGAAGAGTTCAGACAGGCAAACCCTGGCTCAGTGACTTGAAACCTGGGCCACATTGGGCTCCCTGGGGAACCTGTTAACATGGCTGCCTTCCAGGGACCCTTCATCACGTGGGTCATCAGTGGATCCTGCTCTTGATCATCCTCCAGGGCCAGAGGCCTCCCTCGGGTGGTTTTTTCCTCCTCTGGCTGGTTGGGCCTCTGAGAACCACTGGCTTTGGTTCACGTCCTTTCTCAGGTGCAGTGAGGGCTCACAAAGAGACAAGACCCCTCTGCTGGGCTGGTGGTATCAATATGGCATGGGGACAGAGAGAGGCTCTGAAGGCCTCTGCTGAGCATCAGAGGGGCAACACGACCCCAAAGGGAACTGGGCACAGTGACGCAGGAGAAAGGGCGAGGGGACTGGGGGATGTTTGTTGAAGGAGTACAGACCGTCTGAGTCATTCCAGAGGGTAGAATTCGAGTTAGTGGGATGAAGTATAAAGAGGGATATTGTAGGTCACCAAAAGAAATGTTTTCTAGTATCTAGGGCTCTTCAACAAGGACTGGGATACCCTTGGGGGAAGTGAATTCCCATCCCCAGAGACACCCGCCCGCTCACTCTGTGCCAAGCACATAGGTGGGGAGACATCTCACAGCCCGCAGCACAGTGCTGGGCACATATGAGAGTCTCACTGAGTACGTCAGGGACACTGGAGAAAATGGCAGAGGCGAGGGATGTGAGAGCACTGAGGAGCTCTGTGGTCCGCAAGTCCACAACGTTTGACCAGGAGGGGCAGCCTTGCTGACTGTGGAGGGGAGCCAGGAGAACAGGGAGGCATCTCAGAGGGTGGGAAAGGCAACCAGGGCCACAAAGATGAGGCTGGGGAATCAGGAGCCCACCAAGGGCTTAGGGAACACACATCCTAGTCCTGGGAAAGCCCAGGGAAGCAGAGAACTAGGGCCAAAGTGAAGGAACAAGGATGACAAGCCAAGGGTCAGGAACCAATAGGCCAGAGAACGTTTCCAGGCCTTTCCAAGTGAGGCAACCAGTGGCCAATGCCCAGGGGTCAGGAAGCCAGATGAACAGGATGCAGGGGGAAGTCAATTCTGAAACAAAGCTAGACTGTCCTAAACTCTGTAGGACTTTCTGCAGCAAGACAAGGCCCTGGGCCCCCAATGTGCTGGCTGAATGGAGGGCCTATGGCCTTTGATCACACTGAGGAGGGGCCAAGAGCTGCCTTTTAAATCCATTCTTTAAAGGCCCCGTGGACAGACAATGAAGTTTATTTTTTTACTGTTCTCTTTTCCCCATATTTCCTCTTCAGGCAGAACCCCATAGTATCTGATTAGCCATTTTCCAAGCAAAGCCCAGGGCCCAGCATCCATCCTGAGTTGTGAAAAAAGTATAAAAGCAGGGCTTCATCCCCTCACAGGTGGCAAGTGGCCAGCACGGTACAGCAAGGCTTCCTCTTGAGTGGTCGCATGAGAGCCCCCCAACTTCCTGCAATCAGAGTTTCAACAAGCACAGACTTTCCATTCTGGTCACAGGTGGGTGTTTCAGCCACGGGGAAAGGGGAAGAGCCAATAAAAAAAAAACCCTGCCCCAGAGGCCAAGGGAACAAGGCTGCCTGGAGAAAGAGAATGAGAAGAAAGGTGGAAAGAAGGGGCCAGAATGACCCAGCTTCTTGGGCAAATAATACTAAACATTCACACAGGGCTTGCAATTCACAAGGAACTTGCCTGTCCTTGTGATCCATGCAAGGGCCACATGAGGGGGGCAGGTAGTGAGGACATTCCCCCTGACAGATGAGGAAATTGAGGCTCAGAGGGCAAGGACACACAGCTGCTAAATGTTGTTAGCAAGGCTCAAACCAGATCTCTTATCTCCAAATCCAGGGCTGCATCCAGAATACTTCATGGGCTCTCATGCTCTTCACTAGGGGCTGGCAACATTTTTCTGTGAGTGCCTGATATTAAATATTCTCCGCCTTGCAGGCCTCTTGGTCTCTGTTGCAATTATTGAGCTCTGATGCTGCAGCACCAAGCAGCGGCCCACAGTCCTATGTAAATACTACATAAGCAAATGGGCCCAGCTGCGCTCCAAGGAAACTTTATTTATGGACATGGACATTTGAACTTTGCAGAACTTTCCTGTGTCATGAAATACTCTTCTTGTTTTGATTTCCTCTCAATCCTCCAAATATGTAAATGCCTTTCTATGCTCACAGTCCACACAAAGACAGGTGACAGGCCAGGTGTGGCCATCCCCTGCTCTGTGTCGTCTTGTGCACTATCCTGTGTGTTTCTGGACAGAGGGCTGCGGACCACTCTGCTCTCCGGGGCCTCAGTGGGAGCAGTGTTACGTGGTGCAGGGGAGTCAGTTACTTACAGGATGATCTTAGCGCATCCTCACCACTAGCTTGCCTGGTGGCTCAGACAGTAAAAGCGTCTGCTTGCAATGCGGGAGACAGGTTCGATCCCTGGGTGGGGAAGATCTCCCCTGGAGAAGGAAATGGCAGCCCACTCCAGTACTCTTGCCTAGAAAATTCCATGGATGGAGGAGCCTGGCAGGCTACAGTCCATGGGGTTGAAAAGAGTCAGACACGGCTAAGTGACTTGACTTTCACTTTCGCCGCTAGCTAAACAGCTTAGGGCTTTGAAGGTTGGGGAATGACTGCCCTTTCTCCGTCGGGGTGGGGAGTGAAAAGGACCATGAACAGTGCTCCGTTTTCCCCGCCCCTTACAGTGCTGTGTGACTGGGCTGAAGCTGCCATTCCTTTGAGGCCGATTGAGAAGAGGAGCTAGTCTAATCTGGGGATTCCTGAAGGTAGGGATGATGGCAGGTCCAGTTCTGCAAACTTCAGCCATGTGCTTTTCAGCTCACTGCCTGGTTGTGAACAAGCAGGGAGCAGAAATGCGAAGAAAGGGAAGGTCAAGTTGGAGGAGGAGCTGGCAAGCTGAGTTCATCGCTCTTCCTGAGCAGCATGGGAGAAACGGGGACTAGAGATGGCCTGCCCCAGCCCTGGAGTTGCCTTGTGGCTTACCTGTTTGGCATATTATCTGTTATAAAATTCTCCCTAGAACTATTTCTCTCTGACCTTTCAGCAGGGTTACCATTAGCCCACACAGTGCCTGTGTGCAAATGAGATAAAGGGAGCCCTTCCTCAAGACACTTCACTGCCATCTGTTGGACAACTGTCATAATAAACGCATAAATCTACAGTCCCTGTGCTCTGATAGGGATCTCCTTACATAGTCGCACTGGAGCCATGTACAGCCTGCACACCTGAAACCAGGTAGTAGCCTCTTTCCACCAAAGGTCAGCGTGAGCTCAAAGAGAACAGACTAATTGAAACATTGACCTGAAGAATACACCATAGCTACAAATCAAGGTGCTGATCCCATGGTGCCTTCCAAAGCCCAACCGCATTGAGCTGGGGTCTTGCACAGAGAATTTTATTTGTAGCTTAAAAGACAGATGGCTGCCTCAAGGTCATATCATAGGGTCGTCTGTGACCTTCCTGCCCTGGGCTGCCTGCCCAGGGGATACACAAGTCTAACCTGGCCCTTGCCCTTTTTTCCCTTCTGCACCCCATCCTGGCAGAAGCACAAAGCTGCTCCTTCCAAACAGGAAATATGTGCCCTGCAGACCAGCCGGAAGCTGTGTGCGTGGGCTTCCAGAAAAGACAGGCCCTGGCAGGCCCCAGCTGCCTCCTGCACCGCCGGGTTTGCCAGCCGCCCCCACAGCCTCCCCGGCATGCCGTCTGGAACAGTCAGCACACAGCCGTGACGGGACACATCTCCCGAGAGCAATCCTGGGCGGCAGGAGGAGGAGGCACAGCCCTGAGGGGGGCCGGAAGCCCCACATCCTGGTGCTGGGTGCACAGCTGAGCGGGTGAAGCTGCTCGTCATCTGCCCGACAGCAGAAGCCTAGCAAAAGACCCCATGAGGAAGCTTCTGTCCCGCTTGCCAAGGAAGAGACCATCCCTCGCCCACGTGGTTTGAGCCTCGGAGAAGCTCACGTGGTCCAGGCTTTCTCAGGAAGCAGAGAATCATGAATGAGCTGAGGATGAGCTGAGGGAATGGAGTTTTCGCCCACCCCCAGATCCTGTCTAATTAGAACGTGGCTTTATTTGTTCTCACAGGTGAGACAGGGGAGGAGAGTTGGAAGGGGGATGATTGGACTTGATGTTACCCCACCCCCAACCGCATCTGCCAGCCTCACACCCTGACACCCAGCACTTCCGCTCACCCAGAGCTAGGATGCCAAGACACAGAAGTGGAATCTCACAGGGGCTGTGTGGGAGCCAGAGATGGCAGGGGTTGGGGGAAGCTGCCTTGGGGGTGGGAGCGGAGGAATAACATTCTCCCCTCTCCAGGGAACACCCCTAACTACAGCCCGCATGGGTGTGGGGAGGACATGGTCCACAGAACCCGAGGATGGGCAGCAAGGCTCTGCACTGGGTCACAGCCACTGACCGGTGGATGGCCTTCCAAGCCCATGGATTCGAGTTCTCCTTCCCCATTCCTGATCCGACAGTTTCCTCTTTCTTCCCTCAGGTCCAGAGGCCCAAATTTCTCACCCAGATTCACCCTCTTCTTTAATCAGGACTGGAATATCTCTGCTTTCTATAGAGGGCCCTGAACCTCTCTGCCCTCACAGACACACCCACTAATCAAGAAATAAGAGCCTCCAGGGCTTGCTGGGAACCTAGCGTGGGCCAGCACACCTATTATCTCGGGTGATCCTCACAGTGGCTATTGCCACCATGCACTGATGAGGTGATCAGTAGAAGCAGGAGGCTGAGATACTTAATCAAGCTTTCACAGTCGGACAGGACTAAAGCCCAGATGTGGACTCAAGGGGCCTGGACAAGAAGGTTCTCTCTTAGCTGTCATTCCACCCACCCTGCCCAGCCTAGCTTCAGCCCCAGACTCTCTCCCAAGGGCCCCCGTCTCTGAGCCCTCAGTCCTGCACTCCAGAACGTCTGGGGTCTGTATCACTTTGTCGGCACTTCCGACGTGCTGGAACACAGGCCATGGGCTGAACCCAGCTGAGCCTGGTTACACACGGACACTGAAATATCACTCAGTCATTAATAGTCACTCCTGGGTGGTAATCAAGAAAAAACACTCTGCTCTTTTCATCCTCCCTAAGTAAATATACAACCTGCATATTTCCTAAGAAACTGTGATGTCAGCCTAAATGCTATGGGGTGTTTTTAACAGTACGATGTAGAGAAGGGTTTACTGCTCTGAATGCTCACCTCCCTCACTGCCAAGCCCCACGGAGCTACTTCCACAGACTCAGCCGCCCTCTCCGGCTGTCTGCAAAAGGTCCTTCCCTTCTACCTGCACACTCAGCAACTGTTGCTCCATTTCTTCTCTTTCCAACCCAGATTACACTCCACTCCCAGAGTTTATCCCCCACAGGGCTGGGAAGCCAGCACTTCTCAGGTGCTGCTGGAGGTGAGGAATGTGTGTCAAAGACTTACCGTTCTGCGACCGCCTGGACCAACCGTCCATCCCTGTGCATAGCAACTAGTTAATGCTAGGAAATCCTTGTGTTCATAGACCACCTAAAAAGATGTCTATCACAGAACTGTTAGAATAATGAGAAACTGAGAACAACCTAAAAACATCCAAAATGAGGGATTGTTGGGAGTGAATTGTAGTATTCACCCATTCATGGAATACCATGCAGCCATTAAAAATAATGATTTAGAATATTAGCCAATGCTATTAACTGAAAAAAAAGGTTATAAATTTGACCAAAATACAATACCATTTTCATTAATATATAGTCTTTAATACATTCATGCACAAAAAAAGAATAGAAACGGAATTCACTAAAATGTTAACAGGTGTCTCTAAGGCTGTCCTACACAGTGATTAAGTTCAAGGCCATCTGGGTTCACTTTTGGCCCCATTGCTTATAAGCAAATTGCTTAACCTCTTTGTGCCTCTGTTTCCTTCATCCTCAAAATGGGAATATATTTCCAAAACATACAAACAGCTTATATAGCTCACTATATATACATACACACACACACACACACAAAACACACATACATACATATATAATGATTTAGTTACTAAGTCGTATCCGACTCTTGCGACTCCACAGACTGTAGCCAGCCAGGCTCCTCTGTCCGTGCACTTATCCAGGCAAGAACTCTGGAGTGGGTTGCCATTTCCTTTTCCAGGTGGTCTTCCCAACCCAGGAATCGAACCTGGATCCCCTGCACTACAGGCAGATTCTTTACCAATTGAGCTACAATGGAAACCCATATATATATATAGACAAAGAGTTCAATCAAAAAATGAGCAGAAGACCTAAACAGACATTTCTCCAAAGAAGACATGCAGGCACATGAAAGATGCTCAACATTGCTAATCACTGAAGAAATGCAAATCAGAGCTACAATGAGGTATCACCTCATTCCAGTCAAAATGGTCATCATCAAAAAGTCCATGTGTGCATGCTAAGTCACTTCAGTCAGGTCCAACTCCTTGCAACCCTATGGACTGTAGCCCACCAGGCTCCTCTGTCCATGGGATCCCCCAGGCAAGAATACTGAAGGGAGCTGCCATGTCCTCCTCCAGGGCATCTTCCCATCCCAGGGATCGAATCCACATCTCCTTCGGCTCCTGCATTGCAGGTGGATTCTTTACCACTAGTGCCACCTGGGAAGCCCCTCAAAAAAGTCTACAAATCACGAATGCTGGAGAGTGTGTATAGAGAAAAGAACCCTCTTGCCCTATTGATGGTAAGGTAAATTGGAATACCACTATGAAAAACAGTATGGAGCTTCCTTTAAAAAGCCAAAAATAGTGTTACCATATGATCCAGCAATCTCACTCCTGGGCATATATCCAGAAAACATGAAAACTCTAATTTGAAAAGATACATGCCCCCCAGTGTTCATAGCAGCACTATTTGCAGTAGCCAAGACATAGAAGCAACCTAAATATCCATCAACAGATGAATGGATAATAAAGATGTAGTGTATATATATCTAAAATGAAATATTACTCAGTCAGATAAAAAGAATGAAATAATGTCATTTGCAGCAGCATGGATTAACCTACAGATTATCATGTTAAGTGAAGTCAGACAGAGAAAGACAAGTATCGTATGATATCACTTATATGCACAATCTGAAAAAATGATACAAACAAACTTAATTAAGAAACAGAAATGGACTTACAGATACAGAAAACAAACAAATGGTTACCAAAGGGGAAAGGGGAGAAGAGATAAATTTGGAATTTGGGATTAACAGATGAACACACTACTATATATATATATAATAGATGAAAAACAAAGACCTACTATAAAGCACAGGAAACTATATTCAATATTTTGTAATAACCTATAATGGAAAAGGATCCAAAAAGCACTTGGATCTCTCGGCAAGGACCCAGCAGGAAACCATGGTGGCTGAAATGGACAGCCAGACCAGGATCATGGCCCAGGCAATAACTGTATCATAAGTTCACAAGTTCACGAATACAGGATGGGGCTCCAAAAAGTATAGTTTCCAAATTACAAAGGTTATTACAAACACCTATTTGAGAATCAAAATAACCAAGCATGGGGCAAATATACAATTCTATACATTCCCCCAAAGGTTCGGGCTGCTTGGTTGAAAGAGAGTGTGCCTGGCAGTGGTCCCCGGGAAACTGAGGCCACAGTGAAGCTGTGAATTTGAGGGTCTACCCTCAGCTTTGTGAATGAGACGCTGTGCCATTAGGACCCATCAGCTCCTAAAGTGCCCTCATTCTGTTTGAAAGCCTGGTGAATCTCTTCTCACCTGTGAAGTCACAGCTTGAGCACCATCACCTCCTCTATGAACCCTCCTGGTTCCCCCTTCCTCAATGCTTCCTTGGGCCTGAGGCATCCCCCTCTCTAGACCATTCTATCTCTTTGTCCTGTGGTTATATACTGGCCTGACTCTCCTCCCTCTAGACTCTAAGCTCCTAGAGAAAAGCCCTTACATATTTACCCTGAGTCCAGGATCTGATGCAGAGAAAATTCCCAATAAATTTCCACTGCCCACTGAATCACTGAATGACACTGGAGGAGATGAGCTGGCATCCTGCCCTCAGGGACCTGGCTCTGCTGTAGTTATACTATGGCCACGAGCAGGTGGCTCAGCTTCCCTGGGCTTCCATTCTCCTCTCTATAATACAGAGGAGGGTAGATAAGGTCCTTTTTGGCCCCCAAATTATCTGAGACTCTTCCCTGGGGCCTCATTCAAAGCAGTTTTCTTCTTCCCACTCTTTCCGGAGATGATTTTCGGCAATGCTAGGAGGCAGCAGATGGGGTGGGTGGGAAGCTGCTGTGAAGTTCAGAGGAGGAGAGGGCTGCAGGGATGGCCCTGCCCTCCCCACCCGGAAGCCCTCAAGGCTATGAGTCCCGAGGCCCAGGATCATCTCCATAGGGTTCCAAGGAACCATGACTCCCATGCTCAGCCACAACAAATAGAGCTAGGGGACCCTGAGTAACACTTGAGCTGGGTTAAGGGGGAAGGTCAGGTAGAGGGAAGGGGTTGGGAAGAGCTGTGCTCCCTGCAGGTTTCGGCTGTGGTCAAGGTCATGAGCCTATACACAGCAGTCTGGATGAGCCTGTAGGATTCTAGAGGGGATTCAGGCACTTCGTGGCTTCACAGTCCTTTCTGAGCTTGAGAGGCCAGAATCTTGAGTCTGTGCATCTCAGAGTCAGAACAAGCCTAGACGTGGACGAAGACTCAGGGAGAGAAACGGCTTTGTAACAATAGCAACAACCAGGTTTGCCTCATTGACCGAGCATTTATTCTATGTTCTGCACTGCGCTGGAGAAGGAAATGGCAACTCAGTCTGGTATGCTTGCCTGGAGAATTCCATGGACCAGAGGAGCTTGGCTAGTTACAGTCCATAGGGTCGCAAAGAGCTGGTCACTCACTCTCTCACTGCCCTAAGTCCTTTAATGTTCATTCCCCCAATTAACTAGCTCAACCACTTCCTGAAGTGGGAATTCACTTTATCCCCATTTTACAGAAGAGGAAATAGAGGTACAGAGCTTAAGGCATCTGTTCATGCTTAGAGAGGCAGCGCCAGGTTTGACCACAGAGAGTGGAAGTCCAGAGATAGAGCTTGTAATGGGGAGACTGGCATGGGCAGAATAGAAGGTCAGGGGAGGGGCATGAAATGGGGAAGAAGTATCCACTGCAGAAGGGAGGGGCCAGAAGTCCGTCTCCTCCTGCTGCCGTACAGGAGGGCTAGCCCTGGGCCGTCTGTCTCTGTTGGGTTGTGAAGGGAAACCCTCCTCTAGTTCTGAAAAGGCGCTTCCCAGGTGACTCAGTGGTAATGAACCCACCTGCCAAGCAGGAGATGCAGGTTCAGTCCCTGAGTCTGGAGGATCCCATGGAGGAGGAGATGGCAGGCTACAGTCCACGGGGTCTCAACCCACCCCAGTATTCTTGCCTGGGAAACGGCAATGGACAGAGGAGCCTGGTGGGCCACAGTCCATGGGGTCGCAAAAGAGTCAGACACAAGTCAGCAGCTAAACAACGGCAGTCCTAAAAAACCCCAAGAGGCCACCTAGTGCCCCCACTAAGGAGAGGAACTGAGCTCTGGCCCAAGTCCCATGGCTGCTGAGGGCAGAGCCAGAATGAGAAGTCAGGGCGCAGCCCTGTATGCTTTCTGATCCAGAGAGCTGTATGTCAACATTAATGATTTGACTACTGTATGCTAGCATCCACTAGCATCTGGGAGTAGGTTAGGGCCTCGGGTTTATTGGCAGAGGTCTCATGACGGGTGTGTTTTGCATCAGTCACCCAGGCTGCTTGCCTTTGCTCCTGCACCATGTGGTTCTCCGGCTGGTCTGGAATCCACTGCAGGTCAGCATGACCGCCATGTGCCCCTAAGACGTTAATCATGATCCCTTTTTTGTCCCGTCCCTTCTTCAGAGGCGCCCTGGGCACTGTGCCCCACACTGTCTTGCCAAGACCAGGTGTGCACTTGGAGCTGTGTGATAATTACTGGAAATTTCAACCCCGTTACCTGATGAAATGGGCTTTCCCAATGGCTCAGCAGGTAAAGCATCTGCCTGCAATGCAGGAGACACAGGAGATGTGGGCTTGATCCCTGGGTCGAGAAGATCCCCTGGAGGAGGAAACGGCAACCCACTCCAGTATTCTGGCCCAAAAAATCCCATGGACAGAAAAGCCTGAAGGGCTATAGTCCAAAAGGGTCACAAAGAGTCAGACATGACTGAGGACAAGCATGATCTAACCTGATGAAATAATCCGGAGTGGAAACAGTGATTGTGCCAGACAAACATAGCACCATTTCTCCCTAGTCCCCAGCTCTGGGCAGCTTTGGGCTCCCAGCACTGCACTTGCCGTCCCATTTGGTATAGGAGGGGAAAAGCCAGTCCTTGCTCCAGACTGGAAATGGGAGACTATCTTCGATCCTCTTGGTCGCCTGCCTGCTCTAGCCTACCTGCCCAAGCTGTCATTCCTCCTGTGGGCTCCCTTTCTTCCAACAACCAGCCTCTCAGTCTCTTTGGAGCACAGCACAGAACCGATTGCAGTCATATTTATTATTATTCCACCAAAGACTAAATGCTCCTTAGAAGAAGGCTTGTCCCTAATGAACCGGTCCCAGCTGGGAGCAAGGGTGGGCCTTCTGAAGGCAGGGGTCCTGTCAGCTGTCAGCGAGGCCTGAGTCTGAAACCCTGATGCACTGTTGGGCCTGGGTTCTACCAGCCCAGGGTGTGTGCAGCCCCCAGGCCAGCTGGAACTCAGATCCTGGCTTCAGAGGCTTGTCTCACTGCCAAGCTGGCAGGCTCTCCTAATGTGATGTGGGCTCGGTAGTGATCTAAGCCATGTGATCAACTCGGTGCTTTGCAAGGTGGGAGGGTTTGTGGGTTGGCACCAGGATGGGGACAATTGCTTGGCCAGAAGGCAGGAAATGACATCATATTGGCAGTGAGAAAGCTACGTCTGCTCTAAACAGGTCATACCCGCGCTTCCCTACTGGTGACAGCCCTCAGCCCACACTCCTTCAAGACCCAGCACTGCCTGCACTCCAACTCTACTCCATCGTGTCCTGCCTTGTCCACCTCTGTGTCCCCATCCTCAATCTTTCAGTGCTGTCCCCATCCCAGCTCCAGCCTCACGGATGCACTTCGAGCCTCCCTGGGGCCAGAAAGATATGGGTAGCCGTGTGTTCTCAGCCTGTATAATTCTGCAGTGTGTTTATCAACTGCATTTGGGCACTGTGCCCCATGAGTGTCACACCAAAAATGACATCAAGGTTGGCAGGTGAGGGCGTGGACAGATGCCTGGAGCCATTTGAGGGAGCTGAGAGATGCTTAGCTAGCAGAGTAAAGCCAGAGTCACAGGGGACCTCTGATACGATGAGCAGGCAGCCCAGAAGACAAGTAACTTGCCCGAGGTGCACCATTCCTGAGGGCAAGCCTAGCAGCCAGCTCTCACCCCCCAATAGAGCTCTTTACACTCGTCTCTGCTGCGGGTCTTCATGAGTGCATGTATCTGCACACATGAACCCGTGTCCTACTGATCTTCACTCCAGCCCCTAAGTCCCAGGACCAAGTGGGCAGGGACAAGTAAAAGTGCTACCCTCAGAGAAACCCAAGCTGAGCTGGAGTGACCAGATTGATGCTTATTAAGTGCTTAGAGTCCAAAGAGGCAAATAAAGTCTCTGAGCTATGCTGTTTCTCAGCCATGTATCCAAGGGCTGCACCCTAGCCCCAGTAGCCACGGTGGTTCCTTCTGCTATTTGACCAGGATGTATCTGAATCTCTGGAAACAGGTAGAAGTTCTTTCCTCTCTCCCCATAAGATTCTTTGCTGTTATTATTTAGTCACTAAGTTGTGTCCGACTCTTTTGCAATCCTTTGGACTGTAGCCCACCAGGCTCCTCTGTCCATGGGATTTCCCAGGCAAGAGTAGTAGAGTACGTTGCCATTTCTTCTCCAGGGGATCTTTCAGACCCAGGGATCGAACCCAGATCTCCTGCTTGGCAGGCAGAATTCTTTACCACTGAGCCACCTGGGAAGCCCATAGGATTCTCTGCTGCAGCTAAGTCGCTTCAGTCATGTCCAACTCTGTGCGACCCCATAGATGGCAGCCCACCAGGCTCCCCCGTCCCTGGGATTCTCCAGGCAGGCACACTGGAGTGGGTTGCCATTTCCTTCTCCAATGCATGAAAGTGAAAACTGAAAGTGAAGTCACTCAATCCTGCCGGACTCTTAGTGACCCCATGGACTGCAGCCTACCAGGCTCCTCCGTCCATGGGATTTTCCAGGCAAGAGGACTGGAGTGGGTTGCCACTGCCTGTTCCCTACACATCCCCTAACTGCTGATGGAGTGCCGGGACCCCATTGAGAATCATCGCA
This sequence comes from Capra hircus, assembly GCF_001704415.2. NCBI lineage: Eukaryota > Metazoa > Chordata > Mammalia > Artiodactyla > Bovidae > Capra > Capra hircus. Next base: position 46,603,352 of record NC_030831.1, read on the forward strand.
CTACAGTGGAAGGTACAGATTTCAGTTTACCCAGAGTTTGCAGGGAGAGAAAAACCCAAGGCAAGGGAGCAGGTAATCCTTTCCGGAGAGGCTGGGGTTTTAGATGCAACGGTGTTTCGGTGGCCTGGAGAAAACTGAAGGTAAAGATAGAAGAGCAGTGAGGGGGCAGAGGTGTGGGCTCTAACATTTTCTCTGACTCTGGTATGTTTCAGTGGGAGATTCAGAATTTTCTGTCTAATCAACTTGAGACAGCAGTTTGGGAGCCAGGAGAACCTCCCACCTTCATCCCAGGAAGGCAGGCATTGGGGCTCCGGGGACAGCAGTCTTATTGGGTCCTTGTTGGGGTGGATGGAGTGCAGACTGAACCCCGGAAACTGCTGTACATTGCCTGGCTTCTGCCCCAGACTGTGGGGGCAGGTGGGGAGAGGATGTCTCATCCTGTCCCTCAGGCTTCATCCCCATTTCGCGTGGGTCCCTTGAAACCTCCTCGTGGTTTATTAGTGCCGGGGAGAACAGCTTTCAGAGCACTGCCTGCCAGACACTAGAGCCAACATAGTCTGAGCAAGCAGGTTGAGAAAGGGGAGCTGCTAGCCTGAGATCAAGAAACAGAAGAGGGGGCCCTTCAAGGTCATGGATGTTCAGCCCACCTTCTTTGCAGATAATAGAACTTCCCTCCTCAGGGTGCTGTGAATTTTAAATAAGATTCTAATTGTAAGGTGTGAGCACGTGAAGACACAGGCTGCCGCAGGATTTTGTCCATAGCTAGTAGGTAACACTGTTGGGATTTGAACCTGGGACTCTGTGATCTGAGACTGGAGTTCTGGACCACTGTGCCCTCCATCCTCTCTGTGGGCACTTGCACCATGGCAGTCTCTGTCCTTTGCTAGACTGTGAGCACCTCAACCTGGAGAGTCTAATAGGAGCTCAGAGGGCATCCCTGATGGCGGTTGTTAGTTTTTAATGATGATGCTTTGGTTCAAAGCCTGGAAGACTGTACTTAGATCCCGGCCAAGGGCTTTCATCAGTTGTAAATGTCAATGTCTCCTCTGGGTTCTGGGTGTCAAGAGGGTGAGCCATTACAGACAGGATGAAAGAAATCCTCCAGGAAGTGAGTCAGGTGTCCATGGAAATGAGGCGAGGATGCAAAAAGGCAGATGGCAGGAGGGAAAATTCGCCAAATTTCCGGAGCAGTTCGATAGTCAAGACTGTGTTTCCAGGGATAGTCAACACAAATATGCTGAAAAAGTGGCTGCCAACCTTCCCCAGGCCCCAGAAGGTGCCAGGACCCCTCACACCCACTCCAGGAAGGAAATGAACATAGAGATGGCTGCTAACTCCCTGTTCAGGCTGTCTGTATGACTGAGATGCTTAATTAGGAAGTGCGGTGTCTGCCTGGATCATTTTGTTGAGATGTGGTGGAGAGCCAGCCAAGACTGGGACACCCACACCTGCTGACTCACGTGGGGGATGAGTCAGGAGAATCTGTGAGGTTTCCCCAGCAGCCTTGAAGTACTGGGCAAGGACTGAGGACTTGGGGTTGAGAGAAACTATTCATTTTTTTCCCCAAGTGAATAAAAGCCCTTTGACAGCAAAGTCAGTATGGCATAGTGTCACTATTAAAAACAGTTAATGAGAATTTAAGGTGCATTAAAAGAAGGTGGATATCAAGGGACCCTGAATAGCCAAAACAATCTTTAAAAAGAATACAGTTGGAGGTCTACCACATCCTGATTTCAAAACTTCTACAAAATTACATTAATCAAAATGATGTGATACTGACATAAGGATAGACATTTAGACCAACAGAACAGAGAGCCCAGAAACAAACCTTTGTGTGCATGGTCAAATGATTTTCAACAAGGGTGCTAAGACCATTCAGTGGGGGAAAACACAGCCTTTTCCACAAATAGTGCTGAAAAAACTGAACATCCACGTGCAAAAGAATGAAACCGGACCCTCCCCTTTCACCATATACAAAAGTTAATTCAAAATGAATCAACAACAAAAATGTAAAAGCTAAAGATACAGCATTCTTAGAAGAAAACGGGACAAAAGCTTCATGACACAGGATTTGGCAATGACTTTGGCTATGACACAAAAGCATAAATGGCAAAAAGGAAAACTAGATAAAATAGACTTCATAAAATTGAAGAAGTCTGTGCGCCAGCAGACACAAACAGCACAAAAGGCAGCCCATGGAATGGAAAAAATATTTGTAAATCAAGTCTGATTAGGGGTTTATATTCAGAAATATATTCTGGATAGACCCTTACAACTCCACAAAAAGCAAACACCATGATTTTAAAATAAGCAAAGCACTGTTATTTAACATATTTTGGAAGTCTGTGGCCATCAGAGAAGAAAAAGAAACAAAAGGAATCCAGGTTGGAAAAGAAGTAGTAAAATTCTCACTGTTTGTAGATGACATCATACTATACATAGAAAAATCCTAAAGATAACAACAGAAAATTCCTAGAGCTAATCAATGAATTTAGTAAAGTCGAAGGATGCAAAGTTAATACACAGAAATCCCTTGCATTCCTATATACTAACAATGAAAACTCAGAAAGAGAAATTAAGGAAACGATCCCATTCACCATTGCAACAAATGAATAAAAATACCTAAGAATAAGCTTACTTAAGGAGACGAAAGACCTGTATGCAGAAAACTAGAAGACAATGATCAAAGAAATAAGAAACGACACAAACAGATGAAGAGATATAACATGTTCATGGATTGCTGCTGCTAAGTCGCTTCAGTCATGTCTGACTCTGTGGGACCCCATAGACGCCAGCCCACCAGGCTCCTCTGTCCACAGGATTCTCCAGGCAAGAATACTGGAGTGGGTTGCCATTTCCTTCTCCAGTTCTTAGATTGGAAGAATCAATATTATAAAAATGACTATACTACCCAAAGTAATCTACAGATTCAATGCAATCCCTATCAAATTACCAATGGCATTTTTCATAGAACTAGAACAAAAATTTTACAATTTGTATGGAAACACAAAAGACCCTGAATAGCCAAAGCAATTTTGGGAAAGAAAATGAAGCTAGAGCAATCAACCGTCCTGACTTCAGACTACAAAGCTACAGTCATCAAGACAGTATTGCACTGACACAAAAACAGAAATATAGATCAATGGAACAAGATAGAAAGCCCAGAGATAAACCCACATACCTCATCTTATGGGCACCTTATCTTTGACAAAGGCGGTAAGAATATACAGTTTAGAAAAGATAGCTTCTTCAATAAGCCGTGCTTAGAAAACTGGATAGCTACATGTAAAAGAATGAAATTAGAACACTTCCTAACATCATACACAAAGATAAACTCAAAATGGATTAAAGACCTAAGTGTAATCCAGAAACTACAAAACTTTTAGAGGAAAACATAGGCAGAATACTCTATGACATAAATCACAAGATCCTTTATGACCCATCTCCTAGAGTAAAGAAAATAAAAACAAAAATAAACAAGTAGGACCCAATTAAACTTAAAAGCTTTTGCACAGCAAAGGAAACTATAAACAAGGTGAAAAGACAACACTCAGAATGGGAGGAAATAATGGCAAATGAAATAACATAGGATTAATTTCCAAAATATACAAGTGACTCATGCAACTCAATATCAGTAAAACAAACAACCCAATCAAAAAGTGGGCAGAAGACCTAAACAGACATTTCTCCAAAGACATTTAGATGGCTAATAAACATATGAAAAGATGCTCAACATGCTATTTATTAGAGAAATACAAATCAAAACTACAATGAGCTATCACCTCGCAACAGTCAGAATGGGCATCATAAAAAAAAAAAATCTACAAACAATAAATGCTGGAGAGAATGTGGAGAAAAGGGAATCGACTTGCACTGTTGCTGGGAATGTAAATGGATACAGCCACTATGGAAGACAGGTATGGAGATTCCTTAACAAACTATGAATAAAACAGTGAATGATTTAGCAATCCCTCTATGGGGTATATACCCTGAGAAAACCATAATTGGAAAAGACACATGTACCCCAGTGTTCATGGTAGCACTGTTTAAGATGGCTAAGACATGGAAGCAACCTAGATGTCCGTCGACAGATGAATGGATAAAGCAGCTGTGGCACTTATATACAATGGAATATTACTCAGCCATAAAAAGAAATGCATTTGAGTCAGTTCTAATGAGGTGGATGAACCTAGAGCCTCTTATACAGAGTGAAGTAAGTCAGAAAGAGAAAAACCAATATCATATATTAACACATATATATGTAGTCTAGAAAGATGGTATTGATGAACCTATTTGCAGGGCAGCAATGGAGAAACAGACATAGAGAACAGACTTTTGGACCCAAGGCAGGGGGAACGAGATAGCGGGATGAATAGAGAGAGTAGCGTGGAAACATATACACTACCATATGTAAAACAGATAGCCGGTGGGAATTTGCTCTATGACTCAGGGAACTCAAACTGGGGCTCTGTGGCAACCTAGAGGGGTGGGGTGGGGTAGGAGGTAGGAGGGAGGGGACATATATATACCTAAGGCTGATTCACATTGTTGCATGGCAGAAATCAACACAATATTATCCTCCAATTAGCCTTCAATTAAAAATAAACTTTTAAAAAGTTTTTTAAAAATAGGCATAACACTTTGATAAAAATCTCAGTAAGATCCTCTTTGACCCACCTCCTAGAGTAATGGAAATATAAACAAATGGGACATAATTAAATTTAAAACTTTTTGCACAGCAAAAGAAATTATAAACAAGATGAAAATACAACTCTCAGAATGGGAGAAAATAATTGCAAATGAAGCAACTGACGAAAGATTAATCTCTAAAATATACAAGCAGTTCATGCAGGTCAATATCAGAAAAACAAACAACCCAACCAAAAACATGGGCAGAAGACCTAAACTGACATTTCTCCAAAGAAGATACACAGACCGCCAATAAACACATGAAAAGATGCTCAATGTCACTCACTATAAGAGAAATGCAAATGGAAACTATAATGAGCTATCACCTCACACCAGTCAGAATGGCCTTCATCAAAAAATCCACCAACAATACGTGCTGGAGAGGATGTGGAGAAAAGGAAATCCTCTTGCATTATTGGTGAGAATGTGAACTGACAGAGCCGCTATAGAGAAACAGTATGGTGATTCCTTAAAACTCTAGGGCTGAAACTATCATATGACCTAGCAATCCCACTACTGTGCATAGACCCTGAAAAAAATCATACAAAAAGACACACGTATCCCAATGTTTATTGTAGTTTATTACTACTTATAACAGCCAGAACATGGAAGCAACCTAGATGTCCATTGACAGATGAATGGATAAGGAAGTCATGGTACATATATACAATGGAATAGTATGCAGTCATAAAAAGCAATGAATGTGAGTCCGCTGAACTGAGGTGGATGAACCTAGAGCCTGTTCCAATAGAGAGTGAAGTAAGTCAGAAAGAGAAAAACAAGTATCATATATTAATGAATATATATGAAATCTAGAAAACTAGTGCTGATGAACCTATTTGCAGGGCAGGAATAGAGATGCAGACCTAGGAAACAGCCTTGTGCACACAGCAGGGAAAGGAGGGGGGGACAAGTCGAGAGAGTGGCATTGAAACGTATATATTACCGTGTGTCAGATAGATAGCTATATAGTTGTTGTATAACACAGGAAGCTCAGCCAGGGACTTTGTGACAATCTAGAGGCGTGGGTTGGGGGGTAGGAGGGAGAGGATATATGTATACTTATGGCAGATTCACACTGCTGTATGGCAGAAACCAATACAACATTGTAATGCAATTATTCTCCAATTAAAAATAAATTTAAAAATAATTTTTTAAAATGGACAAAAGGGGATGGAGAGAGGGAAACAAGGATGGGGGCATGGATTGTACATGAGAAATGTCCCCTTTCTTCTCTCCCCCTCTTTTATACCCTACATCCCATGTTTTTAAATATTTTTACCTGTCAAACTGTATGAATGAAGAAATAATTATCTTCCCCATTTTGATGATCAAAGACCTCCAAACACCAAATTAATATAATTCCAGGTGAAAATAGAAGAAACTCAACCTGTTGTTTGCCAGTTCAGTCCCTTGAATATTTGAGGATCATGTTTTTCATTCCCTTTCCCAGAATCTAGCCTGGAAATACTAAAAAACTCAATGCCCTCCAGCCCATATAAGGACAGAGGGCCTAGTCAAACAACCTAACTCAGAAACTTTAAAGAAACACTACTCTGGACCATTCTCATGGAAAGTTGAGGAATCACTGAGTTACATTCATTCTTTCTCAACGGTGATTTTCAGAAGCTCTTCGCCTAACAGCGGAGCACTGGATTTTCATGTGACCAGAGCAGAAGTTGGATCATAAGCTAAAAGGAGGAGAAAGGCCAAGAAACTTAAGAGAACAAAAAAAGAAAGACGGCAAGCTTGACAATTTGCTAAGGATTGATCCTGATAATGACGCTGGATCAAGAGTTAAAGTGCTTTAAGTCTATAGGAGAATTGGGGAAATTCACCTCAATCAAAAAGAAAGACCCAGGGACCATGAGGTAAACAATTTACACACATAAACACACACAATCCAAATGACCAATAAAACATATGAAAATATGCAACCCCACCGTTAATCGAAGAGAGAACATTGAAAAGCCCTTTTTCCTATCCAGTTGGGAAATTAATCAATACTTTCAGCTGTTGGCAAGGACAAGTGGAGTGGGTGCTCTTCACAGCTGATGTGACTGTACACTGATGGGTCCTTTTTAGAACACTTTGGGAATGCCCATCAAAATTCTTCACCATATGTACTCTATTTGACCTAGAAATTCCACTTAGGAAATGATCTTAGGGAAATAATAATTTATCTGTGGCAAGATTTAGATGTACTCTTTATAATAACAAAAAATCTAGAGGGGGAAGACAATATAAATATCCAACTACAAAGTATCCAATGAATAAATGGTGGTATGTATCTCCCTACACCAAAATGCTACACAGCCATTATAAGTAGGGATGTTGCTGCTGCTGCTGCTGCTAAGTTGCTTCAGTCGTCCCCGACTCTGTGTGACCCCAGAGATGGCAGCTCACCAGGCTCTGCCGTCCCTGGGATTCTCCAGGCAAGAACACTGGAGTGGGTTTCCATTTCCTTCTCCAATGCATGAAAGTGAAAAGTGAAAGTGAAGTCTCTCAGTCGTGTCCGACTCTTAGCAACCCCACAGACTGCAGCCTATCAGGCTCCTCCATCCTTGGGAGTTTCCAGGCAAGAGTGGGTTGCCATTGCCATTTCCATTGCCTTCTCCGAGTAGGGATGTTGAGTGATGTTTAATGACTTAGAAATAAACATGCTCTAAAACAGGGGATGTTGTACCAGCACATCCTCTCAAACTATATACACTTGCTTCCCCGGTGGCTCACAGGTTAAAGCATCTGCCTGGAATTCAGGAGATCTGGGTTTGATCCCTGGGTCGGGAAGATCCTCTGGAGAAGGAAATGGCAACCCACTCCAGTACTCTTGCCTGGAGAATCCAATAGAGGGAGGAGCCTGGTAGGCCTCGCAAAGAGTCTAGCGATTGTGGGAGGGGGGTTCATGTTTGGGAACGCATGTAAGAATTAAAGATTTTAAAATTTAAAAAATAAATAAATTAATTAAATTAAAAAATAAAAAATAAAAATAAAAAGACCAGAAATAAGTGCTCAAAAATGTCACCAGTGATATTTCTCCAGGTGATGGAATTATAGGTATTCTTTTTTTATTTAAATCTTTAATAAAAAAAAAAGAATCAATGAAGTTTCAAGTTATTATGATGAGGACTATGTGGGAATAGGGCAAATTTTCAAGGTTGGCTGGGAGCTGGAGATCATCATTAGAATAACAGATATGTTCACGTGCCGAGTTGAGTTGCCAGTGGCACTTGGAGGACATGCTGGAGGGAGGAGTGTGTTAGCCTTCTGCTGTTCTACTGAGTGACCGTGGGAAAGTCACTTCTCTTTCCTTGGCCACCAAGTTCCTTTCCCCTCTGTTGTCCCTTGACTCTGTGCAGGCAGGATATTATGATGATGGTACCCACATGTGTGGAGAAGGTAATGGCAACCCACTCCAGTACTCTTGCCTGGAAAATCCCATGGATGGAGGAGCCTGGTAGGCTGCGTCCATGGGGTTGCTAAGAGTCGAGCATGACTGAGCGACTTCACTTTCACTTTTCACTTTCATGCATTGGAGAAGGCAATGGCAATCCACTCCAGTGTTCTTGCCTGGAGAATCCCAGGGACAGGGGAGCCTGGTGGGCTGCCGTCTATGGGGTCGCACAGAGTCAGACACGACTGAAGCGACTTAGCAGCAGCAACCCACATGTGAGGCCTCCATTTTTGGAAATGAGACATATACATATCAATGATGGGGTGAGGGGGGGTCAGAGTTTTAAGAGACAAAGGGTGATAAAATAGGACAGAGAATACAGACGCGTTTTTACACGCTTTGTTTCCCTGCCTCCCATTGTTCCTGCAGAGCTAAAATGACTGAATTAACTCTTTGGGACAGAAATGCATTTGACATAAGTTGCTTCACTCCTCATAAAACCAGAAGGAGTTGGGGAACTCTGGAAGCAGCAGGCTGTGATCCAATCCATCATGCCCTGGCTGGAACTTACCTTCCTCAAGTGTCAGAAGGAAAACTATGGAATAGGAAGCCACGGAGAGTTCCTTTTGAACTCGGAGGGAACTTTCCATAGGTAGGAGCTGATCGTAGCTGAGTCGGTAAAGAATCTGCCTGCAATGCAGGAGATCTGGGTTTGATTCCTGGGTCGGGCAGATCCCCTAGAGGAGGAAATGGCAACCCGCTCCAGTAATCTTGCCTGGGAAGTCCCATGGACAGAGGAGCCTAGCGGACTATAGTCCATAGGGTTGCAAGTGACTTCTTAGCTACTAAACGAACCACCAAGACCAAGAAAACACACGGTATGCTCAGGGCTGTGCCTGTTCCTCCACCATGCCTTCAGGGCCTCCTGCATCTTCCACTTCTGTGAGCCCCCAGAACTTGCTCTTGAAAAGGTCACAAGGAAGTGCTGGGGCCTCACCTGTGCCCTAGACAACAAAAAGACCCTGGAGAGGTGGCAAGGAGCAATGGGGCCACCCAGAACAAGGCAGAAGCCTGGGCGAGCCCAGCTCAGGCAGGGAGGGATGGCAGGCAAGTCAGCCTCTGGACACTGACCTCTGGGCATGTCCATGGGGTTGAAGCTGGCCAGCAGGTCACGGCACCACTGGCGATCACCCTCCACTTTGCTCAGCCAGTTGTTGCAGTTGAAGTAGTAACGGAGGTGAGGCCGCTTCATGTCGGTCACAATCACATGGTCCAGGTACCAGCTGGCGTTCAAGCCTGTGTTGTCATGCTCGATCCTGGGCCAGAGGCAGACACCCACACCATCACTAGTAAGACAGAGACAACGCCCCTTCCATACCGAAATCCCCCCAATGTTTTCTCAAAACGGAGGTTCAACAGATCTGATTCTGTTATTTCTTTATCTCTGAGGCTTCAGTTTCCTCATCTGAAAAATGGGGATTCCTTGCAAGATGGATGTGCTTATTAATGAATCTCAATTGCTACATTGCCCATAAGGAAATATTGCCTTCCATGGAAAGTTGAGGATCACCAAGGCTTGCAGGAGGACTGTCTGGAGCTTTCCCTCTCACCGTGACTCCCAAAACACACTCAGCTACTCACTCCTACCACCCAGAGGAGCCGCATGGCCACATAGACTGGTGTTGCCCCATAGAAACATCACATGAGCTTCTTGTGCAAGCCAGATAGGTAATTTAGGCTTTTTAGTAGCCACTGAAAACAAAGGGGAGGTGAAGTTAATTTTAATAGTATATTTAATTTAATCCATTTATCATTTCAGTGGGTAACCATGCAAACATTTGTTAATGAGATATCTTGCATTCTTTATCTTGCGCTAGTTTTTCAAAGATCTGAAGTGTTTTTGCACCTGGTTTTGCATCTGGTTTGGGCTAGCCATGTTTTAAGTGATCAATACTACATGGGGCCAGGGGCTACTGTAGAGATCCAGAATGTTCAAAATCTGGCCCCTATCATCTTCTTCCACTTTCTGTAGTCCTCTCCATCCTTGGCAGTCTAGTTTTCCTCTTTGAGGCCCAGTTTCTACCCCAGAACTTGATCCTTGGGTGACCTCACTTTGCACCAAGCATTCCATTACAGTGAGGCCTTACATGTGCAGATCTTAACAGGACAACCACAGCTCAAGACAGCACACACCCCAACAGATGGTGTGTGTGTGTGTGTATGTGTGTGTGTGTGCACGCTGAGTCACTAAATTGTGTCTGACTCTGCAACCCCATGTACGGTAGCCTGCCAGGTTCCCCTGTCCATGGGACTCTCCAGGCAAGAATATTGGACTGGGTTGCCATGCCCTCCTCCAGGGGATCTACCCGACCCAGGGATCGAACCTGTGTCTCCCGTGTCTCCTACATTGGCAGGTGGGTTCTTTGCCACTAGTGCCACCTGGAAAGCCCCTAACACACGATATACACATAATGCATGCCTCTGTCTGGCATGGAGCCCAGCACACAGTAGGACTTCAGCTTAGGGGTTGCCTTTCCCACACACTGACACTCTCTTCCCAGCGTTCCCCCGTAAGAGCCCCTTTCCTGCTCGTAACCCCCTTCTCCTGACACAACCAGTGCCAGAGCCTATTATACATCCCTTATTTTCCCAGTAAAAAGAGTTCACAGCCCTATATTTCCCAGTGGGAAGAAGAAAAACAAGGAGTGATTAGAGGCAGCATTTCACTCTTGTCCAAGCCCTCTAGTCTGGGTACAGTCAGAGCATAGGTGCTCTTGACATGTTGACAGATGGGCATGAACTTGATTGGGGATGGGTAGCAGGTAGAGGTGGAAAAGGCAATGGCAACCCACTCCAGTACTCTTGCATGGAAAATCCCATGGACGGAGGAGCCTGGTGGGCTACAGTCCATGGGGTCTCGAAGAGTCAGACACGACTGAGCGACTTCACTTTCACTTTTCACTTTCCTGCATTGGAAAAGGTAATGGCAACCCACTCCAGTGTTCTTGCCTGGAGAATCCCAGGGACGGGGGAGCCTGGTGGGCTGCCATCTATGGGGTCACACAGAGTCAAACACAACTGAAGCTACTTAGCAACAGCAGCAGCACCAGTAGGTGGAGGGGGGCAAAAAGGGACAACTGAAGCTCTTGCTCAGCAACCAGGCTGGCAGACTTATCCCTCCCCACACAGTCACAAAAATTCCCCCAGAGAACAAAGTCAGGGGAGATCCCTGTCAAAAGGCTCCCTGCAATATGTCCTGGCATTGCTAACACTCACTGGGTGCTTACTGTGTGCCAGTTACTGTTCTAAACACTGACTCTTGAGTCCTCACTAACCCTAAAGGTGCCCTAGGAGTTGGGCACCATTATTATAGATGAGGAAACTGAAGCTTGGAGAGGAAATCTCCCTGAAGTTCCACAGATGGTAAATGGCAGGGCAGAAATTTGAACCAAGGCAATCTGGATGCAGAGTTTGCTAACCACTGTGCTAGGATTTCTCAGAGCTTATTTCCCCAAAGTGTGTGAAAAATTGTCTCAAGTTGTCATAACCCAAAGAAGTGAACCTCTAATGGGCAAGCTTACAGCACCATGACTCAGGGTGGGAGGGGAAGATGACTCAGATGACACCAGGAAAGCAGTCAACACCCAAGTGTCAATAATGAAAGAGTTCCTATTCTACTTGCCTTCATCTCACCCCGCCCTGTCAGAGGCCAAACTCTCACCTGACTTTGTAGATGAGGCCCACATTGTTGGTTCTTACTCGGAACACATCAACGTTGGCTTTCTCAAAGGCAGATTCACTCCTGCAATGGTGTGCACGGTTAACACAGATCAGCACTTGGCTCAGAGGCCCAGGAGGAGAGCCAAGGGCTGGCAAATCCTAATTCCTCCACCGTCCCACTCCAGGAAGTGCTACTGGCAGTCAATTCCATTCTAAGGTTCCTTTCTGACATGGTTTGGAGAGGTGGAAGGCAAGGATGGTTAGTAGTCATTCCTCGCTTTCACACCCAGGTTCTCATGGGATCTTTGCTGCGTGTCAGTAAGGCAAGGATGGTGAACAACATTAGCCCCATTTTACAAACAAGTAAATTGCTAGTTGGTAATAGAGCTGGGAACCTGGCTCTCCAAAGTCATGATCCAAACGTCTGTGGTTGCTCTGGGTTGGGAGAGTGGAGGAGGAAGGAAGGCGTGATAATGCCGTGGTGCTCTGGGATCTGCAGGCCTCCTGGCCTTTCTTCCCCACCTGCCTTGCTCTTGCTGAGAGAGTTTCAAAGGCAGCCCCAAGTGGATGCAAACCTTGGGTGGTGGTCCATGGTCCTGCCATTCCAACAAGAAAGGAAACACTCAACCCAAACCAGCAATCAGGGAAGTGGGGGCAGTGAGGGAATGCATGTTTGGCATTCCACAAATAGTGCAAACAGAAGCAAGTACACCTGAGATATTTCTCAATGAGGTGCCCAAACAAGTCCAGACTTGGGAGCATCCTAGCATCCATCAGCTTAGATACAGGAAGGCTGGAGAACAGAGTCCTCCAGGAGTGGAAGCCGGAATCTCACGTGGACATCTGCTCTGTCTTCTGTGTGGGCCAGGACCCCCTCTGCTTGAGTCCAGGCCTGCTCGCAGCTCTTCCTGCCCCATGGTGAAGGCCTTGCAGGACTGAGAGCTGTGGCCCTCCCTCAGTGTTCCCAGCCAGGGCTCTCGGCAGCAGCACACAGCCCACGGAAATGAAAAATAAAGAAGACATGCCTTTTTGTTGGCCATCACCTGTTTCAAGATAAAAATGGAGGTGAAGGGCCTTCTCCCCAAGGCAACAAGGCTCAGACTTTCTCAGTAACCAAAGGCTTTTAAGATTCTAGAGACATAGAAGCTGTGGTTCTGCACACAGACCCAGTCGGCAAACAGTCTGGTCTGGGGAGGAACCTCCTTACAGTGGGCATACTGTGAGAAACGGGGCCCAGGGCCCTCCTAAAGCAGCAAAGCTCACAAAATCAGGTGAAAATGTACACCGAGGTCACCTCGTCAGGGAGAAGAGCCCAAAGGGTGTACTGTGGGTGCAGGGCTGGAGGAGGAGAAAGGCAGGAACTTTTGGGTTGTGCTGGAGTGAAATGGTTCGCCCCCAGGCTGGCAGCTTGAACCTGTTAGAATCTCACCTCCAAGGGTGAATAGCAACACCACCCACATTCTGTGAACATTGATTCTGGGCATCAGGACTGTGTGAATGAAAAACAAGGAAATAAGAGGTATTTTCTGTTTCAGTATATGAGACAAGGAAATTGATTTTTGGAATAGACAGGAGTCTCTACATCATATAAATATCCCATGAAACAGCCACCCTGGGAAGCTATATGATGGAATATTAGGCAGCCATCAAAAATTCTATTGTGAAAAATATTTAATGAAACAGAAACAGGTTTATGAAATGGGCATAGAAGGAAGACCAGGTTAAAAATAGAATGTACAAACAGAATAACCAATACATAAGGAACACCAAGTTAATTTAAAAACATCCCCCCAAGTTAATTTAAAATCCTCCCCCTAGGGGGAGGATTTATCCAAAAACATTGGATGATAAGACTGTTATAAAGTGTTGGTTACTTATTCTCATCTGTATTTTTTTCAGTTTCCTGAAGGGAGCACGTCTTGTTTTCGCAACTATGGAAAAAGCACAGTCCCTATTTCAGCAGCCCCATTCCATCCAGCACACAGCTGCCCATGGTAAATTCTTTGGAATGAATTTCAAGATCGCTGAGTGTCATCTGCTAAGGGTACATGGAATTTGGGGAACAACCAGTGCTGTTAGTAGGGGAAGAGGAAGGCGATTTGGAAAGAAAGCAGCTGGCTTTCCGGGGTGCTTCTCACAGTGTTCCGGCTCCAGCAGCTGCATCCAGCGCAGAGAGCTCCGCGTCTTCAGAAAGGGCCTGTGCTTACAACCAGGTGGAAGGTGGGTTCGTACTTCCAGTGTGTTTGTACTTTTCCATGCTGCTTTACAGTCGCTCAAAAGACAAAATTTAAAAACCGAAATAGAAGAAGGGAAACAAGGAGAGAAAGATCTGCCGGGGTGGGCAGAGGGCGCACTCCTCGCTGTCTCTGGACCACACTGGAGCATCCAGGGCATGGCAGGATGTGAGGCATCACCCACAGTGTTTACAGAACGGAGACCAGCATCCTGGCAGACAAGAGCAAGGCCTTCTGGGGAAGTCCCTGGCTGTTCAGCAGCTGGGACTCTGCGTTCCACTGCAAAGGGGGCCTGGATTCAATCCCTGGTTAGGGAACTAAGATTTCGCAAGCCACACAGTGCAGCCAAGGAGAAAAAAAAAAGAGCAAGGCCTTCTGTATTGCCAGGGTCTCTGTTCAGAGGAGGGGAAACAGAGGACTGTAGAGACGGCCTACATGGACTCCCTCCTCTCAGGGAGGGGCCAGGACAATCCCAGATGAGCCCCAGCCCCAACCCACTCGGGGTCAGACTCCAAATCCCCTGCTTCCAGTAAGTCAGAAATCTGACTGAAGGTAGAGTGGCAACAGCAAAGGACAGAGGGTCCCTGGTCAAAGGAAACATCACAAACAATAGCGACCTCTTCACATTTCCTTGCGGGAGATGGCATGTTTTCCATGGCTGCTGGTCAATCCTCAAATAAAGCCCAACACAGCCCCCCACCTGCGCCTGCTATTCTGCAGGGAACCCACCCTTTCCAGGCGTGCACAGGGCATTTTAGCTAACTGCCGGGCAGGCTAAGATGCCAGGATTCTCCCACACTCTCGGGTGGTGAATTCTTAACCAGAGAACCGTGTTCCAGAAGATACATGAGATTTCCATCCTTTTGCCATATCCTGAACATGGGACCCGTGCTGGGGGGTGGTCCTGGGTCACAGAGAATGGGACTTCCTCTGGGATCCAGAGCTGCCGTCACTTTACTGGTGTGGAGGGCAGGGCAGAGGTCAGCTAGTAGGGGAATGGAAGTGAGCGTGTCACACTCTTGGCTGACTCAGAGAGGGTCTGATGTGTGCAGAGGAATTTAGACCCCAGATCATGAGGGTGAGAACAATTAGCACATTAACATTGGGCAGCAAGGTTCTTCTTGCCGCAGAAATTACTTTCTACTAGAGATGAAAAACTCCTGATAAGCCACAGGATAGTAGAAGGTAAGGCCTGGGGCAGAAGAGAAAAGCCGCAGGAAAGGGCAGAATTGAGGAGAGAGAGAAGAGGATGAGGGAGAAGCAGGCGAGGTGAGGGATGAGGCCAGAGGCTGCAGAGAAAGGGTTCAAGGAAAAATTCCAGGAAGGGTGGTGGCTTAATTTTAAAACTTGGGGGAGGATCTATCTAACATTCTGTTTTAAGTTGTTTATGTTGCCTCCATGTGAACTCCCGTGCCTCGAGCCATCAGCGAAGTCTGATGCACCCCAAGATGCCTTATGAAGTGAAGTGAAGTGAAAGTGGCTCAGTCATGTCCGACTCTTTGTAACCCCATGGACTATACAGTCCATGGAATTCTCCAGGCCAGAATACTGGAGTGGGTAGCCTTTCCCTTCTCCAGGGGATCTTCCTGACCCAGGAATTGAACCGGGGTCTCCTGCACTGCAGGCAGATTCTTAACCAGCTGAGCTATCAGGGAAGCCTTGCACTTTGTCTGTATGTGGGCATGTATATATGAGCGCACGTATGTGTGTGTGCTTGTGGGTGTAAAACAAGGAAAAAGAGCTCAGTTCCAGGTGACAAGTGGGTGTGGAGGTGGGTTTGGGGTGAGACAGTGTGGAGAGGAGAGAACAGCACTAGATACTGGGAGGAGAGAGTTTTGAGACCAGCAGCCATTCTGATCCAGACCCCAAGGATGGTGGAGGGTGAGGGCCGAGCCGAGCGGGACTTGGCTGCATCTAAACCTCTCAGAGCTTGTGACCTCTGCAGCCACCTGCATCTGGGTCACATGGCAACCTGGACTTCCTCAGAGAGCAATGCTCCCACCCGGACTTGAGCTCTCCATCTTGAATCAGTAGGGTTTCAGATGGTGAGGATTGTGTCTTTGCAATTTTCTTTGTAGACAGGTTTTCAGGTCTTACAAAGCAGCCAGGCTCTAGTCTCCTACTTCCCCTTTTATCCTACTCACTATGGTCAGATTCGTCCTTCTTGGCTGCAGAGTACGTCAAATCTCCACTAACTGACTTTCAAGCAAGGCCTTCTCCTGTCTAGTCCTCCCCTGCCTTTCCTAGCTCCTTCCTCTCTGCCCCTCCATGCAGCCCCCACTGGCCTGCAGTGCCCCTTGTGGCCTCCGTACTTCTGCAAGCTGTCCCCCGTCATCTAAAGTACCCTCTTTCTGATCCTTTCTTATCAGAGTCCTTTTCACCTCTCGAGGTCCAGATTACATGTCCTTCCCTGTAAAGTCCTAATCTAGCCACACTGATACCAAATCATTGAGGGAGCTCTCTTTGCAAAGAACTGTGATAAATGCTGGAGGTACAAGGCAGATCTCCCATCATCCTCTGGTTCCAGCTAGCATCCCTCTAGGCGTCACCTCTCTAGTCTCTCCAAGGACAAACAGCTCATGTTGCAAAATGTGCCTGTATATCAGAAACCACCCACTTCCATGAGCTCCTGAAGAACCCTCTGCCCCAGCCGGATTGGGGTCTTGGTCTAATCTCTGCCCCCCAATGCCCAGCCTGAGGCAGAACACAGACATAGGAGAGCCCCCCACCGGCAGACCCACAGAGCAGTGGGGGGACGTTGACTCCTGTGTGCAGGGCTACCCCAGAAAAGCTGGCTGCCTTCCTGCAGTTTCAGCACTGCCTGGTGCCCTGCCGGCTTGGTGCTGCCTGAGAACCTTTCCCATGATGCAGTCTGTCTTCCCCATTGAGAAGGAAGGCTGGAACTCAGATTCCCAGGGAAAGGGGACTCAGCAATGAACCTTCACACAGTGCTATAAAAGCTGACTCCAGGGTCCTTCCTGAGAGGGCATTTTGACAAAGGGAAAAGCTGAGAGGGGCGAGTCTAAGGATACAAAAGCATGAGAGGAGGAAAGATGGTGAGGAACCACCACAAAAGGGGGCTGATTCTCTTTGTTTAGAAAAAGACAGGCTGGGGACTCTAGAAGCCAAGCTAGCCCACTCCCCAAGGTCCAGCAGCTTCTCCCTAGAGGGCTGCGCTCCAGGAGGACACATGGCAAAAAGGATGGAATTTTCATGTATTCTCTTTACCGTGCCCACAGCACTGGAGCAAAGCGCTTCCACAAGCGAGCCACTCAGCAGGGTAAGCAGTACAAGGAGGCGGGTACCCTGTTCTGCGGAAATGGACAAATTAGGATGTTATGCCTGCCTCAACACAGTCGCATTTACACCCAGGTCAGCCTTCAGGGCGAACATGTTCTGCCGGAAGAGCAGAGTCTGCTTCCCTCCTCCCCCGACACCACGCAGGGGCACACAGGGTTACTACACACGGTAACACTAGAGTGGAATCATGGAGTTCCAGAGATGGCCGGGGCCATCTCCTTTCCCCTCTAGACCCCGGATTTCCCAAGAGCAGGTTGGAATAGATTTAGTAATTTTCACATCTTCCTTGGCTATAGAATCCTTGGAGCAAATAGAATCTGACTGAGAAACTCAGTAGATAAGACAACGTGTTCCCTGGTTGGTCTGCTAAGTACAGAGTCTATGGGTCTCCTGGCCCATGGACCCCACCCTTCTATCTCTTCTCCCACAACATCTGAAGGTGTGGAGCCACGAAGCCCAGAGATCACACCCTGGAGCCCCAGGAGAACTATGAGGGGAGACTCCTGCACACCCTCCAGGGCCATGGGGTCATGTACTCAAGGGAACATCTGCATCAGGACCCTGGGGTTTGAGGACCAGCTTTACCATCAAAAGCTCCATGATCCAGAGCTGCTCACCTCTCTCCTCTAGACCCCAGATTTCCCAAGAGCAGGTTGGAATAGATTTAGTGATTTTCACATCTTCTTTGGCTATAGAATCCTTGGAGCAAATAGAATCTGACTGAGAAACTCAGTAGACAAGACAAGTATAAGTCAAGCTGCTCCAAAGAAAGGGAGGATAGGGTATTGGGAGCCCCAAACCAGCTCACCAATACCCTGCTCCACTTAGCACAGGGTGAAAACCAGTTGCCGAGGTAAGGCCCTGGCCAACTCTGGAATTCCATGATTCCACTCTAGCGTTACCGTGTGTAGAAACCCTGTGTGCCCCTGCGTGGTGTCGGGGGAGGAGGGAAGCAGCCTCTGCTCTCAGTGGGCCACAGTGACATGGAGGACACAGGCACACTCACACACACACACACACACATTTATACAAACACACGCACTGACTTGAGTGTGCGTTAGTGGGCAAGTAGGTTTGGTGTGATATTGGTCCTGAGTGAGACATAGGTGCAGAGCATTTAAGATCATGCATGATCTACGTGCATGACCTTCTCTTCTCTTCCAAAAAGTCCTATGAATTTGGTAAAAGGTGATCATCACTTCCGGATGATATATGAGGAAGTCAAGGCTTTGGGTGCAAAGATATTTGGCCAATGTTTTATGGCAACTAAATGGTAAAGCTGGGCCTACACCTTGTTTCTTGCTTGAGTATTTATTCTCCCACATCAAATGACAGCTGATATGAATACTTGGAATCCTGAGATCCAAAGTAAGCATGACTATACACATAAAAATCAACTGAGAAGCTTCACTGGTTGAGACCTGGCTGGCACGTGGCCTGTCATTAGCAAGGCCCACACCACTTCATATACCTGTGAACACATGTGTCTTCCCTCATGGGCTCCAGGACTGTATCAACCCTCAGTTCCAGCCCAGGACCCCACCAAGTCTGAGTCAGTACTCACTTGCTGGTGAGATGGAGCTTGGGAGAGAGCCCATTCTCTCCAAAAATGGTGATGAAGACATTGGCGTCTGTTCCTGCACCACGAACGTCCCCTGTGGCTGTGACCACCTCGTACACTGGAGGAGGAAAGGAGAAGTTGGAGGCAGGCTCAGAAGAGAACCTTGAATCCTACGTGGGCTCGGAGAAGCCCTGGCTCCCTCTAAATCCACCAGGGATACCCAGCACAGAGGACTCTTGGAACACTTGCTGCAACCCCCAAGACTCTAAGCCAGGATGAGACCCACATCAAGTCCTGCCGTGAGACCACAGTCTCCCACTTAATGCTGCTTGCTCATTTTACAGGTGAGGAACCTGCAGGCAAAGGGACAAGCTCAGGTCACACACTGCTGCTGCTGCTGCTGCAGCTGCTAAGTCACTTCACTCGTGTTCGACTCTGTGCAACTCCATAGATGGCAGCCCACCAGGCTCCCCTGTCCCTGGGATTCTCCAGGCAAGAACACTGGAGTGGGTTGCCATTTCCTTCTCCAATGCAGGAAAGTGAAAAGTGAAAGTGAAGTCACTCAGTCGTGTCCGACTCTTTGCGACCCCATGGACTGCAGCCCACCAGGCTCCTCCATCCATGGGAGTTTCCAGGCAAGAGCCCTGGAGTGGGGTGCCATTGCCTCCTCTGCAGGTCACACAATGATAACGCCAGAGCCCAGCCCCAGGCTCCCAAAGCCCATCTGTGATCTTTCTAGGACAGTACATGGATGCCCTCCTAGCCAAGATCTTCTTCAGAGCCTGCCCCTGGTTCTTACCTTCCTCTTTACCCTCTACACAAGTCTGCCTCACAGTCCTCACTTCCTGTGGCATTGCCTGGGCATTGCCATGGAGATCTCAGGATAACACATCCTAGGGATGGGGGAAGCAGAATTGCCACTGAGTCCCTTTAGGCAGAGGCACTGATGTCTCCTCTCCTTGTGCCCTTGAAGCTTGTTCTCTTTGCTGTTGATGTGGTTCCTTTTGATGCCCCTGGTTCTGATGAAAGTCGCCGTGAGGAGGAGAAAGGAAGCAGTCCATTTGTGTGACTCCCTGTCTCTTCTGATAACCAAGGCCTTCACTCTTCACAGTCTACACCACAGGGATTTCTGATCTGCAAACGGCTCCTGGACCCCTCCCCGGGATAACGCCAGGACCCGAAGTGCTGCGCGTATGGTTTGCACTTATGCAAGGAGGTTTTCAAACTGAGTCAATAGGAAAATGAGGAGCACAGTGGAAATTCTAGAAACACACCACATGAGAGAAGACATAAAGGCCTCTAGCTGCCTGGTTTAGAGAAAGGGGCACAGCCCAAAATAAATAAATAAACAAATAAAATTTTTTAAAACAAAAAATTAAGCCATCATAAAGATGAAAAAGGCAAGCCATAGACTAGAGGATATTTGGAATTCACACACAGGCATACCACCATAATACCTTGTTTTTATCATAATTTGCTTTGTTGTGCTTTACAGATATTTTGTTTGTTACAAATGGAAGGTTTGTGGAAACCCTGTGTCAAGCAAGTCTGCTGGCACCATTTTTCCAACAGCATTTGCTCACTCTTGTCTCTGTGTCACATTTTGGTAATTCTCAAAATATTTCAAACGTTTTTCATTATTATTATATTTGTTATGATAATCTATGATCAGCAATCTCTGATGTTATTATTGCAAAAAGATTATGACTTGCCAAAGACTCAGATGATGGCTAGCAATTTTTTTAGCAAAAGATATTTCTAAACTAAGGTATTGCACTTTTTATAGATGGGAAACATAACTTATAGGCACTGGGAAACCAAAAACTTGGTGTGACTTGTTTTATTGTGATATTTGCTTCATTGCTGGGCTCTAAAATCAAATCCACAATCTCTCTGAAGTCTACCTGTAGCCAACAAAGAATAGAAGTTCAGGAAATGTAAAGAATTACACAAATTAATAAGAAAAAGAAAGACCACAAGGTTGTTCTAATGGGCAACAATTTGTTTTAAAAGTAAACATACACTTACCATAAGACCCAGAAATTCAACTTTTAGATATTTACCCAAGAGAAATAAGAACATGGCTATACAAAGACCTGCACACAAACGTTCACAGCAACTATCTGCATAATAAGCCTACTCTAGAAACAATCGAAATGCATCCAGAATTGAATGGATTTTTTAAGATGTGATATATCTCGGCAGAGGAATCCTACTCTGTGATGGTGATAAAAAGGAGTGAACAACTGACTTATGCAATGCCCATGGGTCTCAAGCACATACCACTGAGTGAAAGAAATCAGACAAAAGTTACCACACAATAAGTAATGCCAGTTATGTGAACTCTAATCTGTTCTAACAGAAAGCAGATCTCGGTTGTCTAGGGTTGACGTCAGGGGGAATTGCCCTGGAAGGGTCACGTGGAACTTTGGCAGAATAATTTAAATACCCTGTGTATGAATGTTGCAAGAGGTTACAGGGATGAATACATTTGTCAATATGCATCAAACAGCACACATAAGGTAGATTGGTTTTATTGTTAATTACGTCTCAATAAAGTTGAAAAATGGACAAAATACTTAAATAAGCATGTCATAAATGAGGAAACCAAATGGAAAAAGACTCAACATCATTATTCATAAGGGAAATGCAAATTAAAATACAATGAGACACTACTATATATGCACCAGAATGCCTACAATTAAAAGGATGGACAAATACTCAGTAATTTCAAGAATGTGGAGCCATTGGCACTCTCATACATTACTGGTGGTGCTGGTGGTTTAGTCACTAAGTCGTGTCCAACTCTTGCGACCCCATGGACTGGAGCCCGCCAGGCTCCTCTGTCCATGGGACTTTCCAGGCAAGAATACTGGAGTGGGCTGCCATTTCAGCACATCTTCCTGACCCAGGAATCAAAACTGGGTCTTCTGCATTGCAGGCAGTCTCCTGCATTGCAAGCGATCTCCTGCATTGCAAGCGATTCTTTACCGCTAGGCCACCAGGGAAGCCCCATACATTGCTGCTAAGTGTAAATTGGTACAAGCCCTGGTAACTAAACATAAGCCCACTTTATGACTCAGTGATTCTACTTCCAGTTATAAATCCAAGAGAAATGAGTGCATGTGTTCATCTGAAGATATGTACAAGATCTGTAGCATCTTTATCCATAATAACTAAAATGACGCCAAAGTCCATCAACAATAGAATGGTTAAACAAAGGGTGATATATCTATTAAATGCAATAATACACAAATAATAAAAATGAACAAGCTATGTAAAAGTCACAACATAGGTAAATCTCTTGGATATAATGTTGAGTGAAAGAGAAGCTAGACACACAAAAATGTGCTATATAATTCAACTTATATGAAGTTCAAGAGCAAAAAACAAAAGTATAGTGATAAAATTAGGAGGGCTATTACCTCTGAGAAGGAGAGTGAAGGAACTTTCTGGAGGTTAGAAATGTTCTATGTCCTGTTCTCAATGGTGGTTACACAAGCATGCACATTTGTAAAAATTCAACATGCTGTACTTTTATGAGTTTTGTGCTATATATATACAGTATATATATAATATTCTATGTGTGTTTGTGCATGCTCAGCCATGTCCAACTCTTTGTGACCCTAGGGACTATAGCTTCCCAGACTCCTCAGTCTATGGGATTTTCCAGGCAAAGAATACTGGAGTGGGTTGCCATTTCCTTCTCTAGGGAATCTTCCAGACTTAAGGATTGAACCCATGTCTCCTGAGGCTCCTGCATTGGCAAACAGATTCTTTACCATTGACACTGAGCCATCTGGGAAGCCCATATGTATGTGTGTGTTTCCTCAATTTAAAAATTTTAATTTAAAAGTTTTTCAAACAGCTGAAGAACTGTCTTAGAGAGGACAAATATCTCATGGAAAACACAAAATTCTGTTTGGTCCAGAGGGTCCCAAACAGTAAAATCCCCTGAGCAGCACGAAGAAGAACTGTCAGCAGCAACAAGGCTTCTCCTAGCAGAGAGCATGACAAATGGAAGGTGCTCAATAAGTAATCACACAGATGAAAGAATGGAAAGACAATTAATGAATGAAACAATCAATGAAATGGATGTGGACTGTGAAATAAATTGACCAATAAGTAATCTCAATTCTGCCATCACTGCCTCTATGATTTCAAACAAATCTCTTACTGAGCTTCATTTTCCTCATCGCTGAAGTAGAGATTTCTTCTCTGAAGGATGATTATAAGGATTGAACCAAATAAAACAGTCTTCAACTTTCATCGTCATTGACCCAGCCTATTTCCATTTCTGGGAATTTATCTTACAGATGCTCCCTCGGTTGGATGAAAGATATGCATTCCGTAAGTGATAAAGTGTTACCATCATCCCATCACCATCATCAGCACCATCATCATCTCTGTTGTTGTCATCAATGACATCAGCATCGTCTTCAACGTGACTGTCATCATTTTCATTAACAACATCCCCAAGAAGGCTGCCTTGGGAAATTGTATTCCCACAGACACTGGGCAGCCCCTGTCTGAGACACAGGAGAGAAAAAGGGCCCCAGGGCTGGAAGCTTGGGCAAGACAGCCTCTGAGGTCTCTTTGAAACCCAGATTCTGGAGGAGTCACTCTCTTGTCCTCATGGGCCCTATGTATGTCAGGAGGTGGACCAATGCACCAGGCTCAGCCTGTACCCTCAGAGCCTCAAGAGAGCTGCTCACCTTCCTCTGGCTGTTGGTGAACTCCAGTGTAGCCTGGAGGCGACCCGAGGAACAGAGAAGGAAACCTAGGCCTTTCTCCTTATTCTTCTTCCCCATCACGCTCAGCAAGATTCTCCAAGTAACCGAAGAACCCAGTGCTCAAAGGGCGTAGGTGACACACTGTTCTAAAGCTGAGAGGATAACCGCGACAGTGCAGGCAAAGCTCACAATGTGACTACAGTCAGCACCATCCACATTCATCACCCCATCCTGTGGCTGACTGCAGAGTCAGTGGGTCCATGCCTCTTAGGAATGTCACGGGGCACTCACCTCGGCTTGCTCTTCTCCAGCTATGTTTAGCACAGTCAAGATGGGGCAGTACAAGGGCAAGGACCAGCCAAACCAGCAAGATTCAAATCCTAACTCTGCTACTTAATAGATTTGTGACCTTAGGCACTTTATTTAGCTTCCTTGTGCCTCACTTGATGCATCTGAAAAAGAAGATTTTGAGAATCCAACCCGCATCTTTGTTTTTTTTTTTTTCTCTTTTTTTTTTTTTTTTATTTTATGTTTATTTATTTATTTTTTTTTTCTTACATGCGTTGTTGTGAAGATGAAGCCAATCCACATAAGTAAAGTGCTCAGTGTGGTGCCTGATGCTTTAAATCCATGATTCTATTGAATAGCATCCTGACCGGAAGTGGGGACTTGTCTTGGGAACAGTTGAAGCTCTTGTCTTTCCTGCCAGTGACCTTGCTGAAATCACTTCAGTTCTCGGAGCCTCTGTCCTTAGCCTGAGACCAATCACACCTGCCTGGACTGTACTCGGGGATCTCGAGGATTAAAAGTGAGAACAGAAGTGGAAATGCTTTGAGAAGGATAAAGAGAAGAGGGAAGCTGTGAGTCACACTGAGGCAGGCAGAGCCCATGAACAGAAGTGGACATTGTGGCAGCTATGAAAGCTTCTCGAATGTTCTCACCAGCAGTCGTGCTGGCCAGGGTGAATCACCCCAAAGCTGAGAGTACTTATCAAGAGTGCTGTCCTAACACCTAGCCTCAATGCCCCTCCCCGCCACTGGACCGCACGTCCTGAGAAAAGGCGGCAATACTTCACTCATTCTAGGCCCCTTGTCCCTCCCCACAACCCCCACCTCCACTCCAGGAGATGCCTGGGACATGGAGCTGGGAAAGGGGCCCCAGGAGAACCACAGCCTTCACGGCGCCACGGCGATGACCTCCTTCTCTGAGCTTGGGACTGTGCTGGGAATAGGGTGAGAAGACAGGACAAAGAAAGGAGGGCCCCACCCACACAGAGGTCAGGTTTGGCTGGGGAACAAGCCCTACAGATGGGGTATAATCAAGGAACTCCCAACGGATGGGGATTAAGGAGGAGCAGAAGCCCACGGTGGGCACAGAATATGCATTCAGTACTTCTTTGGTGAATGAATGGGTGAATCTGGTGCTTACAGGGGGTAGTGAGCCAGTTTAGAGGGAGCACTGAGAATTTAATGTCTTCAGAGATCAGGTAGGCAGCACTGATGCGTGAAACCCAGGTGGCAAAATGGTAAAAAAAAAAAAAAAAAAAAATCTGCTTGCCAATGAGGAGATATAACAGATGTGGGTTCAATCCCTGTGTCGGGAATATCTCCTGGAGAAGGAAATGGAACCCACTCTAACATTCTTGCCTAGAATATTCCATGGACAGAGGAGCCTGGCAAGCTACAGACCATTGGGTTGTAAAAAGTCAGACAACACCTGAGCAAACACACACACGAGTGATAAATCCACTGCCTAATAGGCATTCACAGTCAAACATTTTTTTTAATTGTAAAAGCAAAGCTAAAAAAAAAAAAAAAAAAAAAAAAAAACCACCAAAGCAAACAAAAGCCCCCTTTAAGCCAAAACTGGCTCCTGGGTCCCTAGTTCACCCCTTCTCTGGTTTACTTGACGTGAAGGTAGAGTATTTCCAAGCAGCTGCCATGTGCCCCAGAGGAAAGGAAGACTAAAAGGCCAGGGCCCTGGGTCCAAAGAGCCAACTGCCCTCCCCGAGTGGACCACAGCATCGCCTTGCAAAGCCCCAGGACTCCCTCTCCGTCGGCCACAGCGGGCAGCAGCCCTGAGCCCCTGCTGAGCACGTGATGAGCACCCAGGTCTCTTCCCACAGGTCCTTCACATGCAGGCTGCCCCGCAGAGAGTGGGCTGGAGGTATGGGAGCTGGAGAGGGTGGGCACTTCTGTTCTAGTCTGTTCTGTGCCACTGCGATTCTGTGGCCCTCAGTACAGTGGGGCCCTCGTGCATCCCCAAAGGGATGCAGTACAGACCCAACAGGATAGTCCGCAGGAAAGGGGTCGAGTCGGAGCGAGGGATGGGTCGGATGGGCCCCCCTCCCCACAGCCAGGACCCGGCAGACCTTTGGCCTTGTAGTAATCGTGCTCCAGCTCCTCCTCGTCATCCCCTGAGGCGTAGTTCAGCAGCTCCTGCTCATACAGGGCTAGGAAGTCAATGTCTTTCTTTCTCCTCTTTTTCTTCTGGGGCATCATTGTGCCGGCTGCCCCTTCCTGGCCCTCGCTGGCTCAGCGTGCCCACTCCCTGGCCCCTCCCAGGACCCCCTCTCCTTGTGCTCCTGCACACACGTTCGGGTGGGCCAAAGCCCACGCGTGTCCAGAGCCCTTCCGCTCCTTTCTCCCCGCTGGCCCCTAAACAGGACCTCAGGGCTTTACCCCAGCTCTTCCTGCCCCTGGCCCCTGTCTCTGGCTCCTTCTCCCCCGTCACCTCCTTTGCACCTGCCGTGGGCTCTCCTTGGGCCTCATGACTTATTCACCGGGACTGAGGACAGGCTGTCCTCCTTACCCCTCCCCTCCCGCCCACCCTCCTCTCTTCTTTTCATGGAGAATCAGGTGACATGAGCCCTTGGCATCTGTTTCCTACCTGGCCTCACAGCAGGGCCCCCCCCACCCCAGGGACATGTGGGGCCTCCCCCCTAAAGACACCCCAGTCTTGCAGCATCAAGGGCCATGATAAGATGCCCCCAGGACCTGGGGCCTTCCTGAGGCATGCAGGGCCCCAAATCAGCTGGGCCCCCTGACTCAGAGGACTCAGTTTCTCTCTATTATTTATGACCTCTGCTCATCTTACAAGGCAGGCAAAGTTCTAACTGGGTCCTTCTCAACCTCTCCATTTTCATCGCCTTGAGAAGAGGCCATTCAGCCAGGAGAGACCTGGTGCTCTGATGAACACTCAGACCACCCACAAGGTGCTTCCTGAGTCCTGAGTTCCTACAGCTGAAGCCAAGGATGCTGGGGAAGCCCACAGAGTCCTAGGTGACCTCCACAGCACCCTGACAGGCTGGCAAAGTTGACCAGCATCTGTTCTAACAAGAGCTTTCCATTTGCTTGTATCACTCTCTGCACCTTGCAGTGAAATAGTAGAAACCCTGAACGCCCACCCAGATGCCTGCCCCTCTCAGCCCTCACCTTCCCTGCAGCCCCATGTGGGGTTCTGAGTCACAGCAAGAGGACCAGAGGCCCCTCCCTATCCCTGGTCAGCAAGAAAGTTTCCCTTAGGGCCACTAGATCCCTCTTCTTTGCTGATTTTATTAAGATTTTATTAAGATTTCTTACAGCCTGAATTGTAAAATGTCTATGTAAATCCTGAAATGCTGGAAGTTTTCAGTCCACTTGGAACTTTCATCCCTCTCTCTGGCTGTGTGAGGTCATCAGATAAAACTAAGGTCATAAGACAAAACTGGTCTGCCTACCACCTCCTGGCTGTGCAGCTCGGACAAGCCAGTTTCCCCATCTGTAAAAGGGGGAGCATGATTCACTAAAATCTATCGAACACTTGGAGAAAGTGCTCAGTCAGCAGAAGCCTCTGGAACATAGTAGAAGCTTAATAAACATTCATGACTCAGGAATCCTCTCTTATTTTGCATGGCAGGAATGGGGGGGGGAGGGGGGGTTCAGTGATGCTTCATTATCATCTCAGATTGTCCCAGAAGCTCTCCTTCAGGTCCCATATGCAAGGACAAACCCCAGTGTCCTTCCTCTGTGGGTCCCAGCCCATAGTAACACATCAGAGACACTAATGAACAGATGAAACAGCCAGTTTCCTGAAGACTGTCCTGCAAGGCCCTGTCTACTTGATGCCCCTCCCCTGCCTCTCCCAGCCTTGAGCTCTCTGGGGGCAGGGACCATGCCCCATTGCTCACTGTATGCCCCTTGCTCACTGCTAGGCTCCCAGTACCTATAAGATGTCTGGCACACTACTGGCTTTGGGACCCGCTTGCTCAGTGAATGAATGGATGCTCAGTGGATGGATGAACAAATGACAGGCAGATCTACAAAGCAGCTACAAGGAAAACAGAATAGGCTGAAAAGAAAACACACTTTACACGGCATGTTTGTAAAGTGAGTGTTCCAGAACCAATACCGTTCTGAGAGCAAGTTGGGCCTGGAGAAGAGGACATTTTGAGGGTCTACAAATGTGAGTGACTGTCTAGACTAAGGCTGAAAGGGCAGTCTTAGGACTGCGGGTGATTAAAGGCGGGTTTCAACTCAATCCAGAAAGAAGGATGGGACGCTGAGTGCTGCCTAGGGTGAGCACGTCACAGAGATGTGAGGGCAGCTGGCATTGCTTGTCTACCGACAGCAGGGGGCACTCCAGGAGCCTCTGGGGGTTTGGGCTGGCAGACTCTCAGTCCAGTAGCCGCAACATTCTGTGACATGGAGTGGCAGGCACCTGGGGATGGTGGAGGAGCCAAGACAGGCCACCCAGGTAGGATTAACAGGCTTCCAGCCCAAGGGTGCTCAGCCCCCACGGCACACTAGAGTCACCTGGAGAATTTGTAAAGGCTGCTGCCTGGTTGTCCCAGAGACCCTGATTTACTCAGTCTGGGGCAGAGCCTGGGCAGTCGAGTCCTCAAAGCTCCCGGGTGATGCAGGACATCCAACAGCAGCCAGCATGCACATCCCTAACCAGACCCTGGGGCGGCTTTGTGTTTTGGAGCCACCCCAGTGGCTCAAGGGGACTTTCCAGCTGGTCCAGTGGTTAAGATTCTGGGCCTCCAATACAAAGGATACAGGTTCGATTCCTGGTCAGGGAACTAAGATCCCAGTGCTGATAAATGAATAAATGTCTGTTTCCCTGGTGGCTCAGCTGGTAATGAATCTGCCTGCAATGCAGGAGACCTGAGTTCAATCCCTGGGTCAGGAAGATCCCCTGGAGGAGGGCATGGCTACCCTCTCCAGTATTCTTGCCTGGAGAATCCCTGTGGACAGAGGTGCCTGCTGGGCTTCAGCCAGGTGGGGTTCCAAAGAGTCAGACACGACTCATCAACTACGCAAGCACACACAAGTGGCTCAAGTGGTAAAGAATCCGCCTGCCCAGCAAGAGACACAGGCTCGATCCCTGGGTGGGGAAGATGCCCTGGAGAAGGAAATAGCAACCCATTCCAGTATTATTGCCTGGAAAATCCCATGGACAGAGGAGCCTGGCAGGCTACAATCCACGGGGTTGCGGAAGAGTCAGACACAACTTAGAGACTGAACAAGTCCTTACCACAGGAAGGCATCTCTGGCCCTAAACATTATCACTCAGGAAAGATCAACTTTTCTTCCACCTTCTGAACTTTCCTTCCATGTTCTGCTGGGGGACGGCCCTAGAGTCACGCCAAAGTCTGAATGAGAAAGAGGAGTGGAGTTTAAGTGTGGGTGACGCACGCCCCCTGCTGGCACTGTGTGGTTTGACCTCTGTTGTTAATTTCATATTGTGTTCTTCAGGAGGTCTTTGGGACCTTAAAGATTACAGGGAAATTACTAGGGAAATATCATTTTGCACGAGGATCTATTCAGAGAAAAAAATTAAACCGTGTTCATTTTGCATAAGGGACCATTCAAGAAAAAAATAAATTTTTATTGGAATTTTTTTCAAAGAACTGAAATCAAATATTTTTAGAGCATCCCATGTCCCTAGAACATAATGATTAAGGGAGTAGAATCTGAATCAATACCAAGTGTGGACGGGAATGTGGAGCAACTAGAACCCCCATGCTGCTGGTGGCAGTGTAAGATGATACCATCACTTTGCAAAAGAGTTTGACACTTTCTTGTAAAGACACTTCCCACATAACCCAAAATTTCCACTTGTGGATATCTACCTAAGAGAAGTGAAAATATAAGTCCACACAAGCTGCATTTGAATGATCATAGAAGCTTTATTGATAATAACTAGAGACAACTCAGATGCCCATTGACTGGCCAAGACTGTTCAGCCATTAAAATAACGGAAGAAGAGATGACACGCGCCGCAATACAGAGGAGTCTCGGAAGCATTACTCAGAGTGAAAGAAACTGATCAGAGTAAACTACATGCTGTCTGATCATATGCGCTCAACCTTCTAGAAGTGGTGAAACTAGCCCAGTGGTTGTAGGGGGCAGGCATGAGGGAAAGGGATTGACTGGAAGGGAGGATGAGGGAACAGTGTTTGGCTTCAGACTCCACTGTGTCTCTCACCGGCCGGCCTCATCTGCTATCTTCCACTACGAAAGCTTATGTGGTGCAGTTTTGGCTACTGACAATGCCAGGCCCTTTGGTGGGAGGACCTGCACATGGCTGGTGGAAAAAGGTGCTCGGAGCATGATGTGCAGACCCCCCCACCTTCCACCCCAGGCAGAGCCAGGGTCAATGCCAGCCTCCTCCTCCAACCTAGGCTTAGCATGAGGCACTGAACATGGTCTTGTACACCCACATCCTAATTCAGAACGCTGACATGCAGGGCAGACAGGGTAATTGTTGGGACTTCTGAATAAAGTAGGTGCCTGTTTATCCCATTGCCCACTGGCACATGTGCACAAATGATGCTTGCACACACATGATCTCACACACATGCAAAATTATCTCATTGCTCCCGGCTCCTCCCCTTTCAAGTGTATGCCCCTGCTGGCTGAATCAGTTCTAAGGCTTGTCTTTGGTCAGATCACTGTCTAGTTCAAAAACCTCAGTTACATCTGAGTGCAACCAAATTTAATCAGCCAGGATGCAGGACTGCATGGAGAAGGAAATAGCACCCCACTCCAATACTCTTGCCTGGAAAATCCCATGGATGGAGGAGCCTGGTAGGCTACAGTCCACGGGATCTCGAAAAGTCAGACATGACTGAGCGACTTCACTTTCGCTTTTCACTTTCATGCATTGGAGAAGGAAATGGCAACCCACTCCAGTGTTCTTGCCTGGAGAATCCCAGGGATGGGGGAGCCTGATGGGCTGTCATCTGTGGGGTCTCACAGAGTCGGTCACGACTGAAGTGACTTAGCAGTAGCAGCAGGACTGCAAGCAATAGAAACCAACGCTGGCTAGTTTAAGTTGAAAAAATTATTTACGTAAAAGTAAAAGGGGGTAGAAGGGTTTCAGGATTTTTCAGAGGGCTAAGACCCATGCTTAGGGTCTTAGGCACCCTGGAAGGATGCCTGAGGTCATGTGGTGGTGTAAGGACCCCACTGCCACCGATGCTGGGCCAGAATGGACGCTGCTATCTTATGCCAGTTTAGAGTCTGGGGCTTGTGCATCTGATGGGCTGAGCCTAAGTGTGCTCCCACACCTTGCTGGAAAGGAGGCTGGGAAAATGAGGATTTGGCATTTTCAACTCTTACACTGGGAGCTGTGCTCTCCTCAAACTTTGGAAGGGCATTCAGATGTGGGGTTGCCAAAAGAATAACAAATGTCCCTGACATTAACGGAATTTGAGCTCTTGGAGCTGACACTGGAGGTCCTCTATAATCTGACCCAACTTCCCTCTCAGGAAACCCACATTACAGTTAGACTGAAGTTCTGTTTTCTGAACATGCCTGGTGCTCTCTTTGTGAAAGCCCTCGTCCACTCTGACACTGGAGCTGAAGTGTGCATCTTGGTACCAGTCAGCTCTTGCTACACAGCAACCACAAAAATCTCAGTGGCATGAGCATTATATCTCACATGTCTATGGCTCGACTGGGGTAACATCTACACTGGTCTCAACTTCAGCTCTGCATTCAGCTACAGGATCGGCTGGACGTAGGCCTACCCTATATGCATCCAGCTGCCCAGGGAACGCTCTTCTCACGGCCGTGATCGAAGGGCAGGAGGGCCACCCTGACAAGGCAAATACACTTGAGGCCTTTACTTGCATCACATCTGCTAACATCTTTGGCTGAGCCAAACAATGCACATGTCTGAGCCCTGTGTCCAGGGCTGTAAAGTTACATAACAAAGGGTGTGGACACACTGAGGGGTGAGAATGAGGCAAAATCTCAGTCTTGCCCAATGCCTTCTCTCTTCCGCCAGACACAGATCCTTCCTGGAGGCCTGTGTATCCTCGGTGCCTATCCAGAGTTGCTTGAAGGTGACTCAACAACAGCGAGTGAATGAGTGAATTACACGTGTGTGCTGAGGCTGGGTGCAGAGCACATACAAGATCAAGAAGAGGAGTGCTCCTTCCAGCAGCCCTGGCCCCTCCCGCGGCTCCCTACCCACCGCATGTTCCTGATTTCTCATTCAGGGTACCAGCTGGTCTGGTGTCTCAAAATGAACCACCTCCTATTCTGGGAGCAGGGCGGGTGAGGCAGTGATGTGAGATCGGTGGTTTTCTTGCTTCACTGAATGTTTCCGTGGATGTTTTAGGCAAACCCCATCCCCCCTCCTTCTACCTGTCCCCATTCCCCGCATCCACTCTGCTCAGATCAGCCCAAGAGGTTTTACTTACAAATGAATCAGATCGTGTCACCCTCCGCGTATATGCTCCAATGGCTTCTCATGCCCTTAGAATAAAATCCTAATCCCTCCTTCAGGTCTGCAGACTCTCTCCTCCTCACCCCATCCCCAAGCCCACCCCGCCTCCCCACTCTCCAGCCAAGGTGGCTCCAACCCACACCATTTCCAGCCACTCCTCCTCCTGCCCTGATCAAAAAGCACACACACACCCATTGTCAAGGGCAAAACCCCTTAGAGCACATCTCTGTATCCTGTTGCTTTTGGATGGAATAGGGTGTATACATATATAAGATTTTTTTGGTATCCATTCAGCCACTCTATCTCTTTCTATTGGAGCATTTAGCCCATTTATATTTAAAGTAGTTATTGATAGATACGTATTTATTGATATTTTGTCCATTGCTTTAGGGTTGTTTTTATAGTTCCCGTTTTCCCTTCCTCCTCATTTTGTTCTCTTCTCTTGGAATCTGGTGACTACCTTTAGTGCTACGTTTAGATTCCTTTCTTTTTTTGTGTATCTATTTTAGGTTTTGGGCTTGTGCTTACCATGGTCTATGGTTCATACATAACAACATAGATAGGTAGATAGATAGTTAGATAAATAGATAATAGAAATAGATATGGATCATATATATTAATATATAATTATTTTAAGTTACTGAGTTCTTTAGTTGTAACACATTCTAACAACCCTGCTGTTACTCTCCCTTCCACGTTTAACGATTTTGATGTTATATTTTATAATTCTGGTTTTGTATATCCCTTATCTACGTATTGTGGATATAGATTATTCTATCACTGCTGTTTTTAGACCA
Organism: Capra hircus; assembly: GCF_001704415.2. Taxonomy (NCBI): domain Eukaryota; kingdom Metazoa; phylum Chordata; class Mammalia; order Artiodactyla; family Bovidae; genus Capra; species Capra hircus. Next base: position 46,636,501 of record NC_030831.1, read on the forward strand.
TCTTACTTGCTTTATAAGGGATTGATTTACTGTCTATACTGTTTGTTTGCTTTCACCAATGAGACCAATGGGATTTTTATTTTCATAATTTTTATATTTCTTGTAGCCTTTTCTTTTCTGCTTAAAAAAGACCCCTTCAACATCTCTTATGACACAGTGGTAAAGAATCCGCTTGTCCACGCAGGAGACACAAGAGATGTGGGTTCAATCCCTGGGTCGGGAAGATTAAAATTCCTTTTCTCTTTTTTTGTTCAGCATGAATGATTTCCACTGCTCTGTCTTCCAGTTCACTGATCCACTCCTCTATGTCATCTAATGTACTTCTGATTCCTTCTAGTATATTTTTATTTGCTATTATATTCTTCAGTTCTGTTTGGTTCTTCTTTACATTTTCTAATTCTGTTAAAATTTTCACTGTGTTTATCCATTCTTCTCCCAAGTTCATTGAGCGTTTTTAGTTTTTACTTGAACCTCTTTATCAGATATATGGCGATATCAGATTATCTCCACTTTGCTAAGTTATTCTGTGGTTTTACCTTATTAATTTATTGGGAACATATTCCTCAGTCCCTTCATTTTGCCTAATTCTCTGTGTTTATTTCTACGTATTAAATAGGTCAGCTATGTTTCCCAGTCTTGGAGAAGTAGCTTTCTGTAGGAGACGGCCTCTGCGGCTCAGCACCATGCTGCCCTCTGGTCACCAGAGCTAGATGCTTCAGGGATGCTCCCCATGTGTGTTGTGTGGGCCCTTCTTTGCGGTGAGATCAACTACCATGGGCATGCTGGTAGGCTTGTCTGGACTCTGGCAGCCAGTTGACTGCAGGGATCTGCCTTGCATGGTGCCAACCAGCCTGCTGATGGGCAGGGCCAGGTCCCAGGGCAGTTAGCTGCATGACTCAGTGAGATCTTGGGGTTGTTGCCAGCCCCCAGTGGATGGGGTCCTTGTCCTGCTGGTGGGTCAGCACCCAGCACTTGCCCAAGCCAGGTAGAGCACTCCAAAATGGTGCTGCAGGTGCCAGTGTTTTTGCAGTAGGACAAACTCACAGCAATGGTTGTTGCCATCATCTCCATCTCAAGGGGAAGTCCAAGTGGCTTCCTGCCTCTCTAGGAGGCTCTTTAAGCTCAGCAAGCATGTCTGCTCCAGGCTCTTTTCAAATTACTGCCTCTGTTCAGTTCAGTTCAGTTCAGTCGCTCGGTCGTGTCCGACTCTTTGCGATCCCACTGCCTCTGTGCCAGGACTCAAATCATATAAGATTTTGTGTGCACCTTTTAAGAGTGGAGTCTTTTTTCTACAGTCTTCTGGCTCTCCCCTAGGCAAGCCCCACTGGCCTTCAAAGCCAGACATTCTGAGGGCTCATTTTCCCAATTTAGGGTTGAACTGGGGAGCCCAGTGTGGGACTTGAACCCCTCACAACTTGGGGAGAACCTCAGCAATAGTGATTATCATCCCTCCATTTGTGGGTCACCTATCCAAAGATGTGGGTCTTGACTATACTCATCTCTGCCCCTTGTACCCATATCATTGCTCCTTCTTATATCTTTAGTTTCAGGAAATCTCTTCTGCTAGTCTTCAAGTCATGCTCATAGATAGTTGCTCTGAAAATAGTCATAATTTCGGTGTGCCCCAGGGTGGGGGTGAGCTCAGTGTCTTCCTACTTGCCACCTGGCCACATCTTTCAGGAATTTTTCCAATGTTAATCTGACCTCCTCCTTAAAAAAAAAAATCATGTCCTCCTCCTCCTTAAAATCCTCCAAGGTCTACTTAATTCTTCTAGAATCAAAATCAAAATCATTAACTTGGCTCACCTCTTCCCCACAGGGTCTTGCCTCCATCCAGCCCTCTAGCCTTATCTCTCCCCTTCCCTAACCTTACAAAAGCCTTCCCGCAGGGTCCCAAGCTTTCTCCCCATCCAGGACCCCCTATCTGGACTTTCTTCCCCTACAATTTCACCTCACCTTTCCCCCAGTTAACCTTTCCTTATCCTTCGGTTCTCATCTCAGTTGTCTCTGCTCCAGTGGAGTGCTCTCTGGGCTCATCCTTGGGTCAGGGAGATGTGCTGAACATCCTACAATACCGCATGCTCCTTAGAAGCACTGTCTACAGTTAAACTTTGAATTGTGGAGTTTTTGGTTACCTCTATTGCTCTGGCATGCAGAAGGCAATGGCACCCCACTCCAGTACTCTTGCCTGGAAAATCCCATGGACGGAGGAGCCTGGTAGGCTGCAGTCCATGGGGTCACTAAGAGTCGGGCACGACTGAGCAACTTCACTTTCACTTTTCACTTTCATGCATTGGAGAAGGAAATGGCAACCCACTCCAGTGTTCTTGCCTGGAGAATCCCAGGGACGGGGAAGCCTGGTGGGCTGCCGTCTATGGGGTCGCACAGAGTCGGACACGACTGAAGCGACTTAGCAGCAGCAGCAGCAGTGCTCTGGCAAGACTCTACATCCTGTAAACGCAAAGATGGTACATGCATTTGTTCACCTTTGTATTCCCAAATCCTCAAGTCACCTAGCCCAAAGTAGGGGTGCAAGAAATGATTATTCAATGAAGGAATGAAGTGACAAATAGCATGAATCTATTAAAATAGCTATTAAAATCTATTAAATAGCATGAATTTATTAAATAAATGAACTACAATTAACTTCTGTCCCCCCAGCTCATTGGTTCATTCACTCATTTATTCAAAAATACATACTGAAGTCCTATTTCCCTGACCCTCAGCTGTTTTTCTTCCTATGACAGGACTCAGGTCTCAGGGCTAACCCTCGAACAGTACCCTTAGGTTCCACCGTTGCTTGTTTGAGCATCTGGCATTTTACAATGGTAATAAGGAAGGTTTAAATATCTTTCAGCTGGTATGGAAGTTCTTTTCTGGGAGGAGGGGAAGGTAAAAGGTGAGCTGAGATCCAGGCTCTGCAGGAAACCAAGCACACAGAGAGTGTTTAAGCAAGTCCAAATAAAAATAGTAGAAACGTATTCTCTATTGATAGAGAGTTGGGGAGTCAGAATATGAGGCCAAAAAAGGGCAAGGAGAGGTTTGGCCAAATAGGTGGGCTAGGACCACATGAAGTATTCCCACTGGGAGGCTGGCCAGTGGGTTAGCCAGAGGACACCCAACATTACGTTTGAGATTGCTTGCTTGGAATGTCGTCCATCCCTTTCCCATCTTCTCCCACATCACTCTGGAATGCACTGTATGACCATTGATGTCAAGGGAAGGTCTGCATATAATCTAGGTGATTAAGGGATATAAAACAGAAACATGCTCAAAAACTCTAAAGTCTAGAGACTGAGGAGGTCATGAAAATGCCAGCCCCTGAGAGCTTGCAGAAATCAGAGGAAAGGTTTTGCACTTTCTCCAAAATGCATATTTGTGAAATCCAAACAGTCTTATCTACATCTCATAAGGCAGGCCAGACCCAGCCAGTTTGTACATGAATTTTTTAAAATTTATTTAACATAATCCTATTCCAAACACACTCATGGATAGCGGCATTGAAAGAACAATTTTTTTTTTTTTAATGAAAGGGTAATTCCTTTGCTGTGACTCCAGACCTTGACAGAGTAAGTTTGCTTAAAGAAAAACAAGTCTTTTTAGCTAATGGGTCTGTTTCTAGGTGTTAGCACAACTCAGATCCCATCTTCCCCCACCCCACCCACTCACCCCTCTGCCCTTAACCCCCACCCCACCAGCCCATGGGAACCCTCCTTCCTTATAGGAAGTCTGCAGTCTTCTCTCTTTTTGTCCTGCTCCCTGTATACTGTCAGTTCAGCCCTCCACCCAACTTGGTCTGGGTCTGGTCTCTGAGCCCTTCCTAAGCCCCCCTGCTTAGATTGCCACTCTTGGCAGACACAGAGAGGCCAATGCTGCCCAAAGATGAGCGCCGGGCAGCCGTGCCTTCCTCTCTAGAGCTGGCAGCCTCCCGCATTGAGCTGTGCTGCATCAGCCTGGTCCAGCCCAGTCCCCAAACACGCACACACACAAGGCCACAGCCAGAGAAATCTGTACTAGATGAACCACTTGACTGGTTTTATTGGGTGGAATTGAGGGCTTTTCAAACACAGTGACAGATACAAATTACCATGATTACGTCTCAGGCATTAAGTCACAGTCACCACTTCAGGATCACTCAAGGACAGCCACGCACAAGCTAGAATGAGGCTGCAAGAGTTTCTAATGAATCCCTGCTCCTCAGCAAAATTTGCATGAAAATAATGACTGCGACCTCATCTTCCCAACACTCTGGAGGGGCACAAAGCGTTTTTCTCCAGGACAAACAGAGGGAGCAAATCAACCAGAGCAAGAGAGAGTTTTTTTTTTTTTTAAGCAATGCTCCAGCTCCACGTCCAGACTGAGTTTCCATGCAGCCCAGCAAACGGCATCTCGGTTTCCCTTGCCTCCTTCAGTGGGAAAGGCTCTGTGGAGCGCAGTGAAGTGTGATGTGGCTCTTGGGAGAGGAAAGCATGGGGGGATGGGTTTGAGGAGCACGTGGAGGTCACATCTGCACGGCCACTTCGTCTTCACGCACAGGAGGCCACGCGGGGGCGAGTTGCCGCCGCCGGCCCCACAGGAGCACTCCACTGGCTGCCTTCCCGTAAACTCCCAGAAACCAACATCGAGCCTGGGAGCATGTGGCTGTCGGGACAAGGTTTCCACAGCTCCCTAGTGGACCCCCATCATCTGTCTTGCCTTCACTTGGGGAGCCAGGTGGCAGAGGTTTGACTCCAAGCTGTAGCACTGGACGACTTCTTATACACGCATTGAGTTAATGTGTGAGTTTAAAAAATACATATATTTCACAGTTCATACGATACAGCTTTGAAGAAGAGTTATGGCTTTCTGAAGAGAGGTTAGTTGGGTCCAAGAAGGGAATTGGTAGGCCTCGAAGACCCTGTTGCACCCCTAAAACATGTGCACAGAGTGTGGAAGCCTCAGGGAGGCCACCTGCCCCCAAAAAAAAACTTGGGAAGAGGGACTTGCTCAGAAGCCAGCCCCGGTAGAGGCTGAGGGTCCTGTGGAGGAGGTGAGGAAGGCTGGCAGGAGCTGTCACTCGGGACATCCCCAGCCCCCCACAAACCAGCACAGCAATGGGGGGCATCACTGAATAGACTGCCAACCACCTCCTCACACCTGCTGTGCTCAGGCCTGTGGCCTTGGCTGACCCTCTGCCAAGTAAAACTGCCACCCTCTCACCCCACCAGGTACAGCTCCGAATGCTGGGGGCCCCGAGATAAAAGAATACCAAAGAGGACCCTCCCCACAGATGCTGGGCAGGGTATGCGGCCAGGGGTAAGCCCCAGGCCTGAACCTGACTCCAGTCAACCGGATAACCCAGAGGGAAGAAAACAGAAGGGCCTCAGGGTGGGAGCAAGACAGGGCCACCTCCCCCTGCCCGTTGGGGAGCTTGGGTACCCTACCAGGGTTCCACCAGCATTCTGTGCGACCTGGGACACACCTCTGTCATCTTCCCCGGCCTCGGTCCAGTCTGCAGGCCACTCACTGCCTTTCCCTCTTCCTAGGAACCAGCGAGGGCTGGTGAGAAAATGGGGGATGAAGCTGTGTAGAAAGCAGAAGTGTTCACTTTCACAGGAAGACGACCAAATAGGCCTATTCTTAAATTCACAAATAAATCCAGGCTTAGTCACTGCAGAGCCGGCCCTGGCCCCAGCTGAGATGCAGATCCCCTCCCACGTGCAGTAGAGACACCGCAGGTGGAAGCAGAGGACACCCGGCCACCACCGCCAGCCCTGCACGCCCCCTGCAAGGCGGGACGGCGGAAGGGGTGCCCTTCACCCTCCACCTTGCGGGCGGAGGCAGCAAATGTCAGAGAGAAACTAAGTCTCAAAGAGTGAGTTTACCCAGCTCATGAATCTTGTGTGATCAGATAATGAACTTGAACATCACCAACCTGAACTTCAGGATAACTGAGGGCTAATCCTTTAAGCACCAAGATTTCGATAAATGTGTTTCAAGTGCTTGGGGATGGAAATAATTCCAAGTGGATAAAGCGCTTCTCTGCCTCCTTAAACACAGTCTACTGAACATTCTTTGAGCATTTTCGTATCTCTGCATGGCTGTGGACACCACAGGATGGGCTGCTGTGAGGGGTTATTTGTGGCCCTTGGGGTTGTTACTACATATTGGCCCCTGCACTAAATAGCATCAGATCACTTCGTATTTTCTGAGATGTATAGCTTTGGTCTTTTTAATGCCATTATGTTAGTCTATTAGCTGCCGCTTCTTGCTAAATCTAGCACCTGTTGTCATTCTCTTAATTTGCTTTATTATTAGAAACCAGAATCAAGTTCACTGGAATTGAATTTAAAATTAAATTCCATGAATGCAATGCCGTGAGGGATTTGCTGTTAGCAAGATGTTTGGTCTTTGATACAGAGCTTTATAGCATCTACTACGGGGGCTCAAAATTAATTCTCCTTCACCAGAGTCCCCACCTGCCTGAGGCTGAGTAAACTTGCTGGGTAAGTGGCCCTGGGAAGTTAGGTGTGCTTTGACCTTGTTTCAGAAAAAAAAAAAAAAAAGCAATTATTTCCTCCTTTAACAAATCTTTAAGATGTTCAAGGTTTCTCATACATTTTGCAGCTGAATGTGAAATTGTGAGCTGCCACAGTGATAAAGGGCTCTCCAGGGCCACGTGACTGTGGATATCCTCAGGAGGAAGGGCCAAGGGACTGGCCTCTAGTTGGAGGCAGAAGAGAATGAGGCAGGATCTCAGCACTAGCTCACTGGTTTCAACTTGAGCCTTTTCTAACAGAAGGTGGGAGAGGAAGGAGGAGCATAAGGCAGGTGTGAACCCTGGGTCACATCAGCCCATGTCTGTGGGATGCTGCCTCATCCCCACCTTGTTTGTTTTCCACGGGTGTGGTGGGCAGAGCGCCAGCCCCGGCTTTGTGTTCAAGAGAGCACTGTGATGCCCTGATCTTATCCCAGCACTCATCACAGGGAGACCCTCACCCAGACACAGGCTGGTCACCAACTCCAGAGACTCCAGCCTCTTAGCGCTAATCCCCAAATGCATCCCTACTCCAGGAACAGATGAATCTTAATTCAAGCACACGCCGAGCCTCCTAACTCTGGGAGAGGAAATCTAGCTAATTTTGCTTTAAAAAGATTTCATAATGTCTATTTAAAGGTTGAAAATGTTCAGAAAAAGAGCTGCTTGATACCTTGAAGAAGTCTCAAGCCTGAATCAAGGCTCCCAACCACTAATCAGGAAACAAATGCCAGCAGAGTAGGGCTGAGCCAGTTACAAGATCAGTGCTCCTCAAAGTGTGGTTCCCAGGACCAGCCTCAGCATCACTTAGGAAGCAGCAAGGAAGCTCCCTGCCATGCTCACCAAATCAGACTCTGGGGAGAGGCCCAGGAACCTGTGAGCTCTTCGAGTGATTCTGACATAGGTTCAAGTTTGGGAGATGCCGGGCCAGAACAGTGGTTCTCAGTCTTGGCTGCATAGTAGAGTCATCTGGAGAATCAGAAAAGCCCTCAGGTCACACCTCAGACCAACTGGATCAGAACTTCAGGGGGCAAAGTTCAGGTACAAGTAGCTCTTAAAAGTTCTCCAGATGACCCCGATGCGCCGCCAAAACAGAGACCCTCGGCCTCTGTGCAGTAGATTCACTTAAGAGATTTTTAAAAATAAGAATATGGGGCCCTGTCCCCAGGCCAAGTGAATCAGATTCTCTGGAAAAATGAGGATCTGGCATGGGTTGCTTTATAAAGATCCCTGGGTGACTTCACTGTGTACACAAGGTTAAAGACCACGATTCTAGAGAAAATAACACTTTTACCCTAAAGTTGAACAAGTCATTTAGTTGAAGGAAATGAGTTACTTGGTTGCCAAGGAAACCATCCCCCTACTGAAAAGCGAGACAGTCACTGATTTCTGGCTTTTTTACCAAGAGCTAAGTCATGGTAATGTATGTATGTCTCTCTCCCTCTCTCTCTCGTTAAAAAAAGAAAAGCAGGTTCTCAGAAGAGACCATGCAGGAGAAATATCTATAGACTTGTAGAAGCTGAGCAGAGCTATTGCCTCTCAGGACACTGGCTGGCCAGGACAGCTGAGTCAAGCTAGCAGAGCGAGACAGGGTCTGCTCTGACCCTCAGCAAAAGGTGCTAAGGTTGTCAGAAGCCAGGGAACAACCAAGGGCCCAGGACAACTGTTCCAGGCAAAATTAAAATCAGAATCCTATCATAGGGACACTGAAAACAGTTCAAGTCATTTGAGAACAGATCATACCTAAGAGATTCTTTTATATGAAATAAGCCAGTCAGTCACCAAAAAGTCAGACACGCTATGATTCCATTTATGTGAGGGACCTAGAGTAGTCAAATCCAGACAGACAGAAAGGATGATGGCTGCCAGGAGTTGGGGGAGGGGGAAGTGAGGAGTTGTTCTTTAATGGGTATAGAGTTTTAGTTTTACAATAACTACAACAAAAAAACAGTCTGGAGATTGGTTACACAACTTAACACTACTGAACTGTACACTTAAAATGGTTAAAATGGTAAATCTTCTGTATATTTTACCCACAATTGACAAATAGAAAAATCACTGATAATGTCTAGGCCAAAACAGATTTCATAAATGCAAGAGATTGCTAAGCAGTCAATTTCTGTTGTGAATTTAATAGTGGATTATATTTTATATTCACATTTCTAAAACACACCAAAGTTTAGTTGTGTGTCAGATGCTTGTTTTTGCTCTTTTATCGCTTAAGACTTCAGCCTGAATTTCAAGTCAGACACCATCACTCACCTGGCAGTAGCCACTGACCCACAGTGCAGAGCCCAGTTCTCCAGCAGATACAGGCTCCAAGACGACCTGGAGAGCCCGGCTGGTCTTGGAGTCACAATGCTGGTTGCCCCACATCACCCCTCTCCCCCAGGTTCTGAGTCTGGAGGCAGGGGTTTAATAAGCACTTAGGGGATTCTGACACAAGTGATCTACAGTCTATGCCTTGAAGAACATGTCACTTTATCACAGTGCCTTGTAGGATGTAATCAACCTCCTTAGACTGGCCTGGCTTGACCAGCCCTCTAAAGAATAAGAGAACAGGCACACCACGAGCATCGGCACACCCCAAGCCTGGCCTCATCCGGTCATAAGCCACAATCAGCCTCCTCCTTAGAAGGGTGCCCGGGTTGCCGGGAGAGAGGCCAGGGTGTGTGCTGAACTCAGGGCTGCACCAGCCCCCTCCCACAGAGAGACCCCCAAGCTCCTGACCTTCCACTGGGCATCTGGACCTTCCACTGGGCATCTGAAGCAGACATTTTGCAAAGCTCAGCTCATTTGTTTCCCAGCCAATAAACACAGCACTTTCCACTCGTTCTTGAGACATTATTGATTACTCCTTTGTATACTGCTACCCGGTCTGTACCTCAACATAGCGATTTAAGATTCTGACAAATCTCTATGGTTTTGAAGGAGGGAAGGGAAAAAGAAAATCTTTCCACGTTTTGCTTAAACTAGAGAGAGTTAGTGAATAGGCAAGAAGCAGATGAGGAAGAAGATTATAATAGTGTGTTAGTTGCTCAGTCATGTCCGACTCTTTGAGACCCCATGAACTGTAGCCCACCAGGCTACTCTGTCCACAAAACTCTCAAGGCAAAAATACTTGAGTGGGTTGCCATTTCCTTCCCCAGGTGATCTTCCCGACCCAGGGATTTAATGCAAGATTACAATGGAAGGAGGCAAAGAGAAGGCAGCAGAGACCAGGTGATGGAGCCAGCAAGCAACCACAGCAGGGACCTACACCCCAAGCTCCCCAGAGGCAGGTGGGGCCGTCTGTACAGCACAGTGCTTCTCACATGCAAGGTGTCAGGCAAAACAAATAATCATCAAGGGAGGACTCTCTTAAGCTGACAATTACATGTTACTCAGTTTATTAGCGGGGTCTCCTGAACCACTGGAACTCACTGGCTGATCAGAGACCCCACTGCTATAGTTAACAGGTGGCTCTGTGCCAGTGCTGGGGACACCAAGAAGAACCAGACACACTGCCTTCTCCTAGGGAAAGGACAGCCCTCGGCCAAGGACACAGGCACACCCATGGTGGTGTGCTGTGAGGATGTCCTAACAGGAGTCAGTGATGGTTCCTGCAGAAGCGCAGAAGTGCTCAGCCTAGGTTCACAGAGGGGAAGAGGTGGGGACCCTCATCTGACATTACCTGCACAAGTGGTGGGGTAAAGGGAAGGAGCGAGGAGGTAAGGGCCATTTCAGGCACTGCCAACAGCTTGTGCAAAGCTACAGCACCTGGAGGAGTCCTGGTGGGATGATGGGGGCAGGAGGGTCTCTGGGGAGGTGAGGGAGCCAGCTTGGGACAACCCCTGCATGTTTGGGTAAAGGAATCTGGACTATATGGTATAAGCAGGCAATGGGCTCCACCAAAGGTGTTTCCAGAAGGTAATTCTCTAGAAGCAGAATGATCAGTCAGAGGGCCTGAGTTGGGGCAGTGGCAGAAGGAATGTATGGAAGGAATGAATTCAAGGGATGTTTATGAGTTGGAATTGATACAATCTGGTGAACAAACAGAAAGCAAAGGAGGAAGGAGAACCAAAAGAGACCCAGGTTTGGGACTGAGGGGCCAGTGATGAGGCAGAGCCATTCAGCGGAGGAAGAAAGGAGGAAGAAGGAACCTGTTCTCTGGGTGTCTAGTTTGTGTCCGCACTGTGCTAGGCATCGTGCAACCCTATTCCACAGCTGGTGTCCTGGCCTAAACCTCAGATGATGAATCAGAGCTTCCAGAGGGCGTTGACAGCTCCCCCAAAGTCACCAGTAAGTGGCGGGGATGTGACTTTGAATCCAGATTGTCCTTTTAACTGTGCCGGTTGAGGGCACATTGAACAGGTTTTAACTATACCAGCTGAGATATTGAGCAGCTACAGGCATTCAGACAGCCACAGTGAGGGTGTTTCTGAGGCTCCGAAGGAGAACTGGCCTCCAGGTAAAGGGTGTAAGATTCAAGGACGGGAGAGGTTTGAGGCTGTGAACAGATGCAGTTTCTGAAGGAACACTCCTAATAAGAGAAGAGAACTCTGAGGAAGCTTCACAAAAGATGGGTCAACAAAGGAGCCTGAGAAAGAGCAGAGAGGCAGGAGGAAAGTCAGGGTAAAGTGGTTCCTTATCAAAAAAAAAAAAAAGGAGAGAAGACTCAAAAGACCAGTGAAGCCACTCACCCCTGTCACATGGATGCTGAGGAATGAAGCCTGACATGGGTCTACCGCTTTAGCAATTACAATCATTCTGCCAGCCTTCAAGATTCAGGACCGATGCCTGCATGGCCTGGTGCTCCTCTTGCAATACTTGTCCCTGAGTCCAGATTTGCCAGTACTCAGCTTAGCCCCTACACATGCCTGGGGGACTCATTTCAGCATCTGGACATGCCCACCAGACCATAAGCTCTGGGAGGGCTGGGGCTAATACTCTGCTCATCACTAGCTCAAAGGCCCCTAGCCAAATGCCCCGCACAAAATGAGTGCTCAGTAACGATTTGCTGAATACCTGACTGAAGCCAGCTCTGTGTCGTCCCTCAGCTGTCAGGTAGCTCTGCCCTTGCCTCCTCCCTACACTCAGCAGAATTGAGGGTGATGGACTGTCTGCGGCACCAGGCGATTAGTGGGCAGAGCTGCCATGGCAGCATTTCAAAAATGGTCTCAGAGGCTGCATCTGACCTTGAGCCACCTTCCTTTTTGCTTGGCTAAGCACAGAGTCATTTGCTTATTTTCACTGCCTTTCAAGCCTGGTGAAAGTGAAAGCGTTAGTCACTCAGTCGTGTCCAACTCTTTGCAACCCCACGGACTATAGCCCTCCAGGCTCCTCTGTCCATGGGATTCTCCAGGCAAGAATACTGGAGTGGGTTGCTATTTCCTTCTCCAGGGGATCTTCCCAACCCAGGGATCAAACTTGGGTTTCCTGCATTGGAGGCAGATTCTTTAGTGTCCAAGCCCCCAGGGAAGCCTGAAGCAGTGGGCTTAGCACAAAGGAAGACACGATGGTTGTTTTGTTTGGGGAATCGATCTTCCTTACATAAGGGTATTATATATAACTAGCTGTCCGCACTGCATGGCGGGATGGGGGCGGAGCTTCAAGGAACATGCGGGTAGGGTGGCTTCCTGAGCCAGTGCCCAGGTCTTCTGAGCCTTAGAAAATGTGCTTTTCCTACAAACACTGGCTGCAGGAGAAAAGTGTAGCGTGGAAATCAGGAGACTGAGTCCCAGCTGAGTCACTAGCCGGTCATGTGGCCTTGGGCAAGTCCTCCAACACACCATCATTTAATGAGTACCCCTTCTGCAAAATGTGGCCTCAGCTCCCCTCACTGCACTGTGGGTGCATCTGTGGTGTGGTCAGGGCTGGGGCGATTCAGGGTGAAGAAGCACCTACAAGCACACTCCCTTCGGAACCCATGCCAGTCTCCGAGCACTGTCCCTAGAGCAGGGCCCAGCAACCCCCTGCAGCGGCCTCTCGGTCCTTCTGGAACAAGCATTCCCTTTTGTGCCAGCCCTGGGGGCACTGGCTAGGAAGTGGCAAAGACAGAGGTTTGGAGCACAGGCTTTGGGTTTCTACAAGACCCGGAGTGCAATTTCCTTTACTGGGTGTCTGGCCATTGGCAAGACACCAAATGACTCTGTCTCCCCATTGGAGCCTGCTTACCCAAAGGGGTCCTGTGATCACAGGAGATAATGCAAAGAAAGCGCCCAGTGCAGGGCTTGATACAGAATGAGCGTGCAGGAAATCTTAGCTATTATAGCAATAAATATTACCTATGGCTTAGATCCATACATCATGAATACTTCCAAAAACTTAATAAAATTAAAGATTACAGAGACCTAGGGATATTTTCTAAGCCTCTGGTTGTAGGAGATGGAGACCTAGGAAAGGAGAAGGGACTGCCCTAAGGCCCTCAGACTTCAATAGGACCAAAAGCAAGGAGTCCAGCTCCTACATGGGATGGGTTGTGATGCTCCATCCCCAGCTCCTACAAGGGCCCTGGTTGGGGTAGACACCCTTGGCTATGAGAACCCTGGTGTCTGACTCACCAAGGTTCTGTCCACAGCATGCACTCAGTAGAGCCCCTGGCACGATTTGAGCCAGGTCACCTCCCTGTTCTTCAGGGAGGTCACCTCACCTTCCTTAAGTGGAACAAAATGTTCTTTAAGAGTCTTCCGTTTAAAAAAAAAAAAAAAAAAGAGTCTTCCGGGTCTAACATTCTGTAGTTTCAAGAATGGGGCCCAATTAACCACAAACAACTGGCTGGAAACCTCAGTTAACGGGAATCTGTCTCAGATGTTCCTTCCTTGGAGAAACAGGCAGAGCCCAAGAAAGGAAATCATCCACTGTCCTCGGGGGTGTTCCCTGGTTCACCACGTCCTGGGCCTGCTCTGGCTCACTGACTACTTCCTTGCACTGCAGACAAGCAGATAGGCTCAGAACAGCCCGAGGTTTCCCCAGTGAAGACCGGAGCTCAGAATCAAGGCCAGCACCTAGAACAGTGTTGTGCACGGAGCACTCGTTCCACAATGGCCCCACCAACATGAAACCCAAGCAAGAGGAAGGGGTTCTGGCCTTAATGGGGAGCCTGGGGACCCGGGACAGGGTCTGTGTGCCAGCTGGGCCATTTGCTCTGTAAAATGAGGTGATCAGATGAAAGGTCCTGCTCCCTGTGTGCTGACCTCTCACCATCCCTCCTCCTTCTCATTACACCCAGCATGTGGAGTTGGAATTTGTCTCTGGTCTGCCCTCCACTCCTGGAAGACAGAGATCCTGTCTTTATTAGTCATCATGTCTTCCCAAGCTTCACCCCAAACCAAAGCAGAACAGGCTTCTGGAAATGTTTAGGTGAAGGAGGGGAGAGAGCAGGAAGGGAGGAAAGGAGGGGCAGGCTGAAAATCCTCCAGCACTAGCCTTCTACAGTTCCACAAAACTAAATTCTAAGGCAATTCACCAACAGTGTGTATTAGGCACAGCTGCATTCATGGTGGGAATACCTCAGGGGGGAGGAAAACGATGTGAAATGATACGTGAAGCCCTTTCAGCCTAGGCACAGCTGACTTCCCAAAGCACAGGCCCTGTGGATCCACGCACGTGAAGGCCAGCAGGCTGCCTGCTGCAGGAAACCCTGCCTTCACAGTAGGACCTCAGTGATGCTGGTGTCGGAGGCCACGACTCACTTCCGCCGCTAAGCTCACCAGTCACATGTCAGCGCTTTCCAGTCCGAGCCTTACGGTTCCAATTCAGGAACACGATACAGCAGGAACTGCAGTATTCAGGAACACACAGAGGGATGGATCTTATAAATAACTCCCAGTTAAAACAGAGCTGAAAATAGGGAGACAGAAGAGGAAGCAAGTCGCTAAGCACTTACTGAGTCGATAACGTTGGCTTGAAAACCTTAGTGCAAATGGCTGGTCTGGTTTATTTCCTTCTCATCAAAAGGTCAAACACAGGATTGAACCTGGAGGCACCAAGACGTGTGTGTCTGAGGATGTGTTTGAAGGGGGTGGCTCTCCTTGGTTGACAGTGTCTGAGTGAAGATCCTAACCCACAGCCCTTGCATCAGATCTCACAGTGCCACTTACTCAGTTGGTTGGTGGAAAATCGGTTAATAATCCCTGGACCTCTCTGAGCCACTGTCCTCACAGGAAGGTCTGGCCACTTGGTTGGCCTTTTAGCTCTGAGATTCTAGACCACATTTCATGGCTGAGGCCTGGGAATAAGAGTCAGGAACCCAGAAGTCTGAGTTACATCTAAACTGTGCTCGCATGTTCTGTCTGTCTCCCTTTTTTCTGTTCCCAGTAGGGACTTCCTTTAGCTGCAAAGAGGCCATACGGTTTGTGCTCTTTTAGATGCTAACACTGGGTGGAAATGTGCTTGATTCCCTTGCGACCCCCAGGGCCCCCATCTTGAGGTGTGGCGGGGAGGAGGGGCAGGTGGGGCGGTACACACGGAGCTGTCTCTGCCCTGCCGCATCCCTGCCTCCCAGAGCCCACAGGGCCCAAGTCTGAAGCTGAGCATCCAGGAGAGTGCCAGCCTCAGTGCCAGGCTTTCACCCCGCCCTGCCGGCCGGCGAGGAGGAGCATGGCTCCGTGTGCCGGGAGTCCCCTCGTGCTGGGGGGCCCGGCAGAAGGCCCGCGCCGCCCTCAGCAGCAGCTGCAGGTGTCCGTGTGCACGCGCAGGATGCCGCGGCTATGCAGGTGCAGGAAGTTGAAGATCTCCGAGGGCATGGCGTGGAAGCCGGGCCGCGGCTTGACGTTGTCGTAGTAGTGGTGGGTGATATACAAGCCCGAGGGGTTCATGGGGAAGGCCCAGAAGCCGAACAGGTGCACCTCCTCGCACAGCTCGAGCGCCGCCGTGGTCAGGATGAGGCCGGTGCTGATGCGCTTGGCGCGCACCCCGAGGCTGAGCCAGTAGCGCGACACGTTGACCAGGTACTGCGGGTGGAAGTAGTACACGGCCTGCGGTGACTCGAAGTCGTCCAGCACGTACTTGACGCGGATGGACACGTCGGTGTTGCGCGTGTTGTAGAAGGCGGGCAGCAGCACCGACGCGTTCTCGTACAGCTGCAGCACGCGGTAGAAGGGCCGCCGCCACTTCTCCAGCTTGTGGAACCTGGCGGGGCGCGCGCGCAGGGTGAGACGGGCCCGGGCCCTCGCTGGCCCACCCTTGACCCAGGGCTCTTCGCAAAGGACTGGCGGAGGGGGGGGGGCGGCGGTCTCTCAAGGCCACCCCCCACTCCCTCACCTGCTTTGATCTCAGTCACTCAGCAGATGAATGTCCGCCTTTCTCGGGCACAGTTCTAGTTTTCTAAGTGGGTGCAGGAGAGGGCAGTCTGGACCCAAAGGGACACGTACCTGGTGTGTGACTGCGGGGGGGGGGGAGTTGCGGGCGGGGGGCGGGGGGGAGGCAGAGGTCCGGTTGCAGCGGGGAGGGTAATCCTTAACCCACACGGATGAGAGTGCCCGGGTGGGCCCAGAGGGGAAGTGGGGGAGGGAGGCCTTCCCTAGAGCCCCCCTCGGGACACCCCCCTGGCCTGCCTTCACCAAGGTCCCCGGGGATGGACACCAAGCCAGCCGCTGGCCCCCGGAGCCCTTCCTTCCCCACAGCCCCTCCCTAACCTTCTCTCTACATTAAACAGCCCTCCTCCCAGCTGACTCATCTCACCCTTCTCTGAATGCTGACTCTGTAAAGGTTGTGGGCATCTGTCCCCATTTAACACCTCCCCCTCCTCTTCCCCTTCTCCTGACCTGGAGGTGTGACTGTGCCCTCTTTGAAGTTTTAACACCTTAACCCCTCCCCCAGGCTTCCCAGACAGACCCCAGGAGGGAACCCGCTGGCCGGAGGTGGTGCCTTGAGGTCTTTGCCTGAGGTTTCTCCCCAGTGTCACATGGACACTCCCTGTAGGGAGCTGCCTGCCCCCGTGATGCACTGGAAAGCCCTCTGGTTCATCTCTAGGGGAAGATTGTCTAGATCAGCGCTGTCTGAGAGAAACATCAGGCAGGCCACAAATGTAATTTTAAATGTTCTAGGAAGCACATTTAGATAAGTAGAAAGGATTAGGTGAAATTAATTTTTACAATAGATCTTATTTAACCTGTTATACCCCCATACTATCATTTTAATATGTAATCAATATAAAAGTGTAATGAGGTGTGATTCACCCTCTTTTCATAGTAAATCTTTTAGAGCGAGGGTGTGTTTTGCACTTAGAGATGACACACCTCAATCTGGATGGTGCCCAGTGGCCATGCATGATGAGTAGCTACCATATTGGACAGGACCGGTCTAGAAAGAGGACTACTGACCTCTCTGTGATGATGCTGGGGTTCACGGTGACCACGTCTGTCTTCACCCCTACATCCATGGTGTACTTCTCTGAGATGGGGGGTAGGTTGCACCTGCAGAAGAGAAAAAGTGGTCCGACCGCATGTAGCCAGTCATTCTAGAGGGAGCTGGGGAGCAGGGGCGTGGGGAGGAAAGGGATGGTGATCATCTGGGCAGAGGAACAGAGAGGAAACCAGCTGGGTGGAATCTTCGTGGCCTGGGCATAGAAGGGCAAGTCCAACCCCTTCTCTCACCAACCCTGAGTGGCCTAATTGTTGCAGATCCCCAACCCATGAGATGATTGCAGCCTCAACCCAAGTTAGTTCACTTTAACTCTTATTTTCAACCTGTCTTCTACTTAAACAGGTGAGCTAGAATCCCCAAAGAGATAAGAGGGGGTTTTACATGAGGAAGAAGAAATACATGGACAGGTGTCTAACTTAGGTAAGGCCACAGTGAAGCTCATACTGGTGTCAGCCACAAGGCTACCTTTGAAGAGGGGAACCCAACCAGAGAGGTAGCTGCCCAGACAACCTCATTAACAGCTCTGCCTGCCCCTGTGAGTCCTCAGTGTCTTCATATCTGGTATGTCATTTGCTCCCATTTTACAGATGTGGAGACTGAGGACCTGGCAGGTTCGACCCCTTGCACAGGACGGAGCTGAAGGGGGAAGGGACATCCCAGAGCATGAGGATTTGCAGGGGTGGGAAGTGGGGATTAAAAGGGCAGCATTACAGGGTGGGGCACCAGAAGGGGTGGGCATGGAGAAGGAAGGGTGTGGGGGTAGAAGCGGCAGGTGCAGACCCAAGGTGATTCCTACCGGAAGACAAAGTCAGCACTGTTGATCTCCCTCCCGCAGCGGCTGTTCTTTAGGATGCCCCCGTTGCCCACCACCGCACACTTCTTAAACTGGGACCGGTAGTAGGGCATGTCCTGGGGGGACAGGGCAGAGCTGTCAGAGGTGGCGCCACCCCCGCCTTCACCGGTGCCCTCCCCTCTGTACCCACATCCACCGCCACACCCATGGCCCCACGAGACAGCTTTGTAGGGGACATGGGAGAGAAGTGGCTGTTCCACTTTGCAGATGAAAAGAGATTAAAAGCCTCGTCTGAGTTCCACGTGCAATTACAAATGAGCTGGAACGGGAAGCTAGGTCTCCACAACCTTTTCCAATAAGCCCTGGAAGTCCCCAGTTTTGCATAAGAAGAGCATACAGTTGTGCCTACCCTGTTTGCCTTTGTTTTCCCTGGTGTCTGGAAACTCAGCTTCCTTGACTTCTAGTCCACATATTTATGCTTCCCAGGCAGATGGTAAAGAATCTGCCTGCAGTGCAGAAGACCCAGGTTTGATCCCTGGATCAGGAAGATCCCCTGGAACAGGGCATGGCAACCCACTCCAGTATTCTTGCTAGTGCTTAATGCAGACTTTCTGGGGGATGACAGCAGCAGAGCTGGGGGCAGGACACCAGGGACCAGGGCCCTAAATCTGGCCCTGAAGCCTTTCAGCTTCGTGGGGAGGGCACAGAACTAGGACAAAGAAGTCACATAGGCCAGCATGGATGCCAGGACTTGGCAGCAGCAGGGACAAGAGACTGGAGGTGAGCAAGCAAAGCCACTTCAGTGACAGCCAGTGACCCTGGGATCTCTGCAGAGAAAGCGTGTTAAGCATAGGGGAACCCAGGACTTACCCTGGTGATGATGCACCCGTGGGGGCACTGGGAGGGAGCATCTCACAGCACTCTGACCTCATCACACCTCAGCTGGCAGGGCTGCCTGTGTTTGGGCACTAGCTGCCCACAGAGGCTCCCTGGCCTGCCTTCCAGGGGACCACAGGCAAATAGGCAGGAAAAAGCAAATACTAGCCTGATTAAAAGACCTAGGTCTGCCATGTCCCCAGTCTAGGCCTCGAGGCAACCCAAGGCAGGTGGAACCAGGCAGGCTCAGGGAAGGAGTGTAGACCTGGAGTCAAGGGGTGACCAAGCATCCCAGTTGGCCCAGGAGTGGGGCACTTTGCTTGGAATGCAGGACTTAGACTCAGTCAAACTGGGAATGGCTGGGGAAAACTGGGATTGGGCACCCCAGTTAAGGGACCCAACTCAATCCTGGTTTTGCATCACAGTGAGTTGGGGGAACCATGGGCAAGTTTTTTTGAACTCTCAGTGACTTGGTTTTGTAATTTTTGTAAAATTTGTTACAAATTAAATTTTGTAATTTAAAAAATCCGGATACTAATGTACATTTCCTGCAATTCAGTGAGATGATGTAAAGCAGAATTGCTCAGCTCGGCAGTACTGATATTTTGGACCAGAGTGAGCGACTTTCATGTTCACTTTCATTCCTTGCTGTGGGGGCTGACTGCGCACCGCAGGAAGCCTAGCAGTATCTCTGGCCTCCTACACCCCAGTCAGGATGACCAAAAGAATCTGATTGAACCCAGGTCTCCTCCATGGCAGGTGGATTCTTTACCAGCTGAGCAACCAGGGAAGCCCAAGAATACTGGAGTGGGTAGCCTATCCCTTCTCCAGCCGATCTTCTCAACCCAGGAATCAAACCGGGATCTCCTATGTTGCAGGCAGATTCTTTACCAGCTGAGCTACTAGGGAAGCCAAAAGCATCTCCAGACATTGGCAAATGTCCCCACCTCCCTGCCCCACACATAGACAGCCACTGGTGTGGATGAAAAGCTCACCCAGTACCTGGCCCAAGGGTGAGAGCATCAGGTGCTTATTATGGGATGGCCCAGACACCGGAGACTGCTGCGTGGCTTTCCTCCTAGCTTACCCCAGCTGGCCAGCCCTGCGTGAGAGCAGCCCCGGTCAGCACCTGGGGCCTCCACTGAGACAGCTGCCAGACAGGCATCGTGGAAGATCCCATGATTTTCAGTGGGATTGAAAATACAATGAGATCACCAGGAGTTAGGCTAACTCTAAAGGAGGCGCTGTACCCGTCTATGGGAGACTGTCCTTCTTGGCACATTTTCCCTGGAGGGACAGGCTCCCAGGACTAGGACAGAGGAAACAAGGACATCTCATGGCCAGTGCAGGAAACTGCACTGTTTGACTTTGCCCAGAAAGAGAATAAAACAAAGCCATCTTTGGAGAAATGACCAAAAGCGTTCTATGTTTTATGTCAGTGTTTCCCACACTTCTGAAAATCAGAAACTACCTGCGTACTTTCTGGAAGTATACATCCTTGGCTCCATCCCAAAACCATGGAATCAGAATCTTCAGGGTCAGGGTAGGAGCCTGAGAAGCTGCATATTTTTTTAACTCAAAGAAATACTCACCTTAGGGGAAGTTCCGATAATACTTCTACGTCACATGCTCTAATCCAGGGGGTGGTAAATTACAGCCTGCAGACCACACCTGACTTACCACCTATGTCTGCACAGCCAGTAGGCTAGGAATGGATTTTATACTTTTTAAGGATGGGAAAAAAAAATCAAAGGAATATTTTGTGATGTCTAAAATGTATAAAATTCAAATTTCAATGTCTAACAGGAATCAGGTGTCATTGGGACCCAGCCACAGTCCTTTGGTTACGCCTGTCTCTGGCTGCTTCATGCTAGAACGATAAAGGTGAGTGGCTGTGACAGAGACCATATGGCATGCACATTTGGCCACCCATGCTCCCCTTCCAGCCCTTCCCCATGGCCCTCCTTGGATCCATATGTCATAACCGAGCTGCGTGTCACCCACTGGCATTACCTGCAAGTTCACCTGCTGTCACCAGCCTCATGTTCCCAGCCTTGCAAGACCCACCTCATAAAGACGACTTGCATCCCATCATCCTCCAGCACTGCAGTGGGAGGGTGTGTTTGACACCTCTCCAGCCCCGGCTCCTCCCCCAGTACTGCGCTATCCACCCCCAGGCCCAGTCATACCAGTGCACCCTGGTGTGCACAGCAAGAATGCAGGGAACCCTGGGCAGCCCAGTCCTTCACATTTCATCCAGCAAGACCTGAACACACCCCCTAACCCCCAGCCACGCCAGCAGGTCTACAAACTGGACCCACTACTCCCTGCCCTGGGCCAGAGTGCTCCAGGAAGTGCCTGTAAACAAGCATGGAACCATCCCCTTCAGGAGGTAACCATCAGAAGAGCTGAACATGCAGCACAGAGTCCCTCCTCCAAGAGTCTGGAGCCACGATCAGGCCGGAAGTGAATGCCTATGCCTGGGTTCTGTGGTCTGAGCCCTTGGCCCCCTTATTCTGTGGGCCCCCTGACCGGAGGGGAAGTGCACAGGCCCTGAATGAACAGCCTCCCTCCAGGCTTCTTGCATGTAAAGGAAAAAATAATAATAAATGTCTCTCCTGTTTAAGTGCCTGATAGTTTAGGTTTTCTGTTCTAAGAAGCCAAAACTATACCAAGTCCAAACTCCAGTGTTACAGACAGGGAGAGTGAAGCCTGGCGAGACAAGGTCAGCCACTACGAGGTCAGCCTGGCAGTGCCTTGCTTTGTATGGTTGTGACTTCTTGCACACACGACCTTTGCATGTATGTTTTTGCTCTTGTGCCTCCCTCGGGTGGGGAGCAAATGCTTAATCTTCCACCCAGATAGCTTCAGGATGTTCTTTGCAAGCAAGACAATAATCAAAACTTTACAACCACTCTCTTGCCTAAAGTCATTCAAATAACAGCCAGTGTTATTTGGCATTCAGTGTGCTCAGGACACCCAGAAACCCCAGAGGACAGTCTACTGAGCCTAAGAGAATGGCCAGCCAAGCCCAGTTCCACTGGGTACAGGGGAACAGCAGAGTGATTGCCATGCCACCCGGGCACAGCCACAGAAGGCCCCACAGGGTCAGCTCCATGCCCACCCAGACTACCCTGCCCCGAAGCAGCACCTTGGGAAACATGCGGAAGATCTCCTGATTGATGTGGTAGATGCCGCTAGTATCCACCTCGTATTTGAGCTTCGTCCCCAGGGGCGTGTTCTTCTGGGTGGTGAAGAGGAAGGAGGGGGCGTTGCAGCACCTGGATAGAGTGGACCTGCCGGGCAGGAGACGGACAGGAAGAGAACAGTGACACGGGGCAGAGAACAGAGGGCTCTCAGAACGGAGGCCCTTCGGGGAGGCCAGGGAGCACCATCCTTTCCCACCCACCCCTTCTCACCCCTGTTCGTGTGTCCCCTGTCTTCAGAACCCCTCCCAATGCCCGAGCCATTCAAGGTCCGGCCAGGTCTCCCTCTGTAAGCTCCCGGCTGCCCTGTCCCCATTGGCCGCACTGCCCTCCAAAGTCCCAGAGCACAGACTGGGTACCACTTGCTTTATCCTCTGTCAACTCCCTCTTCACCTGAATGAAAGTCCTTGGGTGGCCAGGACCCTGCCTGTCAGGATTCTGCATAATGTCAGACACATGGGTGTCAACAACCAGGTCCTGCCAACCCTGGGCGAAGCATTCCCATGTCAGCTTTCACAAGAGCCGCCAAGGCTTCTACTACTTCCCAGAAACACTTCCTTACCCAGCTCTAAGGGAAAACCCAGGGATGGGAGCTCTTCCTTGGTTCTTGGCCCCCATAACTAACTCTAGGCGAGGCTAACCCTGCCTGATGGTCAAAAAGCAACACACACACAGTCAACAGAAATGAGCCATTTCAGTGACTGAGAAACTGTCTCAGGAATAGGGAGGGGTCAGAAATTGGATGGTGAGTTGATAATGGGTGGCTTCTTACAGAATGTGGAACCTGGTTTTCAAAAGGTTTTGGGGGTTCATGATTTAAAAAAAAAAAAATTCCTGTGGTTTTCACTGACAAAAACACCCAAACATCAGCTACAGAAGGGTTAAAGCTCAAACAAGCAAGCAGGCTTAGAAAATAGCCTCTGAGGGAGCGTGGGGCTGATGAGGCAGGCTTGGGAGCCAGCCAGGCCGGAGAAGCCTGGTTTTCTCTTCTCTGCAGCTGGTGTTCCGCCTGGCACTGCATTCTCCCAAGTGTGCCTGCAAGGCTTGGTGATGGGGTCAGATCCTAGACACGTCCTGCTCCCCTATTCTGGGGACCCAAGTCCCACCCTGGCTACAGAGGGGCTGGATTTGACCAAGGATGCCAACTGTCCCCGTCTCACTTTGGGGCTATGAGAGCACGAGGGTCCACTTTCTCCGAACAGCAGCAGTGGGCCACGACACACTTCCTCGCCACAACACTGGCTCTGGGCACAGTTATACCCAGCCTCCTGGCGGCCCTGGGTGGAATGGAACACCGTCTCCATGGAGCCCGGATGTTGACTACCAACCAAAGGTGAGGACAAGCTTTCTGGAAAGTTCATGCTGAAAGTTTGGGATGGAAACCTGGGTGCCAGCCTGGCATCGAGGCCTGGCTTCTAGTTTCTGCTCTGCCTTCAGCAGCTGTGGGGCTCGGGGCAGGTCTGCTCCCCTCTCTGGCCTCAGTTTCCTCATCTGGAGGATGCAGGGCTGGCTCTTCTGACCCTCTGTAATCCTGTGATTCCAAGCTTCCAAAGCCCGAGAAGGGTATACACACTCTTTTTTGTGACTCCATCTCTTGCAGAGACTTCACAGGGGAGCTCAGTTGGTTGCTGGCCATAGGGAGTAGGCTTTCCTGGGGAGGGTTGTGACTGAGGCTTTCCAGAGAGAAGGCCAGAGGCCTGGTGAGGCAGGAGCCACCGGTCAGCATTTCAAAGCAGCATCTGGCTGGTCCGTCTTGTCAGCCCACTGGTGAGAATCCCAGTGAGGGAGACTGACTCATATTAACCAAGCTCACGAGTGACTGATACATAAACCAGGAGGCAAGTGTGTCCATTTGGAAGCAGTAGGGGAGGGGAGAGCCTCTGTTACAGGATTCCTTTCCTAGAACTGGAATGCTCACGCCTGTGTTCCAGCACATTCCCCCACCCCACCCCACTGCACCAGGTTCCTACACCTCAGTTTAGAATCTCATCATCAGTGAGCTTGTAATGAGAGCAAAGGGGGAAGACCACTGACCTCGAAGCTTTACCTATTATAGAACATGGCAAGACCTGATGTCACTTCTCTCTCCCACACCTGGAACCACGCCCCCACCACCAGAAGGGGCTCAGCTCTCAGAGCCTCCCCCCAAATAGTGCTGGCTAGTCCCTGCCAAAGGCTCCCACGCGTATCCCAGTTTTTCTCTTGCCACATCATCTCCTGGTGGCTTCGTTATTTCCTTAGATATGTGACTCCCACTGATGACGTTTCTGTGCCGCTCTCAGCCTGAACAACATCCTCTGGCATCTCCTGACCTCACTGACCCCGTCCAGTGCTCACCAGTGTGCCCTCGGTGTGCCTGGGCCTCCCCATCACACACCACCCACAATAAGGCTTCACTCTAAGGTGAAATTGGGGCTGCATCGGCAACACAGATCTTGGACCTTTTCCCTGCATTCTACATCTATGATTTGCGGGTCTCTGCAAACGACTGTTGAGCCTCAGCTGGGCTTCTGCAGCCTCAGGGAGGCCTCTGGTTAGGGGCTGCTGGTACCTGCAGCACATTTCTAAAACATGCCACTTAAAGCCGCCTTTAGACTTGGCCCAGAACTGCAACAAGCTGGAAGAAATGACTTTTATAGAAAATACAAAACACTCAATGTTGTTTGCTTTTCACAGCTTCCCATGCAGGATTCCTTCATGCAGATGGCTCCTCAGCACATTCAAACTACGACCCGCGTTGCTGAAATCCACTTTATACACACATTCCCAGGATCCTGTCAATTCCATTCAATGAGGTCTTCTTGCACTAAAAGCATACCAGTTCAGTTCAGTTACTCAGTCATGTCCGACTCTCTGCGACCCCATGAATCGCAGCACTCCAGGCCTCCCTGTCCATCACCATCTCCCAGAGTTCACTCAGACTCACGTCCATCGAGTCCGTGATGCCATCCAGCCATCTCATCCTCTGTCGTCCGCTTCTCCTCCTGCCCCCAATCTCTCCCAGCATCAGAGTCTTTTCCAATGAGTCAACTCTTCGCATGAGGTGTCCAAAGTATTGGAGCTTCAGCTTTAGCATCATTCCTTCCAAAGAAATCCCAGAGTTGGTCTCCTTCAGAATGGACAGGTTGGATCTCCTTGCAGTCCAAGGGACCCTCAAGAGTCTCCTCCAGCACCACAGTTCAAAGGCATCAATTCTTCAGCTCTCAGCTTTCTTCACAGTCCAACTCTCACATCCATACATGACCACAGGAAAAAACATAGCCTTGACTAGACGGACCTTAGTCAGCAAAGTAATATCTCTGCTTTTGAATATGCTATCTAGGTTGGTCATAACTTTTCTTCCAAGGAGTAAGCGTCTTTTAATTTCATGGCTGCAGTCACCAT
Source organism: Capra hircus (assembly GCF_001704415.2). Taxonomy (NCBI): domain Eukaryota; kingdom Metazoa; phylum Chordata; class Mammalia; order Artiodactyla; family Bovidae; genus Capra; species Capra hircus. The sequence goes on from NC_030831.1 coordinate 46,661,624, forward strand.
CTGCAGTGATTTTGGAGCCCCCAAAAAGAAAGTCTGACACTGTTTCTACTGTTTCCCCATCTATTTCCCATGAAGTGATGGGACCAGATGCCATGATCTTCATTTTCTGAATGTTGAGCTTTAAGCCAACTTTTTCACTCTCCTCTTTCACTTTCATCAAGAGGCATTTTAGCTCCTCTTCACTTTCTGCCATAAGGGTGGTGTCATCTGCATAGCTGAGGTGATTGATATTTCTCCCGGCAATCTTGATTCCAGCTTGTGTTTCTTCCAGTCCAGCGTTTCTCATGATGTACTCTGCATAGAAGTTAAATAAGCGGGGTGACAATATACAGCCTTGATGTACTCCTTTTCCTATTTGGAACCAGTCTGTTGTTCCATGTCCAGTTCTAACTGTTGCTTCCTGACCTGCATACAGATTTCTCAAGAGGCAGGTCAGGTGGTCTGTTACTCCCATCTCTGTCGGAATTTTCCACAGTTTATTGTGATCCACACAGTCAAAGGCTTTGGCATAGTCAATAAAGCAGAAAGAGATGTTTTTCTGGAACTCTCTTGCTTTTTCCATGATCCAGCGGATGTTGGCCATTTGATCTCTGGTTCCTCTGCCTTTTCTAAAACCAGCTTGAACATCAGGAAGTTCATGGTTCACATATTGCTGAAGTCTGGCTTGGAGAATTTTGAGCATTACTTTACTAGCATGTGAGACGAGTACAATTGTGCGGTAGTTTGAGCATTCTTTTGCATTGCCTTTCTTTGGAATTGGAATGAAAACAGACCTTTTCCAGTCCTGTGGCCACTGCTGAGTTTTCCAAACTTGCTGGCATATTGAGTGCAGCACTTTCACAGCATCATCTTTCAGGATTTGAAACAGCTCAACTGGAATTCCATCACCTCCACTAGCTTTGTTTGTAGTGATGCTTTCTAAGGCCCACTTGACTTCACATTCCAAGATGTCTGGCTCTAGATTAGTGATCACATCATCATGGTTATCTGGGTCGTGAAGATCTTTTTTGTACAGTTCTTCCATGTATTTTTGCCACCTCTTCTTAATATCTTCTGCTTCTGTTAGGTCCAGACCATTTCTGTCCTTTATCGAGCCCATCTTTGCATGAAATGTTCCCTTGGTATCTCTAGTTTTCTTGAAGAGATCCCTAGTCTTTCCCATTCTGTTGTTTTCCTCTACTTCTTTGCATTGATTGCTGAACAAGGCTTTCTTATCTCTTCTTGCTATTCTTTGGAACTCTGCATTCAGATAACTGATGATAGAAGCAAGATCCGATGCTGTAAAGAGCAATATTGCATAGGAACCTGGAATGTCAGGTCCATGAATCAAGGCAAATTGGAAGTGGTCAAACAAGAGATGGCAAAGGTGAACGTTGACATTCTAGGAATCAGTGAACTAAAATGGACTGGAATGGGTGAATTTAACTCAGATGACCATTACATCTACTACTGCGGGCAGGAATCCCTCAGAAGAAATGGAGTGGCCATCATGGTCAACAGAAGAGTCCGAAATGCAGTATTTGGATGCAATCTCAAAAACGACAGAATGATCTCTGTTCGTTTCCAAGGAAAACCATTCAATATCACAGTTATCCAAGTCTATGCCCCAACCAGTAACGCTGAAGAAACTGAAGTTGGACGGTTTTATGAAGACCTACAAGATCTTTTAGAACTAACACCCAAAAAAGATGTCCTTTTCATTATAGGGGACTGGAATGCAAAAATAGGAAGTCAAGAAACACCTGGAGTAACCGGCAAATTTGGCCTTGGAATGCAGAATGAAGCAGGGCAAAGACTAATAGAGTTTTGCCAAGAAAATGCACTGGTCATAGCAAACACCCTCTTCCAACAACACAAGAGAAGACTCTACACATGGACATCACCAGATGGTCAACACCAAAATCAGATTGATTATATTCTTTGCAGCCAAAGATGGAGAAGCTCTATACAGTCAACAAAGACAAGAACAGGAGCTGACTGTGGCTCAGATCATGAACTGCTTATTGCCAAATTCAGACTTAAATTAAAGAAAAGCATACCAGAAGCCCCCAGAATTTTAGAGTAGAGCAGACCCTACAGCTCACCACTAACCACAGAGACTGGACATCTAGTAGCTTCTTAGCTCTCAAAGACAGCAGAACACTAAGATACAGCTCTTGCCTCCTGGGAGCTTGCAATCTGTCAATTTCAGTTAGAGAGAAGCTCAAGAATAAAGTATAGCCATGCTCCAGTGGCTGGTCTAGGCCGTAGGAGCCCAAGTGCTCTGAGAGGGAGAGCGCTGCTGAGTTCGAGCAGCTGCCCCAGGGGCAGGGTGGGAAGCGGGGCAAAGCCATGGAAGACTCGTGAGGAGCACAGGCCAGCCAGAGACCTCACCCGTCTCACCTCGTGGTCAGGGGCTGTACTGGAGACGACAGCACCGACCAGGCACCAGTGCTGCCAGGACTAAGGGCAGGAACACGGGAGACAGTGCCCCACAAGGTGCCAGCCTCAGCCTGTGTGCTGAGTCAGAACCATCCCTCTCCCAGTTTTCAAAGCCCAATTAGGGCCAGCTACAGGGAAGATGTCCCCTGGGGGCTGGCCTGGCAGGACGAGGGAGATCTGAAGAGGTGGCCAGGAGAACCACAAACGTGGAAGGGCTGGGGAGGACAGATGAGTCATAGATACTTGAACTGGTTGGCTTCAGAGATGTTCATGGCCCATTTGCACATCTGGAGGCTCTTCCACCTGTCGAACAGCTCCGACTGCTTCACCCTTAGGAGTAGAGGACAGAGAGTGCATGAAAGGGCCAGGCTGGACACAGTGTCACCATCCCCAAACACGCTCCCTTCCTGTCCCCCCCTTATGCCAAGTCCTGGGCTAGTCCTTTGTATTCACTGTATTTTCTAATTTGCAAAACCCTTGATTCTCTGGCATCTGGAGCCTAGTGAACTCCTAGAGATAGAAAAGCACCCTCCAGCAAGCCTGCCTTCCATGCACACACCAACCAATCCAGAGTCCACACCCTCAACCACCTCCTTTATGAATGGAGCCACTAGCCCCCTGCCCTCATCAGCCCAGAGCTAGGGATCAGACAACGAGGGGCAGGCCCTAAGCACTGAGCTCACTGAAATCATGCAAACTAGCCAATCCTAAACCTTTTTATCCCACCTTGTCCATTCCTTCCCAAGAAAACATAATAAAGGGTCTCACCTATGCATTCCACTCGCCCCTCCTGCCTCCTGACCAGTCCTGGTGCTTCCCCATGCATCCCTGAGTGGCATGCCATGCCTCCTGTCTCTAGGGATCTGTGAGCAAAGAACATGCTCCTTCACGATAGTCTTGTGTGTCCATGTGTCTTACTACATGTGATCAAAACAATCTGGGTACATTTCAAAACATCCTTCCTCAAATGCCTGCTACACAGGCCTGCACTGTTCTCCCAAGAACATCTGTTTGTAGAGGGTGGGAGACCACTTTCTTAAGATCTGTAGATAACCCCACACTGTGCTCAGCACACAGTAGGGCTGATTGCAAGGACACAGTGCCCCTCTCTTTCTCTTTTCCCAAGGGCAGATCACAATTTCCAGTGACAGAAAGGAAGAGAGGAGAAAACTTCTGTCTGGACAGCCTTCTGTTAAACTGAGCTATCGTGCTGATGCTCACTCACAGCCCCCTGCACTCCACTTTGTGGGAAACCTATAACTTGTCATTACTTCTGCCTGACCATTCCCACTAAATAGTAAATACCAGGCCAGGGCATCATGCCTGACTGTGTCTCTAGTGCTAAGGCTCATAGGAGATAAGCAGTAAATATTTGTTGAGTACATCAATAAATTAATGAATGAATCAATAAGTCTGAGTTCAAATAAAATCTATAAATGTTATTGAATTCCCCAATATGGCAGGATCTAGAGATACTGCGGGGAACAAAGCAACTCCCTGCCTGCATAGACCTTACACATGGAAGCAGATACGTGGGATACCACACCAAAAGCACAAACAGCAAAAGTGAAAATAGACAAGTGGGACTCCATCAGACTGGAAAGCTCTGCACAGGAAAGGAAAGAATCAACAGAGTAAAAAGACAGCCTACTGAACAGGAGAAAATATTTGCAAACCACATATCTGATAAGGGGTTAATATCCAAAATACATAGGAACCCCTACAAAGCAATAGCAAAAAACCAAAGAACCCAATTTTCAATTGGGCAAAGGACTTGAAAAGACATTTCTACAAAGAAGACTTACTAATGGTCAATACCAATAATCATCATGGAAATGGATAGCAAAACCACAGTACAATATCACATCATACTTATTAGAATGGCTATTATTAAAAAAAAAAAAGATGACAAGTATTGGCAAGCATATAGGGAAAAGCTGTTGGTGGGAATGTAAAATGGTATGGCTACTAGGGCAAAGAGTATGGAGATTCCTCAAAAAATTAATAATAGAAATACAATATAGTCAGCAATCCCACTTCTGGATATATATCCAAAAGAACTGAAATCAGAATTTTAAAGAAATGCTTACACCCCTATGTGTATTGCAGCATCATTCAGAATAACCAGGACAGACATGGAAATAATCCAAATGGTCACTGATAAATGAGTGGATAAAGAAAAGGCGTTCAATACATAATATGAAATATTATGAAGCCTTAAAAAAGAAGAAAATCTTGCCATATGTGACAACTTGGATGAATCTGGAGGACATTATCCTCAGTGAAAAAGCTAGTTGCTGAAGGACAAATACTACACGATTCTGCTTGCACAAGGTAACTAAAACAGTCACTCTTATAGAAACAGAGCAGAATGATAGATATCAGGGGCTCCGGGAAGGAGTAATGAAGATTTGTTACAGAGTTTTAATTATGTAAGATGAATAAGTTCTAGAGATTTGCTGTAAAACTTAGTGCCTACAGTTGACAATAGTAGGCTGCACACTTAAAATTTTGTTAAGAGGGTAGGTCTTGTGTTAAGCATTCTTATCACAACCAAAACAAACAAACAAACCCAGATATATAATGCCATGTCAGGGAGTGCTGAGTGCTACAAAGAAAATTGAAGTAAGAGGCTACCAGGATAATATATTGTTCAACACAGGGAATAAAAACAATCCTGTAAAATAACTAAAAATGGTGTATAATTTTTTAAATTTGTGTATCACTATATTGCATACTTGTAACATATAGTATTGTATACTAACTATACTTCAATAAAGAAAAGAAAAAATTTTTCAAAAAGAAAAATGAAGCAGGGATAGAAAAGTGAGTGCTTCAGATGAGTTGATCCAGGGAGGCTTCCCTGAAGAGGGGAACCGCGCACAAAGAACTGAAATTATGCAGGAGTGAGCCACACAAATATCTAGGAAAGGAGTCTTCCAAGCAGAAAGAAAAGTGAGTGCAGAGGCCCTGGGGCAGGAACCTACCCTGCAGCTTTAGCATCCGGACGTCTTCCCTCCAGCTTTCCCAAACCTCCCACAGCAGCTCTTGCCTCTTGAGCTCAGGTGACATCGAAGGAGAGGGGCCATTACACAGTGGCACCCTCACTCACACTGCTGCCCTCCCTTGCTCCCTGTCACCCACAGGTCCCCAGCAGAGCATCCTGCTTGGCCAAGGCCTCAACCACCTCCTGGAAACACAACCCTGGCAACACTGCAGGCTGGGGTCCCACGTTCAACTCTTACCAGTGTCCAGACCCCATTCTCTGTACCTCCAAAGGCCTTGTCACACACTAGACCAAGACCTGGGCCTGGACACCCAGCCTGGAATCCTGGTTTCATTCCCAATTGGCAATATGACCTCAGACAAGTCATTTAATCTCTCTGAGACTCAGCTGCTTTATCTGTAATACAGATATAATAACCTCTGCCCTGCAGATCTCAAAGATCAAATGAGATCTTTGTCAGAAAGATCAAATGAGATAATATGTATAAAATATCTTATAAATTGCTTTACAAATGCAGAAGATCACCTTTACCTTAAAGATGAAAGGTTGATCCCAGGCATTTAACCCCTTTTTCGCAAGACAGGACTATTTTCCAGAAGAGGAATAAAAAAGACTAGATTGTCCTGAGAACAATCTAAAAAACAGAGTTCTTGGGGAAAAAAAGGTCATTAGGAAAGGTTGGAAGGTGAACTCAGGGAATTTTCTCAGAACGTAGAAGTAAAAGGCAAAGAGAGAAAAGATGAGATGAAAAGCTATTCAAGGAGCAATCCAGAGGTATACAACTCTTAGAGGTACCAGAAAGAAGAGGGGAAGAAAACTGGAGGAGGAAATATATAGAAACCCAAGAGAAAGTTCAAGAGAAAGTTCAAGAATTTGGAGTGAGCTCTGGAGTAACAGGTCTCCTGAAGCCCAGGTTCTGATATTCCAGAACCGTCATGACCTGTAAAGACTCAGACAGAAAAAAAATAGATCACACCCAAAGGAAAAACTAGCAGCATATGCTCACACAGTCCTGGACCCTAGGAGATGATGGAGAAGGTAGGTCATCAGCATTCTGGGGATAAATAATCTTCACCTAAAATACCAACACCGCCAAATCAACAAATAAGAGAATTACATTATTTGTACACAGAAGGACTCAACCATTACCCACCAGTTTGGGGGAATTTACCCAAGCATGGGCAGCAGCAAATGAAGGCGTAAAACTAAGAAAGAAGGAGCTATGGGTGAATCCAATCTACGGAGCAGAGAAGGGAAGTGACAACTGTGTGTGACCCACCCAGAGAGCAGCCTGTCCAGGATGGATAAAGAGGATGAAGGGAAACCCTTGGGGGAATGCCTAGTTGATGGAGAGGCAGGGGGGAAAAGTAGGGCATGATAGAGACAAAGTGTTCAAAAGGAAAAAGATGACTAGAAGCTCCAGAAAAAAAAACAAAATGAGGAGGGGTGGAAATCTACAAGAAAGGCAATAGGAATCATTATTTTCTGATCTTCAAATTTTGGAGTCAGCCCATAGAGAAAACCCAAGAAAGGCTTGCTATAGTTACAAATAGAATGTAAATGTCACCAGCCTTGACATTCTCAAGGTAAACTCATGTATGACTAAAGCCAGATACCCTCCTCTTAACAAAGGACAGAACCAACAGATACTGCCAGTATTTGATAGAACAAGAAATAGGTTATCTAGGCAATCTATAGATAGAAGAACTAAAAATAGCAGGACCCCTCAACTGGGAAAAGTGGGGTGGAGGGAGTGTTTGGGCTGGGTAAGGAGGTGGAATCCTCACCCAGCAGAGCAGGGCATCAGCGGACACTAAACGTGGCGACTGTGGCATGCACAGGACTGAGAGGGACGAGGTGACTCCCAGAAGAAACAGCCAAGAGTCATAAGGAGCAGGGCTGGGGGAGAGGGTGTGGGCAGAAACCATCACTTTTTATTACTATAAACTTTGGTAGCTACTTGATTTTCCCAGCCGTGTGCGAGATGATGACCATCCCCTCATCCTCCTCCTTCTTTCTTCCCCTTTTCCTCCGTGGCCTCCTCTGCCCCCACCTAGGTCTCATCCACCGACTCGTTCGTCTAACAGACACGTCCAGAGCCTGGGCAGGGCCAGGCAACAAGACTCAGAGAAGCATGGGCGCAAAGGAATGTCCCAGCCCAGAGGGCTGCCGGCGCTGCTCCCAGCCTCTCTCCTGGTCTCTGTGAGGCTCTGCCTGGGTTCCCCAGGCCAGAAAGATGGGGAAAGGGTGGCAGGAGAGACCCAGGGTGAGGTCCCAGGCATGCATGGTGCTATCTGTGTGTAAGCACAGGCAGCAATTGGTTTAAAACTAAAGAGGCCCTAGAATGGCTAAAATAAAACATAAATAAATTTTACAAGTATCAGGGACAATGTGATTTTGCAACAAATCATCATAGAGTCATTCCTCATTGTATCTGACATTGTCAGGGAATGAGGCCCTTACCATGTGGGAGGTTTTCGGTTAACTGATTTTTACCATTGACTGGAGCAATTTTGTATCAGAATCATTCCCAGATGAATCACACACACTGCCCTGTCTCCTCAGATGGAATGCCAGCTGACATGCATGTACCAGAAGGGCCTCTGGGCACATCCGTCCAGAGCCTTCCATTCACAGATGGAGATTTAACCTTTTCCTGATGACTCATGGTCTCCACTGTGAGCACTGCTCTTGCCTCTGGGCTGGACCACAGTGAAGCCCACAGGTGCCCAGGTGGCATCAGAACCACTAAGATTCAGCTCTGGGGGAGCCCACTGACCTCAGCTTAAGGACTCAGGAAAGGAGTCACTGGGCTTGTTGCTCCCTGAAAAGCAGCCTGTTTCCCCCACCACAAGGGCCCAGACTCCAGGGCCAGGGGACCACATGGAGGGCAACTGACATGAAAGAGACAGAAGGGACAAGGCCCAGAGGTTACCAGCTGGGACGGCCACTCAGCTCAGGAGACCAGAGAGGGTACCCCAAAGGCAGAGACACCTAGAGCCAGACACACAGAGGCCTCATAACCACTAACACAAGGTCCTGACAAGGGACAGAGTGTGGGCACAGACAGTGCGGGGCGGGATGAGATTCTATTACACCCCACAGTGTTTGAGATTTAGGCTTGAAACAAAGGGCCCGGTGGTGATGGTGGTTTAGTCGCTAACTTGTGGCCGACTCTCACAACCCCATGGACTGTAGCCTGCCAGCCTCTTCTGTCCATAGGATTCTCCAGGTGAGAATAGTGGAGTGGGTTGCCATTTCCTTCTCCAGGGCATCTTCCCGACCCAGGGATAGAACCCGGGTCTCTTGCATTGCAGGCAGATTCTTTACAGACTGAGATGTGAGGGAATCCCCTTAAGGGCCCAGGGAACTTCTAACATGATCCCTCTGATAGGACTATTATGGACTGTGTTATAGCTTCTTTGAAATTCCTATGCTGAAGCCCCAAACCCCAAGATCTCAGAATGTGACTCCATTTGGAGATAAGGTTTTTAAAGAGGTGGTTAAGCTAAAATGACATCACCAGGGTGGACCCTACGCCATTACGAGTGATGTCCTTACAATAAGAGGAAATTAGGACGTGGGTAAAGAGGGAAGACCCTGCAAGAGAGAGATGGCCACATATCAGCGACGGAGAGAGGCCTCAGGAGAAACTAATCTGCCGGCACCTTATCTCAGACCTTCAGCCTCCAGAGCCATGAGGAAGCAAAGTTCTGTGGTCTAAGCCCCCTGGTCGGGGGTACTGTGTGGTGGCAGCCTCAGCAAACCAATACAAGGACTCACGCAAACACACAGGAAATATGTGGGGTAGAGGTGTGGGCTGTAACAGAAGGATGGCCCATTCACAGGGTCTCTCAGGCTTCCTGTCTGGATGCTGAGGCAGCCATGAAGAAACTGTCTGCATCTTATAATTTTAAGAATTAATTATTCACCCTTTGTGAACTCTTGGTTATGCTCTCAGTGCCCCAGCTTTCCAGGCTGAGACATTTAAGGGCCTAAGATCTTGGAGTTCTGAGAAAAGATCCGGCTCTCTGCTTACACCTCTGGCTCCCGACAGGGGGCCAGGCAGCCACCTTGGTCACCAAGTCACAGCTCCTCGGCAGAGCATATCCAACGCCGACCGCAGCCTACTCCTCCCACCCTCCCAAGGGCCCCATGGCCCTCAGACAGAGATAAAATCTAGATCCTGGCCGGCACTGCAGGACTCACAAGCTCCAGCCCTGCCTGCCCTCCAGCAACCCAGTTCTGGTATCCCCTCAGGCCGGTCTCAGAGCCTGGGACACAGCGGGCCCTTCCTGGCCCAGGCCTCTGCAGGCACCGTCCCCCTCATCTGGAATCCTCTTGGCCCAATTAACTCCTTGCCCCCTCCATGGTGTGGTCCGCTCAGGGCTGGGTGGGATGGATAGAGAGGGAGCACCTCCTCGGCTTCCTCTGGAAGCTTCAGACCCTTGGTCAGAACAGGGATCGTGAACAATGCTGCTGATCCCAGCTGGATACCTGGCCTTATCCCCAGACCCTCAGTCAGAACAGGGGCCATGAACAATGAAGCTGATCCCAGGTGACCCCTGGCCTTAACCCCAGACCCTCAGTCAGAACAGGGACTATGAGCAACGCTGCTGATCCCAGCTGGATACCTGGCCTTAACCCCAACCCCTGGTCAGAACAGAGACCATGAACAATACTGCTGATCCCAGCTGGACACCTGGCCTTATCCCAGAACTTCCCTGTACAACTAAGCTGATGGGGTCTGTAAATGTCAGCAAAGCTGCTGCTGCTGCTGCTGATTCCTGGAAGAAAAGGGGTTGGGGGGGAACATTCACTTTTATTGAGCACCTATTGTGTGTGCTGCTGTGACATGCACTCCTGGGCTATGTATCTGTGACATCATATGGAAAAACCTGAATGAACTCTTGGCCAACTCAATACTTTCACATATGTTATTTCAGCTAATCTTTACTGCAACCTAAAAGTAGGTTAATAGTGGCTCCATTTTTATAGGAAAGGAAAGACTCAGAGAGGTTGAGTGATTTGTATAAACATGCAGAGCTGCTAAGGCCCAAGTGGGCTTTAGACCCCAAGTCTGCCTGACCCCAAGGCCCATGCTCTTTCAATGACCCACATGATCACGTGATCATGTCAAATGGCTAAAGGAGCAGCAGCTCCTGCCGTGGGCCTGATAGTGGTGCCAGGATCCTGTCAGGGTTCCTTGAGTCCACATTAGTGCCCAGCGCTGCCTGGCTCCGATTTCTTCCACATCTGAGTGTACAGTTGCCCCTTGAACAGCACAGGGCTTGTGGGCAGCCCTCTAGATCCACAGTTCCTCTGCATCCACAGATTCAACCAACCTCAAGTAGCACTGCAGAACTCTCGCCAAACATCTGCATATAAGTGAATCCGTGCAGTTCAAACCCGCTTTGTTCAAGGGTCAACAGTAATGGTTTTCAAGTCAACATGCATCCTGTCATGATTAACAGGGCGCAGACTCTTCTCAACTCCTGGCAGTCCTGTGAGTGAGTGTCCAGCATGTAATGTGTCTTCCCTCGCACCAGTTGTAAAAGAGCGATGCACTGGGGTGGGGAGGGACCAGCACGGTTCTCTTGCTATCTGCGTGCTGGTTTATGTGGACTTTCTGGAAGGATGCATGAAGATACATGGGTGGCCTCTGAGGAGGAGACTGAGGGAGGGGAGGTCTGTGGAAAGGGGGCTTCTCACTTTATGCCCTTTTGTACCCTTATGGCAGAAAGTGAAGAGGAACTAAAAAGCCTTTTGATGAAAGTGAAAGAAGAGAGTGAAAAAGTTGGCTTAAAGCTCAACATTCAGAAAACGAAGATCATGGCAACCGGTCCCACCACTTCATGGCAGATAGATGGGGAAACAGTGGAAACAGTGTCAGACTTTATTTTTCTGGGCTCCAAAATCACTGCAGATGGTGACTGCAACCATGAAATTAAAAGATGCTTACTCCTTGGAAGGAAAGTTATGACCAACCTAGATAGCATATTAAAAAGCAGAGATATTACTTTGCCAACAAAGGTCCATCTAGTCAAGGCTATGGTTTTTCCAGTAGTCGTGTATGGATGTGAGAGTTGGACTATAAAGAAAGCTGAGTGCCGAAGAATTGATGCTTTTGAACTGTGATGTTGGAGAAGACTCTTGAGAGTCCCTTGGACTGCAAGGAGATCCATCCAGTCCATCCTAAAGGAGATCAGTCCTGGGTGTTCATTGGAAGGACTGATGCTGAAGCTGAAACTCCAGTACTTTGGCCACCTGACGCAAAGAGCTGACTCATTGGAAAAGACCCTGATGCTGGGAAAGATTGAGGACAGGAGGAGAAGGGGCTGACAGAGGATGAGATGGTTGGATGGCATCATCCACTCGATGGACATGGGTTTGGGTGGACTCCAGGAGTTGGTGATGGACAGGGAGGCCTGGCGTGCTGTGGTTCATGCGGTCTCAAAGAGTCGGACACGACTGAGTGAGTGAACTGAACTGTACCATTTGAAAGCTGTATGCTTTAAATAATAATTTAAAAAATGAATAAATATAAAAATTTTAAAAGACAATAGCAAGAGGTCAATGCTTAAGCCACAAAGTACTGAATTTCAGGACAGACACTCCTGTGTCCTCTTCAATTTCTATACAAGAGAGCTCCATGATAACTGTGGAGGCTGGTAATTGAGCCGGGGACTGGAACACAGTCACCAGAGGTGACCTTGCGAACTTGACATTTTTCATAAAACATAGTCATCCCTACATCCAGCCCTCCGGGGCTCTCCAAATGCCAGAGGCCCTGGGGAAGCAGACCTAATTCTTGCTCTGTCATGAGCCACCAAGTGTCCTATTTCCTTGGGCCATGCCCCCACCCAAGCCCCTGCCCTGCCCGCCCCCATGCACCAGCCAGCACCCACCACCCACCCAGCCAAACTCACATGGAGAGCACCTTCACTTCCAAGATCTCGTGCCTCAGCTCCAGGCATCTTGTGGAGTTATACTCAAAAGGGCCCTCGTAAAATTCAAAGTACCTGGGAACCAACAGGGACAGAGGTTACTACACAGAGAAGTGGGCAGACTCCCGGGAACCTGTTGGGGTTCTCAAGCAGGAATAGGGGGCAGAGGGGTGGTGTCCCGTCAAAGTAATAGCATAGAGCAAACCAGCCCTTCCCAGCAAATGACGTGATGGGGGTCTGCCTCCAGGCCCGCTGGTTTAATCACTGGTTGGCTAATTACTCTTAGCACCCCTACTACTCTGGGAGAATAAGCATTTAGGCCATGAACCCGTTTCAGTACATCACGACATTTTGAAGCGGGCTTGGTTCCACATGGTGACTCTGGATACATCCTCATTCGCACTCCTCCTAGGACCAGTCATCGAGAGAGGCGGCCCTGGAGTCAGTCAGCGAGGCTACAGGGCCTTTCCTCTCCTGCCCCTTTCTCCTCCTCCTGGGCAAGTGTCCAGCAATGACAGCCACAGCATAGCCGAGAAAGCACAAGCTGCTTTCCCACTGTGAAGAGAATTTCCGCTCCCATCAGCTCATTGACGTTCATGCTCGCGTTGTGACTACGTGAGATCCTTTCTCCCCATTTGGCAGCTGAGAAAACTGAGGCTGAACAGATGGTGCTCCAGGCCATGCTGTCAGTGTAGAGGAGCCTGAGCCAACACAGTCCCTTCTGCAGCTTCACGCAGAATAACAATACCAACTTCAACCAGCACCACTGAGCCCTTGTCACAGGCCAAGGCCCCGTACTCTACATGGAGGTATTCACTTTTTTTCCTTTTTAATTGGAGTTGTGTATTGTGTTAGTTCCAAGTATACAGCATGGCGACTACAAGATAATGGGTGCAATTCCCTGTGTTATACAGTATCTCCTTATTCCTTATCCATTTTGTATCTAGTAATTTCTATCTGCTAATCCCATATTCCTAATTTATCTCTGCCACCTCCCCTCTCCCTTCTGATAACCAGAAGTTGGTGTGGTATGTCTGTGATTCTATTTCTATTTTGAATGCACAATCACTTGTATTACTTTTTGTCATTGTTTAGTCACTAAGTCATGTCCAGTTCTTGGTGACCCCGTGAACTGTAGCCTGCCAGGCTCCTCTGTCCATGGGATTTTCCAGGCAAAAATACTGGAATGGGTTGCCATCTCCTCTTCCAGGGGATCTTCCCGATCCAGGGATCCAACCCATGTCTCTTGTGTCTCCTGCATCGGTGGGCAGATTCTTTACCACTGAGCCACCTAGGAAGCCCTGTATTACTTTTTAGATTCTACATGTAAGTGACACCAAATAGTATTAGTCTTTACCTGACGTAATTCATTAAACATAATATCCTCTTCTAATCTGTATCACTAGCCCACCAGAGCACTTGCCCAGAGCCATGTGGGTGGCAGGTGGCAAAGCTGGGTCACGAAGCAGTGCATTCAGTCAAGATGTTCTTGTCTGCCCACTTTATAAGGACAGTTGGTGACCCCTGGAAAGGGCCCTCTGACCTCCTACAGCCATACCTGCTAGTTCACACCAGCCCAGGGAACATCCGCAGAGTGGGTGGGGCAGAGAGGGGCAGGGGAGGGTGACCACCAAGATAAAACACGGTAGTTCCCTGCCAGACTCGGCCACGAAGGCAGAGGGGCCTCCAGGGCAGAGGCCAGGTGTACCCTCTCCTCATGGCCTGTCTTTCTGGAGGTCGTCGGAAGACACCGGGGCTGATGAAGCTGGGAGAGTGGGATCCCAGGACAGCCCCGAGTCAAGAAGCCTGCAGGCTTAGCCTCTAAACTTGGGGCAGAGGCCTCTCTACAGCTAGCCCTGGAGAGCCAGAGGTCGGGGTGGAGCCCCAGGATGGCATCTGGGCTCTGCAGGCCACAGCCAAGGATTTAAAATAAAGTCAGTCCTTGCGCATTTCCCACAAACCTTCCCAAAACATGGCAGCAGCTGTTTCACAAATATTCTCACTAACTTACATAGACAAACTTATGTCTGTGGTGCTTTAGAAATACTGAGACATCTATCCAATTAACTGGCTTCTTTTTAAATAACTTAAATATATATTCGTAAATATTTGTTATTATTTTACTATAATTTAATTTTAAATATTATAATCATACATTTAAGACATTTTAAATATATTTTAGAATATTAAAAAATATTTTACACAACAAATTGACTCCTATCGATACAAAATAAATCATCTCCTACTTTTCATGTTATAAAAGAATTTAAGCAGATTTCGTAAAGTAATGCTCAAAATTCTCCAAGCCAGGCTTCAACAGTACGTGAACCGTGAACTTCCAAATGTTCAAGCTGGATTTAGAAAAGGCAGAGGAGCCAGAGATCAAATTGCCAGCATCCGTTGGATCATCAAAAAAGCAAGAGAGTTCCAGAAAAACAGCTGCTGCTTCTTTATTGACTATGCCAAAGCCTTTGACTGTGTGGATCACAATAAACTGTGGAAAATTCTGAAAGAGATGGGAATACCTGACCACCTGACCTGCCTCTTAAGAAATCTGTATGCAGGTCAGGAAGCAACAGTTAGAACTGGACATGGAACAACAGACTGGTTCCAAATAGGAAAAGGAATACATCAAGGCTGTATACTGTCACCCTGCTTATTTAACTTCTATGCAGAGTACATCATGAGAAACACTGGGCTGGAAGAAGCACAAGCTGGAATCAAGATTGCCAGGAGAAATATCAATAACCTCAGAAACACAGATGACACCACCCTTATGGCCGAAAGCAAAGAAGAACTAAAGAGCCTCCTGATGAAAGTGAAAGAGGAGAGTAAAAAAGTTGGCTTAAAACTCAACATTCAGAAAACAAAGATCATGGCATCTGGTTCCATCACTTCATGGCAAATAGATGGGGAAACAGTGGAAACAGTAACAGACTTTATTTCGGGGGGCTCCAAAATCACTGCAGATGGTGATTGCAGCCATGAAATTAAAAGATGCTTACTCCTTGGAAGGAAAGTTATGACCAACCAGACAGCATATTAAAAAGCAGAGACATTACCTTGCCAACAAAGGTCCGTCTAGTCAAAGTTATGGTTTTTCCAGTAGTCATGTATGGGTGTGAGAGTTGGACTATAAAGAAAGCTGAGCCTGAAGAATTGATGCTTTTGAACTGTGATGTTGGAGAAAACTCTTGAGAGTCCCTTGGACTGCAAGGAGACCCAAACAGTCCATCCTAAAGGAAATCAGTCCTGAATATCCATTGGAAGGATTGATGTTGAAGTTGAAACTCCAATACTTTGGCCACCTGATGCGAAGAGCTGACTCATGTGAAAAGACCCTGATGCTGGGAAAGATTGAAGGCAGGAGGAGAAGGAGATGATAGAAGATGAGATGGTTGGATGGCATCACCGACTCAATGAACATGAGTTTGAGTAAACTCTGGGAGTTGGTGATGGACAGGGAGGCCTGGCATGCTGCAGTCCATGGGGTTGCAAAGAGTCGAACACAACTGAGCAACTGAACTGAACTGAGGCACTGAAGATCCTAAAATATCACTCTCCTTTTTCTGTTTCCTTTATGTTTTACAGTTTTTTTCATTGTCTTTCTCACTTGGCAAACTCACATTGATCCTTCAGTACCTACCTCAAATGCCCCTCCTTCTGGGAAGACTTTTCTAATGCTCACTCTCAGGTTATTCTATACATTTTCTCTTAATTAGAGCAGATAGCATTGTATTATAATTGTCTGTTTATATATCTATTTCCCTTTCCAAATGAGGAATATCTGAAACATGTGGAATCTGTCTTTGTTATCTCTGCATATTTGCACTACAGAGACAAGAAAGCTAAAAACTACATTTCCCAGACTCCTTTGTAGCTAGGGTCCTCCAGGCAATTTAGGTTCAACCAGTCAGTAGCTTCCCTGGAGGCTCAGAAGGTACAGAATCAGCCTGCAAAGCTGATTCAGAGATTCAATCCCTGGGCCAGGAAGATCCCTGGAGAAGGGAATGGCAACTCATTCCAGTATTCTTGCCTGTGAAAATTCTTCCCATGGACATAGGAGCCTGGAGGTCTATAGTCCATGGGGTTGCAAAGAGTCTGACACACCTAAGCAACTAACACTTTCACAATCAGTAGCATGAGACTGATTCAGAGCCATGGTCTAGAAGAATGTCAAGGCTCAAGGCATTGTTTCCCTGGCAGAATGTGGCAGAGGTGGCATGGCTCTTGGAAATTGCAGTGGTGGCGGCACCTTCATGATTTTATCAGAGGCTTCCACAGTGGCCCAGTTTTACAATGCAGTTTGCAGAGACATTCTTGGAAGCTGGCCTAGAGTTTTTCTTCAGCTTTCCCAGTGATTCTGTGCTAGCCTTACCCTTAGTCAATCCCTTTCTGCTTTAACTAAAATGGTTTCTGTTATATGCAACCAAGAACAAGGTGTCAGCCTGGGGCTAAAAAAAAGTCCATGAGCTTGTCTCTAACTTAGGTCATTTTTCCATCACACAACAGTAAGTGAGGTCTGGTGTCTTATCACAAAGATCATCATTTGCAACCACAGCCAGTGACACTGAGCTCTTGGGAATCCACTGGGTCTTCTGAAGCCGTGATCTCAGGCAACTACTAAGAAACATTCCAGATTCTAATGACATAGAAGATAATTAAGAGGAAACTTATACTAGTGTTCTCAGGAGTTGGGACACTTACAGACACACCCAGGATATGCCTCTAAACCAGCCGTGTGGCTTTGGGTAAACCGCTTCACCTCTCTGAGCCTCTTTTTTATCCTCCTAAATAATTTGAATGAGGTGGTATCTGAAGTCCCATCCAGCACTAAGATACAACCCCAAAGTTTCTTCAGTGTTTCCCACTTAACTAACCAAGCCAGAACAACTATGAATTAATGATCCATAAACAAGGGAATGTTTACCGGCTTCCCTGGTGGCTCAAAGAGTAAAGAATCTGCCTGCAATGCGGGAGACCTGTGTTTGATCCCCAGGTAGGGAAGATCCCCTGGAGGAGGGCATGGCACCTACGCCAGTATTCTGCCTGGAGACTCCCCATGGACAGAGGACCCTGGCGGGCTGTAGTCCATGGGGTCACAAAGAGTCGGACATGACTGAGGGACTAAGCACAGCAAACAAGAGAAACTCTCAAAGGAAGTTAAAACCAATCAGCACCTCCCTTTGATCAGCCAGCCCCTTCGTCACCTTCACAAGCCATCCTCACTTTCCCTCTGCCAGCCTCCACTCCGTCTCCCTTTCTCTTGCATCCCCAATATCATCACTTGGCAGTTCAGTGATTCCAAATGGTCTCACGTGGTGTGTTTAGTGGCTATTAGATGGCAAGGGTTTCAGAATAGGGTTCACATCCTTCTTTGCCCATCCCTAGCCAGGGGCCCATTATTTCCATGAGCCTTAGTTTTCTCATTTGCAAAATCAGCAAAAAAAAACGAAGTACACCTGTGGCAAGATAAGATAATTGGCTGAGATAAGATAATGATAAGAATCTCAAAGAAAGCATTAGTATAGTGTCTGGCACACAGGAAGTGCCCAGAAAATGTCTATTCCCCTTCTTCCCCTTTCTCCTGCCATGAAAGGACGTGATCTGCCAATGGAGGCCCAGTGAGTCAGAGACGTGCTTACAGTCCCTCAGCTGGCTGAGGACAGAGATGAGAAAGAAATGCATAGCTCAGAAGTTCTCCACCATCTGGACTGGTTGCCATTCTCCTGCTGTTATTGGGAAACCTCTCCCCCATCACCCTGAGGGTAAAGCCCACGCTGAGTTCTTCTTTGACGTAGGGATGTCCCTGATCACTGCATCTCTGCTGCAAACTCCGTGGATTAACTGTGTTTCTGATGCTTTGACATCTGGGGCTATCCTGGCCCCAGAGAGACTGTCTCTCCTGCTGCTACTGCTAAGTCACCTCAGTCATGTCCGACCCTGTGTGACCCCATAGACAGCAGCCCACCAGGCTCCCCCATCCCTGGGATTCTCCAGGCAAGAGCACTGGAGTGGGTTGCCATTTCCTTCTCCAATGCATGAAAGTGAAAAGTCAAAGTGAAGTCGCTCAGTCGTGCCCGACCCTCAGCGACCCCATGGACTGCAGCCTTCCAGGTTCCTCCGCCCATGGGATTTTCCAGGCAAGAGTACTGGAGTGGGGTGCCATTGCCTTCTCCTAGAGCTAATCAATTCCTAGATATGGTAAAAACAAACAAACAAACAAACAAAAAAACCTGTGAGCACACCTTCATGTGCAAACCAAGCAAGCCAGAGCTCACACTCGCCACCACCTCCTCCTCCTCCTCTTTCTCCTCCTCTCACACTTAGGGCCACCTATTCCTCTGCCCTAACCACCCACAGGCCAGCTACCAGACAACTTGGGGCAGCTCTCTGCCCCAGAGCCCTCTGAAATTATTAAAACAAGCCAGTCTTAACCCCGTGTGCCTGCTCATCCGTTCCTTACACAGAAACCACAAGAAAGGCTTTTGTCCACTTTTCCCTTTGCTCCTTCTGCTTCTTGACTGACGCTGGTGCCTTCCCGTGTGGCCCTACATGGTATGGTATGGTCCCGTTTTTTAGGATCTGAAAGTATAAAAACCTCTTCCTTCCTGACCGTCATTTCCACATCTGTGTGTCTAACCACACCTGATGATTTTAAAAAAATCCCAGGCACCCTGAAAACATTGCATGTGGTACCCCAGCCAGGTAATCACAATCACTCCAGGCCTAGGTCTAAAGCCTCATTTTTCCATCTGAAAAAAATGGAGCTAATATAGCCCTTGCTTCTTTCTCCAGCCTATCTGGGCTGTGCTTTTAGAAGGCTGTGCTGTTCCATCTCAGCCTCTAAAGATAAACGACTTGAGGAAATAAGACTGTAAGCAGCACACTGGGTCATTCCTCGATTCTGCTTCTGAGAGGAGGCCTGAGGATGGCATTCTGGAGGAAGCCATAGAAGTCCCTGCTTGCTCTGGATACTGGTCATCATGCAGACATCAAAATGATGCTGAAATTTTGTGTATAATGACATGAGAAAATGATATACACGATAATACTGAGTGAAAAAGCAAGCTACAAAACTATGATCTCCAAAAACAATTATATATACATATGTGAGCCCATGGGAAAGGATGATAACAAGATATTAATAGTAGGTTGCTCTAGGTAGAGAATTATGATTTAAAAAAAAACTCTTTTCTACATTTTTATACACTTTCTGTAATGTAGTTATGACTCTTATTATCGGAAATCACTAACAAATGCCCTTTTAAGCCACAGCTCTTTCTCTAAATATCTCAAGCATTGCCATGAGCTGCTAGAAGACTGACGGCCGCAGTTTCTCCGACCTCCCTAACTCCACGAGCCTCTCAAGGTGAGCTAGTCACTATCTCTTCTTTGAATTCTGGAAAGACGATCTCTACCCAGTTCAAAGGGGAGGAGATGCTGGCAGGACACCTCACAGGTATAAATAGTCACCGCCGGTCACATCAGGAGCCCAGCTCAGCTCAGATGCCACTTGGCTTCCGGCAGCCAAAGCCGACGCTGGCCAGGCTGCATTCACCCTGCCCCATCTCTGTGCCCTTGGGGAGGTGGGGGCAGGGCTGGGCAGCGCTGGCTGCCTGATCAGCAATGGACGGCCTCCTTTAAGTGAGAAGACAAACGCAAATGTGGCTGCAGCTGCTGAATACTGGGTCCTGTCCTCCCACAAGGGCCTGGGCTCCAGCTTTGCAGGCTGAGGGGGCCTCGTTTCAGCATGCCCTGGCTCTAGGGTGCAGAGTCTGTCTCTGTCATTCCTCCTAGCCCTTCCCCATAAGCCTGCCCCAGAGAGGGCTCCCCTGTCCAGCCTGAAGCCCCCTCCAGAGCTCCATCTGGACCATGGAGTTCACTGGGGCTACAATACTTTGAGCCCCAGCAGTCACTGGCTGGGAGAAGGTGAAGTCCATCCAGCAGTGTGTGTCTCTCGCATACACCACTTCGTTCCCAGACACTGATGGTGTTCCAGACAACAGGAGCCCAGGGAGGTCCCTGTGTCATTCAAGAGCCCCACTGGTATGGGTTGAGGCAAGACTGGAAGTAGGGGGTGCTGGAGGCAGAGACTGTGGAGGCTCAAAGTGAAGCAGCAGGTGCATTCACTGAGCTGAATGCATGTCCCCCCAAAATTCATATGCTGGAACCCTAACCCCC
Organism: Capra hircus; assembly: GCF_001704415.2. Classification (NCBI taxonomy): domain Eukaryota; kingdom Metazoa; phylum Chordata; class Mammalia; order Artiodactyla; family Bovidae; genus Capra; species Capra hircus. The sequence goes on from NC_030831.1 coordinate 46,682,183, forward strand.
AAGGTGATGATATCAGGAGATGGGGCCTTCGGGGGTAATGAGGTCATGAGGCTGGTGCCCCTTGAATGGGATTTGTGCCTTTATAAAAGAGACCCCAGAGAGTTCTTTAGCTCCTTCCACCATGTGATGACAGTGTCTGCCACCCGGAACAGGGTCCTCGCCTGACCGTGCTGGCGACCACACAGGCTCAGACGCCCAGCCTTCAGAGCTGTGGAAAGCAAATCCCTGTTGTTGATGAGCCTCCTGGTGTGTAGTATTTCATCAGAGCAGCCCGCACAGACTAAGACAGTGAGCGTGTGAGGAGTGGGTCTCAGGTGAGAGGATGGGATTCCCTAACGTGTGAAGGAGCTGCTGGACGAAGAGCAGACGGAAGTGTCTAGGAGGTTCCGGAAGGTAAATCAAGGAGCCCCAGCTGAGCGTGAGGGAGGGAAGATTTGCAGGCCCAGAGGGGAGGCCTACAGTGAAGGACCGGCCTCTCTTCCAGGCTCCAGGAGCCCCACTGCCCACGGTCCCAGCACAGCCTCCACCAACATCAAAGAAGGGGTTGCAGGCTGTGCATGGCTACATGGAGTGGGCACCTGGAGAGCCTAGCTGTCTTCCCTTCTAAGCATCCCCTAAACTGATTCCCAGATGGATGCTGGTCCTCTTAACCAGACCCCAGAGCCCCTGTCCTTTCCATTCTCCGTTTCCTTCCATTCTCACTCCTTTCTGTGGCCTCCTGTCTTTGCTAAGGAACTAGTATGAAATTCCTGACGATGGTCCAGGAGGCAGGAAGCGTGGGAGCCGTGAAGGAGAGGAGGAAGAACGGACCGCTGGAGGGAGGGACAGACGGTCTGGGGAGCTGACTGGGGAGTGAGGAAGAGGTAGGGCCAGGGTCATCTGATGTGAAAAGCCGGCCCCAAGGGAAACCTCCTACCCAGCTGTGGGCCCACCCAGGGGACCCCACTGGTGATGGAGCAAAGTGGGAGTTTCACAGAGGAGGAGGCAACTGAGGCACAGAAAGGCTCATGTCGGTGGTTATTGGACCAGGAGACTCAATTCAGACACAGCCAAGGTCCGCAAAGCTTGCTGGCCAGGAGAGCTCACAGAACGACCCCATCGGAGGCCTCTCGGAGCCCCAACAGCCCTGCTTTCACAGTCGGCCTCCTCTGCCTGCCGCCAGAAGCCCACACTGGGTGCGTGGGAGGAAACAGAGAAGCAGTGCCATCTTACTTAGACAGAGCCCGAGAGTTCTGGTTATTTATTTTTCACCCATTATTTAAAATAAATTAATAGAATGAGGATTCTTTAAAAAAAAAAAAAAGTAGTTTCATTCCAAATAATCTGCTAAACTTAAGGGATATTCATAGAAAAATCTGGCAGTCAAAAAGCAAAGAAGAACATCCAGATAGCATATCAGAACCACAGGAGGAATTTTTCCATTTTAAACTGAACCAAATAAGGAGGCAATTCCATCCAAAGACTGCTGATCACTCTCCATCCTCTCTCTCGATAATTTGATTCTCTCACAATACTCGTGTTGATGCAGGTGACCCCCAGATTCAGACTACTCTCCTAATCTCTTATTTATTTATGTATGTCCTTTTCCCCAGAAGCAAAAATTGACCCAAAAGGCTTATGCTAAGCCAGCCTGCACTCAAATGCAGACGTGCAGACCCCACCCCTCAAAGTTGTCACCACACCTCCTCTGTAAGTCCTCCGTGGGAAAGTCTTTCCCTTGGGCTAACCTTGCCACCCAGGGTTCCTCTTTGAAATCCAGGACCCGCAGGAGGAGATGGAAGGAACACAAAGCATAGAGGCTGGGGGTGAAGGAGAGCGCAGAAGGTCAAAAGTGGGAAAGAGACAGGAGAGGAGGGGATGAGACGCCCTCAAGATTGTCTTTTCTTGCCTATAGTGTTCATGGCAGCACTGGGAGAAAACGTGCATGTCAGTTACCTACTTAGATCAATACGGCCATTTTAGTCCAGTCTAACAGCCAGGAGCTGAGATGCCTTGGCAAGGACAGCCAAGGAGACCCAACCTAACCCAACCTTGGGTGTCTATCCACAGCCCGGAAAATAGAATCCCTCTGAATGGCCCACAGGTGCCAGGACTCAGAGTTACAGAGCAAGGGGTGTGTTCCAGCTCCACCACCCACCGCCACCTGGAAGTGGGGTCTCAGTTCCTCATCTGTAAAATGGGGGCAATGACAGCACCCCCTCAAAGGTCTGAGGGTAACGCATCAGGCGCCCAGCACCATGCCTGGCACACAGCCAGCCCCTAGTAGCGCTCAGCCATGGCATCATTGCCTGTCCACGTCCAATCCAAGTCCCTCCCCTCCACAGAAGCACCTCCAACTTGTACCCTAGGCTCCCGGAGCCCTCGCCAGCTGCATCACACAATTTATTCCCTAATTATACACTGTCATGAGACAATTAGGGAACAATTCAAGACAGCATAATAAAATGCTAAATTCAATTCAGTCAAGTTCCTTCCAGCTCTGAAATATGATGATTCCACACCCCAGGCATACACGCTCGCCTGGAACGCAGACCTTGACCCAGAAAGAAAGGCTCTTTCTTTCAGAAAGAAACACACATTCACTGGGCCTGCTGTTCTGCGGAGCAAAGAGGCGACTGTGTCGCCAGTCTGGGGCCTGCCTGCTACTCCTGTTCTGGTGCTTCTTTCCCCATGGGAAGTCCCCAGCACCCCAGGTGGAAGCCCAGCAGCGCAGGGAAACTCTGTCCTCAGCTCTGCTCTACAAGTGGTCCTTCCCTGTCTTTGCAAACCATCTCCTGCCATGTGGTTCCGGACCAGGGGGCCACGGTTGTATGCACCCTGGGAGGAGGCGCTGCCTGTGGGCTGGGTCTGAAGTAAGAAGGTTCGGAGGGCCCTGACACTGCACACACAGGTGGTCCAGCCCCCTTCTCTGGCACAGGAGCATCCTTGGGATTTGGGGAAGGCCTGAGCAAGCATAGAGGGGCTCATGTGCACTGGCTGGGGAGTTCTCTGTGTGTGATGATAGAAATTGCTTCCTTCCCTGATACTCAGTTGGTAAAGAATCCACCTGCAAATGCAGGAGATCCTGGTTTGATTCCTGGGTTGGGAAGACCCCCTGGGAAAGGGAAAGGATAGACCCACTCCAGTATTCTAGCCTAGAGAATTCCATGGACTATTGGGATCACAAAGAGTCAGGCACAACTGAGCGACTTTCACTTTCACTCACCCCCCACCCCCAACCCCGATGCAGACACATCTTACAGAACGTGGAGTAAAAGTGGCTATCAGGGAAAGCTTCCAGGAGGCACTGGAGTGGGAGGCGGATCCTGGAAGAGGACAAGGGCTGGGGCATGGATCAGGAACCGTCTGAAGCTGAGTGAAGTCTTTTGAGTGGTGACTACAGACCAGGCTGAGAGTTAGCACCTGGGGGACTTCTGCCTCAGCTGCCTTCAGCCCCTAAGATTGGGTGACCTTTCCCTGTGGTGTCCCGAGGCAGTGGGCGCTGCCTGCCCACTTTGGCAGGTGGGCACTATGCCTCCCCTGCCCTCCAGATGGTCACTGGGTTTGCAAGAAGCTGGCCAGGCTGGAGAGGTGAAAGCAGTGAGCTGAGAGGACAAGAGCCCTTCACCCCCCTTCCACTCCCCCATCTTCCCCTTGTCAGAATTGCCATACTCCGTAGTGGGGGTGGTGGTATGGGGTGGGGGGCGGGGCTGAGGGGCGGCTCTCAGTCAGTTATTGCAAAAGTATATCATCTGCCTTCACTGCCTTCTGTTTTTATCCACACACACCCCCCCACCTTCAGTCTCCTTTTTCCTACACTGCCACCCAGATTTTCAGACTCCTGACCACCTACCCAAGAGAGAAAATCCTCTGGTCGTTCTAAACTGTGAATGAGTTTATGATTCCAAAATATTTCCCCTCCCCAGGGATTAATTTTCAAGGATACTGCCAGGAGAAGACAAGGTTTAATCCAAAGGGATAAATCTCTAAGGGAGAATTCAGGGACACTAACGTTGAAGTCTGCATTCTTACCAATAGTCTTTACTTTGTCCTTGCTTATTCATCCTTTATTCGATTAACATTTATTGAGCTGGTGCCATACTGGGTGCTGAAAATTCAAAGAGGGAGAAGCACAATCACTGCCTAGGTGGGGAGATAGAAACACAAACACGCAATCCGAAGATGATGATAACTCTCTTCAAAGACCTTCCTGCTCCATCAAGGCAGCCACTGAAATAGAAGCACTTGCTGATTACCAATTCTTCCTATCTGCTCTCTACAGCAGTTCTCCTTAGATGCCTATTGGACACTTTTAGATCTAGACCTGAAATTAACAAAGCTATATGTCAATGTATATTTTGTAACTCACACACTTGCCAGCTGCACTTCCCCAGCTCCTGTCCAAAGTGAAGACCTGGCCACAGCCTTTATGAGCATCATCTGACCTGGATTTTCTTTGTGGTCCTGTTTGGAGTGTTCCAGACCGATCATGTGGACCTGCTCCTTCTCCTTGTGGCTCCTGGTTGAGTACATAACTTATGAGTCATTGCTTTTTTTTTTTTTTGCCCATCTTTATCCTCTGTTATAAATGGTACATACCTCCTGACCTCCCTTCCAACGGGTGTTAATAATAAATGACTTCCGGGGTACCACACTTCAACCCTCCACACAGCTACAGATAGCAAAATACGGCATGCGCTGAATTATTCAGTAGGCAAAATACCACGAAGCTCATCCCGCATTTCAGGCACGGACAGTTGTCTGCTGGGATGATGCACTTTCACTCAGCAGAGTCCTTTCCCAGTGGCATCAGGTCCTCCCCTAAGTCCGCATCTGCTGCGAGGAGCTGTCCTGTCCATTTTAAAGAAGGCAGAACCTGCTCCCACACCGAGGAAAAGAATCTCCAACACACGGGTCCATTCTAATTACATGAACCATTATTTTCTGCACGTGGGAAAGACATACTGTGTTTTCTCACCTATGTGGGGAGTTTAGAGGTCAATCAGAAATTGGGATCTGAGTTGGCAGTGCCCAAGAAGAACTTGGAATGTGTGGTCATCACATTTATTAAGGAGTTCAGAGGGCTCTTGGTCAAATGGCTCTCCGGAAGGAAACCAACTCAGCTGGTGATGATGTTGAATAAAGGCACCTGATGGAAGCAGTAGTGTGTCTGAACCCGAGGGGCCCAGAGAGACAGGGAGGGGAGGCTGACCTGCGCTGTTGAGAGCAGGAGAGAGGATCAAGGGCAAAGGAGATGAGAGGGAGGAGGAGAGAGGCCGGACACAGGGACTGAGAAAGAAAAAGTGGACCCAGAGAGGGTGGCAGGAGGAAAGAAAGAGCAGAGACTAGGTAGGGTGAGAAAGGCAGAGAAATTAGAGGCGAAATTGCAGGGAAAGAACAAAGAGACAGAAGCTGCTAGCAGTAGGAAAAGTCAGAAACAGAATCTATGCAGTGGTCTCAGCCCCAGCCCAGGACATCTGCCCAGAACAGCCTCCCAAGGGCCTGTCCCGTCTTAGTAGTCGTAGTAGTTTGTCGCTCAGTCGTGTCCGACTCTTTGCAACCCCATGGACTGTAGCCTACCAGGCTCCTCCATGCATGGGATTCTCCAGGCAAGAGTACTGGAGTGGGTTGCCATTTCCTTCTTTTCTAGCCAAACCTGCTCTGTGAACCCTTCAGGGAGTCCTTCCCAGGGAGACAGACACCTGCAGACTTACCCAGACACCCCAGGGCATCTGGGTGGGCGGGTCACACAGCAGAAGCCAATGCTGGAAGCTCAACGTATGGAACAGACAAGTCGGGACTTGTCCTCTCACTGGGTGACAATCCCAGGCGCCAAGTGGCAGGCCAGGGCTCCCACCACAGATATATGTAAAGAACTAGGCTCCTAAAGAGTCCGAATAAGACCCAGATTCTAGGCAATGGCCCATGGCTGCCCCACACCCCAAGGCCTGTCTGTTCACCTCCCCCATCGGCGTCTGACACTGGGGCCACATCTTCTCTTTTTCAAAGCATTGGATAAAACCACGCATATTGAAGCCCCTGAAAAACATGCTACTTCTCTTCTGCAGGGACAGTTTGATGTTGTAGTGTCAAAATTGACAGCAACAAAAACCCAGGCCTCTCCCAGGGAAATTAATCTAATAGTTAGCCTGCACTTGGAAATGCAAAAATTAAGAAACCAAATAACTTAGCCCAGAGAAAACCTTAGTAGGCAGGTTGCAGCCACACCCTCCTTCAAGCAGAAAGAGCATCCCACCTTGTCTGAAAAAATTCCCCGAAATGACCACCCCCACCCTACCCACAATGAGCGTGCTCCACCTGAGAATACTCCATTCTCATTTGTTCTACAAATAGTTCCTTCTCCTGGATATACAGAATGCCCCTCATTACTGATTTTAGCTCCAAACACTACAGCAGATCGAGAAGAAATAACCATGTGATGGTATAAATGTCAGTTCTCAGGATCATATCTTGATGAAAATGGTTCTTCCCCAACCAAGGTCAAGGGCTTCCCAGGTGGCACCAGGGGTAAAGAGACCGTCTGCCAACGCAGGAGACATAAGAGATGTGGGTTCAATCCCTGGTTCGAGAAGATCCTCTGGAGGAGGAAAAGGCAACCCACTCCAGTATTCTTGCCTGGAGAATCCCATGGACAGAGGAGCCTGGTGAGCTACAGTCCATAGGGTCGGACATGTCTGAGCAACTTAGTACAGCCAAGATCAGCCCAGCCAAGGCTGGGCAGAGTAGGGACAGCCTGCTCAGTGGATTTCAGAGGAGCAGGAAACCAATGGTCTTTGCCCACCCTGATGTCACCCTGACACAACCCCAAAATCCTTCCAGGAGGGCTGGAATATTGCCCCCACCTCAAAGGGAGGCTGGAGACCCAGACTCCCACTCCATCGCCCCCCACCCTCATTCCAAGAGAGGGGGCGGCGAGTCCCTGCTTTGCTCTGGCTGGGTCCTGGCCCTCACCCTCCTATCTAAGCAGCCCAGGTCAGATGCCAGGGTGAGCTCTGGGCCATTGCACTGAGACTTCCTCTTCTCTGAGAGCAGCCCAGAGGGGCAGAGGCTGCAAGGTTGCCCCGAGAAGAGCTTCCCCCCACCCTGGTTGTTCACCGGGGGTCTGTACCTGGAACTGGAGTCACTGCCGCTCTGCACTGCCGGGTCGTCCGTGACATTAAAGAGCCCCGTCCAATTGGCCAGCTGGTCGCCACTCTGCCAACCAAACTGGAGGCCTCTGGCAAGAGAACGAGGCAGTCGGTACTGATGCTCATGTGCTGGGTAAGCCCGTCACCGGGGAGCCGCGGTCCAGTGTGTGCCATGTGACACATTGCCTTGACCACGCCTAATGGAGACGAGAGTGCTGTCCATCCAGAAGGATGACCGTAATAAACCAGAGTCCTTTACAGGGTTCTCTGCTGGTCCACATCCGTGCCCTCAGTTCACCTGGATGGGCAGGCCAGGGTTACGCGTCATCATACATGCAGAGACACTGAGGCTTAGTGAGATCAAGGTCACCGAGCTCCTCTACGCCCTGTCTGGTGCACCCTTCAATTCCACCTCTAGCAACTCGCTCCAGCTCCTCAGCTCTTTGCCTTCCTCAGAGGCCAGACACACAGCAAAGCTTTTAATGAAATCTAGTTTTCCAACACATAAGGACAGGCCTCCTGTTTAAGAGATGAACTCAACACACCTGGTTCTCTTCGCTCCCTCCCCCAGTACAGATGGAGGGGAGGCACAGAAGGGGATCAGCGACAACATTCTGGAAGAGCAAAAGCAGATGGGCCACTTGCCTTAGGCCAGAGAGAGGAGCCCTGACTGCTTGTAAGAAGCAAATCTATTCTCTGGACACAGATCTAGAAAGCTTTGGAAGGTGCGGTGCTGGGGCCGCAGAAGGTAAGGGTGCAAAATGGAGTGGCGGGCAGGAAAATCGCTTTAGGTTCATAAGGAACATCAGCTACTACCCACCTCCACGCCCCCAGGGCCCCTGCCTTAAGCCCAAGCAGGCTGGGCCCTCTACCTGCCCCCAAGACAGACAGATGGCAGGAGGCTTGACCCAGAGGAGCTCTGCGCTGCTGGCCTCATGCAGGGAGATACTAGGCTGAAAACAGCTGCACAGACCTGAAAAGAGGCTTACTGTGCATGCCTGGTCCCAGCCACGCTGCCCCAAATCTTTGGCCATGGCTGGGTTTCATGGAGGGAACCTGCCCAGGGCCAAAGAGAAGGCTACAGACCAAAGGGGTGCTGCTGCCCCATCACCAGGGCAGCTCGGTCTGGCGCTGCTGCCATTTGGGGCTGCACAGTGCTTGTTGGGGGGTGTCCTGTGCACCCCTAGTGAGCAGCATCCCTGATTTCTACCCTCTGAGGCCCGCAGCACCTCCTGACCCACCCTCCTGCTGTGATGACCAAAACTGTCTCCAGACATTGCCAAACGTCCCCTGTAGGGAACCCCTGCCCACCACACCGAGCTTCAGTGCACCTCCTAGAGGCTGGCTTTGCCCTCAAATGTGAATATTCAAGTCCCATCAAAGACTCTGGCACGTGGGATAAACTTCACCGTGAAAGTGGAGAATAAAACAAACAAAAATAAAACTCTTAAACCCCTAAAAATAAAGCCCTTTAATAAACAGCCTCTATGCTAAGGGGAACGGGGCAGGGATGGTGGTCAGAGCTGGGCTTTGGTCCACCCGGACCAGCCGCTAATGAGCTGAGTGACCCCAGTGAAGTCTCCAGGTCTCTCTCGGCCTCTGTTGCTATCTTTCAAGTCAGGAGAGCCGTCTCGATGTCTCCAAAGTGCTTGACCAGAAAAGTATCACCAGGCTGAGCTGTGTCCTCGATGGCAAGACAGGTCACCTCCTGCCTGTGAGTCAGCCTGGTTTCCAGCCACACGCTGGGCGGAAGAGGCCCTTGGGGCCCTGTGAGCAGAAGGGCCACACACGTGAGGTGCTCAGTGGATGTTTTGCCGAGTGACTCGGATTCTCTGTCCACGCTCTCCGCCTCCACAGCAGAGCGGAACTGGGGACAGAACAGGCACAACTCGCAGGTCAGAGCCTGAAGCTGCAGCAAGTGCCTTCAGCTCCCAGCGTGTTCAGGGAACAGCAGCAGCATTGCACTTGTTCTGGCTCAAGATCTTTATATTCTTGAACCAGTGAAGTTGCTCAGTCATGGCCAACTCTTTGCCACCCCGTGGACAGTAGCCCACCAGGCTCCTCCATCCATGGAATTTTCCAGGCAACAGTACTGGACTGGGTTGCCATTTCCTTCTCCAGGGGATCGTCCCGACCCAAGGATCAAACCCAGGTCTCCCACATTGCAGGCAGATGCTTTACCGTCTGAGCCACCAAGGAAGCCCAAATATTTCTTTATTTATTTGGCTGTATCAGGTCTTATATGCAACATGTGGGATCTAGTTCCCTGATCAGGGATTGAACCCAGGCCCCCTGCCTTGGGAGCTCAGACTCTTAGCCACTGGACCATCAGACAAGTCCCTTTATATACTTGTCTATCCACAATACAATATTGCATACTTCTATAAACCCATCACATATTTGGGCTTCCATATTGGCTCAGTGGTAAAGAATCTACCTGCCAAGCAGGAGACCCAGGTTCGATCCCTGGGTCGGGAAAATCCTCTGAAGAGGGAAATGGCAACTCACTCTAGTATTCTTGCCTGGGAAATCCCATGGACAGAGGAGCCTGGTGGGCTACAGTCCATGGGGTCACAAAGAGTTGGATATGACTTAGTGACCTAACAACATCATATATACATTTATAAATACACTGTGAGCATCTATAAAATAAACTATTCATTAATCTGTTTATTGATTTGAAGGGGTTACATTTCCTTTCAAAGAGATATTTTGAGGAAATATTATTAGCTATTTCTTAGAAGGAATTTGGATTTGATTTATTAGGAGGGGAAACATTTTGTGAGCACTTCACATATATGCTCTCCATCCCTACAACAGCTTCATGTGGCAAGTCCCATTCTCTGCACTTATAGTTGATGAAATGTGTAGCTCAGAGAGGTTTGGTAACTTGCCCAAGGTCACAAGGCTATCAAGTGGCCATCCTAAATATAGTACCTTCTGACTCTAAAAACCAACCTAAAATCTGTACCAGAATACCTATTGGCCAAGAACACAGTAGTATTTCCACCCGAAATTTTGCAAATTAGCCGATTCACAAGCACATTCAAGCAATTCCCAGCCCAGCAGCCAGCTAGAAAACTCACAGGCTCCTTAGAAAGAGTCCAGCCAGCAAGACTCATGTCCTCCACCAAGTGGGTCAGCCAGTAACACCGCCACTCTCTTGCCCAGACTGGCTGCTGAGACGGGGTGTCCCTTCACAAGACAGTCCCTCCCAGGGTTGCAGAAGTGACAAACTACTAAGAAAACATCAATTACTATATTTCACCAGGAACTGTGACACAGAAGGGCCATTCACTGACAGCTCAGTTAGGAAAGAATCTGCCTGCAATGCAGGTAGACCCCAGTTTGATTCCTGGGTCAGGAAGATTTCTACAGTTTGCTGTGATCTGCACAGTCAAAAGCTTTAGTGTAGTCAGTGAAGCAGACGTAGATGTTTTTCTGGAAATCCCTTGCTTTTCCTATGATTCAGCAGATGTTGCCAATTTGATCTCTGGTTCCTCTGCCTTTTCTAAATCCAGTTTGTACATCTGGAAGTTCTCAATTTATGTACTTCTGAAGCCTAGCTTGAAGTATTTTGAGCATTAATAATATCCCCCCAATATTATGAAGGGTTATTAAAATATATGGATTGGATTAAAAATATATATGCTTCCAGCCATGGCCTCCTCGGGCTCTGCAGGCGGAGACCGGAGTCACTGTCTTTTCTATGTTCCTCAGGTCAGTAGAGCATGGAAGCCAGCTACCTCCAAGTTCATCTCCGGTCTCCGTGTACCCCCACATTCTCTCAGAGCTGCTTCCTAATGACCATGCCAGCAGCCACCTCCTCTGTTCCAGAACCTTCCAAGAATCCCCACTGCCAAAGGACAAGTTCCAAACCCTCAACTCAGGGGCCCTTCCAGCAGCTGCCCTGCAGCTTGACCTGGAGCCCAGGGAAACCTCAGCCTCATGACCCACCAGGGCATTTCAACCCTCAAGCCTTTGCCCTGGATTTCCACTCAATCTCATCCCATCCCCCATTTACCTGACTCCTACCCCAAGTTCAAAGTCCAGCTGAAGAGCCTTCTTCTCCTTGAGCCCCCAGCTCTGTCAGCTGAACTCTCCTCTCTCTCACAACCCCTTCGGCGCCACACATTCTGCCCTGAGTCACTGCTCTGTGCCTGCTGTTTGTGTATAATCCCTACTTGCGGATAGTCCTTTATAGCCCTGAGTGTTCATTGGAAGGACTGATGCTGAAGCTGAAACTCCAATACTTTGGCCACCTGATGCAAAGAACTGACTCATTTGAAAAGACCCTGATGCTGGGAAAGATTGAAGGCGGGGGTTGAAGGGGACGACAGAGGGTGAGATGGCTGGATGGCATCTTGACTCAATGGGCATTAGTTTGGGTAAACTCTGGGAGTTGGTGATGGACAGGGAGGCCTGGAGTGCTGCTGTCCATGGGGTCACAAAGAGTCAGACGCAACTGAGCAACTGAACTGAACTGAACCGCACAGCCATTTATAGAGTTGCCTGTAAACCAGGTGTAAAGTAGTCTTCCCCAAGAGCCCTGAAGCAAGTGGAGTGGGGAAAAGGGGGCTGACTCAGGCAGCTTTAGGTTCTAAAATTCCAGGATCCTTGATGAAAATTAGAGCAGGAGGTTTTCACGTCCCAGGAAAGAGGAAGAAGCAAGGTGTTTGGGGAACGGGGGTGGAGGGCACACTCCAGATGGCTCACTGGGTCCAAACTTCCTGGGGCGGTGGCAGAGCTGTGCACACAGAGGTGTTTCTAACTCTCACGCTAAGAGATGAGTTGTAGGATATACAATTGGAGGACTGTTAGTAGTGGGCACTAGACATGGAGAGGTTGGATTTGAAGGGCCACAGGCCAGGGCGTGGGGTCGGGGGTGAGGGCACTGGAAAAGCAGAGCAGAGGCTGCAGGGCCAGGGCTTGGCCCATGTCCCAGGCAGTGCTCGCCATAGAAACCGCCTTTCCCAGGTGTCAGAAACCGGAGTGGCCAGGCTGTGGGCCTGCCTTTGGTGGGATTTCAGGCAGCAGCAAAAGTTTGATGAGGGAGACATTGCTGGATAAGAAGGCGCTCCCAGAGCCTCTCCATCACCTGTGCCTGCAGCTGTCCTGTTCCTGCCTCCAAAGATTCCTGAATAGAGATGCCCCCAGAGCCTACTCCCTTTTGCAATCATGTGACTCCTGGCATTTTTACCTTCTGAAGCCTCAGTTTCCTCACCTGTCAAAAGGAAGAAATAATCCTCAACCTAAGGATATAAACAGCCCACAAAAGCAGATATGTAAATGCGAACATACATATAAGAGCTTAAATCGAATAGCATAAACTTAAATCTAATAACCTACAGCTTAAATCTAGTAACATACAATTTAAACACATGTCACTCTGTGTTCTCTGCCAGAGAAGACAAGAAAGCAATTAGAGCACCAGCTGAGAAGTCTTACTCTCCACATCCATAGCCTTTTCTTTTTTAATCTTACACATGCATTATCTAGGTAAATTGTGGTGAGGGTTTAACCTCACTAGTAACCACGTGTGAAAGTGAAAGTGTAAGTCACTCAGTCGTGTCCAACTCTGTGTGACCCTATAGACTGTAGCCTACCAGGCTCCCCTGTTCATGAGATTTCCCAGGCAAGGATACTGGAGTGGGTTGCCATTCCCTTCCTCAGGGGATTTTCCTGACCCAGGGATCAAACCCAAGTCTCCTGGACTGCAGGCAGATTCTTTACCGTCTCAGCCACCAGGGAAGCCCCTAATAACCAAAGTACATGCAAATGAAATTAAAGCAATCCTTTTTTATTAACCTATCAAGTTGACAAGATAAATGTAATGTTAATACCTAGGGCTGGTCATTGGTGTCACCCAGGTTTCTGTAAAAGAACTTGGGAAGATGTATCAAAAGGTTTAAGAGTGTTTATACATTCAGTCCCCATGATACTCCTTCTAGAAACTGATCCTTAGGAAATGATCCAAATTTGATCTGATGAAATAAAATTTATATTTTAAGGCAGGACAAGAAATATAAAATTATCTCTCTGTGGTTTGGGCTTTCTCCCTCCCTGATGAGCAGGGTTCATCTGCATTACTGTGCAGACAGAGCTCCTGTAAGATGGGAGTGCCTGCTCAACGGGAAAGATTGTTGTCTTTTTCTTTATTCTGATGCTAGCAATGTAACTTCTCAAAACAAAAGTGCTCTTTCCCAGCTCTGTAGCGGGTCATGCTGACTTGCTGTTCCCTTGGTGTGTGTTCACCTGGACTGTGCACCCTTGGTGAACTTTATGGAAAATATCAGTATGTCGTTCTGATGCAAACTCCTTTGTCTCAAAAATGTGTATGTCTTATGTGAAATAGATGACCAGTCCAAGTCTGTTGCATGAAACGGGGCACTCAAAGCTGGTGCACTGGGACAACCCAGAGGGATGGTTGGGAAGGGAGGTGGGAGGGGGTTTGGGACGGGGGGACACAGGTACATCCATGGGTGAGTCATGTCAGTGTATGGCAAAAACCACCACAACACTGTAAAGTCATTAACCTCCAATTAAAATAAATAAATATTTTTTAAATGCGTATGTCTGTGACTTCGACTCCTAAAAGGTGGAGCAGTTCTCAGAGCTTTCTGAGATTCTGCTTCCCAGGTTATAATCCTCAGTCTGGCTGGAACAAAATTCCCTTTTTCCCTTCTTAACTTGACAGTTAATTGAATTTTCGTTGACAGATCAAAGGGTTTTAAACCAGACAGACAGTTGTCTGGGGTCTTTTATTAATCAGGAAACATCCTAAATACCCAGCACTTGGGGAGAGGCTAAGGAACTACGGTGCTAAATGACATGTGGCCATGTGGGCCCCCCAAATATTGTATCTATGAAGTCATTTTAAATGGTGCAGGGAAATCATTAACTTAAGCCAAAAATTAATAAATAGAATACACATTCGCTATGATCTCATTTCTTTTACAAAAACAGTGCTTAGAGCAACAGCGAGGAGAAAACATTCCCTAAAACGAATATGTCACTGAGTGTGGTATGATGAGGGAACTTCTTCCCCTACTTATTTATACTTTGCTGTCCTTTCCATAAGCTCTAAGATAAACATGTATTATTTTAAGAATCACAGAAACAATGTAGACTCTGAGCAATACAGCGATCACAGATGACTTTGTAGACCTTTGGGGGTACCCAGTAGGTCCTCAGTAAGTAACACTTGGACTTTCTCAAGTGAGAAAAAGCAGGTGCAAAAGCATTCTGGTAACTCTTTTCATGCTGCACGAACAGAAGGGATTGAGGAGAGCTGGTACGGACACAAAAAGGAGAAGCTGGGGAAACCAAGCCAGGGAGGTTTTTTCACGCTGAGGTTGGAGAGAAGGAGCCGCTCCAGAGTTTCATGGCTTTCTTCTGAGTAACTGCTGCCACCCAAGCTCCTCAGCGCCCGGTGACCTGCTGTGGGGGTCACCAGCCTGTGGCCCTTTGTCCTCCCCCAACCCCAGCTGGAGAGCCCAGGGTCCGGTGATGATCAGTGCCTAGGGATCAGCAGCCAGAAGCGGCTGCAGCAGTTGAGTTTTAGCTCAGCTTTTAAGCCCTTCTTAACTATGATCTTGACCAAGAACAGAACCAAATCCACCTCTTTTTCTTGAGTCAACTTGATCTCAAGCTAGTGGGCCCACTAAGAACGTGACGCCTTTACCCCCCAGAGACCCTGTGCTGGCCAGAAGGGCCACTCTCATTCCCTGACATTGACCTCTAAAGTGATGAATAGTCCCATAACACCCTTCCTCTCCCTTAACCAATCATTGTCTTTACTCTCCGTGGGCCATTTCACCTGGGACACACCCTGAACAAAACAACCTATACTTTACGTCCCCACAAAGTGCTTCACTTCCACCACAGAGCAAAGTTCACCAAGGAAGACGGTGAATGAAGTGAGTGAGTGAAGCAAAGGCAGCAGGGACTAGGGGTTATCTCACGCTACACCTGCCCAGGTAGGTGCCCTGAGCCCCAGCCCACTGCTGCCATGTGGGAAGCTGAGCCTTATGTTGCCATTTTGTTCATCCTTCCAAGAGATGCTGGATAGCCAGACTTTAATGTTTAATTTGCCAGTTTTTAAATGCTGTGTAGGCCAAATACTCCCCGCTGTGAGCTACCCACAGCCTGGGGAATCCCCATTAGTGGCCCTGACTTATATCCTCTTGTTTGAAGCTGACCCTAGTCCAAAGAGGCAGACAGGGTGTGTGCCGCCCATCTCAGCTGAGGAAGCTGAGGCAGAACATGGGAAGCTACCGCTCAGCCAGCTGGAGGCAAAGCCAGGCGTGGGAGCCAGAGCGTTGACTCCTTTTCAACCACCACAATGCTGGATCCTGTGCCGGGACTCAGCACCCCTCGGGGTCTTCCATCCTGGGGGCTGGGTCAGCAACAACCCTCAGCCTCTGCCTCCTGTGCAGCAGACACACTCACCATCACCAAAGGCAGCCACGGGGGAGGCCAGGGGTGCAGCTCCTGAGCCCGGCCTGCAGTTGCCCTTGCCCTCCCTCCAGACAAAGCATATATTAGGAATGCAAATGACTGAGCTGCTGTTATGACAAGATAACCTTGAGTCAGCTCTATTTGGGAAAAAAAAGAAGAAAATCATTCACAAAACGTCAGTTCTTAACTTTCGTGGGAGGCTAATCTATTGAATTATTCATGTGCGTTCTCGCTCCTCCATTCCAAAAAGGTAACCTGGCTTTTTCAACCTCTTACTTTAGGGCCATGTGGGTGGTGAGGACTGAAAGCTTCACAGTTCACTGAAGAAAGTGCGAGGCCAACCCAGAGGGCAGTGGGAGGGCCTGCGGGTCTGGGGCGGGCGGGTGAGACCGTGGCTGAGCAGAAGATTCCTCAAGGGCCGGAAGCCCACGATGTCTCCAGTGCGGGTTCTTCACATCCCCCTCTACACGGACAGAGGGCCTCAGGAAGACTGCTTCTTGGAGCTCCTTGGGAGGCTGGATCCAGACTTCCAGAAGCTTCCAGGGAGCAGTGACTGGACTGCCTGAGGTGGGGGTTGGCCTGGGGAGCCCCACAACTTTCGTTCCACACAAGCCTCCAGGATCCCCACACGACCCTTTGAGGGCAGAGGGAAGGCACCTCAACAGACTAAAAAGACTAGATTCCCCACCAGCCGATGGATACGGTTCAGTCTATTTTTTTTTAATTAAAGGAAAAGTGAGGAAATGAGCCATTTCTTTCACACCAAGCTTGTCAAATAAAATACATAACCACTCTTCTGTTATGAATCAGCAAAGTACTTACGTTGTGCCTCACAGCTGACAGGATATCTTCCCTTTATCTATTCATGCTATTTTTATTTCATATAAATGTATACATATCAAATATTTATTTTATTGTTCTACATTTGTTGAACAGTCATGCCTGGCTGGGGTTCAACAGTGAAGAAAATAGCAAGGTCTTGCCCTGGCAACACTTCATTTCGACTACAGTGAGACAGATAATCTAACAGGCAACACAACACGTAATGTGTCAGATGGTGAAAAGTGCTGTGGAAAAAATAAAGGCTGGCAAGAGAGAAAAGGAGTTGGGGGTGAGGGGCTGCTCCACGGAGAGTGGTCTCCTCCCGGAGAAGGTGACATCTCAGCAGGGTAGGAAGTGATAAGGGAACAGGTGGATCCCGGAGAAGAGTGGTCCAGAAAAGGCCTGGCACCTGCAGGGGCCTGAGGCATGAGTCCCATGGCTTGTTCTGGCGCTGGCCGGGAGTCCAGGGCAGGCAGCCGGTGATACAGTTCACCTTTCCGTGGCCCCTCAAAGTCATCTACAAGGGAGGTGACCAGGGTTCTCTTCTGAGCAAACACCGTGGGTGGGCCCCCAGGATTCTAGGGGTTTGGCCCTCCTGGGGCACACAGCGTGCCCTCTCCCACCTCTCACAGTCCTCTGCCATCCCCAGGCCTACAGGAAGAGCTGCGGCGGGTAGTCAGGAAGACCCCCTCAGAGAAGGTGTGGACCCTTCCCAGCCAGCTCAGAGCGGAAGCGCCTGCCAGCTGGGAAGCCTTTGCAGGAGGATGAATGGGCATAATTACCAGGTTCCACGTACTTCCTCGCCTGGTCTCCATCCTGACTCACTAGTGACTCACATTATTTCCCTGATGGTAACTTTCACCCTGAATGAGAAGAACCTCAGGGGAAAAGAGAAGTGGGTTCATCCCCCAGTTGCCTGTGGAGGCCTTTCATTGGGGGCAACAGAAAGGATGGTGCAGGTGGCAGCCTGCTGGGGACAAGGGCGGGGGTTGCTCCCTCAGCAACCCCCCCACACTCTCCACCTCCAGGTGGGAAGAGAGAAAGCTAGTGGAGCAAGCCGCGGACACTGCAGTGAGTGGGGGTCTGCAGACAGACGGCAGAGGGCTGGCCTCCTTGAAAGGCCCCTGGTGCCCACGAGCCTCCCGGATGCCGGGAACGTTCATGGTTCTGCAGAGGCCCCTGGCTAAGGAGTGGCCCAGCGGAGTCCAGGTTCTCCCAGGGCTCAGGTGGGGACAGAAGAGGGTGCGCATGGGGGCACTAGCCAGGGGAGGGTCCAGAGAAGGAACCAGAGTAACTCCAGGTACAACTCGGTGGCCACCTCACACCCCCATCAAGCCTTGCATCACAGAGAAGCTGGGCTCCCCCAGTCAACCTCCAGTCTGCTCCCTGGCCTGGCCTTCCAGACCTCCACTCTCAGCCCCAGATCCACAAGAGTGGGCACCTAAGGCCATCCAAAAATCTCACACCTCTTCCAACTACTCTTTGCTAAATATTTGCTCAATGTTTATTCCACAGTGGGGGCCACCTTTAGGAGGACCATGGGGTCCACAGGGGGCGCACACACCAGCCTTGCAATTTCCTCCAGCGCTCAGACTGCAGGCAGAGCACCACGGCCTGCAGAGTGGAGACCCTTTCCCTCCTCAGACAGCAGGGGAGTGATGTGGATATGGAGGAAGGCCCCCTCACTCATCCTAGCATTCATTCCAACCACTCTGTCAAGAGCTCCCACTAGTTCTGCTTTCTCCATCCTAGGACAGGCCCAGAGTCTATGCGAGCAAGTGCCTCCTAGGTTAGTGCCCCCCTACACTGTTCCCCAAACCTCTGGAACCCAGTCCAGCTAAACGCCGATCAAGTCATGCCTTCCCCGGCCTTGGCTCCTGTTAGGTCCTTTGACTGTTATGGGTTGAATTGTGTGCCCTCCCCCCATACCAAAAAAATCAGATACTGAAGTCCAATCCCAGGGTGACCTTATTTGGAAACAGGGTTGTTGCAGATGTAATTAGTTAAATTATGATGAGGTCATGTGGGGACTTCCCTGGTGGTCCAGTGGTTAAGAACTGGGGACGTCCCTTGGGGTCCAGTGGGTAAGACTCTCCACTCCCAATGCAGGGGGCCTGGGTTCCATTCCTTGTCAGGCTGCTAGATCCCACATGTCATAACTAAGAGTTCACATGCCATCATGAAAGATCCTTCTGCAAGGAAGACTGAAGATCCTGTGTGCCACAGCTAAGCCCTGGCGCAGCCAAATAAGTAAATAACGAAAAAATTTAAAAAGATGAGGTCACACTGGAGTATGATGGACCCCTAATCCAGGATGACTGGTGTTTTTATAAAAAAGGGACACAGACATGTATGCAGGGAGAAAACCCTGTTAAGATGAAGGCAGAGGTCTACAAGCCAGAGTGTCGAAAACTACCCCCAAACCACCAGAAGCTAGGGGGCGGTGGGAGCAGGTTCTCCTTCATGGCCCTCAGACCCTACCGAGGCCTTGATCTCAGACTTCAGCCACCATAACCGTGTGACAATTACATTCCGTTGTGTGAGCCCCCAGACTGTGGTATGGTTCACATTGGTGGGTCCCACACCCACGGTTGGTTGAAGCCGTGAATGTGAAACCCCAGGGAACAGAGGGCTGACTCTAAGGACCCTAAGCATCTGTGGATTTTGTTCTTCTTTTCCCCTCCCAATAGCCCCAGCCCTCTCTACGCACAGCACCCCACACACACCTCCAGCTTACCTGCCTCACGTCCATCCCCCCACAGTCCGGAGCCTTGGCAGGACTTGTGGGCCCCTTCCAGAGGGACTGGCAAAGCCTGGCCAGTGACCAGTGTCATCAGGGTAGGAAGAGAGAAGAGTACCTTGGCCACCCACTCATACTACATAAGACTAAACTGGGACCAGAGAGGCTGTTGATCTCACAGAACCAGAAAACAAAGAGAAATGTAGACGCCTTCAGTGACTCCCATCACCTGCTCCTCCCGACTCAACACCACAGCCTGTCCCCCAGAGTTATCCTAAATCCAGTCTCTGAAACCCACAAGTTCTCAGAGCCCACCTCGGGCCCCACCTGGCCGCTCACCACCCTGATTGCTGTCTCCTCTGAAATCTACAAGATTTATAGTCTATGCCACACAACGACTAATGTATTTATACACAATCTTACCTATTTTTCATGCTTGTCTCTTTCAATGTTCTGTAAGTTCTTTAAGGACATGTAACATAGTTGATTCTTTAGTAACCTAACCTTTCCACCAGCATAAAGCTGAATGTTTACTGGACGTTCATTGATTATTGGGGGAAAAGTTGGAGATTCCCTTTGCATGCATCATTCATTCAGCAATTAATGTCAGGCTCTATGCCAGATCCTGTGAATTCAGAAATGAATGAAATATCTCTTTCAAGGGTCTTACAAACTGTGCGAACCTATACAAGTTACTCATCCTTTCTGTGTATTAAATGAGGAGGACTGTATCTGTTTAACAGGACTAATGTGAGGATTGAATGAGATAATCCTTCTTTAGGATTATCTGCTTAGGTTAGAGCCTGGCTCATGAGCCCTTAATGAATGCTAATAATTCATATTATTGCCCGATGAATCCATCGCCTGTAGTGTATGTATGTGGAGGGGGTTCCCACACATCGAGTGAAGAGCTAAATGACAGAATTACTGGATGAGAGGTTATTAGATGAGAAGTGAATGAGCCTGAATAAGTCAGAGAGAAAAAACCTCTAAGAGGTGAAATTTGCCTGGCAAGCACAAATATCAAAAGGAAAAAAAGTAGAGAGAGATGATCAAGAGCAAGCTGTGAGAGGGCAGCACTGTGCCCCTGAGAGACGCAGGGCAAAGGACAGGAAGTGCCCTAACACCCAGCAGCTTGTGCAGGCTGGGCACAGAGAGCCCAGGGCCAGGGCACAAGATCCAGGAGCCCCCACCCTCTAGCTGGGGCAAGTGCAGAGTCGACACCAGAGAGGGAGTTCCATCAACTTTGTCCCCTGGGTGCCCTGCTTGCCTGCCCCCAGTCCCAGCCCTACAGCAGGAGCCGCATCAAAACTTGCTCTGATCAGCAAGACCACAGCTGTTCTGCCAGCAAAGCACAGACCAAGGGTGGTGGTCAGCTCAGCCCCTTCCCCATCCCGAGGGTACCCTCCAGCTCCACTCCGTCCCCACGAGGTACTCTCCCCCTCCAGAAGCACCCCAGGTAGATCCTCCAGTCCTGTCATCCTCACCTCTTGGGGGTCATGCCTGTTTCTTCAGCGAACAAGGCTTTGTCCCTTGAGAAATCTATATGCAGGTCAGGAAGCAACAGTTAGAACTGGACATGGAACAACAGACTGGTTCCAAATAGGAAAAGGAGTACGTCAAAGCTGTATATTGTCACCCTGCTTATTTAACTTATATGCAGAGTACATCATGAGAAATGCTGGGCTGGAAGAAGCACAAGCTGGAATCAAGATTGCCAGGAGAAATATTAATAACCTCAGATATGCAGATGACACCACCCTGATGGCAGAAAGTGAAGAGGAACTAAAAAGCCTCTTGATGAAAGTGAAAGAGGAGAGTGAAAATGTTGGCTTAAAGCTCAACATTCAGAAAACGAAGATCATGGCATCTGGTCCCATCACTTCATGGCAAATAGATGGGGAAACAGTGGAAATAGTGTCAGACTTTATTTTTTTTGGCTCCAAAATCACTGCAGATGGTGACTACAGCCATGAAATTAAAAGACGCTTACTCCTTGGAAGGAAAGTTATGACCAACCTAGATAGTATATTCAAAAGCAGAGACATTACTTTGCCAACAAAGGTCCGTCTAGTCAAGGCTATGGTTTTTCCTGTGGTCATGTATGGATGTGAGAGTTGGACTGTGAAGAAAGCTAAGCGCTGAAGAACTGATGCTTTTGAACTGTGGTGCTGGAGAAAACTCTTAAGAGTCCCTTGGACTGCAAGGAGATCCAGCCAGTCCATCCTAAAGGAGATCAGTCCTGGATATTCTCTGGAAGGAATGATGCTAAAGCTAAAACTCCAATACTTCGGCTACCTTATGCGAAGAGTTGACTCATTGGAAAAGACTCTGATGCTGGGAGGGATTGGGGTCAGGAGGAGAAGGGGACGATAGAGGATGAGATGGCTGGATGGCATCACGGACTTGATGGACATGAGTCTGAGTGAACTCTGGGAGTTGGTGATGGACAGGGAAGCCTGGCGTACTGCAGTTTATGGGGACGCAAAGAGTCGGACATGACTGACCGACTGAACTGAACTGAACTGAGGGGAAGTGTGGGATCAGTGGTAAGAGCCTTTGAATGCACACTTGAGATACAGCATGAAGTCAGGCTGTACTTTTCCTTGACCCAGTTTCATATTCTCAAATATCAGGCTGCACAAGCCATATGCAGGCAGCGCAGATCTGTACCCTTGAGATGCAGGAAAGAGGAAGGCTGGAGGAAAGAGTACGGAAGAGTCCTGTCTACACCAGGCAGGATAAGGCAGGCCCAGTCTAGGGTCCTGCCTGCTGTGCTCTCAGATAGAAGGCAACAGGGCAGCTCTGGGCAGACTGTGCTGAGTACAGCTAGCACAGGTGCTACGAATTCAGAGCAGGGGCACACACTGTGGACTGAGAACAGAAGGAGAAGCAGGATTGGAACTGGCAGAGATAACTGGGAGGGCACAGCAGATAGGGAAAAGCTGGTAAAGTTGCAGAGTCAGGACAGATGTGATGTGTGAAAGACCCTTAGCTGGCAGGAGCAACGGTCTCCTTTAAGAGTCAGGTGATCCCCTACTCTCTTTCAGCTGATCCTTTTGGGACCTGCAGGGCAGATTGTTCTGTCTATGCTATACTGGGCAACTCTGTTCTTTGAAAAAAAAAAAACGAGTGGGGCTTCAGGCACAGGTTGATCATGGGGGTGAGACTTTTGTTTGGAGAGGACATAGGGGATGGAGATATTCGAGGGTTTCTATTTCTGGCAAAATGGCATGCTGAAAACCCCTCTGTGGCACGTCCCCCTT
This sequence comes from Capra hircus, assembly GCF_001704415.2. Classification (NCBI taxonomy): domain Eukaryota; kingdom Metazoa; phylum Chordata; class Mammalia; order Artiodactyla; family Bovidae; genus Capra; species Capra hircus. The sequence continues at coordinate 46,704,598 of NC_030831.1, forward strand.
CAGGAATGAAGAATTTCCTCCTGACCTGCTGGGGTACGGAGAGCTGACAGCCCCCAACTCTCAGTTTCCTCTGGGAATCATCCCATATAAGGAGAGCCAACTTGGCCAAGACCACACTCTCTTCCAGAAGCATCTGCATCCAGTGACTAAAAATTCAACCTAGAGCCTGGAGAATCCCAGTGACGGGGGAGCCTGGTGGGCTGCCGTCTATGGGGTCACACAGAGTTGGACACGACTGAAGTGATTCAGCAGCAGCAGCAGCAGCAGCAGCAGCAGCAGAGGTGCAAAGGCCCAGCCTCCTTACCTTGAGGAAGCCTCAACTCAGGGAACACTCCGCGGCTCCACCTCCGGGGGAGAAGGCCATGGCCTTCTCTGGGACTTCACTGCAGCTCAGTCTCTCCTTCTGCTCAATCTTTGTCCTTCTTCCTTCTTTAGGTGTTGATCCCAAGAACACATCTTAATAAACATCCTGCATTCAAATCTCTGGCAAAGAGTTTTCTTTCCAGGGACCCCAATCTGCAACATCTCCCACTACAAAATGCTAAAATACACCTAATATATATACGGTGGTGGAGGCTTAGTCACTAAGTCGTGTCTGACTCTTGCAACCCCATGGACGCAAGAGCCCACCAGGCTCCTCTGTCTGTGGGATTCTCCAGGCAAGAATACTGGAGTGGGTTGCCATTTCCTTCTGCAGGGGATCTTCCCAACCCAGGAATCGAACCCAGGTCTCCTACATTGCAGGCAGATTCTTTACCAACTGAGCTACGAGGGAAGTCCCTATATATACAATATATATATTACATATATTATTATTATATTATAATATATTTATATTTTTATAATATAATTATATAATATTATAATACAATTATAATATATAATATATAAATATATTATATTAAATTATATATAAATTATAAATGTATAAATATATTTATATTTAAATATTCAAATATTTAAATATAAATATTTAATATAAATATAAATATTTATATAATATAATATTTAAATATTAAATATATTTTATAATATAATTATATTTATTTTTATATGTAAATTATAAATATATAAAAATACATTTATATTTAAATATTTTAAAAATATTATATATAAATATAAATATAAATTAAATATATATTAAATTATAAATATAATATTAATATATTATAATATATTAATATTATATATAATGTATTATGTTTATATTATATTATATATTATAATCTAATCTAATATAATATAATATGTATTTATATATAATATATATATTCACAGTATGTATAAAACTCCTTAAATGGATGAATGATCTGGCAAGGAAAGAAGCCATAGATGAGCTCTAAAAACAGCAGCAGTCTTGGCAGCATCGGTCAATCCCCATGATCCATGCTTCCCTTGCAACAGCAACAGGGGCTACCCAAGATAAAGATTCTTCTTAGAAACCTCCTCCTTCACCCAAGAAAATACAAACAATTCAAAATCAAGGTAGGAAAAAAAAGTAAAGCAGAATACATAAAAAACCCAAAATATAATGGAAGAAATAATATTCTAACATCCTATACTATTTATCAGTAATCACAATCAATGTAGACACACTATACTTCCCAAGTAAAAGATAGAGGTTGTCAAACTAAAAACTGTAGCTATATGCTGGTTATACAGACATGGAATGAAAGACATGGAAATGTTGGGGAAAAAAAGGATAAAGAGACATATGACAAGCAAATACTAGCCAAATGAAAACTGCCTCACTATATTCATTTTAGACAACATCAAATTGAAGGGTCAAAACATTACTAAAAACAAAGAAACTCCCTACATTTTAATAAAAGATTCAGTTCACTAGAAAGACAATAGGTCTAAACTAGTATGCATCCAATAACATCACTTCAAAATGTTTAACGTAAAGCCTGGTAAGTTGATAAAGAGAAACTAATAAATCCACTATCATGGAGGAAATTTTCAATACATATCTTTTAGAAATCGACAGAACAAGTGAACCAAAAAACTAAAAACAAACAAAACCAGTGAGGATACAGAAGACTAAAAAATTAAAAACTACTTGATTGAAAAGATATGTAAGGATACTGTACCTAGCAATGTGAGAATCACATTTTTTTCAGGAACACAAATAATATTTATGAAAATCAACCACATACTAGACCACAAAGAAAATCTCAACAAATTTCAAGGAATCCACTTTATAAACATCACATCACAATTCATTTGGGTTAAAAATTCAAAAAAGTAGGTAAAGAAAGAATCTGAAACTTTTAAAACACTTCTAAATTTACGAGCAGGAAAGAATCTAGTCACGTCTGACTCTTTGCGATCGCCATGGACTATACAGTCCATGGAATTCTCCAGGCCAGAATATTGGAGTGAGTATATTTCCCTTCTCCAGGGGATCTTCCCAACCCAGGGATCGAACCCAGGTCTTCCGCACTGCAGGAGGATTCTTTACCAGCTAAGCCACCAGGGAAGCCCAGAAATACTGGAGTGAGTAGCTTATCCCTTCTCCAAACTTTACGAGCAAATATAAATAAATCATGAGAGAAATTAGAAAATATTTGGAATTCAAGATAATTAAAATACTTCAAGGTAACAAAAAGGAGCTGTATGACTATGAACAAATTACTTAACTTCACTGTGCCCCAGTTACCTCATCTATAAAATGAGAGCAGTAATTGTATCTATTATTTGTTGTTAGAATTCAGTGCGGTAACATATAAAGTGCTTGGACTGGTATGTGACACATTGTAAATCTAAGACAGTTCTGAGTTGTTGTCATCATCATCATCCCAAATCATAGAAATTTATGATTAATAACTCTAGAGAGTTATTTAGAGGAAATTTTATAACCTAAAAAGTTTACCTTGGAAAATACTTAAGACTGAAAGGGGCATTTCAGATGGTAAAGAATCTGCCTGCTATGAGGGAGACCCAAGTTTGACTGACTGAAAATTACAAAGATGAGCATCCAAGTTAAGAAGCTAGAAAAATAATATGAGAATAAAACCAAAGCAAAAAATATTAATGAATTCAATAGGAAAGTTATAAGAGAAAAATCAACAAAGCCCCAAATCAGTCATTTAATAAAGTTCATTTAAAAATAGAAAAAAGACACAATGTTAGGAATAGAAAAGGAACCAAAACCTGAGATGTAAAAGAATATTATGAACTTTGTGCAAATAAATCTGAACATTTTTGAAAATTTTCTGGAAAAATATAATTTACCAATAAGTGAATGAAGAAATATAAAAACCTGAATAGCCTTGAACCATTAAAGAGACAAAATTGGTGATTTAGAGTCTTCCCACAAGGAAAATATTAGGTGCTGATGGCTGTACAGGTGAATTCTACCAAGCTTTCAGAAAACAGATATCAAACTTGCATAAACCATTCCAGAAAATAGATAAAGAGGAAGCATTCCCAACTCATTTGACATGACTGGTTTTAAAACTAGACAAAGAAAACATTTTAAAAATTGCATGCCAGTATCATTCAAGAACATGAGATTCAACATCTTAAATAAAATATTAGTCAACAAAATCTCACATTGTATGAAACAAATAATGTACCACAAACAAGCTGTGTTTGTCTCTAAAATTCTAGTTTAACATCTATTAACACAATGAAATCCCATGGACAGAGGAGCTTGGCAGGCTACAGTCCATGGGGTCGCAAAAGAGTTGGATATGACTTGGCAATTAAACAACAACAGCCACATCAAAAAAGTAAAGTAGGGACTTCTCTGGTGGTCTAGGGGCCAAGACTCTGTGCTTCCAATGCAGGGAACCGAAATTCAATCCCTGTTCAGGGAACTAGATCCAACATGCAACAGCTAAGAATTCTCATGCTGCAACTAAAGATCCTGCATGCTGCAGCTAGGATGGGGTGCAGTCATATAAATAAAGAAATCAAAGCATTTTTTTTTAAAGAGTAAAGGAGAAAAAGTCCAATAGATGTAGAAAAAGACACTGATTAAAATTAATATTCAAACACAACAAAACCTTTTAGCATGTTCCATAAGGGAACCTTCTTTTCCTTACTAGAGGATACAAAACGAACAAAAAACTACGACAACAATCAAAACAAAATAAAACTAAGTAGATAGACGCAGTGGTGACACTTTACTATTATTCCTCTTAAAAGCAGGATTAATGACACCACATACAAATATTAATTCAAAATGGCTCTAAGACCTCAGAGTAAGGGAGTGAAGTCGCTCAGTCGTGTCTGACTCTTTGTGACCCCATGGACTATAGCCTACCAGGCTCCTCTGTCCACGGAATTTTCCAAGCAATAGTACTGGAGTGGATTGCCATTCCCTTCTCCAGGGGATCTTCCCGACCCAGGGATTGAACCCAGGTCTCCCGCATTGTAGACAGACACTTTAATGTCTGAGCCACCAGGGAAGTCTCAAAGTAAGGGAAAAAACTATTAAAAAAAAAACAAAACCCTCTTAGAAGAAACCATAGGGGTAAATCTTTGTGACGCTTGATATTGGAAATAGGCCATGGTTTCTAGGATATGACACCTAAGACACAAGCAACCAATGAAAAAAGTAGGTGAATTGAAATTCATCAGAATTAAAACATTCATACTGTAAAGGACATTATCAAGAAAGTAAAAGAGAACCCATAAAATGAGTGAAATGGTTTTCAAATCATATACCCGACAAGGGAATTATATTTGGAATCTACAAAGAACACTTACAACCCAATAATGAAAAGACAAATCATCCCATTTAAAAATGGGCAAAGAATCTGAATAGACATTTCTCCAAAGAATACATACAGCTAATAATAAGCACAGGAAAGAATGCTCCAGATCCGCAGCCATCATGAAAACACAAAATCAAACTCATAATGAAAGGCCACTTCAAAACCACTAAGATGACTATGATCAAAAAGATAATAACAAGTGTTTCCAAGAATGTGGTGAAACTGGACTCCTCATACCCTGCTGGAAGGAGTGTAAAATGGTGTCACTATTTCAGAAAACAGTCTGACAATTCTTCAAATGATGAAACATAGAGTTACCATCATGTGACCTAACAATTCCACTTGTCACCACGTTGTGTGTTGTGTGTGTGGACTCAGTCTTGCCCGACACTCTGTGACCTTCTGGACTGTAGCCACCAAGCTCCTCTGTCTGTGGAATTTTTTAAGCAAAAATATGGAGTGGGTTGCCATATGACTCAGCAATTCCACTTGTATACCCGAGAGAAATGAAAACACACATCCACAGAAACACATGTACAGCCATGGTACAATGCTCATGGCAGCCTTACTCATAATAGCAAAAATGTGAAAAGAACCTAAATTCCATCTTTAATGGATAAACAAAATATAGTATATCTGTAAGTTAAATGTTATTCATCAATAAACAAATGAAGTATTGATTTGGGATTGCCATATACACACTGTTTTATATTTAAAATAGATAACCAATAAGGACCTATTGTATAGCATAGGGAACTCTGCTCAATATTTCGTAATAACCTTGATGGGAAAAGAACTTGAAAAAAGGATAAATACATGTATATGTACAATTGAATACTTTGCTATATACCTGAAACTAACACAACATCGGTAGTCAACTCTACTCCAATATAAAATAAAAATTAAAAAAAGAAATGAAGTACTGATATATGCTACAACGCAGATGAATGTTGAAAATATGCTTAGTGAAAGATGTCAGATACACAAGACCACACACTGTATGTTTCCATTTACATGAAATGTCCAGGATAGACAAATCTAAAGAGACAGATTAGTGTATTTATCCATTTCTAGAGCTGGGAGGTATAGGAGTACTACGGGGTGATGGCTAAGAGGTACAGTGTTTCTTTGGGGGTTTAAGGAAAATGTTCTAAAATTGATTGGCATGAGGGATGCATAACTGTTCAAACATACTAAAAGCCATTTAATTGTACACTTCAAATGGATAAATTTTATGAATTCATAGATGGGTGGATTTTATGACTATATTTCAATAATGCTACTCTTTAAAAATAAATTATAAGAAAAAAAAATCAGGATTAAAGCCAGGATATTCACTGACATGCTTTCAAAGGTTCTAGCCAGCACAGTAAGATAAGTAAATTAAAGTAAAAGGGTTGTAATGAAAGAAGAAAATGTCTACATAGAGATCCCAGAAGACTCTACAGATAAATTACTATCATTATGTGTTGATTATTATTACTATCCTCAAGCTTGCTGTTTTATAAAAACAATATACATTGAAATCACATTAATTTCTTTATGCTAGCTACAAATGGACAGAAAATATTATTTTTAAAAGATTTTTTTACAGTAGCATTAAAAACTATGCAGCTAGAGAAAAATCTAACAAAAATGTTCACATTCTTTACGGAGAATGATAAAGCTCCTGAGAGACACTGAAGGAGGGCATTAAGACCCATGTCTACCTGGTCCTCCTCTGAGACTAAGTATAAACTGCAGGTTGCCACCAGATCACACAGTGTCCTTTCTACCTTAAAAAAAAAAAAAAACAGTAATTGCTCTTCCGTTACCCCTCTGTTAAAACGTAAGTAACTGAAGTCTTTAACACTCCAGTATGCAGAGTACATCATGAGAAATGCTGGGCTGGAGGAAGCACAAGCTGGAATCAAGATTGCCGGGAGAAATATCAATAATCTCGGATATGCAGATGACACCACCCTTAGGGCAGAAAGTGAAGAAAAACTAAACAGCCTCTTGATGAAAGTGAAAGAGGAGAGTGAAAAAGTTGGCTTCAAACTCAACATTCAGAAAACAAAGATCATGGCATCTGGTCCCATCACTTCATGGCAGATAGATGGGGAAACAGTGGAAACAGTGGTTGACTATTTTTCTGGGCTCCAAAATCACTGCAGATGGTGACTGCAGCCATGATATTAAAAGATGCTTACTCCTTGGAAGGAAAGTTATGACCAACCTAGACAGCATATTAAAAAGCAGAGACATTACTTTGTCAACAAAGGTTCGTCTAGTCAAGGCTATGGTTTTTCCTGTAGTCATGTATGGATGGAAGAGTTGTACTGTGAAGAAAGCTGAGCACTGAAGAATTGATGCTTTTGAACTGTAGTGCTGGAGAAGACTCCTGAGAGTCCCTTGGACTGCGAGGAGAATCCAACCAGTCCATCCTAAAGGAGATCAGTCCTGGGTGTTCTTTGGAAGGACTGATGTTGAAGCTGAAACTTCAATACTTTGGCCACCTGATGAGAAGAAATGACTCATTTGAAGAGACTCTGATGCTGGGAAAGATTAAGGGCAGGAGGAGAAGGGGATGACAGAGGATGAGATGATTGGATGGCATCACCAACTCAATGGACATGGGTTTGGGTGAACTCTGGGAGTTGGTGATGGATATACCCACTCCAGTGTTCTTGCCTGGAGAATCCCAGGGACGGCGGAGCCTGGTGGGCTGCCGTCTATGGGGTCGCACAGTAGGACATGACTGAAGCGACTTAGCAGCAGCAGGGAGGCCTGGCGTGCTGCGGTTCAAGGGGTCGCAAAGAGTTCAGTTCAGAGCGACTGAACTGAACTGAACACTCCAGTGATATGAATTTATGTGAAGATTTTTGCACTAACAAAGGGGATTTGGAGCAGTGGAGAGTTTAAATGTAGAGATGCTTTCCACAGCCCCAGGAGCCTGGCGGGCTACAGTCCATTGGGTCTCAAACAGTTGGACACGACTCAGCAAGTAGGCACAGCATAGCACATTCTAGAAAATGGGTAAACTTTATGAATTTATAGATCAGTAGATCCTGTGAATACATAATGTTTCCAGTATTCACACCCAAACCGCCCTTGCCCTGTTGCCAAAACTGCATAGGCCCTTTCGCACAGATCCCTCTGCAGTGTGCGTCACGGTTGCCCACTCCCAGCCAGGTATCATTTTGCCTAGATTCCCCCCGCACCTCCGTCTCCTCACTCTCCTCCACCCCCACCTCTCTGCAGCCTCAGCTCCCACGCCAGCTCTCCTTTCTCCAGCCCTTCTGTGCAGGCAAGCCCTTGGGACTCTCCTCTGTGCCCCTGCCCATCGCCATCTTTCACTCTGCTCTCCCCTAGGTAAGATGTCATCCAATTCCATCACACAGGCCAGTGTTTTTCTAATTGAGGGTTTCAACCAATAGATTAAAAAATCAATGCAGCAGTATGCCCCAGAATTATTTTTTTATTGTGGTAAAATAAATGTAAAATTTACCATTTTAACCATTTTCATTGTACAGTTGAGTGATACTCAGCACAACCACAGGTGTTGTGCAGCCATCATCAGTGTCTGGCTCCCAAACTTCATCTTCCCAAACTGAAACTCTGTACCCATTAAACACTTATTTCTTATTCCTCCATCCTGAAGTTGCCCCTGGCAACCAACCATTCTGCTTTCTGTCTCTATAGAACTCATATAAGTGGAACCATATAATATAGTCCTTTTATGATTGGCTTATAGCACTTGGTATACTGTCTTCCAGGTCTGTCCATAGTGTAGTATCTATCAGAATTTCCTTCCTTTTAAGGCTGAATTTATTTTTTAAATGAAGTAAAATGGAATTTTTAATGAAGCAGAATAGAAAATATTAAAGTAGATTTCTCATGATCAGGCCAAACATTCTTTCACAGAATGTTTCTTTCAGATGGATGTGTATGAGAGTGTGTTCTGGATCCCTGGGTATAACTTATCGTGTATAACAATCATGAAAGTTGGAAAAATGCTGATTTTGATGTGTGGTGAGTCCAAAATCCCCATTGTTTGTCTGGCTCTTGTCCACCCACAGTTCCTGAGCTCCTTTCCGACGAGTTGTTGGATTGCCCTTCAGTGTCTGAGCAGATCTAGACTTGAATTTGTTACCCTCTTTCCTCCAGACAAGCTCCTTCTCACATATTTCCCACTTGTGGTGGTTTAGTTACTAAGTTGTGTCCGATTCTTGCAACTCCATGGACTCCTCTGTCCATGGGATTTCCCGAGCAAGATTAACGGAGTGGGTTGCCATTTCCTTCTCCAGGGGATCTTCCCCACCCAGGGATCCAAACCCAGGTCTCCTGCATTGCAGGCAGATTCTTTACCAACTGAACCATCCGGGAAGAAGTCATTTTCCACTTGGTTCTCCATAATCTGGCTCTGCCTGCCTCACTCTGGCCCCCAGCTATACACGCGTTATGAAGAATTACTCAAGTCTCCCCTGAACCTTTCAACTGTTGTTCAAGCTGGGTTTCATACCCCTTCCTTCCACCTCTATTTCTTATGGGTCATTTCCCCTTTCCCTAAGACCCCCTTCAAATGCCTACCTCCCTGCTCCTTAAGACATCCCAACCAATTTGCTACGGCTCGCTCCACATCCTTAGAGTCCCCTGTCCGGATCTCCAGCGAGGCCTATGCGTGTGCTACGTGCCATTCTGTCTTCCCCATAGACTGTGAGCTCCTGGGGACCCTGGGCGGTGTCCGTCTTGCAGATCACTGTGGGTTCAGCGTGTAGGAAATCTTCATTAAGTATTTGTTCAAGTGAGAACAGACGTGGAAGCCAAGAAACACCAAGGGCAAAATTCACAGCTTTGTTTCTTGCCTTTTCCTTCTGATTCCGTACCGGCGCACCTACTCCAGTAGAGACCCGGCGCCCGCTAAGCCACCAGGACTGCCCGCCTTCCTCTCTACATCTCCCCTTCCCCTCCCTTCCTGGACGTACCCCCTGTATAGCACGGGGAGTGGCCAGGCAACTAAAAAAATAGAATGTGCACTGGCTCACACCCCCACTTCCTTCTGGTGGAATCTGTCCCTGATTCTCGCTGGAACAGCTGGCCCTGTTTGTGGCCCTGAGCTCTTTGCGTCATGTCAAACAATGAAGGCTCTGCTGACTACATGCACCCTGCTCAGCCCAGAAGCAAAGAACGGCTGCCTGCATGAGTCCCCAGCTCCCAAGAAGATCTGCCTCCAGCACCATGTTCTCTTCACCTCTGACCAGGCTGTGTCAACAGCCTCCCAGCCTCTTCCCTTTTCTACCCCCCTTCTTGAAAGGCTCAGAGAGCCTTCCTTCGCTTGGATCACATTGCTACTCTACTCAAGGACCACATGCAGCTCCCTGTGAACCAAGTTTAAACTGTCCTTCTCAGTCCAAAAAGCACTTCCCTGAAGCCACTGACCCAAAAATACATCTGTCTCCTCCTTCCCTGAACTTCCCATTCCCTACACTCCCCCTTACCTTAGTGGGATCCACATCGTCACTGGTCTCCTGAGTTCACTACCCTTGCAGGTATGCACTTTCAATCATTTCTCCATTACCCAATATTTCAAGAAACTACTATGTGCCACGCACCATATTTGGTGCTCAGGGTACAGCTGGGGGCGAAACAAAGTGAACCCTATCCCATGGAGCATTCATCTAGAGCAGGGTTTCTCTCCCTCAGCACTGCTGACATTTGGGGCGGGATAAGTCTTTCTTGTCGTGGGCGGGCCATGCATCGTAGCATCTTTAGCCCTGTCCCTGGCCTCAGCCTGAGAGATGCCAGATGCTCTCCTCTCCCCACTGTGACAATCCAAAGTGTCTCCAGACATTGCCCGAGGAGCGACACTGACCTGATTGAGAACCACAGGCCTAGAGCAGCAGAGGGGAGGTTGTTACAAATCACCCTAGGAGCTCATTAAAAAGGCCAGTTACTGGGTCCCACTCCCAGAGAGGGGCCCAGGAACATGCATTTCAGTGACCACACAGGTGACTTCACGCAGGCCGTTCCAGGGCATCTACTGGAGGAGCACTCAAGTGTCAAGTGTAGAAACACAGGAGACAGACCAGTAACCTTATCAAGTCAGTTCATGGCAATGATGAGACATGTAAGAAACAAGATAGGGGAACAGAGGTTATTCGTGGGCCGGTGTGGCAGCCGCAACCTGGCGAAGGGTCCGGACAGCCTCTCGGATGGTCCAGCTGATCAATGGTTAAAGCCCCACGTGACAGCACAGGTAGGGTCAGCCCAGGAGGTGCAAGGCAGCGGGGCTACATCTCCGCACCTTGGCTCCTGCCCTTTTGGGCTCTCGATCTGCACTTCCCTCACCTGCCCAAAGCGTCTCCTTCCTTCACAGGCCCAGTCGGGTCCCACCTCCTTTGGTGGTCTTCTTCCCTCCCAGCTCCGGTCCGGTGGCGCCTTCCTCCTCAAACATCTCAACACCACGTCTTAGCTCATCTGTGGCCACTATGTTTCCCCAATTAGACATCAATCCCCTGAACACCAGGACCACAGCATCTTCTTTAAAGATCCTACAGTGCCCTGCTGGGATCAAGTACATGTGAGTTTGCTTACTTGATTGAATTCATCCAGGCCCTGGAGCAAGGCCTGTGAGGTGGCCTCTGAGACTAAGGAGGACGAGGTCTCTGTGTTAGAAGGCAGGATGCAACTGGTATGGCTGCCGAATTCCAGGCAGCCAGCTCATCAGCCCAAGACGAGGGCCTGCCAGGGTGAGCACTTAGAAGCTGAGCTGCGCTTTGCCATGGGCAGGATATTCTCCCGGTGTTGATAAGGCAGCAGGGGTCTAAGCAACCCCGGGGCCATTCTGGGTAGGTGCCAGTAGAGCGTAGGAACCCAGAGCCACCCTGCTAAGGAGCAAGTGCAGCAAGCAGGCCGTTTCAGGCCCAACTGTCCTTGCACGGGGTCATCTTAGTGGGGACAGGGGGTGGGTGGGCGGCAGGCCCAATGGGCTGCAGCAAGCCGGGAGACTCTGAAAATTCCCTTTAAAGCTACCAGCACCATGCAGCGCTCATCAGCTGCCCTTAACCAGAGAAGAATGCTCTCTGGGAAGGTCGGGGCAGTCGCTGGTTGGGAACAAATGTTCTGGCCAAGGGGCCTCACGCTCCCCAGCTCAGGACGCGGAGTGGAAAATAGCCCAACTGTTTGACTTTCCTAGGGTAAGCCCAGGCCCAATAGCAGTGTCACTTGCTCCCATCCCTGGATGCAGCCCAGACTAGGACGCCAGCGACTGATGTGGACTCCAAAGGATGCAAAGAGAAGAACTGTTTTATTATTCGGAAGTTTAGGGAAGAAGCCGGGATGTTTATATAGCTAGCCAGGCGTTTTGTTTTCTATCTGTCTGGTGGGGGGAGGGGCAGCGAGGGTAGGAAGACATCTGACAGCAAAGGAAAAAGCTTGTGCAGAAAAGAGAAGTGGGGTCTTTCCGAAAGAGGCTCTGAAATGGGAGGATCCTAGCGTAGCCCTTTCCCCAGGTCCTGTAACCCCAAGCGGCTGCCCTCAGCCAGCCGCAGGCAGAAGCCCACTGTGGCATTTCCGAGTTTTGCGCACGCAGGGACTGAGGCCGTGCCTGAGTGCTGAGTCCCTTTCTCCTAATGGAGTTTGCCCGCGGATGAAATGGGGTAGGAGGGGGGGCCCAAGTGGGTAGGGTTAACTTCTGCTGCAGCTCTGACCTTCTGCCGAAGGATGAGACGGAACCATCTGCTTCAGAAGGGATCGGGTGGTGAGTTTCCCGGTGCCAGTGGTTACCGGTCTGTAAGAATTCACTGTTTCTGTCGCATCGTCCGAGCCCACTATCCACCTCGCCACACCTAACTCTGCACTCCTGGGCGGGGGGTGGGGGGTGGAATGTGTTTCTTCCCCCAGAGGCCCCCACAAAAGTTCAGGACTTGAGAGGTAACCCTATATGGTTCTGAGCCCTCCACAACCGGCAGCCTCCCCTCCAACCAGATGGCCCCAGCACTGTGGACTTGAGGACACTGATCTGACCCCTGAGGCCGCTCAGGACATTCATATGTTTTTATCCTCAGCTTGGTCGGTCCGAATTCCATCCTGTCCCCCGTTTTCCACAACATAACAAAGTTGTCGGGCCCCTTTGGCCAGCGCTAGACGCAGGCGTTCTCCTCCAGCTGGGAGGAGAGATGCGCTTAGGAGCGCGGTGACCCAAACCTCACGCGGCTTTGCTCGAGGTTCAGTGCAGACCCGGGGGTCGCTCACCCGGGCCACGCCGGGGCGGAGCCTGCGGCTGCCACCTGGGGGCTTGCCCGCGGGCTCCGCGCCACCCTACCCGCTCTCGGATTTTCTTACCTCTTGATGTAGTTCCTGCCATACAAGATCTGTTGCAGCAAGGTCACCAAGGCGAAGGCGCAGATGAAGATGAAGAGCAAAGTTCGGTTCCCCAACAAATCCCTGTTCGCCGAGGGGTCCGCGTAGCGCATCCTGGCGGCCGCGCGCGCACGGCGGAGCGCGGCGGGCGCCTGGCGCCTGGGGGCCCCCTCAATCACGCGCGGGGCTGAGGGGCCCCCGGGGGCGCGCGGCCCACCAGGCGCCTCTCGGCGCAATCAGGAGGGTGGGGGACTTCTCGCAGCAAAGTTTCCGGCTGCCGAAGCCGGAGCAGGAGAATCCGAGCGCCGCCCGCCCCGGGGCAGCTGGCAGAACAGGGCTGGCCTCCCCGAGCTCCACAGATACCCCAGGCCTCCCTCCCGATGCCTTTACCTCCAGGCGCCCATGCCCGGCAGCCTCCGATTTCCCTGCGGAGGGGCGACGCCAGGTGCCCCGAGCCCGGGCGGCCCCTCCCGCCGAGGTGGCGGCCAATGGGGAGCTGGGCCCGGGCTAGGTCCGCCTGTGCGCCGGAGAGCGCAGCGCACCGCCCCCTCCGGCCGAGCTCCGGATCTGTCGCCTAGTGCGATCCCCGGCCCTGGCGGGCCAAGTCTGATCCCCGGGCCCGCAGCGAGGGAGAGCGCGAAGGTCGGCCTTCAGTTCTACAGATGGGAGGTGGGGGACAAAACACCCGGACAGTCTGGGTAATGACAGGCGGGGAATGGAGAGGGGGAGGGGTGGGGCGGAAAACGCCGGGTTTGAATCCCGAAATTTTGGAAGGAGGCAGGAAAGAAAGCCGCGGCGGGGCACTGAGTCACCCCCGCTGCCGCGTCCTCGCGCTCCCGGGGAGATTTCCACCGAGAAAGCCGAGCAAGGTCAGCCCGTCAGCCCTCAAGGACGGAGCGCGCGGCTCCTGCATGCTGATGGCCTGCGGGGCTGCCTGCCCGCCTGCCCGCCCGCGCCCCGGGCGCCCCACTCTAGCAGGGAGGAGATTCTGAGGCTTTCCGCCCGGCCACAGCTCTCGGCAGTTGGTCAAAGACCTTGTTGTCACCGAGACACTGGGACCTTGTCTCATCCTTGGAACCACTCGTAAATCTTAGGTCAGACAGCGGGCCGCCTTCGGGTACCACGGTCCCCCAGAGCTCTAGTAAGTCAGTCACTGTTTAGAAAGGTCTGCACTTCAAGAGTACAGACACGGGGGTGGGGGGGGGGAGGGGTGGCGGGGACCCAAAGAAATGCAATGCCAAAGAGGTACCACTTCAGAAATCCTAACCCCTCACTGTGCTCTCCCATCACCTTTCCACCCCCGCCCCACCCCGAACGCCCAGCGACAGCCCCTGCCGCATGGGAGTCACGTGCCCGCAGCAGTCACCGCGGAGCCTTAAGTGGACGATTCTAGGGCGCCCCTTCCCAGGGCCCTCCAGCCAGTCCGAGGGATTCCAAAGTACGGTCGGGGCTTCATCTCCGAACTTGACCCGACCTCGAATCTCTCAGCAAGAAAAAGGACTTTAACAGGGAAGTGCCCAGACTCCAATACTCGGGTCTCTGCATCTAATAGTTTGCTCTTTGAACTGGAAGAATCAAAGAACTCACGGTTAAATCTCATGATTAGGGTTCCACCAATATCTTGGAATTCATGTTAATCTACAAGGTTAAAGCAGACCCGGTGTTATCTATGTTATCAAATAACTCTTATCCACGAGGTTGCTAGTAGGCTTGGCTCAGAGGTTAAAGTGTCTGCCCACAATGTGGGAGACCTGGGTTCGGTCCCTGGGTCCAATCCCTGGGTCAGGAAGATCCCCTGGAGGAGGGCATGGCAACCCACTCCAGTATTCTTGCCTGGAGAATCCCATGGACAGAGGAGTCTGGTGGGCTACAGTCCACCGGGTCCCAAAGAGTCGGACATGACTGAGTGTCCGACTGTAACTATAGAGTGTCCTCACTATAACTATAAAGAAATAACACGTGAACTTTTAGATGGTCCATTATTATGGTAATCCCATATTTGATTGGTGGTACCGCCTCAGGTCAGTTCAGTCCTCAGTCCTGTCCTACTCTTTGCAACCCCATGGACTGCAGCACGCCAGGCTTCCCTGCCCAACTCCCGGAGCTTGCTCAAACTTTCATCAAGAGGCTCTTTAGTTCCTCTTCGCTTTCTGCCATAAGGGTGATTCCATCTGCATATCTGAGGTTATTGATATTTCTCCCTGCAATCTTGATTCCAGCTTGTACTTCATCCAATCCAGCCAGTATTTCACGTGATGTACTCTGCATAGAAGTTAAATAAGCAAAGTTCAATATACAGCCTTGATGTACTCCTTTCCCAAATTGGAACCAGTCCATTGTTTCATGCCTGGTTCTAACTGTTGCATTCAAACTGTATGTACAACTATTGGCATATCATTTACACAGTAGTAGTGTTCTTGCCTGGAGAATCCCAGGGACGGGGAAGCCTGGTGGGCTGCCGTCTATGGGGTCACACAGAGTTGGGCACGACTGAAGCGACTTAGCAGTAGCAGCAGCAGCAGCAGCACGCAATATAAATAATCTAGAGACGTGAATACGTGTTATGCAAATACAATGCTGTTTTATGTAAGGGACTTGAGCAATGGCAGATTTTGGTGTCCACAGGAGCCCTGGAACCAATCCCGAGGATACTGAGGGATAACTGTATTCTATATGGGAAGTATTTGGATTGCTTGATACTTTGCAAATGATTAGCAAGAGTCCAGAGCATCTCTGCTGACACTGCTTTTTTGATCCTAACAGCATTTAAAACCTGCCTTCACAAGAAGTCAAAGAAGTGTCTTTCACACACACACAATCACAAGCATCTCTGATGGAATCAGAGACATGATCTGCAGTTCCTGTTATTTCTATTAATGGGGATATGGTTCCATTTTAAGCCAAATTGATATTCTGATGGTAGAATTGCAGCAAACACTCAGAAGGCCTTGCAAACAAAAGAGTAAACACATGGAGAACCAATCCCTCTGCCAGACTCAGCGAACACCATTTTTATATCCTAATTGCCAGGAATGGGGACAGCTGCATCTTTGTTTAAAACACACACTCACACACAATTAAGCCAAGAACAAATGTCAACACTGGCACAATCTGCTAAATTACTGATAACTGATGGGCATTACTCATGCCGTGAGCATTGTCTCCAATAGAAAATGGAAAGATTCCTATTTTGAAAAGATCTTAGAGGTTTCTACTGGTTTAAGAAAGCTGCGTTTTGTTTCAACCACACAACTGCAACCTGCCAGGTTATATAAGTAACCTTCTACCCATGTGTTCAAGGAGTTTGTGATAAGAATATGCTGTTCCTGTACATCTTTATATTTGTATGAACAAGGCGGATTTGTGGTTTAGGGACACTTTGCCTGTGATGAGGGTGTCTAGCGGCCACTGACTAAAAATGCCAGGGATGGCCTCATAATTCAGTGAGCCAGGGTTGCCCCTTGCATGGGCAACTGCAGACACTGGACCCTATGCCATCAGTCTTGTTTTCAATAAATTATTATTATAGACTATAACTTAAACTCCTTTTTCAGTTCCCTTATGAAGTATGAGCTTTGTTCTAAATAAGTTATGAAATAATCTTGAACGTGAATGTGAAGTCCCCTTTTGACCTTCACATCTCCAACCTGACAAACATCCTCCTCCTTCTGTCTCAGCACCACCTCCCGGGGTCAACTGAAAGAAAAATACACAATATAAAGGTAGAGAGTTAAGTTTTATTCATAGCCCAGGAGACAACCTCTTGGATAGAGGTAAAGGAGGAGCCAAGATATATATGATTATTTTTTGCTGGGAAAAAACATGTAGTCAAACATCAAAAGGTGACTGCTAATCACAAAGAACTGACCTCTCAAGTTAATGATTTCAGTGCTTTTCAATGTACAGGACGATGCAAGGATCTGGGGTCTCTTAGACATTCTCCTTAGACGTGCACCTCAACTCTCTAGGGGCCAGTGTATCCCAAGGACAGAACACTTCCTGTTTTTCTCCACCCTGAATTTTCTTCTGGAGAAGAAACTGCAGCGGCTAATGGCTGTATCCTTGTAGAACTGAAAAGGCAGGCAACATTTTTTTGTTTACACAGGTATTTCCCTCCTGTATTTGCCCCAGTTTATTCAGCTTGCCTTAAAAGGTAGAGGCATCATTATTATTATTCCATAATAGTTGATGCATTCAGGGCATATGGTGCAGAGAGAGCCATTTCTATCTTGGGCATATCATACTCCTGCAGATCGAAACAGCTACACAGTTTATGATAAGGTTACTCAGAACACATTTAGAGGGAATTCCCTGGCAGTCCAGGGAATCAGACTCTGCACTTTCACATCCAAGGGCCTGGGTTCAATTCCTGGTTGAGGAATGAAGATCCTACAAGCAGTGAGTCACAGCCATAAAAAAGAACACATTTAGATGACATGATGACATCGTGGCCAGAAAGAACCTGGGATCTCCTCTGATCACTTTAAAGGCCACGCTCTGGGGTAGAAACACTGGGATCAGGTCCTGTCCTTTGAGCAAAAGCACTGATGAATTCAGCTGAATGTTTTTCATTGCAACCCAGTACTGGCCTCGAGATGCGTTTTGTGGCTGGTCAGTATAATGCTCGGAGAAGGCAATGGCACCCCACTCCAATACTCTTGCCTGGAAAATCCCATGGATGGAGGAGCCTGGTAGGCTGCAGTCCGTGGGGTCGCGAAGAGTCGGACACAACTGAGCGACTTCACTTTCACTTTTCACTTTCATGCATTGGAGAAGGAAATGGCAACCCACTCCAGTGTTCTTGCCTGGAGAATCCCAGGGACGGGGGAGCCTGGTGGGCTGCCGTCTATGGGGTCGCACAGAGTCAGACACGACTGAGGGGACTTAGCAGCAGCATAATGCTAGAACTTCAGACAAATGCCTATAAATATAGCTGCCTAGAAATGTCTAATGTTCCTTGAGTGCTTGCGAAATGGAAAAGAATGACTGTTCCCCGTGATCATCCATTTCTAAAGCGCCAGGGGAGTTCCCAGTCCTGAAGCCACGGCTGCGGCAGAGCCCCTGTCATTTTCCCGCAGTCCCGGGTCCTGAAATCTCCAGTCACTTGGCAGCGTGGTAGAAGAGCTTCCAGGTGCTTGGTCTTCTGTGAATGCCAGGGGAAAAAGATCAGCCAGTCTGTGCCCCAAGAACTTCATAGCACAGTGAAGACAGACACATAGTACCCTAGAGGAGGATGTGTGTGCCTGTAACTCAACCTGGGGTGTCAGGGGTGGGGAGGTGGGGAGAGACCCATTGGCAAGAGAGCTGTCCGGAGGCAGTGTTTGGCCTCAACTGTGACAGGTAAGGAGGTGGGCCATGAGGAGCCCTGGGACGAGGTATGCAGGGCAAAGGAGCTGGGTGGGCAGCCGCAGACGTGGCACAGCCAGCTCGGTGTGGCTGGAGATGAGGCTGGAGGGGGCTGGTGGCAGGAACCAGAACACAGGGAGCTGGGACTGCATCCACAGAACTCTTGCAAGATTTTAAGTAGGGGAACAATATGCTCAGATTTGCGCTTTAGATAAATCAATCTGCCGGGTGGTGGAGAACAGTCTGAGGGAGAAACGCCTGAAAAGCCTCGGAGATGACAGCTTATCTTGCTTCCCCCTGCCAGCAGCTGACCCCTCCCCACTACTGCAGCCCCCGG
The DNA here is from genome assembly GCF_001704415.2 of Capra hircus. Taxonomy (NCBI): domain Eukaryota; kingdom Metazoa; phylum Chordata; class Mammalia; order Artiodactyla; family Bovidae; genus Capra; species Capra hircus. The sequence continues at coordinate 46,723,351 of NC_030831.1, forward strand.
CACCCCACTGGCAGGCAGCCCCACCAAGGATCTCTCATTACTGTACCAGCTTGGTAAGGCACTCTCTGCCTCCTTCCAGAGGAGCAGGCGGGGGCACAGGCTCACTGCTTCATGAGAGCCGGCACTGTATTCAGTGCTTCCCATGTGGCTCATCTGATGTTCATGGATATCGGTAAGTATGCTGGGGGCAGGCCCACCACACACTGGGACAGCTCAGAGCTTGTCTCTGATACCCTCCTTTCCCCCCACCCCCGCACTTTCCAGGGTTCCCTCTGGTTCCTTGTGCAAAAAATATATGCTCTCCCCACTCCCTTTGAAAGCCCGGCTCTTGGGAAAGGCTCTGATAGCTTTCATTCAGTGCTCCTGCTGGAAGGAAATTCAACATGGAGTATTCTCGGTGCCTGTAATAAAGGCCAGCTCCAGAGCTGCGCAGAGAGCGCTGGAAAGAAGCCTCAGGCAACCAGCAACGGAGCTGCATCCTCAGTGTTTTCAGTGCAGCCTACTGGGGAAAGAACATGTGTCTGATGTCACAATAGAAATCCATGGAAAAGGGACTCATTTTAAAGGAAATTTCTTGTAAAGTTTTCTTGTCAACACCTGCATATGAGAAACAACAGGATCGATGTATTCTGCCTGAACACCCCGAAAACAGACCCTCATCCACGAGTGTGCTCACAGTAGGGCCGCCTGGCCTTGCCATGTGGTTAAGTTTGCCCAGGTCATCGTTACTTACAGGCCAAGCAGGCAGAGCTGTACGCCAGAGGTCAGCAAGCTTTTTCTGAAAAGGCCAGAAAAAATTCTGTACATTTCTTGGGCCGCACCCCTTCTTTTGCAAGCAGCTCTATTGTTGCCCGATACAGAAACAAATGGGTGTGACCAGAGTCTGCACGTGGGCTGTATAGGTGGCTGCCCCTGCTCCCAATCATGTGATAGGCAGAGCCCTATGCAAGAAGGCCTACTCCATGAACCGAGTCACGTAAAAGACATTCCCCTGTGTTCAGGATTATGTCCACAAAGGCCTGATAGATTGTAACATGTTAATCCATTATCCTTTGTCCACAGGTTAGCACAGCTTCATTTAGCCTTGAACTACAGCCTAGGGATCACAGGATGGCATTTCCATGCATAGAACGCATGGAATACCCTCTACTCTTTTTTCCACTTATGTTTCCCTTTTCTTCTTCTCAATGGGACACTGTTCCTGGGAGTGTGTAGTGTTGAGGGAAGAGAAATGAGAGAACGGGGAGATACGTCCCACCAACCTCCCAGAAATGCCGTGTCAGAACCGCATAAGGCGTCATCCATGGCGCTGGGCGCTGGTCACCTGCCCAGCCCTCCGGCTCCAACACGTGTTACTGGTTTACTTGGTACTGCACGTATGACGACAGTCGCCAAGCTCGTGGGAAAAGAAAAACCAGGCAACTGGTCCACAACTTACAAATGAGGAAACAGATTATGTTTGTTGTCTGAATGACTTGGTGTTTGGCTACAGAGGCTTCCAGGCAGGAGAAAGTGGCTGACAGCATCCTGGAGTGTGGGAGATGCTGTCTGATGGCAGGAAAGAGCTCAGGATGGGGTCAGAAGGTGACATGCTTTAGGTCACACCTCTGTGAGCTCAGGAGAGAAACCTACCGTCTCTAACCCACTGGTATCGTCACATGTAAATTGGAAAATACAATACCTACCCCCTCAAAGGAGGAGTCTGTGAAGATTAAATGTAAAACTGTAGAAGCATTTTGTAAGCTATAAAACTGTGTAACTCCAGACAGCAGTGTTTACCGTGGCCAGAGATAGAGGGAAAGTTAAGTCTCAACACATCTGTGAAGGTGGTCAGGTGTCCCTGGAGGCGTCCCTCTTCCCCTGTCCTCTCTCGACCACTCTCAGGGCCTGGCATCAGTGGGTAAGACTCCCCAGCATCCCCACTGGAGCCCAGACCAGGATCAGCCCCCTTCATTGTCCTCCCACCAAGCAAACCTCATCTCCTCAATGCACAGCTGAAGCTGACCAAAGGAAGTGAGGAATCGTGGAAACAGCACAGTGCTAAGCATCAAAAACCCGAATTCTAGGTCTGGCTGTGTCACTAACTGGCCATCTGAATTCAGGTTTGATTAATCTATTGGCAACCTTAGACTTGGAGCCTACACATGGAAAGACAGCTGTAGTTTTTAAAACTTTTTCCAGCGTTAAAACTCTGCCTTCAAAGCAAAAGGATGCTCTATGGTCTTCATCCCTCCCCTCATGCCCCTTCTTGACCCAAATGGCATCCCCTAGGCACCCACATAGAAAGGCAAGGATTGCTGAAGCATAGTTGAAAACACTGAGCTAAGTGACCCCTGAGGGTCCATTCATCTTTTAAATTCTCTAACTCAGTCTCTACTTCTAAGATAAAAGAGTTCATGCTAATGTGAGGGGCAATACAATACACTATAGTACTCCTACTAGAATCACTTGCATTTAGGAATTCTCATAGCTGTGTAATTATATGAATTAACATATAAAGATAGAATTTCAGGGACCATGTATATGAAAGAGGCAGTTTGGAGACCCCCCTGGACCCCCTAAGATCTTATGACTTGGGTTGTCCATTCAGCTTTCATGTAGGACTAACTTAGGTGATTAATGTCATTTTTCGGGCTGGTAAGTGAACTCTTGGCTTCCCAACAGATCCTTGGTTAATCATGAGGCCCAAGGAGGACAAAGAAAGGCCATCAATTCTTTCATGGGGGGAATAAGAGTCAGTATCAGGTTCAGCTCTGAGGGACAGAAATCCCCCAAATGACAAGACCTAATAAAGATATACATTTCGTTCTATTATATAACAGACATCAAACAGCAATCTAAGGCTAGAAGAGTGGCTTCATTCAGAAAAGTCTTTGAAGATCCAGGCTCCTTCCAGCTCATCACCCTAATATTCCAAGGAAGTAGCTCTTGTCCTCAGGTTCCAAAATGGACACAAGAGCTCCAGCCATCAGTTCTAAGGTCCATTTAACAAGATGAGGGAAGATCACTAATTAGAGAAATGCAAATCAAAACTACAGTGAGGTATCACCACACACCAGTCACAATGGCCATCATCAAAAAATCTATAAACAATAAATACTGGGAAGATGTAGAGAAAAGGGAACCCTCGTACATTCCCATCCTGTTGGTGGGAATGTAAACTGATACAGCCATTCTCGAGAACAGTATGGAGAATCCTTTAAAAACTAGGAATAAATCCACAATATGACCTAGCAGTTCTACTACTGGATACATACCCTGAGAAAGCCACAATTCCAAAAGACACATGCATTCCGATGCTCACTGTGACACTATTTACAATAGCCAGGACATGGAAGCAACCAAGATATCCATCTACAGATGAATGGATAAATAAGATGTGGTACATACATGAATGGAATGTTACTCAGCCATAAAAACGAACACATCTGAGTCAGTTCTAGTGAGGTGGATGAACCTAGAGCCTGTTATGCAGAGTGAAGTAAGTCAGAAAGAGAAAAATACATCATGTATTAATGCATATATATGGAATCTAGAAAAATGGTATTGATGAACCTATTTGCAAGGAAAGAATGGAGACACAGATGTAGAGAACAGACTTCTGGCCACAGTTGGGGAAGGAGAGAGAAGGATGAAGGGAGAAAGTAGCATTGACATATATACACTATCGTGTGTAAAATAGATAGCTGGTGAGAAGCTGCTACATAACACAGGGAGCCCAGCCCGGCGCTCTGTGATGACCTAGAGGGGTGGGGTGGGGGGAGGGGAGGGAGGCTCAACAGGGGAGGGATATGTATATAATTACAGCTGATTCACGCTGTTGTGTGGCAGAAACCAACATAACACTGTAAAGCAATTTTCCTGCAATTAAAAATTAAATAAAAAATGAGATGAGGGAAGAGATAAAGGTGGGTCTTTCTCCATTTAAAGACATTTTCTGAAGTCTCACATGACACTTCCACTCACATCCCATTAGCTAACCTGATATTTTCAGTCAACCTAAATAAAAGGGAGGCTGGGGCTTCCCTGAGGGCTTGGTGGTAAGGAACCCACCTGCTAATACGACACAGGTTCTATCCCTGATCTGGGAGGATTCCACATGTGACGAGCAACCAAGCTCGTGCACCACAGCTACGGAGCCTGTGCTCCTGAGCCCAGGAACCGCAGCTGCTGAGCCCACGTGTGCCCACGTGCCATGAGCACTGCGGCCCGTGTGCCTAGGGTCAGTGCCCTACAACGAGAGAAGCCCCTGCAACGAGAAGCCCGCGCACCGCAACTAGAGAGAGGCCCCCCTTGTTGCAGCTAGAGAAAAAACTACGCAGCAAGACCCGGCACAGCCAAAAATAAAGAAAGAAATGAATTACATATAGGCCCGGTGTGCTCCAGTCCATGGGGTGACAAAGAGTCGACACGACTCAGCAGCTGAACAACAACAACAATATATTTTTAAAAGAGTACAGGGGCAGTGGATTTGACCTTCAGGACAGTGTGCAGGCAGGCGTAAGAGAGGTTAGGTCTCTTGTCCAGGTTCACAGAGCCCATGGGCAGAGGAGCTGAGATCTAAATCTGGGTGAGTCTGGCTCCAACCTCCATGGGGTCACAAAGAATCGGACATGACTTAGCAACTGAGCAATATATTTTAAAAAGGGAGGTTGGAGGAAATCATGTTCCGGGGCGAGGAGAAGGAAGGATGACCTATGACAGCTGGTGGTTTCCATGTCAGGAGCTAGTCAGCCACCAAGAGGAGTTAATGACCCTCCAGAATTTCAGTTCTGAGATTATACACTGACCTAGCCTCTTGGCAATCTTACTTTGATATCTTCAGATTCTCACATAACATAATTTTTAATGTCGTTAGAAAAGATGCAGATGAGAGTTGCATAAGTCATAATGAGTTTGAACTTTAAAAATACATTTGTACTCAATGGTATGCTACAAAGTTCCTATTTTCTTTTTAACCTTTCAAAAAAGTATAGCATATGTACAGAAAAAATGCACAAATCATGGAGTACAGCTCCATAAATTATCACAAAATAAAGACACCTAGGTAAGAAAAAAAAAATCCTTTCCTTTTCTCCATTTTTATTTGCAACTCTGTCTTCGCCCCATCCTCTCTCCTCATTTCCCAGGCCTCCCAGTACCCTGGGCATGGGGGCAGGTAATCTTTTGAGGTTGTTGTACTTCCCAGGTGGCACAAGTGGTAAAGAACCCACCCAGCCAAGCAGGAGACTAAGAGACGTGGGTTCAATCCCTGGGTTGGGAAGATCCCTTGGAAAAGGAAATGGCAGCCCACTCCAGTATTTTTGCCTGGAGAATCCCGTAGAGAGAGGAGTCTGGTGTGGGCTACAGTCCATAGCATCATAAACAGCCAGACACACTGAATCGGCTTAGCACACACGTGACAGCGTGACCTTTGGAGCCAGTTACCCAGGTTAGGATCTCAGCGCTTCTGCCCACAGGCTCTGTGAACCTGGACAAGAGACCTAACCTCTCTCACGCCTGCCACGCACTGTCCTGAGGGTCAAATCCACTGGTCCTCATCCTCCCCACAGGACCTGTGCCTGTTGGCACTCCACATACAGCATCCCCTGTGACAAGCCACTGCACTTTCATTTTTGTGCTTTCGGCTGGACCTTTTAAAAACCCTGTGAGACAACCCTCATCATTTCTGTTTCAGAGATTGACACCACAGTGCCCACTGAGGCAACGTGACTTGCACAGGGTCACACAGCCAGTCAGCAGCACAGCGAAGGGTGGACCCTGGGCTCTGGGGCTGGGCCAGCCATGACCTGGAGCTGCAGCCTTCCTGACCCGGGGGTGCAGAGACTGGGGCGGGAGTTCAGACCGGCCCACAGCCACGTGGCCATCCAGGTGCTTTGGTGGCCCAGGGGTGCCTGATTCTTTAAGAGACCCACCGTCAGCCTCACCAGGTTTCTGAAACAGACACACAGATACCAACCTTATAACAATGGCTAATAAAAACAGTCCCCTCAGCAGGATTGCATTCCAGTGGTGCCTAATAATAGCTGCAGACATGAGTGAGGAATTCATTGGCTGTGTAGAGTGTGTGGGACCTGCCAGGATCAGATGGAACGCGGAGTAGTCAGGGCCAAGGCAGGGTGTGCAGCCAGCGCTGGGGCGGGGCTGGAAACCCGGCACCTGGCCGGATGAGAAGGGCAGTGGACTAAAGGCGGGCCCCATCCTGGCCGACTCAGCAAAGCTGGGCGGCTCAGGCCATTATCAGACAAACACCAATGGACATTCCCCGGGGATACCTGGGCAGGTGTTCAGAAACTCAAGGGAGTTTCAGAAGAAAACTCTTTCCAAGCTGCTCAGACATTTATTTAGAAGTCAGGTCAGTCTTCACATCATAGACATGAGACTGACAAGCAAGTAACCCAGGGGCAGTGGCCTTGCGCTCTCCAGAGGGATTGCAGAGGACCGGGATGAGAGCCTTCCTTGAGGAGCAGCTGGGCCGAGCCCCGGGCTTCCTCCGTGGAATCAATCCTTTCGCCATCTGCCCTCCTCACCTGGATCTGTTCTGTCCCAGCATTTTCTCTTCTCCATGAAGCTCTGGGAAGCAAGGCCATCGAATGCTCAGAGTGGAGGTGGCTGTCCACAGTGCTCCCTGGTGTTAACTCGCTTCATCTGCACAGTCTTACAAGGTAGGAACTACAATCATGTCCATATACACAAGGACACTGAGCCACAAAAGGTGAAGCAACTTGTCCAAGGTGACCCAGTGAGTTAAGAGGTAAGCGTGGGAGCTGACCCCAGGCCATCTGGTTCTAGAGCCCACCCTTCTACTTCAGCTGCAGTCTAACTCACACTGCAGGGTTCAGGCTCCCTAAACTCCTGCACTGTCTTCCAAGCCAACCCCAGGGCCCAGGGCAGGGCTGTCAATTAAAGATCTGGTATGTGGCTCACTACCTCCCCTCCGACTTGTCTCCTCCACCTTGCTGGAAGATGCGAATACCCATTCAGAAGGCATAGCCTCTGGCCTGCCTCACAGCCCTCCCCCTCTGGGCTCACACACTTCTCCCCGCTCTGTCGAGCAGTTCCCAGTGCCATGCAAGGCAGAAGAGAGGGCTGGCTGAGAGCTTGGGCCCCGGAGTCACCCTGCTGGGGTTCTACTGCCAACCCAGCCAGTTATCAGTTTGGTCCCCTCAGTAAGTTTCTTGACCTCTCTGAGCCTGTTGCTTTATTTATGAAATAATGAAGAAAATACCTTCCAGAATTATGGCGAGGAGTGAGAGTAGGCATACCAATTCCTTAAAAGGAAGCTGGCCACAAAGGAAGTATTTAGGAAATCTTAGCACTTACTGTGACCACACCTTGTCACACAGATTCTGAAACCATAAAATCAGAAATTCCACTTTCTAACCACAACTTTCTGCTTCTTATTCTTAAAGATCTCCTGCCCTCCAGTCCAAACGGCCGGCCAGAGTCCCCATTCCCAGTTGTATCAGCCACCTTCTGACTTTTTTCCTACTTAGTTTAGATACCATGATCAATCACTTTACGGCCATCTTATTATTACCCACAATTTCCTCATACTTGATCTGTGTCTGTTAGTTTTAGGTTCAGTGACATATAACAGAAAACTCAAAATAGCAATTCTTAAGATTGTTAGAGTTTATTTCTCTCTCACATAAAGGGAATCCCAACCCGGAGGTGGGATGGTGGCTCTAACTGGATCAAGGACCCATGCTCTTCTCTTGCTCTTTGCACATTGTCTCATAGTCCAAGATGGCTGTCTGAGTGCCAGCCATAGTGTCAGCATTCCAGATAGCAAAACAGAGGAAGGAAGGGGAGAGGAAAACAAAGAGCCTCAGCAATCTCTCCTCCTGCTCTGGAACCTCCCCATCCAACGCCTTCCTCTTCTCTCTCATCGTCCTGCAGCCAGTCACAGAGGTACACCTAGCTGCTGCTTAATTCCTGTTCCAAATAAAAGGAAGAAGGGGGAGGATGGTCTTATCACTGTACATGCTTGGCCAATGCACAGCCAGTGATGACTTTGCCATCCACTTCTGCTTCCAGGCTGTCCCCACGGCTGGAGAAAACAAGTCATGCTGACAGAGGCCCCCACTCCTGGACAAGGCCGTGTCCCTCTCTCTTGCACACTTTCCCAAAACACTCTTCCCACTCCTGTTCCTGGCAGAAGGTCCAGCCTCTCCTCCCACTCCTCAGCCATCCCTCTTGTCCCTCTGAAGCTGCTCCAGCTGCACCAGCGGGTGCCCAGGCCAGAGCAACGCTCCCCCGACCCACTCCTAGAATCTCACAGTAGCACTCAGCCCAGAGCTTAGTACAGACCAGTGGAAACAAAGAAGGGAGCAAATGCGCTCACAGCTGATGGCTCGAGCCCTTAGCTGCTCCCACAATGCTCCAGGATCTCCAGGGCTCCATGCAGAGGAGGCCTGAAGCAGGCTGACTGGGACCACCTCAGGGACGGGTTTCCCCCAGCACCCCCTCAGTTCCTCCTCTCAGCTGCTGATGAGCCTCGGAACAGCGGGAGTCCCCCCTACAGGAAGCTCAGAATCTGGTTCGGCAGCCCCCGGGGCTCAGTCCCCACTAGCAGGTGGCACTGGGGATTCGACTCTTAGCAGAGAGAAAGCACCTGGAGAGAGAAAGCCAGTATTCCCCAATGGAAAACGGCTCCCTTGCATTCTTGACTGCTGGTGAGGGACCATCTGGGTGGGGACGTCCCTGGGTTCTGGACCAAGGGAGATCGTTACCCTACTCTTCCATAAATGGAGGGGAGCACTGACCTTTGAAGCTCTCCAGCCGTTCTGCTCAGAGCCTCGGATCCTGAGGTGCTGAGTGCCCAGGCCTGGGGTAAGGCTCTGAGGGTTCATCCTGTTCCAGGGCCCTGCATCACCTACCCAACTCTGCTCCGTTTGGGGCTCGTGAGCGCTTCGGTCAGGAAAACGCTTAGCAGCTAAGGGTTCCTACTCAGTGTGAGAAGTCTGACTTAGAGGTTGCTATAAAAAGGAACAAAAATAACAGATGTGCCTCTTGGTCTGTCTTTATGTTCCTTGTTTCATTTATCACACACATCTTGCAATAGCTACTCATTTTCACATTCGCCTCCGTCACTTCCTCCCTCCAGCATGAACTACTTAAAATAACAACTGCCACTGAGGGTCAGCCGCACCCGGAGAAGCCTCGGGTGACCTTTGCCCCCAAGGTCTTCACTGCCTCTCTGGCCTGTCAGCAGCCAGAGGCAGCGCTGAGTAAGGAGGCCTGGGGACTCCCCTCCCACTGCAGAGGCTGGGATGACACTGGAAACTTTCCTGAGGACAAGGTTAGCTAGGAACACAGAGAGAGCAGAACACAGACCACCTGGCCAGAGATAGGACCTGTTCCTGTCCAATACATGCTATCAGCATGCTATGTGGCCATGGGCAAATTGCTTCCCCTCTCTGGGTCTCAGACTCTCTCTCTGTAAAATAAGTCTTTTGTGCCAGGTCCATCCCTGGAGCCTCTCCAACACTCAGTCGTTGTTCAGTTGTTAAGTCGTGTCTGACTGACTCTCTGTGACCCCATGGACTGCAGCACGCCAGGCTCCCCTATCCTTCACGCTCTTGGAGCTTGCTCAAACTCATGTCCATTGAGTCGGTGATGCCATCCAACCATCTCATCTTTTGCTGCCTCTTTCTCCTCCTGCCCTCAATCTTTCCCAGCATCAGGGTCTTTTCCAGTGAGTCGGCTTTTCATATCAGGTGGCCAAAGTACTGGAGCTTCATCTTCAGCATCAGTCCTTTTCAATGAATATTCAGGGTTGGTTTCCTTTAGGATAGACTGGTTTGATCTTGCAGTCCCCACTCCTAAATCTCTTCTTCATCCCTTACCGACTAGGCTTGCCAGTGCCTTAGCCATCTGCCTGCTCACATCATGCCTGCTCTAGCGCAGTAGACTCTGGACTGTTCTTCCAGACCCTCCTGACAGCCCCTACAGTCTGTTCTCCTTACGGCACCAGACTTTTCTCACTGCTGATCTCATGTGCTGTTTAAAATCCGTCACTCTCCATTGCGTTCAACTCTTCAGCCAGGCGTGTGATAACTGTCACTGTCTTACTCTGTCTCTCTTCCTATGGCTTTCAACTTCATTCACAAAAAGCTGTTGAGCACCTGCTACATGCCAAGCACTGTTCTGGGAGCTCGGGACACAGGCCACGCTAAGTCACTCAGTCGTGTCCAACTCTTTGTGACTCTTTGCACTGTAGCCCGCCGGGCTCCTCGGTCCATGGGACTTTTCAGGCAAGAATACTGGAGTGGGTTGCCATAGTCATAAACCTGTAATGCTTGATTAAGTTGTCACCTCCACTCACTTCACTCTTCATGCCCAACTGCAGGCTGAGCTCATTGCTTCCTCCTCTGTGTCAAACTGCCACACCTGGCCAGACTGTGTGAGCTGAGAGCAGGAACTTTGTGTGTGGTGTGAGGTAGAGGTCAAGGTCCATTTTTGGTCCATAAGGACCTTCAGTTATTCCAATACCATTTATTGAAAAGACATTTTTGCCCACTGAAATGCATTAGTGCTTTTTCAGAATAGCAAGTTATACTTTTAATATATATATGGATTTACTCTCAGGTTTGATATTCTATTTCATTGTTCTATTTAATTACCCATATGCGAAATATATATTGTTTCATCTATTGTAACTTTATAGTATGTCTAGAAATCCAACCGTAAAAGTCCTCCAACTTCAATCTTTGAGATTGTTTAATTTCAAATATTAATACATGTATAGAATCAGCTTTGATAAATAAAAGTTGATATTTCTACAAAAAGTCTGATGGAATTATAATTGGGATGCCATTTACCGATGGCCAACAGGCACACAAAAGGAATGTTCAATATCACTAATTATTAGAGAAATTCTAATCAAAACCACAATGAGGCATCAGCTCACACCAGCAAAAATGGCCATCATAAAAATGTCTATAAATAATAAATGCTGGAAAGGGTGTGATAGTAATGTAAATTGGTACAGCCACTATGGAGAACAGTATGGAGTGTCCCTTAAAAATTAAAAGTAGAGTTACCATATGATCTAGTAATTCTACATTTGGGCATATATTCAGAAAAAGGCAAAGGCTCTAATTAGAAAAGAAACATGCATCCCAATATTCACAGCAGCACTATTTGCAATAGATAAGACATGGAAGCAGCCAAAATGTCCATCAACAGATAAACGCATAAAAAAAGATGTGGTTTACATATACAAGGGGCAATTTTGCTCAGCCATAGAAAAGAATGAGATACTGCCATCTGAAGCAATATAGATGGACCTAGGTATTAACATCATAAGGGAAGTCAGTCATAAAGAAAAAGACAAATATATGATATTGCTTATATGTGGAATCTAAAAGATAATACAAATGAACTTATTTACAAAAGAGAAACAGATTCACAGACACAGAAAACAAACTTATGGTTACTGAGGGGAAAGGGGCAGGGCAGGATAAATTAGGAATATGGGTTAACAGGTACACATTACTATATATAAACTACATGAACAGCAAGGATTTACTGTATAGCACAGGGAACTATATTAAATATCTTGTAATAACCTATAATGGAATATAATCTGAAGAAGATTACACATATATACATATATATACACACATACCCATATATGAATCACTTTAATGCACACTTGAAAATAACACTATATTGCAACTCAACTAAACGTCAATTTTTTTAATTTAAATTAAAAAGAAAAACAATTGGGATGTCATCTTAACAATATGACATCTGAAATATATTGTCTTCCAGACTATGAACACAGAATACATCTTCATTTGTTCATATTTTATTGAGTTTTTCTCAATATTTTGTAGTTTTCAGCATAGAGGACTCCATCTTTTGGTAAATTTCTTCCTAGGTATTTTATGTTTTTTATGTTATTGTAAGGCATTTAAAAAGTAAACTATTTTAGAACAATTTTGATATAGTACAGAATTCCTATATATCCCACAAATTCAGTTTTCCCTTTGTCAACAACTTACAGTAGTATGGTGCATCTGTAGCAATCAATGAACCCATGTTGATACGCTATTATTAAGTAGAACCTAGAGTTTATTCAGATTTCCTTATTCTTTCTTTTTAGATTTTATTAAGATTTAATGCCTTTAATTTGCAATGTTTTACCTTCATAAAATTTGGTTTCTAAGAATATCTAGTTTGTTAGACAGTGATACAGATTTTCTTTGCTTTTATTAGTTTTTCCCTCTAATTTTTTTAAACAAATATTTATTGTGTCATTAGATAATTGTATTTCTTTTAAAGCAGAAGTAGATATTTTTCTGGAATTCTCTTGCTTTTTCGATGATCCAACTGATGTTGACAATTTGATCTCTGGTTCCTCTGCCTTTTCTAAATCCAGCTTCAACATCTGAAAGTTCATGGATCACGTACTGTGGAAGCCTGGCTTGGAGAATTTTGAGCGTTACTTTGCTAGCATGTAAGATGAGTGCAATTGTATGTCAGTTTGAACATTCTTTGGCATTGCCCTTCTTTGGGACTGGAATGAAGACTAATCTTTTCCAGTCCTGTGGCCACTGCTGAGTTTTCCAAATTTGCTGGCATACTAAGTGTAGCACTTTCATAGCATCATCTTTTAGGATTTGAATAGCTCAACTGGAATTCCATCACCTCCACTAGCTTTATTCGTAGTGATGCTTTCTAAGGCCCACTTGACTTCACATTCCAGGATGTCTGACTCTAGGTGAGTGATCACACCATCGTGATTATCTGGGTCGTGAAGATCTTTTTTGTATAGTTCTTCCATGTAATCTTGCCACCTCTTCTTAATACCTTCTGCTTCTGTTAGGTCCATACCATTTCTGTCCTTTATTGTGCCCATCTTTGCATGAAATGTTCCCTCGGTATCTCTAATTTTCTATGAAGACCGACAAGATCTTCTAGAACTAACACCCAAAGAAGATGTCCTTTTCAACATAGGGGACTGGCATGGAAAAGTAGGAAGTCAAGAGATACCTGGAGTAACAGGCAAATTTGGCCTTGGAGTACAAAATGAAGCAGGACAAAGGCTAATAATAGAGCTTTGCCAAGAGAACGCACTGGTCATAGCAAACACCCTCTTCCAACAACACAAGAAACGACTCTACACATGGACATCACCAGCTGGTCAAAACCAAAATCAGTTCTTTGCAGCCAAAGATGGAGAAGTTCTACACAGTCAGCAAAAACAAGACTGGGAACTGACTCTGGCTCAGATCATGAACTTCTTATTGTCAAATTCATATTTAAATTGAAGAAAGTAGGGAAATCCACTAGACCATTCAGGTATGACCTAAATCAAATCCCTTACGACTATACAGTTCAGTTCAGTTCAGTTGCTCAGTCGTGTCCGACTCTTTGCAATCCCATGAATTGCAGCATACCAGGCCTCCCTGTCCATCACCAACTCCCGGAGTTCACTCAGACTTACGTCCATTGAGTCAGTGATGCCATCCAGCCATCTGATCCTCTGTTGTCCCCTTCCCCTCCCGCCCCCAATCCCTCCCAGCATCAGAGTCTTTTCCAATGAGTCAACTCTTTGCATGAGGTGGCCAAAATACTGGAGTTTCAGCTTTAGCATCATTCCTTCCAAAGAAATCCCAGTGGAAGTGACAAATAGATTCAAGGGATTAGATCTGATAGAGTGCCTGAAAAACTATGGACAGAGGTTCGTGACATTGTCTCACTATAGGTTTAATTTACATTTGCCTACTGACTAAATTGGGAAAAGAATATGTCAAGGCTGTATATTGTCACCCTGCTTATTTAACTTATATGCAGAGTACATCAAGAGAAATGCTGGACTGGATGGAGTACAAGCTGGAATCAAGATTGCCGGGAGAAATATCACTAACCTTAGATATGCAGATGACACCACCCTCATGGCAGAAAGTGAAGAGGAACTGAAGAGCCTCTTGATGAAAGTGAAACAGAGTGACAAAGCGGGCTTAAAACTAAACATTCAAAAAATTAAGATCGTGGGATTTGGTTCCATCAGTTCAGTTCAGTTGCTCAGTTGTGTCTGACACCTGGCGACTCCAAGGACTGCATCATGCCAGGTGTCCCTGTCCATCGGCTATTCCCGGAGTCCACCCAAACTCATGTTCATCGAGTCGGTGACGCCATCCAACCATCTCATCCTTTGTCATCCCCTTCTCCTCCTGCCTTCAATCTTTCCCAGCATCACATAGCTAAAGTATTGGGGCTTCAGCATCAGTCATTCCAGTGAGTATTCAGGGTTGATTTCCTATAGGATTGACTGCTTTGATTTTCTCACAGTCCAAGGGACTCTCAAAAGTCTTCTTCAGCACCACAGTTCAAAAGCATCAATTCTTCTGTACTCAACCTTCTTTATGGTCCAACTCTCACATCCATACATGACTACTGGAAAAACCATAACTTTGACTGTACAGAACTTTATCAGCAAAGTGATCTCTTTGCTTTTTAATACACTGTCTAAATGGCAAGCCACTCAGTATTCTCACCTGGGAAATCCCATGGACAGAGGAGGCTGGCAGGCTATAGCCCATGGGGTTGTGGAGTCAGACATGACAGCAACTAAATAAAGGTCTCTCATAGCTTTCCTTCCAAGGAGCAAGAGTCTTAATTTCATAGCTGCAGTCTCTGTCTACAGTGATTTTGGAGCCCAAGAAAATAAAATCTGCCACTCTTTCCACTTTTTCCCCTTCTATTTGCCATGAATGATGGGAGAAGATGTCATGATCTTAAGTTTTTTGAATGTCAAGTTTTAAGCCAGCTTTTTCACTCTCCTCTTTCACCCTCTTCAAGAGGCTTTTTAGTTCCTCTTTGTGTCTGTCATTAGAGTGGTGTCATCTGCATTCCTGAGGTTGTTGATATTTCTCTGAGCAATATTGATTCTAGTTTGTGTTTCATCTAGCCCGACATTTTGCATGATCTATTCTGCATATAAGTTAAATAAACAGGGTGACAATATACAGCCTTGACATACTCCTTTCCCAATTTTGAACCAGTTTGTTGTTCCATGTCTGTTTCTAACTGTTGCTTCTTGACTTGCATATAGGTTTCTCAGGAGATAGACAGGTAAAGTGGTCTGGTATCCCCATCTCTTTAAGAATTTTCCAGTTTTCTCTTTAAGAATTGATCCACATGGTCAAAGGTTTTAGTGTAGTCAATGAAGCAGTAGTAGATGTTTTTCTGGAATTCCCTTGCTTTCTCCATGATCCAACAAATGTTGGCAATTTGGTCTCTGGTTCCTCTACCTTTTTAAAATTCAGCTTGTACATCTGCAAATTCTCGATTCACATACTACTAAAACCTAGCTTGAAGGATTTTGTGCATTACCTTGATAGCATGTGAAATAAGCACAATTTTATGGTAGTTTGAATATTCTTAGGACTTCCCTCATGGCTCAGTTGTTAAAGAATCCGCCTGCAATGCAGGAAACCCTGGTTCGATTCCTGGGTCAGGCAGATCTGCTGGAGAAGGGATAGGCTACTCACTCCAGTACTCTTGAGCTTCCCTTGTGGCTCAGCTGGTAAAGAATTCGCCTGCAATGTGGGAGACTTTGGTTCAATCCCTGGGTTGGGAAGATCCCCTGGAGAAATAAAAGGCTACCCACTTCACTATTCTGGCCTGGAGAATTCCATGGACTGTACAGTCCATGGGGATTGCAAAGAGTCAGACATGACTGAGTGACTTTCACTTTGAACATTCTTTGCACTCATTTCACAGGCTAGCAAAATAATGCTCAAAATCCTTCAAGCTAGATTTTAGTTGTATGTGAACCGAGAACTTGCAGATGTACAAGCTGGATTTTAAAAAGGCAGAGGAACCAGAGTTCAAATTGCCAACACTCACTGGATCATAGAGAGAACAAAAGAATTCCAGGAAAACCTCTACTTTTGCTTCACTGAATACACTAACGCCTTTGACTGTGTGGATCACAACACACTGTGGAAAATTCTTAAAGAGACAGGAATACCAGACCACCTTACCTGCCTCCTGAGAAACTTGTATGTAGGTCAAGAAGCAATGGTTAGAACCAGACATGGAACAATGGACTGGTTCAAAATTGGGAAATAAGTATGTGAAGGCTATATATTGCCACCTTGCTTATTTAACTTATATGCAGAGTACATCATGTGAAATGCCAGGCTGGATGAAACACAAGTTGAACTCCAGATTGCCGGGAAAAATATCAACAATGTCAGACATGCAGATGATACTACTCTAATACAGAAAGCAAAGAACTTAAGAGCCTCTTGATGCGGGTGAAAGAGGAAAGTGAAAAAGTTGGCTTAAAAAAACTCAACATTCAAAAAACTAAGATCATAGCATCTCATCCCATCACTTCATGGCAAACAGAAGGGGAAAAAGTGGAAACGGTGGCAGATCTTTGTCTACTTTGGCTCCAAAATCACTGTGGACTTGACTGCAGCCATGAAGTTAAAAGATGCTTGCTCCTTGGAAGAAAAGCTATGACAAACTTAAGAGTACTAAAAAGCAGAGATATCACTTTGCCAACAAACTTTCATCTAGTCAAAGCTATGGTTTTTCCAATAGTCATGTATGGATGTGAGAGTTGGACTATAAAAAAGCTAAGTGCCAATGAATTATGCTCTTGAACTGTGGTGCTGGAGAAGATTCTTGAGAGTCCCTTGGAGCAAAGAAATCAACTCTGAATATTCAGGCCTGATGCTGAAGCTCCAGTACTTTGGCCACTTGATGTGAAGAGCCGACTCACTTGAAAAGACTTTGATGTAAGGAAAGACTGAGGGCAGAAGAGAGTGACAGAGGATGAGACGGTTGGATGGCATCACCAACTCAATGGACATGAGTTTGGAAACTCCAGGAGATAGTGAAGGACAGGGAAGCCTGGTGTGCTGCAGTCCATGGGGTTGCAGAGTCGGACATGACTTAGCAGCTGAACAAGTTTGAGGACTAAGCAAGAAGATGCAGATGAAGAGACACAGCCAGAGATTTGAGTAAGAAAATGGAATGAGGAAGCTTGAATTCAAATCTCATTTTCCGCAACTAGTAACTGTGTGACTCTGGGTGAGTAATTTCACATCACCTCATCCATGTCTCACCCTGGCAGGGTCACCGTGCTTGACTACGTGAGATAACCAGTGCCTGGCACAGAGTAAGGGCTCCATAAATGTTAGCTGTTATATTATTAGTCAGTGAAGGCTAATTCCTGTTTTCTGGCCTGCAGAGTAGGAGCAGATCTGCTCACAGACTACAGCATTTGTGTCCACCCTCAGAGGAGGCAAGAAATTCAGCCTCAAGTATATGGAGAGTTCTCCCCACCCCATACTGAGGAGGAGCTGAGGTCTGAGAGATCCCAGGTATAGATCACCGTTTCCCGTGGACATTCTGGAGTGTGGTTCTTTTTGGATCCGAGTAGGAAGTGTTCCTGGCACACCTCTGGCTAACCCTGGCAGTCCCACTCAACCCCTTGGTCAGAGTCCCTCTCAACTGGGTCACCACTAGGAATTCACTGTCTCCCTCCCAGGCTTGGAAGACAGTCTCAGTCTAAATGGGGAGAACCCAACCTCCCCAAACACTGCAGAACCTGCAGCGGTACTCCCTCAAAGGGTGGGTGAGGCGCAGTCAGCAGGCCCAGGCGACTTCCTAACTTAGCAGGCAGGCTGGGGGCTGGAGTCCACTGGAGTGGACGGCTACTCTGGGTGTAAGCATGAGAGGGAGTTAGTGGGGGTGAGGGGGGCGGGGAGTGGCAGAGAAGGAAAAGGAGCCAGAGTTTCAATATTTATTTTCCTGCTACCCGTATACTTGAAACCAGCAGGGCCAGAAATCTCTCGTGTAGACAGAAGGCTCTGGAATGAATTCACCTCTCTGTGGACAAGCAACCGAGGCCCAGCATGCTGCCACTTCCTGTGGGTTCCTTCTCCTACTCGTTCACTCTTGGCATTTATCCTGCCTCCAGGCACGTGGCTCTGCACCTTAGAACTTCCCCTCCCCTCTCCCTGCCCCCAGCTTTTACAAAATGTCCATGCGGGACCCCCACTTTCCAGAAGTTGACTGAATTGGTCTATGGTGGGGCCCAGTCACAGGTTCAGTCAGTTCAGTTCAGTCGCTCAGTCGTGTCCGACTCTTTGCGACCCCATGAATCACAGCACGCCAGGCCTCCCTGTCCATCACCAACTCCCGGAGTTCACTCAGCACTGCAGATGGTGATTGCAGCTATGAAATTAAAAGACACTTACTCCTTGGAAGAAAAGTTATGACCAACCTAGATAGCATATTCAAAAGCAGAGACATTACTTTGCCGACTAAGGTCTGTCTAGTCAAGGCTCTGGTTTTTCCTGTGGTCATGTATGGATGTGAGAGTTGGACTGTGAAGAAGGCTGAGCGCTGAAGAATTGATGCTTTTGAACTGTGGTGTTGGAGAAGACTCTTGAGAGTCCCTTGGACTGCAAGGAGATCCAACCAGTTCATTCTGAAGGAGATCAACCCGGGGATTTCTTTGGAAGGAATGATGCTAAAGCTGAAACTCCAGTACTTTGGCCACCTCATACAAAGAGGTGACTCATTGGAGAAGACTTTGATGCTGGGAAGGTTGGGGGCAGGAGGAGAAGGGGATGACCGAGGATGAGATGGCTGGATGGCATCACTGACTAGATTTGTGAAAACTCCCCAGGTGACTGTGATGTACAGGCAGGGCTGGGAACCACGGGGTTAAGAGCTTGTGGATTTTGGATGAAATGGGTGAATTTGCAGTGTCCTTTGACACCTTCCTGCTGTTACCTCCCAAGCCTCATGTAAGACAGTTACTGATCCTCCAGGGGCAGTGGGGCCTGATGGGAAAGGTCTTGAATTGGAAATCAATGTGGAGTCCTGTTTGACCTTTGGTGAACAAAGTCTGCAGCTTGGTTTCCCTTTGAAAAGAGGAATGAGAGAGAGAAACTTCTGCCATATATATTCCTCATGGGATTACGAGATATAGCTGAGGAAAAAGATTATATAAAAGGCTATTTTTTACTATCCCTAATAAAGTCAGTACCCCAGTGCAGGCAATGTGTTTTAATATCTCTACCTCTCTGCCAAGCTCACAGCAATTTTACCTCTAATCCTAATGGAGAACAGCAAATTGGGGGCAGGGAGGGGATTGCCTAATCAATAAGACCCATAAAATGTAAGCTTGGCACTAGCTACACAGTAAGAAAAGTATAACAACGTTATTATACGTAAAATATATCCAATTAGAAAATATACTAAAACTGAGTGAAAAATACAAGTTCATGTTGGCACATAATTTAATCCTTTTGCATTGCTTCACTACTACAGTTTTTTTTACTTAGGTTCCATCTGTGTTCATCCTAGGAATGAAAATAATGTTTGGGCTTAATTAGGGGCTTGGCAAATGAGAGTCATCTATTCTGAGACTTAGTTGTTTAGTCGCACTCTTCTTCGACCCCATGGACTCTAGCCCGCCTGGCTTCTCGGTCCATGGGATTTCCCATGTAAAAATACTGGAGTGGGTTGCCATTTCTTTCTCCAGCGGATCTTTGTGACCCAAGGACTGAACTCAAGTCTCCTGCATTGCAGGTGGATTCTTCATCACTGAGCCACCTGGGAAGCCCCAAGAGACTTAATAATCAGATAATTTTTAGTCGCTTCCATAAATTAAAAGGGACTGTAGTAATACTGCTTAGTAAGTGCTAGATACTGCTCTGATAGTTTCACATATATTTTAATTCTCAAAAATGACAAACCCCAAAGGAAAGTACTTTTATTATCCTCGTATTGCACAAGAAAACTAGAATATACAGTACTTAAGTAACTTCGCCAAGATCACACTAGTAAATCGCAGAGAGGAGGCAGGACTCCAATTCAGGCAATCTACACAGCCACTTCGACAGGGTCCTACCGGACTGCTCAAGTCCAAGTGAAAGGGAATATCTGATTTAGCTCCCCTATTGATTCTTCTCCCTCCAGAAACCTCATCCCAAACTACAAAACACATGCCCTTCTCTGTGCTTCTGTGAGAGTCAAAGAAGAATAGCACCACCCAACTGGGGAAGTGAAGTCAAAGTCGCTCTGTCATGTCCAACTCCTTGTGAGCCCATGGACTATACAGTCCATAGAATTCTCCAGGCCAGAATACTGGAGTGGGTAGCCTTTTCCTTCTCCAGGGGATCTTCCCAGCCCAGGGATCAAACCCAGGTTTCCCGCATTACAGGTGGATTCTTTACCAGTTGTGCCACCACGCCCAAAAGTACTGGAGTGGGTAGCTTATCCCTTCTCCAGTGGATCTTTCTGACCCAGGAATCAAACCAGGGTCTCCTGCATTGCAGGCAGGTTCTTTACCAACTGAGCTATAAGGGAAGCCCAGCTGGTAAGTTAGCTAACAGTCAGAGGTATTTCAAGTATCAATTAATCAACAAATATCTACTGAATACAAGAAGGAAATGGCAACCCACTCCAGTGTTCTTGCCTGGAGAATCCCAGGGACGGGGGAGCCTGGTGGGCTGCCGGCTATGAGGTCGCACAGAGTCGGACATGACTGAAGCAGCTTAGCAGCAGCAGCAGCATCAAAACATTAAGGGTAAAAGAGCAAAGGAGGTAAGGTCTTTGCATACAAGAGTTTTATCTTCTGATGAGAGAGACAGACAAGTAGATAGTGCTGGGCCACAAAATAATTGCTACAGTGGAGCGGAGCACTGGGTACTAAAAGAGCTCCCTGGAGAGATGGACCCAAAGCTTATGAGGGCAGAGATTGTTGGGTAAGTTTTCCTGGAGAAGTGGCTGCATATTAGGAACACATAGAAGTTTGTCAGATTGCCAAACCCAAGCCAACCAGAATCTCCTGGGCCTGTTTATAAAGCCCCTAAAACAGTGGTTTCTAAAAGAAGAGAATTAACGTCCCCTTGGAACTTGTTGGGCTTCCCTGGTGGCTCAGAGGTTAAAGCGTCTGCCTGGAATGCTGGAGACCCGAGTTTGATCCCTGGGTTGGGAAGATCCCCTGGAGAAGGAAAGGGCAACCCACTCCAGTATTCTTGCCTGAAGAATCTTGTTAGACTTTCCACTAAATCAGCCTAGAGGGGATTCTGATACAAACTCAAGTTTGAACAGTGGTTCTCAAACAGGTATCAGAATTCCCTGGAGGGCTCCTGATCCATGTTCAGAGCCTCAGGACCCAGATGGCTATGCTCCACCCGCAGTGAGCCTAAATTTAAAAATCTGCATTTCTGACAAGTTTCCAGAATGCACACTTGGAGAACCATTGTTCTAGATAAGAAGATGGCCAAACTGCAATCTGAAGGGTAACAGTTAATAAAGTGAAGAAGGCTGTGGGGAGTAGGAGGAAATCATACTGATCTTTTCACTGTAATCTATTTTATTTATTTCTACTCTTATTTTTTCCTCCCATTTTTGACTTACGCCAGTCTTGTTCTAACTCAGTAAGAATGTTTGCCTCATCCCTTTCAACCTGACTTTCCTAATATACATATTTGAGGCTATAAACATCTAAGTATTACTCTAGATGCATCCCAAAAGTTTAGATATATTGTGTTTTTATTGGCATTCAATTCTAAATACTTTCTAATCTCCAATAGCTTCTTTAAAAAAATTGAAGTATAGTTGATTTACAGTATTTTGTTAGTTTCAGGCATACAACACAGTGATTTAGTTTTTTTGCAGATTATATTTCACTATAGGTTTTGGATTTTGGATATAATTCCCTGTGCTTACAGTAAATCTGTATTGCTCATCTATTTTACATGTAACAGCTTGTATCTATTAATCCTATATTCCTAATTTGTCCTTCCTCCCCTCTCCCCCTCCTTTGGAAACCGTGTTTGTTTTCCATGTCTGCAAATCTTGTTTCTGTTTTGTATACAAAGTCGTAAATTTTTTTCTTGAACTCAGGAGTTACTTAGGCTTCCCCTGTGGCTCAGCTAGTAAACAATCTGCCTGCAATGCAGGAGACAAGAGTTCAACCCCTGGATTGGGAAGATCCCCTGGAGAAGGGAATGGCTACCCACTCCAGTATTCTGGCCTGGAGAATTCCATGGGGTCACTAATTTCTAGATGTGCAATTTTTTGCACTGATTTCTAGCTTAGTTGTATTGTGGTTAGAGAACACAATGGGCTTCCCTGGTGGCTCAGTTGGTAAAGAATCTGCCTGCAACGCAAGAGACCCAGGTTCCATCCCTGGGTAAGGAAGATCCCCTGGAGAAGGGAATGAATGGCAATCCACTCCAGTATTTTCGCCTGGAGAATTCCACAGAGAAGCCTGATGGGCTACTTACTGTCCATGAGGTCTCAAACAGTTGGACATGACTGAGCAACTAACACTAGGGAACATACTTCTATATCTGAACTGTTTGAAATTTTTATGAAATGTCCTATCTGTGCTATAAAAAAAGGTATATTCTGCAGTTGTTTGATATATTAGTCTATGTAGGTTCATTAAATCATGTTTGTTAATGTTAATTTCTAATTTTTTAAACATTTGTTCTATCCCTTACAAAGAGAGATGTTACTATTTCCTGTAGCGACCAGATTTTATTTTTTTTACTCTCCTTGCAATTCTTACATTTTCTACACAATGTATTTTGGCTATGTTAATAGGCACATTTAAAACTGTGTTATCTAATAATTTGGTAGCTGTTTTGCTTGCTTTTAATACAATTACCTCAAAATTCCCCAGGTCAAAGTTTGCTCTATCTTTTAAAGTCCAGCATTTCTGCACTTCTGCGTTTCAAATGTCTTTTGTAAACAGTATATTATATGTGATCATCTTTGTCATACACCTGAAAGTTAGTCCATTTTCACTTCATGTAATTTTGAGATATATGGATTTATATCAACTGGTTTTTGCTTTCCATTTATCCCACAATTTTGATGTTTCTATCATTTGGATTTTTTACATCCCATTTATTCCCCAACCAGTTTGAAAGTTGTTCAATTTTTTTTAAGCAGGTACTCCAAAAATGACAACATGCAATCTAAAATAAATGAACATCTTGACCCTCTTTACCAACAAAAAGCCTATTCATCATTTCATCCTCACTCATTTGTCACTACCGATTTATTTATTTATTTGGCTGCTTTGGGTCTTAGTTGCAGCACACAGCATCTTTCACTGCCGTGTACGCACTCTCTAGTTGCAGCAGACAGCATCTTTCACTGCCGTGTACACTCTCTCTAGTTGCAGCACACAGGATCCTTCACTGCCATGTACACACTCTCTAGTTGCAGCAGACAGCATCTTTCACTGCTGTGTACACACTCTCCAGTTGCAGCACACAGCACCTTTCACTGCTGTGTATGCACTCTAGTTGCAGCAGACAGCATCTTTCACTGCCGTGTACACGCTCTCTAGTTGCAGCACACAGCATCTTTCACTGCTGTGTACGCTCTCTAGTTGCAGCAGACAGCATCCTTCATTGCCGTGTACACTCTAGTTGCAGCACACAGCATCTTTCACTGCTGTGTACGCACTCTCTAGTTGCAGCAGACAGCATCTTTCACTGCCGTGTACTCTCTCTGGTTGCAGCACACAGGATCCTTCACTGTCGTGTACTCTCTCTAGTTGCAGCACACAGCATGTTCCACTGCCGTGTACAGACACTTTATTGTGGTGTGTGGGCTTAGTTGTTCTGTCACACGTTTCCTAACCGAGGATCAAACCCATGTTGCCTGCATGGCAAGGCAGATTCTTAACCACTGGACCACTAGGAAAGTCCCTCATGTGATTTTTCATTCTCTTTTTTGCTTTTAAAAATTCTACATTGAGTTGTTAACTTATTAGACAGTATCTGCTAATCAGTCACTTTCTGGGGCCTTTATTTCACATCTGAGCTCTTCCATATGGGATTTCTTGCTTCTATCCTGATTTATATCATCTTCTAGTGAAGGTTTACTGGGGACAAATTTCTGTCAAGTGAAAATATATTATTCTCTCATGCTTAAAAGAGATTTCCGCTTGGTACAGAGTTCTAGGTTATCTTTTTAAAGTGTCAATTTTTGGGTTGCATCATTGCTGATGAGGGATCGTTGTCAGCTTAACTGTCAAACCTTTTAAACCTATCTCTTTGATTTTAATAGTTTCCTCTTTATCTTTGGTGTTTTAAAGTCTTACCCTGATATGTCAAGGTGTGAATTCTTATTTCTCTTTGGAATTTATTCCCCCTCCCGAATCTGTAGGATGGTATCTTT
Source organism: Capra hircus (assembly GCF_001704415.2). Taxonomy (NCBI): domain Eukaryota; kingdom Metazoa; phylum Chordata; class Mammalia; order Artiodactyla; family Bovidae; genus Capra; species Capra hircus. The sequence continues at coordinate 46,747,549 of NC_030831.1, forward strand.
CATCAGTTTTGAAAAATTCTCAGCCATGATCTTTTCGAATATTGTCTCTTTCCCACTGTTTCTCTTCCTCTCTTTTGGGACATCAATTAGAAATATATTAGACCTTCTCTATCATCCATGTCTCATAACCTCATCTTTTTCAATTTTATATACATTTATTGATGATCTTTTTTTCTTTCCATTTAAAAAAAATTTTAGAAATGACACTAACAGGATGAATCACACATGGTTCATTTCCTGAAGAGATCCAGCCAAACCACCTCGCAGAGCCTTGATATTCTCAACTTATAGAACAGGAATAATTACATTCATCACACAGATGGTATGTGGATTATCTGAGAAAAAAAGTAAATAAACATTTGGAAACACAAAGTGTCATGCCAAAGAAAAGTAATAATATTTTATTTGCCTTAAATGTGCCTTCTTTCAAGATTTAAGAGGAGCCTGAAAGAAGGATGTTGGGTTTTGATGAATAAAACTGTGTTTATGCTCTTCAAATCCCTTCAGATTCTGTGCCCACTTTTTCTCAACCTAATATTTCAAGGCAAAACAGTCCTGATATTTCTAGTCTGAAACTGCACAGCAGCCTCTGCTGGCCCTTGCCCTTTGGGAGAAATGTGCCAAACATCATTAAGCCTTTCTGAAAGCACAAGCACCACAACTTGTGCTTGTACAAGCTGTACAACACTCTACCAACAGATACTCTGGGTCTTGTAAAATGGGAGAATATAGCATATTCAGATGTAAGAGAAAAATGTTAGGTATGAGAGCGTGCAACACCTCACATTGATATATAACTTGCCTTGGCTCTTGAAGTGACCCTCAGTCTCTAGTATCTTTATTCCCCCTTGCATTTTATTTTTAAATTGGAGTATAGTTGCTTTACACTGCTATGTCAGTTTCTGCTGTACAATGAAGTGAATCAGCCGTATGTATACACATATCTACTCTTCTTAAGATTTCCTCCCCATTTAGGTCACCACAGAGCACTGAGTAGAGCTCCCTATGCTACACAGCGGGCCGTCTAGGTTATCTATTTTATACATAACAGTGTATGTCAATCCAGTCTCCCAATTCATCCCACCTTCCCCCTGGGTTTCGATACATTTGTTCTCTGCTACTGCTGCTAAGTCACTTCAGTCGTGTCCGACTCTGTGCGACCCCATAGACGGCAGCCCACCAGGTTCCCCCGTCTCTGGGATTCTCCAGGCAAGAACATTGGAGTGGGCTGCCATTTCCTTCTCCAATGCATGAAAGTGAAAAGTGAAAGGGAAGTCGCTCAGTCGTATCCGACTCTTAGCGACCCCACGGACTGCAGCCTACGAGGCTCCTTCGTTCATAGGATTTTCCAGGCAAGAGTGTTGGAGTGGGGTGCCATTGCCTTCTCCAACATTTGTTCTCTATGTCTGTCTATTTCTGTTTTGCAAATAACATCATTTATACCATTTCTCTAGACTCCACATGTATGCATTAATATATATGTTTTTCTCTTACTTTGTATGATAGTCTCTAGATCCATCCACATCACTGCAAACAATATAACTTTATTTAAAAAGAAATTAAAAAGATCAGTCAGTCAGTTCAGGTGCTCATGTTTGACTCTTTGTGATCCCATGGACTGCAGTACTCCAAGCTTCCCTGTCCATCACCAACTCCTGGAGCTTGCTCAAACTCACGTCCATTGAGTAGGTGATGCCAACCATCCAACCATCTCATCCTCTGTCGTCCCCTTCTCCGCCTGCCTTCAATCTTTCCCAGCATCAGGGTCTTTTCTAATGAGTTGGCTCTTTGCATCAGGTGGCCAGAGTACTGGAACTTCAGCTTCAGCATCAGTCCTTCCAATAAGTATTCAGGACCGATTTCCTTTAGGATTGACTGGTTTGATGTCCTTGCAGTCCAAGGGACTCTCAAGTGTCTTTTCCAACACCACAGCTCAAAAGCATCAATTCTTTGGTGCTCAGCTTTCTTTACAGTCCAACTCAGAAATGAAAATAAGGACTAAATTTACAAAAATAAAAAAAATAGAAAGGAGACTAAGAAAAACGAAAATACAAAACGTAAAAATTATCAAGCAAATAAAAAAAAGTAAAGTAAAAATAGAAAAATAAAAATATATTTAAACATAGAAAAGGTTAAAAGTAACAAAAAATACCCGACAAAAAAATGAAACACACAAAAATTAATAATATTAATATCTTCCTGGGGCCTCCTCTGTCAGTGTCCTTACTTCCACAGTGAGCCACAGCCCCTGCCTCCCAAGGTGGCTTTTCGTTATCACTCGGTAGGTTTCTAGACCTGCTGTGGGCACTGTGGAACTCCCACATGGACTTGCCTCCAAAGTCCACTGCTGCTAAGGCTAGAAGGGTCTCAGCTGTAGGAACACTCACTGACTATTCAGATATTCCAAACTTGCAAGATTTACCAAGCCAATCGCAGCGATTTAAACCATGGCTTGCACAGATACATGGAGATTTCAGTTCCCCTTCATGTCACACTGCCCCTGGGCTCAGCTTGGATTTTGGCCCCAACATTGCTTGTGTGGCACCCTCAGGGGTCTGTTCCCCACCCGGGCGAGAGGGAGCAAAAGCAACAGCCGATTGGGACACACCCACTCACTCAGGCTGGAGCAGGGTAAGGCGGCCACAGCTGGGCTGTGTGCTGAGAGCCTGGGGCATGCTCACTCTGGTGCAAGTTCCTCCCAATGCCCATGGAGGCTGCTCGCCACCTGCATGCCACTCAACACTGGTGCCTCAATTCCTCAACTTCCCTCATTCACATCTCCTCCAATGTATCCACACAGCCAACAGTGGTCCTCTTTCCATATCCAATCTCTTAATCCCATGCTTTAGCACTGAGCCCCTGCCAGCATTCAACTCTTCTTTGTATTTTTCATCTTATTATACTTCTGAGCTGCATTTTTATTGACTTCTTCTGACGTATCCTGAAATGTCTTTGATATTTTAAGTGTGGTCCTTGAATCTGGAGAAGTCTTCTCACTTCTGAGCCTTTTAGGAATGCATAATTTCAAGAACCACTTTAAACATGCAGAATCAGAACTTGCTTTTTAATATCATCCCCAAGTGGTTTTTCCAGTAGTCATGAACGAATGTGAGAGCTGGACCATAAAAAAAGACTTGAGTGCTGAAGAATTGATGCTTCCAAACTGGTGCTGGAGAAGTCTCTTGAGAGTCCTTTAGACAGCAAAGAGATCAAACTAGTCAATCCTAAAGGAAATCAGTCCTGAATATTCACTGGAAGGACTAATGCTGAAGCTGAAATTTCAATACTTTGGCCAACTGATGCGAAGAGCCAACTCACTGGAAAAAGATCCTGATGCTATGAAAGACTGAAGGCAGGAGAATGGGGTGACAGAGGATGAGATAGCTGGAGGGCATCACCGACTCAATAGACATGAGTGTTAACAAACTCCAGAAGCTAAGTGAAGGACAGGGAAGCCTGGCGGGCTGCAGTCCATGGGGCTGCAAAGGGCTGGACATGACTGATCAAGCAAACTAAACTGAACCACATGATTTGCATGCACATTACAGTTTGTAAAACATTTATACTGTTCACTTACTTTCAGATCTGTGCCTATCTGTACACAGCTTTCAATCATTTTTACCTCTACAAGTTCTATGTGGCATCTTTTAGTATTTAATTGGATATACTTTATAATTCCTTGCATGTATTTTTCAGTCTTGTCTTTCACTTCATTGAACAAGCCAAGATGATCATTTTACAGTCTGTCCCTGATAATTTCATTATCTAAAGTCCCTGTTTCATTGTTTCTCTCTCCTGATCATTGTAAACAAGTTTATTTTTGTTTTACTTCAAGCAGCTCATTTTGTTTGGAATTTTCTTCTGGGGTGAATGTACATTCTTCCAGAGTGAATCTGTATTTACATCTCCCAGGTACCACGGGGAACTACCATTACGGAGGGTCACTAACTAAATTTTCAGGTTGAAGTTTTAGTCAAAATATGTAATACTATGCATTCAAGCTACAAGACTGTGTGAATGTGAAGCCTTGTGGTAATTTTCCTCCTTAGCTAACAGCTCAAGATTCCTTGTGATTCCCTCATAGACTAGGATTACTTCTACTTCATCTTTATACTAAGGGTACAGCCCTTTGGGCTCTGGTTCTATGGGGAGAAAATCACATAGTAGATAACTTAGGACCTTTGAGATTTGCTTGCTATAATCATGCCCCAGAGCCTGTGAAGACCAAAGTCAGGTTGCCTGTGAAGACCAAAGTCAGGTTGCTCTGGTTAACAAATAACTGCTGAAGCCAACTGCAGCAGTTTTGTTTTACTCTCTAGATACCCCATTTTACTTCTTCCTTGAGAATTCCTTGATTTTATACTAGCTAATCAATGCATCAAAGCTTCTTAAAAAAATTTTTTTTCTTTTTTTTTAATCTAAGACTCTTAGCTGTTCTAGCAGGAGCCTGGCTAGCTTCAAACAGGTGCCTGTTTGATCCTGGCCAGTTGGACAAAATCTAGTGTTATCAGGCAACTTTTCAAACTGCTGGTTGACACAATTTAACGTGTTATGAAACCAATGTAATGAATGGGTCACACTCAGAATTTTAAAATAACAGAAATAGATATTAGAATAGAAAAATAGCTATGGACTCTGCAAGAACTAGCCACTTTAATTTAATGTGTCAGGAAAGCAATGTAGAGGGTCACAATCATTATTTTCAAAAATAAAGATATTATAAATAACTACCAAAATAGATACCTAAGTGAGCAGACCCATGAACATTCTGCAAGAACTAGATATGCCTCAATAAATACTACAGCCAACTGAGACAAACAGCACAGGAAAAACGGTAAAGAGCATGTGATGAATATATGAAATGGAAGGAATAGGCCATTTAATCTTTTGTAAAATGTTGTTCCATTTGATTTTCTAGCATATGAAGGTCAACTTCTATTAGGAGGGTTACTGCTATATTATCTGAGTTTTGTATTAACAGTTTATAGTTTATCAAACTAAATGCACAGACATATAATCTTCTGTTGGTAAACATGTCATTACTATGAGTTTCAATTATGGTAAGTTTGTTTTTCAGAAAGATTATCAACAATATTTTTAAGTGGAAAATAAGAATTAAATATTACTCTATCATATTTCTTAACATTGCTAGCAATGTGAATGTATTTATGACAATGGCTTAAAACAAAATTAGAGTGTTATACCTCATTTTTCCATCATGGACTTTTAATCACTACATTCCAGGAGAGAAATCTGAAACATAAATAGTGACTTCCCTTCCATGCAAGAAGAGATTGGATTTATCCTTCTGCCCGCAACAATCAAAATATTCTCAAAGTATATGGAACAACTGCTTCTTTGATGCTGGATATCAGGGAGAGTGATTCTTGAGAGAGTAGAAACAAATGAGTTGAGCCCTACCAGTGCCCCAGCTTATTACCTCACGAGTTTCCAAGCTGCAGCACAGTAGAGAACCCAAGCAAAGGCCAGCAGATCCAGAAAACAGAGCTGAGAACCCAGAGAGACCAAGGTGGTGAGAACTTGCAGGACAGAAAACAGAGACAAGGAGCTAAACAGAGAGGGATTCCTTCCAGAATCCATCACAGTGGCTATCAATAAATGCATATAAGTAAATTATATGAGGATGGGGGGAAAATACAAAGAATTAGAGGGAATAATGTCAAGCATATAGAACCAGAAATGGTGCCTATTCCCAATAGCCACAGTGTAAAACCTCACAATTCAAGAGGCACTGCATATAATAACCAGGAGGGTCTTGCCTCATTATTGTGGAATAGCTAGCCTTGGAGAGATCACTGTTCTGGAGGCTCCTAAAAAATCATAACAGACAGACATGAAAGAATCAACTATTTCCAAGTGACATAACTGCATCCCAAAACAATGCTCAATTCATTCATACAAACACAAATATATTCAGCACAACATAAAACTTACAGTGCCTGGCATCTAAACAAAGATTACCAGGCATATAAGCAGAAAAACACAATCCATGAGGAGACATACCAACCAACCAAAATCAAACCAGAATGGACCCAGAGTTAGAATTTGCCAATAAGGACAGTAAATCAGTTGTTAAAATTTTATTCCATATATTAAAAGACTCAATTAGCAACTTGGAATATACTACAGACCCTAAATGAATTTCCAGAAATGAAAAATATACTGAATGAAATTACCAGATAATTCATTAATCCTTTATTTAAATGTTAATGAAGTCATACATGCTTTTTAAATATGTAAGAACCAACAATGATTCCTAAAACTTTGTTTTTAAAATATAGTGTGTATATTGAGACACAACTTAAAATATATTACTATGTTCACATTTGAAAGTTAGAATCACTGATGTAGGGCCTTGTCAGTCATGGTAAAAACATCAGATTTACCCAGAGCGAGCCAGGGAAACATTAAGGATTTTGAGTAGAGTGGTTATATGATCTGAACTGTGTCTTTAGAAAATGAACTTGTGGGGCCTCCCTGGTGGTTCAGTGGTAAAACATCTGCCTGCCACTACAGGAACAAGGGTTTGACCCCTGGTCTGAGAAGCTCTCACAAGCTGTGGAGCAACTTAGGCCCTGTACCACAAGTACTGAGCCCGTGCTCGGGAGTCAGGGAACTGCAACTACGCTGCAGCTACTGAAGCCTGTGTGCCCTACTGTCCGTGCTCCGCAGCAACAGAAGCCACTGCAATGAGAGGTCCACGCATCGCTATCGAAGAGCAGCCTCTGCTCCCAGTCATCAGAGAAAAGCCCATGGAGCCATGGACCCAGCACAGCCAAAAACAGATTAACTTAAAAAAAAAAACAAAAAACTTGTTACTGTGAGGGACAGGGATAGGGAGACAGGGATGAAAACAGTAAGATGCTTCCTACAGTTATGGTAGTTCAAGTGAGAGGAGACACACACTGCGGTGACTGCCCATGTGGCCAAACTATGTCGTGAACTGCTGAGACAAAACAAGGTTTTCCTCAAGAATTAAAACGCTGGGCTTTTGTATCCCCAACACGTAAATGCTATCAAGAGACAGCTAATCAGCTCTGAAAACGTGGTTTCCCCAAATCGTTATATAAACCATCAAGAATCCAGTATCAGTTCATAGTCCACGTTTTTAAAAACTGCAGTTCTCTTTTAATTTTGTTGTTGTTCAGTCGCTCAGTCATGTCCGATGCCTTGCGACCCCGTAACTGCAGCAAGCCAAGCTTCTCTGTCCTTCCGCATCTCCCAGAGCTGGCTCAAACTCCATGTCCATCGAGTCGGTGATGCCATACAACCATCTCACGCTGTCGTCCTGCCTCCTCCTGCCTTCAACCTTCCCGAGCGTCAGGGTTTATTCTAATGAATCGGCTCTTCACACCAGGTGGTCCAAGTATTGGAACCTCAGCTTCAGCGTCAGTCCTTCCAATGAATATTCAGAATTGATTTCCTTTAGGATGGACTGGTTTGATCTCCTTGCAGTCCAAGGGACTCCCAAGATTTCTCCACCACCACTGTACAAAGGCATCAATTCTTTGGCACTCAGCCTTCTTTATGGTCCAGCTCTCACATCCACACAGGACTACTGGAAAAACCGTAGCTCTGACTATACAGACCTTTGTCGGCAGTTATGTTTCTGCTTTTTAATACGTTGTCTGAGGTTATCGATATTTCTCCTGGCAATCTTGATTCCAGCCTGTGCTTCATCCAGCCTGGCATTTCCCATGATGTGCTCTATATATGTTAAATAAGCAGGGTGACAATATATAGCCTAGACGTAGTCCTTTCCCAATTTGGAGCCAGTCCATAGTTCCTTTGATTCTTGACCTGCATACAGGTTTCACAGGAGGCAGGTAAGGTGTCTGGTATTCCTAGATACCAATACAATTGTACTGCAATACTCAGAGTAGTATAGCTGCCCCAGGTAACTTGGCCCCTAGGATACAGAGATTACAGGCAGAATTTCCCCAGCCTTACGTATACAGTAGGCTGAGTCTACAATGGTCCTAGGCCTTCAGGTTTAATGAAACACCTACTGGCACATTCTTGTCCCTACTGTGCAGTTCCCTACCGATCTCCCATTCCTGGCCCTCGCCCTCTAAGAGTCTGGAGTCTATTAGGCTAGTAAGCGCACTTCCTCCAAAATCCCCAGCTTTTTTCATCCGTCTGCCTTCTCGTTTCCTTCCCTTGTGAATACCTGTTGCTCAGATGTCAAGTCATTTCAGTCAGCATAAGTCAAACACAAATGACGATCCACCATTTCTTCATTCACAAGCATTTATTGAGCACCTACTATGTGCCACACCGTTTGGCTCTGGGATACAATTGAAATTCATCACCCCTGCCCTCATGGAGCTTACAATCTAGCAGAGGAAACAAATACACAGTGAACTAACACATAAAATAAACACAGGTTGTGCTATCTGCCATATAGGATACAAACAGTGATGTGGTTAGGATATTCAGGAAACACTTTTTAGACAGAATAGTCAAGGAAGGCCTGTATGAGAAGATGGTTAAAAACTGAGTATGAAGCCTGACTCCCTGCTTATATGCTGCAGGTCACTTAACCTCTCAGAATCTGTTTCCACATTTGTAGAATGGAAATAATTATATGAAACTCGACCAATGCTCCTTACTGTGAATCACCATGAAAAATCTTCATTAACTTCTTGCTATTGATATTCTACATGATTTTCATGACTTCTTACATACTTCTCTTAATATTCCTTAGCAAACTTCTGGCTGTTTTGGACGTTTTCAGCCCTCTTGTAGCACCCTGACTCCACCTTTAAGCACTGCACTATGATCTCCCTACTCACTGATCTATATGGCCTTAGTTAGTTAGTAGTATTAGCCGCTCAGTTGTGTCTGACTCTGTGACCCCATGAACTAGAGTCCATGGAATTCTCAAGGCCAGAATACTCAAGTGGGTAGCCACTCCCTTCTCCAGGGGATCTTCCCAACCCAGGGATCGAACCCAGGTCTCCCACCTTGCAGGTGGATTCTTAACCAGCTGAGCCACCAGGGAAGCCCCATCTACTGGATGACAACTTTGGTGAAGGTAAGTCTCTACTGTGTGTTCCAAGTGCCTGATACAGTGCCTGGGATATACAGCCTCTCAAATATTTAATGACATGAGACTCATAAGCCAAAAGCAGCAGCCAAAAGCAGCAGCCAAAAGGTGGAAGACATAAAGGACAGAGGGGAAGTCTCATGGAGGGAGGTCCTGAGGACAACATAGGACACAGGTGTCGAAGGTTCACGGGGCTGGACTGGCCTTTGGCCCAACTCGTCCTCTGAGGCTGGAATAGAGGAGGGAAAGAAATCATGCTGAAGTCCTGAATCTTCTGATTGAATCTGGAAACAAGATCACCTGCTAAGAAAGGCGTGTTCTGAACAGCAGTGGTAGGCTGTCATCAAACACAAACACAAAAGACAAGTAAGTGTTAGTAAGAATGTGGAAAAAAGGAAATCCTTGTGCACTGTTGGCAGGAGTCTGGTGCAGCTAGAATGGAAAGCAGTATGTGGGATTCTCAAAAAACTAAGCAGAACTACCATAGGATCTGGCAATTCCACTTCCGGGTATTTACATGATGTCAAGTGACTTCAAAGAGATATGTGCACATCAATATTCACTGCAACATTATTTTACAATAGCCAAAGTATATGGAAGTACCTTAAGTGCCCATACATGAATGGGTAAAGAGTGCATACATGCACAACACAGCCACTAACAACAAAAACGAAATCTTGCCATTTCCAACAACATGCGTGAATCTAGAGGGTTATTATGCTAGGTGAAATAAATCAGAAAAAGACAAATACCATATGATCTTGCTCCTTCGTGGAATCTAATCAAATGAAATGAAAAGACTCATAGAGAATAAATGAGTGGTTGCCAGGAGGAAGGGGCTGGAGAGGGGAAGAAACGGGTAAAGGGAATTCAGAGATATAAACCTCCAGTTATAAAATAAGCCACAGGAATGAAAACATACAGCATAATACATGATTATAACTTCTTACGGAGACAAATGGTTACTAGATTTATCATGGCAAGAATACATGCAACCAAATCATGTAGTACATCTAAAATTAACAATTTTATACATCAACTATACTTCAATTAAAAAAGAAAAAAGGAATGGCAAGATTTGCATTAATTGATGAGAATGGGGAAAGAACCATGCAGTGTCAAGTCAAAGGACTGGCAGGTGACTGAGAAAGGGCTCTGAGGACATGCTGAAGGATGTGATATTGAAGTGGGGTAGGAAGTACAAAGAAAATAGAGATGGTTAAATAGGGAGTTTCAATGGAAGAAAATGTTGGAGGCAAGATAACCAAAAATCTCACCAGCCAGTGTTGGATGGGTCACCTGTCAGAACACGAAGTCACTGAGAATACGACAGAATCAGAGATGGCCAAGTACACTGTCAGGAAGTGAGGCCTTCAGCAAACCAATGGGAGTGATCGATGGTAAGAGCAGAGGTAACTGACAGTGTAACTTCCTGACATAGGCAACACAAGGGCAGATTTTTGTCAGAAGCCTTGAGAAATTATTTAGAAATTACAAGACAGAGGAAAGGCAGCCGCCACCAGCTCCTGTGATAGTGGAATGTGGACACAGCCCACACCGGTGAGAGCTGCAGGCTATGGCAGGCCTTTAGAAGACAGCCAAATTCGTTGACAAGGCAGACAAGTGCAAATTCAAAAAAAACCCATTAACTTGCAGCCAAGCATGGTTAAGGGAGGAGAGAGGGTGGACAGAGGGCTTCCCCATGGCTCAGCAGGTACAGAATCCACCTGTGATGCACGTGACACGGGCTACAGTCCAAAGGGTAGCCAAGAGTCGGTCACGACTGAGCGACTGGGCAAGCACAAGCGCAGGGTGGGCAGGCAGCTGGGAGAGACTCGAACACATACACAAGGGAGACAAGCGATGGCAGGATCGGAGGCAAGGGAGTCTGCACTTCTTAAAGACTGCAGAACAAAAATACGCTTCTTGAAAACTCTCTGAAATCTCATCTTAATCATCAAACTCACCATTGTCTCCCCTTAATGACTGCTGTCCATTCTACCTTGAGAAATGGACTCAGCTCTTACTCCTACATCCACTTAAATCTTGAGTCTTCCTTTGAAATGGCTCCATCATCCATTCCTTCCTTATTCCTGTAGCCATCACCTGAAATCAGTTCTCACAATTTTATGTCTAGGTTACCACACCAGCCTCCCAAATAGCCTACCTAATTAGTGTCACTTCAGTTTAGTCAGAAGGCTTTTGAATTAATAGGTCTGTTTCAGACACCCAAGTCCAACTGCAAAATTTATGTTTCATTTGCAACATAAAGACAACACTACTTTCCTTTGAAAGACTGTGGTAAGGAATGTGATATGTTGTAGGTTTCTTAGCACATCTCTTAGCAGGTAAGAATTCCTGATTTTTGAAAACTTGTTGTAAGCCCTTTGAAGAATGGGACCAGATCTGTTTTACCAGTCTAATCCACATACACTTTCAAAACACACTGAAATCTTGTTGAATGGTTTGATGAAGGCCAAAATACGAGGGATACTTTATAACACAACACTCTTTTGTTGTGAGTGTTTTACAACAGAAACACTTCAACTGTTGAGCTTGTAAAGACTTGAGCTTTGAAAACATAAAAGCAGCTTTAAAATCCATTCAAAAAGAAACAGTTCAGGAAACAATGTGGTATGCCAATCAAGAAAGTAACACCTTGAGCAAAAGACTGTTTTTCTTATCCCAGAGCTACCTTGAGAACATCAAATGGGGTGGGAAACACACACGGAAAAAAAATGAAAAAGCAAAGCTTAGCTCTGCTTTTGTTGTTGCTTTAGCCTTACCACTTTTCCAGTTTGAGTTGGACTGCCTTTGGCTCAGATGATCCTACTGGCTTTGGGGAACTCAGAAAGGCCAAAATGGAGCCTAAGGGAAGAGGAAAAAAAGAGAGAGCTGGCTACTAAGGGCTGGCCCCAGGCAAAGATGGTTTCAGAAAGTCAAGACTTTCTAATTAAAAATGGAAAACATAGTGTAACACGTTTATGAGTTATTATGAAGTAGCACATTACTTCATAATGCAAGTAAAAATGTGTGAAAAATCATTTGGGTATCCTTATAAGCAGGTGTTTCTGGAACTTATCAGAGAGATATATTTGAAACTGAGACATCCCAGGAAAATTTCTGCCAATTATCTCCAAATCAGTTACCCCAGCTCACCAAGGTCAGAGGTGGAAGGCCTTAATGCAGACGCCTGCATACAGTTAATGGTACATATTCTTGGAAAATATGGTTAGATAGTTCTTCTCATACCACATGGTTAGCAAAACCACTTGGAAAAGTGCTGTGCACCAAAACCTACAGAAGTATCTGCATCCCTGACTCAGAAGTTCACCTCTAGGAATTTATCCTAAGGAAATAATTTATGCACAAAGACATGCACTGAAACACAGCGTCATGATATAACCTAAAATGTCCAACAAGGAAAGGCAACAGAAAGCATGGCACATCCATACAGTGTAGTGTTTAGTAACTTGGAATGATGCCTGTAGACTGAGAAAAAAGAATCAAGATACAAATTACACTGAGAATGAATAAAACTATGTAAAATCACAAACATGTAGCAAAGAGACCAGCAAGAAACATTCAAAAATATTTAAGTGCCCTTTCTACCTTTTCTGTATTGTCTGGACTTCCCACAATAAGCATGTATTGCCAACAGAAAAAAAAATAATTATAAACACAAATAATAAACAAAAAAAAATATTGAATCAGGCAAGCATTAAAGCAGAATGGGCATTTTTATACATTTATTGGTTTCTGCTAAGAATTAGAGTGAGGTTCCTAACAAAAAAGTGGGGGCTTACAAACCATTCTTTAAAAAGCAAAGAAATTATTTAATTTCTTTTCTGTAAGATCCACCATATCCATGTAGAAACGTAGCAGAGAAGATGGTGAGTCAGGTTCTGTCATGAATTACCAAGCTAAACGACAACTCCATGCTCCCACAACACACAGACCTAGACCCAGGGTCACAAGACACAATGTCAGACCCAAGTTTTAAATGGCATGCTGCTCTACGTTTTCCATGATGAAAAAGATTAGGAAAATAAAAAGTGCTTACTTGGGGCAAGGGGAGACTTTTTTCACACCCATTGGGGGCTAGAGAGAAATGAAAGACAGAGCTGAGAACTAATACTTTATAAAATTCAACTTTACTTAAAAAGACAAAATGTAACTAATACTTTTTTGGCAGAAGAAAAGCAGACACCTTGGTTACTAGATGACAGATATTCAGGACTGCTCTGAAGGAAGAATGGCCGAAAGGTCTGATTCCTAAATCATAGCAGTCTGTTGAATATCTTTCTTCTACAATCCAACCTTTCTTCAAATCCTTTTAAAATTCTACCCTAGGGAAATTTGCTTTATACCCAGAGTTATGGATCTCCTTATGTATACTCACAATCGTTCACTTAATCATGGTATTTCCATTCTAGCTTTCTGGACTCTACGGTTTTGTTTGGCCTTTATAATCATCCCACAACGGAAACAAAGTCCTAGAGCAGCTTACCTAAGAATCAAAAAGTTAGTCGATGCAAGCAGACCCTAGGCATGAAGCTACATTCAGTACCAATTATATTGTCATGAATTACCAGAGCAAGGAAACCCTTCTAACATTTCTGTGTGAACAAAGATAAAAACACAGGCTGGCTAAGTGTTTGTACGAGGCTGGTAACTGCAGTTCCTTTTCTTAAACAGCATCAGATGGCAGATGGTTGGCTGCCACTTAAGTAACAGGTAGAGATGACCTCCTCTGAAACTGAATTATACTTGGTTGAGCAGGTATCTTGGCTAATAAAAGACACAATACTACAAAGGCAGGGTCCCAGTAAAAGTTATTTGGTGGCCATACTAAAAAAAGCACAATGGCTCAGTAAGCATGCTGTTGCCATAGAGCCAAAAGCCTAAAAAAAGGTACTCACCTTCAAAGATACATGCATAAAAGTCTGAATTTAAGATTATAAACTTAAAAATGTTTTAAAAAATGTTAGTCGCCTATATGAGATAAATTAAAAATTTATGTAATTTAGTGTAAAGCACCAAAAATGAACAATACAACTGTTCACATAAAATAGTGAAAAGAAAACAAAGCACAACTATAAAAGCACAGCGGTTATCAGTTACAAGAATCAAGTAAATGAACTAATTTCTATTATTTTTTTCATTTACCTTATAAAACTCTGTTGGTTAAGTTGGGGGGGGTCTCTGAGAAATCTAATGGGTAACAAAATGATAACAAATATACAGCATTTCTTTATTAACAAATTGTATCACACAAATCAGGTTACTTTTTCTGTCTGATTACAGAGTTAACAGAACTTGCATCCACATTTAGAGCAGCGATATAAAAGTTTACCAGGAAGAAATTCTGTGTATGTACCAAAGGACTGCAACATGTCCTAAGAATTTAAAACTGGCAACTATGATGTAACAACTGCAAGAAGATTCAGGTTTGTTTTCCATGTTTTTAACTCTCCAAAAGGGATAATACATTACGGGGATAATACAGCCAAAGAAGGGATGATGTAGAAAATCACAGGAAATTAAACGAGTACAGAAACAGCACAAAGATCATGAGAACTTGAGAAGGTGTTAAAAACCAAGCAGTGACAAGGCAGCTCCCTGGAGCTGCACCAGCCCTGACTGTTCCCTACCCTACATGAAACTGGTGGGCTCTTCATCTGGGCATTTCAGCCTGAGAAATCAGCCAGACTAATGATTTTTAAACAAAGGTTTACTTAGATACAGCTTAGGGAGAGAAAGCTAAACATTAGCAAAGTATTAACTCCTTGAGAAATCAAAATTGTGCAGCCAAATGAAAGCAAAGTATAAAATCTGGATAAAAAATGTTTCTCTAAGGGTAAAATTCAGCTTCCTGAGAGATTTTAAATCAAACACATAGCAAGAGGGTGGTTTTCAAAGTGGGTTTAAGGCCCATCCTCTCTTCAAACTATTCTTATACTCAAACACTTCTAAATCTGTTTTTATCTTCTGTGGTTTCAGGAAACATCTTTTTAAAAATAAAAAATAAAGGAAATCTGATGCCACCTCCATCCCTTTGCTTTTGTTTGTTCTTTAAATTTAAAAATCACTGCTATGAGAAAAATGAGATCTATGACACACTTTGTCAGTGTTACATAGCAGATTTGAACATTATCCTATAAAATAAACCAGTAAAAGAAGTTCTTAGGAAGAAATTAAACTTTGCTATTCCCATTGCCCCTAAATCTGTTCTTCCACTGCCTCCATGCTCTCAGTATTTCTGGACAGTGTGAACAAAATCTTAACATTCCAGCCACACCTCAATCCAGAAACATTTCAGTCAACGGTCACAGAGAACTTCGTTGAGAAGGTAAGCCCCTATTTACAGACATCTCTAGAATAAGAAAGTTCAATTACCCAAAAACAGCACACATTACATCAGGGCAGACTCTGTATAGTGTTCTTCAACATACTCACTAATGAGGAGTAGCCAAATCCCAGAACTCCACTCTGCACTCTCAAGCACAGAACACCAGAGTGGCAACAACCGCCAGGGGAAACATACAGGCCATGTTTCTTGGATGGAAATGAAGAACAGTGGAATCCAAGCTTTGGCCACTTATCTAGACTTCATTATTTCAACAAAACAGAACAAATCCATGGAAAGGACTCATTTGGCAAATGTAACTTCTTTCCATATATTTTTCCTTCACATCAGGTTAAACAAAAAGTTGTCATTTTAGAATCACTGATTACATTTTTTAATTAAAAAAAAAGTATACTTGAATATTTACATAATTTTATTGCTGTGTATTACAACAAAAAAATTTAACTGATTTGTAGAATCTATCCAGTAACATGAAATTGAAATCCATCTCTCAGGAGGATGTCATTACAGCTGAATGTATCTGATGCTCCAGAGTACATCAAGAGTAAGAAAAATCTGTGCATGTCATGTGGTTCTTGTTGCAGTCATCTGTGTTCATCTCTCAGAAGGCAAACGAATCCATCTGACATTTCAATAAATACCAAAGTAATCATTAGCAAAAAAATAGCTTCCACGGACCAGAGATCCAAGAAAGAGCAGTTCTGATGAATGATTCCTAGAATCGAGTGAGTCCTCCTTTAGTCCAGTGAGATGATGTCAGGAATGTTACTTCCACTGCTGGTTATGACCCCTGTCTCACTCCTGCTGCTGGATGAACTAACATGAGTACTGCTTTCATGGGGGCTGGTGGTGGTGACAGACGCACTGCTGGCTGTTAAGGGTGAGGTGAGACTATCCAAAAACATAGGAGGACAGTACTGCTTGAAACAAACAATGATGCGGATGAGGACGAGGCTTCATTGATTGTACATAAAGAGACTACACACTGTTAGATATGCACAAGTGATAGCCACATATTTAAATCTCGGTGGGATTTTAAAATTTCTCAAAACTTCACATCTTTGGATAGAAGGTGGCACAAATCTAACATTTTACATTATTTGATGAGTGCAGCATATTCCTGTCTGTCTCAAAACAGAATATGTTGACCAAATATGTAGGCAGTAGTACAAAAATGTCAATAATATCTATCTATAGTTGTTTAATACTGAATACTAGTCCCACAATTATGACTCATATTTAGTCTTGAATTTGCTCACTAAATGTATTTATACCAAATTTAAAGCACACTGTAAAAGGCTAATAAACTTATCTTTAATGGCTTTAAGCAAAAGTGCTACCAACAAATTCAGTAATTCTTTCCAAAGTTATTATCAATTAGACCCTTAAGGAACAATGTTAAGATTGATCAGCGGAAAAACAACATCTGATTCCTATCTACATACATGTAACAGTTACTTGTGTGATTAGAAGACAACATACACTCTAAGACTACATGGTAGCTAACTACCCCGGGATGCTCAGAATGAGATCTGTATTTTGGAATAAAAAAACAAACAAAATTTTGGAATAAATCTTAAAGGAAATCTAATTGCCTCTGAGATGCCTGCTTGACAGCCCCCTCCAAGTGTTTATAACTGTTGGTTTAAATCTTAGTTGCTGATCCCCAAACAAATTTCAACCTGGGTTTAAGTACTCTGATACTGACCAGGAGGAAGAGAGACAAGAGCTAAAAGCTTTATTTTATATCACCATAGACTGTTTTATGTGAGAAACAACTGCACTAACTTTAGTATGATAAGTGAGGTCCAGCACACACTGCAAGAGGAGAGGTCCTAAGCTGGTGTTTAGATTGACTACAGGAAAGATCAGTAAGGACGGCTCATCATTATTATCAATTCGAGGTATTTTTTATCAACAAGTTAGCCTGACACCAAGCATCTGAATGGCCCTATAAAATCAAAATCCTCAAGGTTCCAAGATGATTTTTTTTAAAAGGATGGTTCACATAAAAATCAGTAATACTTTAATCCTAAACAATCTATCTCCTAGAAAAATACATAGATATTTTGCTACAGAATCTACTGATGTAACAAAGTCAATTTAGGGTGAAAAGAAACTTCTCTTCCTGTGCTTGTCACCTTGGGCCCAAACTTCCAGTACTGTTTGTGTGATCAAACAGAGTATTAAACCAGGAAGCTGATACACAACCTGTGGTTAGCTGATTCTGAGCAGCCTACAGAAACAGTGACCCATGATTCTTCCTCTGTCCGTCCCTACTCTCAACACCTCTCTGTCTCTTTCTCTGTCTCTTTCCCCGTCAGCTTTCCTTGCGCCTTCTCCTCCTCTGCTACCAGCCTATCAGCGGAGTCTGTGCTCACCGCAAGGTCTTCATGCTGGGACACTGGAATACTAGTTTCTTATCTCCGACAGAGAAAACAGGTGAGGGCTTCTTCAAAGTCTGAATTTGACTGTCTTTAAAAACTAGAAAGAATCAAGCTAATGATTCAATCTGTTTAATCAACTTCAGCCATCTTCTATGTACAGAACAAGTGTTTTACAAATTAGCTGTATAAAGTTTCAACATTTCCAGTCATCCAGCACTGCGTCCCCTCATTTTAATCACTCAAATGCTTGTTAAGAAATGCCAAATGATTATATTAAACTAAACAAAAAATAATTTTAAATGCTAGTAGTAAAGGTCAAGATATCATAAACTAAAAAACAACATCATGCCTCCAAGTAAAATTGTGAAATATTTATAGAAGTACTTTCCTTCCATCAACTAAGTAACTGAGAGTTGACTGTCCTGATTTTATGCAACTGGTCATTTTTAGTTAGTGACACAACCAACAATCCAATACAAATTAGTTGCTTAAATTCAGGATACATACCTGGGGATCAACTGGAATAAGGGAAAGAAAATCCAAACCTAAAACAAAAATGTTCTGTTAATAGTTGTCTCATATTTTGGAGACAAGAATTATTTCCCCAAATCATTTTTTATTTAAGTCATAGAGAACATTTGGGTTAAGTCCTTACCATTCTGCTGTAGGGAAGGTCTATACCACAATCAGGATATTTCAGGATATTTATGTGCATAAAACCCAAAAATGTACATATGTCTTGACAAACAACTGGAAAAACCATCCCCAGAGGTGTCCAAAATTTAAATAGAACTTTCAAAGCAAATTTTTGCTTAGCAGAATGAGAAGCAATGAAATGAAGAGATGATTATCTGGACTGAGACATTAAAAAAACATGCTTAGTCTCTTAAGACACTTCACATTTATTTTTTTAGAAATACACATTTAGCTTCATCTAAAATATCACTTCTTAAACAAATAAATGTCTGTTTCATGGACAGCTCTCTGTCCCACGGTTCCCACAACAAAAGGAGTAGTACAGAGTTCAACACGCTGCATAAAGCAAGCACTTTGTCACTGCTGCTTACTAACAAGCTAACTCTTGCCAAGGTGTACTGGGTTATAAGCTAATGCAGTTTTCTAAAGATTTGGGATCCTCCAATTATACTTCAGAAATAGAAAAGTGACAAGAGGTTGCCCAGTAATATTGTTTTGAAATATTAAAGTTGTAACAATAAATAATAAAATCTTCATGTCTGAAAAGTCTAGCAATAAACTTCAAGGTCAGTTCCCCTAGACCTCTGTTTGACTAAATTCTACGACATTAAAAAAAAATCATATATTAGGTATAAGATTACTAAGGCCAATTTTTATTTATTCTATGAATTTTTATATCCTGGTATTCAACGTCACCTCAAATACAATAATTGTAATAGAGTGTACTATGATACTGGACTGTTAGTCTAAATAGAGAATATTAGTGGGAAATGATATTTAACCTGTCTGAATATAACTGATAAATCAAATGTTTAAGTAAGTTTATTCCCTTATAATCTCTAAATAAGGGTATAATGATAATACTTATTGAATAATACAAGCTGTAGCACCAATCATTTGAAAGAAGTTATTCAATTTCTAAAAGACTTTTGAAAACTCCTGACATGACTTGTCATTTCTTATGCCTATCACTAGCTATAAGATACAAGATTTGAGCCACCACTGGACAAAGGGAATCATAACCATTTCTTCCAAAGAGTTCCCCATTAAAGTGATACTAAGGAGGTGATGTACTTCAGTAAGCGAGTTTCTGTTCACAGTAATAATAGCACTGAGTAAATTCTCTCTCTGCGGCAGCTGAACAGTAATTCAAAATCTGTCTAGCCCTTATAATAATCATCTGCAAGTTTTATATATTCACCATTTCTATTACTGGATGATTATTTCATGTGTGCTAACCGTCTATTGATAAAATACTTTAAGGGATAATTGAATATGATAACACCATAATAAAAGTATCTAGAAATTTTTCTGAAATTTTGGTTGAAACCCACTGTTATCTCCCTAGCTGTGTTATACAGATGCTCTCTACACAAAATTCAATAATATTTCAATGTAAATATTTCTCATTGAAACCATTTTCTCTCCAACAGTAACACTGAAGCTTGCACAGCATTTCAGATGTTATTCCTTCTATTAAAAAACTAGTATCAACAATGTCTTATAATTCTACTTTGTAAGTATAGACTATGAAAACTCTTACATGAAACAGATGAAGAAGCTTCATGAATAGTGATTAAAACATTATTGCCTGAATACGTTATAAAAGTTCAGTAAAATGCTATTCTTATTTCACCATAAGTTTGAACTGCAATGGTATGCTGTGTTTTCACTCTTTAAGTATTTCATAATTATCTTTAACTAAAAAAGCAGGTAGTTTTAAAAATTATGATGGTACATTCTAAATGCTTTTCTCAATACTGATAAATCTGTAGTTTTTAGATTTTAAATGCTGCTTCATGTGAAACTGACTCTGTATGTCTTATTAATAACAACACATTTTACTTACTTGAGCCATGAAGTTTAACAAAACATAACTGCTACATGATTAAATATGTAAATGTTTAGCACTTT
The DNA here is from genome assembly GCF_001704415.2 of Capra hircus. Lineage (NCBI taxonomy): Eukaryota > Metazoa > Chordata > Mammalia > Artiodactyla > Bovidae > Capra > Capra hircus. The sequence continues at coordinate 46,767,986 of NC_030831.1, forward strand.
CAGATTTTAATGATACAACTTTTGAGCACCATTCGCACCTGACAGTATGGCACTAGCAATAATAAGGCAGTCATATTTTTCGTGAAATAATCAAGCTGCTTTCCACTCCACAAACACAAATTATGCTTTATTTTTGCATTCACTGTTGCACAGTATCAGAAGATGCTCCCAGCTGCAGTTCATTATTAATATCATTTCTTCTTTGTTCTCCTGCAGATTCAGAAGATTCATGTTTATGATGTTTAAAAGGAATGTTGAGAAATGTATTAAGAGTTTGTCATCTCTCAATTCTTGGTGTTCTATTTAATATTTTATTATAAATTATTAAATTTATAAATAGCAAAACTCTGTACAGTATGACTAATTACATAAAAATTATGCACAAAAAAATCCCTAAAGTAATTACTAATTACAAAAGAGCATATTAACAGTAAAACCCAAATAAAAACTAAACTATTTGGATCAAGTAACTACTACATCATTCATAAATGACGGTAAACTGGTAACTCTTCTAAAGTACAATAGATCCTATTCTATTCCATTTATCAATAAGAAAGTCTTTTAACATTTTAATAAGCAGTATCACTATACTAGCTTATAATGGCTAAATACCAGTCCTGGATAATAGTCTTAGTTCTTACCAGCTTGAAATGTATTTTATGAAATACACAATTAACATATTTTATCGCATTTTTCTCAAATCTGTACATTTTATAAAATAAATAAGTCTGACTTTATGCCCAAATTTTGAAATATAAATTCTCTGAAATTAAAAATTCATCCAAACTCACACAATTCAAAAACTAACAGAGCAAGTGATTTGTACATTGTATCTATTCTATTGCTAAATGGCCAGAGTCACTTAGTAAACAGAGAATGTTCATTCTCTTTTTTCTCAGGATTAATTTTTAATTCAAGAGCTTTAGGAAATGAATTCTTCTGGAATGCTTATTTGTAACACATACTAAGATGACATGTAGAAACCTTTCAACTTCATTTAAAACTCGCCACAGTTAAAACAAAACATGGCAGTCAGGAATTAAGACTCTGACTTTCTCTCTTTCTTATGAACCATGAAACTTCACCTATAACTCAAAATCAAGCTTTGTATCAGCAATGATTCTGTAACTGGTCCTGGCTGGGTTTACAAACAGTTTTTTTAAAATAACCAATTCCCAAAGAACATGTGGAGGAGATATATTTAAGAACCAAAAAGCTTTTAACTTTTTTTTGATGGATACTATTTTTAGTCTACTTCTTTCTATTAAATTGTATTCAAACTGAATAAACTCTGAACAAGTTTCAAGTGACAAAATTACACCTAACCAGATTACACAACTATCAGCTGTTCCAACAACACAAGTTTTACCCAATAGAATATATATTGTGCTTAAAATAAAGACCTTACTAAGAGGGCCAAGAAGAATAAATCGCAGGTCAAAATTAACTTCCTAAACCCAGAGAAGAAAATTAATAAAAGGAGGAAGTAACTGAAGTTCAACAAAAGGGCCCTTCAGAGAGAAGGGAAGTCATGAAGTCACTGGTTCTAAACTTGTGCCAATTTGATCTATCAAAAAACTTGATACTAAGGTAACTCAGGCAGCCATGAAGTTTTTAACTGTTAATATACATATAAAAGATATCCCTAAACAAACACATAATTGTAAAGCAATTATCCTCCAATTAAAAAAAAATTTTTTTTAAAGATAACCCTCAATACTCAGGAGTGTTGTGGAAAAAGAGCAGGCAGATCCTATTTTTACAGGGTAAAGCTGGCAGGCAACCTGACCTCACAGTTCACAAGTATATTCTGAAGTTGTGATGGGCTACCCAGAAGTGATGTGCTTTCAGAAAAGAAAAGTATGAGAAAACATTCTCTCTAACCTGTGAAGCTTCCATGAAAAATAAACCAAGAAAAAGTCTCCCTGTGGTACATTCTCTATGTGGGAGAATAAATTCCGTAAAATTTTCCCACTATCCTACTACTCTATTTCCTCCCAACAAAATCTATAGATTGCTTGGTAGTTAAAATGATAGCAACTGAACCTGATTGATATTTAAAACAGGTATCACCTTTACAGGAACCCTTTCCTTAGCAATTTCCTTTGCATTTTTACTTAAGATACTTAAATTATATTTGCTTCACAGATTAAGATAAAAAATAAATGGTAAAAAAGAAAAAAAAAAAACGGATAAAAAACAAAACAACTCTTCACATACCTGGCAGATCTGAGGACATGCTTGAGATTGGCGTGTGGTGGAATGGTACTGAGTAGTCTGTTAATGAAGGCGGAATAGCAGCAGGATCAACCGAAGTCACACTGGGCACCCTTACAGAAGATGGCTGATACATGAGAACCCTGTTTTAAATAGCATGGGAAATTACAATCTGGCTGTTAGTTCACAGGAGAGAAGAGCTGTACTCCCGGGCATTCTCAATCGTAAGTTCACTAAGCTTCAAAACAGCTATACGGAAGCTACTCACTACACAGAACTCCACTCACTCTCCTCTCTCATAACAGTCTTCACTTAACATGAACATATTCTGCCTCTCAACAGCAGCTGTGACGTAAGAGCAAGGTGGCACTAAAACGTGAAGCACACTGCTGGAGCAAAACATGGAACTCTGAACCACAAACAGGACTAGACGCTGCACACTGCTTTATTAATGTATGTGTAACATGCATGTGATATTAGTAAGTTATATATAAAGAAATTTAGAAATAAAATAGAAGACTCCTAAAATTTGATTTAAATCAGGGTACTTTTATGAGTAAAGCTACTTACTTACTATAGCTCAAACATAATTCCTTCCATTGTAACATGAATTGTGTTAATTATTAGCACTCTTATCTGGGATCACCTGAGTAAAGACAGTCCTAAAGCCAGCCTATCTGATAAAAACCAGTAGCAATCAGAAAAGAAATTAGATTAAGAATAAAACATTCAGGACTTAAGACATAATATTCAGAAATAAAAACACTAGCTACCATGATACCATCTACTCTTAGGAGTGCTATGACTTTCAAATTCACTGTTCATGCTACTAAAAACACAGATTAAATATACTTAAGACACACTTTATTACTGGTATTTATACATATATGTATACACACTGTATATATATATATATACACTATAATTATTTTATAATTTCAAGAAGCAGTATAGTTAAAACACATTTTTGAAGAAGTTCAGGAAAAAAGAGAAATGATTTTGCATTCTTCCCACTTAATAGTCATTATACCTTAGTCCAGAGTAAATGATTAGAAGTTCTCAAGAAAACATCTTATATATATATATATATGTAAGCAACTGAGCAACGTCATGGACCCTCTGGCTGATGGTGACCATCTTTTTGTCCAACATCTTAGTGAGGCTGCAGGGGTAGCAGTTGCTCTCCAATCTCTGAGATGCTACCCAAGGATGACAAGAAAAAGTAGATGCCAGAAAGCCAGCCAAGAAAGACAAACACCCAGTGAACAAGTCTGGGGGCAAGGCCAAAGACAAAATATGAGACAAGCTCAATACCCTAATCTTGCCTGACAAAGCCACATATGCCAGACCACGTGAGGAAGTTCCTGACTACAAGCTTAAAGCCTCAGCTGTCATCTCCGAGAGACTGAAGATTCACAGCTCCTTGCCAGGGCAGCCCTTCAGGAGCTACTTGGTAAAGCATCCATTAAAGTGATTTCAAAGCATAGAATACAAGTAATTTAAATCAGAAACACCAAAGGTGAAGATGCCCCAGCTGCCAGTAAAGATACATAGACAGGTCCCACCACTGTGCATTTTGAAAAATAAAACTTTACTAAATTTGAGGGAAAAAGAGAAGAGTTGGGGACGGGAACCCATGGACATGAGGTCATTAGGACATTAAGGTCAGCATTCCAAAGCACCACCAGTAAACTACTGTGAGCTCAACGAGACAGGCACAATCTCCACAGCTGGAAGGATCACTACAAAGATGACGCACAGCTGATAGAAACAGCGCGTGCGTGTATACCATCAGTCACAAGGTTATGTCTGCCTCTTTGAGACCCCATGGACTGTAGCCCACCAAGCTCCTCTGGTCCATGGGATTTCCCAGGTATGAATTCTGGAGTGGGTTGCCGTTTCTTCTTCCAGGGGAACTCCCCCACCCAAGGATCAAACCAGCATCTCCTGCAGCCTCTGCACTGGCAGGAGGCTTCTTTACCACTGAGCCACCTGGGAAGCCCTGTTATTCTGTACTATTTTTCAAATAATACAGATGTCACTGGAAAGGAGGAAAACAAAGTCATCTTGAGAGGATATACATGGCTGTGTTGGCAAATGCTAGTCTCAGAAAAGCAAGTGAACTGAGACCGATCTATTTGGGAACCACAGGAGATATAGTATGCTTGAGACAATAACATAAGCTAAGTATTTCAAAATACATTTTCCAGACCGACAAAAAGAGCAACTGCCTCAGTTACAATCAGGCGGTTTTCTTGGATGCCAGTGTTACCTGGCCATCTAAAACCACAAAGGTAGACTCTGGAGGGGGAAAGAGAAAACCTGAGATGAGCTCAAGTATGTATGTTAAATTAAAGCACATCTTTTTCTCGAAGTCTGAAGACACTGGTCCTCTACAAGGATGAAAGGAGAACAGGAAATCACCAGAAGTGTTTCCAAATTACACACGATCCTACCTCCCACACAGGAATGTGTATCAGAAACTGGGGCATGGGGTCATGGGAATAAGAAGGAAAGAGAGACTGGCATATGTGAGTACTCACAAGGGGGCGTAAAAAGTGGCTCTGATTATCTCACACTGTCTTTTCTCTTGATCCCCAACTGACCTTTCAACCTGGATCAGATTCACAGAAAACAACAACACTCCCTTTCCCTCCCTGGCCCTTTACTTACACCTGCACAGAAATGAGGTCAATGTCCCAGTGCACTCGTCACCATAGTAACCCTCAAGCACTGCACATCTTCTGCTTTCATAAAACTCTGAGTGATTAACTATTCCTTGTTTCACCAATATAAAATGCTACCACAATATGTAAAAATGTCACAATCCAGTGACAGTACCAATTATTAAATCAACATCTACAATCCCAGCAAGTATCTGAAAAGTTAAACAATTCAGTGTAAGTTAAATCCGATTACCTGAACTTTGTAACATTAACACAAATTCAACTTTACATAGAACGGGTAAAATTCCCCATTTGTTAGGATTATCAAATTACCTACTGGTAGCAGATTTTTATCTCAATCAGAAGCATCACAAAGATCACATTCGGAAAGGTAAACAATTCGACTGCCTGTGCAAAAATAGATGTATTTATAGATATGGAACAACAGAACTATGGTGAAATCTAAATGGCTATGTCCGGTGGAATTATGGGTCTAAGTACGTGATGCTATAAATACTAAAAACATTTTTTAAAGCTTTTGTTACTCCCTCCTCATAGGATTGGCAAATACACAGGCCTATATGTACATTATATATTATGCACACATATAAGTTTTTATAGCTTTCTGCATAATATCAGTGAAAGGTTGGCTTAAAACTCGAGTTTTAAAAAATTAAGATCATGGCATATGGTCCCATCATTTCATGGCAAACAGATGTGGAAACAGTGAAAGATTTTATTTTCTTGGGTTCCAAAATCACTGCAGACAGTGACTACAGCCATGAAATTAAAAGATGCTTGTTCCTTGGAAGGAACGCTATGACAAACCTAGACAGCATATTGTTTTTTGTCTTCATGTAACAAAAAGGAGTTATTGGGTGGTTTGTCAAATGTAAGATGAATAATGACAATGGCCAAAATACGTCACTTTTCCAGTGCTTTACTGAGTACTGTCATTGCCATTATTTCACTCAATCTTCACAATAATTTAATCAGTTGCACATTACTATTATTTCTACTTTACAGATGAGAAAACTGAGCTTACAGAATTCCCAAAGTCACACAGTTAATACATAGGTGAAAATGTTACAGGGTGTTTATTGTCACTTTTAGTTCATCATATTTAAATAGAAAGTCATTATCCTTGTCCTCAAGTCAGCTCTATTTCTGTCAGTGATACCAGACAGCACATTATTACTAAATAGAAGAGGCATCACTTTGCCGACAAAGGTCAGGACAATCAAAGCTATGGTTTTTCCAGTAGTCATGTACGGATATGACAGGTGGACCATAAAGAAAACTGAGTGCCAAAGAATTGATGCTTTTGAACTGTGGTGTGGAGTAGACTCTTGAGAGTCCCTTGGACTACAAGAGATCAGCCCTGAATACTCATTGGAAGGACTGCTGCTGAAGCTCCAGTACTGAGCACCTGAGGCGAAGAGTATGATCCACTCAGTGGACATGAGTTTGCGCAAACTCCAGGAGATACTCAAGGACAAGCAAGCCTGGCAGGCTGCAGTCCACAGGGTCGTGAAGAGCCAGACATGAATCAGTGACTGAACAACAACATAATCTCACAGCACAGAAGAAAATTGCTGGCATACTGCTAGATAGCAAATAGTATTCTAGAGTACTAGATCACTAAATTCATCATACTTGGTCCAGACTTAGATGTCTGAAAATTCAGTAACTTCAATTTTTATCTTATAAACCTGAAATTCACCAGGTGTTCCCACTTCATGATCATAAAAAGATTTTCAAAGATTCAATTCTGCTACCAATTCCTAATGATTCTTCAGTTCAGTTGCTCAGTCGTGTCTGACTCTGTGTGACCCCATGAATCGCAGCATGCCAGGCCTCCCTGTCCATCACCAACTCCCGGAGTTCACTCAAACTCACGTCCATCGAGTCGGTGATGCCATCCAGCCATCTCATCCTCTGTCGTCCCCTTCTCCTCCTGCCCCGAATCTCTCCCAGCATCAGAGTCTTTTCCAATGAGTCAACTCTTCGCATGAGGTGGCCAAAGTATTGGAGTTTCAGCTTCAGTATCAGTCCTTCCAAATGAACACCCAGGACTGATCTCCTTTAGGATGGACTGGTTGGATCTTCTTGCAGTCCAAGGGACTCTCAAGAGTCTTCTCCAACGCCACAGTCTTAATCTATCTTTAATCTTTGCTTCCTTTCTTGAGAATACCTCTTTATTAATGACAAAGCAATCATTTAATTTCCAAGGCATGGGGTAGGGGGATAATATTTCAAAATTATCTATTAATTTAGAAAAACACCACAGGTTTTCTAAAAGTCTTATTTTCCCTCTATTCCCCCCATTTGCTTACTAGCACTAAGAAGCCCTATGATAAATTTACACCTCAGGGAAAATTTCCAGATGCTGACACAAAAGGGAGGACATAAGAATGACCAGACACAAAACCAGAAAAAAAAAAAATCTAAGAGTTGGACGGGATTACACAGATGAAATAATCACAGTATGGTCACCACTGTGATGCCTGCACAGGTGGCATCCACTCTACCTTAACACAGAAAATGTGATTTTAACACAAAACATCAACGTTCTTAGTGTTCAGAAAACTCCAATGCAAAGTTTTCATGTATCATTCCTCTACTGGATTTGTATCTGCCAAATGCTATAACAAAGAAAAAACTTAACCCAGGTCATCAATGACTCCCATTCAAGACCTACAATGTAAATATCACATTTTCTCTTTTCCTGGATTCACAGCTTCAGTCCTTAAGACCCACTCATCCATCAGGCTACAGTTTCCACCACTCACCATCCTCTTTCCCTTCTCTGGCTGCTCTCATTAATATCCTTCTTGATGAAAGCCCTGACTAAAATGGTCTAAGTGAAAGTCATTTAGCCTAAAACGGAATAGAACTGGCATGGGTATGTATCCTGGATACTGCTTCTTTTATTACTGCAATCTAAGAACAAATCAGCTCAAGTGGTAAACCATTAAGTGAATTCTGACACTTCAGAGAGCTTCTATCTAAATGCCTGTTAATTTACAGAAGGCCATTATCTATTAAGATGATGATATACAGTCGTCCCTCAGTATTCACAGCAGACTGGGTCCAAGGACCCTCTCCCTAAAAGGAGACCAAAACTCACAGGTCCTGAAGTCCCTTACCTAAAATACTGTAGTGTTTGCACATCCTCCATAAATTAATTCATCTCTAGATTACCTTATACCTTATAATACCTAATACAATGCAAATGCTATGTAAAATAGTTCCTGCTTTTGGAAACTTAAAAAAAAAATTTTCCTCTAGCCATTTCTGATGATCCACAGTTGCCAGAATCCACAGATGTGGAGAGCTGACTAGTTGTCTATGACAAGATCCATTTTATCAGTGTATTTCCTAATTATAAAGCATTCTTGGATAAACTTTACTTGGTATTAAAGGATGCCATTTTAACATATTATTAACTAATTTACTAAGATCGAATTCAGAATTTTCATTGATCTTCCTAATGTAAGCCTGTTTCATAACAGTTTTCCTGTTTGGCTGTTAATGTATCAGTCAAGTATGGGTATTAAGAATTATGCCAGCTTCGCAGAATGAACGGGGTAGCTGCACTTTACAAACAATTTAAACCAAAATTTTCACGTGTTGCTGGTTTGGTCACAAATTTCCACCTTATACTCTAAAATGTTAGGTTTTTTCTTTTTAACCTAGATGAGACTCAACATCTATCTCTGTGGTAGCTGACCACAGGTGTGAACTGTCCTGATTCCTCAGCACGGTAAGGTCATCTCAGATGACCCTTACAATGAGCCACCAGAGACACCCTCCAAGATGACAGTAACCCTTCAACCTGGTGTGAATCCATCTAACTATATATATCTAACTATATACTGTGCAACCCACATTTCTTCAGCGTGTTCTAAAGCATTTCATTTGAGAGTAAACTCTGGAAATATCACATCTAAGCCAGTAAACATTTCAAAACTCTATTTTCATTTTTTATCATTTAAATTCTAGAAGTGCCAACTAAATTGTCTGAAAGAAACCATAAATGATCAGCATCCCAGAAAAAAAATCCCAGTTGAAATACTTATTTCATTTTCAGTTCCACTAAGAAAAAGAACGCACTCTGTGATGTGGAAATCACATCTGGAAAAACAAGTATTTTAACAGTGAAGGAGGCAGCACAGAAAGCTTTAATTCTCCTGGTTTCAAAAGTTAACTGTAAAAAAGGAATGTTTCAAAAGTGCACCGAGAATGTAACTCCACTTGTATAAAATGCCTAGAGAAGGCAAATTTATAGCAATAAAAAGAAGATCAATGGTTGCCTACTGGAGTGTGCGTGGGGATTAACTCAAACAAACACGAGAGACATTTACTGGGTGTGGAGAGTATTTCACAACTGAGTTGTGATGATAACTGTGTATCTATGAATTTACTAAAACCACTTAACTGTGCAACTCAAGACTTCAGATGTGGGATTTTATGGTATGTAAATTATACCCCAATAAAGCCATTAGAGAAAAGAAGTGCAATGAGAGGTCAAAAGACAAGACTGGCACACCCCAGTCTGAAATAATATGCTCATGGGATATCGAGAGAACCCTCTGCTACTTTCCTGCAGGTTCCAAAATCTCTCAGAAGTATCTATTGCTAATTACTTAAACTTGTCACTTAGATGCCATAAATGCTAGACCACATTTACTTGCCCACACTGTGCCTTGGAGAGGATGAGAAGGGAAGGCAATGATTTTTTACTGAGAAAATTACCATGGGCCTGAATCAGGCTGAGCTCTTTCATTATTTTATTGAAACCTGAATATAACCTTATGAGGTAGGCATTATTTAACCCCATTTTAGAGAACAGGAAAAGGAGGCTCAAACAAGGTAAGTATTTCATCCAAGATCACAGAACGGGTAAGCAATGGTGTCAAAATTAGAATCCATACTGGTCAGATTGCCAATTACACGCTCCACACACTCCACTTCCTCACGGTGGTCTGTGATGCCAAATTCACTCCTTACAAAGAGAGTCAAGAAAATAACAGGAAGTGTTCAATATGAAGTATTTAGACATGAGAAGATTACAACCCTCACTTCCCAAAGATGGGAATATCATCTTCATCAAAATTTCCTTCCCCATGAACAACATACTCATTTGAAAATATTTCAACTGAATAAAATGCAAATGAAAGTGGCCCTCTATGGTTATGCCACTCTCCAAGAGCCATTTACAAACCTAACCCAGGAACAGTTAGTTCCAAGTGTAATAAACAATAGTGAACTATAAATTCACAAACCCTTTGGTTGGGCTGCTTTGTGTTTCTGACATAAAGATGCATTTCCTTTTGGCAGGAGGGCCTTCCTCTTCATCAGAAGAGCTTTCTACTGTCAGGTCAATGACATCCACTTTCTTCTTGCTTGGCTCATTGGCTACAGTCACTGCACAAGGCTTACTGAGGACAGCTGAAGCTACATGGAGGGAACAGAGCGGGGGAAAGAAAGTGAGAGGTGTAACACAAGGTCGAACCATAAGTTTTAAACTGTGCAGCTTGTCCTGGAGAATACACAGCCCATAAAGTCCATACTTGCCCCATGGACAAAGACTCTCTAACTTCAGACATTCAGCTATAAAATGACTGCTTACATAGGAGACAGAGGGAGCACAATGCCTTGTGAGAAGACCAAAACTTCTTTCAGATGGCATCTGCCAAGTTATCCCCCCAGTACTGCCAGTAGATCTCTGTAGATCCTGCTCCTCACACTATCTCCCCTGGTGAGGACTCACATTATAGACAGACCTCCGGAGTTAAGGAACTGGCCTCTGGTCGTGGACAAGAGTATGTGGCTGTACTGGCTGTGTATTCTCACAGACATGGTAGTATTAAGTCAGAATCAAACACTTCCATTCTAACAAAGCAGTTGCTTATATCAAAGAATACAGAAGCTCTTCACCACAAGCCAGAAATGGATAAAATGTTCACCTTAATAATATCAGTTGGAAAAAACCCCAACTATCTCACTTTAACAAGTTACTCAGACCTTCAAAGTTTTTCTTACCAATTACCTACTTAGGTTCTTCTTTCTGCCCACTTCCATAGTCTTACACGATATGTTAACTCACTATTTCAAAGAAAATATGCTCTACAATCTACTTAGTAGAAAATGCATGCTACTTGATAATGGAAAAGCAGTAGCAACTAATTAAATCACTATTTTTCTCATATATGAGGGAAACCTTGATCATTCCCACGGGTTCAGTAACAACACAGGAGAATGATTAATACTGACCATAAAATCCTTTACTTTTTCCTCTCTTCCTACTCTGAACACCTATTATTCATTACATTGCCAGAATGTGAAACACAGTCAGCACAAAACTCAGTGAGTGGACTATGTCAGATAAAAAGAAACTAGGTTTACCTACAGGTTTCAATTTCTCAGATGGCCTTGAATTTCCCCACTCAGCACGGACATCACAGGGAGCTGAAGGCTGAGCTAAGTGTAACTCAGGCTCATATTTCTTCCCACAAAGCAATGAGCTTTGAACTCACCTTTTTTTTTTTAAACCAACTAGCCTATGACCATCTTTCCCCCCCTTCCATTAATGGAAAGTGCAGCCTCTCTAACCACATGTCTACTTGGGGTTCCTCCAACAGACACTCTAAAAACAATTCTGGAAAACTATCCATTTTCATGTTGCAGCAAGCACCACATATTAAGATGACTCTAAAAACTACTAGCAATGTATTGGTGACGATCTGGAGAAAAGGTAACTCTAGATTACTGTTGGTAGGAATGTAAACTGGTGCAGCCACAATGGGGAACAATACGGCAGTTTCTCAAAACACTAGAAACAGAACTACCCTATGACCCAGCAATTCCACTCCCAGGTGTATAGTGAAAAACAAAACAAAAAGACTAATTCAAAAAGATGCATGCACCCCAAAGCTCATAACAGCATTATTTACAACTGCCAAGATATGGAAGCAACCTAAGTGTCCATCAACAGATGAATGGATAAAGAAGATATGGTGTGTACCTACACATACACACACACACACACACACACACGGACATTAAAAACAAACAAAAATTCTGCCACTTGCACCAACATGGATGAACTTGGACAGCATGATGCTAAGTGAAAAAAATCAGACAGAGAAAGACAAATACTATATGAAATCACCTGTATGTGGAATCTAAAAAATATAACGAGTGAATGTAACAAAGAAGAAGCACACTCACAGATACAGAGAACAGATTAGTGGTTACAAGTGGGAAAAGGAAAGAGAAGAGGGGCATTAGAGGGGTGGGGAAGCAGGAGGTACAAGCTATTAGGTTCAGGATAAGCTACAAGGGTATGTTGTACAACACAGGGAATATAGCCAATATTTTACAATTAACTATAAATGGAGTATAACCTTTAAAAATTATGAGTCACTATATTGCACACCTTTAACTTTGATAATATTGTACAGCAATTATACTTCAACAAAAAATAAGATGATTTAGATGGTTACTTTATGTATGAAAAATATACTATGAAAAGACTGACTATAATGTGCTATAAACCTCTGCACATGTCTTAAGAAAAATCATTTGGGAGAAATCAGATGTGTAATAATCAGAAGGGAAACTGAGCACACTGAACTGCAAACAGTCGCTCTAACGGCCAAGGTTAACGCTACAGACAACAGCACACGCATCTCACTCTTCTCTGCAGCCATTCTGCACATACTTTCTATTTTTGGACATGGTTGGCTGGATACTTTCATAGCTTCTTTCTTCGGTCTCATTGGACACCAAGAACCATCTTCTTGGAATTTGATCTCGTCCACATCAGTACAGTCATTGAGAATTTCCATAAAAAGCCTATAAACCAAGTAAGAAGAACAGAAACGTAATTGCATGGCTTTGCTCAAAGGTGAAATAACAAAGTAATACATTTTACCTTGGAGACAAAAGGTATTTTGTATTTTTTGTTTGCTTGGTGTTTTAATACTTCACACTTTACAGCAACTATTATCACCTCCTTCCTCCTAGGCTTTATCTCCTTAACAGGCAACAGAAGAGTTAAGTGACTTACAAAGCATCACCTTAAAAATCAGTGATTAAACAAAAATAGACACACCTGGTACATTCTTGCAATAAAGAAACAACCCTCAACATAACACGTAACAGCAAACACAAAAATTACTGTCCAAAATATAATATATGAGATTACCAACAAAAAGGATCACAGGGATGGGGAAAGAAGGCAGAAATAGGGACATCAAAGTCTCAATAAATTGAAAATAACTCAGCATATGAATTATGTTACAGGATCAAAATGAAATGAAATTGGAAAACAACTTCAGAAAAATATATGGAAATTACACAAAACAACTCATGACACAAAGATAATATTAAAATACTCAGGAAGTATTTTGTACTGAATAGAAATGAAAATATACCAAAATCTGTAGAAGGTAGTTAAAGCCATACAATTTTCTATTACAAAAGGATGCAAATCAAGAACCTCACCTTCTAACTAAAAAGAACTAGAAAAAAGTAAATTAAAGTGACAATAAACCAGAGAAGGAAAATAACAAAGAACATAAACAAAATAGGAAAAAAATAAAATACAGAAAAAACAAAGAAACCAAAATGCAGGTACTTTAAGATCAATAAAACTGACAAACTTCTAATCAGACTTAGACTTATTCAAAAAGCAATAGATAACCCAAGGAATCTGTGTCTGTTAAAGAAACTGAATTTGTAAAATCTTTACCAAAAAGAAAATTCTAAGCCCATATGTCTTCAGTATGAAAATCTACCAAATATCTGAGGAGACACAGTATGACTTTCCAGCTCACCTTTAATGCCAGCATTGTGTGGGTGCTCAGTTGCATAGTTGAGTCTGACTCTGCAACCCCATGAACTGGGGCCCACCAGGCTCCTCTGTTGATGGGATTTCCCAGGCAAGAATACTGGACTGGGTTGCCATTTCCTCCTCCAGGGCATCTTTCCCACCCAGGGATTGAACCCACGCCTCTTGTGTCCCCTGCACTGGCAGGAGGGCTCTTTACCACTGCACCGCCTGGGAAATCCCATGAGGCCAGCATTACTTTGATAGTAAAAACAGACATTACAGGAAAACAGACCACTCTCTCTCATGAATTTAGCAAAACAAACCCAACAATAAATATAAAACACAGCAAATCATGACCAAGTGAGGTTAGAATGAAAGGTTAGTTTAATATCTGAAAATCAATCAATGCAAATCATCATGTAAACAGACTAGTCAGTTCAAGACAGCAAGACAAAAATATAAAAGGCATCTAAATTAAAAAGGAAGAAGTGAAACTGCCTTTATTCACAAAGTATTAACTTTTCTATATAGAACATTCTATGTTCTCCATAATACAACTAGAACTACAAAACTCATTTAGCAGTTTCAAGATAGACAAAAATCAACTACATTTCCATATAACAAGGAGAAACAGAAAAACCAATACCATATCAAACATGAAGTAATGGGATAAATCTGAAATAAGGCACACAAGACCAATATTAAACTACCAAATATTACTGAGACCTAATTAATGAACAGTATGAAAAGGCAAAAAGATGGGACACTGAAAGATAAACTCCCCAGGTTGGTAGGTGCTCAATATGCTACTGGAGATCAGTGGAGAACTAACTCCAGAAAGAATGAAGGGATGGAGGCAAAGCAAAAACAATACCCAGCTGTGGATGTGACTGGTGATAGAAACAAAGTCCGATGCTGTAAAGAGCAATATTGCATAGGAACCTGATGTCAAGTCCATGAATCAAGGCAAACTGAAAGTGGTCAAACAAGAGATGGCAAGAGTGAACGTTGACAGTCTAGGAGTCAGCGAACTAAAATGGACTGGAATAGGTGAATTTAACTCAGATGACCATTATATCTACTACTGTGGGCAGGAATCCCTCAGAAGAAATGGAGTAGCCATCATGGTCAACAAAAGAGTCCGAAATGCAGTACTTGGATGCAAGCTCAAAAACGACAGAATGATCTCTGTTCATTTCTAAGGCAAACCATTCAATATCACCGTAATCCAAGTCTATGCCCCAACCAGTAATGCTGAAGAAGCTGAAGTTGAACGGTTCTATGAAGACCTACAAGACCTTTTAGAACTAACACCCAAAAAAGATGTCCTTTTCATTTTAGGGGACTGGAATGCAAAAGTAGGAAGTCAAGAAACACCTGGAGTAACAGGTAAATTTGGCCTTTGAATGCAGAATGAAGCAGGGAAAAGACTAATAGAGTTCTGCCAAGAAAATGCATTGGTCATAGCGAATACCCTCTTCCAACAACACAAGAGAAGACTCTACACATGGACAACACCAGATGGTCAACACCAAAATCAGATTGATTAAATTCTTTGCAGCCAAAGATGGAGAAGCTCTATACCGTCAACAAAAACAAGACCAGGAGCTGACTGTGGCTCAGATCATGAACTCCTTATAGCCAAATTCAGACTTACATTGAAGAAAGTAGGGAAAACAGCTACTTTCAGGTATGACCTAAATCAAATCCCTTATGATTATACAGTAGAAGTGAGAAATAGATTTAAGGGCCTAGATCTGATAGACAGAGTGCCTGATGAACTATGGATGGAGGTTCGGGACACTGTACAGAAGAAAGGGATCAAGACCAACCCCATGGAAAAGAAATGCAAAAAAGCAAAATGGCTGTCTGAGGAGGCCTTACTGTGAGAGCTGTCTAAAAAAGTGAAAAGCAAGAGAGAAAAGGACGATATATCCATTTCAATGCAGAGTCCAAAGAATAGCAAGGAGAGATAAGAAAACCTTCCTCAGCGATCAATGCAAAGAAAGAGGAAAACAACAGAATGGGAAAGACTAGAGATCCCTTCAAGAAATTAGAGATGCCAAGGGAACATTTTATGCAAAGATGGGCTCAATACGTGCAGAATGGTAGGGACCTAACAGAAGCAGAAGATATTAAGAAGAGGTGGCAAGAATACACAGAAGAACTATACAAAAAAGATCTTCATGAACAAGATAATCACAATGGTGTGATCACTCACCTAGAGCCAGACATCCTGGAATGTGAAGTGAAGTGGGCCTTAGGAAGCATCACTACAAACAAAGCCAGTGGAGGTGATGGAATTCCAGTTGAGCTATTTCAAATCCTGAAAGATGATGCTGTGAAAGTGCTGCACTCAATATGCCAGCAAATTTGGAAAACTCAGCAGTGGCCACAGGACTGGAAAAGGTCAGTTTTCATTCCAATCCCAAAGAAAGGCAATGCCAAAGAATGCTCAAACTACTACACAACTGCACTCATCTCACATGCTAGTCAAGTAACGCTCAAAATTCTCCAAGCCAGGCTTCAGCAATACATGAACCATGAACTTCCTGATGTTCAAGCTGGTTTTAGAAAAGGCAGAGGAACCAGAGATCAAATGGCCAACATCCGCTGGATCAAGGAAAAAGCAAGAGAGTTTCAGAAAAACATCTATTTCTGCTTTATTGACTATGCCAAAGCCTTTGATTGTGTGGATCACAATAAACTGTGGAAAATTCTGACAGAGATGGGAATACCAGACCACCTGACCTGCCTCTTGAGAAATCTGTACGCAGGTCAGGAAACAACAGTAATAACTGGACATGGAACAACAGACTGGTTCCAAATAGGAAAAGAATTACGTCAAGGCTATATATTGTCACCCTACTTATTTAACTTATATGCAGAGTACATCATGAGAAATGATGGGCTGGAGGAAGCACAAGCTGAATTGCCGGGAGAAATATCAATATCTCAGTTATGCAAATGACACCACCTTTACGACAGAAAATGAAGAAGAACTAAAGAGCCTCTTGATGAAAGTGAAAGAGGAGAGTGAAAAAGTTGGCTTAAATGGATTGGAGAAGGAAATGGCAACCCACTCCAGTGTTCTTGCCTGGAGAATCCAGGGAACGGGGAGCCTGGTGGGCTGCCGTCCATGGGGTCGCATAGAGTCAGACACGACTGAAGGGACTTAGCAGCAGTAGGAGCAGCAAAGCTCAACATTCAGAAAACTAAGATCATGGCATCCAGACCATCACTTCATTGCAAATAGATGGGGAAACAGTGGAAATAGTGTCAGACTTTATTTTGGGGGGCTCCAAAATCACTGCAGATGGTGACTGCAGCCAAGACATTAAAAGACGGAACGAAAGTTATGACCAACCTAGACCGTATATTAAAAAGCAGAGATATTACTTTGCCAACAAAGATCCATCTAGTCAAGGCTATGGTTTTTCCAGTGGTCATGTATGGATGTGACAGTTGGACTATGAAGAAAGCTGAGTGCGGAAGAATTGATGCTTTTGAACTGTGGTGTTGGAGAAGACTTTCAGAGTCCCTTGGACTGCAAGGAGTTCCAACCAGCCCATCCTAAAAAAGATCAGTCCTGCGTGTTCACTGGAAGGAACTGATGTTGAAGCTGTAACTCCAATACTTTGGCCACCTCATGTGAGGAGATGTGACTCATTGGAAAAGACCCTGATGCTGGGAAAAATTGAGGGCAGGAGAAGAAAGGGACAACAAAGGATGAGATGGTTGGATGGCATCACCGACTCAATGGACATGAGTTTGGGTGGACTCTGGGAGCTGGGAGGCCTTGCGTGCCACGGTTCATGGGGTTGCAAAGAGCTGGATGCAACTGAACTGAACTGAATAATCAATAGATATATATCATGTTCATAGATTTAAAGAATCAATATTGAGAAGTCACCCTAAATTGATCTACAGATTCAACATTATACAATTTAAAAAAAAACAGGTTTTCCTAATTTACAAGCTCACTCTAAAATGTGCAATGAAATGCAAGAGATCTATAATTGACAAGATAATTTTAAGAAAGAAATTAGAAGTCTCATATTACTCTGATTTTAAGACAGTGCAATACTGACATAAACATACACAAATCAACAGAATAAAGTTCAAAGATGAACCCACACACATATGGCAAACTCATTTTTGAAAAAACAATGCAAAGGCAGTGCAGTGAGTAAAAGCCAATCTCTTCAACAAGCATGGCAGAGCGACTGCATGAGCATATGCCAAAAACAAATATGAAGCTAAATCCCTGATTTTTATCTCACACCATATACAAAAATTAACTTGAAACAGACAAGATGTCTAAGTGCAAAATGCAATGAAAAGACTTCTAAAGAAAGCAAGGAGAAAATCTTTGTGACCCTGGGTTAGGGGAAAATATCTTAGTATGATATCAAAGGCATAGGACATAAAAGAAAACCCTGATAAACTGGCCTTAATCCAAGAACTATTGCTCTGCTATTGGGAATATAAAATAGTACATCACATTGGAAAACAGTAGTAATGTTTCTTAAGGCCCACTTGATTGTATGCTCCAAGATGTTGAGCTCTAGGTGAGCGACTGCACCATCATGGTTACCTGGGTCATTAGGACCTTTTTTGTATAGTTCTTCTGTATATTCCTGCCACCTCCTCTTAATCTCTTCTGCCTGTTAGGTGCTTACCCTTTCTGTCCTTTCTCGTGCCCATCCTTGCATGAAATGTTCTCTTAATCTCTCCAATTTCCTTGAAGAGATCTCTAGTCTTTCCCATTCTGTTCTTTTCCTCTATTTTTTTGCACTGTTCATTTAAGAAGGCCTTCTGATCTCTCCTTGCTATTGTCTGGAACTCTGCGGTCAGCTGGGTCTACCTTTCCCCTTCTCCCTTGCACTTCTCGTCTTTCCATAGGTTATTCGTAAAGCCTCCTTGGACAGCCACTTTGCCTTCTTTATTTTTCTTGGGCATGGTTTTGGTCACTGCCTCCTGTACAGTGTTAGGAACTCCCATCCATAGTTCTTCAGGCTCTCTGTCTACCAGACCTAATCTCTCAAATCTACTTGTCACATCCACTGTATAATCATAAGGGAATCTGATTTAGGTCATACCTGAATGGCCTAGTGGTTTTCCCTACTTCAATTTAAGCCTGAATTTTTCAATAAAGAGCTCATAATCTGAGCCAGTCCACTTCAGGTCTTGTTCTTGCTGACTGTATTGAGCTTCTTGATCTTTGGCTGCAAAGAACAATCAATATGATTTTGGTACTGACCATCTGGAGATGTCCATGTTTAGAGTCATCTCTTGGGTTGTTGGAAAAGGGTGTCTGCCATGACCATTGTGTTCTCTTAACACAATTTTGTTGGCCTTTGTCCTGCTTCATTTGGGGCTTCCCTGGTGGCTCAAGTGGTAAAGAACCCGCCCACAATGCAGGAGACCTGGGTTTGATCCCTAGGTTGGGTAGATCCCCCGAGAAGGGAATGGCTACCCACTCCAGAATTTCTTGCCTGGAGAATTCCACGGACGTACTTCATTTTGTACTCCAAGGCCAAAGCTGCCTGCTAGTTCGGATATCTCTTGACTTTCTATTTCTGCATTCCAATTCCTTACAATGAAAAGCATATCTTTTTTTACTATTAGTTCTAGAGAGTTTATAGGTCTTCATAGAACTGGTCAATGTCAGTTTCTTTGGTGTTAGTATTTAGTGCACAGACTTGGATTACTGTGATAATGAAGGGTCTGCCTTGGAAGCGAACTGAGATCATTCAGTCCTTTTTGAGACTGTACCCCAAATACTGCATTTCAGATTCTTTTGTTGACTATGAGGGCTACTCCACTTCTTCTACTGATTCGTGACCACAGTAGTAGATATAATAGTCATCTGAAAATTCAGATTCCTAAAATGTCAATGTTCAGTCTTCTCCTGGCCCATATATAATTTACCATCTTCTCCTGGACCATATACAATTTACCTTGATTCATGGAACTAACATTCCAGGTTCCTGTGCAATACTGTTCTTTATAGCATTGGACTTCGCTTTTACCACCAGACACATCCGCAGCTGAGTGTCATTTCTGGTTTGGCCCAGCTGCTTCATTCTCACTGGAGCTATTAGTAACTGCCCTACACTGTTCCCCAGTAGCATACTGGACATCTTCAGACCTGCAGGGGGCTCACCTCCCAGCATCCTATCTTTTAGCCCTTTCATACTGTCCATGGGGTTCTCCAGGAAAGAATACTGGAGTGGGTTGCCATTTTCTTCTCCAGCCACCTTGCTTCCCAGGTGGCTCAGTGCTAAAGAATCCACCTGCAAATACAGGAGCCACAGGTTTGATCCCTGGGTAAGGAAGATCACCTGAGAAGGAAATGGCAACTCATTCCAGTATTTTTCCCTAGAAATCCACGGACAGAGGAGCCTGGTGAGCTACAGTCCATGGAGTCCCAAAAGAATTGAGAAAACTTCAGGTGTGACAGATATATCTGTTATCACATTTTAATGATATTTCAGGTATATATTTGGTCAAAATGTATCAAATTGTACACTTTAAATAGGGACAGTTCTTCTACCACAATAAAACTGATAAAAATGAATGAGGAAAAACGCTACCTTCCTTAGAAGATGTAAAATTTTAAATATGTATTTTTCCGAATTATATGAAAAACAAAATTCCAATCAAAATCAAAACAAGATTTGTGTAATTTAAGAATACTTTCATTCAGGTGAATATAGCCAACTGCAATGATGGTCAAGAAAATTCTGATTCATATGGCCTAAGAGATATTAATGCATAACAAAAATCCAATAATTAAAAGTTTTACAGTGATCAATACTTTGATCAACAGCACAAATTACAGCACAGAAATGACACTTGTGTATAAAAATATTTCAAATGATGGAGGCAGTGTCCTAAGCCTATGAAGAGATGACATTCATTAAGTGTTGGTAAGACCTCTGACCAACAATCAGGTAGGCTGTAGTAATGCGATCACATACTCCCTACCATCAGTTTCTTCCCCATCCCTAGTTCTCTTCACATAGTTTCATTCTTTACCTTCACAGCACTTAACAGTTACTACACAATTCTTTATTGTCTCCATTTCAGACCTGACACATGGCTAGTATTTAATATGTATGCTGTTGAAAGAATTCATGAAGGAATGCATAACAGAATAAAGAACTGCATGAATGAAAAGAGGGAAAAATGAAATCTTGAGGTTTCTGACAAAAAAACTAGTGTTTGTTCAAATAAAATCTCTGGAACTCTCTAAAACACATTAATGATAAGCAGTATACCCACAACACAATGTCAAGCATTCAGGAAGCACACCCTAAAATATGAATGGGCAAAAGGGCATGAAATACATAACTTATGGTTCAAAAAGTTTCTGAGAATAGTGATCATCATCTTTTTCTCTATATACACATACACACACAAAAATACATATAAATTAGGAGGGAATGTGATAAAACAAAATGGCAAGAATGTTAACAACTGACACATTATGCTACTGTTAACAATTTCTTGTTAAGTTTGAAATTATTTCAAAGCAAGTTAAAAAGTAAAAGTTTACAGACAGAAAAAGTCCCATCACTCTTTACTGTCTCATTCCTCTCTACAATAATACTCTTTTCAAACTCAAAAAAACATGCTGCAGAATTATCTTTAAAGATCTAGGTTATTTTTCACTCTATATTGAATGAAATGATAATGTATATATATACATTACTAACAATTAGGTTGTATTATTTTCCTTAATTTCAACATACACAATATGAGCAATACTGCTAAGAGTTTGGGCTCCACTGTCAGAAAAACCTAGAAGTGAATTCCCATTTTAAACTTACCCGCTGCATAACACAACTCTATTTACCCTACCACTTAATTAGTATGGTTCTGCAGAGACTTCATTGCTCTTCTAGTTCTAGATAAGCAAAATGACATCACTAAGTGGATTTTACCCTCTTTCCTATAGGTAATGAAATATGATCATGGAAAGCAAAAAAAGGAAACTACTCACCCTCTTGCCCCCAACACCGTAATAATGTAAAGATAGAAGGGCCATTAACTACAGTTTAAAAATAAGATTGAGTATAATTAAGTATTATGTTGGGATATACTTACCCATCTAAAATTAGACTTTCATAGGCAGCTTTTTTGTCACACACAGGACAAATCCAGGTGGGTTTCTTCTCATTCATTTGCAGATAAAGGGCAGCATCAAAACACTGTAGGTGTGTACAAGTCACCGCACGGCATGGGATTGTCAGCCTCATTTTCCCTAACTAGACGACAGGGAAGACAACATGGAAAGTCATTTCAGAAAAGAGAACAAAGCCTCAAAAGTCATAAAAATCTGAAGAAGTCATACAAGCCTAACAAAATGAAAAAGAAATTCAAGCCAGAATTTATTTCCATCAAGACTCCAATATACTTTATTTGTATTCACTGCTTGAGCTATAATTTTTAAAAGACCATTTCACTTTCTGAAAGAAAGCAAACCTTGTAAAATCACAGGTAGAAAAAGATACATATAAAATGAAAACATTTAAAGCTTTATCCTTCAATTAAAAATAAATATTTTAAAACATGAAAACATGTTTCTTTTTCATCTCTTCCCCTACTTAAAGGGAACCACTGCTATCCATCTCTTGCATGTCCTTTCACAGATGGTCTATGCATAATCAAGCGTGTCTTTTAAAAAATATTTTCACAGAAATGGTGGCATGCAATTCACACAATTCTGTACTTATATTTAAACTTTTTCTAATCCTTTATCACTACAGATGATACTGTAATAGATAGCTACAGGATAAATTCCTAGGAGGAAAACTTTTGAGTCCAAGTCTATCTGTGATTTTTGTCCCAATAACAAACTAACTTTCACAGAAATTACCTACTGATTTACACATACACATGTATTAATGTGCTTGGCTCCCTTCAACCTTATCAATATAGCAATTCTTGAATCCTTTAACCTCTGCCGATCTGACAGGTGAAAAACACCCATTAGTTTTGTAATACACTTCTAAGTGAAGCTGAGCTTTTTATAGCTTCTAAGGGTCATTTGTGTTTCCAAGAACTATTTATTCAAAACCTTCTTGATTTTCTACTTGGTTATTAATCTTTGGTTACCTATATTAACCAGCCTCATATATGTGATATGAACTGCAAATGTATTTTTCACTTAAGAAAGAAAACTTTTTACTTTCGTATAATCACATATGTTGAAGTGTCAGTATACTGATAAAACCTAGTTCTCTATTCAATTCTTATTCCAACTGGTAGAGGAATACAAACATCAAGACACACATAACATCCAGATTAGATCAGACCAGGTTTTTCTGTAAAGCCTTTCAAACCTCCCTGTATACCCTTTACAAAAAAAAAAAAATCTCAGTTTTTAATCAGTTCTCTTATTCTGATAGAAAATCTATTTCTCGACTATACGCTAAGCCCTACAAGGAAAAGGTCTATGTCACTGTTCACTACTGTGATCTAAGTGTTACAACATAGTTCCAAGGATGCAATGTATGCTCAGTATTTGTCAACCAGATGGTAGAAGGAATGGAGAGAGACTGGATAAATGGTAAAGACAAAGAAAAGGAAAAAGAAAGGACTTCTTCATATGCACTATAAAGTCTAGAAGAAATCACAGAAAATTATAACACCGTTAATCCTCCCTGAGGGGGAGGATCTTTAGGATATTCTCCTTTTTTCCTTTTGGTTTACCTGTAATTTCTTTCCTCTAAAATGAACACTGGGTTATTTTATAATATAAAAAGAAAATAATTTAGCCAATTCATCACTATAGCAGTCGTATATGCAAAGTAGCACAATGAATTAACCTCTACCTTAATCTTAGTGACACTACCTTTTAACCTACACAGGTGATCTATACTATCATCCTCATTTTATACATGAGGAAACAGGCGCAAAGAAAGGAAATTAACTTGACTAACATTACAAAGTCAGAGTCAATATCTGAACCCTGATGATCTAGCTCAAGAGTCTATACTGTCTCTTAGTGTCTAACTAGGATTCTAAAAGAGATTTTAGAAGTTAGAGGGATTCATGCAAGTGGGTAGCACAATTTAACTATTGGGCTGCCCAGTAAGTTCCTTCAGGTTTTTCTGTATAATGTTAGGGAATATTCAAGATGGAAAAAGGTGAGAAAAGAATGTGAGGCAATTTTTTATGATATATGCTTTCATTATTTCCCCTTCCATTTAATAACAGATAACCTTTTCTGTAATGCAGAATCTTACAGCATGTTACAGACTTTTACAAAAATTTCATGTAATTCTCATAATTGTATGATTTCCAAAGACTAGTACCTCCTATTTCTACTTTTGAAATGACAATGTTGAGGTTACAAGATACTAAAAAAAATACACTCAATAAGACACAGCTGGCAGAGCTATAACACAAATTCAAATATTCTTCACTTTCATGAAGACATTCCTAGTTGTATGTCATGCTGCTGCTGCTGCTGCAAAACCGCTTCAGTCGTGTCCGACTCTGTGCGACCCCACAGACAGCAGCCCACCGGGCTCCCGCGTCCCTGGCATTCTCCAGGCAAGAACACTGGAGTGGGGTGCCATTTCCTTCTCCAATGCAGTAAAGTGAAAAGTCAAACAAGTCGCTCAGTCATGTCCGAATCTCAGCGACCCCACGGACTGTAGCCCACCAGGCTCCTCCATCCATGGGATTTTCTAGGCAACAGTACTGGAATGGGGTGCCACTGCCTTCTCCAATGCATGAAAGTGAAAAGTGAAAGTGAAGTCGCTCAGTCGTGTCCGACTCTCAGCAACTCCATGGACTGCAGCCCACCAGGCTCCTCCGTCCATGGGATTCTCCAGGCAAGAATGCTGGAGTGGGGTGCCATTGCCTTCTAGTTTTATATCATACATGGCGGTAGTTTTTAGTTTTAATTATCTACGTTTTCCTATTTTGCTAAGAGGTTTTGTTCTGCGAGAAAAGGATGCTGATCTACTCAGCACCTAATGGGGTAACTGGAGGATTTTTTTTTTCAATTATTGTTATAGATTTGAATATTTCAATAGATTTTCTAATAACAACTTACACTTGCATTCCTAAGAGGCATCCCTTCATTATATTATTTTTTAACAAGAGTACTGGTGTAGTACTGGTGTTCTAGGAGGTCTTCTAGGTCTTCACAGAACTGATCAACTTCAGCTTGTTCAGCACCGGTGTTTGGGCCATAGACTTGGATTACTGTGATACTGAATGGTGTGCCTTGGAAATGAACCAAGATTGTTCTGTTGTTTTTAAGGCTGCACCCAAGAACTGCATTTCAGACTTTTGTTGACTATGAGGGCTATTCCATTTCTTCTGAAGGACTCATGCTAACAGTAGTAGATATCACGGTCATCTGAATTAAAATCACCCATTCCCATTCATTTTAGTTCACTGATTCCTAAGATGCCGGCATTTACTCTTGCCATCTCCTGGTTGACCACATCCAATTTACCTTGATTCATGGACCTGACATTCCAGGTTTCTGTGCAAAACTGTTCCTTATAGCACTGGATTTTACATTCGTCACCAGACACACCCGCAACTGAGTGCTGTTTCTGCTCTGGCTCAGCAGTTTCCTTCTTTCTGGTGCTGTTAATAGTTGTCCTCTGCTCTTCCGCAGTAGCATGCTGGAGACCTTCTGACCTTGGTGGGGGAGGGGGCTCATCTTTCGGTGTCCTATCTTTTTGCCCTGTTATACAGTTCATGGGTTCTCACTGCTACTATACTGGGGTGGTTTGTCATTCCCTCCTCCAGTGAATCACGTTTTGTCACAACTCTACTATGACCCAACCATCCTGGATGGCCCTACACAGCATGGCTCATAGCTTCAATGAGTTACAGAAGACCCTTCGCCCCAACAAGGCAGTGATCCAAAAAAAGATGTCCTATTCATCATAGAGGATTGAACTGAAAAAGTAGGAAGTCAAGAGATACCTGGAGTATATGCAAGTTTGGCCTTAGAATATAAAATAAAGCAGGGCAAAGGCTAACAGAATTCTGCCAAGCAAACACACTGGTCATAGCAAACACCATTTTCAACAACACAGAGACTCTACACATGGGCATCACCAGATAGTCAATATCGAAATCAGACTGATTATATTCTTTGCAGCTGAAGATGGAGAAGCTCTATAAAGTCAGCAAAAACAAGACCTGGATCTGACTGTGGCTCTGATCATGAGTTCCTTACTGCAAAATTCAAGTTTAAATTGAAGAAAGTAGGGAAAGCCACTAGGCCATTCAGATATGACCCAAATAATAATTAATTATGATCAGACAGCGGATGTGACGAATAGATTCAAAGGATCAGATCTGGTAGACAGAGTGCCTGAAGAAGTATGGACAGAGGTTCATAACTCTGTACAGGTGGTGGTGACCAAAACCATCCCCAAGAAAAAGAAATCCAAGAAGGCAAAGTAGTTATACAAGCAGGCTTTTCAAATAGCTGAGGAAAGAAGAGAAGCCAAAGGCAAGGGAGAAAGGGAACAATGTACACCAAACTGAACAGAGCTCCAGAGAACAGCGAGGAGAGATAAGACTTTCTTCAATGAACTATGCAAAGAAGTAGAGGAAAACAACAGAACGGAAAGGACTAGAGATCTCTTCAAGAAAACTGGAGAGATCAAGAGAACACTTCATGCAAGGATGGGCACGATAAAGGACAGAAAGGGTAAGGACCTAACAGAGGCAGAAAAGATTAAGAGGAGGTGGCGAGAATACACAGAAGAACTATACAAAAAAGGTCTTAGTGACAGGAAAACCCACAATGGTGTGGTCACTCACCTAGAGCCAGATATCCTGCAGTGTGGAAGCATTACTATGAACCAAGCTAATGGAGGTGA
Source organism: Capra hircus (assembly GCF_001704415.2). Taxonomy (NCBI): domain Eukaryota; kingdom Metazoa; phylum Chordata; class Mammalia; order Artiodactyla; family Bovidae; genus Capra; species Capra hircus. The sequence goes on from NC_030831.1 coordinate 46,794,586, forward strand.
GGGAATTCCAGCTGAGCTATTTAAAATGCTAAAAGATTATGCTGTTAAAGTGCTGCACTCAACATGTCAGCATATTTGAAAAACTCAGCAGTGGCCACAGGACTGGAAAAGGTCAGTTTCCATCCCAATCTCAATTCTGTGTAAAATTCAGATACTATGTTCAAAAAGTTAATTATACACACTCAATCAGATCCCTCTTCAACAACTAGTGCTGAAAACATACCTCCCTTAGGTCCCGGGACAGAGATCGTGGACTGCACTCTCACTATCCACATTCATGTCTGCTCTAAATCACTTTACAAAACAGAACATTTCACATATCATGAAAACAGAACATTTCTCCCACCTCCTTAAGCTATCATTCTAATTTTTGCCTAATAAACCCAGGGTTTTTTAGGCTTATCCTCTCAACTGCCTGTAATTCTTTTTTTCTCTCCAGTTCCCATCACCATCCTAGTTCCTGTCTTATTTTCATTCTGCTGTAGTGTCTCTGCCTCTAAAACTACTTTCATAATCTAAGTTCCATCATCTATCTGCTAAGTTTGCTCAAAACACCTATGCTTGATTTTCTAATAACATATACCACATCCTAAAGTTATCAACCCAATGTATGTTAACATTAGGACGGTCTGAAGAGTACCATTCACTGTTTTCTTACAAAATGTTCTGAAAAATATCAGGTAGAATGAATACTGAGGAAAAGCTCAAAAGAGTCTCAAAACAGATCTGTTTTCACTTGTAAGCAGAGAAAGAAAACATTTAATGAACTTTAAACAGGATCTTGTTATTTCTTCAAATAACAGAACTGTTAATTTTCTTAAAACTGTCGATTTTCTTAAAACTGATACACCTGAAAAGAATCTATTCTTATATAGGAGAAATCCCAACCACTTCAATATGCCACTTTCATTGTTTTGAATGTCCAAGAATCCAACAGTTTGGTTATTGTTTTAGTTGCTGTCATATAGAATAGCATAGTGTTTGAAGGAAAAGAGGAAAAACACACACAAACAAAAATGGTTCATAAAAAACTTACGGAATACAGCACTGTGTACCTGTACAACTTCTTAGTTGTAAAGAGAAGTAAAGAGAAGCGCCTTCTTCCTGACTACAGTTTGACACAGTAAAACATAAATGTAACACAAGTTCCATTCCCCAACAGTGGCTGTGCTTAATATACAGCCAGCAGTGAGTATCTGCCAAATAAACTAGGGTTAAACCACTAAGAAATTTCTAATATCCAAACTGTTTCTGACTAACAAAATGGAAATTTCATGTGTTTCAATTTAGTATCAATTTTAACATGAGAAGGAGAAAAAGGCACTGTGAGGACACTCAAATGAACTGATGCCCAGTGACTAGAGAAGACCCTGGGTCTAAACACATGCCCTCGAGGGCCTCTGCCGCCACCTCAGGGCATTAAAGTCCTCCTGCTGACCTCCTCTGCTCATAACCACAGGTTCCCAATTTGGAAGCAATCCCAGTTTCATGTAATTCTATCCCTTTTCAATAAAGGTAAGTTCAAGCAAATGATAATACACAAAGCTTTAGAAAGATACCTGCAAATACTGCTTTCCAGAATAACAGACAGGTAGATTTATAATCAGGATATTTATATTTCTGGCCCCATGTGGCAATATGGTACCTTGTTAAGAAAACTGGAATATGGTCAGAAGACCAAACTTTTTATTCTTGTTCTACTATAACCTAAGTGTGCGATCTGGGTTAGCAACCTCTTTCAGCCTCAGGTTCCTCAGCAGCAAAATGGGAACAACTCCATACAGGCTTGCTAGTTAAGAAAGTCTTAAGAAGCATGTAACAGGAGCTCAACAGATTATCCCTTTCTCGACACAATTCTCTTTCCACTTAAAAACCTGTACACAATGGTAGCTGGTCACCAAACCCAACCCTCCCCACCCCAACCGTAAGTCCTAATCGCAGGACTTCTCTCATGAAGTTCCTCTTATCCAGAAAGGGTCCTTCCCAAAAGTAATGATTTTAAAGACGCCTTCATCCACTATTCCTGATTTCTCCCATAAATTAGCATTAGGTCCTAAAAATTTTGTTGCTATTTTTCAACACAGTTTATATGCTGATAAAAGGAGCCAACTCTCTGTGTTCAGTATTAGCTGTGGATTATCTATAATTAGCAGGGACAGATTACTGTGAACCTAAAGCTCTCTTTCCTCTTTGATACAATATCCTTTTATGGCTCTTTTTGTTTAGTCACTGCCTGAGAACCCTTGCATTCTCTGCAATTATAATGCTTATCCATGAATATTCCTGAATGAGAAAACAAAAAAAGTTCAAAGTTTTATACTGTATCATTCATTTCCATACTTACTTATAGGAAAATTAGTAACATAAAAAAAGCAAAATGCCTTAGAATGTTTCACTGCTTTACTTACAGGGCACATCAAGGACACGCGAAGGCTAGTGGTAGCGATCTCACTGTCAGGATCTGCAGTAAGTTTTTCTTTAACTTGAGGGGAAATCAACAATAAATACAATGTTTAAAAAACTGTGACTTATGAACAGGATTATAGAAATATATGCCATCTTATTTAAAATTTCCCAAACACTTCAAATAGATCAAGAAACTATAAGAACAAAATAAAATCTTAAGTATTAATGTATAGAAAACACAGCCATGCTTCCAGTATTAGGTTAAAGAATTAGAAACTCTAAATGACATGTTTAATCAAACTTTTAAGATTTCTTTTTAAAATTAAAATTGTGGGTAAGGAGAAGTTTTTAAAACAGCTGTTTCAGGCTTGAGAACAGTACAATTAGCGAAGGCAGCTGAACTCTGAGCTTCAATACTTTTTTAAAACACGTGCATGACTATTTTAATTAGGGAATACATGTAACTTCCAATAATTGTTAAATCTGTAAATAATTTTACAAATAAAATATTCTTATACTTTATAAAAAAAGGTAAAATATTTTTATACTTTGACTCCTGAAAAATACTATGGATGTAGGATTATCTGCCATCTTCTTCACCACATAATACATACAAGTTACTGCTGACACAAACTAATAAATACATAAACTGCCTTCAGATGCCTAATTCTCAACACCATGATAGGGAGAACCAGACTGGAACTGGAAAGAGTGGAACCTTCGTCAGGTAAGAAGAACTGTGGAAGAATTTCCCTGGCTTCCAGTTCTAGATAGGAAGATCAACACTGTGCTGTGTGAGATGAGAAATGGCTTGAGTATAAGAAACAAAATACCCGCCAGTCTATGTCTGACGCAGGATACAGTATGCTTGGGGCTGGTGCATGGGGATGACACAGAGAGATGTTATGGGGAGGGAGGTGGGGGGGGGTTTCATGTTTGGGAATGCATGTAAGAATTAAAGACTTTAAAATTTAAAATAAATAAATAAATTAAAAAAAAAAAAAGAAACAAAATACCATTTCAACAGCCCTACTTGGCTCTCTTTCCAACCCACAGATTCCCTCTCCTTTCTGATTCATTCACTGATGTGGGAGGTAATGGGGGTAAAATATTCTCTTTCCCAGAAAAAAATGTCTTGTTCAATTAACGTCAGTTACTGAATTATTTACAGCTTGGGTTACACATCACATTTTTTCCTCTATTTATTATTATACAGCATGAAAGTATAAAAGTACAAAATAAAACATCTCAGAAGGCAAATATTATTTCTGATGGATATCAACATTTCTTTTGCAAAAAGACCTTTTAAGTTAGAAGTTTTTTAAGTGTATAGTACACTACACACTGGAAGACTTGAAGACCTGCATTCCTATTCCCAACGCAGGCATCAAAACTGCCAACAACCAGACATTTACCAAAATTAACTTCTTAAGAAAAGGCAAAATATCAATATTAATTGAGATTCAAACTTCATCCTCTTGGGAGCAGTTTCTAAGAGAAGGGTTTTTCAATTTATATAGCTCAATTCTTAAGAGTATTTTTAACTCATAATTCATTTTTGGTTTTTATTAATTATTCCCAAATTGTTTCTGTATTGATGCATATGTGAAGCTTTTAAAATTTCCATTTAAAACCATATCATATGCTCAGTCTTACAAACAATACTTACTTAGTGCTCTGGAATGATCAGGGTTTCTAATACCTTTCATTTTTAATCTCTGTAATAACATGGCTGATGTGAGTTGTCGTACAAGATATACAGACATGGAGTAATTCTACAAAGAAAGATAATCTGTATTAAAGATGAGAGATAATAGTTATTGATATAAAACATTTGTCTAAGAAACTCTGGTTTCTAAAAATAACATGCAAAATAACTTATACAGCAAAGTCAGTGACTGGGAAGGGAACAAAATCAACTCAGTTACTTTAGGGAAGATGAATGCTTCACCCTATTAAAGGTATTTCTCAGTCACTTACCACTTTAAAACATCTATGTGAAAAAAAATGCTCAGATCAATGGTTTTCCAACTGTGTTTCTAACTTAGCAAAACTGGTGCCTCAGGAGCCACCATGGTATAAATGAGAATATACCCGCCTATGAACACTTCCAACTAGAATTTTCTGTTTTTTATGTAATAGGGAAAATACATTCAATGAAAAATGAGTTCCACTATAGAAACAAAGTTCAAACACCTGTGGTCTAAATTAATACTTCTAATCCAGAGTTTCACAGTTCTAATTTTGGCAGACACCTGCTACATAACCTTAGGCAAATCATTCACATGAATCCCAAATCAGCTTTTTTTTTTTTTTTGAGAAAAAATTTGACAAATTAATTGCTATTTGCAAATGGACATTTTACTGGGAAGAGGCAGCTACTGTAGTATATAAGACACATGAAAAAATAATAAAAATAAAAAATACAATGTCAGAAAATAATAGCATCCAATTCCATACCCTCTTAGACTTGGAACAAAGGAACTTTCATGAGCTATCTATAAAGCAATGAAGAGATGATATATAATTTTACTTAAATACTTAAAACCCACCTCACCAATTCACTACACATATTCATTCAACTGATTCTACAATAAACAAAATACTTTTAATAGTTGCCAAACCAAATACTTTGAATATCATTTTTAACATTCTGCTACAGTCCTTTCAAATATCTGAATATCCAAAAGAGTATACAAATTTACTGATTACAAATGCAAGAAAAGAATATTATTTCCATTAAGTGAAAGTTGCTCAGTCATGTCTGACTCTGTGACCCCATAGACTGTAGCCTGCCAGGTTCCTCTGTCCATGGAAATCTCCAAGTCAAAATACTGGAGTGGGTAGCCCTTCCCTTCTCCAGGGGATTTTCCCAAGCAAGGGATTGAACCCAGGTCTCCCACATTGCAGGCAGATTCTTTACCATCTGAGCCACCAGAGAAGCCCAACAATACTGGAGTGGGTAGTTTATCCCTTCTCCAGAGGATCTTCCCAACCCAGGAGTCAAGCCTAGGTCTGCTGAATTGAATGCAGATTCTTTACCAGCTGAGCTATCAGGGCAGCCATTATAAGGGGTTTAAAAAAAAAAAACAACTGCTAAGCGTTCAATATCTGCAATCATTTACTCAAAAACAAAATCTATAAGGTCATAATCATTTCAAAAAGATATACTGCTTAAATTTCTCTCAAAAAACTTCATTATCTCACTAAACTTTAAAGCATTAGTACTTGCTCAGTTAACAATGTCTCTTATAGTTGTATAACACTTATTCTCAAGATTTTACTTATTGTTTATAATAAGTAGGCCCCAGATAATTAAGCAATTTTGCCAAAATCAAACAATTTGCCAACTTGAGACTAAGCCAAGATTTCCTGAATCCTTACCCAGTGCTACATGACTGTACATATAAGTTAATGCAAATAAAAAATATTAGGGATAAACAAGTTGTAAAAATTCAGAAATGAGAGCTCAAGAGAACAATCATTAGAGGCCCTAGTAATCACAGTTGTACAGTCCAAAGATTAATACAAAAATATTCATTATGTTCAGCTCGGCAATTACCTTGGTGATAAAACTAAATTAATTCTGGCTACAAACATGACTCAACTTCTTCATCCATAAGGAGAAATACTATAGTTTATTTCTATGAAACAGCAACATTAAAGATGATGATCAGAAATTATTGAAACCTCTTCCATTTCTATTACTTCAGTTATATAAATAAACAGTTCTAAAATGGAAATCCCTGTTGTATTAACCAGTATTTCATAATTGACAAAAAGCTTTTTAAGGCTTAAGAATCTGCAGAAAACCAAGTCCATCAATCTAAGAGTATGGAAATAAATACAAAACTAAGTAAATATTTTCTAGTAAATATAAATCTAAGTAAATATTACAAGATATTCACGTTATTTAAGTATCAGATGTTCATATAAAGGCTGAAATAAATTATGTCTAATCACAACAGGAGTACATTTAACCATTTCCCCCAAAGCCTAATAAAGCTTTCTTTGTCCCTCTTCATAAATATGTAACAGTAGCCCCAATCCCCATTTTTTAAAAATATCACTTAAAACACACACATAAACATAACTGTGATTAACCATTAACTTAAGAAATACTGTTAGGGTACTTATCTTCTTTGGAAGATAACAGAGATGATACTGAAGAAACCTTAAAGTTTTAACCTTTAAGAATCTCATCTCTCTACCCCGAATTGAAAATTATGACTTTTGGGGGTTATAAACAGAAAAGTGAATGACATGAACTAGTAGCCTAAGAAAAGGCAAAGCAAATCAGTACCACCTAGAGGAATCACGTTCATGTTCCCCAGAGAAAAGAATCTTTACCTTTCCAATTTCTGATGCCCAAGAAATGGAAATCTGGTTTGGCACAGCTGAGGATAACCTAACTAAAGATGTAATATTCAAAGGGCGTCCAGGGCGCTTCTGTTCAATTCCATTTTTAGGTGGTGGTGCATAGCCCTATAACCATAAAAAAGGAAAGCAATTTAAAATCTGGGCAGAGGAGCAAACATTTTCTCCGAAACAAGTACAGTATCTTGCCTAATTTCAGTCACACTAAATTCTTTTCCTTTATCCTGGAAATCACACAGTCCTCAACCTAAGGTGAGGAAACCCAGAAGAGGAAAATAACCTTTTAAAAATGTTATAAAATATTTTACAAATCCAAAAAAATGTAACAACAAAAATTCCATGTTCCATTAAAATCAAAGGTGCTGAGATCTTGGCATATTGGCTATGATTTTTTTTTCCTTTCTTTTAAACAATAAAGTTGAATCTCTTTATACGGATTCATTTTAGGAACTTGCATTCATTCAAATACCAGGAGTGACAAAGAGGGAAAACGAACTCTGAAAATTGAAAAAAAAAAAAAAAAACCACTACAAACGGGAATTTCAAAGGAATTATTAAAATCTTGTGAGGGATAAAAATGTTCTCTTGACCTGCATACAGTTTTCTCAGGAGAAAGTAGTCCAGTATTCCCATCTCTTTAAGAATTTTCCACAGTTTGTTGTGATCCACACAGTCAAAGGTTTTTGTGTAGTCAACGAAGCAGATGTTTTCCTGGAATTCCCTTGCTTTCTCTATGATCCACCGAACACTGGGTTTGACTGCTAGTTCCTCTGCCTTTTCTAAACTCAGTTTGTACATCTGGAAGTTCTCAGTTCACATACTGCTGAAGTCTAGCTTGAAAGATTTTGAGAATAATTTTTACTAGCATGCAAAATGAGTACAACTGTCTAGTAGTCTGAGCATTCTTTGGCACTGCCCTTTTTAGGGACTGGAATGAAAACTAATCTTTTTTTGCGACCACTGCTGAGTTTTCCAAATTTGTTGACATACGGAGCACAGCGCTTGAACAGCATCATCTTTTAGCATTTAAAACAGCTCAGCTGGAATTCCCTCACCTCCACTAGCTTTCTTCGAAGTGAAGCTTCCTAAGGCCCACTTGACTTCACACTGCAGATGCCTAGCTCTGGATGAGCGACCACACCACTGCGGTTGTCCAGGTCATTAAGACATTTTTTGTATAGCTCTTCTGTGTATTCTTGTCACCTCTTAATCTCTTCTGTCTTTATGAGGTCCTGACCACTTCTGCCCTTTATTGTGCCCATCACTGCACGAAACATTGCTACTCCATTTCTTCTAAGGGATTCTTGCCCACAGTAGTAGACATAATGGTCACCTGAACTAAATTTGCTCATTTCTGTCCATCTCAGTTCACTGAATCCTGAGATGCTGATGTTCACTCTTGCCATCTCCTGCTTGACCACGTCTGATTTACCTTGATTCACAGACCTAACATTCCAGGTTCTTTGCAATACTGTTCTTCACAGCACTGGGCTTTACTTTCACCACCAAACACATCCACAACTGGGTGTCGTTTCCACTTCGGCCCAGCTTCTTCATTCTCTCTTGAGCTGTTAGTAACTGTCCTCTGCCCTTTCCCAGTAGCATATTGGACACCTAGACCTGGAGAGGGACTCATCTTCTGGTGTAGTTATCTTCTGCCTTTTTGTATTGTTCTTGTGGTAAGAACACTGAAGTGTTTATTTTGCCATTCCCTTCTCCAAAACTCTCCACTAAGAACTGTCCCTCTTGAGTGGCTCTGCCTGCTATGGCTCATAGCTACACTGAGTTACACAAGCCCCTTTGACACGACAAGGCTATGATCCATGAAGGGGACTCCACACACACACACCTTTATTTTTGCCCAAGCATTTTTTAAATGCCACTTCTAGACTTGTGACTTGACCCATACTTTTATATACATCTTTAAAAGACCTCAGGAAATAAGAACAGTATCATAACCTTACAAAATTAACCATGATTTTTAAAATCATCTAATATCTAGTTTATATTGCAACTTCTCAACTGCCTTGAAGATGACTTTTATTCTATTACTGAAACTTTCAAATGTATACAAAACTAGAGAAAAAAGTCTAAGCAAACTATCACCCAATTCAATAGGTTACTTGTAAGTAGTCTTTGCCCATCTCAAAGTATTATATAAAGTATCCCAGACACATTATTTTATCCATACATAGTTTGACATATAAGATGTCCCTTTACAGTCTGAATCGGAATCCGAACTAGAGCCTCAGTATGCTCAGCTGTTTGTGAAGTCTCCTTTATGCTCTATGAAAGAATAATTTCCATCTTCTCTCACCCCCTGCCCCAAAACTCCCACTCTGTTTCGGACGCCGTTGTTCTGTGGGGGACCCCAGGGCTCTTGATCTGAAGAATATTCTCATCTGGATTAGGCGGACTGCTTCCTCAGAGTTTGAAGATGTGATACTCCATGCTTTAAGCTAGTAATTAGTGGCACAGGCTTGACTAGATTCAGGTTCAAATTTTCAGAGACAAAACCTTCACAGAGAAGGCTACATGCTTCCTACCGTGCCGCGTCATGGGGCACCGAATGGCTGTCTGCCCCACTGTCAGTGGTCTCGAGGCTGATCAGTTCAGCTTGGGTCAGCCTGACCCCTCCCATCTAGCTCTGACCTAGTGGTTTCAGTATCCATTGGTCACGGTTACCTAGATCCATTATTTGATTCTTGGATTACAAAAAAAAAAAAAGGTTTTTTAAATCCATTCTTCCTTTTGCTTGTATTAAACCTTTCTATAAACAATTTGACCACATCAACATTTGGTTACTCCAAAATCAATGATTCTATCAACTTTTAGAGCAATGAGTTGATGCAACCTCCAATGGTTTATTTGTCTACTTAAATATTATATTTTAGACGCCAATATTATCCCATCTTAGGCCAAGGGAATCTCGTCACACTGGAGCATGTGTGTGTGTTTTAACAAAAGAAAATACTGATTGTACTTTACGCCAGATTTACTGAGAGGCAGACCATCAGCGTAACTAATATATGCAGGAAAAAAATTATGTATCAGGAGAAAGAAACCCACAAACTCAGAAAGAGAATACATTAAGATGACGGCACTGGTACTGACACGTCTCCCACTGCAGTGAGAGGAAACGCTTGGGAGATTTCTGCCAGCTGCACTGTAACACACCTCCTCTCCATTCTTTTGGAATCTCTACAAGAAATATTCCCCCCCACACACCCCTAACCTCACAGCTCCACAGGTTTACATCCATTTCTCAAAGTCTGTCTAAAAGGAAAAATAATGCAGCCTTTCAAAACTCTCCAGGCAAAGAGGGTCTTTTTTTTCCCCCCTCTCCTGCCCTTAAAAACACGTAACTTTCTCATGAGGTGGTCCGTCTGTACAATGGCAGCATCTGGGTCAAAGATGGTGGTATGGGGACATTCCTGAAGGCTTGTGTCTGTCCTCACTACACATGTCATTCTACAATCCCTGCTGTGAGCTGCTTACTGTCATCCCTGTTCTCAAGAGGCTGGAAAAACAATGGATTAAAGTATCTTTTAAAAGCCATCATCTTGATCTGGGTAAAAACAGCATATAAACTGCTTTCATCACTATTTGACCCTTATTATCCAGGGATACCTTGCTATATTATCAAGGGAACACCATTTTCTATTCAGTTCACTCTCTGTTCACGCAACAGAGTATCCAACCACTGGATCCATGCTGACTGCATACTGCAATAAGGTCATACAGACTGAGACCTGTTCCAGGACACGAATTCAAATTTACTCAGAGCCCAGATGGGAAATCCCATGACTGTTAAAGCTTATTCCTCCAAGATCTGTTGTGCAATAAATCAGGGTCATGGGCAAGGACCACAAGTCAAACTTCTCTGTGGCTTGTTGATGCTTCTTACGACTGGAACAAAGTCCCTGAAGATCTCCATGGTGATAAAGAGCTCAATTCTTCTCCTAAGGTGGCAGTATACTCACATGATTCTCATAAACATGCGAGTCAACGCCCATATTACCTTATCCCAATCAATATCCCAATATTGGGAGATATTACAATATCCCAATCGTGGATCAAGGGGAGGTCTTAGCAGTTCTACATCAGTTCCATGTACATTTATATCAGCTGTCCCGTAGGAATTCACAAGGCTAAAGATGAAGAACCTCTTTGGGAAAGACTGGCATCTGATCTTTGGGACAGCCCAACTAGGGTCAGGCAAGCTCCCCCTTGTCCCTACCACCACTCTACTGCCTTCTCTTTCTGAAATCTGTTTTGACATCCTTTGTCCTATGCTCCATTTCCTCATCTCTCTCACAAGTGCCCCTGGAGCCACTGCAGGACCCTGGCTCCAGAGGTGAGTGTGGGACTCATCACAGAGTAGTCAGTGTGTTCACCAACAGCCCTAGTGTAAGTATCCAAGGGTGAGTTAGTGCTTCTGGAGAGAAACCAGCAGTGACTGAGCAACAATGTCCCAGAAAACGTGCTCAACTACCTGAGTTTTTCTCTCTCCCCAGTCCTGAAAGAGTGACAAATTCAGAGCTACCCACAGTGGTGCTGCAGACCTTAAAGATGGAATATTATACCACAGCCTGGGGCAGACTGTTCCACTTGGAAACTTTTGTGGAACATGTGTGTACACATCTGTAACCATCGTATTTTCTGCAGCAACACCAGAGTTTAAGTACAGCTTCACATATTTCAGAGACACAACTCCCCAAAACTAGCACAATCATTTAATACTGGACAGATCTTCCAGGTGGGTCTATAGACACCAAAAAGACTATCACAGTCAGATATTTCTTTAAGGAGAGTGAGAGTAGAAGAGCAATAAAAGTTAAAGGTCAAAAGAAACCTTAGCCCATCCAACACAAAGATAATTGGATATGAAAAGCCACGGAAAACGTGCTATCATTCCGAAACCCTGGGTTTCCTCTGCTGCTCATCTGGGACCCAGTGGCATCCTTTAGTTCCAAGTGAGGCTGCTTCTTCCCCTGGTTTAGATCTTTATATGATTCATCCAGATGAAAGACAGCTCCTGAGATCTCCTGTTGCTTACAGCCAGAAACCCAAGAGGCAAAATGTGTCCCCTAGGTTTTGAACATGCGTAAGACCATGTACACATTCCTTCCCAACCGTATCTACTCAGCCTCTGAAATTTCCCCTTTAATCCCCACATGATTTCAGCCTTATAGACATCTTTCAAAAAGAGTCAGGCAGCGGTACAGTACTGTTCAAGCCCTATAAAATACATGAAACAGGCTATTTCTCAGGTCTTTAAATCCACAGGCTATATATGACAGAAATGAGACTCCGGATAACCAATAAGTCAGATCTTCGAGTACAGGGGTTGGCCCTGGCCACGGGCCATTGTCACTTTGGGGTTCAACTACAACCACTTGGCCCTGGTAGAGCTGAGATTTCTAGACTTTGTTGTCTGGTTTGCTCAGCTGCTCACAGCTGTTGCTCATATACTTATTTCAGAGCCAAATCTTGCACTCAGCAGGAATGCTAAACAGCCACCTCATCTCCATGTCAAATGGTCTCTGCTTTGCTGAATATGGGAGCTTAGCATCATGGTAGAATCACTGTTCTCACAGCACTTCTTCAGTTAAGATACATAACCACTCTGAAAAACAGGCCATGCTCCACTACTATTGAGATTACAGCTTTACCTAGCAAATTAGCAGTTTAGTTCAAACCTCAGTGAAGCCAGATACATACTCCTGTTCAACAATTTTTATTTTAAGATTTGACATCTATCAGGTCAGAAACAGGCTATACAGACAGAGACAGAGAGAGACACACGCTATACAGAGAGAGAGAGAGAATGTGTGTGTGTCTGTCAATCAAATACCACTGCATTTCTCAAGGGTGTGCACCATCAAGGCTCAAGCTTGGAATCCTCAATCACCATGTCCAGCTGTTCTCAGCAGCCTCTAACTTTCACCATCTCATCCAAGGCCAAGGCCCAGCTCATTCAGACATCCACTACAACATGCTGCCCTAATGCCCTTCCCTACAGGTCCTGCCCTGCTACTATGCCTTTTAATATCATCTTAAGAATCTCTCACAGCTTCCTTACTTCCTGGAACAAGATGCTTCAGGCTCATCTTTTCCATCTCCCACAGACCTGGAATCTGCCACTTCCCCAAGAAGCCATGAATCTCTCTAATGGAAAACAGTATTTAATGCTGGGACTGTTCACTGGCACTAAGTAGTCACGATTTTTAAGCCTTGTTAGTAATTATAATAAACTCACAAGCAAAAGCCTGGTGAATAAAAAGCAACTTACAGGCAAAGGAAATAGCTTCCCATTCACTTTTATACAGAGACTATTGGGATAGTTATCTTCTTGAGGGCAACTTGTCTCTGCGAGGCAAAGTCTGCATTAAAGAAAAAAAAAACTTAAATATTGTACTCAAATTTACACTTTACAAATTCAGGACTATATGCATATAGTTAAGCAAGCATAAAATTAAAGTAACAGAAAAACTGCAAACTCACCTCAGCTGAACTTGTACTGTATAATCTCTCCTACCACCTGGCAAAAAATCCCTGTTGAAAAGAGAAAAACAAATGGATTAGGAAAATACAACTAGAATTCACAGAAATATGCTCAACAGAGAAAAAGCATTATTGCTATTTTTATTTGTAGTGCTTAAAAAATGAACATTAGCCTAACCAATGGCAGAAGGTTTAATCAAAACACTGTAGTGATAGTCCTCATATGCTTAACATTTAGTCTTGTCCTTACAGCAATTTTAAAGTATTTTCAATTCATAGGAACTTTCACAATACATTTTTATTTCAACAGACAACAGATTTGATTAACAGGAAAGGAGCACATTAGGTTGTAAGACTCTGATGAATTAATTTGCTCACAGTGGTTTTGAAACCTTTGCTGAGTATTCCAGTCACTTGCAAACATTTTTTAAACATAAAGGCCCACTTACCAGGTATCCTTCTTGGCTCTGAAGCACAGTCGGAGCATTAACAGTCTTTACAACTACTCAGGGGATTCTAATATAAGATCTAGGATCAATAACTGGTGTCCAGAGTCTCAGAACCTCTATGCCACAGCAACTTCCTAACTATGCACCCAATTAAGGACACAGAATCTCTCAGGATTTCTAGATGAGAACCTAACAGAATCCCATATGAAATTATCTCTGACAGTGAAACTCCTGAACTCTTGTCAGTCAAACTGGGGTCCACAATGAAGCAGCACAGTAGCTACTTGGGAGCTTCCTAGTTAGAAATGCAGAGCCTCAGGCCCCACCTCAGGCCTACAGAATCAGAATCTGAATTCTAACAAGGTTCCCAAAATGATATGTGTTCGCTTTACAGTTTAAGAAATCTTGCCCTCAGCCATTGTCATAAATCTTGGACTGTGTCAAAGAGAAGATCATGAGAGCTGAGTCCTGTCTGGAGAGTACACACAGCCCTCAACCTTGCTCCCACAGGGCTAGCCTTCTAACTGCTTCCAATTCTCTATGTTCGCTGGGAGGCAATAAAGCACGGTAATCACCAGCTTGAGTTCTACAGTTCCAAACCAAAGGACCTTGGGCAAACGACTTAACCTTTCTGTGCTTACATCTGTTAAAGATGGAAAATGACTGCACCTACTTCATGAAGCTGTGGTGACAAACGTGTTAATACATGTGAAGTGCCTCGATATAAGAAGTGCTCAACACGCGTGAGCAGCTGGTTGCTATTACTGTTAACTATGCTTCTCCTGCCAGTAGTAACCCACATTTCTCAGATGTCTATTCACAATATCCTAGACAACACTGACCTCTTGTGAGTAACTCGTATCATTCTGCTCATCAAAATCAAAAAACACTGCAAAGTCTGGGTGCTGGAGCAAAGATGAATAAAACATGATATTTGCTTTCAAAAGTCTCATATGCTGTAAGTAGCAAATATATACAACTAAAATAATATGGTATTATAGTATATTATGTAAAATAAGTATTACAAAAAGAGGGAAATTCTATTTTGTCTTGAAGTGAACCAAGTGAAGTCGCTCAGTCGTGTCCGACTCTTTGCGACCCCATGGACTGCAGTCCACCAGGCTCCTCCGTCCGTGGGATTCTCCAGGCAAGAATAGTGGAGTGGGTTGCCATTTCCTTCTCCAGGGAATCTCCCCGACCCAGGGATCGAACCCAGGTCTCCCGCATTGCAGACAGACACTTCAACTTCTGAGCCACCAGGGAAGCCTGGTCTTGAAAGTTCAAGGCAATTTCCACAGTTAGTCTGAAGAAATTAGAAAAGCGTTTGGACAGCAGTGGTTCTATCTACACTTAAGAGAGACATATTTCCATCAGAAACAGTGTCTTCACTAGCGGGGTGATACTCAACAAAAGGAAAGCACGGCCAATGCTTGCTAGGTTGGGAACACAATGTTTAAAAGACTAACCTAGAAAGACAGATGGGAGAACACTCATAAAGGTTTGGATAGTTCACTGAGGATTGATGCTTCATTCTACTAAGGAAAATTAATATCAACTGGGAAATACAATGTGTTATGTATCTTCATAAACATGACAAGTAATGGCTAAGCATCTTCTGACATTTTCTGCCAGTAACTGCTCTAGGAACTTTCACTTGTTGAACTTGTTCATTAGATATAAAGGTGTTTCCTAGATGCCACACACTATATAACAGGCCTTGAGAATATAACAATGACTAAGAGATGTTGGTTTCATTCAGAAGTTTGTCAATTCAAGCAGTCAAATAAATGTTTAATAGAAAATAAGTTCATGAGAGTGGTACAGTCAGAGACAAAGGATATATTTGGGGAAACATGGAAAGGCATTACAGAAGAGGTCAGACTTGAACTGGCCCTTAAAACATGATTCAGGTTTGCCAAGCAGAAGAAGGAAGAAAAAAGAATGAAAAGAAATGAGGACAGTTTGAGAGACCTCTAGGACATCAAATGCACTAATAATTCACAGGGGCCCCCAGAAGGAGAAGAGAGAAAGGGCCTGGGAACATATTTGAAGACATAACAGCTCAACATTTTCCTAACATGGACAAGGAAGCAAAAATAAACAAATGGGACCTCATCAAATGTAAAGACTTTTGTACAGCAAAGGAAACCATCTACAAAACAAAAAGACAATCCATGGAATCGTAGAAAAGATTTGCAGATATTGTATCTGATAAGGGATCAACATCCAACATATATAAACAGCTCATACAACATCAAGAAAATAAACCACCCCATTAACAGAAGCAAATAGCCATTTTCCCAAAACAGAAATGAAGTGACCATCAGGCACCTGAAAAGATGCTCAACATTGTTAATCATCAGAGAAATGCAAACCAACACTACAATGAGTTATCACCGCACATGGGTCAGAATGGCCACAATCAAAGAGTACACAAATAATATATGCTGGAGAGGGTATGGAGGAAAAGGAACCCTCCTACACTGTCGGTGGGAATGCAAACTGGTGCAACCACTATGGAGAACAATATGGAAGTTCCGTAAAAAAATTAGAGTTACCACCTGATCCAGCAATTCCATCTCAAGTATATATCCAAAAGAGACAAAAGCTGTAATTCAAAAAAATACATGCACCCCAATATTCACAGCATCATTTACAACAGTAAGACATGGAAATAAGCTAAGTGTCCATTAACAGATGAATGGATAAAAAATACGCACATACAATAGAATATAAGTCACAAATAAGAATAAAATAATGCCATTTACAGCAACACTGGGTGGACCAAGTAAAGAAACATTTACTTCTAAGTTAAGTAAATTAGAAAAAGATAAATATTATATATCACTTATATGTGGAATCTAAAAAGTAATATAAATGAACCTGTTTACAAAACAGAAAACACAGACTTAGGAAAAGAAAAACTGATGGTTACCAAAAGGGAAAGGGAGCCAAGGGAAAGGACAAATCAGGAGTATGGGATTAAATATACCACCATATATATAAAACAGATAAACAACAAAGATTTAAAGTACAGCACAAGGAACTATATTTGGTATCTTGTAACACCCTACAATGGAAAAGAATCTGAAAAACATATCTATATATCTGAATCACTGAACTGCACACTTGAAACACAACACCGTAAATCAACTATACTTCAATTTAAAAAATTAAAAATGAAGACGAGCAGAGTAGGTGTGGCAGAGAGCTGTCAAACAATGGAGTGCGGACTGCAGATGGCATCACTGAGGGCTTCCCTGTGGGCTCAGATGCTAAAGAATCTGCCTGCAATGCAGGAGACCGCTTTGACTGCTAAGACAGGAAGATCCCCTGGAGAAAGGAATGGCTACCCACTCCAGTACTCTTGCCTGGAGAATTCCACAGAAAGAAGAGCCTGGCAGGCTACAGTCCATGGGGTCACAAAGAGTCAGACACGACTGAGGGACTAACACACTTTACACAGGGTTTTTAAGCACAAAGACAAGACTGAATGGGCTTTAGAAACATCAGTTGGTCAGCTGGGAGAGTTAAGAGATCATTACACTTGTATAGGCAGAAAATGAATGCTTCAAAGTTATTTAAACATAAATATCACAGAATATGACATTTAGGGATAAAAACTGATAGGACTAAATGACTGACTGGTTACAAAGAGGCAAGATAAGGAGCAGGGAGCACCAAGCATGGTGCCCAGGTTTTAGAATGGTGCAGCTGGACAGATGGTGATGCTACGCACCAAGATAAACAGCGGTAGAGCCGGTTATGGCATTCAGCCACCAGTCACTGAGTGAGATAGTGATTGTTTCTTCAACTTTACATGCTGAGTAAATTAAGATTCAATAGGCTTTAGTAACCTACCCAGGGGTATACAGACATAAGTGGTTAAGCCAGAATTCACATTTCAGTCAGTATGAACTCTAAAGACCATGCTAGCTTCCTAAGAGTAGAGTTGATTCAACTTTTAAATCCTGAGAGACACACAAAAGAAGGATGAACAGAGTAGCAAACTGAAAGGATGTGGCAGATGAAATGTGGGATAATATAAAGAGGCCTCTGCTCAGGCAGATGCCACACCATTAATGGAGTAGGCAACAGGAGGAAACATATACTAAGCAAAAATCTCTTTGAAGCCAGCTAATTTAAGAAAAGAAAAAAGCACATTCATGGATACTATCCCAGAGCAGTGAGGAGAGAATCACACCTTGATCTGGGGAATATGCGAGAGCTGGCAGTATGCGAAACGGAGACAGCATGACTGCAGAGGCAGTGGTGCCCAACGGGAGGAGTAGTGCTACAGCCAGAAACAGAGCGGAAGTCACGGATCAGTCTTCACGAGATGTAACAGAAAAAAGCAACCCAAACCTGAATGTATTCAAGCCTCTGGTTTAGACCTTATCACCATTATAAGCAAAGGGGTCGGATGGAGGCACTGCAGTTTTCAAATTTGCTGCAAACTGGAAACGCCTGGGGAGCTTTAAAAACTACTGCTGCTGGCTTCTATTTTCAGAGATTCAAATTTAATTGATATGAATGAAATCTAGGTATCTGGAGTCTTAAAAGCTCCCCAGTTGATTCTAATACACAGCGAAATTTGAGAACCACAACGATGAAGTTACATGATACCACAAGAAGCATAATTATCCAAATCCAGAATGTGTAATATGCTAACAGAGTCAAATGAACCACTCTTTTTCAAAGTAAGTGGTACAAAGTACTGGAAGGGTAGAATCAGAGCTCCTTAGAGAATGTATCCTTCCCACAACTGGGACTTGAAGAAAAGTTACGACCAACCTAGACAGCCTATTAAAAAGCAGAGATAATACTTTGCCAACAAAAGTCCATCTAGTCAAGGCTATGGTTTTTCCAGTAGTCAGGTATGGATGTGATAGCTGGATTACAAAGAAAGCTGAGCTTTATCATGTTAACCATCTTAAAGTGTACAGTTTTGTGGCTTTACATATATTTATACTATACCATCACTACCATCCATCCTGGAGGCAGATGATTGAACATCCATGATTTAAAATTTTTATTGAAAATAATTATTTAGTCATTCATTTTTTGACTAATTAATAACATTCACACAGTTCAAACTTCAAAAAGACACAGAAGAAAAGATATAAAGTGAAAAAAATCCCTCAACTTGGACCACGGCCACTTGATTCCCTTCTCCAGAGGCAACTTTATCATATTTGTCCAGACATATGCTATACACTTAAGCAAACTACACACATGCCTTTTTAACACAGTGTGTGTGTGTGCTTAGTCACTTAGTCGTGTCTGACTCTTTGCGACCCCATGGACTCTAGCCCCCCACGCTCCTGTCTATGGGATTCTCTAGGCAAAAATACTGGAGTGGGTTGCCATGTCCTTCTCCAGGGGATCTCCCCCACCCAGGAATTGAACTGAGGTTTCCTGCATTGCAGGAGGATTCTTTACCAGCTGAGCAACCAGGGAGGCCCCTTTTAAGGCTAACTAATTGTACATGTTATTCAAATTCCATGCTTTGATTTGTTCACTTAAAAATCTATCTTGAAACCTACTGACTAAATAACCTCCCAAGTCAAAGGCCAACACAACACCCTAAAGAAGCTTGTGGTAATCTCCTCCATCTATAAATCAGCTCTTATTTGTCATTATTGCATTGATTCTTTCCATGTGACACTCTGTAATGCCAACAATCATTTTATGTATATAAGCCAGTTCATTAACTAGATAGACTGCAAGCAACTTGTGGAAAGGAGACATGCCATGTAATATAATGCTTTGTAGCTAATAAACCTTAGTAAATGTTCTCAAGCAAGGGATCATCAGTGAATACAAACAAAACCATATAATAATGATATGGCTTGGCATATAAAATATAACTTTTAATTTACCCTATTCATTTCTTAGTTGGTTTATTAATACTCCCAAGCTTGTACTTCCAATATAAAAATTTCCTGCAATGTCTTGCCCCTAATGAACATGTATATTCATTTTACTTCTTTGACAATTTCCTTCTCTAAACTTTCCAAAACCCCTATTACTTGGATATTGGGTCTTTGGAACTCATCTTCAGTACTGTCCCTTTTTTTCTCTTTTACTCTTCAATATTTGGTCCCCTTCTGGGGAGCTCAAATTTTACCAGGTCAAGGTATAAAATTATTCTGAGGCTTTGTTGAGAGCAGTGATGGAATCAGTGCAAGAATCTAAAGTTGTATCCCATACTATTCTACCTAACAACACTGTGTGCATCTTCAAGATGTTAGGATGTTTAACATAAATCCATAAATTCTGATTCACCATCTTAGGAGACTGAGAATGCACATTAACATAAGAAAGACTGAAAAGTCTGGCTTTAAGAACTTTTGAAACTACCTTGAATTCAGAATTTCCAAAACCTAACTGTAGGACCTTTATTTTTTAAAAACTTGTATTAACATCTCACAGAAAATAAGTGTTCTAATGAAGAGCTTTTTGAAAGGATGCAAAAAGACCTCTAACTGGCTCAATTCTGGGTTCCAAATTTTAATTCTACAATCCCAGAATATCACTTAACCTGCAGGAGCCTGTTTTTTTAGGCTAAATCTTTTTAAAGTCTTATAAATAATATATTAACACCAAAGATGACTATATATTTAATTGGAAAAGTATATAGTACAGATTTTTCTTTCCTATCTCTTTTTAGTTCATTGCTCTTAATAAATGTGTTTAAGTTTATCCTTTTTGAAATGGCATAGCTCAGAGTACTTTTCATAACTGTTTTCAGATTTCTGCTAATTTTTTTGGTCCAGGTAACCATACACCTCAGAATGGTCCTCTAATTTATGTTCTTATCCTAGGAAAAATATTAATGTCCACATTCAATATAAAAAAGCCTCCGGATGATGAACTTTATGTCATTCTATCTTTGGGGATAACACAAATTCTTTTTTATGTTGCTATATTTGGAATAAAATTTTCATTAAAAAAAAAAATTTTCTGCCAGAAGTGACAAAAAGTAATTCAAAGGGGTTTTATTAAAAAATTAAAATGTTTTTCTAATTGTTGTTCAGTCGCTCAGTGTCCGACTCTCTGCGACCCCATGGAGAGCAGCACCCCTGCCTCCCTGTCCTCCACCATCTCCCGGAGCTTGCTCAAACTCACGTCCACCAAGTCGGTGATGCCATCCAACCACCTCATCCTCTGTTGTTCCCCTTCTCCAATCCCTCCCAGCATCAGGGTCTTTTCCAATGATTTCGGCTCTTCGCATGAGGTGGCCAAAGTATTGGAGCTTCAGCTTCATCAGTCCTTCCTTCCAATGAACACCCAGGACTGATCTCCTTTAGGTTGGACTGGTTGGATCTCCTTGCAGTCCAAGGGACTCTCAAGAGTCTTCTCCAACACCACAGTTCAAAAGCATCAATTCTTCGGTGCTCAGCCTATTTTATTGTCCAGCTCTCACATATGTACGTAACTACTGGAAAAACCATAGCTTTGAC
The DNA here is from genome assembly GCF_001704415.2 of Capra hircus. Lineage (NCBI taxonomy): Eukaryota > Metazoa > Chordata > Mammalia > Artiodactyla > Bovidae > Capra > Capra hircus. Next base: position 46,815,791 of record NC_030831.1, read on the forward strand.
TAGACAGACCTTTGTCAGCAAAGTAATGTCTCTGCTTTTTAATACGCTGTCATTGCTTTCTTCCAAGGAGCAAGCAACTTTTAATTTCGTGGCTGCAGTCACCATCTGCAATGATTTGGGAGCCCAAGAAAATAAACTCTGTCACTGTTTCCATTGTTTCCCCATCTGTTTGCCATGAAGTAATGGGACCGCATGCCATGATCTTCATTTTCTGAATGCTGAGCTTTAAGCCAACGTTTTCACTCTCCTTTTTCACTTTCATCAAGGGGCTCTTTAATTCCTCTACACTTTCTGCCATAAGGGTGGTGTCATCAGCATATCTGAGGTTACTGATACTTCTCCTAGCAATCTTAATTCTAGCTTGTGCTTCATCCAGCCTGGAATTTCACATGAGGTGCTCTGTATATAAGTTAAATAAGCAGGGTGACTATATACAGCCTTGACATATTCCTTTCCCAATTTGGAACAAATCTGTTGTTCCATGTCTGGTTCCAACTGTTGCTTCTTGACCTGCATTTTCTCAGGGGCAGGTAAGGTGGCCTGGTATCCCCATCTCTTTTAAGACTTTTCCAGTTTGTTCTGATCTACACAGTCAAAAGCTTTAGTGTAGTCAATGAAGCAGATGTTTTTCTAGAATTCTGCTTTTTCTATGATCCAACAGATGTTGGTGATTTGATCTTTGGTTCCTCTTTTTGTAAATCCAGCTTGTACAGCTGGAAGTTCTCGTTTCATATACTGCTGAAGCCTCACTTGAAGGATTTTGAGCATGTGAAATGAGTGCAACTGTGCAGCAGTTTGTATATTCTTTGGCATTGCCCTTTCTTTGGGACTGGAATGAAAACTGACTTTTTCCAATCCTGTGGCTACTGCTGAGTTTTCCAAATTTGCTGGCATATAGAGTGTGGCACTTTAACAGCATCAACTTTTAGGATTTGAAATAGCTCACTGGAATTTCATCACCTCCATTAGCTTTGTTAGTAGTGATGCTTCCTAAGACCCACTTGACTTCACACTCCAGGATGTCTGGTTCCAGAACATTTATTAAATATTTGCCTAACCTTAGTCTGGAGAAGGAAATGGCAACCCACTCCAGTGTTCTTGCCTGGAGAATCCCAGGGACGAGAGTCGGACACGACTGAAGCGACTTGACAGCAGTAGGCAACCTTAGTCTAAGTATATTATGCTTACTTAAGGAGAAATGGCTCAACTGTTATGGACAGAACTGTGTCCCCCCAAAATTCATATGCTAAAGCCCTAACTCCCAATGTGACTATGAAGTCGGGGCTTTAAAGAAGTCATTAAGGTTAAATGAGGTCCCAATGGTGGAGCCTTAATCCACCAGGACTACTGTCCTTATAAGAAGAGGAAGACACACCAGCAACACACAGGCACACAGAGGAAAGGCCATGTGAGGAAGGCCGCAGCAAGAAGGCAGCCACCTGCAGTGCAGGCCAAGGAGAGAGGCCTCAGAAGAAGCCGAATCTGTCAATCAGTTTTGGACTTCAAGTCCCCTGAAACGTGAGAGGAAAAATGTCTGTTGTTTAAGCCACCCCATCTGCGGTACTCTATTATAGCAGGCAGAGCAGACTAAGACACAAACATCTCAGAAAACACATTCCAAACTCCTCTTACCTGGATATGCAAATCTCTCTAACTTGCTGAGGTGTTAGAGCAAAAATAAAAAACTTCTCTTGAAACCGCTGAATACTGCTTTGAACTGGGGAGGAAAAAAAAGAAAGGTAATATTCCAATAACAAATTCAATAACAAAAGAACCCACAATAACAAGGCACTTCTGATAAAGACTCTGCCAAATTTTGAAATTTTTATTGTTAAAATACAACAGAATTAAGTACTAAGCCACATGCATCTTGGAATCATGAAAGTAAGGTCACTCTAAAGCAGGTTCAATTTTAAGCATTTATCCTTCTTTATTGTAATATTCTAATTATAATCAAAATATAACACAACCCTTCAAATTTATTACATTTCATCCTTGACTACAGTATCTTCTAATGAAAAGTCTGAGAAAGTAAAAAAAAACTCTCCCCAGGAGAACTTTAGTCAAGACTCAGGAGTTTTTGTTTCTTTCTTTCTTTGCTGTGTTTTATTTTCTACACTTTATACTCAATTACATACACAGAGCATTCATTTAAGAGAAAATTTAAAACTCTGAAACTTCTAAGTTGGGAGAGTTAAGACATAAATAATTTTCAACATACAGAAATTATGTAGTTAAAAAAGATTATCTAATGAAGTCATTCTTCAGAAGTGTATTTTTAAAAAGTGAAATGTATTTTCTTCACAAAGAACTTTTCATAGCTTTACACTGATCCATTATTCAATGATGTTCTAGTACTCATTTAAACAATGAATGCCTTCAACGAACACTTGACTGAATATGCATCTAAATTTCAATAATCAATCGGTTACAATCATCACTAAATACTGCTTTATAAGAACATTTAAAAATAATCCTCTGCACACACCAAAATTGTTCAAATTTTGAGATTTAAACATAATATAGTAAACTTGAATCAACTGAAATAATTTTATCTTGACAAAAACAATCATATTAATTATCATCAGTGATGTTTAACACTAAAATACTTTTCATTCTATAAATTCATCGGCTACAGAGATCAGTTGGGGAGGGCAGAGTGCTGAGTTTTCATGCTTCCTGTAAAACAGTGGCTGTAATTCAGAGTTATGAGTGAGGACACTTGTTATCAATTGTTCAATCACAGAAATCACTCCTTGCCTTGCCTTTTGTCCTCCATCTTCACCCCTGCAACCTACTCATTAAGTTCTATTGTTTTGCTTTGCTTTTTTAATTTTCTTATCAACTGCCTCCTCCCTATTTTCACTACCACCATCCTATCCTACTCAAAACCTAGAATCTCTTTGTACAAATGAAGGGGCAACCGTGCCTCTCTGTCCGTCCCTCATCAGAACATCAGTGCAGAGTTGGTCATCCTTCGTAAAACTTTTTCATCATCGTTCCCCTGCTGAAAAATGCTAAGATCATCTTATCTCTGAATGAACCATGTCCAAAGTCCCTTATTTATAAGAACCTCCATAACAATGTCTTTCCTAGCAAACCTACATGTCCAATGTCTCCTGAAGTCCTGCTCTATTCAAAGCAGCGTCTTCACTGTCAGGACTCCAAACAGTGCCATTTTTATTTCTACTCCTTTGACTACTCAAATCTCTCCTTTCTTGATATCTACTCTCCTATAAACTCCACCGATTCAGAGCAGGCACATTCATCCTTCAAAGCTCCCTCAAGTTATCACTCTTACTCCAACAAGTCTTGATTAACCTTTGCAAGAAGTCTTGATTAACTTTTATTAGGCCAATACAATATTTGAGCTTTAGGTTCACAAATTATAGGGTTTCACCATACAAGCATATAATTGCTTGCTACTTTTCCCTCACTTTAACATTCTCTCTCCAACTAAATAGTAAATTTCCTAAAGCCCACGCCATACTTCTGACTTCTCTACAATTAGGCTACAAGACCACATCCAAATTCAACCCTCATTATGTACTTGTTATGAGATTACATTTTAATGGCTTTACATTAATGTGCGTATCACTTTGTTATTGTTGTTGTTTACTCGCCAAGTTGTGTCCAACTGTTTAGCAACCTCATGGACTGTAGTCTACCAGGCTCCTCTGTCCATGGGATTTCCCAAGCAAGAATACTAGAGTGGGTTTTCATTCCCTTCTCCAGGGTATCTTTCTGATCCAGGGATCAAACCAACGGCTCCTGCCACATCTCCTGCATTATAAGTAGATTCTTTACCACTGAGCTGTCAGGGAAGTCCATTAACTGTTAACTGTACCCAGAGGCTTAATGAGTATTTCCTAATATTCAGAAATTTAATACTATGAAAAGATATTGACCTTCATTACTCTGTCACCTACCAGACTGCTGCTGCTAAGTCGCTTCAGTGTGTCTGACTCTGTGAGACCCCAGAGTCGGCAGCCTGCCAGGCTCCCCCGCCCCTGGGATTCTCCAAGCAAGAACACTGGAGTGGGTTGCCACTGCCTTCTCCAATGCATGAAAGTGAAAAGTGAAAGTGAAGTCGCTCAGTGGTGTCCGACTCTTCGCGACCCCATGGACTGCAGCCCACCAGGCTCCTCCGTCCATGGGATTTGCTTGGCAAGAGTACTGGAGTGGGTTGCCATTGCCTTCTCTGTACCTACCAGACTACAAAGATTAAAAGACCAACAATACAATGCAGATAAAGTATAAGGAAAATAACACATTCATACATCATTGAAGTAGAAACTGGTACAATGAATGCTTTTGAAGCAACGGCCAAACTTCTCTACAAAAGCTGAATATCAAAATATTACATAATCATACTCCCGGACCCAACAAATCCACATCAAGGCATTTACACTTTGTGAATATGCAGCATGAGTATTCAGAAACATATGCAAAAATGCTGACAGCAGCAATGGCTGTAAGACTGCAAGAATAGTGCCTAAGACATGTTATACACTTAATACTTCTGAATAAATAACAACTAAAAATGTACATCAACAGAACACTGGTTCAGCTGTGGTACATCTACAAGAAAACAGACCTACTATAATCTACAGATGCATGACTTATTTCTAAGAAATACAGTTAAGATTGTCACAGCACGGAACTCCAGAAGATGCTTTTCACAGTAGATTCAAGTAGAATAATGCCCTTCTCCCTCCACCAGAAAAGAGGCACAGTGGCTCTGTGGTTAGAAAGGGCTTTTTTAATAAAGAAAAATGAGAATATTTTTAATGAGAAAAAAAAGATGACATAATATGCCAGAGAAACAGTACTGATAATGACTCTAGCTGAGTAATAACTGTGGCTATGAGGGACTTTCCCTTTGTGTTATACTTCCATGTCTAAAGTTATCAATTACTAGCACAAATTACTTTTGTAAACTGAAAAACAAAGTGAAGAAACCTTAAGGAATCAAAGACTCAATACTTTGAAGGTATTTCATAAAATACTAAACAATTCGACACATCAACATGTGAATATGTACAGTATACCACATGTACATTTCAAAAGCAAGTTAACTGAACATTACTTTTTCTCACACATGTATGGTAAAACAAGCAAGAGGAAACACAAAATCCAGAACAGTGATTTAACTCAAAGAGGAAAAGGCAAGGTTTCAAAGATACTGGCAATTTCCTTTCCTAAAAAATGGGTAGTGGTTTCACAGGTTTTCATTCACAGATATTCTTTATAACAATGTATTTAACATATTCTTTTATAGACTGAATATACACAAATCTTTTTTTAATGAGAAAGGACTTCATCATCAAAAGAAAAAGAAAAAAAAAAAGAAGAAACAAACAGAAAATAGAAAAAAAAAAAAGAGATAAAAATACTGCCAGTGAAAGCAAAAGCAAATGAGAATAGCTATTTAAGGGAGAAGAGAAATTTTATTAATTTGTTTCCAGATTAGGGGATAATTCATTTGTTACAGTAAAACCTCAGCTATAGAGAAATTCACATAGTATTATTGTATACACTCACACTTTCTAGATGCAATAGTCTATCATTTTAAATGCTAATTTTATTGAAATAATTTTAATAGAAATAATACCAAATTGCAAAACTATATAATAGTGTATCTTCTCTTGTCATAACAGTTTTGTTTAGCATCTACAGATGCACCTTGCTGGAACAGTGAATCCCTCAATACTAAGGGGCTATCGGTTTCAACGTTCCCAAGAGGTTTTGGAACATTTTTTGACTCTTCAGTTGGCTTTTTTTCTTCTATGAGGGCTCTTCCAGTCTTTCCCATGTTGTTAATTAATTCTTGCTCAAAAATATGTTGATGGCTTAGGAATCATCTAATCAACTATACATTAAATCAAGAATACATACACTGGCCAATGGACGCCAAGAATATGTGCTCTGAAATAGGCTTTGGATCTCTTTCATTTCATACGGCTTTCTACTTCTCATTTCCCAAATGTAAGTAGGTTTCTCCATAATAGTGTTCCAAATAAATGGATTTACCCCAAATTTTTATTTTTACAAGTATTTTCAACATTCTATAACCAAATCATTAAAACTTAAAAGCAATTCCTCAATGTCACTGCATTGCTTTAGACAGTATGAAACTAGCCTTTTTTAGATCACTGTTTTATCAATCTAAGAATATACATTAGGAAAATTGTTTTCTTTTCTTTCTTAGGGAAAGTAGGATAAGGAAATGTTTACGCCTTGTTTTAAAACAAGAAATCAGTTCATAAAGTTTACTGAAACGATGATAAGCAGGACTCCTGAAAAATACATGCATTGACAATTTTTTAGCTCAGGAGCAAAAGATTATTTTATAAGTCCCAAGGTTATATGTATTTCTTACATTCTAATGTAAACTATGAGCAAAAGGCTGGTTTTCTTCTTAATCACTCTTCAACACAAAATGCCTCCAGTATTATTAACATCATTAAGTCACACGAGATACAAAAATTTTAGTAAATTTATAAAAAGCCTACTACCTTCCTGAGATTAATGAAAGAAAAACTTACAAAGAACATGGAAAAGTAACAAAATTCCTATTTCTGTTTCTGAACACAGGAAAAGCATGAAACGTGAAGCACTCCATGAAGCCTCTTCAGAGTTCGCCGCCTGGTGCCCCACTGATGCCAGGGCCAGAGAAGACACCTCGCTGCGTCTTTTCTCCGTCTCCAGTCGTCTTCCTTCCAGGCACTCAACCTTCCACTGGAACCAGGACCCCAGATGGCCTCTTCTTCTCAGTCCTGCGTTTAACTATATTCCTGAGGAGTCCCTGGAGGTAGGGTCACCTACACACACTACTAGTCTCAATCCTTCTCCAAACACAAAGAAATAATTTTGTGGTGATCGCTGAGAAACATGTGAACGAATCATGATACTACATATGTACACTGACACAAACCAAAAGCCATGAGAAAAGCAGAAATAAATTATGGAAACATTTTAACAAGATAAAGGAACCTGGTTGAAAAAGAAGTTAAAAACGAAAGTAAAACCATAAAAGAAACAGTTAAGTAATACATATTTTAAATGTTTGTTCCTGTTATTAATTTGAGAAACGAAAAATCTAAACAAGATACGAACTGGAAGAAAAACTGCAGTGAGAGACAGTCTCTCGTTCTGTGGAATTCAAACTGGCACAGCTGTACTGGAAACTAATCTAACACAATGTTATCAAGAGTCCTTACTCTATGATGCAGTAATTCTACTCACAAGACTTTGTACAAACAAAAAAACATGAACAAATATAGAATCCTTATTTCAGAATGAATGTAATGAAGGGGTAAAATACATTATTCTACCTGCCTGGTTCAGCTGTGCTAAACAAAACAACGTAAGGAGCCTACCACTACCAGGCCATATTGACCCCATTAACCTCAAAACTTCCTTCTAGTTCAACCAACATGTACAAGTATAATCCTATACAAAATGAAAAAAGCATATTAATATATTTAAGAGAGTTTTCAAATGACTTGAAACAGAAAACCGTTTTTCCTAGGATGGACAGGAAAATGATCTCCCAGCCTAACTATGAAATGTCATTTCCCAAACAATTTATCAACAAATTCAAATACCTCTGCGAATAATTTCATTAGCCAGGAGGATATTATGCCATTACAGCACGAAGCCATCAATTGAGGTAAAAATTTGTTGGAGTCACGTGTATCAATGTCTAATAATACAAAATTTATTACAGTTTCTGAGCAGTCACCGGTCATTAAACAAAAAGCTAAAATACGTGGCAAACTGTCACTTTAGGAAAAATTTAAGTAAGAAAGATTTATTTCTTGCAAAAACGGTTTTAAAAGCTATGCTGAACAGAAACTAAGTCTCTGTAAAAACAGCAAAAATATCAAAAGGCAGAATTCACAGGCAAGAAATACGATTTGTGTCTGTTCATATACACCCTGAAGCAATTTGAGTTCTAAGCTATAAGAAGGAAGTTCGATCAACGAATTAAGTTTTATGCCAGATTTGTCATGGTTGCCCGTATTTCTATTTACCTGTACATTTAAGCACTTGGCATTTTAATGCCTTGATTTTACAATATTAACAGCAATTCAGTCGAAGCCTTCTTGCTTTATTTACTCTCTTGTCCAGAAGAAACAGATTTCTCTAACACTTACCTAAACTCGTGGGCTTGATGAGAACATCAAGGACATCATAAAAGGGTAAGGTTTTTAACTGCACATCAGGATGGACAGGAGGGATTGGGGGAGATGGCTGCTGCATCTCAAACGCGGGTTTAGTGTCCTGAAGCAGCACAGAACCAACAGGGGAGGACGGAGAATGAGGCGTAACTGAAGTGGAAGGCAACGCGTGGATTCCAGCCACAGCCAAGTCAGGTTCTACAGGTGAGGAGCTACCATCCAAACTGAAAACCGGTGATTTGATTGCGGATAAATCAGAAAGGCCTTCGAGAGTCCGTGGGTATCGGCGTCTATACAATTCTCGGATTTTAATCTGAACCGCAGGGCTGCAGCCACTCTTCAATAAATGCAACGCCCTCATCAGGAGGTCATGCTTACGTCCACTTTTATTCCGTCCGGCAAAGCCTAGTAACACTTGTAGTTCAGAAACCCTAAAACTAGAAACCATATTCTAAAAGGAAAGAAAGAAAAAAGGACATAAGCCAATAGTCAGTCTCAAACATATAAAAACCCTATCTAAAATAGGCTGTAAAATCACATTTTTCCAACATTCTGTTAATATCAACTGGCATGTGCTAGTATCAGCATTTTCACATATCACTTAACTGTTTCTACCGCCACCACCCTTCCCCGCAACTGCATTCACATTATGGTTTTAATTATGCTTTGCTGTTCTCAATTTCGGAAACCGATGGTCTGCTGGTTTCTGTTGACCACTTCACTATCTGACTATGAAACCTATAACCAATGAAAATACTCCTTTTCACAGTGTACAATACACAGTGTAATGTTTATTACAGTTATTATCACCAATTAAACAAAAAAATTTAACTTTCTGCAACAATGTACCTCTAAAGTTTCTGATGCTAAGCAGGAAATATCTATAAAATCAAGACAATCCAAATCTGTAATCCAAAATCCAATAAATTTTTCACCCCAACTCCAATATTAAGGGACAACAGGTTTTCCCTGGTGACTCAGATTGTAAAGTCGTCCCTGGGTCAGGAAGATCCCCTGGAGAAGGAAATGACAACCCACTCCAACACTCTTGCCTGGAAAATTCTATGGACGGAGGAGCGTGGGAGGCTACAGTCCACAGTGTCACAAAGAGTCAGACATGACTGAGCAACTTCATTTAATCACTAAGAAAATGAGGATTTTTTTTAATACTAAAGATAAAAATCACATCATCTTTATTCAGCAGTCAAACTCCTAAAATGACTAAAATTCTCACGTGTAAAACAAGAACTCTATGGTGTAAAATGAAGACTATAAATAGCTCTGTTCCACATTTCACCTTGTTGTTTATTCAACAAACCTAGTAAATTCTTCCTATCATTTACTGTGTCATAAACCCATCTACTTATGTCATTTTCAGTCAATTCTGAACTTAGAGGTAAAACACACTTGGGTCAGTTTCACCTGTACCATACAAGCATCATCTGACCAAGAAGAGGATTAAGACGTGAGTTGTCCAAAAGCCGTTTCTGAAACCGACCAGCCCTCCTCCTCAGCACTGCACACTCTACAGCTGCCTGGGATGCCTATTCAACCTGGTGAGTATGCAGGGCCCATTCTAGAGCTGGCAGTGATTCATAATAATTCCTCTGTTTTGCACTTTTAAGTGTCATTGACAGCCCAAGAACAATTGCTAAAACTCTTCTTGGTATTTAAAACAGTTGTTAGGAATACTTGCCAGTTTTCCAAAATGCAAACAAATTTAAATATATCAAAGTAATCTGAATGTATATGCTGTATCATAATTCTACTTCAAATACTCTGTCTCCAAATTTCAGACTGTACAAGTCAGAGAATATTACATAGTAACCCCAGCAAACACTTTATACTCGATCAGTGCAATTCAATAGAAACAGGAACCACATACATAATTCGAAACTATCTGGTGACATTAAAATACGTTTTAAATTTACTTTGATAATATGCTTTATTTAATCCAATATATCAAAAGCACTATTTCAACATGTGAAAAGTGGTTGCAATTTAAACATAATTTTTTTTAAGTGTCAACAAGATCTTTTTTCATACTAAGTTTTCAATACCTGGTGTGTATCTCACACTTGAGTAGATCTCAGTTTGGACTAACCCCACTTCAAGGGCTTAGGGAGCCACAGGTGGAGGAACCACCACCCTGGACAGCATGGATCTAAATCATACTCTAACAGCAACATGTATCACAAGTACCATGACCATTATATTTTAATTTACTTCATGGGTAAAAGGAAGATTTTATCTTACCCTACCCTTATGCTCTGGCCACCTAATGCGAAGAACCGACTCATTGGAGAAGACCCTGATGCTGGGAAAGATTGAAGGAAGGAGGAGAAGGGGACGACAGAGATGAGATGGTTGGATGGCATCACCAAGGCAATGGACATGAGTTTGAGCAGGCTCTGGGAGTTGGTGATGGACAGGGAAGTCTGGCTGCTGCAGTCCATGGGGTCACGAAGAGCTGGACACGACTGAGTGACTGAACTGAACTGATCCCCTATGCTCAGGACAACAAAGATGGAAAACAAGAGAATTTGGGGCCTATCTCATGGCACACCAAGAGGCACAGTTTCAAGCATATAAAGACTCTGACAGTGTTTCAGGAAGTTTCCTCCCAAGCAAGAAATGCAATGCCTCTTTTCCAAAGTCCTCAATCTTAAAAAATACTTCAACTGAAATCTGTTTATACTACAGTAGCACAAATAACATTAAATCTAACAAGTGTTAGTTGAACTAGTTGCTAGAACACTAACAACAAAAACAATGAACAATGACAGTCCTACAGATATAAGATATCTGTGATTCTTTATAAAGAAATCAAACTAACTCAGAATTCATGGTGTCTCTTCTTACCCTTATTTTCAGGTAATTCTTCATTTTAAGGAAACTTGTTTTACAGAAATGACAAAATAGACCACAAGGATTCTAAAGCTTGACTCTCAAAAAAGAATTCCTGGGAGGTCTCATAATACCTGTTTTCAATGGGAACTTTATTTGGCAAAGAATGCTAATGTACTTGGTCTAACATCTGTTGTAAATACACAAATGAAAAAGAATAAGGAGAAAGAATGCAGAATTACAGTATTGTGAAGCAAAACAAAAATCCCCAGGTTTGGAGAGGGGCAAGGAAACAACAGGAGACAGGGCAGCCTTTGCCCCGCAAAATGTTGCCAAGACATCGTACTGCAGGCATTTGCTCAAAGACAATGGCTTTGAGAGTCCACAGTGTCCTGTGGAAAACTTCACACCAGCAATCAGTAGCTGAAGGTCCCAGCATCAGAACTCAGGACACTGGCAGTCACACCATCTTTCTGGTAATTTCTAGTTTAAAACAACAACAAAATTCTCCCTTTATTTAGCATTTACTATTAAGATATCCCCTAAGAAGCTTAATCAGTCAACTCCAATGAACATGTGTTTCTTGGCAAACACCACTGGATCCCACTTCAAGTTATGCCTTAAAAAAAAAAAAAATCTGTCTTCAACAAATTTCAGCAGTCACCAGGTAAGGTGAGCCTGCTATGACTACTACCAAAAATGGGTTTCAGCTACTGCTTTCCACCAACCTCTGATGTCAGTGTTTTTAATAACACTCCTTTTCAAATGGGTTTTATCCAGTCCATCCTGCCTGCTTCCAAGTCTGCCCTCTAATACTTCAGTTACAACTGCTGTGTGTGCTACAGAGAAATTTCTCAATCAGTGTTTGTGGACTGACTTTAAGAAAATTCATGAACTATGCCGGCATGACTGATTTTTAAGAAAGATAATCTGATTGCTAAGGAAGAGCTAATTTGATTCAATAAAGCTAATCTAAGTTAACTGACATTCAATTAAGACTCGAAATGTAAAACAAGCTTTTCCATTGTCAAAATTATTAAAAAATTTTAAAGCTGGAACTTTATACAACTGAAACATTACATATAGGAGTGAAGGCAAGTTGACGGTGCTATGGTATGCAGCCCAAAAAAGCACAGAATTTGGCAAAGCTCTAGTGGGTTAGATGTCGTGGTACAAATCAATACAGCTCTGCAGATTCTCCGCGTGCTATGACATATATTATAGGGAAAGGAGAAGAGCTGCTAAGGCAAACTGATGGATCACAATATTAATATCACCTTTCCCAGCTACAGTATTAAAACAATCTACACCTGCATTTATAAGTAGGGATGCATTAAAAAATTCAGATACATCATCAATCCATCAAAGGCATGATTAAGCTGATGCCATAAGAAAAACTACTACAGCAAATTAGGAAGATGCAATTCCAGAAGTCATAGGAGGCCTCGGTTCCTGGGCCTTGCTCCTGTGAGATCATGTAATCCCTATGATTAAATCCCATTTTACTTGAGATATTTGATGTGGATCTCTTCTTTACAACACATTGATCTCCTAACACCTTCTTTTTGTACAAGATTTAAAATAAAGAAGTCAATTCAAGAAGCAAAAAAGTCGACAACAAACACACCCTAGAAAAGAGTGACAAATTAAAAGATACAAGAAAATGTGACTTAGAAAGCAAAACTCAAAAAGTCCATAAATTCAGTTTGGAAAAAGGGGGAAGAAAACAAATACCGTCCTAAGAATGAGAAGAGAAACATAAAGACTACAAATACTAAGCAAATTTGTTTAAGAGAACAGCACATGCTGTTATAGTCTAACTTAAAGACAAAGTTATTTCCTAGAAAAATATGTTACTCAATCTGATTCAAGGAGTATTATCTTTGTCCTGCTCTACTTCCAAAATTATCTGCCCAGAAAAGATAGCTTAGTAAATAAAATCCTCTACCTCTTCAAGGGAAAAATGGAATTTTGTTCCTTAAACTATTCAAGAGCTTAAGAGTCAGAAAATCAAATACATGCTAGCAAACAAACATGGAAAAAACTATTGAACACAAAACACAAACTTTTAAAATATTACTGTATTTCAAACTTCTGCAGGTGAGTCCACTCATCCAACCAAAATTTCAGAGAAAAGCCTGATCAAACAAGGACCCAGTATACCACCTATTCTGTCATTTCCCAAAAAAGCCTCAAAGTACCCAAATATAATTTAACCTAGGAAAATAAAAATGGTTTAAGATAAATTCAATAAATTACTTGGTTAAAATGATTTCTGTTCTTATAGTCACATACTGAAATATTTACAGATAAAACTTCTGTAAAGTACACTGAATTTCTGTTAAAATCATTTGGGGAGAGTAGATGAGGACATGCACGATTGCTTCTGGCAGGAAAGCTATGACAAACCTAGACAGTGTGTTGAAAATCAGAGACATCACACTGCCTATAGTTAAGGCTCTGGTCTTCCCAGTGGTCAAATACAGTGGTGAGAGCTGGAGCATAAAGAAGGCAGAGCACCAAAGAATTGATGTCTTCGAACTGTGGTGCTGGAGAAGACACCTAAGAGTCCCTTGGACAGCAAGGAGATCAAACCAGTTAATCTTAAAGAAAAGCAACCCTGAATATTCATTGGAAGGACTGACGCTGAAAGTTCCAGTATTTTGGTCACTTGACATGAACAGCCGACTCACTGGAAAAGTCTCTGATGCTGGGAAAGACTGAGGGCAGAAGAAGAGGGGGTCAGAGAATCAGATAGCTGAGTGACATCACCAATGCAATGGACATGAACTTGGGCAAACTCCGGGTGATAGTGAGGGACAGGGAGGCCTGGCATGCTGCAGTCCACGAGGTCACAGACAGACACAACTGGGCAACATGAAAAAAGACCCAAGTTGGTAATTGCAAGGTATGGGATACACAGAGAACTCTCTACCTTTGTCACCTAGAAAGTTTCCATAGTAAAAAGTTTGCTTGACAAGGGCAAACTGGTTGTGGGGCATATGGCACTATATATTCAAGTTTTCTATTAATCTGAAAGTATTCTATATTCAATTAGACAAAAAAAAAAGTCATTTGTTTGAAGCTAGGATAAAGACATTGTGATCTAAATACCATTTCCCACCAAGACAAAAAAAAAAGCTCAGACTCCTTGAGGAAATGTCTAACTGCAAGTCTGAAAATGCAAAGACATGCCTAGAACATCCTATGCAGAAAACAAATCATCAAAGATTACCAAAATCTTGTCAGAAGGACACAGAAAACTCGGCAGCCCAGGACAAGCTGACATGAGCAGCAAAAAGTCTAACACTGCATCAGATTCAAACATCAAATATATGAAAAATCATTTGTACGTAATGATACTTAAAAAAAACTCACTGATCTCCTTTAGAAAACATTGGGAAACCAACTCATTAGTATTCTGAAAATGGATAAGGTAGGAAGAAAAACAATACAAAAAGATTTACTGGTTCAAAAAAATGCATGTGATTAGCTAGCTAAATGCTATTAGGTTGATACAAAAGTAAATGTGGTTTGGACTATGAATTTTAAATCATTATAACTAGGTTCAAACACATCTTTATTAATTAAAATAGGAATTGTTACAACCAACACATTTTGTCTACGAGAAATGTTTGTTTATTCTTATAGCAAAAAAATCCCTGCTTCAGAATTGGACCATCTCTTGGAAAGCATTTTCTGCCTCCTGCTGGTTGTGGAAACATTTTGCCTGCAAAAAGTGGTCGAGATGCTTGAAGAAGTGATAGTCGATTGGCGAGAGGTCAAGTGAATACGGTGAATGAGGCAAAACTTGGTCCCCAATTCATTCAACTTCTGAAGCGTGGGTTGTGCACTGCCATGGAGAAGAATTGGGCCCAATCTGTTGACCAATGCCGGCTGCAGGAGCTGCAGTTTTCGGCACATCTCAACAATCTGCTGAGCACACTTCTCAGATGATATGGTTTCACTGGGATTCAGAAAGCTGTAGAGGATCAGACTGGCAGCAGACCACCAGACAATGACCAGGATCTTTTTTTGGTACAAGTTTGGCTTCAGGGAGTGCTTTGGGAGTTTCTTCTTGGCCCAACCACTGAGCTGGACATCACCAGTTGTCGTACAAAATCCACTTTCCATTGCACATCACAATCCAATTGAGAAATGGCTCATTGTTGTTGAGTAGAATAAGAGAAGATGACACTTCAAAATGATGACTTTTTTTGATTTCTGGTCAGCCCACGAGGCACCCACTTAATGAGCTTTTTCACCTTTCCAGTTTGCTTCAAAGGCTGAACAACCATAGAATGCTGAGTTCTTCGGCAACTTCTTGCACAGTTGTAAGAGGATCGGCTTCGAGGACTGCTCTCAGTCGGTCACTGTCAACTTCTAATGGCCAGCCACTGCACTCCTCAACTTCAAGGCTCTCATTTCCTTTGAGAAACTTGCGGAATCATCATTGCATCATACATTCACTAGCAGTTCCTGGGTCAAATGCACTGTTGATGCTGTGAGTTGTCTCCACTGCTTTACAACCCACCCTTATGGCAGAAAGCAAAGAGAAACTAAAGAGCCTCTTGATAAAGGTGAAAGAGGAGACTGAAAAAGCTGGCTTAAGACTCAACATTAAAAACACTAAGATCATGGCATCCAGTCCCATCAATCACTTCATGGCAAATAGATGGGGAAACAATGGAAACAGTGACAGACTTTATTTTCCTGAACTCCAAAGTCACTATGGACGGTGACTGCAGCCACGAAATTAAAAGAAGCATACTCCTTGGAAGAAAAGCTATGACAAACCTAGACAGCATATTAAAAAACAGATACATCACTCTGTCAACAAAGGTCCGTATAGTTAAAGCTGTGGTTTGAATATATGGTTTGACATGACTACTAGTCATGTACAGACGTGAGAGCTGGACCATAAAGCTAGTTAAGCCCTGAGGAATTGATGCTTTCGAACTATGGTACTGGAGAAGACTTTTGAGAGTCCCTTGGACAGCAAGGAGGTCAAACCAATCAATCCTAAAGGAAATCAACCGTGAATATTCACTGGAAGGACAGATGCTGAAGCTCCAATATTTGGGCCACCTGATGCAAACAGCAGGCTGATTGGAAAAGACCCTGATGCTGGGAAAGATTAAAGGCAGGAGGAAAGGCAGTGACAGAGGATGAGCTGGTTGGATGGCAACTGACTCAAAGGACATGAGTTTGAGCAAACTCGAGGAGATGGCGAAGAACAGGGAAGCCTGGTGGGCTGCAGTCCATGGAGATTGCAAAGAGTCAGACATGACTGAGCAACTGAACAAAAACTAGATAAAAACAGAAAATGCTGAAAAGATGTCAATTCCCCCCAACTTCAGTTATAAATATAGTAAAACTCCAGCAAATTTTGACAGATCAAACTTACAATGAAGAATTAAATAAAATACAAATATGGCATGTGGTGACGAATACTATGGACAAAAACAGAGGGAAAAGGAAATGAAGTGAAGAGGTAGAGAATTTGCCATTTTAAAGGAAGAAGATTTGCCTGAGAAAGTGACTAAACAAGTAATAAAGGAACCAATGGATATCAGATGAAAAGCACTTCAAGGCACAGAACACAGCGGATGCCAAAATCCTGAGAAAAACGTACCTAACACATTGAACAGAAAGTAAACGCCCATCACGGCTGAACCAGAGTAATCTAAAGGAATGAGTATTATGAGAGCAGAATAAGGAGCAAGAAACTGACAAACCCGCTGAGGGAGGGAAATAACCTAAACAAACATTTACTGGATAAAATTATAATATGAAATTTGTGAGGCTACGAAAAGACAAAAGTGCTGGGCAAGATGGCATGCCGGAAAGTTGGTAGAGGTGGTAAGCAGTTTAAAGCATTCCACAACAAAGGAAGAAAAATACAGTGATTTTAGATTTATATCTAAAGTTTCAAGAGAAAATTAATTAAGCTCCAAGAATTTGTGAGAAGGCAAAAGAAAATGTATTTCACAACGAATAAAATGGGGAAACATGAAAAAGGAGGAAAAAAAAAGCAAGGAAACAGATGAGGAAACAAAATGCAGAAAAAGATGCTCAAACTGAAGGTGTAGAAATAAATACAAACATATCAATAATTCCAGCAAATAAAAACCTTTCCAATTAAAATAGCCAGTAGGGGATATCACTACAGAAACCACAGCATCAAAAATACGGGAATACTAAGAACTCTACACACATGAATTTGTCAACTGAGTTGAAATGGATCAATTCCTTGAAAAATACAAACTACCAAAATTCACCCAATATGAAATAGATAATTCGAATACTCCAATTAGGAAATTTAGCTCTTAATTTAAAAAAAAATTACCACACCCAGATCATTTTACCAGAGAATTCTACTCAACATTTAAATAAGAATCAGTACCAATTCTACATAATTTCTTCTGGAAAACAGAATATCAGAGATTCCCAAATTTATTTTATGAAGCTAGTAATAGCCTGATACCAAAACCAAACAAAATCAATACAAAAAATGAAAGTAAATCTAACACCCTTCACAACTATAGATGCTAAAATCTTCAAGTATTAGCAAACAGACTTCAGCAATATATAAAAAGAATACTAAGACCAAGTGAAGTGTTTATTTCAGGAATATAAGGTCAGCTCAATGTCTGAAATCATTGAAGTACACCATACTAACAGCTTAAGTAAAATCACATGATTATACATTTATGTGTGTGTGTGTGTCTGTGTGTATCGATGAAGAAAAAGGCATGTGACAAATTCAACAACCACTCATGATAAAAACTCTCAGAAAAAAAGGAATACACAGGAGCACCACCTCACCTTGACAAAAAGCACCTACAAAAAAACTATAGTTCATGGTGAAAAAAATGAATGCGTCTCCCTAAGACTGGGAATGAGGCAAGATGTCCTGGAAGTTCTAGCTAGTGGAATAAGACAACGAAAGAAAAGACACAGCGATTGAAAGAAAAAAAACTGCCTGCACTGGCAGACCCCAAGGAGTCTGCAAAACAATTACTAGAATTAATAACTGGGGATTTCTCTCATGGTTCCAGTGGTTAAGAATCCACCCTAAAATGCAGGGGACACGGGTTTGATACCTGGTCAGGGAACTAAGATCCCACATGACATGGAACAACCAAGCCCAGATGTTACAACTGCTGAGCCCACATGTGCTTCAACTAGAGGGTCTGTGCACCACTGCGGAAGACTTGACACAACCAAACAAATAAATAATAAAAAAAGTTTCTTAACTATTGAGAGAGAGAGACAGAATTAATAATTCAGTCCAGCAAGGTCACAGGATACCAAAGCCAACACACAAATACAATCACATCTCTATATACTAACAAAGAACATGTGGAAACAAGTAAAACACACAATATTATTTATAATCACTCCAAAGAAAATGAAAATGTGTATAGTCGAAAATAAAACACATACAGGAGTTGTATGCTGTAAACTACAAAAACTAATGAAAGAAGTCTAAAAAGTGCTAAATAAACGGATCCCTTGCGTACTGGAACAAGGAACAAAGCAACAAAACCGATTTCCCTGTGTCAAGACACAGACTTAAGACAATTCCTACCCGAGTCTCACCAAGGCATTTTATAGAGATACATGAGGTTATTCCAAAATTTATATGGAAAGGCAAAGGAACTAGAGATTAAGGGGATGGAGAGGAAATAGGTGTGGCTGTAAGAACAATAGTATGAGGGATGCTTGTGGTGATGGAAATGGTCTGTACCTTGTATCAATGTCAATACCCTGACTGTGATATTGTACTACAGTTTTGCAAGACATTATCAACAGGGTACCTGGATAAAGAGGACACAGATGTCTCTGTTGCCTCTGTATTCCTTCTGATAACTGTCAGTGAATTAACAATTATCTTAATAAAAAATTTAATTATAAAGTTAAAAGACCAACATAATTAGAGCAGATTAATTTTTTAATTCAATACCATGACATTCATAAGCGATAAAACTAAAATAAAAGAACACAAAAATGTAGGAGGAGGGGAAATTTTAAAAATCAGGCAGAACCAGCTTGCCTAAAAATAAATAAATAAATAGGTATGTTAATATCAAACAACAGTATGTAACTGAAAAACCATTATTAGACATAAAGAGGAATTAGAGTTAAGTTTCAATTCAATAGCAATATGATAAATTCAAATTCTCATGTACTAGTAACAATTTTAAAATGTCTTTTAAAAAGCTGATATAAACTACAAAGAAAATTGAAAAAATAATTCTAGCAGAACATCTACTCTTAAAAAACAAAGATATAAGACTCTAACAACAGAATTAACAAGTCTAATACTAGACACACATAAAATTTTTCACCAACAACTAGAAAATACCCTCTTTTCAAATACAAAAAAAATCTCTAAATACAGTTAAGTCTCAACAGATTTCCAAGGACTGTATCCACATAGATCACGCTGCCTAGCCACGAGACAATAACAAATCAATATCCAAATTAACTAAAAGAATGCCAGAATGTTTAGAAATAAAACTTTTTAAATATTTTTATTTATTTATTTGCACCAAGTCTTAGCTGCAGGACATGGGATCTTTACTTGTGGCATGCAGGATCTAGTTACCTGACCAGGGAGAGACCCAGGGCCCTCTGCATTGGGAGCTTGGAGTCTTAGCCACAGGACCACCAGGGAAGTCCTCTGGAAATAAAACTTTTAAAGAACTCATAAATTAATAATTCATCCCTTGTGTGATTCATGGAAAGCAAATACATAGCTATTCATGATCTTAAATGTCTATTAAAATGCTGAAAATTAATAAGCCAAGTCACCCAACGTAACAAATTAGAAAAATAGAAATAAACCCAAAGGAAGTATAAAGAAAAGAAACAGAAATAAAGAACAGAAATTAAGTAGGGAAAGGATACATTAAAGAGCATATAAAAAACAGAAACTTGATTATTCAAAAAGGTTTTTTTGGAAAAAAAAAATTGGCATTTTAGCTTTTAAAACCAATCAAGAAAAAGGCAGCACTAAAAAAAAGATTAAAAGGACATTAACTACAAAATAAGAAACCAACAATTTATTGCCACAAACTCAAGAATGTGGATGAAATGGACAACTTTCTATTAAAGTATAGCCTACCAAAATCAGTTTGAAAATTGAAAATACGAGCAATTCTGTAACCAAAGCAAATGAATCAGTGATTAAGATGTGTCCCAATTCTACAAGGAAGTTCTACCAAACACTCAAGAAACAGATCTTTCTAATCTCACATAAACTCCTCTAGAAGAGGAAAAGTATGTATACTTTCTTAATTATAAGGAAGTATTACTCATTATTAAAGCCAAAATCGCACATTAACTATATTCAAACTGAGACCAATAATGGAAAAAAGGGACAGACCAGGGTTGACTTAATATTCGAAACACAAGTTTGGTTTAAATATTAGAAAACAAATCAGTGTATTTCATCACGTTAAAAGGTTAACAAAAAAAAATCATACGACCCTCTCAAAAGAGGCAGAAAAAGTTTTTGATAAAATTCAACATCCATTCATTTTTCTTTTCAATTAGCAAACTAGCAATAGAAAGAAACATCCTTAACCTGAAAAAGATTATCTACAATAAACCTACAGCAAGCATCATACTTAACTGTGAAACTCTGAAAGCATTCCCTTTAAAATCAGGAACAAGATCAGGATGCCCCCATCATCGCTTCTATTCAACATTGTACTGGAGATCCTAGCCAGCACATTAAGACAAGAAAAAGAAAGAAAAAACATAAAAAAGCATAAGAATTGGAAAGGAGGAAACAAAGAGGTCATTATTCACAGATCTGTCTATGCAGAAAATCCAAAAGAATTCTATATACAATTTATCACAATGAGAACAATACCAAGTCCATTATACAAAGTCAAATTGTACTTCTTTACACCAGCAAGGTAGAAAATATAATTTTTAAAGATACCGTTACTGATTTAACAGAAAAATAGGGTACCTAGAAATAAATCTAACAAAATACTTGCAACCGTTTTTTGAAACTATTAGAAGAAAATTGTAAAAACTTTATTGAATGAGTTTGTAAAAGACTTAAGTGAATGAATATTGCCATGTTCATGCTTAAGGAACAATAACAAAATGTCAGTTCCCTTCAAATTGGTTTACAAATTCAATGCATTTCCCATCAAAATCCCAACAGCTGTGCATGTATCTACAGAACTTTAAAAACTGATTCTAAAATTATATGGAGGAGCAAACCACCAAGAAGTTCCTTGAGGAGCTACGAGGCAGGACTGGCCTACTTCTGTGTCCCTCAATGACTAACTAGATGGTTTCACACCAACTCTATGAAAACTTTAAAACGGAATATAACTTAAGAAGAAAAAAAGTGTTGGAAGGCAAGAAGCACAACAAAGGCAGTAAGAACCTGGAAGGCCAAGATTGTGGAAAGAAGGGAAGCCTAGAATATGGAATCTAATATTTGATGCCTCTTTTCCCCTGGAGACACCTGCCAAAGGAAAGGGAGCAATAGAGAAGTTAAGAAATCAAACAGAGCTTTGAATATACTCATAGGGCTGGGAAAACTGAGAAGATATTTGCAAAATACAACATACAAGCCCTGGTATCTGGGATACGTTAATAAACTCCTACAAATTAGTATGAAAAAGACAGATGGCCCAATACGAAAACGGAAAAAGACTTAGCAAGCTACCTCACAAAAGACCAGTAAGTATATTAAAAAGGGCTTAACACCGTTAATCATTACGGAATTCAAATGAAAACCACTGAACATCCACCAAAATGTCTAAAATTAAAAGGATGGATGAGAAAGGACAAGAAGCAACTGGAACTCTTTTGCTAGCGGAAGGGCGTTAACAAAAACTACAACTACATACAACAATATGGATGAATCTCGCAAACAAAACTGAGAAGAAAAAATCAGACACAAAAAATATACACTACATTATATAGGCCCATTTAAATAAGATTCAAAAAACAGGCAAAACTAGTGTAAGATGTTAAAGTCTGGCCAGTAGGTATCTTCTGAGGAGGAGGAGGTTCGTCACCGGGAAAGGACTCAGGGAATGGATGCCAGTCATGTTCTGTTTCTTGCTGTGCTCTCATGATCTGCTTACTTACATATGCCCTATAGCAGTAGAAGTTTGTTTTCATGGGAGCTGTTAAAAAGTTACACTAATGAAAACTATGTGTTGGTGTTGTCAGACTAAGAAACTAGTCTAGAAACTATAGATAGATTCAATCGTGGAACTGCTACAAATCAGGAGGAAATTTTTTTTAAAAAACTGAGCCATCAAAGGGAATGAATTTGAGTCAGCTGAACTGATGTGGATGAACCTTGGGCCTATTATACAGAATGAAGAAAGTCAGAGGAGAAAAACAAATATTGTATATCAATGCATATATATGGGACCTAGAAAAAACAGTACTGATGAACCTATCTGCAGGGCAGAAGCAGAGACACAGTACAGAACAGACTTGTGGACACAGTCTGGAAAAGGGAGGGAGGGTCTGATGAACTGAGAGCACTGAAAATACACGCTACCAATGTAGACAATGGACTGTGGACACAGCAGAGGAAGGACAGGGTGCGACAGACACAGAGCGCGGCACTGAAACACACACGTTCAGTTCAGCTCAGTCGTGTCCGACTCTGCAACCCCATGAACTGAAGCACGCCAGGCCTCCATGTGTAAAACAGATAACTTGCAGGAAGTTGCTTAAAACAACCAACTCAATCCTGTGTCTGTGACAACTTAGAGGGGTGGGATGGGGAGAGGAGGGAGGCTGGAGAGGGAGGGAATAAATGCGGACCCACAGCCGATTCATATCACTGTACAGCAGAAACTAACACAACACTGTAAAGCAACTACACCCCAATAAGAATAGAGATATTTTAAAAAACCTAATACAAACATGGGCTAAAGACACGAACAGAATCTCAGATGAGGGAAGAACATGTTAATCAGCACAGTAAAAGATGCTCAAACTCAACAGCAAAAATCAAAAAACTGAAAACTAAAAGGTAATATTTTATACTCCCCAGGAAAAACTTCTGAAGTGTGATAAAAGTGCTAAATAATGAAAACCTCTACATTACTGGAGGAACCAAATACTGATACAATCCTCTTTAGAAAATAACCTAGCATTATCCAGTATTGTTGAAGATGTGAGTATCTTTAATTCCCAGCAATGCAATGCTACTCCTAGAATTTCTACAGTAAAACATATTGTATTAAATATTCACATTAAATGAGATCGATAAAGATTACAAATAGCATTGTATCAATGCAAGTTAACTTTGTTCACAAATTAAGTTACGCACGTGTGTGTGTGCGCACGAGTGCGCGTGAGCATTTTCAGAGCTTTTTGGATTTCAGACATATAGAAAAGAGATTTAGGCGCCTGCTGTGGGGGGGGTGGAGGAAATTTTTCCAACAAAAATCAATAAACTAATATTTACATTTACACAATGGAAACTCAAAAACAATGATAAACCAAAACATCCCAAATACATACAGCATTATTCAATTTGTATAAAATTTTAAAACACACACACAAATTACAAAAAATTCCACATATAAAATTTGTGATTTATGTATACATATAATTTTATATCTGTATAATGTGGATGTAATCAGAGAAAGGCACCCTGCTGGTCTAATGAACTATTTCTTAACTAGGATGGTGTTCACATGAATGTTTATTTACCCATACCTTACCTGGTATAAGACTTTCCCTGGTTGCTCACGGTAAAGTGTCTGCCTGCAATGCAGGAGACCCGGGTTCGATCCCTGGGTTGGAAGATCCCCCGGAGAAGGAAAAGGAAATGGCAACCCACTCCAGTACTCTTGTCTGGTAAATCCCATGGACGGAGGAGCCTGGCAGGCTACAGTCCGTGATGTCGCAAAGAGTCGGATACGACTGAGCAACTTCATTCATTCACTCATTCCCTGGTATAAACAATCTTTTGAATCTATTAAATAATTTAAATATTTAAGTTTATTAATTAGCATGATACACACCAATACATACATCACTAATGAAAGTGAAGTCACTCAGTTGTGTCCGACTCTTTGCGGCCCCATGGACTGTAGCTTACCAGGCTCCTCCGTCCATGGGATTTTCCAGGCAAGAGTACTGGAGTGGGGTGCCACTGCCTTCTCCCGGGGATCTTCCCAACCCAGGGATTGAATCTGGGTCTCCCACATTGTAGGCAGATGCTTTACCATCTGAGCCACTAGAGAATTCCCCATTATCAATTCAGAAAACAATAAAGAGGACTTTTTTAAAGGAATTAGTATCCCAAGAGAGTTCAAGATATTTTCCCCCCATAAATCAAGGACAGGTTGCTATTTAAAAAGGGGGGAGAGCAGAAAGAAAAACAGGATAAAGCTCTTCTAAATCAAAAATATAATCACTAAAATAAATTTTATGGGTGAGTTCTAAGACAAGTCAAGGAAATCTTCCAGAATGTAAACAAATAAAACATCAACTAAGGAAATCTAGCATTTACCTGTCGAGAGTCTCAGAGAAAAGAGGAAAGAAATTATCAAAAAAAAACAAAAAATAATTCCCCAGACCTGAAGAGCCTTACTTACCATTGAAAAGGTTCCACCAGAAGGAATGAAAAAGGCCCACAACTAGACACAGTTCACAGGCCAAAGATAAGGAGACAACCATAAAGATTGTAAACAGGTTTCCACAAAAAGATAACCATCAGATTTGCAACAGATCTCATCAGCAATACTGGGTGTTTTAAATTCCAAAAGCAAAGCTTTCAAAATTCGGAAGGAAAAACTGTATTACCAACTTACAATTCTGTATCTAAATTTTCCACTAGGAACAAAAGCAAGTCATTTTTTAAATGTTCAGGAAATCAGAAGGTTTATCACCAGCATATCCTTTCTAAAACAACTGCTTGGGTCGGGAGCAGGGATTGGGATACTGGGATTAGCAGTATATACAGCACGGACAAACCATTAGGTCCTACTGTACAGCATGAGGAACTATATTCAATATCCTCTGACAAACCCGAACGGAAAAGAACATGAAAATATAAACAGGTAACTGAATCACTTGCTGTACAGCAGAAGCTAACACATTAGAAACCAACTATACTTCAATAAAATTTAAAAAATAAAACAACTATTCAAGATTATATTCCAGCAAAATCAAAAAGGAGTTTAAAAAAGAGAAAGACATGAGATCCAATCAACAAACCAAACCCAGGAGTGCAATGTAATCTCAGGATAACATGTATAGCAGATCTAGAAAGCAAACTGCCCAAATTATAGAAGGCTGAGAGCTCCAGAAAACCCATCTTCAAGAAAAGTTCAATGGTTACAGGATGAAAACACGTTGCAATATTAAAGTTTTAATAATGATGTCCAGGAGCTATCCACAATCAAGCAGGGCATTGCAATATTACTCATTTAAGGAGCCCGGGTTTAACAACACAGAAGCTCCACACTACTTGGTTCTACAGTGACTACTTATATCCGTACACAAGTCACAAAGGCTGGTTATTAGTACTCAATTTGTAGAATCTTTCTGTAGAAGCACAGAGAAGTTTAGAAAAGTTATAAGCCATAATATAAAAGTTACAAATCTTGACAACGCAATAGAAAATGAAGGCTAGAATGGGAAAGAAGGGTACAGTCACACAGTCATGCCCAAGTCTTTGTGACCCCACAGACTGCAGCACGCGAGGCTTCCCTGTCCTTCACCATCTCCCAGAGCTGGCTCAAACTCATGTCTATTGAGTCAGTGATGCCATCCAACCACCTTATCCTCTATAGTCCCCTTCTCCTCCCACCTTCAATCTTTCCCAGCATCACGGTCTTTTCTAATGAGTCAGTTCTTCACATCAGGTGGCCAAAGTATTGGAGCTTCAACATCAGTCCTTCCAATGAACACTCAGGACTGATCTCCCCTACGATGGACTGGTTGGATCTCCTTGCAGTCCAAGGGACTCTCAAGAGCCTTCTCCAACATCACAGTTCGAAAGCATCAATTCTTCAGCGATC
Organism: Capra hircus; assembly: GCF_001704415.2. NCBI lineage: Eukaryota > Metazoa > Chordata > Mammalia > Artiodactyla > Bovidae > Capra > Capra hircus. The sequence continues at coordinate 46,841,862 of NC_030831.1, forward strand.
AGCCTTCTTTATTTATGGTCCAACGCTCACATCTACGCATGACAAGAAAGGTTGAAGCAGGGAGAACAAAAGGAAAACAGTGGGTGCTAAATCCTCTCTAAGACTGGAAATGAAAGAGTGTCTAAAACTGATTGGTCAAAAAACAGAAATCTGGGACTTCCCTGGTGGTCCAGTTGTTAAGAACCCTCCATCTAACACAGGGGACACCAGTTCAATCCCTGGTCCAGGAAGTTCCCATACAACTAAGCCTGAATGCCACAACTCTTGAGCCCGCATGTTGTTACTACTGAAGCCCACGCTCTAGAGTGTGAGATCCACAAGAAACCACTGCAATGAGAAGAGCAGGCACTGCAACAAGAGTAGCCCCACTCCCTGCAAGGAGAGAAAGCTCGTGCATGGCAATGAGGACCGAGCTTAGCCAAAAACACTAACAATAATAAAGCAATAATGCAATTAAAGAAATGCAAACTTCATTAGCATGATTACAATTAGTTTTTTTAAAAGTAAAGAACAAAGGAAACAGAAGTGTAACTATTACGAAAAGTTTAAAATAATCAAGGGCATTAGGAACAAAACTGTACCTCCTAGAAATCCAAGTGCTGGGGAAGGTAGAAAATACAATGACCTGAATTCTTATCTACTAGGGAGTCAAGCAACAGATACTGTTCAGGGTTGGAAGAAAAGTCAAGACACAGGAAGATATGCTTTATTTTTGACTTTTGGAATTAACCTAAAAAAAAAAAAAAAAAAAACACAACTAAAGAGAACCCTCATTAAAGGCAGTAATATAAGCATTTAAGAAAGAAATTTTTTAACAAACATTTTCTGCCCTTTCATTTAAAAAAAGAAATAAGAAATTTTAAAATATTAAACCATTTCCAATTGGGGGGAAAAAGTCAAATAATGTCTAAGGTCATACAGTTGAAATCCATGCATCCTCAATCAAAAAAAAAAAGCTCTTAATCTAGATCCGCTTTTTACTGACTTGTATGAATAATCATATGGAGAGCTCTGAATGTCTATGTTAAATTATATTGTTCTCTGAAGTCACACATTAAAAGAAAAACCTTTGTTTCAAAAAATCTAGGGAAATTGGCATGCCACTAGTGGATTTAAAACGAACATTCATATAGGATAGTTTAGACTATGACACCAATTGATTTCATATCACATTTACTTCAATTGTGAATTTCTTAAATTCAGATTCCTGAATAAAAAGTCTAGCTATCAAGACAACTCAATAGGGAAAGAACTTTTAACAAATCATCCTGGGAAAACTGGATATCCACGTGCAAAGGGAATTTTATCTCCACACCATAAACAAAAATTACCTCAAAATGGATAAACAATCTAAATGTAAAAATTAAAACTATAAACTCTAGATGAAAACAGGAATAAATCTTTGTCACTCCATAAGGCAATGGTTTCTTAGATTTGACATCAAAAGCATAGCAACAAAGAAAAAACGGATAAAATTCAAAACATTTGTGCTTCAAAGTACGTATCAAAGAAAATGAAGTACAGTTTACAAAAAGAAAAATGATACTTGAAAACCATATATCTGACAAAGAACTTATACCTCAAATGTATAAAGAACATAAACAATAATAAAAAAATCAAATAACCCAATTTTAAAAATGGGCAAAAGGCTTGGATAGACATTATTCCAAAGAAGATATACAGATAGCCAATAAGCACATGAAAACACGCTCAACATCAAGTCACCAGGAAAATGTGAACCAAAACCACAAGATACCACTTCACATCCATGAGGTCAAGTATGTGGAGAAATCATAACACATCCATTTCTGGTAGGAATGAAAAATGGTGTAGCAGTTGGAAAAAGAGTTGGACAGTTTCTTAAGAACTTAAGAGTTACCACATGACCCAGCAATTACATTCCTAGGTGTCTATCCAAGAAAATCAAAAACATTATGTCCACACAGGCCTTATACACTTAGAGATGAACACTCACACTAATCCAAATGTGGCAACCACCCAAATGTACATAAACTCATGAAAGAATCAACAAAATGTGGTATATTTCATACAACGGAATATCATTCAACCATAAAAAAGAAGTACTGATACATGCTACAATAACAAACCTGGGAAGATTATATGTTAAGTCAAAGAAATTACATGATTCTTTCCAAGAAAGGCCACACGTGACATTGTGTTACTAGGAAATGTTCAGAATAGGCCAATCCATAGAGCCAAAGTAGACCAGGAGACGCTGAGGGTTGGGAGAGAGGACACAGGAAGGGACTGGCAGTGGCGTGGGCTTCTTGGGGGATGAAAATGTCCTGGAACACAACAGTGGTGATGGCTGCACAGCTGTGTAAGCTGACCACAACCACTAACAGGCTGAATCTTATGGTGTGACAATTATTGCAAGAAAATAATTTTTTAAGTAGCTAAGATCCAATTCAGAAAAACTAGGCATAAATGTTGACGAAAGACAAACATCTGGAGGATCTAATAGTTAGAAAAATGTCACCTTTATCAGAATAAATATTCACGTATACCAGAGAGATGGTGCTGACCTAAGGAGCACACACACACAAAAAGGTCGACTACAGCTAAGAATAGCTTGGTTCACTATGAAAAATTATCTATTTCACTTTAAATATTTGGTTTTGAATCTGCTTAAATTGCCATGATCTCAAATGGAAGCCCTCCTGGAACCTGAGTTGCGTCCACTAATATCCACTGTGAGTTACATGGTGCATTGTTACATCTATTGTATGTATTAGTTTACTTCTTGGCCCAATAGATGGGAACTTGGAGGGATGAGGACCTCTAACCTCAACACCCTCCTTCCCAACTAACTTCCCATTCTCCCTCTGTATCCCAACAGCACCCAAAAGTACCAGGATCGCAAGTAAGGAACCGAACACTCAAGTCTATTAGGCAGAAAATCTTCTGTTATAGAATTACTTAAGCCTCTGAGTAGATCTTCTGTATCTGGTGTTCAGTTCAGTCGCTCAGTGGTGTCCGACTCTTTGCGACCCCATGAATCGCAGCACGCCAGGCCTCCCTGTCCATCACCAACTCCCGGAGTTTACGCAGACTCATGTCCCTCAAGTCGGTGATGCCATCCAGCCATCTCATCCTCTGTCGTCCCCTTCCCCTCCTGCCCCCAATCCTTCCCAGCATCAGAGTCTTTTCCAATGAGTCAACTCTTCATGAGGTGGCCAAAGTACTGGAGTTTCAGCTTCAACATCATTCCCGCCAAAGAAATCCCAGGGCATATCTCCTTTAGGATGGACTGGTTGGATCTCCTTGCAGTCCAAGAGACTCTCAAGAGTCTTCTCCAACACCACAGTTAGGGTGGCAAAAAAGTAGCTCCGGTTTTGGACCATAAATTTTAAGTCATTATAACTAGGCTCAAATACATCTTTATTAATCAAAATAGGAATCGTCACAATCAACAATCAATTTCTGCCAATGAGAAATAAGTTTGTTTATTCCTGCAGCATAAATATCCATGCTCCAGGATTCGACGAACTCTTAAGAGAGCATTTTCTGCCTCCTGCTGGTTGCAGAAGCATTTTCCCTGCAAAAAGTTGTTGAGATGCTTAAAGACGACAAGGGTAGAAATGAGTCGTCAGTTGGCAAGAGGTGGTCGGGTGAATATGGCAGATAAGGCAAAACTTCATAGCCCAGTCCATTCAACTTTTGAAACGTTGGTTGTATGACACGCAGTTGGGTGTTGTCATGGAGAACTGGGCCCATTCTGTTGACCAATGCCGGCTGCAGGCGCTGCAGTTTTCAGTGCATCTCATCGATTTGCTGAGCATACTTCTCAGATTTAATGGTTTCGCAGGGACTGAGAAAGCTGCAGTGGATCAGACAGGCAGCAGACCTCCAGACAGTGACCCTGACCTTCTTTTGAAGTAAGTTTGGCTTTAGGAAGTGCTTTGGAGCTTCTCGGTTCATCCACTAAGTTGACTGCCAGTTGCTGTATAAAATCCACTTGTCATTGCACATCACAATCCAATTGAGAAATTGTTCATTGCTCTTTAGTAGAAGAACAGATGACAACATTTTTCAAAACGATGATTTTTTTTGATTTGCGGTCAGCTCATGCGGCACCCACTAATGGAGCTTTATCAACTCTCCAGTTTGCTTCAAATGCTGACCGACCATAGAGAGGTCGATGCTGAGTTCTTCAGCAACTTCTTGCATATCTGTAGGAGGATCAGCTTCGAGGATTGCTCTCAGTCGGTCATTGTCAACTTCTGACGACAGGCCACTGCCCTCCTCATTTTCAGGGCTCCTATCTCCTTTGCAAAACTTCTTGAACAAGCCCTGCACTGTACGCTCATTGGGAGTTGCTAGACCCAATGTGCTGCTGATGTTGCAAGTTGCCTCTGATGCTTTATGACCAATTTTGAATTCAAATAACAAAAACCGCTCGAATTTGTTTTTTGTCTAACATCATTTCTAGTCTAAATAAATATAAACAGCAAGTAATAAGTCATTAGCAAAAAAAGTACAGCAAGAAATACATATTAAAATGATGTATAACACAACCACATTCAAGAACATATTCCAGTATCAAACGTCAAAGTTCAACAAAGAAAAACCACAATTACTTTTGCACCAACCTAATAAATCACAACCTCCTAACAACATAAACGCTTTCAACAAGCAACAGTTGAACTTAATAAATTCTTCTCTGACACATTTACAATCAAATCTCAGACCCGCCAGAGACGCTGGGAGGGTGCAAACACAACCCTGTGCGCCGAGGAGGGAAAGGAGCAGTGGCCCCCACGGCAGACTGAGCCAGGCCTGCCTTTCCATGAGTGTCTCCTGCGGAGGCCCGGGCCAGCAGCGACCTGCCTGCCGCAGGGACAGGGGTGCTGACTGCAGACCTGGGAGGCGCAGGAAGCGGCAGAAGTCCTCCTGGAGGAGGTCGCCATGAGACCGGTCACAGATAAGCCGAGCAGACAACCCACAAACTGGAGAACAGTTATTAACAAAGATGTTTCTCGCACTGTTGCCAAAGTTCTACGGCCCACAACAGATTTCCCAGCCTGGGGATTCGGCAAAAGGACTGAGAACCCCCAGGGAATTTGAATTTGAAGGCCAGTGGGATTTGATTACAGAATTTCCACAGGACTGGGGAAACAGATTCCTGGAGGACACAATAAAACCTCATGCCCACCCGGACCCAGGAGAAAGGAGCAGTGACCCCACAAGAGACGTAGCCAGACTTCCCCATGGGAGTCCAGGAGTCTCCGGCGGAGTCATGAGTCAACAGCGGCCTGCCGCGGGGTCAGTGGCACTGACTGCAACAGTCCTGGGAGCCGCAGTGTGCTGGCCATCAGTCTTTTTGAAGGAGGTAACCATTACCACCATTATCCCTACCATAGTTTGGCCTCAGGCCACACTACAGGGAAGGAACACAGCCCCACCCATCAACACAAAACTGGATTGAAGGTTTACTGAGCATGGCCTTACCCACCAGAGCAAGACCCAATTTCCCCCCACAGCCAGTCCCTTTCATCAGAAGCCTGCATAAGCCTTTTATTCTCATCCATCAGAGGGCAGAATGAAAACCACAATCACAGAAAACTAACCAAACTGATCACATGGACCACAGCCTTGCCTAACTCAATCAAACTATGAGCCATGCCATGCAGGGGCACTCAAGGTGGACAGGTCACGATGGAGAGTTCTGACAATACACGGTCCACTGAAGAAGGGAACGGTAAACTACTTCAGCATTCTTGCCTTGAGAAGCCCACGAACAGTATGAAAGGGCAAAAAAATAGTAGGACACTGAAAGATGAACTCCCCAGGTCAGTAGGTGCCCAGTATACTGGAGAAGAGCAAAGAAATAGCTGCAGAAGGAATGAGGAGGCTGAGCCAGAGTGGAAGCAACGCCCAGCTGTGGATGTGTCTGGTGGTGAAAGGGAAGTCCAGTGCTGTAAAGAACAACGCTGCACAGACACCTGGAATGTCAGGTCGACGATCAAGGTAAACTCAGTTCAGTTCAGTCTCTCAGTCGCATCCGACTCTTTGCAACACCATGGACTGCAGCAGGCCAGTCTTCCCTGTCCATCACCAAATCCCGGAGTTTACTCAAACTCATGTCCATCGAGTCGGTGATGCCATCCAACCACCTCATCCTCAGTCGTCCCCTTCTCCTCCTTCAATCTTTCTCAGCATCAGGGTCTTTTCCAATGAGTCAGTTCTTTGCATCAGGTGGCCAAAGTATTGGAGTTTCAGCTGCACCATCAGTCCTTCCAATGAATATTCAGGACTGATCTCCTTTAGGATGGACTGATTGGATCTCCCTGCTATCCAAGAGACTCTCAAGAATCTTCTCCAACACCACCGATCAAAAGCATCAATTCTTCAGTGCTCAGCTTTCTTTACAGTCCAACTCTCACATCCGTACATGACTACTGGAAAAACCATAGCTTTGACTAGATGGACCTTTGTTGGCGAGGCAAATTGGAAGTGGTCAAATAGGAGATGGCGAGAGTGAACATAATATTATAGCACTCAGTGAACTAAAATGGACTATAATCAGCAATTTTAATTCAGATGACCGTATCTACTACTGTGGTCAAGAATCCCTTAGAAGAAATGAAGTAGCCCTCCTAGTCAACAAGAGAGTACAAAACGCAGTACTTGGGCGCAACCTCAAAAACAACAACGATCTCTGTTCGTTTCCAGGCAAACCACTCAGCATCACAGTAATCCAAGACTACGTCCCAACCACTAATGCCGAAGAACCTGAAGTTGAAAGGTTCTATGAAGACCTAACCATTCAATATCACAGTAATCCAAGTCCCCAACCACTAGTGCCAAAGAAGCTGAATTTGAATGGTTCCATGCAGACCTACAAGACATAGAACTAACACCCAAAAAAGATATCCTTTTCATCACAGGGGAATGGAATGTAAAAGTAGGAAGTCAGGAGATACCTGGTCTAACAGGCAAGTTTGGCCTTGGAGTACAAAATGAAGGGCAAAGGTTAACAGAGTTTTGCCAAGAGAACACACTGGTCATAGCAAACACCCTCTTTCAACAACACAAGAGAAGACGCTACACATGGACATCACTAGGTGGTCAATATCGAAATCAGATTGATTATATTCTTTGTAGCCAAAGATGGAGAAGCTCCATACAGTCAGCAAAAACAAGACCGGGAGCTGACTGTGGCTCAGATCATGAACTCCTTATTACCAAATTCAGACATAAATTGAAGAAAGTAGAGAAAACCACTAGGCCATTCAGGTATGACCTAAATCAAATCCCTTACGATTATACAGTGGAAATGACAAATAGATTCAAGGGATCAGATCTGATAGAGTGCCTGAAGAACTATGGACGGAAGTTCGTGATACTGTGGAGGAGGCAGTGATCAAAACCATCCCCAAGAAAAAAGAAATGCAAAAAGGCAAAATGCTTGTCTGAGGAGGCCTTACAAACAGCTGAGAAAAGAAAAAAAGCAAAAAGCAAAGGAAAAAGGAAAAATGTACCCATCTAAATGCAGACTTCCAAAGAATAACAAGGAGAGATAAGTAAGCCTTCCTCAGCAATCAAAGCACAGAAATAGAAGAAAAAAATAAAATGGGAAAGACTAGAGCTCTCTTCAAGAAAATTAGAGATACCAAGGGAACATTTCATGCAAAGATGGGCACAATAAAGGACAGAAATGTTATGGACCTAACAGAAGCAGAAGAGATTAAGAAGAGATGGCAAGAATACACAGAACTGACCTTTATGACCCAGATAACCACAATGGTGTGATCACCCATCTACAGCCAGACATTCTGGAGTGTGAAGTCAAGTGGGCCTTATGAAGCATCACTACAAACAAAGCTAGTGGAGGTGATAGAATTCCAGTTGAGCTATTTCAAATCCTAAAAGATGATGCTGTGAAAGTGCTGCACTCATTATGCCAGCAAATTCGGAAAACTCAGCAGTGACCACAAGACTGGAAAAGGTCAGTGTTCATTCCAATCCCAAAGAAGGGCAATATCAAAGAATGTTCAAACTACCGCACAATTTCACTCACTTCTCATGCTAGCAAAGTAACATTCAAAATTCTCCAAGCTAGACTTCAACAGTATGTGAACCAAGAACTTCCAGATGTTCAAGGTGGATTAAGAAAAAGCAGAGGAACCAGAGATCAAACTGACAACGTCCATCGGATTATGGGTAATGCAAGGGAATTCCAGAAAAACATCTATGTCTCCTTCATTGATGACACTAAAGTCTTTGCCTGTGTGGATCACAGCAAACTGTGGAAAATTCTTAAAAGGTAGTAATACCAGACCACCTACTGCCTCCTGCAAAACCAGTATGCAGGTCAAGAAGCAACAGTGAGAACCAGACATGGAACAGACTGGTTCCAAATTGGGAAAGGAGTACATCAAGGCTGTATACTGTCACCCTGCTTATTTAACTTACATATAGACTATATCATGCGAAATGCCGGGCTGGATGAGGCACAAGCTGGAATTAAGAAACATCAATAACCTCAGATAGGCAGATGACACCACCCTTATGGGAGAAAACAAAGAGGAACTAAAGAGCCTCTTCATGAAGGTAAAAGAGAGTGAAAAAGCTGGCTTAAAACTCAACATTCAAAAAATGAAGATCATGGCATCCGGTCCCATCACATCATGGCAAATAGATGGGAAAATAATGTAAAAAGTGACAGAGTTTATTTTCCTGGGCTCCAAAATCACTGCAGATGGTGACTGCAGCCATGAAATTAAAAGACTCTTGCTCCTTGGAAGAAAAGCTATGACAAACCCAGACAGCATATTAAAACGCAGAGGTATTACCTTGCTGACCAAGGCCCATATAGTCAGTTATTTGTTCCAATAGTCACGTATAGATGTGAGAGCTGGACCAGAAAGAAGGCTGAGCACCGAAGAACTGATGCTTTTGAACTGTGATGTTGAAAAAGACTCGAGAGTCCCTTGGACTGCAAGGAGATCAAACTAGTCAATTCTAAACAAAATCAATCCTAAATATTCATTAGAAGGATTGATGCTGAAGCTGAAGCTCCAACATTTTGGCCACCTGATGCAAAGAGCCAACTCACTGGAAAAGACTTTGCTGCTGGGAAAGACTGAAGGCAGGAGATGGGGAAGACAGAGGAGTGGATGGCTGGATGGCATCACCGATTCATCACCGACATGAATTTGAGCAAACTCTGGGAGATGGTGAAGGACAGGGAAGCCTGGCATGCTGCAATCCATGGGGTTGAAAGAGTCGGACACGACTGAGCGACTGAACAATAGCACCCTGAAAGCTTCTAACACATGATGCATTATTGTAATCATCTTTGTTGTTGTTGTTTAGTTGCTCAGTCCTGTCTCACTCCTTGTGAACAGAGACCACAGCCCGCCAAGCACCTCTGTCCATGGGATTCACCAGGCAAGAATACTGGAATGGGTAGCCATTTCCTGCTCCAGGGGATCTTCCCAACCCAGGGACTGACCCGGCATCTCATGCATTGGCAGGCTTCTTAACCACTGAGTCATCTGGGAAGCCCAATGTGACCCTCATCAGGCTTAAGTGCTCAGCCAATCAGATCCTCTCTCCCCTAAGAACTGAAGGGAGTATGCTGGTATTCTGCTGGTCACCTGAATTGCAAGAGGCAAAATGTAGGGATGTCACACTCTGTCATGACTGGACAAGAGTTCTAGTACTGGCCCACAAGGCAGTCTCAAAAACTGAAATTGTCAGCAGCCTCTTAAGGGTCTACAGGAGTGGCCCCATCAAATTACGCCCCTCCCCCAAGAAAAGCAAAGGCACAGGCGTCACTAAAGCACAGTGAGGTCTAAATTCCCAAGATTCCTTCCCAAAATTCTGGATCTTCTGTATAGGAGACGCTAGTATTAGCCAGCAGTGACCTGCTCTTGTGACATGCGCTTCTAGGAAGTGGCCCTGAGTCATAATGGACAAAGATAAAGGAAATCCTCTGAGCGGCATTATGAGCCAAACATGCAACATTCAGGTCTGCTGGCCATTTCCTCTACAGCCAAGAATTTGGGCAACAAACCAATGCCCATGATTTTTCCCCGTCCTTGAACTTACTTCACTATCCCTCTGATCGTCAGAATACACTCTGATTCAGAAACCATTTAGAAAACACTTAATGTGTCTTCCTCTTTTCCTCCTTTCTAATTCGATTTTTAGCCAGATGTCTGGTTTTCCCCTCAATATTATGTCATACAAGCAGGGTATCATTGTTTATCATTCACTTTAGTTCACACAGTGCAAGAGGACAGGTAGGGGACATCCCATGGACCTGAAGGAAACTGGACAGAGCAGTACAGCTTAGACTCTGAGGAGCGCTGACTCTGAAGTTAGACCTCTGAAGTTAAAAATCCCAGGTCTTCCTAGTATCAAGCTGTGCAACTTCCGTCTGGTTATTCAGCCACTCTGGGCCTCACTTTTTGTGAGAACTATTTAAATAAGTATGTATGTAAAGTTCTGAAACCAGAGCCAGGCACATAATAAAAACTTTATTATAATGGATATCTGCCACCATCATCAAGGTTTGCAATGAGGAGTGGGGAGACCTACAGCACATCTTTAAGTGCAAATGATGCTATTAAGTAGTATGGCAAAATCTGGGGTGATAACTCAACATCTGCATAGCTCATACCCTCCTCACTTCCGAAAATTCTGTTTCCTAAGGCAACCTGTCGGGGAGGGGCCATCTTCTAGCAAGTGCCTGGAGAAGCAAAGACAGCTAATTTACAGAAAAAAAACGATGAAGCTGACCCACAACATAAAATGGGAGAGAAGAGAGGGCTGAGGGCTGGAGACAACAGTGGAGGGAGGTAAGGGGAGACAAAGACAGAAAGAGAAAAATCTTGGTTTTCGACTACTTTCCAGTTCCTGGTTCCACTCCAACCTATAAGCACTAACTGCCTTTTCTGCCCTCCATTGTTGTTCAGTCATGTCCTACTCTTTTGTAATCCCATGGACTGGAGTCTGCCAGGCTCCTGTGTCCATGGGATTTCCCAGGCAAGAATACTGGAGTGGGTTGCCATGTCCTTCTCCAAGGGATCTTCCTGACCCAGGGATCGAACCCCCATCTCCTGCACTGCAGATGGGTTCTTTACCACTGAGCCACCAGGGAAGCCCTTTTTGCCCTTCACCAATAAATTCTCCACTTTTTATTAAGCTGTGACCAACATTTGTTAAACTCGAACAGAAGTCTTGGGAAAGTTTTCAACAACAACAACAAAAAAAGCTTAGAAGAGGGCAAGTTACATATTCCCATTAGTACACAAAAACTAAGATAATACTGCAGATACAAATAACCACAAACTTGAGTATCCTCAATCCACTCTACATCTAATGCATTAATTTACAGATGAGGCTCAGGCCTTGTTGTTTCAAAAGCTCTACAGGTGTTATTAGCTCTACAGCTGAGACTCACCCTTACACGTAACCATATGAACACCCTTTACCTAGTATCAGGTTCTCTGTATAAACTAGCATAGTACATAAAACGTATTAATACACTTTTCACTGGGAATTAAGTAATTTTTGAAACAGCTGGAAAGAAAATGGCAGGTACTATTCAAACCAAAACAATTTACCTTTAGATCAGAGCCATGAATACGTTCTTTTGCCAATGTTCACCAAACCAGCCAGGTAACCAGCCAACATCCCTTCCCCTAATACACCCCACTCCCAAATTCCGTAATAAACATACACACTGAATCTTTTACCAGATTCCACTTTCTTCTTATTCTGAAAAAGTAACGCTAACACCACACGTCTATGTTGTGCAAACTGATGGCAGTCAAAAGTTTCTATTCATCCGTTCTTTGAAGACTATTTTTTAATCAGGATTTCCCTCCTTAAGTATCTTATTTATGCCGTCAGTAACTCAGCGGGCCATTAAAAAAAAAAAATCTGGCTCGTTTATCACAATTCTGTCTCAGTTAGGACTCTGAAGGTTATCAGCTCCGGGAAAAAAATACATACATATCTTTTGCGTTCTAACCTCAACACAGCCCATTTCAAATCTCTACTCTACAATACAAGCGTATCAACAATAAAGTTATGACCTTGTTCTCATGACAACACGGACTTTGCGGAGTTCTTACCCATAGTACTAAGAAAAACGCCAGCGTTTAAGGCCGATGACGAAAGGCAGGATTCCCAAAAGACGACGCTCCTCTCCAAGACGTGCAAGGAGCACTGGTGGGAGGAAGGGGCCTTTCTCGTGACAGATCGTCCTGAACAGTAACATCACCCCAAGGAGAGAGAGAATTCTAAAAGCAACTTCACGTTTCCGATAAGAGCCTCCCACTCAAGTGAGTGGCCCGGAGACTGAAGAATCGCCAGACACGTACACCCCTCGCGAAGGTGGAAAAGCAATCCCTACTCCCGACTTCATCCCTTAAAATAAATGGGGGAAGTTGGGTCCCCACGAGCCCCCGGCGAGAGCGGCCGCGGCCCCTCGCGCCAGGTGTGCGTACCCCCGACGGACCCCACGGGTCGGCTCACCCTGGGCCCCTGGGCCCGCCACCCCTGCGCGGCCCGGGAGTCCTCTGCCGCCGAGCGCTCCCCCCACGGCCGCGCGGGCGCCTGCTCGGACGCCGGCCAGGCTCGGGGCTCGGGGCTCCGCCAACCGCTCCCCGCGAAACAAGAAGGTGGCAGCCGGCGACGTTGCGGTTTCCCCGCCTCTCATCCCCTCCCCTCCCCTCCCCTCCCCCGCGGCCTCCGCGCTCCACTCCCGCGCCCCCGCTTACCCTCAACTCCTCGAAATCCGCCATTTTATACCACCCGTGGGCGCCGCCGCCGCTGCCGCCACAGCACCCCCGCCCGCTGCCGCCAACAACGCCGCCGCCACCACGGCCGCCGCCGCCGCCTCCAGCACCATCCTGCACTGGGGGCCGCTAAAGACGCCGCGGCCGCCGCCGCCGCTGCCGCCGCCGCCGGACCCGTCACGTGACGAGCGCTGGAGCCCCGCCCCCGGCGAGCGCGGCCCCGCCCACCCAGCCCACAGCCTTCCGCCCGCGTCTTCCGCCCGCGCGCCGGCCCTCCCCGCGCGGCGCTGTCCTCGGCCGCTGGTCCCCGCCCTCTCCCGCGGCCTGCCCGCCTTCCCGCACGCCTTCCGGCCAAGCCGGGCCGGTCGCCGTGCAGCCCTCTGCCTCCGGTCCCCGGCGTGGATGCCAGGCCCCAGTTCCTGAAGCGCTGTGGAAACTGCAGCGCTACCGGAGGGCCTGGCGGAGGGAGTGACGGAGAAGAAGAGGTGGCCTGGGACTCGTGACTGGAACATTTCGGGAAAATTCTTACGGGGCCCTTCCCCACTGTGGCTGTAGACAGAGGGATCCACCCAGAATAAAGGCATCCCCTGGGTTAGTTGCGGCGGAACAACCTAAACGTGGATGTTTGATAAGCTATTGTTCCTATCTCATAATGCAGGGTTGGTAAAACCTCTTTGGGTTGCCAATAGCCTCAAAGTGCTAACCTGGCTAGTTCTTTTCTGACTTTGAAGGGCGACTGAATGTCAAGGATTGCAGAGTTGAGCGAGTTGGGGGAGGGAAGTTGGAAGAAGTGAAATAGGAGCGCACCCAGAAGGGCCCTGATAGAAAGGGGTCAGGGAAATCAGATAGGTGGGAAAGATGAAATGCCAGAGCCAGAGACGATGGAAGTTTCACCTCACCCCTGAAGTGCTGACCAAGGATGAGACAAGGTGCTGAGTCAAGCTGGTCAGAAATTCGCTGGACCAAGTCTGGGATTCAGATTTCCTTTAAGAGGTGGATGGAGCCCATTTCAGACACCTAATGTTGACCCCTGGGGCAAAAATAGTTTTCCAGTCTGACTTTTCACCTAATTCCTGTTCATCCTTCAGATCGCAGTTTTAAGTATCACTCTTTCAGAAAGACCTGAACCCACATGGCGCCTGTGCTGTGCTTAGTCGTTAAGTCGTGTCCGACTCTGCGACCCCTATGGACGGTAGCCCGCCAGGCTCCTCTATCCATGGTGATTCTCCAGGCCGGAATGCTGGAATGGGTTGCCATGGGCTCCTCCAAGGGATCTTCCCAACCCAGGGATCGAACTCTGGTCTCGCACATTGCGGGCGGGTTCTTTACCACCTGAGCCGCAGGCGCCATTTTCTTTCAGATCGCTCTCTGACCGCTCACAGGACCGGAACCTTTCCTTCCTGATGTTTTTACATGGTAATTGTGTAGGTTTTTGTGTAATTATTATATAAATAATTATGGTTTACTTTTTTTCCTTAAAAATGTTTTTAAACCCACGGGGGAGCCTGGTGGGCTGCCGTTTATGGGGTCGCACTGAGTTGGACACGACTGAAGCGACTTAGCAGCAGCAGCAGCAGACTGTAATAACTGACAGATGCCTGAAAAATTGTTGTCCTACTTGTTTAGTGAGTAAAAGAAGGAACAGTGTCAGGCTAGAGTACCTTCTTCCTCTGGCTTTCCACCATTGATTTTTGTGCTCTCAGTTTGACTTAGTTTTGATTTTGGCTTATTCATCTTAGGCCTTGATTTCCACCTCAGAATTTAACATTGTTCAACGGACATTAAGTGAAGGCCTATGTGGGCTAGGAGCTTTAGGGGAATATATGAGTAGAATACAACACAGCCCTTCCACCAAGGCACTTACAACCCACAAGAGGCACTGACACGCAAAACCAAGAAAAGCCACGCTACAATTACTGAAGTGTCCATTGTAGGGTTGGGTAGCTTTGCCTGGAAAGAGTCTAGATGCTGTCTTAGACTGGCCTAAACCACAACTTGGTCTCACCAGGCCAGATTACTAATTGGGCATCTTTCCTAAACTGGACTCCGTAATATTAATTCAATATTTGTTTAGAGGAAAGGCTGAATGGTAATGGGTAAAAAGCAAGGCCCTTTTTACTGTCATAAACAATTTAGCTCATCCAAATTTGTAAATCCTACTCATCAAAAAGAAATCTCTGCACTTAGTTGGATATAACTTCTTTGTAGTGTGACATAATACATCCTTGGATGAGACTTGAGGAAGGAAGTTAAGTATCAAAGTCTCACCATTACTATAGACCACATACCTAACTACCGCACCTGCCACGTGTAGAACTGTTCCCCGAGAGGAATTCCATTTAATACAATTTTCTCCTCATTACATTTTTAAGTGATTAAATATGTTAACATTCATTATGGATTGAGGTTCTAGGCAGTTACCTGGCTGGACCACCCCCTTTATCTAGCTCCAATTAAAAACATAAGTATTGTAATTAAAGTTTCCCAAGTTTATACTACACAGACTCAAAAGTCTCACAAGTAGCTTTTCCACATGTTAGCTCTCTTAACTGTGGCGAAGTCTCAACTCTGTTTTTCTAATCTATTCCAGATCTCAGGATGTTGAAGAATTGAATGAGATCAGGAATTTTAGTATGCTTTATGAACTTACCTTTGATAGGTGATTGTTTTTGTATTTAAACAACTGATAAGCACACACCAAAAAAAAACTACTAAGCACTTAAATATCTATGTAATATATTCTAGTACTTTAGAAAAGAATATTCTCTTTTCTAGTTGGATGATGCATGAGATACTGAATTTACTCTCCAAGCACCTGTCTTAATCCTTTCCCTGCCTATCTGTACATCCATCAGTCTCTTTTTTTTTTTTCCATCAGTCTCTTGATCTCAGTATCTCTCATTTTGTTTCCACTGACTTCTTCCTTTTTCCCTGTATCCGTATTCAAGGCTCCTACATAGTTTCAAGCCACCTTTCTTGCTTTGCCAAGCGCATATCTATTCTAATCAGATTTCTTCACACTGTTTGCACTTTGCCTTCGCCTTTACTAAACAGTATGAAAAGAAAATGAACAATGAATTTATCTTTTATATTCCCATTTTTAACACAAAATTTGAAAGCATAACACGATAAATATACTTTCTAACAAGATTCAACAATTATTAATATTTGAACAATTATTAAGGTACAAATAACATAGGTAAACCCTCGTATCTTAAGTGAACTAGTCATTTAGTTTTGAAAACTGTTTATCAAGACACAGCACTTCCATCACCCCAGAAAATTCCCTCCTGCTCTTTCTCAGTCAAACCTCCCACCGGAAATAACCAATGATCTGATTTCTAATACTATAGAGAGAATTTTAAAATGAGACAAACTTCTTTATTTATTTTAAAATGCTGTTATAACCTCAGTGCCAAAACCCAGACAAAAATTAATTATCCTATCTAACATATAAGCAGATTTTACCCCAGTAATGCAAGAATGGTTTTACCCTAGCTTATATGTTAGAGACTTGGTAACTTGGTACAACTCAACAACTGAAAACAAAATTCTGGATTTAGAAAATCATTAGCAAGTGCCAAAAGTAAAGAGTTATCCGGTCAAAATCATAGAAGGCAATATTCCAGACATTTAAGCTGAACATTTATCCTGAGGAATTTGACAATCCAAAAGTAAAATCTATAAACTGGGACTTCCCTGGTAGCGCAGTGGTGAATCCACCTGCCAATGCAGGAGACAAGAATAGCGGGTTAAATCCCTGTGTCAGGAAGATCCCTCGGAGAAGGAAATGGCAACTCCCACTCCGGCATTCTTGCCTGGGAAATCCCGTGGACAGAGGAGCCTGGCAGGCTGCAGTCCATGGGATTGCAGAGTCAGACATGACTTAGCAACTAAACAACAACAAACTGAAATATAACTTCTGCAAAGTCCAATATACAACCCCGATATTTAATACAAGACCCCACAGAGTAAAGATAAACCGGAAATGTCAGCACATCCACAAATTGCATTCAGTTTTTATACTAATCAGTAAATCTCACTCCTTGAATATTGAAAAATAGGTCCAGGATGGTACTCTACAGACACTGGGCAGAAACAAAAATTCTCTCCAGGTAAACATCTATCATCTTCCTTGGTGGCTCAGAGGTTAAAGCGTCTGCCTCCAATGCAAGAGACCCGGGTTCAATCCCTGGATCGGGAAGATCCTATCACTCCAAACCTCAAATTAACCTACAGATTATTTTCCAAGTTAAATGACCAACACATAATCAAAAATCAGAAAAAGACTGCAATAAAAACATGCTTACACAAGTAAGTAAATTAACAAGCAAACCTTGAAAAAAATTATAGATATTCTAGAATTAAGAAGTTAAAGACCTAAATGGATAGGTTTAATAGTATATTACACACAATTTAAGAGAATAACCTGAACATGTTAGAAGACTAGAATGAAGCTAAGGGAAACAAAAAGATGGAAAATGTGTAAGAAAATGTTAGACATAAATTTGAGACAGAAGATAATGTTAAAAAAGCCTACCAAACATTTCACTGGAGTCCTCAAAGAGCAAAAAACCAAAATGAGGCGGAAGCAATGTATGACAAGATAAAATTGGAGATTTTCAGACTGATTTAAAAAAAAACCCATTGTGGGTAAAGGGTTAACAAAACCCTTTTCCTTTCCACATGAAAACTTGACCTTCAGTTAATTTTCTAGCTCTTTTCACCTGGAAACATAATAGAGGTTTATGATAAAAATGACCTCTGATTAGTAAATTGCCTCTGGACCAGGAAGAACTATAAACGGTCGACATTTATAGACATGATGGAGCTACCATATTAGGGAGTTAATGAGTTCAGTTCACCAGCAAAATACAGCAATTTTAAATGTGGGCAACCCACTCCAGTACTCTTGCATGGAAAATCCCATGGACAGAGGAGCCTGGTAGGCTACAGTCTATGGCATCGCAAAGAGTCGGACACGACTGAGTGACTTCACTATGCACTTAAATGACATGTCCTTAATGTATCATACAGAACTACAATGAGAAGTAAAACAAAACCCCACAAGTATAGAGAAGCATTTTACCATACTATCTCAGTAATTGATACAAAAACCAAAATCATTAAAGATACAGATTTTTGTAACTGCATAATTAGCAAACCTGCCTTGGTCGCTACAAATAATGTGTGTGCATGCTCAGTCGCTTCAGTCATGTCCGACTCTGCGACCCCATGGACTGTAGCCCCACCCCCACCCCCACGCCCGACTCCTCTGTCCATGGGATTCTCCAGGCAAGACTACTGGTGTGGGTTACCATGCCCTCCTGCAGGTGATCTTCGCAACCCAGTGATCGAATCAGCATCTCCCGCATTACAGGCAGATTCTTTACCTACTGAGCCACCTGGTAAATCTCTCACAAAGCACATACACTCAGACCCTTCTTTCCCTCCTCAGAGAAAAAGGATTGAGAGAAGAATGTGCCTTTCTCGCTTTCAAGTAAGCCACATGCCTTGTGTGCAGCTTTATCAGAAGAATTTCACGTGATTAATAAAAGACGGATGACTGTTTTTTCCTAAAGTCACCAGGAGAAATCCTTGTCCAAACACTGCAGTAGCTCCCTGCCAGGTGGGGTGCGCTGATTTGTCCCCAGGTCCCAGTTCTGATCAGACTCAACCATGTCTGTCTGAGGTGGGACTGTGAGAAGACCCAGAATGGGACTTGCAGAAAATGCATTATTTTAAGTACATATGGAACATTTACCAACGTTGAGCATGATAGGGCAAGCCTCAACAATTTAAGAAATTGTGATAAAATAAACACAACCTAAAATTTACCATCTTAAACCCTTTCAAGTGTACAATGCAGTGTCATTAAGTAAGTCACATTTTGTACAACCATTACCACCGTTCACCTCCTGAACTTTTTCACCTTGCTAAACTGAAACGCTATACTCATTAAGCAGTAACTCCCTATTCTCTTCTTCCTCCCAGCCCCTGACAACCACCATTCTGCTTTCTCTGTAACTTTACTCTAAGTACCTCATATAAATGGAATTACATGGTATGTGTCTTTTTGTGATTGGCTCATCCATAATGTAGCATATGGCAAAATTTTCTTCTCTTTTAAGGCTGAATAATATTCCATTGTATGTATATACCATATTTTATCTGTTTATCTGTCCATGAACAGTTAGGTTGTATCTTAATCAGGTTGGGCTACTGAAACGACATACCACAGACTGTGTGGCTCAAACAATTAACATTCATTTCTCATAGTTCTGGAGGCTGGGACATATAAGATCAAGGTGCTAGCATTTGGTGTCTGATGAGGCTCCCCTTCCTGGTTTACATTTGACCACCTTCTTATTTATTTCCATACATGATGGGGAGAGAGATCTCTGGTTTCTTGATCTTATAAGGGCATTAATCCAATCCTAGGGCTTCCACCTTCATGACCTCAACCAAACCTAATTACTGCCCAGAGGCCCCACCTCCAGATAGCATAACAATGGGGATTGAAGCATCAACAAATGGGTTTTTGAGGGACACCGACATTGAGTCAATAGTAGGTTGCTTCCACTTTTTATTGTGACTAATGTGAACAAATCTCTCTTCTAGATCCTGCTTTCAATATTGGGGGGTATACACTCAAGAGTGAAATTAGTGGATCATATGGTAATTTTATTTTTTGGGGAGTTGTCATGTTTTCCAAAGCCGCTGTGCCATTTTACATTCTTGCCAGCAGTGTGCAATGGTTCCAATTTCTCCACATCCTCATCCACCCTTTTTATATTCTGATGTTTAATAGTATCCATCATAATAGGTATCAGATGAAATCTCCTTGTTGTTTTGATTTGCAATTCCCTAATACTTTGGCCACCTCATGTGAAGAGTTGACTCATTGGAAAAGACTCTGATGCTGGGAGGGATTGGGGGCAGGAGGAGAAGGGGATGACAAAGGATGAGATGGCTGGATGGCATCACTGACTCGATGAATGGTAATCTGAGTGAACTCCGGAAGTTGGTGATGGACAGGGAGGCCTGGCGTGCTGTGATACATGGGGTCGCAAAGAGTCGGACACGACTGAGAGACTGAACTGAACTGAATAGAACTGAATGGTTAGTGATATTGAGCTTCTTTTCATGCACTTATTGGCCTTCAGTATAACTTCTTTGGAGAAATGTCTGTTCAGTCCTTTGTGCGTGCATGCCAAGTCGCTTTAGTCGTGGACGACTCTTTGTGACCTATGGACTGTAGCCCGCCAGGCTCCTCTGTCCGTGGGATTCTCCAGGCAAGAATACTGGAGTGGGTTGCCATGCCTTCCTCCGGCAGATCTCCCCGACCCAGGGATCAAACCCAGTCTCTTATGTCTCCTGCATTGGCAGGCAGGTTCTTTACCACTAGTGCCACCTGGGAAGCCATTCATTCCTGTACTCATTTTTAAATCAGATTATTTGGGTTTTTTGTTTCTGAGTTTCAACAAAATTTTAAAGGACTGGAAGCTGCTACAAGTCTCTTTCTTTTACTTCTTTATGACAGATTGTCTTGAAACAGTGTTTTATCATCTCTCAGGCTCTGATGAGATATAATAAGCCATGATGGGGTCTTCCCCAGTGGTTTAGTGGGTTAAGAATGCTCCTTGCAATGCAGGGGACTCAGGTTTGATCCCTGTTCAGGGAACTAAGAGCCCACATGTCATGGAGCAACTAAGCCCCAGCACTTTGGAGCCTGAGCACAACTGGAGAGCCCCCGAGCCACAACAACTGAGCCTGCAAGTGTTAACTAGAGAGTCTGTGGAGCGCAGCAAAAGATCCACCTGATGCAAGAAGATCCTAAGTGCCCCAATTAAGGCCAGACACAGCCAAATAAATAAATAATCTTTTAAAAAGCCATAATTACTGTATATACCATTGATATGATGTGATAAGAATGGCAGTTTACCTCTGTGATCTTCCTCTCAAAACACACACCTGTGTGAGCGCTAAGTCACTTCAGTCATGCCTGACTCTTTGCAACCCTATGGACTGTAGCCCGCCAAGTTCTTCTGTCCATGGGATGTTCTAGGCAAGAATACTGGAGTGGGTTGCCATGCCCTTCTCTAGGGGATCTTCCCAACCCAGGGATCGGACCCACATCTATTAGGTCCCCTGTATTGGCAGCTGGGTTCTTGACCACTAGCACCACCTGGGAAGCTGCACACACACAACACACACACACACACACAACACACACACACACACACACACACACACACCCAGTTTAATCATGGGAAAAGTTATCAGACAAATCTCAGTGAAGGAGCAGTCTATAAACCATTTGACCAGTATTCTTTAAAAGTGTCAAGGTGAAAAATAAATAAATAAATGTGTCAAGGTCATTGAAAATAAGGAAGTGAGAGAAACTGTCACAGCAAAGAAGAGTCTGAGGAGACACAACAACTAAGCACGACGTGGAAGCAGTCCATATCCCTTTTGGCACCAGGGACTGGTTTCGTGGAAAATAATTTTTCCATGAATAGGATGGGGGAGATAGTTTGGGGATGATTTAAGTGCATTACTTTTATGATGATCTGACATGAAGCAGAGCTCAGGCAGTAATGTGAGCAATGGGAAGTGGCTATAAATGCAAAAGAACCAGCTTTGCCCACTACTCACCTGCTGTGCAGCCTGGTTTCTAACAGGCCACGGGCCCATACTGGTCCATGTCCCAGGGGCTGGGGACCCTTGTAATACGGTATTCTGGCTGGATCCTGGTGTAGAAAAAGGATAATGCATAAGAACTAAGGAAATCTGAATAAAGTGTGAACTTTAGTTAGTAATAATGACTCAGTATTTGTTCATTAGTTGTGACATGCATGTGTGTGTGCCAAGTTGCTTCAGTCATGTCCAGTTCTTTGCAACCGTATGGACTGTAGCCCACCATGCTCTTCTGTCCATGGGATTCTCCAGGCAAGAATACTGGAGTGGGTTGCCATGCCCTCCTCCAAGGGATTCCCGACCCAGGGATTGAAAGCCTGTCTCTTAAGTCTCTTGCATTAGCAGGTGGGTTCTTTACCACTAGCACCACCCAGGAAGCCCAGTTGTAACATACATTAATACAAGATGTTAACCACTGTATAGTACAGGAAACTCTACTCAGTGCTCTGTAATAAGCTATATGGGCAAAGAATCTGAAAAAGAATGGATATTTGCATATATAACTGAATCACTTTGCTGTACACCTGAACTAACACAACATTGTAAATCAACTATACTCCAATATAAGATAAACATTAAAATTTTTAAAAGATGCTAATAATAAAGGAAACTGGAGTATATAGGAGGGAACTGTGTTCTGTCTACAGAACTGGAATCTAAAACTTATTTGTCATAAAAAAATTTCAAAATTAAATTTGTCAGTGATAGAGACTGGCTACTGGATTTTTAAAATATAATTTCAACTTTTGAATGATTGAAAAATACAAAATATCTTATCAATTGTGTCTGCAGGAATTTGAAGATATTGTCATTAAAAATGTGTTGACCAGGAAATACAGACAATTCAAACATTAAATCTGACCACAGACGTCCTCTCAAGCTTTTCATTAAAACTCCTGAAGTTTTCTGTTTGAAGGTTTTAAACAAATTTAAGATTTATATTTTCCTTAATATTTTAGTATTCCATTTTTCTTATAAAAAGAAAAAAGTAATGATCTTTTTCACCGAGCTCCATGTAGACATTCCTAGATCCCCTCCAGTTTATGAACATGCCTCAGAAATATTACTATTTTCTTTGTGTGCATGATCTGAAAAAGGTTAGGAAGCACTAACTTAGAGAAACTTTTATACATGCACATGTGCACCAGGAGATATGTACAAGAATAGTTATTACTTCACTGTTTGTAACAGCAAAAAATTAAAATAACTTGTCCGTCAAGGACAGAATGACTATATGTATTGTAGTGTGTTCCTGCAAAAGAATGCTATGTTTAGAGTACGAAAGAAATGAATAAGCCAGAATTGCATATATAAATATGGACAACCCCCTAAAAAATGCTAAGTGAAAAAATCAAGTTGGAAAAGTTACATACCTTTTATATAAGTTTTGCAAAAGGGAAAAATAATGCTGTATAGTTATAGATATGTAAATATGTGCTAGAAGTTCAAAAACATTCATGCGAATGATGAGTATCAAAACCAGGAAAGTGGATCCCTCTGAGAAGAAGGGAATAGGATCTGGAGGCTATTCTTGGGGGTTTTACTATATTTGTAAAGTTTTCTCTCTTAAAAAAAAAAAGATCTGAAGCAAATATGGCAAAATGTTAAGATATGATAGAATTGGAAAGTAGGTATATCAATCTATTATCCTCTATACTTGTGTGCGTGAAATATTTCATAATGAAACAAAACACATAAACACCCTAAATCTGATCATCTTAACTACTTCTCGGCTACTGCAGCCATCGTCCTGGGTGACCACAGTTGCCAAATGTCTTTCTATCTTGCTTTTTATCTTGTTCCACTCCATTCATTCTCCATGTAATAGCCAAGATGAATTTTTATAAATATAATTCTGATCTCACCATCTCCCTACTCACAATCTTTTAGCAGGTTTACAGCACTCTAGAAATAAAAATTAAATTCCTTACCGCAGCCCACAGACCCTATTTATCTCTCACATTTAGCCCTCATTCTTCCTCCATTGTCATTATTTATTCCCTCAAACTGTGAAACTTCTCACCACCTCACATTATATTAATTCACGGTTTACGGGAACAGTTCTTCCCAGAGTCCCCACCTCCTTTAGAATATAAGTTCCTTGAAGGCAGGGACTTTGTTTTTCACTGCATCCCCATTGCCAAGAACATCATTTGATTCATATGAAGCATGAAATAAATATTTTCTGGATTAAAGAATGAATGATTTCATTTTCATTCAAATTGAGGAAGAATAAAATACTTCAGTGGTTAAAAATGATATAATCAAATACATAGAGTCTGAAAATGACAGGTTACACTCTCAACAATAACAAAAATTGCCAATACTCATTAAGGATTCATTATGTGCATTTCCAAGCACTGGAACCACATACATTGTGGGGTACATATGAACCTTGCTTTCCTCCTAGGCCCTGCAAACCTATTTGAGATATGGGAACCTCCTCCCTAGCCACAGCTGATTGGATCTGGAGGAGAGGGGACTGAGAAAACAATCCATGTGTTAGCCAGAGGGAAGTGATCAGTTTCTTTTTCTTGAAAATCTATGCTGAGTGACGTGTAGGCTAAAAAAGTTTAAAGATGAGTCATGTTAATGGCAGGACATTTTTGAGCGAAAGGAACAGCTGCTGAGGTCCCTGAAGCTGCACCAGTATCTATCCTTTCTGAACCTTGCTGTTCAGTGTTTCTTTGGCTTAATGACATAAATTACCCCACTATTCTTCCAGAAAAATCCACCGCTTTCATTTTTAAAACTAATATGCGTAAGTTACTTTGTTTTGTTAATTATTCATTCTCTTAGAAACAAACAAAACTAACAATCTCTTAATCAAGGAAACTTGACTAGGGCAATCTTTCCCACATATGGTCCACTTTCATTCTGAGAAGGTATTACTGTTCCCATTTTACAGATGAGGAGACAGGGCTTGAACATGTCCAATACCTTTCTTAAAATCATACAGCAGTAAACAATGGGGCAAGATTCCTATCCTGGTCTATGTGGCTGAATGTGGCTGCAAGAATGGAAGCAGGAAAACTGTTCACAGATCAAGTTAGGAAGATGGGGCAAACACTTTGATACCATTTAAGGTAAATTAGAAAGTGACATTGATAACAGAGACAGAGTAAAAACCAGGTTTCATTCTATTTTTGGATAAGATCCAGTAAAACCTCTCTATTCTTATATTTCAACAACTGTTGGCAGAGAGACATTTATACCAACACAGAATGTCTATATGATTAAAACTTTTTCTCTTTCCACCGACAGAGTTGACAGTTTTAAAAGAATGACAAGATGCACTTTTTTTTTTTAAGGATACATTCTTTTTAAGCAACATAAAAAATAGTTTTGGGGGAGCAAGTGGGCAAGGGAAATTGTTGTTTTATCTCTTTCCCACCTGCTGCAGCAAGGGCCCCAATAATGCCTTGCCTGAATTTCCTGTCTGACCTCTAGTCAATTTCTATTGATTGAGGAAGGCCAGTAACACTGGCCATTATCAGCTTTAGGGCTCCTAATGTAGGACTATTGTCCCCTTCTGGGAAGAGGTTCTTGGGACCTCCTGGACCACTGGATGCAACTTCCCTGTGGGTGACAAGTGGCCACCTGACCATCTTGTTTCAGCGTCACCAAGATTGGGAAGTCTGCCTTCCTGGCTTCTGGGGGCCTCAGTACCCTCATCCAGGCAATGCTTTTCCCTCCAACTTGTCCTTTTCCTTCTTCTGAAGCCTCTTTACTTCTCGCTGCCTCTCCTGTCTCTGTTCCATCCTTTTGAGAGAGTAGACTTCGGGCAGCTACAGCATCACTTTTCAACTTGTGAGACCTGCCCTCTCTAGCTGGCATGGCTCACCTTGATGAGTGACAAGCAGAAGTGGGAGAGGTGTGTCTTACACAGACCCTGGTTCAGCACGCTCTCCCTGACAGGAGTGATAGAGGTTTAAATCTCATGTTGTGTAGTCCTGTCTTTTTCTAGTAATCTCCTCTTTATTTTGCTGTTGTCTCTTTTTCCTTTTTCAGTCTTTTCCGTCCCTCCTTCCTTGACCTCTCTCTTGATCCTTAAAGGGGACTCCCCTTCAATCTGAAAACTTCTTGTGTCTCTAAGTTTTTGTCATTGGTTTGTTTGTTTTATGTAGTTTTGTCTGTCCAACTGCTCCTGCAATTCTCTGCCAAAATTGTGGGCATAGTGGAGCATTTAAATCTTGAAATACAGCTGCAGCCCTCATTGCCTGAAACACCAGCCTTGAGTTACTCTGTGGGATTTTAAAGAACAAAAACAAAAGAAAGGAGTTTGTATTTTTCCCTCTTCTGCTTTTGCAATGTAAGTGTTCTACCTGGGCTCGAGGAGCTTGCATTTCTCTCCTCTCTGCCATTGCAATGTAAGTGTTCTTTCTGCCTGAGCTCAGCGGGGCTTGCATCTCTGTTCTGGGCCTTGGAGTGTTAACTTTTCTGCCTGGGCTCTCAGGAATTACCCAACTCTTCTGGAGGTGCCCCAGACTGAGGGGGAAAAAAGGGACCATTTTCAATTCAAGTGGGAAAACTATGAACTCTCTGGTTCTGTCTATCTTTATGTAAAAATTAACTTGTAAATGAGCTGTATTTAATTGGCTTAAAGGAAACTGAGTTCTCACATACATTCTTGGAAATATAAAGGAGGCTCACCAGAATACAACTTGTGTTCATGTGATCTGGGAAATATTCAATATTTAATTAATATCTGATCTTGGAGCTAGCTTAAGCTTATGGATTTAATTAATATGAACCTGTCTTTAGAGTCATCAGAATTAAGTATAACACATTAATTTTCCCTAGGGTTCCTAGAAGTCAATAAGAACATTTGTTTTTATTATGAAATTTGTCAACAGGAAAAATAACCTGATATGATTAAATTTTCAAGTAAATATAACTGGGATAAGAAATTTGGGGCAAACTCTACAGAAATAATTATGTTTTAGAAACGTCCACCTGAAACAGTCTCTCTAAATCTTGGTAAATTAAAATTAAATGATAAGAATTCATTGAGTATCCAGGCCATTTCAAATAATATAAACTATTGGGAAGGTTAAGTTTCTAAACAGGTCTAAAATTTACCTACTTTTGTCTTCTTGTGAGAAACTAAAGCTCTTTGGTGCCACTTTGAGATGTTCTCTACCAATCTATAGAATGCTAATGTAAAGACATGGTTGCTTAAGCAAAGTAGGATGTGTGTTTTCAGAAAAGAAGGTATGAGGAATGGAAATATATTTTGTTAAAGGAAAAAAGGTGATTTTTGTCCTAAAGCCGGTTATTTCTAAATGGGAAGAATAAGGGACAAAGTATGACTACAGCAAGTTCATGAGGTCTGCAGAAGAGGAACACTGAGAAAAGAATTTTGTATGTGTTCAGGATTTTCTAAGGTTGGATTAAATTTAATTAGGTAAATGGATTTTGTTAAGAGCAAGCTGATGCAAGACTGGATTTAGTTTCTCTCTTTCATAAAAGAACAAAGTTTTCCTGGAATGCTGCCTTTGATATCAGATTATGTGAGTTTCTGTGTCTTTAAGTGATCTGGGGTTTTTTCAATTTTATTTCTTTATTTTGGCTGCCCTGAATCTTCACTGCTGCATGGGGTTTTTTCTAGTTGCAGTGAGTGGGAGCTACTTTTTTGTTGCAGTGCACGAGTTTCTCATTGTGACGACTTCTCTCGTGTAGCATGGGCTCTAGGCACATGGGTTCAGCTGCTCCACGACCTCTGGGATCTTCCTGAACCCGGGATCAAATCCATGTCCCCTGCATTGGCAGGCAGATTCTTAATCCCTGGACCAGGGAAGTCCTGTAATTGTTTTTGAAATCTTCTTTTTTTCCACCTAACCCAAGGGATAACTGTTCCACAGTGGCCTTTGAGTCTATCAGACCAGGTGTTTTAAAGCTTTTCGAAAGTTTTGACAGACTTCCCAAATATCAGATTCTACTAAAAGTTCTTTTAATCTCCAGCTACTTCGAGGGGGTCCTTCAAAGTGCTACGGGAGCATCCCAAAGAGACATTCTAATCTCAGTGAGATGATATGTTAAATGACATGGGAAACGTTGTCCAGACTATTGCCTATGTCAGAAAGAATCATCAGGCTCTCCCCAGTTTTATCACAGTCACCAAGCAGATAAGGGAGAGGATTTGGGGATTTTCTGCTCCCTAGTCTCTCACCTTAATCTATGTCCAAAAAAATCCCCTATGGGAATACTCCCAGCTCTAGGGCCTCAGGTCCTGACCCCCAAGGCATTTTCCATTGCATCCAACTCCAGCTCCTCCAGGAGTTCCATTTTGCAGCTCTAAGATCCCTTTCACTTTCGACCTTGGCAGCCTCATACTTTGTTACAGACTACCTATTGGGCTGGCTAAGCAGTCCATGTCCTACGCTTTATAGATGCTCAATCTCAAGGAATATAGCCCAACATAAGAAAATTGTTATCGGACATAAGCTTTATAGACAATAGATCTCCCTCAAGGAAAGCCCTGGCTACACGCTGGCACAGGTTCAAACATCCCCTATTGAGGACACTTGGCACAAGGGACTGGATCAACCAGAGGCACCTGGATAGGAATCAGTGGGAGAGTACAGGATGCTCAGAATCCCATTAGGTAAGGGGAATTCAGAGGACACTCTGATCCCCTTTAGACAGAAAGATCCTAATAAATGTCTCTGAGCGTCATTTCCAGGAGTGCTCTCAGTTGCAGGTTACTCAGTATGGGAGGATCCTCTTCTAAGCCAGAAGAAACACCTCTGGAATGTATCTTTAAAAACTGGAAATGAAAAAAAATAAATGTGCTGAAAAGGGGAAAACTTAAACTCTGCCATAACACTGCCTGTTAAGTTGGTGGGACAGAGAAAAATGGCCTGAAAATGGGTCTCTAAATTACAATACTGCCTTGCAATTGGATCTTTACTGTCGTCACAAGATGGGGAAATGGACTGAAGTTCCATATAGCCAAGTCTTCATGGTCCTTTACCAAAACCCTGCTCCATGTGGCCTGGGGAATCAGAAAACACTCCCGACATTTTAGATGATTCCCTTTTAACCTGCCTCAACTTTCAGGGTGAAACCAAGTTTCCCCTTCTTCTCTGGAGCCACCTATTTCTTCAGAGGCACCTACTTCTCCAGATACCTCTAACCAATCCCACACTCCACCTCCCTATGTTCATTTATATCCCATTACCCTAGGAAGGAGACAGTAATCCCTCTGGGGTAACCCGTAGTGGAAATTCCTATTACCCCAAATCCAGCTCCAACCAGTCAATCCTAAAGGAAATCAGTCCTGAATATTCACTGGAAGGACTGGTGCTGAAGCTAAAACTCCAATACTTTGGCCACCTGATGCGAAGAACTAACTCATTTGGAAAGACCCTGATGCTGGGAAAGATTGAAGGCGGGAGGAGAAGGGGACAACAGAGGATGAGATGGTTGGATAGCATCACCGACTCAATGGACATGAGTTTAAGTAAACTCCAGGAGTTGGCAATGGACGGGAGGCCTGGTGTGCTGCAGTCCCTGGGATCACAAAGAGTTGGACATGACTGAATGAACTGAACTGAACTGAACTGAGAGGGGTGCACTGACCACCTTGCCAGGGACAAACCTGAACATTTTGTTATTGGTGGAGATGACCACCTCTTCCGAATCAGTAGCCCTGCTAGAGTTATAATTCCCAGGAGGGAACAGAAGCCAGATAGCGCATGATCCAATGTGTATTAGAAGGGATAAGAAAGTATATAAAAAAGCCGGTTAACTGGCTTTATGAAAACATTAAAGGAGTGACCCAAGAAGATAAAGAAAATCCAACCCTCTTTCAGGGGCAGCTTGTGAGGGCTTTTAGAACATTTACTAATATTGATCCTTCCACTCCTGAGGGCCAATCCCTACTGGGACAACAGTCTGCCCCAATATTAGAGGCACAATTAGGCCCACAAAGCCTGATCCCCCAACTCCTAGAGGTGGCCTTTGGGATACTTAATAACTGAGATCAAGCTGAGGAGGAAGAAACTGACGTGAAAATGGTCAGGCTACGGCTCAAGCTAAACTGAGGCCACAGCTGTCAGCCATGCCTTGCAACCTCGGGAGAACCCAAGGGATCCCGAGGAAGTTTAGCCATCTGCCTGGAGGTAAAACCAGCAAGAAGGAATGCTTCAAATATAAGTCAACCAGTCACTGGGCCTGAGAATGTCAAAAAGAACCCCCTGGTCCATGTCTAGTCTGCAAACAAACAGCTCATTGGAAGTGGGACTGCCCTCAGTCCTGAAGGAGAAGGGATAGCTCCCACTGTGCAGATGGCCACACTGGATGACTAGGGCAGCCTGGGGATTCTGGAAGCTCTCCCCACAATGAGATTTCTATCTCTATTGAGGAGCCCTGGGTGATCCTTGACATGGCAGGTAAAAAAAAATCAACTTTTAAACTGATACAGGAGCTACTTAACTCTATCCTGGTCTCTCACCCTCGGCCTATTTCCTCCAAAAGCTGTACTGTGATTGGTGTTGATGGAATCTCCCATGCACACCTGTTGCTTCACTGGGCCTCTCATTTGCCAACCTGAATAGCATTTGGTCTCACATGCCTTTTCGGGTGTGCCTGAGTGTTCTACCCCACTACTGGGAAGAGGGAGAAGGCAATGGCACCCCACTCCAGTACTCTTGCCTGGAAAATCCCATGGACAGAGGAGCCTGTAGTCTGCAGTCCATGGGGTCTCGAAGAGTCCGACATGACTGAGTGACTTCACTTTCACTTTTCACTTTCATGCATTGGAGAAGGAAATGGCAACCCACTCCGAGCTCCCTCGGAGACATATTATGATTAGGAGACCCTGAGCAGCCTCTTGCGTTGACGCTGATGAAAACAAATCAGCTGAAGGAACAAGGGCCTATTCCCTGCCATATTCTACACACAGCAAACCCTGCAGTTTGGGACAAAGTAATCCCTGAGAAGGCTATAAACGTCTAAAAATTAGCCTTAAGCCAGAAGTTGCTTATCCTAACAAGAGACAGTATACCCCATAAAGCTGGAAGCAAAAATAGGTTTGCAATCCCTTATAGATTTAAAATGTGGCCTCTTAGTGCCCTGTCAGTTTCCTTCCATGCAATACCCCTATTCTGCCAATTATTAGGCGAAATGGGGAATGATGAATGTTATAAGACATAGAGCAGTAAATGAGGCATGGGTCCCTATACATCCCAATCCTTAAATGCAAAAAATTTAAATGTGAAAAATTCCCCTGTTAAACACGGGGCTGAACTATTCACAGAAGTTTGGACATGGAAGCAACCAAAGTGTCTATCGATAGATAAATGGATAAAGAAGTTGTGGTATGTATATGCAATGGAATATTACTCAACCATAAAAGGGACACGTTTGAGTCGGTTCTAGTAAGGTGGATGAACCTAGAGCCTATTGTACAGAGTAAGGTTAGTCAGAAAGAGAAAACCAAATTTTGTATATTAACACACATATATATATGAAGTCTAGAAAAATGGTACTGATGAACATATTTGCAGGGCAGGAATAGAGACACAGACGTAGAGAACAGACTTTGGACACAGCAGGGGAAGGAGAGGGTGGATAAATTGAGAGAGTAGCATGGAAACCTATACATCACCACATATAAAAATAGAGAGCTAATGGGAAGTTCTTGTATAACACAGGGAGCTCAACCTGGTGCTCTGTGGCATCCTAGAGGGGTGGGATGAAGTGGGAGGAAGTCAGTTCAGTTCAGTTGCTCAGTCGTGTCCAACTCTTTGCAACCCCATGAATCGCAGCACGCCAGGCCTCCCTGTCCATCACCAACTCCCGGAGTTGACTCAGACTCATGTCCATCGAGTCCGTGATGCCATCCAGTCATCTCATCCTCTGTCGTCCCCTTCTCCTCCTGCCCCCAATCCCTCCCAGCATCAGAGTCTTTTCCAATGAGTCAACTCTTCACATGAGGTGGCCAAAGTATTGGAGTTTCAGCTTTAGCATCATTCCTTCCAAAGAAATCCCAGGGCTCATCTCCTTCAGAATGGACTGGTTGGATCTCCTTGCAGTCTGAGGGACTCTCAAGAGTCTTCTCCAATGCCACAGTTCAAAAGCATCAATTCTTTAGCACTCAGCCTTCTTCACAGTCCAGCTCTCACATCCATACATGACCACAGGAAAAACCATAGCCTTGACTAGACAGACCTTAGTCGGCAAAGTAATGTCTCTGCTTTTGAATATGCTATCTAGGTTGGTCATAACTTTTGTTCCAAGGAGTAAGCGTCTTTTAATTTTATGGCTGCAGTCACCATCTGCAGTGATTTTGGAGCCCCAAAAAATAAAGTCTGACACTGTTTCCACTGTTTCTCCATCTATTTCCCATGAAGTGATGGGACCGGATGCCATGATCTTCGTTTTCTGAATGTTGAGCTTTAAGCCAACTTTTTCACTCTCCTCTTTCACTTTCATCAAGAGGCTTTTTAGTTCCTCTTCACTTTCTGCCATAAGGGTGGTGTCATCTGCACATCTGCAGTTACTGATATTTCTCCCAGCAATCTTGATTCCAGCTTGTGTTTCTTCCAGTCCAGTGTTTCTCATGATGTACTCTGCATAGAAGTTAAATAAGCAGGGTGACAATATACAGCCTTGACGGACTCCTTTTCCCATTTGGAACCAGTCTGTTGTTCCATGTCCAGTTCTAACTGTTGCTTCCTGACCTGCATACAGATTTCTCAAGAGGCAGGTCAGGTGGTCTGGTATTCCCTTCTCTTTCAGAATTTTCCACAGTTTATTGTGATCCACAGAATCAAAGGCTTTGGCATAGTCAATAAAGCAGAAATAGACGGGGGAGGTTAAAAAATGAGGGTACATATGTATACTTATGGCTGATTCATGTTGTTGTATGGCAGAAACCAACACAATATTTTAAAGCAACTATCCTCCAATTCAAAATAAGTTAAAAAAAATACAGGGCTGAGATTTTACATCTCATAGAAGTGACTCAAAAACCGAAACTAGTAGCAGTCGTTCACTGCCATGGGCACCAAAATGTAATTCTAAAATTACCCACAGGAACAACAGGGCAGATCGGGAGGCAAAGAAAGTAGCCCTGATGCCCATACCAGGCAAAACTCAATGTTGAAAAAATTCGACAACAGGCCACTTGACTTTAGCAAACAGTGAACAACCAATCCTTGCTATTCAACATAGGTGGGGAAATTGAAAATTGACTCGTTTGTTCTCTTGGATCCTACACGGTATAAAAATTTTTCTACCAGGAGGTTTTCATTTTCTTATAACCCTTTTCTTTCCAGTCATACTGATTGATGCTATATTTCATCTAGGGCTCCATTGTCTTCTTTACTGTTGTAAACCTGTGTCTAAGACCTTTTTCCAAGGACACCTGGCACCAACAGGTCGAGACCTTCTATTCTAAAATTAGAGAAACATGGTAAACGTTAACCTGGAGATTAACAAAAATATACACCCAAGCAGAACGGCTTCTTGGCAGGGGCAATATCACTCCCTGTCTGGTCACCAGTTAAAGAAGGCCTCCCAAAGTTAACCTGATTCCTTCTCTTTCTAGACTCTTTAATGGTTATTGTAGTTTACCTCCTTTTTACCCCTTGTTAGCTTAACCTTTTGGTTAAGTGTCTGTTTTTTAGACTCCA
The DNA here is from genome assembly GCF_001704415.2 of Capra hircus. Classification (NCBI taxonomy): domain Eukaryota; kingdom Metazoa; phylum Chordata; class Mammalia; order Artiodactyla; family Bovidae; genus Capra; species Capra hircus. The sequence continues at coordinate 46,874,983 of NC_030831.1, forward strand.
ATATTTCTAAGTAAGACTCATGATGGCTCAAGGAATGCAGCCCATTCCAACGGAGAGTGGCTCAGGTCCCTACAATTCCTTGGAACAGTCAGCGAAAGACTTCTGCACGTCAGAGTAGGCTGGGGTCTGTGGTCCCTGTCCAGTAGGAAAAAATTTCAGAAGAGCCTTTGGCCCCTTAACCCTTAAAAGTAAGGGTGTGGGGTCTCTCAGAGGGGAACAGGACAGGTGAGGGCCTGGGATCCTTGCTGCAGAGCTACAATGCTTGCACTTGGACACACCTCTCCTCCAGCAACAAAATACAAAGAAACTATACGGGACTAAAAATAACTGCAAGTGAGCAACAAAATACAAAGAAACTATATGGGACTAAAAATAACTGCATGCATAGAGGGTTGGAGCAAATTCTGGACAAAAGATACAGAGAGACCAAAAAACCCAACCGCCACTTTTGAAGAGCCTGGCAACAAAAAAAGGGTGTCAGGAACAAAAGCAGGGAACTGAGCATCCCCCCCTGAACTCAACACCACCAGAGGGGTGGGCAAACCACCTAAGCCACCCACCCAGCCAGAACCCTGGACACACAGCTACCTTCACCCCATATAAGGAACAAGCTTGACCTGCTTCAGAGAGACATCAAGCAAGGGAAACTGTTACTTGTTCTTGCTCCCACTGCTGCAGCAGGGGCCCCAATAAACCCTTGCTGAAAGGAAAAAATGGAGTTTTAACAATATATGTTTAGAGATGAGTTATCTGTTAGGCAGGCATCTTTCCTGTCATTCTTGAAAACTCTCCTGCATCCTTGCATGCCCAGTTAGAAGCTCTGTGGAAGGTAGTTGGATGTAAGTGAGGCTGTAAATACAGGTTCCAAGGTGTTTGTGTGGGGAGGGGCTAGCAGAGAGAAAGGGAGAGGCCTTGATGAATTCACACATACTTTGAAGAACATAGTCAATTTTTTAAAAAAAGGTTTAAAAATAAAATACACTCAATCCGCCCTATAGAACATAAGCTGTAAGAGAAGGAACAAGTGGAATAACTTTTTTCCGATTGAAGTTGGACTGTGTTTTTCAGTATTTTAGAAATAATATGACTTTAAAGAAAAGAAATAATATACCTTGAGAAATAAGCGGTAAGCTTTGATTCTGTTTTATATACATGAAAGGACAAAACTTCGAAACGTCACTAATGTGCACAATTCAGTTCAGTTCAGTGGCTCAGTCGTGTCTAACTCTTTGCGACCCTATGGACTGCAGCATGCCAGGCCTCCCTGTCCATCACCAACTTCCAGAGTTTACTCAAACTCATGCCCATTGAGTCAGTGATGCCATCCAACCATCTCATCCTCTGTCATCCCCTTCTCCTCCTGCCTTCAATCTTTCCCAGCAGGGTCTTTTCACATGAGTCAGCTCTTCGCATCAGGTGGCCAAAGTATTGGAGTTTTAGCTTCAACATCAGACCTACCAATGAACACTCAGGATTGATCTCCTTTAGGATGGGCTGGTTGGATCTCCTTGCAGTCCATGGGACTCTCAAGAGTCTTCTCCAACACTACAGTTCAAAAGCATCAGTCCTTTGGCACTCAGCTTTCTTTATAGTTCAATTCTCACATCCATACATGACTACTGGAAAAACAATAGCCTTGATTAGATGGAACCTTGTTGGCAAAGTAATGTCTCTGCTTTTTAATATGTTGTCTAGATTGGTCATAACTTTTCTTCCAAGGAGTAAGCGTCTTTTAATTTCATGGCTGCAGTCACCATCTGCAGTGATTTTGGAGCCCAAAAAAATAAAGTCTGCCATTGTTTCCACTGTTTCCCCATCTACTTGCCATGAAGTGATGGGACCGGAGGCTATGATCTTAGTTTTCTGAATGTTGAGCTTTAAGCCAACTTTTTCACTCTCCTCTTTCACTTTCATTAAGAGGCTTTTTAGTTCCTCCACACTTTCTGCCATAAGGGTGCTGTCATCCGCATATCCGAGGTTATTGATATTTCTCCTGGCAATCTTGATTCCAGCTTGTGCTTCTTCCAGCCCAGCGTTTCTCATGATGTACTCTGCATAGAAGTTAAATAAGCAGGGTGACAATATACAGCCTTGATGTACTCCTTTCTGATTTGGAACCAGTCTGTTGTTCCATGTCCAGTTTAACTGTTGCTTCCTGACCTGTATACAGGTTTCTCAAGAGGCAGGTCAGGTGGTCTGGTATTCCCATCTCTTTAAGAATTTTCCACAGTTTATTGAGATCCACAGAGTCAAAGGCTTTGGCATAGTCAAGAAAGCAGAAGTAGATGTTTTTCTGGAACTCTCTTGCTTTTTCAGTGATCCAGTGGATGTTGGCCATTTCATCTCTGGTTCCTCTGCCTTTTCTAAAACCAGCTTGAACATCTGGAAGTTCATGGTTCACATATTGCTGAAGCCTGGCTTGGAGAATTTTGAGCATTACTTTACTAGCATGTGAGATGAGTGCAATTGTGCGGCAGTTTGAGCATTCTTTGGCATTGCCTTTCTTTGGGATTGGAATGAAAACTGACCTTTTCCAGTCCTGTGGCCACTGCTGAGTTCTCCAAATTTGCTGACATACTGAGTGCAACACTTTCACAGAATCATCTTTTAGGATTTGAAATAGCTCAACTGGAATTCCATCACCTCCACTAGATCTGTTTGCAGTGATGCTTCCTAAGGCCCACTTGACTTCACATTCTAGGATGTCTGGCTCTAGGCGACTGATCACACCATCGTGATTATCTTAGTCGTGAAGATCTTTTCTGTGTATTCTTACCACCTCTTCTTAATATCTTCTGCTTCTGTTAGGTCCATACCATTTCTTTCCTTTATTGAGCCCATCTTTGCATGAAATGTTCCCTTGGTATCTCTAATTTTCTTGAGGAAATCTCTAGTCTTTCCCATTCTATTGTTTTCTTCTGTTTCTTTGCACTGATCACTGAAGAAGACTTTCTTATCTCTGCTTGCTATTCTTTGGAACTCTGCATTCAAATGGGTTTATCTTTCTTTTTCTCCTTTGCTTTTTGCTTCTCTTCACAGCTATTTGTAAGGCCTCCTCAGATAGTCATTTTGCTTTTTTGCATTTCTTTTTCTTGGGGATGGTCTTGATCCCTCTCTCCTGTACAATGTCACGAACTCCATCCATAGTTCATCAGGCACTCTGTCTATAAGATCTAGTCCCATAAATCTATTTCTCACTTCCACTGTATAATCGTTAGGGATTTGATTTAGGTCATATCTGAATGGTGTAGTAGTTTTTCCCTACTTTCTTCAATTTAAGTATGAATTTGGCAATAAGGTGTTGATGTTCTGAGCCAGTCAGCTCTCGGTCTTGTTTTTGCTGACTGTATAGAGTTTCTCCATCTTTGGCTGCAAAGAATATAATCAGTGTGATTTTGGTATTGACCATCTGATGATGTCCATGTGTAGAGTCTTCTCTTGTGTTGTTGAAAGACAGTGTTTGCTATGACCAGTGCGTTCTCTTGGTAAAACACTATTAGCCTTTGCCCTGCTTCATTCTGTACTCCAAGGCCAAATTTTCCTGTTACTCCAGGTGTTTCTTGACTTCCCACTTTTGCATCCCAGTCCCCTATAATGAAGGCAATATCTTTTTTGGGTGTTAGTTTTAGAAGGTCTTGTAGGTCTTCATAGAACTGTTCAACTTCAGCTTCTTCAGCATTACTGGTTAGGGCTTAGACTTGGATTACTGTGATATTGAATCATTTGCGTTGGAAACAGAGATCATTGTGTCTTTTTGAGACTGCATCCAACTACTGCATTTTGGACTCTTGCGTTGACTATGAGGGCTACTCCATTTCTTCTAAGGGATTCTTGCCCACAATAGTAGGTATAATGGTCATCTGAGTTAAATTTACCCATTCCAGTCCATTTTAGTTCACTGATTCCTAAAATGTCGATGTTCACTCTTGCCATCTCCTGTTTGACCACTTCCAATTTGCCTTGATTCGGAGAAGGCAATGGCACCCCACTCCAGTACTCTTGCCTGGAAAATCCCATGGACAGAGGAGCCTGGTAGGCTGCAGTCCATGGGGTCGCAAAGAGTCAGACACCACTTAGCGACTTCACTTTCACTTTTCACTTTCATGCATTGGAGGAGGAAGTGGCAACCCACTCCAGTGTTCTTTCCTGGAGAATCCCAGGGACTTTGAAGCCTGGTGGGCTGCCGTCTATGGGGTCGCACAGAGTCGGACACGATTGAAGCGACTTAGCAGCAGCATGGACCTAACTAACATTCCAGATGCCTATGCAATATTGCTCTTTATAGCATCGGACCTTCCTTCCATCACCAGTCTCATTCACAACTGGGTGTTGTTTTTGCTTTCTCTCCGTTCTTCATTCTTTCTCGAGTTATTTCTCCACTGATCTCCAATAGCATACTGGGCACCTACCAACCTTTGTGAGAGCCCCATGAATTAATGTGCACACCAGATGCAATGTTCATACTTGGATGAGTACTGAAACAATGTTTCAAAGTCAAGGATAAGAAATTTATTGCATGTTTTATAAAAAGAGAGGAAAATAAAATTTCCTTAGAAAGAGGGCAGTTTTTCTTTTCTCTGTAGGTATGAACAGTTTAGGAAGCAATTAATTGATATATTTTTAAAGTAGTTCTGGCCGTGCGGGCGGGTCACCTGATGCCTTTGCAGTCCCTGGAGCTGCAAAAGAAAGGGAGGTCGGAGTGTCACTCTCTTCCTCGAAGATGTCTATTGCTGTTCGGGTTCAAGTCCTATACGAGGCTAAGGGTCACTTTTTTGAAGTCACTTTAATTTCTGGAGAATATTTTCACTGGATATGGAATTAAGTTGACAGCATTTTGTTTCCTTTCAGTGCTTTAGAGATGTGTTTCTATAATCATCTGGACTCCTAGGTTGTTTCTATGTCTTTGCCATTGTAAATAATGGCCCAATGAACATGAGTGTTCAGATATCTCTTCAAGTAAGTCATTTCATTTCCTTTGGGTATGTATCCAGAAATGGAATTGTCATATCATATGATAGTTCTATTTTTAATTTTTCTGAAAACCCCCCATCCTGTTTTCCACAGTAGTTATACTAGTTTACATTCTCACCAAGAGTGCTATTGCCTTTTCTCCGCAGCCTCATCCCTTGTATTTTTAATAATAGTCATTCTAATAGGTGTGAGATATGATACTGTGGTTTTGATTTGCATTTCCTTTATGATTAATGAGGCTGAGCACCTTTCTATGTGCTTATTTTCCATTTGCCTATCTTCTTTAGAAAAATGTCTATTTCAAGTCCACTGGCAATTTTAAAATCAGATTGTTTGGGGTATTTTTTGTTATTGTATTGTATGGGTTCCTTATATGTTTTTGTATATTAACCCCTTATCAGAAAGATAACAAATATTTTCTTCCATTCTGTAGGTTGGATAATTTCCTTTGTTGTGCAAAATCTTTTTAGTTTGATGTAAGATTGCCGGGAGAAATATAAATAACCTCAGATATGCAGATGACACCACTCTTACCGCAGAAAGTGAAGAAGAATTAAACAGTCTCTTGATGAAAGTGAAAGAGGAGAGTGGAAAAGTTAACTTGAAGCTCAACATTCAGAAAACTAAGATCAAGGCATCCGGTCCCATCACTTCATGGGAAATAGATGGGAAACAACGGCAGACTTTATTTTGGGGGGCTCCAAAATCACTGCAGATGGTGACTGCAGCCATGAAATTAAAAGACGCTTACTCCTTGGAAGGAAAGTTATGACCAACCTAGATAGCATATTCAAAAGCAGAGACATTACTTTGTCAATAAAGGTCCATCTAGTCAAGGCTATGGCTTTTTGGTAGTCATGTATGGATGTGAGAGTTGGACTATAAAGAAAGCTGAGCACCGAAGAATTGATGCTTTTGAACTGTGGTGTTGGAGAAGACTCTTGAGAGTCCCTTGGACTGCACGGAGATCCAACCAGTCCATCCTAAAGGAGATCAGTCCTGGCTGTTCATTGATAGGTCTGAGGTTGAAGCTGAAACTCCAATACATTGGCCACCTGATGTGAAGAGCTGACTTATTTGAAAAGACCCTGATGATAGGAAAGATTGAAGGCAGGAGAAGAAGGGGTCAACAGGATGAGATGGCTGGATGGCTTCACCGAGTCAATGGACATGGGTTTGGGTGGACTCCGGGAGTTGGTGATGGACAGGGAGGCCTGGCGTGCTGCGGTTCATGGGGTTGCAAGGAGTTGGACACGACTGAGCAACTGAACTGAACTGAGTCTCATATGTTGATTTCTACTTTGGTCATTTGTGCTTTGAATGTCATATAGAAAAAAAAATCATTGTCAAGACCAATGTTAAGGAGCTTTCCCCTTATGTTTTCTTCTGAGAGATTTATGGTTTCGGGTCTTACACTTAAGTCCTTAGTTCAAGTTAGTTTTTGTAATGTAAAAACAGAATGCAAATAATGCAAGATAGGAATCCAATTTCATTTTTTTTTTGCATAAGAATATCTTTTTTCCAACATCATTTATTGAAGAGACTATCATTTACTCATTGAGTATTCTTGGCTTTCTTGTCAAATATTAGTTGACCACAGGTGTATTTCTTAATGTGGGCCTCAGAAATATTTGAAAGCCAGCGGTCAAGTGGAGGAAATTCTTCAGAAAAAATTTATATTACCTTTGGAAATAAGGCAAAGGAGAATATGGCATGTCCTGTCAATATCATACCAGAGCAATATTTAAGAGACCCAACTGTTTTTCAAAAGGACTTTTTGTGACGATGGAAATGTTCTGTATCTATGCAGTCCAATATATTTGTCATTAGTTACATATGACCACTGAATACTTGAAATGTCACTAGCCTGACTGAGAAACTAAATGTTTAACTTTAATTTTAAGTAGTTAAAATACAATGTAAATACCCAACACTAGAGAAATGTTTCTATGTCCTTTAGAAAAGAAAATGTCAAGATTTTATTGCCCCTTAAACTATTAACTAGTTTTGTATCTAACCTAGAAATCTTATTTTAACTTTTTTTTCTCAAAATGCCTATAAATACCCAGGTCGTCAAAATGCTCTTTTAATCAGCTTCACCATCTTATTGGCTTCCTCAGTTAGTTAGACAAAAATCTTTGGCATATGTCCATTTATATCAAAGAGAATCATAATTTTAACTTTTTGAAAATCATGTCAACAAAACAATTTGATAAGTGTACTATAAAAGAGTGTATAGTGAAATCAAGGCTTCCCTGGTAGCTCAGCTGGTAAAGAATCCCGCAATGCAGGAGACCTGGGTTTGCATCCTAACTCTATCCTCTTGGATAACATAACATTAGTTAACTCAGCTCTTTAAGCCTGTTTCCACAACTGTAAATTGGGAGTGTTAATAACTTTCCTCAGGGTATTAGGGGTAAATTAGATAACCACATAAGTCACATAGTACATTGCCTGGTGCCCTGATTTAAATGTTCAACAAATTACAGCTATTATTACTGATGAGAGAGTGGTGAACAATTTCAAATGGTGCCAAGTTTAAATATAGTACAGTGTAAAATAATCTGTAATTAAATTTTCTAATTAGGAAGTTGGGCTTCCCTGGTGGTTCAATGGTAGAGAATCTGCCCACCAATACAGGAGACACGGTTTGATCCCTGGGTTGGGAAGTTCTCTTGAAGAAGGAAATGGCAACCCACTCCAGTCTTCTTGCCTGGGAAATCCCATGGACTGAGGAGCCTGGCAGGCTAGAGTCCATGGTGTCCCAAAAGAGTGAAACATGGCTTAGCAACTAAACAGCAACAACCATTAGGAAATTACTGGCAACTGTGACAGGAACAGTTGCAACAGAATAGGGACGGAAAGTGTTGAGAAATGAATGGGAGTTGGGGAAGTGAAGAAGACAGTCAGTCCTTTCCGAAAGCTTGGAGAGAGGGTCAGAGAGGCGTTTCAATTTAACAATTATAAGGTGAGAACTTTTTTAGATTGAGGTGACTTGAATATTTTCATACCCTGAGGGGAGAAAATGGATGAAGAAAGCCAAAGAATGAAGAGAAGATGGTTTAGAATAAGATTCATAGCAAGAGAGACAGAAGGGAAAGACATTGAAGACACAAGAGTAGTTTAGTACATGAAGAAATTAAGCAGAGGAAAAGGTAAAGTCCGTGTTTGTCCACTTATACTGAGTAGGTCTCATGCAATGGACAGTGGAGGAGAATGGAAAATTTAATGCACTAAGAACCCTCCTGCAATGCAGGCGATCTGGGTTGGGAAGATCCCCTGGAGAAGGGAACGGCTACCCACTCCAGTATTCTGACCTGGAGAATTCCATGGACTGTAGTCCATACGGTCACAAAGAGTCGGACATGACTGAGCGACTTCCACTTTCCACTTTCACTTGAATCCAATAGTCTCTGACAATCAAGTCCACAGTAGATTCTATCAGTCTAAATGGACCAAGTACAGACAGTTTCAAAGTAAAGTAAAAATTGGAATTTCCAAACTTTTGCTTTCATTAGGGGGTGGGGGGAGCCTAGAGTAGACAGGATGCCAAAATACAATCTTGGGAACATAAGCATCGGCTCACAAACGCCTGAACATCTGCTGAAATAAAGGACAAATACTATGATGCATAAACTTTAGAGACAGAATTAAGAGAAACAGACAGTTGCCCCCCCACAAATTCATCAAAAGATCATTTGAATGTCAAGCAACTTCCACAAAACAACTTCTGAACACTGGCGGAGGACACCAGGCACCCAGAAAGGCAGCCCATTCTCTTTGAAAGGATAAAGGACATCATACAAAAGACAAAAAGGGAGACAAAAGCGGTAGGGATGGAGACCTGTCCTGAGAAGGGAGTCATGAAGGAGGAGAAGTTTCCACACAATAGGAAACCCTCTCGCAGGTTGGTCTGTGGGGAGTTTTGGAATCTCAGAAGGCAACATAACTGGAAAAAAGAAAAAAAAAAACAAAACACAGAATACACATCTAACCTCAACTGCAGAAAAGAGAACTTTCCCTCCAAAGGTTCTAGCCTAACAAGCTAATGTGCAACCTAGTCCACTCACAGAACAAAGGATTGGGCAAATACCAAAGAAGAGCTAGCTGGCTGTGGACCAGCCCTCCCTTTCCAGAGACAGAAAGGCTTGTGACAGCCAGAGCCGGAAGGCAAGGGGCTGCTGCAATATCAGCCTCATAGATGGACTCTTCTACCAAACTGTGAGCAGGCACCCAGCTGCTAACCACATCTTCCTGAGATCCTGGATGTTGACAGCTGCCAGGAGGGTTGCAGCCTGAGATTAGCTCTACAGAGGAGACACACGGCACACCCGGGACACCAAGTGGCCAGGAAGGGGAAGTGATTAAGATGCACGGTCCACCTGGGACAGTGCACTCACCAAGCACCTGGTCACCTGAGCGGATCAGACCTGGGAAGGGCGCAAAATGCACACCCAACCCACAGGGACTGAGCCAGAACTGTGTCTGGGTGTCTCCTGTGGAGGTACGGGTCAGCAGTGGCCTGCCACAGGGGCAGGGGCTCTGGGTGCAGCAGACCTGGGTATTGCGTAAGCGCTTTTGTAGGAGGCCGCCACTAACCCCACCATAGAACCTTCCAGAACTTACACAAGACTGGGGAAACAGACTCTTGGAGGGCACAAACAGAACCTTGTGCACACCAAAACCCAGGAGTAAGGACCCCACAAGAGACTGACCCAGACTAGCCTGTGAGTATCCAGGAGTCTCTGGTGGAGGCATGGGTTGGCCTGCAGCAGGGTCAGAGGCACTGAGTGCAGCAGAGCATGCATGGAACCTTTTGAAGGACTCTTATCTTCAGTAACACTGAAGAAGCTGATGTTGAACGGTTTTATGAAGACCTACAAGACCTTTTAGAACTAACACCCAAAAAAGATGTCCTTTTCATTATAGGGGACTGGAATGCAAAAGTAGGAAGTCAAGAAACACCTGGAGTAACAGGCAAATTTGGCCTTGAAATGTGGAATGAAGCAGGGCAAAGACTAATAGAGTTTTGCCAAGAAAATGCACTGGTCGTTAAAAAAAAAAAAGAAAATGCACTGGTCATAGCAAACATCCTCTTCCAACAACACAAGAGAAGACTCTACACATGAACATCACCAGATGGTCAACACCGAAATCAGATTGATTATATTATTTGCAGCCAAAGATGGAGAAGCTCTATACAATCAACAAAAACAAGACCAGGAGCTGACTGTGGCTCAGATCATGAACTCCTTATTACCAAATCCAGACTCAAATTGAAGAAAGTAGGGAAAACCGCTAGACCATTCAGGTATGACCTAAATCAAATCTCTTATGATTATACAGTGGAAGTGAAAAATAGATTTAAGGGCCTAGATATGATAGATAGAGTGCCTGTTGAACTATGGAATGAGGTTTGTGACATTGTACAGGAGAAAGGGATGAAGACCATCCCCATGGAAAAGAAATGCAAAAAAGCAAAATGGCTGTCTGGGGAGGCCTTACAAATAGCTATGAAAAGAAGAGAGGCGAAAAACAAAGGAGAAAAAGAAAGATATAAGCATCTGAATGCAGAGTTCCAGAGAATAGCAAGAAGAGATAAGAAAGCCTTCTTCAGCGATCAATGCAAAGAAATAGAGGAAAAGAACAGAATGGGAAAGACTAGAGATCTCTTCAAGAAAATTAGAGATACCAAGGGAAAATTTCCTGCAAAGATGGGCTCGATAAAGGACAGAAATAGTCTGGACCTAACAGAAGCAGAAGATATTAAGAGGTGGCAAGAATACACAGAAGAACTGTACAAAAAGGATCTTCACAACCCAGATAATCATGATGGTGTGATCACTAATCTAGAGCCAGACATCCTGGAATGAGAAGTCAAGTGGGCCTTGGAAAGCATCGCTATGAACAAAGCTAGTGGAGGTGATGGAATTCCAGTTGAGCTGTTTCAAATCCTGAAAGATGATGCTGTGAAAGTGCTGCACTCAATATGCCAGCAAATTTGGAAAACTCAGCAGTGCCCACAGGACTGGAAAAAGTCAGTTTTCATTCCAATCCCAAAGAAAGGCAATGCCAAAGAATGCTCAAACCACCGCACAATTGCACTCATCTCACATGCTAGTACAGTAATGCTCAAAATTCTCCAAGCCAGGCTTCAGCAATATGTGAACCGTGAACTTCCTGATGTTCAAGCTGGTTTTACAAAAGACAGAGGAACCAGAGATCAAATTGCCAACATCCACTGGATCATCGAAAAAGCAAGAGAGTTCCAGAAAAACATCTCTTTCTGCTTTATTGACTATGCCAAAGCCTTTGACTGTGTGGATCACAATAAACTGTGGAAAATTCTGAAAGAGATGGGAATACCAGACCACCTGACCTGCCTCTTGAGAAATCTGTATGCAGGTCAGGAAGCAACAGTTAGAACTGGACATGGAACAGACTGGTTCCAAATAGGAAAAGGAGTACATCAAGGCTGTATATTGTCACCCTGCTTATTTAACTTATATGCAGAGTACATCATGAGAAACGCTGGACTGGAAGAAACACAAGCTGGAATCAAGATTGCTGAGAGAAATATCAATAACTTCAGATAAGCGGATGACACCACCCTTATGGCAGAAAGTGAAGAGAAGCTAAAAAGCTTCTTGATAAAAGTGAAAGTGGAGAGTGAAAAAGTTGGCCTAAAGCTTAACATTCAGAAGAAAAGATCATGGCATCCGGTCCTATCACTTCATGGGAAATAGATGGGGAAACAGTGGAAACAGTGTTAGACTTTATTTTTTTGGGCTCCAAAATCACTGCAGATGGTGACTGCAGCCATGAAATCAAAAGACGCTTATTCCTTGGAACAAAAGTTATGACCAACCTAGATAGTATATTCAAAAGCAGAGATATTACTCTGCCGACTAAGGCCCATCTAGTCAAGGCTATGGTTTTTCCTGTGGTCATGTATGGATGTGAGAGTTGGACTGCAAAGAAGGCTGAGCGCTGAAGAATTGATGCTTTTGAACTCTGGTGTTGGAGAAGACTCTTGAGAGTCCCTCAGACTGCAAGGAGATCCAACCAGTCCATTCTGAAGGAGATCAACCCTGGGATTTCTTTGGAAGGAATGATGCTAAAGCTGAAACTCCAGTACTTTGGCCACCTCATGCGAAGAGTTGACTCATTGGAAAAGACTTTGATGCTGGGAGGGATTGGGGGCAGGAGGAGAAGGGGGCGACAGAGGATGAGATGGCCGGATGGCATCACTGACTCGATGGACGTGAGTTTGAGTGAACTCCGGGAGATGGTGATGAATAGGGAGGCCTGGCGTGCTGCGATTCATGGGGTCGCAAAGAGTCGGACACGACTGAGCGACTGAACTGAACTGAACTATCTTCATTACCTGCACCATAGTTTGGCCTCAGGTCAAGCAACACAGAGGGAACACAGCCCCGCCCATCAGTAGAAAATTGGGTTAAAGATTTATTGAACATGGCCCTGCCCATCAGGACTTTGGCCAGGTGATAAAGAACTGACTCATTTGAAAAGACCCTGATGCTGGGAAAGATTGAAGGCAGGAGCAGAAAGGGATGATAGAGGATGAGATGATTGGATGACATCACTGACTCAACGGACATGGGTTTGAGTAAACTCCAGGCGTTGGCAATGGACAGGGAGGCCTGGTGTGCTGCAGTCCATGCGGTCACAAAGAGCTGGACACGACTAAACGACTGAACTGAACTGATCAGAACAAGACCCAGTTTCCCCCTCAGTCTCTCCCATCAGGAAGCTTTCATAAGCTTCTTATCCTTATCCATCAGAGGGCAGACAGAATGAAAACTACAGTCATAGAAAACTAATCAAACTTATCACATGGACCTCAGTCTTCTCTAGCTCAACGAAACTATGAGCCATGCTGTGTAGGGCCACCCAAAACAGATGGGTCATGGTGGACAGTTCTGACAAAACATGGTCCACTGGAGAAGGGAACGGCAAACCACTCCAGTATTCTTGCCTTGAGAACCCCATGAACAGTATGAAAAGGGAAAAAGGTATGATACTGAAAGATGAACTCCCCAGGTCGGTAGGTGCCCAATATGCTACTGGTAAAGAGTGGGGAAATGATTCCAGAAAGAATGAACAGACAGAGCCAAAAGAAAAACAACACCCAGTTCTGGACGTGACTGGTGATGGAAGTAAAGTCTGATGCTGTAAAGAGCAATATTGCGTAGGAACCTGGAAAGTTAGGTCCATGAATCAAGGCAAATTGGAAGCGGTCAAACAGGAGATGGCAAGAGTAAACATCGACATTTTAGGAATCAGTGAACTAAAATGGACTGGAATGGGTAAATTCAACTCAGATGACCATTATATCTACTACTGTGGACATGAATCTCTTAGAAGAAATGGAATAGCCATCATAGTAAACAAAAGAGTCCGAAATGCAGTAGTTGGATGCAGTCTCAAAAACGACACAATGATCTCTATTCATTTCCAAGGAAAACCATTCAATATCACAGTAATCCAAGTCTAAGCCCCAACCAGTAATGCTGAAGAAGCTGAAGTTGAGTGGTTCTAGGAAGACCTACAAGACCTTCTAGAACTAACACCCCCAAAAGATATCATCTTCATTATAGGGGACTGGGATGCAGAAGTAGGAAGTCAAGAGATACCTGGAGTAACAGGAAAATTTGGCCTTGGAGTACAGAATGAAGCAGGGCAAAGGCTAATAAGAGTTTTGCCAAGAGAACGCACTGGTCATAGCAAACACCCTCTTCCAACAACACAAGAGAAGACTCTACACATGGACATCAACAGATGGTCAACACGGAAATCACATTGATTATATTCTATGCAGCCAAAGATGGAGAAACTCTATACAATCAGCAAAAACAAGACTGGGAGCTGACTGTGGCTCAGATCATCAACTCCTTATTGCCAAATTCAGGTTTAAATTGAAGAAAGTAGGGAAAAACCACTACACCATTCAGATATGACCTAAATCAAATCCCTTACGATTATACAGTAGGAGTGAGAAATAGATTCAAGGGACTAGATCTTATAGACAGAGTGCCTGATGAACTATGGATGGAGGTTCATGACACTGTACAGGAGACAGGGATCAAGACCACCCCCAAGAAAATGAAATGCAAAAAGGCAAAATGCTTGTGTGATGGGGCCTTACAAACAGTTGAGAAGAGAAGCTAAAGGCAAAGGAGAAAAAGAAGGATATATCCATTTGAATGCAGAGTTGCAAAGAACAGCAAGGAGAGATAAGAAAGCCTTCCTCGGAGATCAACGCAAAGAAGTAGATGAAAACAATAGAATGAGAAAGACTAGAGATCTTTTCAAGAGAATTAGAGATACCAAGGGAGCATTTCATGCAAAGATGAGCACAATAAAGGACAGAAATGGTATGGACCTAACAGAAGCAGAAGATATTAAGAAGAGGTGGCAAGAATAAACACGAGAACTATACAAAAAAGATCTTCATGACCCAGAAAACTACGATGGTGATGGTTTACGGTGAAATGTGTCAAATTCGTGATTTCCGAAGATTTAGTTTCAGGACCAGAGACTGGCTTGACCACTCAGGGCTCTTGTGTGGCAGAATTTTTATTATTACAGTGAAAAGGGACAGAGAAAACTTCTGACATAGACTTCAGAAGGGGGCGGAGTGTGCCCTACGCTAGTCTTCAGCAAGGGAATTATATACTTTTTAATTAGTTATTACAATAAATCAAAAGAATGTCTCAAGTTTGTGAAAATTTTACCAGTTCCACTCCCACAATTTACATTTTAGGATAACAGGATCAGAACTTAAGAATAGAAAGATCCTATTAGACCAACCCCCATAATTTACATTCTAAGATAGCAGGATTAGTCAGAAGGTTTTCAGGTAGGAGAAACTGTCCTCAAGCAGGATATATTGTTGTTGTGTAATTCCTAGTACAGAGTTTAAATTGAGTTGTTTGCTGTGTCATCAGTTCCTGTAATCATCAGGGCTTAAAGAAAAAACATTTTATGTGACTAAGACTAAGGAATGTAGAAAAAAAAAGAGTGTGTCCTTTCCTCCTCCTTGAGAATTCCAGACCCCTATCTATCTCCTCCTTGAGAACCCCAGACTCCTCTCTCCTCAGAGACCCCCCGACCTCTTTTCAACCTGCCTAGGAATTAATTCTCTCAATGGTGTGATCACTCACGTAGAGCCAGACATCCTGGAATGCGAAGTCGAGTGGGCCTTAGGAAGCATCACTATGAACAAAGCTAGTGGAGGTGATGGAATCCCAGTTGAGCTATTTCAAATCCTAAAAGATGACGCTCTGAAAGTGCTGCACTCAATACGCCAGCAAATTTGGAAAACTCAGCAGTGGCCTCAGGACTGGAAAAGGTCAGTTTTCATTCCAATCCCAAAGAAAGGCAATGCCAAAGAATGGTCAAACTACCGCACACTAATTGCATTCATCTCACAAGCTAGCAAAGTAATGCTCAAAATTCTCCAAGCCAGGCTTCAACAGCATGTGAACTGTGAAACTTTCTGATGTTCAACCTGGATTTAGAAAAGGCAGAGGAACCAGAGATCAAATGGCCAACATCCGTTGGATCATTGAAAAAGCAAAAGAGTTCCAGAAAAACATCTACCTCTGCTTTATTGACCATGCCAAAGCCTTTGACTGTGTGGAGCATAAGAAACTGTGGAAAATTCTTAAAGAGATGGGCATACCAGACTACCTGACCTGCCTCCTGAGAAATCTGTATGCACGTCAAGAAGCAACAGTTAGAACTGGACATGGAACAACATACTGGTTCCAAATCGGGAAAGGAGGACGTCAAGGCTGTATATTGACACCGTGCTTATTTAACTTATATGCAGAGTATATCATGTGAAATGCCTGGCTGGATGAAACACAAGCTTTAAGTTGGCTTAAAACTCAACCTTTCGAAAACTAAGATCATGGCATCTGGTCCCATCAGTTCATGGCAAATATATGGAGAAACAGTGGAAACAGTGCCAGACTTTATTTTTTGGGGCTCCAAAATCACTGCAGATGGTGACTGCAGCCGTGAAATTAAAAGACACTTGCTCCTTGGAAGAAAATCTATGACCAATCTAGACAGCATATTAAAAAGCAGAGACATTACTTTACCAACAAAGGTCTGTCTAGTCAAAGCTATTTTTCCAGTAGTCATGTACAGATGTGCAAGTTGGACCATAAAGAAAGCTGAGCGCCAAAGAATGATGCTTTAACTGTGGTGTCGGAGAAGACTCTTGAGAGTCCCTTGGACTACAAGGAGATCCAACCAGTCAATCTTAAAGGAAATGAGTCCTGAATATTCATTACAAGGACTGATGCTGAAGCTGAAGCTCTAATACTTTGGCCACCAGATGCAAAGAACTGACTCATTTGAAAAGACCCTGATGCTGGCAAAGATTGAAGGCAGGAGAAGAAGGGGACGAAAGAGGATGAGATGGCTGGATAGCATCACCGACTCTATGGATATGAATTTGAGTAAGTTCTGGGAGTTAGTGAAGACAGGGAAGCCTGGCACGCTTCAGTCCACGGGGTTGCAAAGTGTCGGACACGACTGAGTGACTGAAATGAACTGAACTGCCAATCATCCCTTTTTTAAAATATAAATTTATTTATTTTAATTGGAGGTTAATTACTTTACAGTATTGTATTGGTTTTGCCATACATCAACATGAATCTGCCACAGGTATACACGTGTTCCCCACCCTGAACCCTCCTCCCTCCTCCCTCACCGTACCATCCCTCTGGGTCATCTCAGTGCACCAGCCCCAAGCATCCAGTATCATGCATCGAACCTGGACTGGAGATTCATTTCATATATGATATTATACAGGTTTCAGTGCCATTCTCCCAAATCATCCCACCCTCATCCTCTCCCACAGAGTCAAAAAGACGGTTCTATACATCTGTGTCTCTTTTGCTGTCTCGCATACAGGGTTATTGTTACCATCTTTCTAAATTCCGTATATATGCGTTAGTATACTGTATTGGTGTTTTTCTTTCTGGCTTACTTCACTCTGTATAATAGGCTCCAGTTTCATCCACCTCATTAGAACTGATTCAAATGTATTCTTTTTAATGGCTGAGTAATACTCCATTGTGTATATGTACCACAGCTTTCTTATCCATTCATCTGCTGATGGACATCTAGGTTGCTTCCATGTCCTGGCTAATATAAACAGTGCTGCGATGAACTCCTGCAGCTCAATTTCAGAAAAATAAACGACCCAATCAAAAAATGGGCCAAAGAACTAAATAGACATTTCTCCAAAGAAAACATACAGGTGGCTAACAAACACAGGAAAAGATGCTCAACATCACTCATTATCAGAGAAATGCAAATCAGAACCACAATGAGGTACCATTTCACGCCAGTCAGAATGGCTGGGATCCAAAAGTGTACAAGCAATAAATTGCGGAGAGGGTGTGGAGAAAAAGGAACCCTCTTACGCTATCGGTGGGAATGCAAACTAGTACAGCCACTATGGAGAACAGCGTGGAGATTCCTAAAAAAACTGGAAATAGAACTGTTTTATGACCCAGCAATCCCACTGCTGGGCATACACACCGAGGAAACCAGAATTGAAGAGACACGTGTACCCCAATCATCCCCTTTTTTGTCTCTCGATTGGCCAGTGCGGTGCAAAAGCTCCGGATTAACAGGTTTATTTTGATTGGCATGCGGAAAGAAACCATCTTTGTCCAGTGATTGGCCGGCATGTCTAAGCTCTGGCCAATCCTGAAGGGGGCGGGCTGGTTAAGCGTCAGGTTTCCCTGAACGGCCTCGGTGGCAACTGGTCGGCCTAGGAACTGGCTCCTTTTCTTCCTTATCTCTGTTCCTAACGCAGCGTCCTGATGGAGCTATCTTACCAGACCCTCAGATTCACCCATCAGGCTCGGGAAGCGGTAAGGAAAGCATATACTCTCAGGAACGCCTCTCCTCTTGCTGCGGGCCGGTTGCTATGGCGACAGAGTCCGCTGCTGTTGTGGCGCAAGCACAAAGTCTGGGGACTAGGGTTGAAACGGGGTTGCGGGAAGAAAGAGTCGGATTTGGACTCGACTACTGTTTGATGAAAGAGACGGCAGAGTTTGTGACTGAGGAAATGAGATGTTGAGGGGAAGGTATTATTATTAGGCAGGCTGAGGCTTGATGGGTGAGCGGATTTAGAGTATGGTCAAAATGAAATTGTTGAAACGCAGGATAACACTGTCCTGGGAGCTGGAATACGGAGTTCTGGCCCTGATTCACTACTACCAAGGTTGAGAGACCTTAGGAATTTAATTCCTCTTTCAGGCTTCCGTTCCCGCAGTAGAAAGTAACGTAATTGGACTATAATCCTTTCATACAAAGATTACATGAATTTTAGAATATGTAGTGTTTCCTATTTTCTGTGTCATTGGCTAACTGGCTCAAGTATATTTTCCACAACAAAAAACGTAGATTGAAGCTGTATTATATGCCAGGCATCGAGGATATAACAATACTAAAAGGGGAAAATGATTACAAACATTTTTTTTTTAATTGAAAAATAGTGATATTTAAGCTCCACCTCAGAGACTCTGAATTACTGGTTTTGGTGTATCCTGTTCATTGATAGTTTTTAAAACCTCAATTGTGATCTCAATCTCGATTGCAATGTGTAGCCAAGATTATGAACCACCACTCTACTCTTTCCCACCTTTAAAAAGAAGCTAATAATACACAATAAAAGGTAACCCTTTGGCCTTACACTCCCTCTACCTAGCAGTGTCTGTGCAACTTCTCCAATTTCTTTCTAACTTCTGGAAAGGATTGGCTACACTAGCTGTTGCCACTTTGTCACCTCTGGATTGTGCTTAAGCACTTCCAACCTGAGCCTGAACTACCTGCATCAAAACATTTGGAGATGGCTTTTAATAAAGAAGATTTCTGGACCTCACTGAGAATTACAGAATCAGAAGGTCTCTGGAATGAGGATCTTGAAACTTGCATCTTAAATTCAGACTCCAGGTTTGAAAACCACTGCCCTAGATAGTCTCATACATTTTCATGACTTCCAATGCCATCTGTATGCCAGCAACTCCCTTAAACTGACTTTAGACTGTACTTCTTTGCTGAGCCCCCAAACCCATGTGATATCCTAGAATATGGAACACAGAGGATGATAAATCAATTGACTACTGGACAAATCCAATGGAGAATCAAGCATCTGCATGTTAAGTTGTTAAACCCTAACTCTTAACCTTCTTCTCTAAAACTTGTAGCTTTCCCAGTCTTCCTCCATCTGGGAATGTGAAACCACCATCCACCCAGTGGCTCAAATCAGAATTCTGAGAGTCATCTATAGCTCCTCCTTCCTGCTAATTCCTGCTTAAGGAAGGCATCAGCAAATCTTACAGGTTCTATTTATATAATGGGTCTTTAATAATAAATATTTCTACAGCCTTTATCTGGGTACAAGCCACCATAATCTATCACTTGAACCATTTCAATAGCCTCTTAACCATTCCCCCTGTTGGTTTTACCTCCTTTCAGTCAGTTCTTCCTCCAGCAGTCAGAGTGATCTTAAAATTGTGTTACTCCCTGGCTGCTGCGGCTGCTGCCAAGTCGCTTGAGTCGTGTCCGACTCTGTGCGGCCCCATAGACGGCAGCCCACCAGGCTCCACCCTCCCTGGGATTCTCCAGGCAAGAACACTGGAGTGGGTTGCCATTTCCTTCTCTAATGCATGAAAGTGAAAAGTGAAAGTGAAGTCACTCAGTCCTATCTGACTCTTAGCGACCCCATGGACTGCAGCTTACCAGGCTCCTCTGTCCATGGGATTTTCCAGGCAAGAGTACTGGAGTGGGGTGCCAATGCAAGGTGGCACTAGGGAGAACCATATTTAGGTATGCTCATTGATGTCTTAAACTCCTGGGGTCTAAATGCAAGGAATTGTACTGATTAGGGGCCTGTGGAGGGGATAGATTGAGGTGGGGAAGATAATCAGTGAGTTTGATGTATGTCCATAGGAACTTTGATCATCTGCGTTGTCTACTGTATTGGATTTCAAGAATGCTTCCTCTTTATTTGGGTGATTTTTATTGTTGTTTCAAGTTTTAAACATATATGTTCTCATATATATATATTTCATTGGATTTTTGTTTTAAATAATGTAATGTCAGCACTCAGTTTTAAAAAATTTAATAGTTGGACTGCAAGGAGATCCAACCAGTCCATTCTGAAGGAGATCAACCCTGGGATTTCTTTGGAAGGAATGATGCTAAAGCTGAAACTCCAGTACTTTGGCCACCTCATGAGAAGAGCTGACTCATTGGAAAAAAACTCTGATGCTGGGAGGGATTGGGGGCAGGAGGAGAAGGGGACGACCGAGGATGAGATGGCTGGATGGCATCACAGACTCGATGGACGTGAATCTGCGTGAACTCCGGGAGATGGTGATGAACAGGGAGGCCTGGCGTGCTGCGATTCATGGGGTCGCAAAGAGTCGGACACGACTGAGCGACTGAACTGAACAACTGAACAGAACTTAAGAAAGTTTCCTGTTCCCTTTCACAGCCTCAAGTATTGCTCCCCAGAAGCAACTGCTGTTGCCCTTCTTAGCAGCTTCTTCAAAATAACAAGTTAAAATTTCTGAATTTTGATTTTCCATTCTCAGATGTAAATTCTGCTTACTTTGATGGAAAAAGAGCATTCGGCTTTTTTTAATCCTACCTCGGTCCTTCCCCATCCTCTCTCTCTAGCCCATACTTCCCTTCCTCCATTCTCCCAAGATCGTTTTATCATAATTTTTGGTTAAATACATATTCAGTGTAATTGTGTATATTAATCCGACCATGAAACCATTATTCACAGCTGAGCCATATGGTAAACTGTGGTTGTATTTATTTTTTATTTAACTGTGGGATAGGACTCAATCGTAGCTTAACTCTGCCTTATTCTTAGGGTTACTTTTCTGTATTTTTGATACTGCTTCCTAAATTTTCTGAAGGAATTGTAAACCTCCTTTCCATGTGGTGAAGCTCACCAAGAAAATTTTCAGGTTTTTTTCTTTTCCTTCTTTCCTTTTCTTTAGAAGAGTGACTTAAACTATTTATTTATTCGTTTTTGGTTGTGCTGGGTCTTGGTTGCTGCGCGGGGTTTCTCCAGGTTGCAGAGAACGGGGGCTGCTCTCTAGCTTCAGTGTGCAATCTTCTCAATGTGATGGCTTCTCTTGATGTAGAGCACGGGCTCAGGGCGTGTAGGGTTTCAACAGTTGCTCCTCCCGGCTCAGTAGTTGCAGCCCAATGGCTTTGTTGCCCTGAAGCATGTGGGATCGTCCCCTACCAGAGATCAAACCCATGTCCTCTGCAGTGGCTGGCAGATTCTCAACCGCTGGGCCACCAGGGAAGTTCTTCTTTTTCCTCCTTGCCTTATATCCCTGTTTTAGCAAAATACCCCAACCAATGGCTGCCAGAGAAAGGGCACACAGCAAGCGAAGTTTTTGAAGTATGTATGTCCATACATGCATACAAAGAAGCAGTGTATGAAGTGGCTTTCCAGGTGACGCTAGCGTTAAAGAACCTGCCTGCCAAGGCAGGAGGTGACTGAAGTGGCTTAGCATGCGTGCACGCTATGTGTGCAACTCCGTCCTTCTCTCACCTTGTTGATGGTTGGGCTGAGATTGATACTCTAGGTTGGAACTGATTTCATGCATTTGAAGAGGGATTTCTCCATATTTTTTAGCCTCCAGTGGGGTAGCAACAAGTGTGATGTTATTCCTTCTCTGAATCCTTTTAGAATCTTCTCCTTACCATCTCTAGTTTCTGAATTTTCATGAAGATATCACTTGTTGAGAATTCTTTTTCATTCCCAATTCTGGTATGAAGTTATGGGCCATCTAGATCAGGGAATTCATGCCCTCAATTCTGGAAAATATTCTTGTATTAGTTCTTTAGATAATTTCTCTCTGTGTCTCTCTCTTTTTTTCCCCTCTCTTGCTCTTCCTTTGTTTCTCTCTTGTCCTTCTTCCCTCCCTCCCTTCCTTTCATTTTCATGTTTTCCTTTCCTGGAAGTCCTATTCATTGAATGTTTGACTTCCAAATGGAATCTGTAACATGCTGTTTTCTCTTTTATTTTACATTGCTTACTCTTGTTTTTTCTTATCAAGAGAGCTCCTCGACTTTTTATCCCATTTTGTTGAGTTTTAAATTTCTGCTTTCATATTTTTATTTCCAGATACTTTCTTATTGTCTCAATGTTCCCTTTTCATAGCTCCTTTTAATTCTGAAGGTTTCCTCTCCCTCTCCCTCCCTGCCCCACGCCCTTCCCTCTTTGTCTTTTGCTCCTAGTATTATGTCTGTTTCCTCTTAAGTTTTTCTTTGCTTTTTTTCCCTGGTGCTCTGTCTTTCATGTAGGTTTTCCTCAGAAATCTAGTGAACCTTGCCTGAGCAAGACACCTAAAAGCTAATTAGAATCTGTGAGCTTTAGAAGAGGCTCCTCAAATAGGGATGAGTTTTTATGTTGGATGATCAGGTAGGCAGGAGCCTTTTTACTGGGATATCCACAGAAGCCAGTTTCTGTAGATATTTGCTCTGAGGTTTTCAGTTTCTCCAAGAAATGCTCTTCACTTTCCTACAGGGAATGAGGGCAAAACAAGCATGCTTCCTATCACTGTTGGAGTTAAACAGGGAAAGGCAGTTGTTTGGGGGTGGGGGGTTTCTCTTCACTGTTCAGTGTAAAAATTTTTTTTTTTCAGTGCAAAATTTATACTTAATTACTCTTTCCTTTTAAAAAAATATTCCTTCACCATCATTTTAATGTGATTTGGGGAGACAGCAGAGAAACAATCTCTAGAACCATTTTTGTTTTACAGATATGTATTGTCTACTGGGCACAAAGACTCGCACTAGTTGCTTTTGCAGGAGGTGAATTTAAAAAACATCAACTAATGTATGATTCGTATCTAAAGGATAGCTTTATTTTGTATTGTGAGTTTCAAGTCAGGCATTTGTCATACATATTTGTATGTTAAAATTTACTTTTAAATACAGTTGTTTATTTGCATATGATAGGGGTTGGTGGCTGAGTTTAAGAATGGGAGTTAGATCCTTTTGAATTCATATACTGGTTTTTTCTTAACATTGAGGTGTAAATATACATTTATTCATCAGCTCCTGAATGAACACTTACTTCTTGACTACTATATATAAAAACATGGTGTTTTGAGATACCCATGACGTTTTGGGCATTGACACTGCTGATTAGCTTTAGGAAACGCCTCTTGGTTTTCCTGATACTACAGTCTCCTAGAGTTCTGTTTTCCTTCTTGGCCTCTTTATTGCCCTTATCTTTCTCTGTCCCTTACAGTTTTGTCCTTTAGGATCTAAACTTGCCTCTTTTGGTCAGCCTGCTTTCCAAACTTGACAAAGTGCCCCTCCTTAATGCAAAGAGTAGACATCACCATGCCACCTTTATCCCAGTAAATTATAATTGGATTTTTCCTTGTCCTGACCTTTTACTTTCCTGTCCTTTTCCTTCCCCTGACCCCAGTAGACTATAAGCTCCTTGAGGGCAAGAACTCTGGTAAGTTTCTTTCCTGATTGGGAAACTGATCATGTTTCAGAAGGGCTTCTGAGTCTGTAGTGTGCATGCTGAACACCCGGGGTGTTTTGAACACTCAGGTTGTGATCCAGCAGTTCTGGGTTGGCATCATGACCTCCTGTGTGGCACTGTAATGATCTGTGGGTAGCAAAAATCTGTGAGTGGAGAATTTTCTCCTATTCCATTTTAAATTTAGTGTTTAATTAAAATAAGGCTATGTCCAATTTGTAAACCTCTGCCACTGTTTTTTTTTTTTTTTCCCCCTACTTGAAGGTAAGATCCTGGGGGAAAGGAACTCTGAAGAGCAATTGCTTCAGTGTTTTAAATTTGACCACAGAATTTAAACCAAACAAACAGTAATTGGTATCAATGCAGAAGAACAGTGTTTAGAAAGCCATAATTGAGCCACACATTCATGTGCAAAATAATCTGATACAAAATTACTTTTATTTATTCTCAGGTGTCATTACATGTACTTTTCAAAAGTTGTGACTTTGCTTGTGTGAAACTTTTATATTAAAAAAAATAGCTACTATAAGTGTTAACTAATTAATGAGGTGGCAGATTAGGTTTTTAAATGAGTGTTGTTAAATGCCTTAGCTTTTATTAATCACATGGTCCCCTAAAAAAAAAAACCTAGGATAATTGAAAATTTAATTACATCACTGTTTTTCTTCAGAGAACTAAGGCTTATTAAACTTCAAATGTTCAAACATTTAAGCATCTATTGAAATACCAATAGCTATAAACAATGCGCAGTTCTAAATACTAATTAAATGAGCTCTAAATCACCATAAGCTAAGCTGAATTTTAAGTAACTCATGTTTTAAGTGCTCTGCTCTGCTCTTACTTAAGGAAGATTAACTACTTCACTGCTGACCACTGGTGTAGCCTTGTGGGGATCTTTAAAAATGCTGTGGCTGATGTTGAACCACATTTTTTCTGTACCTGGACCAAGAAAGGGAGACTGATCAGACAACCTGGAACATTTTGCTAATGTCACATTGAAACTCTTGGAGATGTGGGTTTTTTTTTTTTTTCTTTATTCCCCTACTTTTAACCACATAACTGAGAATATACACATGTGAGTTTGTATGTTTGGTGTTTTGTGTTAACATCCTTTCTTTCTTTTGTAAAAAAAAACATTAATTTTAATAGATTTTATTTTTAAGTACAAAAAGTATATATCTCTCCATTCAGATCAGTCTTGTGTACATTTAAAAAAATTGATACAGCTTTCTGCTTTCAAATGTGATACAGCAAATAGTACCAGCAGTTTTGCAGAGATGAGGCAGGGAGCTGAATTTGGGAAGACTTAGGTGGTTAGAATGGGGAGGGAAGAGGACCAGAGAGGAGGCAGCTTGGCAAACAAATTGCTCCATGCTTCTGAGTTTGGGCTGAATACTAAGCTGTGCATACACAGAGTGGAAATGTTTGAAGCTGGGGCAAAGCCAATTATCAGGGAACCTTAAGAGGAACAGCTACCGGTGCTCATGTAACACTGAGCTGTTTGAAGTCCAACCAACCTGAGTGGAGACCTCTTGTGGAACAGCAGAGCATTTGCTAGAGATTCTAGGAAAGCAGCGCAGGAGGGAAGATTCCCCTGGAGGGCATGGCAACCCACTTCAGTATTCTTGCCTGGAGAATCCCATGGACAGAGGAGCCTGGTGGGCTATAGTCCATGGGGTCGCAGAGTCAGACACAACTGAAGAGACTTGGCACAAAACTAGTCTTAGAATAAACATGACTTTACATAACCTCTTTCCAAACAAAGCTTAATAGGATAAGAATTACCTGCAAATAACTGAATGATCTGCTTCCCCAAAACCCTCAACATACTGAAGGTAATATAGTCTAGAGATTTGCAGAACTGGCATCCAAGGAAAAAACTACTAGCGGTCATAAAAAAACAGGAAAATGTGCCAAAACGAGGACAAAAATCCATCAACAGAAGACTCAGTAATACAACAAAAGACAGAATTAACAGATGGTGGGGGGGGGGAGGGAGGGTTGGGTCTTTAAAAACAGTTGTTATAAATATGTTTAAACATTTAAGGAAAACATGATTATAAAAAGAGAAACAAGATATAAGAAAATAAAATTTATAGACTTGAAAAATAGGCAAAATTGTTTCTGGGTCCTCAAGTCTGTTCCACTGGTCTTTTTGTCTACTTCCTATGCCAGTGCCACACTGTTTTAGAAATATAGTTGTATACATTCTTTTATTTTTATTTTTTTCATTTTTTTAGTTATATCCATTCTTCATGGGCTTCCCCAGGTGGCTCAGTGGTAAAGAATCAGCCTGCCAGTGTGGGAAACGCAGGATTGATCCCTGGATTGGAAAGATCCCCTGGAGAAGGAAATGGCAACCCACTCCAATATTCTTGCCTAGGAAATCACCAGAGGAGTCTGGCAGCCTACAGTTCATGGGGCCGCAAAAGAGTCCGACACTTGTTTAGTGACTAAACAGCAATCCATTCTTGATATCCTCTGGAGCAAAGACTTCTGACTTGTTCTTTTTTGTCAAATGGTCACATTATTGACATGTGTTTACATATTTTAGAATCAACTTGTCAAATTCCACAAAGGTTGCTGAATTTTGATTGAGATGGCATTGAGTTGGAAGAATAAATTTGAGAAGAATTGATGATTTAAAAATAATGAGAATTACAAAGAATTCTCCAATTGAAGAGTATCGTTTCTCTTTTTATTCTGGCTTCCTTAATTTTTTTCAGTAGCAGTTTAAATTTTCTGCATAGAAAATTTGCCCATTTTTTGTTAGAAATACTTGCAGTTCCTGATACTATTCTAAATGATTTTCATATCATTGTAAGTGGTTTCTTGGTTTTTAAAATTTAATTTTATATTTATTACTGATATGTATAAATGCAATTGATTTTGTATGTTGATCTTATTTTAGCAATATAAAATAGTGTGTTCAGAGTTCTTTTTTAAATCAAAGACGTATGTTGATTTTTACCAAATACTTTTCTACATTTGTTAAAGTGATTATAATATTTCCCTTTATTTTGTAATGTGGTATATTAACTCTGTTGTTTGAGTCTCTAATATTAAACGGTCTTACCTCATTCCTGGGATATGCTGAAGTTTGATGTTACATAATGGTGACTCAGTTTGCTAATATTTTGCTTAGACTTTTTCCATCTATATTAATGAGTGAGACTGGCCTACTGTTTTCCTCTTTTGAGTGTCTTTTTCAGGTTTTAGTATGAAAGGTATGTTGTCTTCATAAAAATTGAGAAATATTTCCTCTTCTTCATTCAGTAGAAGAAATTATGAAGATTGCCATTGTGTTTTTGATTGAATGTTTGGTAGAGTTTGCCTTGAAAGAAATCTGAGAATGGATTTCCCATAGAAAGTGTTTTCTTCGTTTTTTGTTTGTTTATTGGTTGGTTTTTAACAAATTCAGGTTATTTTCATCAAAACTGTTGGTACTTTAAAATTTCTTTTTGCTGTTGGTTTGGTATGTTATGTTTTCTTAGAATTTATTTATCTCATCTAAATTTTTGAATTTATTGGCATAATCATTCATAATATCCTTTCTTAAAAATTTAAATATATATGGAATCTGTAATCATCTTCCCTTTTTATTCTTACACTGGTTTTTTGTGCCGTCTCTCTTATTTTTCTTCATTAGTCTTAACAAAGTTTTATCAAATTTGTCAGTCTTTTCAAAGAAACAAGTTTTGTTGACCCTGTCTATGATCTGTTTGATTTCTATTTCTCTACTTTTGCAGTCTTAAAATTATTATTTCTTTGTAAATCAAAACAACAATGAGCTATCACCTCATAGCAGCCAGAATGGCTAGCATCAAAAAATCTACAAACAATAAACACTGGAGAAGGTGTGGAGAGAAGGGAACCCTTCCAGTCTGTTGGTGGGAATATAAATTGGTACAGTCAATATGAAGAACAGTATGGAGGTTCTTAAAAAAAAGTAAAAACAGAGCTACCATATGACCCTACAATCCCACTCCTGGGCATGTATCTATCCAGAGAAAAACATAATCTGAAAGGATACATACACTCCAGTGTTCATTGCAGCGCTGTTTATAATAACCAAGATATGGAAGCAGTCTAAATGTCCATAGACAGAGGAATGGATAAAGAAGATGTATTATATATATACAACGGACTGTTACTCAGTCATTAAAAAGGATGAAATAATGCCATTTGCAGTAACATGGATGGACCTAGAGAGTGTCATACTGAATGAACTAAGTCAGACAGAGAAGGAGAAATATCATATGACATCCCTTATATGTGAAATCTAAAAAGAAATGATACAAATGGACTTACAAAACAGAAAGACATTCACAGATTTAGAAAACAAACTTGGGTTGCTGGGGATGGGAGGGATAGTTAGGGAGTTTGGGATGGACATGTACACACTGCTATATTTAAAACAGATAACCAGCAAAGACCTACTGTATAGCACATGGAAGTCCGGTCAATGTTACGTGGCAATCTGGATGGGAGGGGGATTGAGGGGGAAATGGATCCATGTATATGTATGACTGAGTCCCTTTGCTATTTACCTGAAACTGTCATAACACTGTTAATCAGGTATACCCTAATACAAAATAAAAAATTCAAAATAATAAAAAAAGTGTAAAAAATGGTTATTTTCTTTCTTATACTTTCCTTGGGTTTATTATTTTTTTATAATTTCTTAATATATTTGCTTAATTTATTAATATTTACCTTTTTTCTTTTAACAGATGCATTTAAAGATTTAAATTTTCCTTCAATCACTGCTTTGCCTGCTTCCATATGTTTTAATATGTAGCATTTTAATTTTTCCTTTTCATTCCCTTGTGGCTCAGGTGGTAAAGAATCCACCTGCAATGGGGGAGACCTGGGTTCGATCCCTGTTTTGGGAAGATCCCTTGGAGGAGGCAAAGGCTACCCACTCCAGTATTCTGGCCTGGAGAATTCCATGGACTGTATAGTCCATGGGGGTGCAAAGAGTCAGACTCAACTGAACGACTTTTGCTTTTTTCATTCAGTTCCAAGTATTTTCTTATATCTATTATGATTTTTCCCTGAGTCATAAGTATTTAGAAGTGTATTATTTACATATGGGAAGTCTGCTGATACCTTTTGGACATTGTTTTCTAGTTTAATTGTGTTGTATTTACTAGCAACATTCTACAGGATTTCAGTCCTCTGATATTTGTTGAGAGTTGTTTTATGGCTCAATGTATGGTTAAGTTTCTTAATTGTGTTGTTCAAATCTTTTATATCTTATAGATTTTTTTCTTTTTGTTCGAAGGCATGTAAGTATCTCTCACTGTAATTGTATTTTTTGCCTATTTCTCCTTTTGATTTTGTCAGTTTTTGCTTTATCTGATGTTATGTTATTTTGTGGATGAATGGTATCCCCTTCTTCTCAAATGTTATATGTTTAGACATATAGAATTGTTATCTTCAATTAATTTGTGTGTTTGATGTGAGATAGGGGTTAAGTTTCATTTTTTTTCCTATTGGGTTATCCAGTTGCTCTGCTGCTGCTAAGTCGCTTCAGTCGTGTCCGATTCTGTGCAACCCCACAGATGGCAGCCCACCAGGCTCCCTCGTCCCCAGGATTCTCCAGGCAAGAACACTGGTGTGGGTTGCCATTTCCCTCTCCAATGCATGAAAGTGAAAAGTGAAAGTGAAGTCACTCAGTCGTGTCCGATTCCTAGCGACCCCATGGACTGCAGCCCACCAGGCACTTCCATCCATGGGATTTTCCAGGCAAGAGTACTGGAGTGGATATCCAGTTGCTCTAGCACCTTTAAAATTTTTTTTGAATTACTGTGGCAACTTTGTAAAAAATCACGTTACCATATATTTGTGGGTTTATTTTTGAACTCTCTGTTCTGATTGATAGATTTATCTATCTCCATGCCAGTATCAAACTATCTTAATTATTGTGGCTTAATACTAAGCCTTAAAAACTGGTAGTATAAATTCTCTGACCTAGCTATTTTTCAATGCCATCTTGGTTCTAAATTTCCACATAAATGTCAGAATCAGATTTTCAATTTATATAAAAAAGTTCACTGAGTTTTTGATGAGATTGCATTCAATCTATACATCAGTTTTAAGGAGAACATCTTAAAAAAATCATTTTCTCAATTCTTAAACGTTAAAACTTTTAAAATATCTCTTAGCCCTATTTTGTAATTTTCAGCATAGAGGTTGCATTATTTTGCTAGGGCTGCCATAATAAAATATCACAGACTGGGTGTCTTAAACAGCAAAAATTTATTTTCTCACAGTTCTGGAGGCTAGAAGTCCAAGAAAAAGGTGTTGGCAGGTTTGATTTATCCTGAGGCCTTTCTCCTTGGCTTGCAAGTGGCCACCTTTTTGCTGTGTCTTCAACATGGTATTTCCTATACTAGAGAACCATCTCTGGCATCACTTCACGTGTCCAATTTCCTCTTCTTCCAAGGACACCAGTCAGATTGGATTAGGGCCCACCCTAATGGTCTCATTTTAATTTATTAACCTGCTAAAGGCTCTATCTTTAAATACAGTCACATTCTGAGTTATTCATGGTTAGGGCTTCAGTATATGAATTTGGGGAAAAGGTGATACCATTCATCCCACAAAAGAAATCTGCAATATCTTTTGTTAAATTTGTTCCTACTTGATTTTTATAGACTGTTGTAAATTATATTGATTGAAATAGTTTTCCTCAAGTCTGTGTCTGATACTTCTAATATCTTGAGGTCCATGTTTCAATTTTCTGTTATTCCTAATGTTTTTCATTTATGTTGTTCTTCTCTTAGACTGCATTGTAGTGTAGTTGATTTGTTTTTAGAAATAATTTGTGATGAAGGATGATGATATCTTCCTGTAGAGGTAATTTAGGCTTGTTTCTGTCTTGTGCCTGGTGGGAGGAGCTAGCAATTCAGGAACGTCTCAATCCAGATTTAGGGACTGAGATTTTTCTGGGGTTTCCCTAATAGCTCAGCTACTAAAGAATCCACCTGCAATGTAGGAGACTCCCATTCAATTCCTGATCCGCTGGAGAAGGGATAGGCTACCCACTCCAGTGTTCTTGGGGTTCTGCAGTGGCTCAGCTGGTAAACAATCTGCCTACCATGTGGGAGACCTGGGTTCAATCCCTGGGTTGGGAAGATTCCCTGGAGAAGGGAACAGCTACCCACTCCAGTATTCTGGCCTGGAGAATTTTAGGGACTGAAATTTAGGGACTCAATCCAAATATAGGGACTGAGATTTTTCTGGGCCATACAGAACATGGGCATCTTACCTTATCTTTTGTCCTCATTCCTAGAATGGAATAAGGACTGAATATTCATTGGTTTTGCCAGGGTCCCCTATCTTCATGGGTCTTGGTTTAGAACTTTTGCACCTTAGCACTTTGAGGTTGTCAAATATACTACTCAGCTTCTTAGCCTTTTAGAGGCCGGCAGATGTTCTAGAGAAAAGTGGATTCACATGCCATGGTCATGTCTTTGTATTAATTAAATACACACACACAGTTGTGTCTGTAGAATAAAATCCTATCAGTGAAATTGTTATATCAGTTTGTATATGTGTATATTTGACATGTGTGCATCTGACGAATGCAATTCTGTAGAAATAAATGAAAACCACCCATACTGAGCAAACAGGCTATTTATTGAGCGCTTGCTATAGTAAGAAAGTCAACTGTCATCACTTGCATTTGGCAGGCAGGGGAGTGGGAAAGCTTTATAGTGAAAAAAAAGGGGAAATGTGTGTATTTAACATTTTCTGATTGGAGGCTGTTGACTTGGGAAATCTGGAGTTGGGCTACCTAGAAGTGGGGCATCTTATGTGATTGATTTGGAGGTCATATTCGGCTTTCTTGGTTGGTCCTGACTTGGAGGCTAAGAGCGAAAATAGGGAGGCTGGCAGTTGTTGAGCAAATCTTGACCATTCTGGGCCAGTTGCTGAGGAGGTTGTGATTTAGTTTCTTGGACAGATTGCTATGGTCTGTGATTTGGTTTTCTGAGATGGTTGCTTACAGAGGTTGCGGTTTGGCTTTCTGAGCTTATGTGGGTCTGGCCATTATCCATTTATATATTCAGTTTCTCATCCTAAGTGATACTGTAGTACCAAAGAATGTATATAAATTTGCCTTTTAACTTCAGTAGAAGTTGTATCAACTTATCATCTTACTAGTAATATATGATCATATGCTCCAACATAGCAGGCTATTAATTTTTTGAATTTTACTCAACTGATATGTGGAAATGTGTATTATGTTTCAAATTTGCATTTTTGTAAGATTGAGCATCTCCTCATATAGAGTCATTTGTGTTTCTTTTTGTGTGAACCGTCTTTTCCTATACTGTCCATTTTTATAGTAAATTATTGATCTTTTTTTCTTTGCTTTGTGGGCACTTATTATATATAAAGGAAATTGGCCTTTTGAATGTTAACTGAGTTGTAAATATCTTTCCCAGTTATTGTCTCTTGACCGTTTTTATATATTTAGAGTTTTTTATGTGGTTAAATATATCAGCCTTTTTAATTAATGGCTTCTGGGTTTGTGTTCAAAAAGGCCTCATCTACTCTGAGATTTAAAAAAAAAATCCCATGTTTACATATTTTTATTTATATAAATACAACCTGAAGATAATATTTTTTAATTAAGACTACGTCTCACTGTTTACCAAGGTTAGTTAAGAACAAAGGTATAATGGATCTTAAAATTGTCAATGAGAATGAGGTTCCTCATTTTCAGAATTCTGAAGTGTTCTCTAGGCAGGGAAGCAGGGGCTTGGTGTGCAGGCTTACAGGTACAACACTTGAAAACTATAGGCGTCCGAGTCCAAAAGTTTCTACAAAGCAAAAGTTGCTGGTCTCCTTTGAAAGTCGCATTCCATAACCCCCACTGCCCTTGTATTTCTCACCCTGAATTCCACCTCCAAGGCAAGGCCTCAATTTATCGTCGGGAGAATCTGTTCTTGAAATCTTTAATTGTCTTGGCCATCATGGGAGCAATTTTCTTCACAGGTTTCCTGCCGTTGACCACCTGTGGCAAGTGGGTACTGGTAGTGCTTGAGCATGTGTGGGCCGGCTTCTCATGGGTAAGGTTAAGGCCATTGCTGCTGGAGGGAGTATGGCTTGTTTCTCTGGGGTATGGAGCTGGCTTGATCTTGACTTTTTCAGGGACAGCTGCTTCTTGTGTTTCAGACTGCCGCCTCCTTTGGACATCAGAAAGTGGCTGGGCCAGAGAGTTGAGTAGGATCATTTTTGCTTGTCGGCCTTTGGGTTTATTGGCGTGTGCAGTCTGGATATTCACCGTCAGTGCTCGAAGCCGCTGCTCTTGGGCATCCTGAAGCCGCATGTACATCTCTCGCCATGACTCATGCTCTTGTGGCCTTTCTTTCCTAAAGTTTTGGTGACAGTGAATTTTCCATAGTTGATCTGTTTCTTGAACTAGTGTATGATTGTATTTCTCTATGCGATACAGCTGATCAGGTGCACAGCTCTTCAAGATGGGTTCAAGAACTGAATATGGGACTCCTCCCACTTTAAAGATTGAATTGATGTTGTTTTTAAGTACCCAGATGCACTGTTGGCGCAGGGTCATCATTTTGGCGAGATAGGCACACTTAGAGCCAGAAAACACTTGCATCTTAGAATTCATTCTGCATCCAGTAAATCCAACTTCTTCCACTTTCTGGGGTGAAGACAGTGCTTTTTGCTTTGGTCGGAAGGAGGACATCAATCTAGAGGCAGGAAGTGGATGGTACTTGGCGGAGATCCTGGGTAATGGAAGATCTGGCCACACAGGTGCATCAATGGGGACCTTTTCCAGCTTGGCCCAGACGTTTCCAGATGGTTGCTGCTTCTCTGATCTGTTTTCATTCACCTCAGGCAGTTCCTGAACCAAGTCCAAGTTTTGACTTGAGTCATTTTTTTTAGGTCCTTTCTCTTCTAGAGCAGTGGCTGAAGTTTTCATAATCTTTTTCTTTTCCTCCCTAGGCTGGTCCTGGTTGAGGAATGAATGAAAAAACATGGTGGGCGGCTTGCACTCATTATCCATATCTGTCTCCTCAACTTCAGGGAGGGAGCCATCTGGCTTTCCATTCAAATGGGGAGGTCTTACTTTCCCTTCTTGAATCTTTTGGTTATCGGTAGCCTTCTCTTTCACCATGGGTAACAGACCTTTTGTCCCCTCTGCTATGTCCAAGCGGTTGAGGCTTTGCTTGTTTTTGTCTGGTTTGGTTTTCTCTGAGTCTTTCTGCTTTTGCTTTTTAAAGTCTGAAGTGTGCCCGAAAGAAGGTGAAAACTGGATCCCGCGGCGCCTTCTTTCCTCCACTTTGACGCTAGTAGAAGGCAGATTCTCCTTTGCTCTGTCGCTGGGGACAGGCCGCGGGCTTTCCTCTCTGGAGGAAGCCAGGACTGATTTTTGGCTGGTCAAAGTAGAAGACTTCTCGTATTCTTTGGCACCCAAAGGGTGTTTGTCATCGTGGGGAGACTGGTACCCCCAGCTTAGGCTCCCAGCCTCCCTCCCGTGGGGGGCACAAAGGCCGTGGTCTTGACTGAACCCCAGTCTGGCCCGAGGGGCATCATAGGGGCCTCCTTCAGGTCCCCGCTGTACAACGTAGACCTCCGAGGGGCGTCTGTGACGGTCCCCGGACATCAGACGAGGACGTGTAGACGGTGGGGGGGACCGTCTGTAACCACAGTATGCCCGCTCTGAGGAATAAGCTGGGGAACCTCTGCAACACTGCCTTCTGTCCTCGTCCCTCTCCCGGCCGCAGGACTCATGACGGGGCCTCGCGGGCTCTGAGGGGTGTCTGTGTTGCTGCTGTCTGTGCTCGCGGCGACGCGAGCGACCGCTGCGGTCCGCGAGGTGTGCGCGGCCGTCTCCCTCCATCGCCTCCTCCTCCTGAGGAGCTTCTCTGGGGCAGGTTCCTCTCAGGGTTTCAGTCCCCCGGAGCCAGCCTCCTCCACTGCGCTGCTAGGTCCCGGCCAAGCTTCCGACGCGATGGCTTTTGCGCCCGCCACTGCCGTCGGGCAGACCCGGCTCTCTGCTAGAACCGCCACGGGGCCGGGCGAGACCGAGGGCACTTGTCTCTCCACGACCTCCTTGGTGTGAGGATGGGGCGACCAGGCCCCGCGGCTCCTCAGCAACCTGGTGCTCGGACCGCGCCGCCGCCCGGCTCTGCCTGGAGCTCCCCCTGGTGCACACGGCGCGCGACCCCGCCTCCGGCGCTCAGGACGCAGCGTGCCCACGGCAATCGCTACCTGCGCTGCGTCCGGGACTTGAGGAAACCGCAGCGCCCCCTTCCTGCGGGGGCTGCGAGCGGTGCCCACGTTACATCACCACCAGGAACCCCTGGGCCACCTCGCCCCGCTCCCGTCCCCAGAGCAGCAGTAGCGACAACCACCCTAGCGCTGGACGCCTGCCGTCGAGTAATTCCAGCCTGTAAGAACCAAAGAAGTTATATTATCCCCATTTTATGGGTGAGGCTTAGAATAAAGTAACTTGCCTGTGATCACGAAACAGGAAGAGGTGCAGCCGCACTTTGACGGCAGGTAGTTGAGGTCCAGAGTCACAGCTCTGAATACGCCGAGGACCTGAGGCCTAACCGAGAGAAAGGGATTTGCCTAAAATCCGACAGATTAGGCCCATGAGGGCAATAATAGTCCCTGTGTCTGATTTTGGAGAAGGAAATGGCACCCTACTCCAGTACTCTTGCCTGGAAAATCCCGTGGACGGAGGAGCCTGGTAGGCTGCAGTCCATGGGGTCACGAAGAGTCGGACACCACTGAGCGACTTCACTTTCACTTTTCACTTTAATGCATTGGAGAAGGAAATGGCAACCCACTCCAGTGTTCTTGCCTGGAGAATCCCAGGGACGAGGGAGCCTGGTGGGCTGCCGTCTATGGGGCCGCACAGAGTCGGATACGACTGAAGCGACTTAGCAGCAGCAGCAGCAGCAGCAGCAGTGTCTGACTTGCCCTCAAGCAATATCTAACGAAGGTATCAATAATTCTGAGAGGAATGAATGCTGTTTGCTCTGATCACCAAACGTCAGCAGTAGGGCCTGAAATGGATCAGTTCATGGTGGTGCCTTAGACCGAAGTGTGCTCGAGGAAACAAACCCTTATCTTGGAAGGCCGAAATTTATTGTTACTATTATTACTACTAAAGTGAAAGTGAAGTCGCTTACTCATGTCCGACTCTTTGCGACCCCATGGACTGTAGCCTACCAGGTTCCTCGGTCCACGGGATTTTCCAGGCAAGAATACTGGAGTGGGTTGCCATTTCCTTCTCCAGGGGATCTTTCCGACCCAGGGATCTTTGAACCTGGGTCTCTCGCATTGTAGGCAGACGCTTTACCATCTGAGCTACTAGGACAGTCTACTAAAAGGCACAACTAAATAGACAACTTAAAATGTCATCATTGATTACATCTTATTTGATTAGATCAGATCTCACTAGATTGTTAGATTCTGGCTAGAACTCTAATAACTCACTCATTGGAAAAGAACCTCATGCTGGGAAAGATTGAAGGCAAAAGGAGAAGAGGGCGGCAGAGGATAAGATGGATAGTGTCATTGACTAAGGGACATGAATTTGAGCAAACTCCTGGAGATAGTGAAGGACAGGAAAGCCTGCCATGCTGCAGCCTATGGGATGGCAAAGAGTGGGACACGACTTAGCAACTGAACAACAACTTTGGTATAGATGCCAGGCTCTTCGAAGAGCTTGGTTCCTCTCTTAGATAGCCCAAGACTATCTGATTACCTTTGGTCTCCTCATCGCTCTTGGACTTAAAGAAATTCCAAGTCACTGATGTTATCTTCTTCCCTTTGTAAGCAGAGAAGTGACCTTCTCCTCGCCAACCAGACTTTGGATCTGAAAGCAGGATCCTGTCATTGACAAGAACAGAAATATTTGTGTGTCTTCAGTGAGCCCAAGTGGTTGGGATACTAGGGTCAGAAGAGGACCAAGATTCTGTGTCTAATTTTCTCTTTATAGTAACTTTCTCCTGGCATGCTGCAGCCTATGGGGTCGCAAAAAGTGGGACATGATTTAGTGACTGAACAAGAACTCTTTAAGAATGCACCTGACCTGACCTCTTGCCCAAATCAGGAAAGACCAGTGATTGCTATCTTTGTTTTTTACATTAAAACTTTTTAAAATCTCTTTAGCAATT
This sequence comes from Capra hircus, assembly GCF_001704415.2. Classification (NCBI taxonomy): domain Eukaryota; kingdom Metazoa; phylum Chordata; class Mammalia; order Artiodactyla; family Bovidae; genus Capra; species Capra hircus. Next base: position 46,911,712 of record NC_030831.1, read on the forward strand.
CTATAAGTATTCATTGTGAGCTATGGTTCAGCTTTAAACTTTTTCCTTCATTGTTATGGATAACAATAAGTAATCTATATTTCTCTCATCATTCTAGGTTTTAAGGATTTCCCAGTTCTTCATTCAGTTCAGTTCAGTCACTCAGTCTTGTCCAACTCTTTGCAACCCCATGGACTGCAGCACGCCAGGCCTCCCTATCCATCACCAACTCCTGGAGTCTTAGAATTTATTAATCTAAGAATTCCTGACAGTTCAGTTCAGTTCAGTTCAGTCGCTCAGTCGTGTCCGACTCTTTGTGACCCCATGAATCGCAGCACGCCAGGCCTCCCTGTCCATCACCAAATCCTAGAGTTCACTCAGACTCGCGTCCATCAAGTCAGTGATGCCATCCAGCCATCTCATCCTCTGTTGTCCCCTTCTTCTTCTGCCCCCAGTTTTGTTTATTTTGTTTTCAAGGTTCTCAGTAGTATAAATTGGCAGTTCTAATGGTTACTTACATAATAATAAGTCAAACTTAAAGAAATAATAGGTAACAAACAGAATAAATAAGTAAAACCAAAATATTCCCACAACCCAGATATACTAGTGTATTACCCAATGGTGAACCTTGGTATATATCCATATATCTTTTCGGATCCTTTGGCATATATGTGTATACACATACATGCACAAAAAACATGTTTTATCAAAACGAAATTGTACAGTACATGTTATTCTTTAACCAACTAGTTCTGTAATCTAGGTCTAAAACAGGGTCATTCATTGTACCTCATTGTATCCCCTAAATATTTCTGAATTTTCACAGCTCCCCCTGTCCCTACTTTCTCTATTTCTATTTTATTTATTTAATCTTCTAGTTTTATTGAGATATAATTGACATATAGTACTATATAAGTTTAGGGTATATAACCTAATGATCTAACTTAATACATTGTGAAATGATTATTATAAGTTTAGTGAACATCTAGCATCCCGTGTAGATACAAAATTAAAGAAATAGAAAAAAATTTTTCCTTGTAATAAGAACTCTTGGAATTTGCTCTCTTAACTATGTTCATATATAACACACAGCAGTATTAATCATGTATGTTGTATTCCTAGTACTTATTTACCTTATAACTGAGAGTTTGAACTTTTTGACCACCTTCATCTAATTCCTCCTTCTCCTCCTACTGCCTCTGGTAGCCCCAAATCTGATCTGTCTTTTTTTTATGAGTTTGTTTGTTTTTGAAGTATAATTTACTTACCACACTATGTTAGTTCCTATTTTATGACAGTGATTTGGTATACATTTGATTTATATAATTTCAAAATGATCAACACAATAAGTTAGTTTTGATCTTTAGATATTACATAGTTACTATTTTCTCCATATTGTGCATTTATTTTGCAACCAGAAGTTTGTACCCCTTAATCTCCCTCACCTATTTCTTTCCTACCTCTCACTCCCCTCTGGCAAATCACCTGTTTGGTCTCTGTATTTTTCATTCTTTTTCTGTTTGTTAATTTGTTTTTTAGATTCCACACGCATGTGAAACCATATGGCATTTGTCCTTCTCAGCTGAATTTATTTCCCTTAGTGTAATACCCTCTAGGTCCATCCATGTCATTGTAAATGGCAATATTTTATTCTTTCTATGGCTATGTAATATTCAGTTGTATATATATGCCACAACTTCTTTATCCATTCACTTATTGTTGGGCAATTAGGTTGCTTCCATATCTTGACTATTGTAAATAATACTTCAGTGAACATAGAGGTGCATAGATCTTTTCTAATTAGTGTTTTCATTTTCTCTGGATAAATACTCAGGAGTAGAATTACTGGATCATATGGTAGTTCTATTGTTACTTTTTGAGGAATTTCCATACTGTTTTTCATAGTGTCTATACCAATTTAGGGAGAAGGCAATGGCACCCCACTCCAGTACTCTTGCCTGGAAAATCCCATGGACCGAGGAGCCTGGTAGGCTGCAGTCCATGGGGTTGCTAAGAGTCGGACACGACTGAAGTGACTTCACTTTGACTTTTCACTTTCATGCATTGGAGAAGGAAATGGCAACCCACTCCCGTGTTCTTGCCTGGAGAATCCCAGGGACAGGGGTGCCTGGTGGGCTGCTGTCTATGGGGTCACACAGAATCAGACACGACTGAAACGACTTAGCAGCAGCAGCAGCATACCAATTTATGTTCCCATCGATGATGCTAGAGGATTCTCTTTTCTGCACATCCTCAGCAACACTTGATATTTGTTATTTTTTTGGTACTAGCCATTGTGACAGGCCTTGCCTGAAAAATCCCGTGGACAGAGGAGGCTGATGAGCTGTAGTCCAGAGTCACAGAGAGTCAAACACAATTAAGTGACTAAACACACAACATAACACGCATTGTGATAGGTATGAGGTGATATCTCATTACGGTTTTGACTTGCATTACCCTAATGATTAGTGATGTTGCATATCTTTTTATCTGCCTCTTGGCCATCTGTATCTCTCTTGAAAAATATCTATTCAGATTCTCTCCCTCTTTTTTAATCTGGTTGTTTTTTGATGAGTTGTGTGAGTTCTTTGTATATTTTGGATATTAACCCTTTGTTGGATATACTGTTTGCAAATATAGTCTCTCATTTAGTATGTGGCCTTTTCATTTAGTTGATGATTTCCTTTACTGTGCAAGTCTTTTACTTTGATGTAATCCTATTTGTTGGTTTTTGCTTTTGTTTCCCTTAGCTAATAAGAAAGCACATTCAAAAAATATTACAAAGACAAATGTCAAAGAGCATATTGCTTACGTTTTCTTTTAGAAGTTTTATAGATTCAGGTCTTACATTTAAATCTTTAATCCATTTTTAATATATTTTTGATCATGGTGTGAGCGTATTCCAGTTTGATACTTTTGATAGTTTTCCCTGGTGGTTCAGACGATAAAGCGTCTGCCTACAATGCAGGAGACCCAAGTTTCGATCCCTGGGTCAGGAAGATCCCCTGGAGAAGGAAATGGCAACCCACTCCAGCATTCTTGCCTGGAAAATCCCATGGACGAAGGAGCCTGGTAGGCTACAGTCCATGGGGTTGCAAAGAGCCAGACACAACTGAGTGACTTCACTTCACATAGTTTTCCCAACACCATTTATTAAAGAGGCTGTCTTTTCCACATTGTATATTCTAGCCTCCCTTGTTGTAGATTAATACCATATATAAGTGTGGTTTCATCTCGGTTCTCTACTCTGTTCCATTGATTTATGTGTCTGTTTTTGTGCCAGTACTATACTATTTTGATGACTGTGGTTTGAAATCTGGGAATATGATACCTTCAGTTTTGTTCTTTCTCAAGAGTGTTTTGACTGCTTATTTTGTGGTTTCATACAAATTTCAGAATTTTTTGTTCTAGTTTTGTGAAAAATGCCATTGATATTTCAATAGGGACTATATTAAATTTGTAGATTGCTTTGGACAGCATGGTCATTTTAATAATTTTCCTTCTTCCCATCTATGAACATGGTTGTCTTCAATTTCTTTAATCAGTGTCATAGTTTTCCAAGTACAGACCTTTTATCTCCTTAGATTTGTTCCTCAGTATTTTTTATTTTTAATGTGATGATATATGGAATTTTTTCTTAATTTCTCTTTCTGGTAATTCATTGTTAGTATACAGAAGTGCAACAGATTTCTATATATTAATTTTGTATCCTCCAACTTTACCAGATTAACTGATGAGTTCTAGTAGATTTTGGTGGCATCCTTAGAATTTTTATGTATAGTATTGTGTCATCTGCAAACAGTGATAGTTTTACTTTTTTCTCTCCAATTGGATTCCTTTAATTCTTTTTTCTCTGATAGTAGTGCCTAGGATTTCCGGTGCTATGTTGAATAGAAGTGGTGAGGGTGGGCATCCTTGTATTGTTCCTGATCTCCGATGAAATGCTTGTAGCTTTTCACCATTGAGTATGATGTTAGTTGTAGGCTTGTCATATATGGCCTTTATCATGCCTTTATTATATTCCTTTTGTGCCTACTTTGTTGAGAGTTTTTTTGTTGTTGTTGTTGGTGTTACCATAAATGGATGTTGAATTTTGTCAAAACCTTTTTCTACACCTGTTGAGATGATTATATGGCTTTTAGTCTTCAATTTTTAAATATGGCATATCACATTGATTGAGTTGCAGATATTGAACCATCCTTGCTTCCCTGGAGATAAATCCCAATCGATTATTATGTATGATCCTTTTAATGTACTATTGAATTCAGTTTGCTAATATTTTGTTGAGGATTTTTACATCTATGCCCATCAGTGATACCGGCCTGTAATTTTTTGTGTAATGTCTTTGTCTGATTTGGCATCAGGGTACTTCTGGCCTCATGTTTGGAAGAATATGTTTGGAAGTGTTTGTCCCTTTGCAGGTGTTTGAAATAGTTGGTGAAGTATCAGTTTACCTATTTTCTAAATGTTTGGTGTAATTCACCCGTATAGCCATCTAGTCATGGACTTTTGTTTGTTGGAAAGTTTTTTGTTTTTATTTGTTACTGATTCGATTTCATTACTGGCAATTGTTCTGTTCATATGTTCTATTTCTTCCTGATTCTGTCTTGAGAGATTGTACATTTTTGTGAATTTATCCGTTTCTTCTAGGTTGTCTATTTTATTGGCATATAATTGTAGTACTCTCTTATGATCCTATGTATTTCAGTGGCATTGGTTATAAATTCTCCTATTTCATTTCTGACTTAAATTTTTTTGGGCCCTCTTTTTTTTTTTTTTTTTTTTTTTTATGAGTCTGGCTACAGGTTTATCAGTTTTGTTTATCTTTTCAAATACCCCGTTCTTAGATTCATTGATCTTTTCTGTTCTGCTCTGATCTTTATTATTTCTTTCCTTTTACTAACTTTGTGGTTTTTTTCTTTCTCTAGTTTCTTTAGGTGTGAGGTTAGGTTGTTTGAGAGTTTTCTTGTCTCCTGAGGTAAGCTTGTATTGCTATAAACGTCCCTGTTTTACTTATAAACTTACTTCTAAGTTTACTTATAAACTTCCCTGAATTACCTTTGCTTTATCTCATAGATTTTCAATCATGTATTTTTGTTTTCATTTTCTCTGTGTTTTAAAAATTTTGCCTTTGAATTTTTTCAACAACTTCTTGGTTTTTTAGTAACATATTGTTTAGCCTCTACATGTTTGTGTTTTTGCATATTTTTTCTTGTATTTGATTTCTAGTCTCGTAGTATTGTGATTGGAAACGATGCTTGATATGATTTCAGTTTTCTTAAATTTACTGAGACTTGTTTTGTGACCTAGCATGTGATCTATCCTGGAGAATGTTCCATGTGCACCTGAAGAGAATGTGTATTCTACTGCTTTTGGATGGAATGTTTCATATAAATGAACGTGATCCATTTGGCCTAATGTGTCTTTTAAGGTCAGTGTTTCCTTATTAATTTTCTCTCTGTATGATCTGCCATTGATGTAAGTGAGGGCTGTTAAAAAGTCCCTTACTATCATTGTAATACTGGTTTCTCCATTTCTATCTGTTAATGTTTGCTTTATTTATTTAAGTGCTCTTATCTGGGGAGCATATATATTTATAATTGTCTTTTTGGATCGATCCCTTGGTCATTAGGTGATGTCCTTCTTTGTCTGTTACAGCCTTTGTTTTAAAGTCTTTAATCTGATATAAGTATTGCTACCCTGGCTTTTTTTTTTTTTTTTCATTTTAGTCTGCATGGAATACCCTTTTCAATCCCTTCACTCTCAGTCCATGTGTGTCTTTAGATCTAAAGTGAGTTTCTTGTGGGCAGTATATATATGGGTCTTGTTTTTGTGTGCATTCAGCCACTCTGTGTATTTTGATTACAACATTTAGTTCATTTACATTTGGAGTAATTATATATATATATATATAAATTTTGTAAATTGTTTTGTGATTGTTATTGTATTTTTTCTTTTGTTCTTCTTTTGCTCTCTTCTCTTGTGATTTGATGACCATCTTTAGTGTTATATTTGAATTCCTTTCTCTTTTTGCATGTGTGTGTCTGTATTATAGATTTTGGTTTGTGGTCATCATGAAGTTTATATATATAGAAATATATATTTTAAGATGCTGGTCTTTTAAGTTCAAATACATTTTAACAATCCTGCATTTTTACTTTCCAATGTTTATTGCTTTTGACATTTTTTTGATTTGTCTTTTATTTTTTGTAAATTAATTAATTTATTTTAATTAATTACTTTACAATATTGTGGTGGTTTTTGCCATACATTCACATGAATCAGCCATGGGTGTACATGTGTCCCCCGTCCTGAACTCCCGCCCACCAGCCCGCCATCCCATCCGTCAGTGTCATCACAGTGCACTGACCCTGAGTGCCCTGTCTCATGCATTGATTGACATCATTTTTATCCCTTAACTACTTAATATGGATATAGATGAGTTTACTACACTTGTCTTTCTGTTAAGATTTATGTATTTACTAACTTTTGGCTGTATTGGGTCTTTGTTGCTGCCTACGGGCTTTCTCTAGTTGCAGCAAGGGGGGGCTACTTGTCGTTGTGCACGGGCTCCTCGTGTGGTAGTTTCTCTCGTGGGTCATCGGCTCTAGGGCACACAGGCTTCTGTACTTGCGGTGCGTGGGCTCAGTAGTTGTGGTGCACGGGCTTAGTTGCCCCGCACAGCATGTGGAATCTTCCTGAACCAGGGGTTAAACCCATTTCCCCTGCATGGGCAAGCAGATTCTTAATCACTAGACCCCCAGGAAAACTCAACCCTTGTCTTTTAACCTTCCTACTAGGTTTACGCATGGTTGATTCACTGCCTTTATTGTCTGTGTGCCTTTACCCATGAGGTTTTTCCTTTCATAATTTTCCTAGTTCTAGTAGCAATCTTTTCTTTTTCACTTAAAGAAGTCTCTTTAACGTTTCTTGTAAAGCTGTTTTGGGAGGGCTGAGCTCCTTTTGCTTTTGCTTGTCTATAAACTTTTTGATCATTCTATCGAATTTGAATGAAAGCATTGCCTGAGAGAGTATTCTTGGTTATAGGTTTTCCCCTTTTCATCTCTTTAAATATGTTGTGCCAGTTCCTTCTGCCCTGCAAAGTTTTTGCTGAAAAGTCAGTTAATAACATTATGGGAGTTTCCTTGTACTTAACTTTTTGTTTTTCTCTTCCTATTTTTAATCTCTCTCTTTAATTTTTGCTGCTTCTATTACAGTTTGTGTTGATGTGGTCCTCTTTGGGTTGATCCTGTTTGGGAATCTCTGTGATTCCTGGACCTGATGTCCATTTCTTTACACAGGGAAGTTTTCTGCTATTATTTCTTCACATAAGTTATCTGCCACACTCTCTCTCTCCTATTTCTGAGACCCTATAATGCAAATGTTAATACCTTAATGTTTAAGAGTTGTCTTAAACTCTCTTCATTAAATTTTCTTTTTTTTCTGTTCAACTTGGGTGATTTCTACTACTCTGTTTTCCAGCTCACGGATTCATTCCTCTGTATCATTTAATCTACTGTTGATTACTTCTAGTATATTTTAAAATTTCACTTATTGTAGATTTTATCTTTCTTTGGTTCTTCCTTATTTCTAACCCCTTATTAATAACTTTCAACTTCTTACCCTGCTCACCTAATCTTCTCCTGAGTTCTTTGAGCATCTTTACAATTATAACCTTGAGCTCTTTATTGGGTAGATTGATTATCTCCAGCTCACTTAGTTCATCTGGAGTTTTATCATGTTCCTTCATTTGGAACATATTCCTGTGTCACTTCATTTTGCCTAATTTCCTGTTTTTATTTCTGTGTATTTGGTAGGTTGGCTATATTTCCTGACCTTGGAGAAGTAGACTTTTGCAGGAGATGTCCTGTGTTTCCCAGCAGTCAGCAGTGCACTTCCCTCTGGTTGCAAGAACTGTATGCTTTAGGGTTCTCCCCTATGTGGGCCGTGTGGGTCCTTATGTTGTGACAGGCTGACTACTGTGGGTTGTCTGGTAGGCCTGGGTGCTTTATATAGAGAGCTTCCCTGGTGGCTCAGATGGTAGAGAGTCTACCTAGAATGCAGGAGACCCAGGTTCAAACCCTGGGTCAGGAAGATGCCCTGGAGAAGGAAATGGCAACCTTATATATATAGCAATATAAATAGCTATAAACCATATTGTTTCATTGCCTGTGCTGAAGCTGCTAGCCACTGGTGGGTGAGGCTGGGTCCCAAAACAGCTGGGTACAAAGCCCTGAGGGGTTCTGGGGCTAGTGCTAGTCCAAAGATGGGTGGAGCCAGGTCCTAGGATGGTTGGTTGCAGGGCTGGGTGTCTCAAATTAATTAGATGGCCTGCTGGTGTGGGGCCTGTTCCTGACACAGCTATCTGTGGAGTCCAGGGTGTCCGAAAACAGGTGTTGGCTTGCTGGTGAGTGGGGCTGAATCCTGGGGCTTGGGGGTCCTAGGGCTGGGTATTGACCTGCTGGTGGATGGGCCCAGGGCCAGGGGTTTCCCAGGGCTAGTGCTAGCCTGCCATGGGTGGGACTGAGCCCTTTGGAGTCCTGGGGCTAGCCCAGATTCACTGGTATGAGGGTTCTGGGGGACAGGTCCTGGGGCAAGGTGGGTAGGGTTTTATCCCCACCTGTCTAGCTACTTGGCCTGAGGTGTCCCAGTACTGGTGCTTACAGGCTTGTGGGTGAGGCCAGTCTCAATGCTAGCAAGCTCCAGGGAGGATTCTGGAATGGCACTAGTCAGCAACAGTGTCCTTGTGATAGAATGAGATTCCAGTAACGGCTGCTACCAGCGTCTGTGTCTACGAGGTGAACTCCCATGTCTTCCTGCCTCTCCAGGAGGCTCTCAGAGATCACCGGGGAGGTCTGACCCAGGCTTCTTTCAAATTATTGCTTCTGCCCTGGATCCCAGCACATATGGGATTTTGTGTGCACAAAGGAAAAAAAAAAATAGAGGTGAGGTCTCTATTTTCCGCAGCCCTCTGGCTCTCTTGAAAGTAAGCCCCATTGGCCTTCAAAGCCAAACATTCTAAGGGCTCATCTTCTTGGTGCAGGACTCCCAGGCTAAAGATCATGATGTGGAGCTTGAACCCCTTACTCCTTGTGGAAAACCACAGCAGTTGTAATTATCCCCCCATTTGTGGGCTGCCCACCCATGGATATGGGTCTTGACTGTACAGCATCTCCACTCCTCAGCCTGTCTCATTGTGGCTCCTTCTTTTCTGTCTTTAGTTATAGAAAACATTTCCTGCTCTTCTTCTGGTCTCATCAATAGTTGCTTTGTAAGTAGTTGTAATTTTGGTGTGCCCATGGGAGGAGGTGGGTGCAGGGTCTTCCTCCTCCACCATTTTGGCCATTCGCCTTTAGTTTTAATGACACTGACTTGTTCAAGAAGCCATGTCAATCGTCCTGCAGAACATCTCCCTTTCTGTAGTTGTCTGATTGTTTCCTCGAGGTTTCACCTGCTGTTTTATGCCTGGTCAGACTGTGATGTCACCTTACCAGGATGGCAGTCTGATCTTTCCATCATGCAGCTATGTTGCAACTAGAAAGTAGTCTGTCTGAGCATGAGCTTTTGACAAGAACATAAACCTTGTGATTCCATAATCTGGTTCTGTGTTTATAACAATGGCATGGCATAGAAAGTCCTCTGTATTTCAATAGGCTTTATACTTCCCTGAAATCCCCAATTTTATAACCAGTTCATACTCAGGATTGACTGTACATGCCTCCCTTCATGGAACACTGTTCCTGAGCATAACTGACCGGTTCTGATTTTTTATTAAGTATAGTAAATGCCTTTCTTGGATCTGTAGACACCACTTTTGGTAGTTCTAGTGCTTTATCAAGTTGAGCAGCATTTGAAAGTTGGGAAGTTTCCTGGTAGAAACAGGAGGTAATCAGGAAACAAACAAAAAACAAATTAGAACTTATGGGTGTATATATTCAAGCTTTTAAGTGAATCTTAGATGCAAAGACTGTAAAAGAGAACTATAATAAAAACATTTGAAAGAAGAAATGTGTCCTTTTTAACTGTTTGTTTTTGAGATGGAAAGCTTAATGCAAAATTTGGATCTTATTACAGAAATTGAAACGAGCTCATGCAAATTAATCTCCATTGCACCCGTAAAAAAGAAATTAAAAGCACTAATGCTGCTTGTAGTGTATATACAGTAACATTTCCTAAATATCTTCTGGGTCTAAAGCTAGGAATGATATTCAATGCTTCCTTTTCCTCAGGCTACAGTATCATAGGATTCAATTTTGAATCTGATAATGGAGGCACTTTTGTTGCACAATAGCCCACAAAGGAAATGAAGGAAGTAGAAAACAGGCAGATTATTGAAGCAGAGACAAAGGAGACGCCTCGGTTAGATGCTCAGTTCTGGGCTTCCTTTCTTTGGTAGACAGAAATTAATTGAGCATCTAATTGTGTCCATTTCGGGGGCACGTTACCTTTTACAGTTTAAATCGACCATTGGTGGTGGCCCTATTCTTAGTCTTTTAATCCAGAAGACAGTTTTCTATGTTCATTTGAATGACATGAGTAGAAGATGTTACAGATCTGGCAAACTTTATACTTTTAATTAACAAATTTATAAGATGACATTCTGTGTTTCAAGTAATTACATATCTTAAATAGTTAATACCAGGTATTTCCATAGAGTTTTCTTAGCTCTCTTTTCTGCTGTTAACAAATTCTGAATTTCCATCAAACTTATCTCATAGAAAAAGTAGTGATTTTATTTTAAGGCCTGGGTACCTCAAGTATAAGCTGTTTCACAATCTGCATAGAAAGAAAGCCATTTTTGAAGCAACCCCATGATCAAAGAATTCTAAGTTACTGAGCCACAGCGTGTCCTTAAGTCCCCATTATCTGCTGTAGAGAGCGAGACTGCTTGCCAGACTTAGTGATTCCAGCCGTAAAACCCTAGAAATACTCTTGACTGGAGTTGAGACGCTGCCGTTTTCCAGGACTCTAGTAAAACTTTGCTCAAGCATCTCTGACAGGTCGTTTATAGTCTTGTCAAGAATATGGTCAACATTGCTCAGATCAGCTCAGGATCCGGAAGTCCCGCCATTCCAAGAGTTAGAGCTTTGCCTTCCCATTCATCTTGGTATACCAGGATTTCACTAGGTCAGTGATTCACTGATTAAGTGACTCTGCAGGGATTCTAAAAGGAATTTGAAGGAAATTATTCCAACAAATCCTTCAGCTCATTTGGTGAGGGCAGCTGTGAAACCCAAGGCGCTCCATATGTGTGTGGATAATTGGATCCCTAGATTTCTATGCCTTAGTGTATATGTACATGAAAGGCATCTGTATATTCGGTGTATAGGCATGCGAGGTCAGGGGGACAGGGAGTGGGAAGTGTAGTGTGGAGGAGGAGATGCCTGTGGGTGCCTTTGGCTGGATCTTTCCCTCCTAGTGAATGGAACGCCCAAGGCCAGCATCAGTGTCAGGACATTTCCCACTCCCGTACCTACTGATGCAGAAGAGGGGAGGGACCCTGATATCAGAGTGGCTCATCTGCCAAGGCGATGATGGAATTCCTTAGCATAGAAATTTTTTGATCTGTGAACAGTAGAATCCAGCCTATTGGGTTTCCTTGCTTTGTACTTGCCAAAGTATTAAACAATTCAGAACCTCTGGATAAAAAGAAAAAAAATGGAGTTGCTGTACCCTCATCCCATTCCTCTACCCAGAGGTACTACATAGCTAAGTTTTTCACCAAATCAGAGAAATACACATCCACACTCTTTCACTCAGAGAGAAAGAAAGGAAAAAAAATATTAGATATGTAGATACCTTTTCACCTTACATATGTCTTGGGCTTCCCTGGTAGCTCAGACAGTAAAGCGTCTGCATGCAATGCGGGAGACCCAGGTTCGATCCCTGGGTCAGGAAGAGACCCTGAAGAAGGAAATGACAACCCACTCCAGTACTCTTGCCTGGAAAATAGGCTATGGTCCTTGAGGTTGCAAAAAGTCAGGCATGACTGAGTGACTTCACTTTCATTTTCACTACGTATGTCTTAGAATTAGGTAGATCTGCATTTGCTTACATACAGAGATGTTCAAGACATATTATTAAATGGGGGGAAAAGGCAAGATGCCAAACAGTATACACAAAATGGTTCCATTTTTGCAAATTTAGAAGAGTATTTGCAAAAATGGAATCATTGATATATTGATATATGTATTGATATATTCAGAACAATTACATGAGAAATTAGCAATAGTGGTTGGGTGGAAAGCTAAACGTTTCCTTTTAAACTTTTTGTATTAATCGAAGTTTTTCTTTGTCCAGTTTAAACATTACCTTTATATTTTAAAAAGTTATTTATTTATTTTTGGCTGCGTTGAGTCCTCGTTGCTGCACGAAGCCTTTCTCTAGTTGAGGCAAGTGGGGACTACTCTTCGTTGAGGTGAGAGAGCTTCTCATTTCAGATTCTCTTGTTGCAGAGCACAAGCTCTAGGGCATGGCTTCAGCAGCTGTGGTGTCCCACAGTATGTGGGATCTTCCTGGACCAGGGATCGAACCTGTGTGCCCTGGGCTGGCAGGCAGATTCTTAACCACTGTACCACTGGGGAAGTCCAAACACTACCTTTAATTCAAACTTTCTTTCTACTTGGGAGGGGACAGACAGTAAGTGGGTGGGGAGAAAACACTATGTGGGTGGGGAGAAAACACTATGTCTTCAAAATCTTTCCTTGTCACTGTATATAGATCTACTTTGTTCTTTGTATTGGGGCATAGTAATCCTTGGTAAGCCTGTAGCATGATTTATTTAACCTCTAATGGACATTTTCTGTGTGTGTGTGTGTGTGTGTGTGTGCGCGCGTGCGCATGCTCCATCATGTCCGACTCTGTGTGACCCCATGGACTGTAACTTGCCAGGCTCCTCTGCCCATGGAATTTTCTAGGCTAGAATACTGCAGCAGGTTGTCATTTCCTACTCCAGGGGCTCTTCCTGACCCAGGGATCGGCCCTAAATCTTTTGTATCTCCTGCATTGGCAGGTGGATTCTTTACCACTAGTGTTTTAGATATTTCTAATTTCAGAGGAGGATGTGCATAATGCTTTATTAAATATCCTTGAACATTAATTATTTTGCACATGTGAACCATTTCTGTAATATAGTGTAATTGATCTTGCATAAATGGTGAGGTGTGGAATTGTGAGTTGGTGGGCATGTGTTTCATGTCGCTCTGTAAAAATGTTGTACTAGTTTATATTCCTACAAACTGTATCTGAGTACATATTCTTTCATAGCTTGCCTGCTCTGAATATTAGCTGGGTAAAATCTTTAAAATTTCTGCATTAAAAAATTTTGAGACTCTTTTCGAAAGAAGCTAATATTTTTGTCCAGATACACTGAAGAAATATTAATAATACTTAAGGTGGTTTCTTAAATTTTCTGTGCACAGCAAGCTTTTTGATACAACCAAAAAGAAAACATATGAAGGGAATATCTGCTTAGATGATTTTGTGTGTTCTTTTCTTTCTGGGGACTCTATCCTGTAGTCACTTTGACTCAGCAAGTTTGTTACAGCCAGTTCATCAGAACAAGTAAACGAGCATCATTGCCACATTCTAAGATATGACCCGGCTCTGCCATCCAGGCAGTAAGGACACCCTCATAATCATGTGGGTGATAAGCAGCCTCCCATTTCCATTTTGAGTAACTTCAGAATATTACATGAAATCATTTGTATTTCCAGTCATATCATTTATTTTATATTACTAAAACAATTACTCAAATTATTTACATTCATTTTAGCCTTTTTCTCCCTACCTCTCCCTGTTTTTATGTATTTTAAGACAGCTTTGTTGAGATATAATTCATATACCATGCAACTCACCCATTTTAAATGTACAGTTCTATGGCTTTTAAGGACAGAGGGTGACGGCTAAGGGGTGCAGAGTTTCTTTGGGGAGTAATGAAGATATTTTAAGATTATTATAGTGTTCGTGGTATAAATCTGTAAATAAACATGGGCTCTACCCAGGTGAGCACCTTTAGGAAATTCAGGGCTACCAGCCAAAGCCAGAGCAGTGCGTGTCATACTGAGGAGCACAAGGAAAACACCCGTCTTTTCTAAGCATCTTAGTCATAAGAGAACACGAGTGCGTGTTTAGATTAGGAAGAAGCTCGTACTTCCAGAGTGGAGCAAGGAGGGACTCTGAACTCTATGAACAAAGTAACTAATAGCTGTTGAGTTGCCACCAAACACTGACCCCGATGCTGGCAGACACCTACAGTTTTGCAAAACACTGCCCAGGTAGACATGGTCACAGTTAGTGTCCGGTGCAGTCCCTCTGGGGATGTCTGTGGCTTTCACGGCTCTTTAATTCAGATCCTTTTGTTCTCAAAAACCGTTGCTTACAAATGAAACAGACGAGCTTCAGGTACAGCAGGACTGTGACTTTTCTGGAGCTAAAGGCATAATCCCCTACGAGATACACTTCTCCCGGTGCAGCAGAGTGACTAATTAACTGAGGCCTGGCCAGTAGTTGCTCTGAAATGGTCACTAAAATTGTGAGATTCAGTTTGAGGACCTGTCAGGGACACCGTTTGTTACTAATGTGAGGTCAGCCAAGAGTTACTGGTAACCACAGTTGTTTGATTTTGGCAAATTTGGCACACCATTTTTGACAAATTAAAACAGCAATTTCTCTTTGGTCTCGTGAATCTGCAGGGGTGGGAATGGACATTGATGAGTCGGGGTTAATGCAGGGGAGGAATTGATGGAGGGAAGGTCACTGGCCTGGGAGCCAGAGACCTAGGTTCTGAGTCAAACCTTCAGGTGTGAGTTTGAGAATGTGGAGATTTAGAAACGTATTCCGTCAATCTTGCTTGTTTAACATGCAGTTTTAGTTTTTATTTTGCAAGCTTGATTTGAACTGAATTTTATGCTGATCATCTTTATTCTGTAAACAGTCCTTCGGAACTACCCAAATTTCATGAAAGGACCCCAGTGCTGGGGAGGATCAAGTGCAAGAAGAGAAGAGGGACAGAGGATGAAATGGTTGGATGGCATCACCGACTTGACTTAAGTCTGAGTGAAGGACAAGGAAGACTGGCGTACTCTAGTCTGTGGGCTCTCCAAGAGTCAAATACGATTTAGCCACTGAAGAGCAAAATTCAGGAAGTGCTTCCCCTCCTCATACACTAGATGGCACTATAGGTGAGGCAAATTGATTTACCAAAAAAGAGCCTTGGATAACCAAGACTAATTTTGATAACATTAGAAAAGCTTAGCACTACAGGATACTTCTATTTTCTGGGAAACAGAAGTTACCTTGAGAAGCCTTAAGATAGCAACCCTCTAAGACACTAAAATTATGCCCACAGACTAGAAAGCAGTGGAAGCAGATAATTGAATGAAGATATTATGAAATAGCTGCATTATAGCTAAGCTCTTACTTTGATATGAACTTTTTTTGGCGGGGGGGAGAAATTACATACTGTGAAATAAAAGTAGTCACAAGAAGAAATAAATGTGAATTCTATTCACATAATGTTAAAAAATATGAAAACCTAAACCTACAGTCTGTTATACAGAGTGAAGTAAAGAGAAAAACAAATATATATATTAAGTTAGCTACTTAATCGTGTCCGACTCTTTGTGACCCCATGGACTGTAGCCCGTCAGGCTCCTCTGTCCATGGAATTCTCCAGGCAAGAATACTGGAGTGGGTTGCCATTCCCTTCTCCAGCGGATCTTCCCAACCCAGGGATCGAACCCAGGTCTCCTGCACTGCAGGCAGACTCTTTACTGACAGAGCCAGCAGGAAAGCCAAAAATATTTACTCGTGATCACATTTTAATGAACTGAAGAGTCTATTATTAAGAGATAAATAACATTGTGTGATACGTTCTGTTTTTAATTTAACTTGTGTGTGTGTGTTAGTCCCTCAGTCATATCTGACTCTTTGCGACCCCACAAACTAACCTGCCAGGCTTCTCTGTCCATGGAATTCTCCAGGCATGTATATACAGTATATATATATGTACGCTATCTAAACGACATATTCTAGAAGAATAGAACTGATGAACCCATCTCCAGGGAAGAAATGGAGACACAGACCTAGAGAACGGACTTACGGACCCAGCTAGGATGGAGAGGCTAGGAGAAATTGAGAAAGTAACATTGGCATGTGTTCACCATCATATGTGAGATAGATAACTAGCAGGAAACTGCTCTATAACACACAGAGCCCAGCCTGGTGCTCTGTGACGACCTCAAGGGGGTGGAATAGGGAGAGAGAGAGGTTTTATAGAGGGGAGATGTGTAAAATTATGACTGATTCATATTGATGTACAGCAGCAACCACCACAACATTGTAAAGCAATTCTCCTCCAATAGAAAAGTGAATTATCCTCCAAGAAAAGCAATTATCCTCCAATAAAAAAGCCCTTCCTTGTTAGTATAGTGGTGAGTATCTGTACCTGTCATGTGGGAGACAGGGGTTTGATTCCCCGACAGGGAGGCTGTATACATTTGAAGGACTTCCCTGTAACTCAAACAGTAAAGAATCTGCCTGCAATGCAGGAGACCAGTGTTTGATCCCTGGGTTGGGAAGATCCTCTGGAGAAGGGAATGGCAATCCACTCCAGTCTTCTTGCCTGGAGAATTCCATGGACAGAGAAGGCTGGCGGGTTAGTTTGTGGGGTCGCAAAGAGTCAGACATGACTGAGGGACTAACACACACATGAAAGTTAAAAGAAGAATGTGTCACACAGTGTTTATTCATTCTCTTATTAATAGACTCTTCAGTTCTTTAAAATGTGATCATGAGTAAATATTTTTGAATATTAAAAAATGTGAAAACTATCTACAGTGTTTTTTTAAGGATATATGGTAGGTTTCCCTAATAGCTCAGTTGGTAAAGAATCCTGCAGTGCAGAAGACCCTGGTTCGATTCCTGGGTCAGGAAGATCCCCTGGAGAAGGGAAAGGCTACCCACTCCAGTATTCTGGCCTGGGGAATTCCATGGACTGTATAGTCCACCGGGTCACAGAGTCGGACACAACTGAGCGACCTTCACTTTCACATAGTTGGTAAAACCAGAAAGAAAAAGGGAATGCTGAGCGTAAAAATTGGGATGGAAGTTACCTCTAGTGGGAGGAGGGGAAACGTCTGAAAGGAACAGTGAGGGGGTTTCTAAGACACAGAATGTGTTCTGGGCTTTAACCAGGGTGAAGCCTGTTATTATTATTATTAAAAAGGAATGGATGTTTTATACTCTTCTATATGAATTATATATTTCATAATAACAGATAAAAGAGTAGCAAAGATTACTGTAATTCCCTTCTTGATTCTTTATCTTGCCTTGGTAAGTTGCTTTCCAGTTTTTTAACTCACCCTGATGCTACAGATTTCTTCAGGGACAGAGGGGGAGATGTACCCAGGGCCATTTTTAAAGAGTGGCCTGTCATCTGCTTTTAAAACTCTCTTAATGTTATCAGATCTATCCCTGACGGCAAATTTGGACTTTAGAAACAGTCAAAGCTGCTAATAAAGGGTGTTCTTAAATTTGGTGAGGCCCAGCTTCAAACAAGAGGACTCTCCCACAGCTGAGGGGTGATTAAGTTTGGATGCTTTCTGTGCAGTCATTAAAACTTTTAATAACTGGGAAAATATTTACAAAGTATTTTTAAGGAAAAAGACACAGCTAATCAAAACACACGAGAAGCCTATTTTGTAAGAAGATGGAAAGAATGTAACCAAAATATCTTATTTTTTTTCTTGTGCATTTACGCATTGTTCCACTTTTCTACAGGGCCACATATTATTTTTGTAAATGTGGGCTAGGGGAGGATGAAGTGAAGTGAAGTCGCTTAGTCGTGTCCGACTCCTTGCTACCCTCTGGACTGCAGCCCACCAGGCTCCACCGTCCATGGGATTTTCCAGGCAAGAGTACTGGAGTGGGTTGCCATTTCCTTCTCCAGGGGATCTTCCTGACCCAGGGATCAAACTCAGGTCTCCTGCATTGCAGGCAGATGCTTTACCATCTGAGCTAACAGGGATGAATCTACATTGAAGATGATTTTAAAAGAAGAGTTTCAGAAATGTTTTGAGCAATGGAATAAAAGCGTGACCTACTAAGGTGACTATTTTGAAGGGTGACTCAGTTTAAATATATTGAGTTGGCCAAAAATTTCCTTCAATTTTAAAGTAAAAATAAAAGACATATTTTTCATTTTCACCAGGAACTTTATTGAACAATGTACTCACCATTTTCTTCCACTACCTTCTGGCATTTTCCAGACAACTTCATAATTCCATAGTCCCAAAACTTTCTCTTTTTGAGCAAAGAACTCTTCTAGGCACTTTTTACAGTTCTAGGGAATTGAATTTTTTTCCATTAAGAGAATTTTGTAAAGACCAAAATAAATGGAAATCCAAAGGTACAATGTCAGGTGAATACATTGGATGAATCAGAACTTCCCAGCCAAGCTCTAGTAGTTTTTGCCTGGTCATGAGAGAAATATGTGGTCTTTTGTTATCTTGATGGAAGATTATGTGTTTTCTGTTGACTGATGCTGGACACTTTTTGTTGAGAGCTGCTTTCAGTTGGTCTAATTGGGAGCAGTACTTGTTGGAGTTAATTGTTAGGTTTTTGACAAGGAGCTCTTAATAAAGGACTTCCTTCCGATCCCACCATATACACAACAGCACCTTCTTTGGTTGAAGACTGACCTTTGGTATGGTAGAGGGTGGTTCATTTCGCTTGCCCCATGATCTCTTCCGTTCTGCATTATTGTACAGTATCCGCTTTTCATTGCCCGTCACAGTTTGTTTTTTTAAATGGACAGTTTTCATTACATTTAAGTAGAGAATCACATGCAGAAATATGGGCAAGAAGGTTTTTTTTTCCACTTGACTTATGTGGAACCCAGTCATCAAAGTGATTAACATAACCAAGCTGGTGCAAATTATTTTCATTGCTTGATTTGGATATTTTGAGTATATCCGCTGTCTCCTGTATGATATAACATTGATAGTTCACAGTTAATGTCTTGATTTGCTCTCTATCAAGTTCAACTGGTCTACTTGACTGTGGAGCATTGTCTAGCAAAAAACTCCACAAAGCACCTTTGACATGTTTTTTCACCTTCTCCAAACACTTCAAAAATCTTTTTTTATTTATTTCAGTTGAGTTTTTACCTTTCTCAAAATAATAAAGCATAACATGCTAAAAATGTTGCTTTTTTCATACATCTTCAATATTAAAATAGCTACACAAAAATTCACCAATTTTGATGCTTTTTTTAAAAAATTGCGCACTGATATGACTGCTGTTAAAATAGTCTGACAAAATTGTTTCCAATGAAGTTAAAGATGACTGAGTGCTATTTAGATCCAGTTTACAGAAAAAAAAAGAATGAACTTTTGGCCAACCCAGTATTATGATATATTTGTTTAAAAATCAATTCATATTAAAAAAAAAGATTTTTTTTTTAAAGAGCAAATTTGGTTTCACAGCAAAATTGAGTGGAAAGTTCAGAGAATTTGCGTATATCTCCCACTTCACATGTCCACAACTCCCGCATCATCAATACCTTGCATCAGATGAATCTACATTGACGCATCTTTATCACTCAGAGTACATAGTTTGCATTGCATTAAAAGTCACTTTGGTGCACACCCTATCGGTTTTGACAGCGTGGCTACCTTGATAGTGTCATGTAGAATAGTTCACTGCTCTGAAAGCCTCTGTGTTCTGTCTCCCCGTCTCTCCCCACTGATCTTCTTATTGTCTTCATAGTTTTGCTTTTTTTCCAGAATGTCACATAGGTGAAATCATACAGTATGAAACTGTTGATATAAATAATCAATAAACAACCTATAACAGGAATGTTGTGAAGTGTTAGTTGCTCAGTCGTGTCCAACTCTTTGCGACCCCATGGACTGTAGATTGCTGTAGGCAAGAATGCATGTAGGTAAGAATGCTGGAGTGGATTGCCATTTCCTTCTCTAGGGGATCTTCCCAACTCAGGGATCGAATCCTGGTCTCCTGCATTGCAGGCAGATTTTCTACTGTCTGAGCCACCTGGCCAATCCCATAATAAGAGTAGAGAATGTTTATTTGAGCCAAGCCAGGGACTATAGCCTGGGAGACACAGATTCAAGAAGCATTTGAATTATATTCTGCAGGATCAAAATGGGGCAGGCTTTTAAAGGCAAAAACTGGAAGGTTACAGCTTTATCAAGAATTATAACTGGAGCTGGCAAGAAGTAACTGTGCTTGTGGAGGAAGGATTGGTTGGGGTCCACATGGTTGCAGCTGCTAGCAGATACTGGTGTGAGGATAGCTAGTGGTGGTGTTGAGTCTTATACTGTTCAGAAACTCAAGTTCTTAGTAATGTAGAACCTGTCTGAAACCACATTCACAATGGCCACCAGGCTCCATTTTGGATGCTTGAACCACAGTTACTCCATTCTGATTTTTAAAAGCATTCTTTTCTTTAATGGTTAAAGCAGATGTACAATTTATATTTGATAGGCTACAGACTGGCTATTCTAGACTAAGTCAAATCACGTGTTAGTCAGAGTGACTTCTCTGTAACTCAGTATTTGAAAGTTTCTTCCATTGTTACCTTTTCAGATTGGCTTCTTTCACTTGGTAATATGCATGTTTCCTTCATGCCTTTTAATGGCTTGGTATTTTTTTTTAAGTACTGATAATCCATTGTGTAGATGTACTGCACTTTATTGATTCACACACTGAAAGGGTATTTTAATTGTTTCTGGCAATGAATAAAGCTGCATCAGCAGCTTCAGAGTGAAAGTTTGTGTGTAGATGTGTTTTTAACTCTTTGGAGTAAATTCCAAGGAGCATGACAGCTGGATCATATGGTAAGTGTATGTTTAGTTTTGTAAGAAACCACCAAACTGTCTTCCAAAGTGGCTGTACCATTCTGCATTCCCACCATCGGTGAATGAGAGTTCCCATGGCTCTACATCTTCCTCAGTATTAGTGGTGTTAGTGTTTTGGATTTTCACCATTCTCATAGGTGTGCAGTGCTATCTTGTTTTGATTTGCCACTCCTTGATGACATATGTTGTTGAGCATCTTTTCATATATTTGTTTAGACCATCTGTATATTTTCTTTTGTGAGGTGTTTGTTCATTTTTTTTTTTTTGCCCATTTTCAATTGTATTTTTTGTTTTCTTATTGTTGAATTTTAGGAGCTCTTTGTATATTTTGAATAATAGTTCTTTATCAAATGTGTCATTTGTAAATATTTTCTCCCAGTTTAAATCACTACTTTTTGTGTTAAATATTTTATTACTTCAAGGATTATAATTTTCCTTTAATCTCCTTTTCTCTTAGACTTCTGGGGACTTTTGCTTTATTTATTTTACCCTGAATTCAAAGAAAAAAGTTTAACTAAAAAAATAACAATAAAATGTGTATAAACTGGGTGATAAAATGCAAATTTATATTTTTAGAAAGCAATAATTATCTTTGAATGGCAGAAAACAAATTTTGGTTAAAAAGGTAGTACTTACTATGATTCCTTCACAAGGTCTTTGAAACACAAGTTGCTTCATTTTCTGTATTTTCTG
The DNA here is from genome assembly GCF_001704415.2 of Capra hircus. NCBI lineage: Eukaryota > Metazoa > Chordata > Mammalia > Artiodactyla > Bovidae > Capra > Capra hircus. The sequence goes on from NC_030831.1 coordinate 46,933,266, forward strand.
GCAATCTGAATAAAAACTTGTCACCTTAAGCAACAAAATTTTATTTGAATCATTTTGGGTGAATATCTTTATAAAATAGTGTTTTACCTGCCTACATAAACAGCAAATATTGAGCATAACTGACTTTGAATCATAAGAGAATGCTGCTGCTGCTAAGTCACTTCAGTTGTGTCCGACTCTGTGCAACCCCATAGATGGCAGCCCACCAAACTCCCCTGTCCCTGGGGTTCTCCAGGTAAGAACACTGGAGTGGGTTGCCATTTCCTTCTCCAATGCATGAAAGTGAAAAGTGAAAGGGAAGTCGCTTAGTCGTGTCTGACTCTTCACGACCCCGTGGACTGCAGCCCATCAGGCTCCTCCGTCCATGGGATCTTCCAGGCAAGAGTACTGGAGTGGGGTGCCATTGCCTTCTCCGAATCATAAGAGAATAGTGTATTCAAAAAACAAGAACAAGATGTTTTGGAAAAGGAACATCAGAGCATAAGAACAAGCTCTTGAAAATTAAAAATGTTATTGTCTAAATAAATTCTGTAGAATAGTTTGAAAACAAGGCAAAGGAAATTGCCCAGAGAATAGAAAAGAAAAAAGAGACCAAACAATGGGACACTATAGGGGAAAAAAAAAGTCATGTAAGACATGCATACAGGTATTTAAAAATCAAATAGTGCTACATTTTATCCCTTTTTAAGTTTCTTTTTCATTGTGATAAAATACACATTACATAAATTTTACCGTTTTTGACGGTTTTTTAAAAGGTTTATTTGTTTATTTTTGGTGATACTGGGTCCTCATTGCTGCATGTGGGCTTTCTTCAGTTGCAGCAAGTGGGAGCTACTCTTGAGGTGTGTGGGCTTCTCACTGCAGTGGCCTCCCCTGTGCAGACCACAGGTTTCCGTAGTTGCAGGTCGTGGGCTCTGGAGCATAGGCTCAATAGTCAAGGTGCGAAGGCTTAGAAGTCCCATGGCATGTGGGATCTTCTCAGACCAGGGGTCGAGCCCATGTCCCCTGCTTTGGCAGGCGGATTCTTAACCACCAAACCACCGGGAAAGCACAGGCACGTGGAGATGTGGTTGAGAATTTGCATGGCTAAAAGTGTCTTTGTTCTATTTAAAAATGTGATCCTTTGAAAAGGCATAACCTTCTTACTCCTGATCCTTTGAAGGTAAAGGATCTTTGCTTCCCAGGAAACTTAGAATCTTTTTAACTCTGGTGTTCTGAAATTACACAACTTTGTTTATGTCAGCCTTTTTCCATTCGCTGTGCTTGCCGTTGTCAAACCAGACATTCTCATGCTTCCATTCTAAAATAAAATGTCTTTTATTATTTCTTTGATAAATTATTCCTCTATGCTTTCTCTAGTTTATTTTTAAGAACCTGTATTAACGGGGCATAACCTGGATTGATTTTTTAAGATTTTTTTCCCCTATAGTGTCCCATTTTTTGGTCTTTAAAAAAAAAATATTTTCTGAGCAGTTTTCTTGGCCTTGTCTTTAAACCATTCTACAGAATTTATTTAGACAATAATGTTTTTAACTTCCAAGAGCTTGTTCTTATTCTCTGTCCCTTTTTCAAAAGAGTTGGCTTAAGACTAAATATTAAAAAAACTAAGTTCATGGCATCTGGCCACATTACTGCATGGCAGATAGAAGGGGAAAAGGTGGAAGTAGTGAGAGATTTCCTCTTCTTGGGTTCCAAAATCACTGGGGACGGTGACTGCAGCCATGAAATCAGAAGACGATTGCTTCTTATCAGGAAAGAGATGACAAACCTAGATGGTGTGTTAAAAAGCAGAGACATTACTCTGCCAACAAAGATCCGGATAGTCAAGGCTATGGTCTTTCCCAGTGGTCACATATGGTCGTGAGAACTGGACCATAAAGATGGCAGACTGCCAAAGAATTGATGCCTTCGAACTATGGTGCTGGAGAAGACTCCTGAAAGTCCCTTGGACAGCAAGGGGATCAAACCAGGCAATCTTAAGGGAGATCAACCCTAAATATTCACTGGAAGGACTGATGCTGATGCTGAAGCTCCAGTATTTTGGTCATCTGATGTGAACATTGGGAAAGTACCTGATGCTGAGAAAGACTGAGGGCAGAGGAAGAGAGTGTCAGTGGATGAGATGGTTGGACGCATAACCAATGGAATAAACATGAACTTGGGCAAACTCTGGGAGATGGTGAGGCCTGGAGTGCTGCAGTCCATGGGGTCCCAAAGAGTCAGACACGGTTGGGCAACTGAACAACAACAATGCATGTTTCAATTTTATTACATTAATTTTTAGAAAGTTTGGATGAATGCCTGGAAAGTTTCTATGTGTCATTATCGTGTTTGTGCCTAGATTTTATGATATAATTTGGGCCACTCGTGCCTTTCTTGCTTTTATCCAGTTCTTACCTGTGTTCTCTTTAGATAAAGGTAAGCATTTTCAAATAAGGGAAGTATTAGTGAAAGTAAATGTTTTATGAATACATTTTAAGGGAATGTGAGATACCAGATAATGTAATTAATACTGCTAATGCACATTAATACTATGAATAAAAGTACAGCTTCATTCAGTTTGAATAAGGGTATTGTTTTTGGGATATGTCCCTTTTATGGCCCCTGCTACTCAAGAGGATATTCTATTTGCAGCCAGTTAAGCCGACTGTGCTCTTTTCCCCATGGGGGCCCAGTGTGCAATGGCTGCAAATAGCAGGCTCCTTGGTAGTGTATGCAACCTGTTGCCTGTACAGGTTGCCCTAAGGGACCTTGGAGACAACTCTTCCTAGTGGGTATTCATGACTGGCCTGCTGTTTCCCAATCTAGACTCCAGACAGGTATGCGAGGTGCCTTTGGAAAGCCCCAGGGCACAGTGGCCAGGGTCCACATTGGCCAGGTCATAATGTCCATCCGCACCAAGCTGCAGAACAAGGAACATGTGATTGAAGCCCTCCGACGGGCCAAGTTCAAGTTCCCTGGCCGCCAGAAGATCTACATCTCTAAGAAGTGGGGATTTACCAAATTCAACGCGGATGAATTTGAGAACATGGTGGCAGAAAAGCGACTCATCCCTGATGGCTGTGGGGTCAAATACATCCCTAATCGTGGTCCCCTGGCAAATGGCGGGTCCTGCACTCATGAGCATCAGCGCTGTCCCCTCCTTAATCATGCTCACCAATAAATGCTATTTCCTGTCAAAAAAAAAAAAAAAAAGAGGATATTCTAAATGCCCGGAGTGGTGGTGGGGGGGTTCTCCTGAGCGGTTTGTTTGAACTTATCTCCACAATTAAAAAAAAAATTTATATATTTTTAATTGAAGGAGAATTGATTTACAATAGTGTGTTGTTGCTGCTGCTGCTGCTGCTAAATTGCTTCAGTCGTGTCCAACTCTGTGTGACCCCATAGACGGCAGCCCAGCAGGCTCCCCTGTCCCTGGGATTCTCCAGGCAAGAACACTGGAGTGAGTTGCCATTTCCTTCTCACATCATCTCCATGTTTGTGCAGGGTCTGGGTGGGATCCTTGGTGAATTTAGGGGCTTCCCTGGTGGCTTAGTGGTAAAGAATCTGCTTGCCAATTCAGGAGATGCAGGTTTGATCCCTCAGTCTCAAATATCCCCTGAAGAAGGAAGTAGCAACCCACTCCAGTATTTTTGCCTGGGAAATCTCATGGACAGAGGAGCCCGGCAAACTACAGTCCATAAGACTGCAAAAGAGTTTATCTTTTAACATCACTTTCCTTCACCTGGTCCAAATAAATGTGTATATATTTGTTCCTTTAGTGATAAGCAATAAAATGCCAATTAGTTTGGCAGTAAGAAGTGAACTAGTCAAGTGCAATCCCAATTGAGATCATTGTACCTTCAGTTTACAATTGAGAAGGCAGCTCTGAGAAGAAAATTAACAATGGAAAAACAACTTTATATATCCTTAGAGACCCCAAACTACCTTGCAGGCTTTAAGTTATGCTTCTTGCTTTTGACAGGTTACAATTACCTTCAAGGGTTTACTGCTATACAAGGAGTGTTATATTTCATTGTCATCCCATCTGCATTTTCTTTTTTGTTCACAGTGCGAGATGAGGACAGAAGCACGACGAAAAAATCTTCTGATTTTGATTTTGCATTACTTAACACAAGAAGGGTATGTTACGTTACAGATATTTACAGAGATGATTCCTCTCTTTCTCTGACCTCTGCTTTTCCAGATACACACTTTTAAAAGCAATTAATAACTTTTTTTTAGAGCAGTTTTCGATTTACTGAAAAATTGAGCAGAAATTTCTGGTATATGGGCGAGAACTCCCATATATCAGCAATCCCCCGCCCTGCCTCGTGTCCCCTATTACAGCTTACATTGGTGTGTACATTTATTGCACTTGATGAGTCAATATTGATATATTATTACTAAAGTCTGTAGTTTATGTCAGAGTTCACTTTTGTGTCATATAGTTCTACAAGTTTTGACAAAGGCGTGATGTCACGTATCCACCCTTGTAGTATCGTACAGAACAGCTTCTCTGCTCTAAAAATCTCTTGTGCCCTACCTATCAATGTCCCAATCCCACCTCCAGCAACCTAGACACATTTTTATTTGTCTCATTTGTCTAGATATTTTTCACATTGTACATTTAAAAAAATTTTATTAACAAAGCTACCCAGTTCATGGGATACTTGCCCTTTCCCATTCAGGTTTGAAGATGGTGTAGGCCTTTTAATAAGACTTCTGAAGTCCCATTGCTGGCACACAAAGAAAACTTTCTTATTCCTCAGTTTTCCTTCTCTCAATATAAAGGTTTTGCATTTACCTGGATGACTTGTACTCAACTCTCTTTCCTGAGGAAATTGGGAAGCATTTGAGTTTGGCCACCTACCCTATTTGAAAATGTGAGAGCATTGTAGAAGGAAATGGCAACCCACTGCAGTACTGCTGCCTGGAGAATTCCATGGACAGAGGAGCCTGGCGGGCTACAGTCCATGGGGTCACATGACTGTGCAACTAGAAAAAAAATATGTGAGCACTTACAATGAAGACTGCTGGCATGCTGGGTGTTGGGAGAGGAAGAGAGACTACAGAGTATCTGAAGGCTCCTTTTTTACATTTATTTTTTATTTTATTTTGACTGGTGCACTGCATTGCATGTGGGATCTTAGTTCCCCAACAAGGGATCAAACCCTCGCCCCCTGCATTGGAAACTCGGAGTCTTAACCACTGGTCCACCAGGGAAGGCCCTGAAGGCTACTCTTTAGAGTTTCCTTTCCTTTTAATTTTCAGCCTGGAAGAAAATATCCAGGTTTCAGGGTTAGGGCTGAAAACATTTGCATTAGAGCAGTGGTTCTCAACCTGGAGAACCACTGAGAGGATATTTGGCAGCGTCTGGAGTCCTTCTGAGTGGTGTACTGGCATCGAGTGGGAAGAGGCTGGGATGCTGCTGAACGCCTTTCAGATGCACAGGACAACCCCAAATGTCAATCACGCCCTGATGGAGAAACCTTTCCTTAGAGCATAAAGAACCAGCCGGCTGCTGGTATTTTCCCAAAAGACTGAATGAGCATCTCTTCCTCCGATAAATGTCGTAGCTGTCCGTGAAATAGGAGATCTACTGTAGCTTAGAGTCTGGTAACCCTCGTGTTGAGGTAGGAAGGCAAGCTGGAAGGTAGGAGGTGGCTGGGACGGAAGTGAGAGCTGATGCTTGTTTCTCTGATCTGTGCCAGCAGCAGCTGTTTTAAATAAACAAATCTAGCGTCCTCCCATGGAGAAGGCAATGGCACCCCACTCCAGTACTCTTGCCTGGAAAATCCCATGGACGGAGGAGCCTGCAGTCCATGGGGTCGCTAAGAGTCAGACACGACTGAGTGACTTCACTTTCACTTTTCACTTTAATGCATTGGAGAAGGAAATGGCAACCCACTCCAGTGTTCTTGCCTGGAGAATCCCAGGGACGGGGAGCCTGGTGGGCTGCTGTCTATGGGGTCACACGGAGTCGGACACGACTGAAGTGCCTTAGCAGCAGCAGCACCCTACCAAGGGGAATGACCGACCGTTCTAGAAACCTTGAGGAATTTTTCTTTTAAGCTCTAAGGGAAGTAGTATTAGGGTCCCCCTTTTACATTTGAAGAAATTGAGGCTTAGGGGCATCTAGGAACTTACTGGAAGTCTCCTGGGTCTAAGTGGGGGCACTTTGCAGGCCTGTCTTGCCCCCAAAGTCTTCAGGGTCTGATTCCTCTGCTCTGGTGTGGAAGACTTGTTTTTGTTTGAGGATTACCTTAGGAAAATCAAAATGTATGTGTGGCCTATTTTTTGTTAAAAAAAAGATGGGTTTTTAAAGTCAGAAAATGAAATCTCTGCAACTTAGTGAAGCATTCTTTTCTTATTGAAAGATTTGACTTTTTATCGTGGAGGTTTTTTCTTTTTTTTTTGTCAAAATTTCAAAGGCATCCTTTTGGGTGATGGATTATAAAACAGCATTTTTGAAAAACTTTTTATCTTATATTGGAGTATAGCCAGTTAACAAAGTTGTGATAGTTTCAGATGAACATCAAAGGGGACTCAGCCTTCTGTTATACATATCTCCAATCTGCCCAAACTCCTCTCCCGTCCAGGGTACCACATAACACTGAGCAGAGTTCCATGTGCCAAACAGTAGTTCCTTGTTGGTTATCCATTTTAAATATAGCAGTGTGTACATGTCCATCCCAAACTCCCAAATTATCCCTCTCCCCCTCCCCCCAGCAACCATAAGTTCATTCACTAAGTCAACAACAGCATTTAAAAATTCTTTTTGTTTACTTATTTATTTCTGACTGCATTGGGTCTTCATTGCTTTAAGAGGGCTTTCTCTAGTTGCGGCAAGCAGGGGCTCCTCTTTGTTGTGGTTTGTGGGCTTTTCACGAAAGTGGCTTCTCGTGTTGCAGAGGAGGCTTCAGTCGTTGCCGTACACAGGCTCAGTATTTGTGGCCCACGGGCTTTGTTGCTCCATGGCATGTGGAATCTTCCCGGAGCAGGGATCAAACCTGAGTCCCCTGCATTGGCAGGCAGATTCTTATCCCACTGTGCCACCAGGGAAGTCCCAGCAATTTTTTTTTTTAACAGCACTTTTGAACAAACTTTGTTGCTGAGTAATATTTCTCCCCTGGACTGACCACATTATATCTTCAATTACAAAATGTGGCCTTTCTCATAATATCTTACATCAAAATTTTGGAAATGGCCTTTTTTCTCATGATGAACATGGTAAACATCGCTGCAGATGGTGACTGCAGCCATGAAATGAAAAGACGCTTACTCCTTGGAAGCAAAGTTATGACCAACCTAGACAGCATATTAAAACACAGAGACATTACTTTGCCAACAAAGGTCCGTCTAGTCAAAGCTATGTTTTTTCCAGTAGTCATGTATGGATGTGAGAGCTGGACTATAAAGAAAGCTGAGTGCCGAAGAATTGATGCTTTTCAACTGTGATGTTGGAGAAGACTCTTGAGAATTCCTTGGACTGCAAGGAGATCCAACCAGTCCATCGTAAAGGAGATCAGTCCTGAGTGTTCATTGGATGGACTGATGTTGAAGCTGAAACTCCAATACCCTGGCCACCTGAAGTGAAGAGCTGACTCATTTGAAAAGACCCTGATGCTGGGAAAGATTGAAAGCGGGAGGAGAAGGGGACGACAGAGGATGAGATGGTTGGATGGCATCACCGACTGGGTGATGGACATGAGTTTGGGTGGACTCTGGGAGTTGGTGATGGACAGGGGGGCTGGCGTGCTGCAGTTCATGGGGTTGCAAAGAGTCGGACACGACTGAGCGACTGAACTGAACTGAAACATAATGAACTGCATCATCTTTAACAAACATTTCTCAGTCCACTTACTTTGAAACACAGTTTTATCAGACACTTCTCTTTTTTGGTGTTGGGGTTTAACTTTTATTGAGAAAATGGCTCATCACCAGCCTCTGGCCAGAGAAATGAATCCCTGGCCCCCACACCTAGTTGGCAGGCAGACCAATCAGGTGACGCTCAACTGCTAAATCTCTGTGTCCCCACGTAGCAAGGGAGTGGACACCAGAGCCAGAGAAGAGCAGTCGACGAGCCAGGCAGTCTGCATGTGGGCAGTGGGTTGCTCTGCACTTTCCACCATTCACTGATGGAAAGCACTTCCAAGGGCAGCGTAGTGCCAAGTGTCTGCTCTAAAACCAGGGCTGGTCGTTGGTGTGGTAGGAAGGGCTTGCAGGATAGAAACACAGACTCAGGAGCCAATATTGTTGTTCAGTCGCCAAGTCATGTCCGACTCTTTGTCACTTATGGGCTGCAGCACACCAGGCTTCCCTGTCCTTCACTATCTCTGGAGTTTGCTCAAACTCATGTCCACTGAGTCAGTGATGCTATCCAACCATCTCATCCTCTGTCACTCCCTTCTCCTGATGCCCTCAATCTTTCCCAGCATCAGGGTCTTTTCCAGTCAGTCAGCTCTTCGCATCAGGTGGACAGAGTATTGGAGCTTCAGCTTCAGCATCAATCCTTCCAATGAATATTCAGGGTTTATTTCCTTTAGGAATGACTGGATTGACTGATTTGATCTCCTTGTGTCTCAAGAACCTTCTCCAGCACCACAATTCGAAAGCATCAGTTCTTCAGTGCTCAGCCTTTTTTATGATCCAACACTCACATGACGACTGAAAAAACTGTGGCTGTGACTATAGGACCTTTGTCAGCAAAGTGATGTCTGCTTTTTAATACTCTGTCTAGGTTTGTCATAGCTTGTTTGTCATAGCTTTTCTTCCAAGCAGCAAGCTTTTTTAATTTCCTGGCTTTAGTCACTGTCTGCAGTGATTTTGGAGCCCAAGAAAAGAAAATATGCACTGTTTCCACTTTTTCCCCATTTATTTGCCGTGAAGTGATGGGAGCGGATGACGTCATCTTTGGTTTTGGTTTTTTGAATGTTGACTTTTAAGCCAGCTTTGTCACTCTCCTCTTTTACCTTCATCAAGAGGCTCTGCCTTGATGCAGTAGCCAATCTGCCTTGGTTCAAATGCCCACTCTACTCTTTGCTAACCAGTGAACTTGGGCAATCTACTTACTTTCTTTGTCCCTCAGTTCCCTTGCTTGTAAAGTGGAAGATAATGAGTGTCAGGCACATGCTTTTATTATGAGGATTAAATATATGACATGCTTAGAGTAGCCCCTGACACCAAGTGAGCATATATGAGTCCTTGCTTACTTTTACTGTGGAGGAGGTACGAGCTGGATTTTATTCTTCTAATACACCACCTGGATCAGCAAAGGACTTAAAGCAGTTAAAAATGTGGGTTTGGCCCATTTTTCATTATCTTTTGATAAAAATCTCAGCTCCATTCAAAAAACTCTGAGCTAAATTACCTCAGGACAGTGTTTTCTAAGCGCCTGGAACTCTACAATAGTCATTCTGCAGAATGTTAATTGATATGACTCACATGAGCTTATGGTCAAGTAAGCTTGGCAAACATTGGGTTCAGTTCAGTTCAGTTCAGTCGCTCAGTCATGTCTGACTCTGCGACCCCATGAACTGCAGCATGCCAGGCCTCCCTGTCCATCACCACCTCCAGGAGTCCACCCAAACCCACATCCATTGAGTTGGTGATGCCATCCCAACTCTGTCGTCCCCTTCTCCTCCTGCCCTCAATCTTTCCCAGCATCAGGGTCTTTTCAAATGAGTCAGCTCTCACTTCAGGTGGCCAAAGTATTGGAGTTTCAGCTTCAACATCAGTCCTTCCAATGAACACCCAGGACTGATCTCCTTTAGGATGGACTGGTTGGATCTCCTTGCAGTCCAAGGGACTCTCAAGAGTCTTCTCCAACACCACAGTTCAAAAGCATCAGTTCTTTGGCGCTCAGCTTTCTTTATAGTCCAGCTCTCACATCCATACATGACTACTGGAAAAACCATAGCCTTGACTAGATGGACCTTTGTTGGCAGAGTAATATCTCTGCTTTTTAATATGCTGTCTAGGTTGGTCGTAACTTTTCTTCCAAGGAGTAAGCGTCTTTTCATTTCATGGCTGCAGTCACCATCTGCAGTGATTTTGGAGCCCCCCCAAAATAAAGTCTGACACTGTTTCCACTGTTTCCCCATCTATTTCCCATGAAGTGATGGGACCAGATGCCATGATCTTCGTTTTCTGAATGTTGAGCTTTAAGCCAACTTTTTCACTCTCCACTTTCACTTTCATCAAGAGGCTTTTTAGTTCCTCTTCACTTTCTGCCAGAAGGGTGGTGTCATCTGCATATCTGATATGTTATTGATATTTCTTCCGGCAATCTTTAGGGACTAGTTTTTCAAGGAACACTCTGAGAAATACTTCCTTCACAGATTCACTGACCCTTATAAACCTGGACTCACCTTATAAGATCCCAACATTATGAGCATTGTATTAATAGATGCTTGATAAGTGTTATTTGAACAACCATTGAGGAACTTACTAGCAGGTAGGTGGGTGAAATAATTGGAAAGAAAGACACAGCCATCCACACAGGTAATTACTGGTTTTTTTTTTTTTTGTATTCTAGAAACTGTATCAGAAAGGAGAACTGTGAAAACAAAAAGACCAAAGTCACACAGCTATCCTTTCTCCTGCAGGTGCTATTACGGCCTCAAGAATCGACTGTTTACAAAGCATGCGTTTCCCTTTTCTGCCACGAGATGGCCTCTTGCATCTGTAATTGATAGACGTTATGCTAAAGTTGATCATTTCCAGAGACCTGCTGGGAAAGGGAGAAATGAATGAATTATCAAGTTGAAAAATGTTTAAGGACATATTAGTGTCACGAAAGTAGACCTGCCTTTAACGAAGAGCTGAGAGGATTGATTTTTGTGTATTAAAATAAATAGAGAAAGCGTTGTAGGGAAGGCCACGTGAGCTGGTCTTGAAAGATGTATAAAATGTGGATAGACAGTTGTGATGGACAAGGATGATTTAGACAGGGGCACAGAGCAAGCAGGGGCAGGGCATAAGTGAACCAGTAGGTAAACAAAGAGGAGAGATCAGATGCATGAGGGAGAGTTAGTGAGAGCAGACAGTGAGGGGTCTAGCTCCGCACGTGTGCCTCCTCTGGCCCCAGCGCATGTTACCAGCCTCTCCCTCATCTTTTCTACTTTGGCTTTCTCCTTACTGCTCACACCTCTTTTTAAAGTCCTGTCCTGTCACTCTGTTGGTTAAGAATTTCCAGTAGCTCCTCCTACCAGCTCTGTTAAATGGAGACCTCGTTCAAACCCAATGGATTGGAACACATAGACATAGCTCTGGGGACTTGCCTGGTGGTCCAGTGGTTAAGACCTTGCGCTTCCAGTGCAGGGTACAAGTTCAATCCCTGGTAGGGGAACTATGATCCCACATGCCCCATGGAATGGCAAAGAAAAAAAAAAATCCTGTTTTCCTGATCAATTAGTTTAAGAAATATGGGACCTGCCATCACCTATTGTTATCATTTATAAGCCCAAACTCTATGATCCTGGAAAGTGTTCAGAATGTGATGTCAGGAAAGCAATCTTTATATTCAGGCAATCTCTAGTGAATGTTCCCATCTTTTTTTTTTTTTTTTTTTTAAACGAGTGTATGTATATAAGTATATGTGTATTTAAGTCATTTAAAAATGTTTGGAAAGAGAGAAGATGTTAACATTGTGTCTGAGTAGTGCAATTTTCTTTTATCTATATTTTCTAATTTTTTCTTAAATGAGCATGTATTACATTATACTAAAAAAAAATTATCAATAAAAGTGGATTTAGTTTTTTTCCTATGTAAAATGGGGATTAAGACATAGGATAGAAGCCTGATGAGCCATTAATAAGCATAGAAGCTGACTGACCTGATCAATTCACATTTGCAAATTCTTTAAAATAAGCAAGGTACTGGAAATAGTCATGGCAACCCCTTTCAAGAAAGTTTAGTCCTCTGACTGATCTGAATCTGGAACACAGAGGAAGCATGACAAAAAGGAAAGTTTTCTCTATATGTTCCCAGGTTTGAAATCAAAGAGAAAGAACTCTCACTGGAGCCTGCAATCTGAGGTCTTTGGATGAGTTCCTGAAAGTATATGCTAATTTGTACATATTTGCATGTTTTTCAGGAGAGAGTTTTTGGTTTTCAAAGAGGTTGAGGACTCAGATTAAAACCAGAGAGTTTTTCCGCTTTCGGAGGATTGTGAGACAAGGAGCTTGCTTTTATTGCTGAGACCACTTAAGTCAGACGGCCTTCCGACTGACCAGGTTAAAATGAGTGAGGGACCCACGCTGCTGACACTACGTGCATACAGAGGAAGCTGCTGGTATCATCTGTGACCAGTGAAGAAGTGATCAGAAACAACACATCCAAGCAGATGACATTTTCTTATACTAAATTTCCTTAGTGATGTCGATCAACAGATTTTTGGAATCCCCTTCAGAGCACATGACATATTCTTTTCAGCTACTTCAATGATGGCAAGCCTTGCCTGTGTGGTTAAACTGGGGTTTTATCACTCGTCGAATGTTACCTGAAATGAATACTAGTAAATAAAGAAGCAAGCAAGTTGGGCAAATAACCATCTTTGGCTAAACATGAATAAAAGTAAATTACAAGATATTTTCTTAGTTGATTTACTTATTTGACTTTTAAGTACTTTAATTTTTATTTATGCATTTACTTGGCCGTGCTATGTCTTAGTTTTGGCGCCTGGAGTCTTCCATCTGCTTTGAGGCATGTGGGATCTTTAGCTGTGGCATGCGAACTCTTAGTTGCAGCATGTGGGACCTAGTTCCCTAACCAGGGATCAAACCCAGGCCCCCTGCATTGGGAGTGCAGAGTCTTAGCTGCTGGACCCCAAAATGTTTTGAAAGACAGTGTTTGGATATACTTAACCTATGTGGTGGAGCTCTTTACTGTACAGGCAAACCTTGTATATTCTAGTTTTTGTTTAACGTACTCTTTAATATACGCTTACTGTTTGTATTGAGTTTCTTTGGACTTTGCCTTTATTCTCTTTACTTAGAGTTAATTTTGTTTTTCTTTCTTTTGTGACATGGCCAGATATATTGATGCAGCCAATGCTTTGGAGCAAGAAACTAAAATGGGGTTACAACGCTTTCAAGTTTGTGACAACGTTGATCTTGAAACTATTTTGATGGAATATGAGAGCTATTATTTTGTAAAATTTCAGAAATACCCCAAAATTGTCAAAAAGGCATCAGACACAGGTACATGGCTATTTTCTAGAAGTAAGGCGCTATCTCATCTTTAAGCTCTGTGTGTCTTCCTCATTTTATTCCCAGATAGAGGATGTCCCCAACTCTACACTGAAAGAATAGACCAGAAGGATTCTGTAGCCTCTTTTAGATCCAGTGCAGACAATTTAAACATGATCGTCTGGACACTGATGTCCCTTTTTGTCTTGTCCGCATTTGCTTGAGGACTGTATGATTTAGGGCAATGAAAACAAAACCCCAGCAGATCACAGGTACTTTCTTTCTTTTCTTTAGAGATGGAAAGAGCTGTTGGAAGACAATAAATGACAGAAGACTTTTTTCTTGTTGGGAAGACCTATTATCTATCTTGAAAATAACATGAAAATGAGTATTGGTGAGGCTAATAGCTCATGTATAGATAATGAAATGCTTTTGAAAGCCATCAGTCCAGATAATGATCAATATAATGCAAAGACCCAGTATAGGTTAGCAGTCAAGGAGGCTGGCTGGAGGAAAGATCTAAAGTTAGGGCCCTGTGTTTTGTAGTGACATTGACTTAGAAGTCTGTAAGTGGGGGAAGTAATTATAAACCAAGGGAGATCATTGTCCTGTTTACAAGGCACTTGTTAAGCCACAGACTTTAACATTTCATGTAGGGACCAGGAAACCAAAAGGAATGTCAATTAAAAATAGCCAGGGCTGAATCACAGAGCTGGAAGGGGTCTGAGAGCAAGAGGGGTTTATCTGCGCTCCCTTCCAGTACAGTGTGCATAGCTCTGCATCTGTGGCTGGTTGTTGGATCTGAGTTTTGGCAGGAAAAAGCAGAGACTCCTAACCACTGGGTCACAGGACTGTTACTGACATGGCTTGACTTTAATGCTAGTTCTAGCTTGAAACCACACTCTCCTGGGATATTGGGCGCAGTGTCTTTAGTTTAAGGTAAACGGGCAGGGTTTGACTGATAAGTGCTCCATTCTGGTGTCCCAGAAAGTAAGAGTGAAAGTGTTAGTTGCTCAGTTGTGTCCAATTCTTTGCAACCCCATGGACTGTAGCCCATCAGACTCCTCTGTCCATGGAATTCTCCAGGCAGGAATACTGGAGTGGGTGGCCATTCCCTTCTCCAGGGGTCTTCCTGACCCAAGGATCGAACCCAGGTCTCCTGCACTGAAGGCAGATTCTTTACCTTCTGAGCCATGTTCCAGGGACCACAGCAAAATAGTGTCAAGTTCATGAAAACTTAATGAAATGGTAACTATAAAGCAGCCCGCACTGGAGCTGCCACCGAGTCTGTGGTCTCCCAACGTGTTTAATATCTTCTGAGGCCTTTGGGGTCTTTGTGTGGAAATGCTTAGGAAGCATGGGCTTCTTTCTCTTTGCTGGTAATTCCATTCCTCTCTAGATGAGAATAGCTTACAGTTTCTGCATGTAGCACAAATTTTAAGAACGATGTAAAAGGACAAACATACCTGAAAAATCACTTTCTCTTAAAAATTTAAATGTCCTTCTCCTCTTGATATTTGTTTTGCCACAACAGAAAACAGTTTACCTCAAAGAAGTGGAGGGAAGACCAGAAGGTAAAGTAAATGATAATTCATCTTGACCAACTCAACCCTTAAGAGTTTGTGGGATCTGTTTCCAGAAGATTCTCCAGTGCGGCTCCATGTCTGCCAAGCAGCAGTCTCAGACCATGGTCCTGTGACCCTGGGGGCATGGGCTCCCCTGATGTTACAGACGGCCAGGGCGTGGACCACTGTCCGTCGGCTCTCTGCTTTTACCACCAAGAATTGCATCCGCCGATGCTTTGTCTTTCTAGGCTAGGTGGTATGAAAAGTATGGACCTCAGAGACCAAAAGATCCAGGTTCAATTCCTGGCTCTGCCACTTACAAGCTTGGAGCAAGAGTCTGACACATAGTGAGTTCCCAGAACATAGTAAGCACCTCCCCAGAAATATTTTTCCTTTCTGAATCGTAAAGGTCATTTCTCTGTGTACCCCAGATCACGTCCTGACAGTCTGGAGGGAATCGGGTCTTTCTCTTCCTCTCCTTTTCTCACACTCATCTTGTGTATTTCTTTCTCCAGCTTCTCAAATCCCAGTCTCATTTGGGAGTCGTGGTATCTGACTGGAGCCCCTCTGTCTCCTGACTCTTCTGGGTTGATGCTTGCCTCAGTGTCCCCCGTGTTCCCCTCCTCCCAATCCGGGCTACACGCCTGTCAGCAGAGCCTGTTCACAAAGTGCCCAGGACCACACAGCTGCGGGGCATCAAGGCCTGTGGCTCTTTGCTATTACAGGAAAGCCCAGACCTCAGGGGAAAGTGGCAGTGGGCTTCCAGTAGAGACCACACAATCACTCAGGCCGTGAGCAAAGTTTAAAAAAAAAATCTTAGGACCCAATTAAAAGAAGAAAACTTGGGTTGTGATCGTAGGTAACTCACTGGGCCCTTAAGAGTTTCTGTGAGCCCCTCTGGATCCCCTGCTCTGTGACTCCAAGTCCTTTGTCCGCAACCTGAAAAGGAAGGCACTTAGCCGCCTCATCTTTTATTATTTTTTTAAATATAAATTTATTTGTTTTAATTGGAGGCTAATTACTTTACAATATTGTATTGGTTTTGCCATACATCAGCATGAGTCCACCACGGGTATACATGTTCCCCATCCTGAACCCCCCTCCCACCTCCCTCCCTGTACCATTCCTCTGGGTCATCCCAGTGCACCAGCCCCAAGCATCCTGTATCATGCATCAGACCTGGACTGGCGATTTGTTTCATATATGATATTATACATGTTTCAATGCCATTCTCCCAAGTCATCCCACCCTCTCGCCTCATCTTTTATAAGTGAAGACCTTTGGTGTCGTTTAAAGAAGAGCCGCGGAGCCCGAGCCTGCTTCACCATGACAGTCACGGGGTCCCTCAGCCTGAGGCTACCTTTGCTTTTGTGCAGTTCTTTCCAAACAGTCTCTTTGTTTTCACCAAAGTGTTCTTCTTTCCTTTATAGTTTCCATAAAGCTAGTCAGACTCCGGTAATAAATGATAACTACTTGTGAAAAGAAACAGTGAGGAGCATTTTAAGAGGCAGCTTCGGAATGCGTAAGGAAACCTGATTGCTTTTCAGCTGCAGGTTCATCCCTGGAACTGCCTCAGCACTCCGTATCTGGCGGAACGCTCTGGGAGCGACTGTCTGGGAGTGCCTTCCTCCTTTAGCCCTGGAGCAGGGTGGCAGGGGGCAGCTGGGGGTTCTTCAGCTCCTCTCTGGGTAGCTGTTTATACACGGCAACCATCGAGGTTGGGTGGCAAATTGTTGGCTGTAAGAAAGATAGCTAGAAAAATGATGCATGGCACATGTGTATAATCTTATACTCTAAACAGTTATTGAAATGAGAGGTTGTGTCATGAGAGGAGGCGGTGGACCCTCTAGCCCTGCCTTAGACCTGGGAGGTAAACTGAAGATGGGCAGGGCTGGGTGGGAGGACGGTCCAGATGGATTTGTGCCTCCAGATCTTTCCAGAACTCTCTTTAAATGCTCTGTGTGAGGTGTTTGCGATCTCAGATTCAGTTAACAGGATTTCCTCCAAGGTCTTTGTTCCCTGCCCTAGGGTGATGACGGACAGTTGTCAGAATCTTCCCAAGATCAACCAGCAGAGGCCACGGTCTAAAACCACGGTGGGAAAGCTCGGGGAAGCCAGGCCCCTCCACACGGAGCATCCTAAACAGGTCGGCTTTGCTTGGCGCTGGTCTCATTGCAGGTGGCTGAGAAACAGCCCCAAGGAAATAGTCACGTTTATTTTTTCCTCGAGGACAGTTTGATTTCGTTCAGCTAAGAGTTTCTTCCAGCACTTGGTGGAGGACTCCTTCCTCCCCACAAACTTTTGGCTGGTCTGCGTGCTGGGCGACAGGCCTTGAGGGGTGAATCCTAGGCCCAGTCAGAGCAGGAGGGCCTGGTTCCCACAAGGCTCAGGCTTCCTCTTGAGGGAGCTGGACGTGCCAGCTCTTCCCGTCCCACAGGGTGTCCCTGGGGTCCTACGTGTAGGTTGGGGTGGTCTTGGTGTGGCCGGGCTCCAAGTCTCCTGTTGGGTTTCTCCAAGGCGCACATGGTGGGTCGCTAAGCCAGACCTCCACACTGGGCTTTCTGGGGGGAGAGATGGGCAGGTGAGTGAAACCTATGCTGAGAACCTTCGGTCCAGGACAAAACATACCAACCAGGTTTAAAGGAAGGAGAACCAATGGAAATGGTGAAGAGGGAAGGGAAGGATGCATGTCAGAGCTGTCCGGGCGGATGGAAAGTCATTATCTCACAACTCAGTTGGTCAGAGAAAATCTCTCGTCTTCAAGGGGGTTGTGTGGTCCTGGCCATTGTGGACTGGCTCAGGTGGAAGCGAGGTAAAGCGGGAGGGGCAGGATAAATCCCACAGGAGACTGGCTGACTGTTGACTCTGCTGTGTTTCCAAACTCAGCCACCCCTGGCCACAAACACCTCTGGTCCCAGGAGAAAAGACAGGCCTATGAGTGGAGGTGTGGAGGCCCAGTCATTTCCTCCATTGTTTGTGGGGCTCAGAGCCTGTGGCTTCCTGGGACAGCTCCTCCCACCCAGCACAAGCAGTGTTTATTCGTCTTGTTGGGTCTGCACAAAAGTGGTGGAATCACACATGGAGGTCCCCGTTTGCAGAAGGATTTGGGACGACGGGACAGGCAGCTGCAGCCAGCATCTCAAATTGCTTTCTGTCGCTGACTTCTCACTTCTCTTCCTCTTTCTCCAGGAGGTTGTCAGTCACACTCATAAGGAGAGTGCTGATTTTGGCTTAAGTATATCTGGAATCAACAAAGGCAGAGGAGAAGAAAACGTCCATCCAAAAAAAGTAAGTGGGACTCATGAACCGAACACTGAATGGGGAATTTCCTTTTTCTTTCTGAAAATGAAAAAGTTTGATTGTTACATTTGTCAAACAGGTAAGTAAGGTAATATGTGATGATCAAAGTTGGCTATAGGGTGAACTGGGAAGAGATGGGCTGAGGATGAAACCCTGAGGTCCTGGACCGGGTCTCCCTTCTGGATGGGTGGATTTGAATGAGTGGCTCCATCTCCAAGGGGCTCAGTTTCCCATTTGTAAACTGCAGAGTTTGGAAGAAATGGCTTGGTTCCTTTCAGCTTAAAAATCCTGTGATTACAGTGATAAAGTCTCCCACATTATTTAAGGAGTTGTGGCCTCACATTCATTCCTTTCTGCCCTGTCAGTGGGAGTTGACTAGCAGTGTCCATTTCTCCTTAGAGATATGACTCCAGATTTGAATGTAATTTCATGTGAACCTCAGTTGATATAAGGTTGGTCTTGTCCTCGATAGCTATTTCTACTGCTTTCCTAATGAACTTCATGTCCTGATTCGTGCGTAAGAGTCTCTCAAACAGAAAAGACCCAGTTTGGGTAGCTGTAGGCTAAAGGCAGGTAAAAACGTGTCACTTTTTAAAAGCAGCATCGACACCAGTGTGTTTCTCTTGACTGTAGCTTTGAGGACTGAATTCCGTTCAGAGTTACCTTTCTTTCTTCGATCCTATGGGACTGCTGACTCACCTCTAGCCAGCGCTTCTCAGGCAAACTAAACTCTGGGTATGTGTGTCTGGAGGGAAATGGGGAGCATCTCCCTGGAAATCAAGGGGAATTGGCTCCTTTTAGGGCCCCAATTATGTGGGTGATTGCTGGAGGTGACACATTCCGATCAGCGCCGCCCATAAAAAAGTACTTCCCTGCTCACCGTTACTACCTTCATCACATTGTCCAGTCACTTTTGTGCCCAGCAGTGTTGCAGCATTAGTTGCTCTTATGAACATCTCACATTGATATGAATGGATATTTCTAATCAGGTCAAGGAAGGGGCTAGTTAATCCAACAGTTAACCTTTGAAAGAATCTGGCTATAATTTCTGTGTGCAGCAGAAATGCCCTCAGGTTAAGCTGTGGACAGTTTCTGCCTAGCATTTCATGAGCTGAAGAAGGGCTTATAGTCAGGGGCCCATCTCCAAAAACCGGCGCTTCATTGCCATCTCAGAGGTGCCCAATCTCAGAGCCTCCAAAGCTCATGATACCCAAGTCCCTTTGCAAATTTACTAGGTGTATTGTTCTCAAGGCACCAGCTTTGAAGTCAGCCTGCCTAGGTTCAAATCCCACATCTCACCTTCCTGACTGTGATTCTTGGGCAAGTTTTTAGATCTCTCCAAGCCTCATTTCTCTCATCTGTGAAATGGAAATAATCATAGTGTCCACCTCCAATGTCATAATGAACAGAGAGCGCACGATAAACACTTAGTAAGTGTTGGCTACTGTTATTGTTATTTAATTTTGACACGTATTCTTGCTTTTTCCTTCTTCCTCTAGGGGGAACAGTGGCATCAGAAGGAGTCTGGGTATGGAAGATAGATACCTGGGTTTGAATCCTGGTCTTAAGTTCTTGTTAGCTGTGGCACCCTGGGTAGATCATTTCACTTCTGTAGGCTTACCTCCACATCTGTGAAACTAGGCTGCCACTCCCGACTAGCAGAAGTGTTATAAGAATTGGCAGTAATCCACAGCAGGTACCTCACACACCTGATTTGTGCCAGGCACTCTCCTGAGTGGTGAAAGTACAGTATAGTCAGTAGATAGGAACTATCATGATTCTTGTGCCAATGAGTTCTTCCCATGTGTGGAATATTTTAAAAGAAAGATGATGCAGGGGAATTGGACACGTAGGAAACTGGTGGTGCATCAGGAACTGAAAAATGCTCGGGAATTTTATTCAAGCCAACTTCATTGTGAAAAATTTATTTATAACGTGTTTTTTCTTTTTTTCCTGGAGTGCCCCAACCTGAGGAAATCATCTTATTCATTATTAGCATAGCTTCCTCTTAAAGCTTTAAGTTTGCACTGCAGACCATGGTACATAAATGTGTCTTGATTTAATGAAGCTGAGCTACTAAGGATAGTCTCCCCTCCTGTTTTAATGGCCACTGCAATAAATATTGTTCCCTTTCAGGGCCCAATCATTGACTTCCGAGGGCTGCTCACTGATGCCATCAAAGGAGCAACCAGTGAACTTGGCTTGAACAGCTTCGACTGTAACCCAGACCCCTCAGTAAGTGGCTGGGATGGGGCATTCATCTGGCAAACTGTCAAAATCCAGATGAAATTCTGGAATACAGTTTTGAGTCCAGAGGAGCCTTGAGATCCAGTTAAAGGGCACAGCGATCTGCCACCATTTGTGCCATGGAGCTCTGTGCTCTGTTTTCCTTCCTAAGTGATGAAGCAATTTTGTAACGTGAGGCTTTCTACTCTCATCATCAGGAACGACTCTTGAAACCTCTGAGTGCATTTATTGGCATGAACAGTGAGATGCGAGAATTGGCAGCCGTGGTGAGCCGGGTAAGATCTGATATTCAATTCACAAATTTACGGAGGCAGACTGGGGCTCCAGGAGCATTGTGGGCTGCTTCTTTTATTAATAACAATAAATATGATCATTTATTTATAAAGTGCCCCCACTTGCGAAGGCACTCATATTGTTTAGAGGCACAATAATGCATGATGAATAAATTATAGAATCATAAAATTACAATACAAAAAGCCCACCATCTCACTATAGAGGCCAAGAAAACCCAAAGAGAAAAGGACTTAGAAAGGAAGGGACAGGTGAAAGGTTTTAGAGCTAAGCCAAGATTTAAGGAAAGAAAGCCTCTAAGAGAAGGAGAGAGGACGTCTGTATTTTGTTTAAACAGTCGAAGCCTAGAAATAGAGATGTCAGGAGTCTGGTTTTATAATTGGAAATTTTCATGAAGAAACAGATTAGTGGGAAAGATCTTACCATCTACACGACTGATTTTTTTCAAGCTTGGTCCCCCAGGACCTAAAGGCAGTGAAATCTAGTGGCTGATGACACACAAGCTTGGGAATAGGTTGACCTGGATTTGATTTCTAGATCCTCCTCTTTTTCACTCTGTGACTTGGGGAAGTTCCT
Organism: Capra hircus; assembly: GCF_001704415.2. Classification (NCBI taxonomy): domain Eukaryota; kingdom Metazoa; phylum Chordata; class Mammalia; order Artiodactyla; family Bovidae; genus Capra; species Capra hircus. The sequence continues at coordinate 46,954,417 of NC_030831.1, forward strand.
TGGTAACAGAATAGATTCCTGAATTGTAGGAGATTTTTCTAATCTCCAGTGATCTCATATTTAATGAAAGACTGAAACCTAGGCAGGCTCCTTCCTGGATGTTTAAAATGATGCAAAAATTGCACAGCTGCTCTGAGGTTGTTAAGGTCCCCAGGTCTCCATTTAGCCCAGCGGGTGTCCCCTACATACCTCTGATGTGTCAGGCATGTGCTAGCAGCTGGGAACACATAGGTGAATGGGAGCTGGGGAGGATCTGTATCTTCTTAGGGAAGAAGAGACACAGGAAATAGCCCGTGAGAGAGGGCAGAAGAGGGCAGAGGAGAGGCATTCTGAGCAAGGTACAGACAAGTGAGTTGTAGCACTTATGCAGTGTTTCTGGGGAACCAACTGAAACACCATTAGAAATGGTGGGAGAAGGGACTGGAGAGCGAGGCTGTGGTTCCTGCGTGTTAGGGCGCTGTGAACAGGACCCGAGGCTGGGCTCAGTCTATATTAGACGGAGAATCTCTGAAAGGCATCCATCAGGAGAATGGGATAATCAAATGTGCTTTTAGACAGCTTGTTCTAATGACAGTGTGGAAGGCCATCAAAGAAATGGAGATAAGACCAGCTCAGAAGTTATTATCAGTGAGAGGATGAGAGGTTGATCCAGGCTACGGTAATTAGGATGCATAAGAGAGCAGAGAAAAATATTGTTGTACCCCCAAATCAAGTCTTGTTACTGTCTTTGCAAATGGATACCGCGACTAGTGATGATAAAGTTGAGGAGTAGAAGTGGCCTGGAATGATTCCACCTGGAATCCTTTCTACAGAACTGTGAGAGGCAGTCATATGGACTCTGCTTGAAAGCCGACAGGGATGGGGAGCTCACCTCCCGCTGAGGCAGTTCTACTGAGTTCTGATAACTTTTGATTGAGATAAGGAGGAACTTCCTACTGGGAAATTATAAACACCACCATGTGGAATTCAGTGTCAATGCTTGATGAGGACGAGAGATTCTGCTGTTACCGATGGACGCCTTGAACTCCAATGAATGCCCATTGTGTGCAAAGCTTTTCCTAAGAAAGTGTGATAATAAGAGTGAGTGGCTGGTCTTTTCAAGACGGGGTGGTTCTCCCAAGATTTGGGAAGACCGAGACCTTTGTCATCTCACCCAGGAATGGATCCTACAATCACACAGTATCAAAATCACCTGCGTAAAGAGTTTCTCTAAGAAACGTTGTCACCCCTTGTGGAGGGACCTGGGCGGATGGGGCACTGAATGGGGGCACAGCATCTCACCAGCATTTAAAAAATATGTTTTTACGTATTATATAGATTTATTAGGATGCACCAGGTCTCAGCTGCAGCACACAGGATCTTCACTGCATCATGAGGGATCTTTTGATTCAGTGTGAGGGCTCAGTAGTTGCGACACTTGGGGGCTTAGCTGGTACTTGGGCTTAGTTGCCCCTTGGCACGTGGGATCTCAGTCTCAGACCAGGGATCAAGCCCATGTCCCCTGCATTGAGAGGGCGATTCTTAACCACTAGACCACCAAGAAAGTCCCCGGTTTTATGTTTTTTCAATCATGTACATGTATCACTTTTTAAAAAATAAATAAATATAAAATTAGTTTCCAGATTGTTCTGTAGTCACTCAGAATGACTGTGGAAGGGAGGTAGGTTTTTTTTTTTCTTTTCTTTTTGCTATAACACTCTAGACAAGTTTGCCCAAAACAGCTCCACTGAGAAAAGCCCCTGAGTGACTGTTCTGAGCATCTTGTGAAATTGAAGTTTGGAGACTGCAAATTAGTTATCAGTAAAAGCTACCTTAATTGATTATCCTCCGTGGTTGCTATGGGTCCTCCGTGGTTGCTATGGGGCTCTACTCTGTGAGGGGAAAACTGTACTTTCACTTGGTTGTTGGCTTCCTTGGATTTTGTAGAAGCAATTGCTCCTGATGGAAGTAGGGAGCAATCACTAGGGAAAAAGAGAAATTGGTTTCAGAGGAGCATTATCTCTTTTATGTAGCAAATTAGAAAGTGTTGTTGAGATCAAGGAGCAGGAGAGAGTCCAGGCACCAGCTAGGAACTATGTTTCGGATAAAAGCTAACGTAATTTGTAGGCATGTTCTGTAGCTTCTTTGATTACAGTTGTAAATCAGCATGGTTTGTTATTGACTTGAAGACAGGTATAGTCCATTGTTCGGAGATTTTTTTCTTTTCGGTAAATTTTATGGTGTATTACTGTTGTTGTTTAGTCACTAAGTCATGTCCTACTCTTTTCAACTCCATGGACTGTAGCCCGCCAGGCTCTTCTGTCCATAGGATTTTCCAGGCAAGAATACTGGAGTGGGTTGCTATTTCCTTCTCCATGGGATCTTCCTGACCTCAGGGATCGAACTCAGGGATTGAACCCACATCTCCTGCATTGGCAGTTGGATCTTCACTGAGCCACCTGGGAAGCCCCTTATTTTGGGAGCCCAGAATCTTGGACCACCAGAGAAGTCCCTAGGAGATTTTTTTTTAACCCTAAAAGTACAGTATTATATTATGAATATCTTCTTCAGGGAAAATCACTAAATATTTTCATGGCATCCCTTTGGTGAACTGATGTCAAATTACAATATGTATATACATATGTATCTAATACGAAAAGCTGTTTTTATCACAAGCACTTTGTGTCCTATTGCAAGTCAAGTATTCTCCTGCTCCTGTGTTTATTATAGCTGTGAAGGAGAACATTAGTTTTAACAGAATGATCAAATGTGCATTGCAGGACATTTATCTCCATAATCCAAACATAAAGTGGAATGACATTATTGGACTTGATGCAGCCAAGCAGTTAGTCAAAGAAGCTGTTGTGTATCCTACAAGGGTAAGGATGGGAGGCCTCTTGGGAGGCCCGATTTCTGTTCATTATCCATGGGGCAAGCTCACCTATCAGGAAGAGAAAGACAGGGTGATTTTCTGTTCATAAGTTAACTTTTTTTTTTCTTTTTTTAAAATTCAAGTATATTTAAAAAATTTTTACAATGTTGTATTGATTTCTGCCATACAACAATGTGAATCAGCCATAATTATACATACATCCCCTCCCTCCCGAGTTTCCCCTCTTCCCCCCATCCCATCCCTCCAGGTCATCACAGAGCACCAGACGGCTCCCTGTGCTACACGGCAGCTTCTCACCAGCTGTCCTTCTTACAGCTGACGGCGTATATACACTCACGCTACTTTCTCCTTTTGTTCCACTCTCCCTCCCCCACTGTGTCAACAAGCCCATTCTCTGCGTCCGCATCTCCATTCCTTCCCTACAGATAGATTCTTCAGTACCATTTTTTCGATTCCATATGCATGCATTAATATCTTATATTTTGTGTTTCTCTTTCTGACTTACTTAACTCTGTATAACAAGCTCTAAGTTCATATACCTCACTAGAACTGACTCAAATTCATTCTTCTTTACGACTAAGTAATATTCCATTGTAGGTATATATCACATCTTCTTTATCCATTCATCTGTAGATGGACATCTGGGCTGCTTCCATGTCCTGGCTATTGTAAATAGTGCTGCTGTGAACACTGGAGTACATGTGTCTTTTTCGATTATGATTTTTGTATGGTACATACCCAGTTGTGGGGTTGCTGGGCCATATGGTAGATTTATTCCTAGTTTTTTAAGGAATCCCCATACTGTTCTCCATAAGGCTGTATCCATTCTCATTTTACATTCCCACCAACAGTGGAGGGTTCCCTTTTCTCCACATCTTCTCCAGCATTTATTGTTTGAAGATTTTTTTGATGATGGCCATTCTGCCTGGTGTAAGGCGATACCTCATTATACTTTTGATTTGCATGTCCCTAATAATTAGTGATGTTGAGCCTCTTTTCATGTGTTTACTGGTCATACATTAACTTTTTGCCCATGTCACAATATTTTGTCAACACAGGAGCACCAAGGCTCTGTCCATTCTGGGCCATTTGAAATCATGTTACATATTGGTTGAAGGCAGGTGTCTCCTCTAAGAGGTAATTTAAAATCTAAGACTCCGTAGTATATATGATTAGTCAGTTACTATTAGCCTGCCTCCCTAAATATACTTATTATAGTAAAAATGCCTGCCATAGGAGAGAGCATCTGACTGTGTTTGCATGGATTTCCCTCCGCCTTGTCCCCAGTACTCCCATCATTGAGGGCTTTGCTTTTGGCTGGTTGTAAAGACTAGACAGCCCCTTCCAGGGCACCAGGTAGTAGAGCCATTGAGTTGTTCTCATTGCTTACTGCTGACAAATCTTTGTGCAGAGTGGCTCACTAAACAGGAAGAAAAATAGAAAAAGGAAACTCCATGTTTGGTTTATACCAGTGGCAGTGAGGTCAGTGTTGTTCAGTCACTAAGTCTGACTTTGCGACCCCATGGACTGTAGCATGCCAGGCTTCCCTATCCTTCGCTATCTCCTGGAGTTTGCTCAAACTCATGTCCATTGAGTCAATGATGCCATCCAACCATCCCATCTTCTGCCTTCTCATTCTCCTCCTGCCCTCAATCTTTCCCAGCATCAGGGTCTTTTCCAATGCTTCGCATCGGGTGGCCAAAATATTGAAGTTTCAGCTTCTGCATCAATCCTTCTAATGGATATTCAGGGTTGATTTCTTTTAGGATTGACTGGTTTGATACTAAACAGGAAGAAAAATAGAAAGCAAGACTACATGTTTGGTTTACAGCAGTGGTGATGAGGTCAGTGTACCCACATGGCTTTTGCTGTGTAACAGACCACCCCAACACTTAGTGCCTTAGAACCACAATCATTTCCTTATTTGCAGCAGTTCTGTGGGTGGGCATTTGGGGCTGGGCTCGGCAGGGCCAGCTTACGCTTTTCTGCGTGATGTTGGTTGGGCTCACTCACATGTCTAGGGTATCAGCCAGTCTGGCTGGAGAAGATGGAGAGGCTGGGAAAGCTGGGGTCACCAGGGCCCCTGAGGCCTCTCTCTGCCTCTCATCCTCCAGCAGGAGAGCCCAGTCTTGTTCACGTGGTGGCAGCGAGTTCCCAGACAGAAGCAAGAAAGGCCCCAATTGCTGAGCCTTTCCCATGCCCTTATTTTCAAGTCTCTTCTACGTGCTAAGGCCCCACTGGCTCAATTCATGAGGTCAAGTCCAGATCCAAGTGGTGGAGAAATATCCTCTGCCTCTTGATGTAAGGAGCTGCAAATAATTAGTGGCCAGTTTTGGTGATCTCCTGCAGTCAGGATTACAAATTTACTTTCTTGAATAACCTATTTATTCTTACCCCTGAGCCCTTGCAGCCCCTGATTTTTGGATGCTTCTATTCGAATGAGACAAAATCAGTCAGTTTGGACTGTCTTTCCTTTCTTCCTTCCTGTGTTCAGACACGTAGGGGAGGAACTACATTGGTGGTCAGAGTAAGTAGAAAGGTATTCCCTGCTTCCCCTGAGTGGCTCCATTGTTCAAGTCTTCTTGTGCAAAAGGCTAGAGCATCTCATTGAGACTCTCTGGATGTGTTGTCGCCGTGGTATTTGAAGTTCCATACGATGTCAAGATTTTGAATTAGCATTGGCAAGAAGCTAATAGCTAGTTATAATTTTGCTGTTCCTTTTCCTTCTCTCTTGTCCTTTACCAACTCCAGATGGTTTGAATTTGAACTAACAGGAGAGATTCACTGAAGTCCATGCATGTCCTGTTTGGAGTCGGTGTCTCATTACGTATTATGCATTGCATATTCTCAACTTCCAAATCAGGCTTCACCATAACGTTGAACTTTACTCACATACAGCTTTCTATATTGGTTTTAAAAAGTTGGCATCTTAAAGAGCGTACCTGCTTCACAACATTCAAAAGACTGCTCGAACTCTAGGGGAAATCGTTATTTGCGTGTGAGCGGTGACTACTGCAATGGAGGGGATAGTACCCATACGTGCCTTTCTTCTCCTGAAAATAACTGCTCTTTTAAAAGGCAAAAAAATTCGGCCATGCATCCTATCCAGAGTGAAAGTCAAATTGGGATAAATTAGATACTCGTGTGTGTGTGTGTGTGTGTGTGTGTGTGTGTGTGTGTGTGTTGGGGGGGCGGTGTATACAGAGAGAGAGACAGCCAGTCTTAAAAAAGGAGGGGCTGGCCCAGAGTTGCCTGTGTTTCACCCTAGCTCCCCTAGCTTGCCTGAGCTGAGGGTGTGCAGGCTGCCCTGCAGGTACCAAATCTCATCATTGTTCCTTGCTCCCACAGTACCCACAGCTGTTTACAGGAATTCTTTCCCCCTGGAAAGGACTGCTGCTCTACGGACCTCCAGGTAAAGGGATCTTTCTGCTGTGATCTTGGTGTGAAGCGAGTGTGCAGGGGATGAGTGTGCATCTGTCTTCCCTTCGGGACTGAGGCAGCACGTGCTGTGTGCCCACCTCCTGTGTTGCTTGTGTGACTGTCTTGTGTCTGTGAGCAGAGGGATGGAGTTCGAGGGTCGCTCATGTTTTACCCACATGTGTCTCCAGGTACAGGAAAGACTTTACTGGCCAAAGCTGTGGCTACAGAATGCAAAACCACCTTCTTTAATATTTCTGCATCCACCATTGTCAGCAAATGGAGAGGGGACTCAGAAAAGCTTGTTCGGGTAGGGTTTCTTAATTTTGTTTCTTTAGAATGAATTCTGGCAGAAGACAGTGGTACAAAATGATGACAGTGGTCTTGTTTGTTCTTCAGTGATTTAAATGTTCAAATTTATCCTGGATCTTAATGACCAAAAGCCCGGGAGGTGGATTGACTACTATGTAGCTGCTAGCGGTGTCCCTATCAGCAAACATGATCTCCCTTATTTGGGAATTTGGCCAACAGCCCCTTTTCGATTCACATGACATAGAAACAGAACAATGAAAAAAATTGTCTCTGTAGTGGCCTATTTTTCTTTTATTCAAGAAACATTTATTATTAAGCATGTTCAGTATATTCAGTTAAGATTTACTGAGAGGCTACTGTGGTATGCTTGTCCTTATACTAGATACTCTAAGGAAGAATCAAGAAACTTAAAACTTACTCTTTCAGATGCTCCAGCCAACTTTCTTCCACAGCGCCATAGGCTGGAGGGATCTTTTTTTATTCCCTTAGGAGATTGTTTTTATCTTTATAACATACCATTTCTAAGAGTATATGGTATATATTTTTAAAAATATTTATTCATTTTTAATTGATTGAAGATTGATTTACAATATTGTTTTGATTTCTGTCATAAATCCACATGAATTAACCATGAAAGTGAAAGTTGCTCAGTTGTGTCCAGCTCTTTGCGACCCCATGGACTGTAGCCCAACAGGCTCCTTTGTCCATGGAATTCTCCAGCCAGAATACTGGAGTGGGTAGCCTTTCCCTTCCCCAGGGGATCTTCCCAACCCAGGAATCGAACCCAGGTCTACCCACATTGCAGGCAGATTCTTTACAGCTGAGCCACAAGGGAAGCCCAAGAATACTAGAGTGGGTAGCCTATCCCTTCTCCAGTGGATCTTACAACCCAGGAATCAAACTGGGGTCTCCTGCGCTGCAGGCAAATTCTTTACCAACTGAGCTATCAGGGAAGCCACAGGTGTACGTATGTCTCCTCCCTCTTGCATCTCCATCCCACCTCCCGCCCATTCCCACCCCTCTAGGTTATTACAGAGCCCCAATTTGAGTTCCCTGAGTCATACAGCAAATTCTCATTGGCTGTCTATTTACATATGTTAGTGTATATGCATCCATCCTACTCTCTCCATTTATCTCACTCTCTCCCCCATTTATCTTACTCTCTTCTCCCCCACCCTTGTCCCTGAGTCTTTTCTCTATGTCTGCATTTGCACTGCTATTTTGTGAACAGATTCATCAGTACCATCCTTCTAGATGACATATATATGCGTAAATACAGGATATTTTTTTCTTTTTCTGACTTACTTCACTGTATAATAGGCTCTAGGTTCATCCACCTCATTAGAACTGACTCAAATGTGTTCCTTTTTACGGCTGAGTAATTATATATGTACCGCGGCTTCTTTATCCGTTCATCTGTCAATGGACATCTAGGTTGCTTCCAAGTCTTGGCTACTGTAAGTAGTGCTGCAATTAACATTGGGGTATATGTGTCTTTTTCAGTTTTGATTTCCTCAGGGTAATGCCTAGGAGTGGTATTGCTGGGTCACATGGTATCTTTATTCCTAGTTTTTAAAGGAATCTCCATACTGTCTTCCATAGTGGCTGTATCAATTTACATTCTCACCAGCAGTGTAGGAGGGTGCCCTTTTCTTCACACCCTCTCCAGCACTTGTTGTTTGTGGATTTTTTTGATTCTGGCCATTCTGTCTGGGGTGAAGTGATATCTCATTGTAGTTCTGATTTGCATTTCTCTAATCATGAGTGACGTTGAGCATCTTTTTATGTTTATTACCATTTGTATGTCTTCTTTGGAGAAATATCTGTTTAGGTCTTTTGCCCACTTTTTGATTGGGTTGTTTGTTTTTCTGGTATTGAGTTGTATGAGTTTCTTGTATATTTTGGAAATTAATTCTCTGTCAGTTGTTTAATTTGCTTTTATTTTCTCCCATTCTGAGGGTTGTCTGTTCACCTTGTTTATAGTTTCTTTTGCTGTGTAAAAGCTTTCAAGTTTAATTATGTCCCATTTATTTATTAATTCTTGTTTTTATTCCATTCTAGGAGGTGGGTCACAAATGATCTTGCTATTATTTATGTCATACAGTGTTCTGCTTATGTTTTCATCTAAGAGTTTTATAGTTTCTGGTCTTACATTTTGGTCTTTAGTATATTTCAAGTTAATCTTTGTGTATGGTATTAGGGAATAGATCTGATAGACAGAGCGGCTGATGAACTATGGACGGAGGTTTGTGACATTGTACAGGAGACAGGGATCAAGACCATCCCCAAGGAAAAGAAATGCAAAAAAGCAAAATAGCTGTGAAAAGAAGAGAAGTGAAAAGCAAAGGAGAAAAGGAAAGATATACCCATCTGAATGCAGAGTTCCAAAGAATAGCAAGGAGAGATAAGAAAGTCTTCCTCAGCGATCAGTGCAAAGAAATAGAGGAAAACAATAGAATGGGAAAGACTAGAGATCTCTTCAAGAAAATTAGAGATACCAAGGGAACATTTCATGCAAAGATGGGCTCAATAAAGGAAAGAAATGGTATGGACCTAACAGAAGCAGAAGATATTAAGAAGAAGTGGCAAGAATACACAGAAGAACTGTATAAAAAAGATCTTCATGACACAGGTAATCACGATGGTGTGATCACTTACCTAGAGCCAGACATCTTGGAATGGGAAGTCAAGTGGGCCTTAGGAAGCATCATTACGAACAAAGCTAGTGGAGGTGATGGAATTCCACTTGAGCTATTTCTGATCTTAAAAGGTGGTGCTGTGAAAGTGTTGCACTCAATATGTCAGCAAATTTGGAGAACTCAGCAGTGGCCACAGGACTGGAAAAGATCAGTTTTCATTCCAATCCCAAAGAAAGGCAATGCCAAAGAATGCTCAAACTACCGTACAATTGCACTCATCTCACATGCTAGTAAAGTAATGCTCAAAATTCTTCAAGCTATGCTTCAATAGTACGTGAACTGTGAAATTCCAGATGTTCAAGCTGGTTTTAGAAAGGGCAGAGGAACCAGAGATCAAGTTGCCAACATCTGCTGGATCATCAAAAAAGCAGGAGAGTTCCAGAGAATATCTATTTCTGCTTTATTGACTATGCCAAAGCCTTTGACTGTGTGGATCACAATAAACTGTGGAAAATTCTGAAAGAGATGGGAATACCAGATCACCTGACCTGCCTCTTGAGAAACCTGTATGCAGGTTAGGAAGCAACAGTTAGAATTGGACATGGAACAACAGACTGGTTCCAAATAGGAAAAGGAGTATGTCAAGGCTGTATATTGTCAGTCTGCTTATTTAACTTACAAGCAGAGTACATCATGAGAAATACTGGGCTGGAAGAAGCACAAGCTGGACTCAAGATTGCCAGGAGAAATATCAATAACCTCAGATATGCAGATAACACCACCCTTAGGACAGAAAGCGAAAAAGAACTAAAGAGCCTCTTGATGAAAGTGAGAGGAGAGTGAAAATGTTGGCTTAAAGCTCAACATTCAGAAAACAAAGATCATGGCATCTAGTCCCATCACTTCATGGCAAATAGATGGGGAAACAGTGGAAACAGTGTCAGACTTTATTTTGGGGGCTCCAAAATCACTGCAGATGGTGATTGCAGCCATGAAATTTAAAGACGCTTACTCCTTGGAAGGAAAGTTATGACCAATCTAGACAGCGTATTAAAAAGTAGAGACATTACTTTGTCAACAAAATAGTCAAGGCTGTGGTTTTTCCAGCGGTCATGTATAGATGTGAGATTTGGACGGTGAAGAAAGCTGAACGCCGAAGAATTGATACTTTCAAACTGTGGTGTTGGAGAAAACTCTTGAGAGTCCCTTGGACTGCAAGGAGATCCACCCAGTCCATCCTAAAGGAGATCAGTCCTAGCTTTTCATTGGAAGGACTGATGTTGAAGCTGAAACTCCAATACTTTGGCCACCTGATGAGAAGAGCTGACTCTTCTCAGAGTCGCAGAAGAGCTGACACATCCCTGATGCTGGCAGGGATTGGGGGCAGGAGGAGAAGGGGACGACAGAAGATAAGATGGTTGGATGGCCTCACCGAGTCAAGGGACATGAGTTTGGGTAAACTCCGGGAGTTGGTGATAGACAGGGAGGCCTGGTGTGCTATGGTTCATGGGGTCACAAAGAGTCAGACATGACTGAGTGACTGAACTGAACTGAAATGATGGTGTTAGGAAGTATTGTAATTTAATTCTTTTGCACATAGTTATCCAGTTCTTCCAGCACAGCTTATTAAAGAGACTGTCTTTTTCCCGTTTTATATTCTTGCTTCTTTTATGACAACAAAAACACGATTACCCAAAACCTATGGGATGCAAAAAGAGCAGTTCTAGGGAAGTTTATGGAGAAGGAAATGGCAACCCACTCCAGTGTCCTTGCCTGGAGAATCCCAGGGACGAGGGATCCTGGTCGGGCTTCCGTCTCTGGGGTCCCACTGAGTCGGACACCACTGAAGCGACTTAGCAGCAGCAGCAGCAGGGAAGTTTATAGCAGTACAACCCTACCTCAAAAAACAAGAAAAACATTGAATAGATAATCTAACTCTACATCTAAAGCAGCTAGAAAAAGAACCAAAAAATCCCAAAGTCAGAAGAAGGGAAGAAATCATAACAGTCAGAGCAGAAATAAATGAAAAAAAGAGAAAGAAACAATAATAAAGATTAATAAAACTAAAAACTGGTTCTTTGAGAAGATAAACAGCATTGACAAACCATTAGCCAGACTCATCAAGAAAAAGGTGGAGAAAAATCAAATCAACAAAAAAGGTGAGGTTACAACAGACAACATAGAAATACAAAGGATTGTAAGAGAATATTATGATCAACTATATGCTAATAAAATGGACAGTTTAGAGGAAATGGACAGATCCTTAGGAAAGTTCAAGCTCCCGAGACTGAAGCAGAAAGAAATACAAAGTCTGAACAAGCTGATTACAAACACTGAAGTTGAAACCGTGATCGAAATCTCCCGAAAAACAAAAACTTAGGACCAGATGTTTTCACAGGGGAGTTCTATCAAACATTTAGAGAAGAGCTAATCCCTGCCCTTCTGAAAGTCTTCCCAAAAATTGTAGAGGAAGGGGCACTCACAGACTCATTCTACGAGGCCACAATCACCCTGATACCAAAACCAGGCAAAGATATCATGAAAAAAGAAAGTTATAGGCCAATATCAATGATGAATACAGATGCAAAAATCTTCAACAAAATTCTAGCATGCAGAATTTAACAACACATTAAAAAGATCATACACCATGATCTTGGATTTATCCCAGGGATGCAAGGATACTTCAATATACACAAATCAATTAATGTGATACACCATATTAACAAGTTGAAAAATAGAAACCCCATGATAATCTCAATAGATGCATAAAAAGCTTTTGACAAAATTCAGCACCCATTTATGGTAAAAACTCTTCAAAAAATGGGCATAGAAGGAACCTACCTTAACATAATAAAGGCCATATACAACAAACGCACAGCAAACATTCTCAGTGGTGAGTAACTGAAGACATTCCCTCTGACATCAGGATGTCCATTCTCACCACTATTATTCAACATAGCTTTGGAAGCCCAGTTTCAGCAATCAGAGAAGAGAAAGAAATAAAAGAAATCCAGAGTCTAAAGGAAGAAGTAAAACTCTCACTACTTGCCGATTACATGATACTATATATAAAAACCCTAAAAATACTATCAGAAAATCACTAGAACTAATCAGTGAATTTAGTAAAGTTGCAGGATACAGAATCAATATACAGAAATCACTTGCATTCCTATATACTAACAATGACCAATCAGAAAGAAATTAAGGAATCAATCCCATTTACCGTAGTATATGGTATATTTTATATTATAAAATTTTATTATACCTTCCAGTCACCTTAAGAAAATACTTGTTTTAATTTATGCTTCAATGTAAGGTGGGTCCTGCTCAGAAATCCTGTTAAACTATTGCACTCTGTCGGGTGACTGGTAAGTAATCAATACAAAGTGAATGTAAATATATTTTCTGAAAAAAAAATTCCTTTAAAATATTGCACTTAAGTTACATTTCCTTGGAGAGGCTCATCTTCAAAATATTATGGCTTATTTGAAAGTGATCATAAAATATTTTTAAAAGATTGATTTACCTAAAATACCTAAAATAACCTATTTATTACTTTGTGATTGTCCTCAAGTTACTTCAAAAGTGTATATTTTTATAAATTTTTATCACCCCTATCAGATTGTAATTTTTGGAAATCTATGCTGACATCTTCTGTTTCATTGTTCTTCATCTTGAGTCTAACTCAGTGCCAGATGGGATTTAAACTTAATGCTCTTAAATTTATGGGTTTCATTTGATTCTAGTTAGCTATATTTCAATTAGCTTAAATCCAACTAACTAGAATTCTTATCAGCCTGAAGACTTCTTTCTAACATTCCATTTCTATGGGCTGAGGAACAGCAAAACTTACAAGGTGCCCTCAGAATCAGCTTCGAATCAGTGAGCAAAAAACACTGTAAGGTGTTCAGAGAAAAGATTCCATCAGATTCCTTGGACAGGACTCACCTAAGCAGAAGAAAAAATTCAGATGTTTATGAATATGGATTTTCTTGTTCAATGTTGAACAGCCAGAAAAGTCATTTAACTAGAATGCTCCATTCTCTGGGAGCATTTTATTTAACTCCAATTTTCCTCTGCTTCAGGAAGACTTCTGAGAATGAGGAAACAATTCCACCCCCAATTTCTCCCCTTTCCTTTACCAAATATTTTAAAAGTTGTCTTTAAAACAATATTAAGAGTAAAAAGACCCCTGAGCTATCTTTCCAGAGGAAACCAGAACAGTTGCTGGTGCAGCTTTCCAGAGCATTTATTTGTATTCACATTAACCTCAACAACCATATCTCGATTTTCCCTTGCTTTTAAAACACAAGTAGGAACATAGTACATATACTCTTCTGTACCTTGTGATTTTTTTTCACACTTAACAATGTAACTTGGATGTTGCTCTACCGTTTTATAGACAGCCCTAACATGGTTTTTATATGTCTGCATGCCATTTCATTGCATGGTTAAAGACAAAATGTGTTTAACCAGCCTTTTCTCAATGGACATTTCCATTGTTCCCAGTCTCTTGCTATTATGAAGAAAGCTCTCCAAGCTCCTGTCTGCATATAGTATAGTGTAGGACAGTTTCTTTGAAGTAGAGTCACTGATCAGAAGGAAGGAAAACCACTGGTTGACAAATTCCCTGCTGACAGGGTTGCACCAGCTTCACTCCCGTCAATGTGTGTGTGTTGGTTTCCACAGCCAACACCATGTAGCACCCCAATTTAAAAATCTTTGCCAGTCTGATAGTGAAAGTAATATTTCAGCGCTGAGATTTGCATTTCTTTCATTCTGAATGAATTTAACATCGTTTTATAGGTTTAGAAGATATTCATATTTCTTTCTGTGAAATACATTTTTATTTTGGATATTAAAAATAATTCAAAAGGAAAACAGAGTCAGCTTGTAGTGCAGGAAATGTAAGAGACCCTGGTTCGATCCCTGGGTGGAGAAGATCCTGGAGAAGGAAATGGCTACACATTCCAGTATTCTTGCCTGGAAAATTCCTTGGACAGAGGAGTCTGGTGGGCTATAGTCCATAGGGTCACAAAGAGTCAGACATGACCAAACAACTAGGTGTGCACACAATCACGCAACCTGGAAGGAACCTATCTTCTGTGCTTTCTGAAATTACTCTATTTTCTGAGCTCCTGGAAAGAGCCACACCTGGAAAATCTTGGTCATGCTCTCAAGATTCTTATTGTGAAGCTTTCAGATAAAGAAAGCCCTTCAAGACCTTCTCCTAAAGCAGAGATGCTTTCCTACCATTTGCATCTCTTTCTACTCCAATTAAGGAGTTATTTATAGGGAACCCTTTTGTTTCTCCCTTCCCTCCTAATGTTTATGCCTCTTAGGAGTTGATGCTATTGAGTAGTTGAGTGGTCTCTTTAGCAAATGCACACACCTGTTGGTGGTTACATCTTTCAACATTTCATGGCCATGCCCCCCCCTCCTGATTGCATGATTTAACTTCCTCCAAGTACTTTTGAAAAATTTTAGACTAATGCTTCCCGAGTGCTTACCCAGGATTCCATATGTTCTCTGGCCATGGGAAAGTAGTGGTCCACATGGAGAGGTGGGCTTCAAATGTGGTTCTCCTTCCACCGGGATGTTTGGTCTTATTGAACCCGATGGCCTCTCTGCAATTTGGGGAGTCCTTAAAATGTGTATGGTTCCAAAAGAGTCCGAGTATGCCATTTTTCATCGGGTAGACTGCTGCTGCTGTAATCATCCTTATTATCAGTTCTATTTGAGCCTTTCTGTTCGTGACAGGAAGAGACTTCCTGCCTCTAATGAGCTGGTATCTGTTGTCTGTCTAAAGAGCTTTTGTGATGAGTGTCCCAGCATTGACACTGTTCTTGTAAGCTCCTTGGACTGAGCGAGTTGTCCTGGCCACATAAAATAGGATTCTGTGAAAGGAAAACACTAGTGCATATCAGCTTGGAAGGGGCGCTGGTGGTAAAGAACCCATCTGTCCGTGAAGGAGACATAAGAGACGTGGGTTCAGTCTCTGGGTTGGGAAGATCCCCTGGAGAAGGGAATGGGGACCCTCTTCAGTATTCTTGCCTGGAGAATCCCATGGACAGAGGAGCCTGGTGGGCTATGGTCCATAGGGTTGCAAAGAGTTGGACACAACTGAAGCAACTTAGCATGCACGCACATGAACAGGCAGGGACCACACGCACAGCAATGGTAAAGATGAGGCTGTTCCCATTCAGTGACAGCGAGGCCTGTAAAAGATGACTGGCTACTACTACGAAAACCACAATCTGGCCTTTTCTGAGCCCTTCCCCTCTTCTTTACTCTGTGATGCTTTGCTAGTGCTAAGTGACAGGGAGAATAAATCCCCTATGCCTATTTAAGAACATCTATTCTTTTCTAAATCTCTAATGCTTTCTCTGATCAACCAGGGAAAAACTGTATATGGTGCTCAAGTGATCAGTTTCAGGGCTTTTTGAAAAAAGGTATAGTTTCTTATACTCTTTTCCTCACCACCACATTTCCCTCTAGAGCTCTTGAGTTTGTTTTTATATGTCTGTTCTTTTGCTGGTTGCTTTCCTGTTCCTGTTCAGTCTATAATATTTTACTCTGGAATTGAGCATTTTATTCAATCGGGAATTGCCTCGAAGTACCTGAGCCTACCAAACAGCAGTGTGGGGGGTCCTGGGGAGTAATTTGGGGAGCAGAAAAGGGCAGAATTCTTCAGCCTTGTTGCTCACAACTGGATCTCTATTCTTTTTCTGCAGTTCTTTCTTCCGAGAATTACCTTCTTATTGTCCCTAAGTGTTAAGCGAAAAAAATTGTTAAATGATTTTACATCTTCTACAGCTTTTGTGTCCATATGGAACACGTCATTGGCAGGGGATCTCAAGGGTTAACTAACTGACTGGAAGTTCAGGAACTGAGTTTTGTCTTAAGCTCTCCCACTTATGATTAGTAACCTTGAGCTCACCACTTATTCTCTCTGGCTCTCATTTTATCAGGTGATAGATGGAAATAATTGGACCATCCAACCCCATGGGGTAGTGCTAGGGAGAAATAACTAATGATTATAAAGTTGTTGTGAGATAAAGTGCAGCATAGATGCTTAATATTACAGCCATCCTAATCTTTTAATCTCTGGGGCCATCTGAGAACTTTAAGTATATGGATTTGAACATGTTGGTTTTCTCCCACCCAGGTGTTATTTGAACTTGCCCGCTATCACGCCCCCTCCACCATCTTCCTGGACGAGCTGGAGTCAGTGATGAGCCAAAGAGGCACGGCTCCTGGGTAACAGACCGAGTGTTTTTTTGGTCCTCACTTTTCCCCTCCTGTAAGTGTGTTTGATGGTCGGAAGCCCATCGACATTTACCAGCAGAATGAGCCTATTAATAAGCCAACAAATTTTCTGCAGACACACGGAAAGGTCTTTAAATTAGATCCTGTTAACTGAATAGCTGATTTAAGTAGTTTTTATAACCGGAGGAAATGTCCTCCTCCCTTCCCCCCTTCCCCACAGAGTGGTTTTCAGGCCCAAAGATCACCCAGCCCCTGATCCCAGGCCGCCATAACCGTTATGCTAGCTCAAAATAGCTGCCTGTAAGCGCCTCTGCTGGAGTCAGAGGGGCTGCCTGTGGGGAGCGGGGCTCCCCAGGGCCGAGTCTGGAGAGGAGGCCCTTGAGAAGGTGTGTGAGGCTGGGGAAGTCACTGCTTCTCTGTGACACCAGACTGCGGCTCAGCCTGACCGATTGTGAACATGTCACACACGTTATCTCTAAAGATTAAGTGTCCACTAGGGTCCCCAGCCGGAAAGCCCACATCTCAGACTGTAATGAGGCTCTCCCTCTGTGTGTGTGTATGTGTGTGTGAGTGGTGTTTTAAGAGTTGTTTTTCTTTGAAACGTTTTACTAACCTTGATATCCCTGGCTTGAAAAAACAGGTCTCAGGGAAATCTCAGCACAGCTGCATTTATTGATGGCCTCCAGCGGTCTGTCATCAAGACAAAATTGATAGTAATAAAAAGCAAATAATTATCTTGTTGGAAGTATAACTAGAATTTAATTTATGAAATTTTACTTATGAAGAACCATTTCCCCAGCAGAGAGAAAATAGCCATCAAGACATACCCAGGATGCTCAGGACTGCAACTATTTCTATGGCTTAAAGGGTGCTAGTCAGCCCTGGACTCCAGAGAGGGCCTGATGGGAGAGGCAGCTGCGGCGGGGCCTGGCGGGGAGCCCACCGGAGTGCCGAGTGTCACTCGTCGGCACGGCCCCATGCAGGCGGCCTGCCTTCACCCTTGTGTGCAGTCTGTCGGCCTCCATCCCCAGGGTTCCCCACAGCTGTGACTGAGCTGCTTTGGAAACTCCTCCTCTATTAGCCTTAAGCCTGTCAGTTTCCTCCTCTGGAAGTTAAACACTAAACCTGGAGGCTTCAAAGTGTCACGCGAGTGTATGTTCCTCGGTTCTTTGTCTCGTCACAACAAAGATTTGGAGTGACGGACATTAAAGCCCCCTCGGCGAGTCACAGCTCTCAGGTCTTGGATAGACCGTGTTATAGCTCTCAGGTCTCGAATGGACCATGTTATAGCTCTTAGACAAATCAGTGTTACAGCTCAGTGTCACAGCTCTATTTTATTTAGAAGATAGCAGGAAAATCCATCTTCGAGCCGTGAGGGCACGTAGACGGAGGAGAAGAGTGCCCCAGCGTGCAGGAGAGAGAAAGCTGGCTTTGGCCCCTCTATTTATATGTTTATCTCTCCCTGGGCCTGTCCTCTGTAAACTGGGCCAGCCAGGAGTGTTTGTTTTACCTGAGGTCCTCACTCCAGTCCTCGGGCCTTTTTTTGTTCCATTTTCACGGGCTTTTCCCTTCCTTGTCTTGCAGCCACCGCCATTTTGGACTCCTTTTCCCTGTTCTACCTACCTAACAAAAGGATCAGGGAACAAGGGCAGGTGCTCTGAAGACTTTGGGGGTCATATTATGTTAAAAGACTGCGAATTATGTGTTAATACTAGATAAATATATAACTCTACTGTGAGACTGGCTTTTCTCTGAGGTAGAAAGGGGCACAGTTCCTAAAAAAATCCCAGAAGCCTAATTTGGGCTGCCAGCATGCACGTGCAGAGATGAGACCCTGAGTGTGTGTTGTGCTAGAATGGCCTTTTATTGTCCTTTAACTTGATCTACATGAGCGCT
This sequence comes from Capra hircus, assembly GCF_001704415.2. Classification (NCBI taxonomy): domain Eukaryota; kingdom Metazoa; phylum Chordata; class Mammalia; order Artiodactyla; family Bovidae; genus Capra; species Capra hircus. The sequence continues at coordinate 46,972,822 of NC_030831.1, forward strand.
TGCTGGAGGTGTCCAGGCTTAGCCCCATTTCGATTGTGCAGGTCCTCTCGGGTCCTGAGGGTGGCCTCAGACAGTGGGGGTGGCGGGGAAACTGGAGGGTGAATTTGCACAGAAAACGGCCTCTAACCCGTTTTCCATGCTGTGCATGGAAAGCCTAGTTTCCCCGCCGTTCTCTCCTCTTCATTAGAAGAGAAGGAAACAGATTGTGTTGTAGCTCATCTCGCTTCTTGGACAGTTTATATCCATAGATTACACTAAACAATAATGTGTGTAAAATACTCTCATGCCCGCTGTATAAATGAAAACGATTTTCAATGAAGCCTTTTTTTTTTTTAAAGGGTGGATGATTCTGCAGGTCGGTACAGCTGGGCTGCCTTTTTAAGTCTACTAGTGCCACGGTCTCCCCCTCGGTTATTTTCCGGTTCATTGCCAACCTTTGGTTTTCTTTTCGGTATCATCATTGTATTAATTTACTTCCTTTCTGGTACTATTTGAAAAGAGTTCCAATTGCTCATTTCCTCCAGCCTTGGGGTGAGCAGCTCCTGAGAATGTGGCAGGGCAGGGGTTACTTGTCCGAGGGGAACTCAGTCTGCAGTCACCGCGTCCTTACTGTGAGCCTCACTGTGGTCTCGGAAGCAAAGACTCTGCCTCTTGGGAGCATCTCACCTCCTCGCCTTACTCTAGGGGAGAGCATGAAGGCAGCCTGAGGATGAAGACGGAGCTTCTGGTGCAGATGGACGGGCTGGCTCGTTCCGAGGATCTCGTGTTTGTCTTAGCAGCCTCCAACCTGCCATGGTAAGAGATCCAGAGAGTACATTCTGAATGCATTTTCAGGAGCCACTGTGCAGGTGCGGATATCATATTGATCGCTTCAGGCAAAGTCTCCTTGTTTGGTTCCAGCCCTGGAAGGTTAAGCTGAAGGCTTTCCTGGACCAAATTCTCAATCCTTGCTACTTGGATTGTGAAAGAGTTTGCCTGAACCGAAGGAACATAGGTCAGGGCTACCACTGACTCTTTAAAATGGACATTCTGAGCCAAATATTTACGGTGTTTAAACAGGGCTTTGGCAGAGAACCATAAAATACTAAAGTCTCCCAGACTCAAGAATATTCCAGAAATAATATGTTTGGATTTTAACAGTGTTAAATTTAAACTTTTTTTGAGTTACCAGGAAAATCTTTAATATTGTGCAGTAAATATGAAGCTAAATAATCTCTAATTGAAACTATAATCTACTCAGAGAGTCTGTTATTCAAACTGTATCCCAGAGTGAAATAAGAACAATTCTAGAAGTAGAATTGGGAAATAAGAGATGTTTCTCGAGATGACTAGAGAAACATAATTTCGACTTGGAGAGAATATTTTAAAAAATTATTATAATCCCTTTATAGTTCTCAAGAATATGTTCACATTGTTTGTTTTGAGCTACAGGTGAGACAGCAGACAGATAAGGAAAGGCTGCTCTTGCCATTTGCAGAGGAGGCCAAGGTCAATCCACCCAATTTCAACAGCCAATTTGCAATGGAGCTTGAGCTAGCCACACCCTCCCCCTTCCCGTACCTCGTCCATTTCTGTTTCTCTGTTCAAAGATGCAATGCTTCTATTTGTGCACGCTGATCATCTAGGCTCCCGAAGAAGTCGCTGGAGAGAGATAAGGACGTTCATGTGGAGTCTGTTATTTTAACTAAATAATTTCAACCCAACTTCGCCACTTCTCAAATTCATGACTTTTCTGATGTGCTAAGGTGATCAGCATTTTACATTGTGAGGAGAAAGGTTTTTATACACAATGTTGAAGTTGAAATCAGAGAGCCATCATTTAGGCATGGAGAATCCTTCAGAGAGAGAATCTCCATTCCTTCACTTGTTTGAAACAGGGTTGATCATAATCTCTTTACTTATGTCCTGGGGGGCCTGTGAGAGCCAGCTGAGGAGGGTGGGTGAAAACTGGACAGCTTTGTGCATGGCTCTGGAAAGGGCTGTGCCTGCCAGGGCGGAGTGGAGAGCCTTCATTCCCAGCAAATCCTAGGACTTCACTGGGAGGTGATGGTGCTGCCACTGTTTCCCTTGGGCGACCAGTCTTTGATAAACTCAAAATGGTTCAGAGAAGAAAAACAAAAAGCTGGCAAGCAATCACAAATAAAGAAGTTCAGAAGGGCTTTTCTGAAAGAATTACCTCTCATCATGAAAAAAGTGAACTTCCATCATGTCAAATGGCAAATACATACGTTTTTAAGCTTGAATTCCTTGACATCACAGATTGCAACCCTACAGCATACCTGGGAACTGTCCTACCCACCTGAACGTTGCTGGGTTTAAAAAACTTTTTATGATCAGAAATTCTTGACAAACACTAAAGATGAGAGTACAAAGAACTCAGCATTTTCCAGTTTCAGTAACTAGCATCTGGCCCAATTGATTTTAATCTATTTCTACCTCCTCTCTTGTTTTGCTGCAATATCTTAAACTATATCCCAGATTCTCATGTTATTGCTCACATATGTATACTTCAGCATACATCTTAAAAACATAAGGACATTTTCTTACATTATCACAATGTCATTATCAACCCCAACAAAATTAACAATAATTGCTCAATATCATCTAATATCCAGTTTATATTCAGATTTCCCATACTATTCCAAAAATATCTTTGTACAGTTGGTTTACTGAACTGGTAACCAAACAAAATTTGCATTTTGTAATTGGCTGTTCTCTTAAGTATCTTTTAATCTAGAACAGACTCTTTCTTCCCCCACCCCTTGCTATTGACTTGATTACTAGAGAGATTGTCCTGCAGAGCCTAAACTTCCTGGATATGGCTCATTGTATCCCCATGGTACTGTTTAGCTAGTTCTCCTTGCCCTTAAAATTACTCTAGACTAAAGGTTAGATTGATTAGATTTGATTCAGGACCACTGGAATTCTGGGGTGAACATACTTCATAGGTGATGCTGAGTATATCACATATCATCGTATGCAGCCGTATATAATGCCCGGTCGTCCCACCTTTGGTTATACCAGGGTTGATCCGTGGGTTCAGGTGTGTCAGCCAGGGTCCTCCACTGTGTAGTTCCCATCAATGTTTGAAGCATCCATTGATATCTTTGCCTGAATCACTTATTTCACTAGAAGTGTGATTCTGTCATGCCTTCTGATTGACAGCTGGAATTATTCTCTGCGATAGAACTTTCCCCCATCCAAAGGGGTTATTTGGTAACCATAAAATATAGTTCATCCTAAAAATGAGGAATTCTTTCTCTTTGATATTTAAAGTCCTGTGTTGTGCCCAGCAACCTCCAGGTAACTGATGAGTCCTGTCTCCCTGTCTCTCTCTGATCTCATGCCTTGTTTGGTATAACATCATTTGGTTTTTTTTTTAAGTTTTATTGATATATAACTCACATACCATATACTTTACCCATTTAATGTGTACAACTCAATGGTTTTAGCTATATTTATATTTATATGGTTGTACAACCATCACCGCAATCAATTTTAGAACATTTTTCTTTACCCCAAAAGAAACCCTATACCCATTAGCAATCATCCCCATCTCCCACTCCCAGCACTAAGCAACCACCTAATCTATTTTCTGTTTCTATAGATTTGCCTACTTTTGTACCTATTAATATGAGTGGAATTATTATGGTAACTCTATGTTTAATTGGGCTTCCCAGGTAGCTCACCTGGTAAAGAATCCGCATGCAGTGAGAGAAACCTAGGTTCGAGCCCTGGGTTGAGAAGATCCTTTGGAGGAGGGCATGGCAACCCACTCCAGTATTCTTGCCTGGAGACTCCCATGAACAGAGGAGCCTGGTGGGCTACAGTCCATGGGGTTGCAAAGAGCCTGACACGACTGAGTGACTAAATACACACACATGTGTTTACTTGAGGAATGGCCAATCTGTTTTCAGAAGTGGCTGCACCATTTTACACTCCTACCAGCCATGCACCAAGCTTCCAGTTTCACCGCATCCTCATCAACACTTGTTATTTTTTGTCATTTTGGTTGTGGTCATCCTAGTGGATGAGAAGTGCTGTCTCCTCTTTGCTTTGCTTTTCCATGGTGACGGATGATATTTGTAGTGAGCATCTTTTCATGTGCTTATTGGCCAATTGCATATCTTCTTTGGTGAGATGTATTTTCAAATCCTTTGTCCATTTTTATGTTATTGAGTTATAAGATTTGTTTTGTCGTGTATCAGATATATGATTTGTAGATATTTTCTCCATTATTTGGCCACTAGTCCGTCTTCCCTCCCTCCTTCCATCTCTGAACTTTTTTGTTCCTCTCTATCTTTTCATGCCCTTGCTAAACTTGCCATGGCTATCCCATTTCCTAAGCCCCAAGTCTTTCAGCAGACACTGTGACCGGTTTTTTGGCAATAGTTCTGTCTAATAGAAGTACAGACTTAAAAAATGTCTGAAGTGAAGTGAAGTGAAGTCGCTCAGTCGTGTCTGACTCTTTGCGACCCCATAGACTGTAGCCTACCAGGCTCCTCTGTCCATGGGATTTTCCAGGCAATAGAACTGGAGTAGATTGCCATTTCCTTCTCCAGCAGATGTTCCCGACCCGGGGATCGAACCTGGGTCTCCCACATTGTAGACAGACGCTTTACCGTCTGAGCCACCAGGGAAGCCATATTAAAAAATAGCAAAAGAAACAGATAAAATACAATTTTGTTAACATGTTTCATTTAACCCAGTAGATCTAAAATATTGTTATTTCCATATATAATCAATATAAAATTATTGTGATATTTTACTTTTTTTTTCATACTAAATCTTTGAAATCCAGTGTATACTTTACACTTATGGCCTGTTCCAGTTTGGACTAGCCACAGTTTAAGTGCCCAATAGCCACACGTGGCTGGTAGCTACTGTATCGGACAGTGCAAATCCAAGGGTAATTTGTCAGTCCCATACCTCTGTGGCAGAGATTGATAACTGCCTTCCAGTATTTACTTCATCCTTCTAATGTAATAATAGAAGCCCAGTTTCTGAATTCTGTTTCTTAGTCTTCCCTGCTGTTAGGTGTGGCAAAGCCAAGTTTCTTTGTCATTTTCACAAGAGGACCCAGGCTCAATTTTAATATTCTGCTACAGACTTGGAATCAACCATTGATTCACAGAGCCCTGGTTCCCTTCATTGAAAAGTACTGTTTAAATATCATAGTCCCACAGTTACGGGTGTTCCTTGCTACTGGATTATCATTGATTCGTGGCCTTTCAATTGAGTAGAGCTAGGAAATAACATACCTAGTGTCAAAAAGGGGCAAATGATGAGTTTGTGCTGGTATTTCCCATTCAAATTTAAGATTACCAGGTTTTTAGTTTAATTGATTTTATATTTGTGTCTTTTCTTTGTGAAAATTTTAGTTCTTAACAACGGTATAATTACTATTCACTTTATCCTAAGATGTAGATATATTTTATATTTGTGTCTATAACAGCATTTCCAGTAATATTACCAGTACTATCATAAGAGTAGTATTTTTATAAAGAAAATGGTATGGACCTGACATAACTAAGATGAAGAGCTAATCTGAGATTTCTCATCTTCAGCGCCCCTGACATTTGGGGCCAGATAACCCTGCTGTGGGGCCTCCTGTGCACTTTGCCACGCAGAGCAGTATCCTTGGTCTCTCCTACCAGATCCTAGTAGCGTCACCCCTAGTTGTGACAACCAGAATATGTCCACAGACTTTGTCAGGTGCTCCCTCGGGAGCAAAATCATCTCTAGTTGAGACTCACTGGATTAATGGGAGGAATGACAGACATTAATTGTTACATCCTCCGCAAAGAAACTCTCGAGTTTTTTTTTTTTTTAAGAAAACTGTAAAATAACTGAACTTGATTTACTTACACGAAAGGTGGCATATTATAGAAACTGTCCTGTATTTTTAGTTTTTCCATAACAAAATGTTGGCGATCCTTCTAAATAAGTACAGAAAGTTCTCCCTCCCATTGTAGCTGCCTGTGTTCCATCTAGTTCATATGATAATTTATCCCGTTCACCTGCTGATGGGCACTTGGCCATTCCTGCTCTTTGCTATTATAAACAACGTTGCAGTGAGGAATGGTGCGCACATACATCCCTTGGTGTGTTTTTCAGTGTATCTTTGGGGAAAGTTCCTGGAAGCTTGCTGGGTCAGAGGGTTAATGTGCATGAAATTGTAGTCGAGATTGCCAAACTTCCCTCCATAGCGGTTGTGGATTTTGTATTCCCACCAGTGTCCTGCTTTCATTACTTAACATTATAGTAAGAACATTTCCAATGTCATTAAATAATCCTTGGAAATTGGATTTTGTAATGACTGCCCAAAATTCCCACATGCGAACATACTATAATTTAGTTAATCATTCCTTTCCTGTTGAACGTAAATGATGCTCCCAACTTTCTCTATTATAAATAACACTGAAACGAACTTCCTTGAATAAAAATCTTTGGCCAAAATCTAGTTATTTCTTGAGGAGAGATTTCTTGAAGTAGGATTGCTGTATCAAAGGGTATTGGTTTTTAAAAAGTCCTTTGTTACATATTGCCCAAGTTCTTAAATTAGGAAATAGGATTTTTATCAGAACACCTTACCTGTCTCCTGAGAAACCTGTGTGTGGGTCAAGAGACAACAGTTAGAACAGGATATGGAACAGCAAACTGGTTCAAAATTGGGATATACAGTCAAGGCTGTATATCATCACCCTGCTTATTTAACTTATATGCAGAGTACATCATGTGACATTCTGGGCTGAATGAAGCACAAAATAGAATCAAGATTGCTGGGAGAAATATCAATAACTTCATATATGCAGATGATACCACTCTAATGGCAGAAAGTGAAGAGGAACTAAACAGACTCTTGATGAAGGTGAAAGAGAAGAGTGAAGAAGCTGGCTTGAAACTCAACATTTGAAAAACTAAAATCATGGCATCCGGTCCCATCACTTCATGGAAAATAAATGGGGAAAAAGTGGAAACAGTGACAGATTTTCTTTTCTTGGGCTCCAAAATCACTGTGGATGGTGACTGTCACCATGAAATTAAAAGACGCTTGCTCCTTAGAAGGAAAGCTATGACAAAGCTAGACAGTGTATTAAAAAGCAGAGACATCACTTTGCCAACAAAGGTCCACCTAGTCAAAGTTATGTTTTTTCCAGTAGTCACATATGAATGTGAGAATTGGACGATAAAGATGGCTGAGCCAAAGAATTGATGCTTTCAAACTGTGGTGTTTAAGAAGACTCTTGAGAGTCCCTTGGACTATAAGGAAATCAAACCAGTCAATCCTAAAGGAATTCAACCCTGAATACTCATTGGAAGGACTGATGCTGAAGCTGAAGTTCCAATACTTTGGCACCTGATGCAAAGAGCTGACTCAGTGGAAAAGACCCTGAAAAGCTCGGAAAGATTGAAGGCAAAAGGAGAAGGGGGCAGCAGAGGGCGAAATGGTTAGATAGCATTACCGACTTAAGGATATAAATCTGAGCAAACTCCAGGAACAGTGAAGAACAGGGAAGCCTGGCGTGCTGCAGTCCACTGGATTGCTAAGAGTTACATGACTTAGCGAATGAACAACAGCAAAAATTTTTATCAAAAATATTGCTGTTACTGCTGCTAAGTCACTTTAGTCGTGTCCGACTCTGTGCAACCCCATAGACGGCAGCCCACCAGGCTCCGCCATCCCTGGGATTCTCCAAGCAAGAATACTGGAGTGGGTTGCCATTTCCTTCTCCAATGCATGAAAGTGAAAAATGAAAGTGAAGTCTCTCAGTCATGTCCGACTCTTAGCAACCCCATGGACTGCAGCCTACCAGGCTCCTCGGTCCATGGGATTTTCCAGGCAAGAGTACTGGAGTGGGGTGCCATTGCCTTCTCCGAAAGAATATTGGGACATACCTTTATTTTGGCTTTAGATGAGGGAATAAACTTCTCTGATAAAAGCAGTCTGCCCTTGAAGTAACTAAATCACACCAAAGTATGTAAAAACCCAGTCGTAAAATCCCCAAAGAAGTCCTTTCTGGTTGGTTAGTGGTGTTTCTTATCCACAACATCTTCCGGAGCGCTAGGCTATCGTCTACTGCTTGTTAACTTATCACTTTCCTTAGACAAATCCGTTCTGTCTCCAAGGGCCATCCATCATTTTCTCCCTCTCACAGTGAGACGGCGTGCAGCATCTTTGTTTATTCAGTGCTTCTCCTCCAAGGAGCCCCTTCCTTGATCTGTAGCATCACAGAGATGACAAGAAAGAAGCAAGAAATAACAGTTCATCTGTGTTATTTGATGGGTAAATTAGCAATGAGAGGAATAACAAATGTTGCACCTTTAATATTTCCACTTAAAGCAATAGCTATGGAAGAAGTGTTTAACAAACACGATTAGGGCTAATCTGACCCGCCTCGACTATTGAGTATTCAAAAACTCAGCTCTGGGAGCCCAGAGGAAAACAAAATACTGAACAGGGCTATTAAAGTAAATGCCATCTTTAGATGTCTATTTAACTTGATGGTAGTTGGTACAAAGAAGGTACAAAAATTGTTTGTGTGAAGCATGTTGAAACTCATCTTTTCTTTGTTAAACCGTAGTGAACTTTTTGGCCAACCCAGTATTTGCAAAAGGGCTAGACATTTCACTATCCCTCTTAAAAATCATCCACATGATATGACCAAACTCTAGATTTTATAAAACGTAGAAGAAAGCATAAGATCTGAAAGGTTTGGAAGGGGTTTATATACTGGGAATGTGCAAAAATGTACCAGTGTAAACTAACTTCTTCACATGTGGGCTCTCTCCTGTCTGGCGTGAGATCTCTACAGAAGTGTATACATGTGATCCAAGAGGGCAGCAGACATAACCCTGGGCTTTTCCACAATAACTCCATGCATCTGCTGGGCTCCAGGGAGAAACTGTGCTCTCTGAGGTCCTACCTTTCAGCCTCATGTCTTGACTGTCATCACCCTCTAGACCAACATTTCTCCAAGAATGGTTTCCCACAGGGTCAGATCCCCCAAAATGAGATTTCATGGGATCTAATTTAACTCAGAGACACTGAGTTAAACATAGTTCAACTGATTTCCCCGTGACAGGACTTTTAAGTGCCTTCAAGATGCTCTTGTGTGTTCTGACTCTCTAAGAAAAGCTACGAGAAGTGCATTCCATATTTATTTGATCCCAGAATCCTTTACCTTAAAGAGCATCTCATAAGATCAATGTTCTATTTGAAAACTTTTTGCAAATAGTGGTTTGCATTAACTCATTCTGATCCGATAATTGCATCTTTCATTGCGATGGCATTCAATCCTACTTGTAAGCATTTAAAATCTTTTGTTTTTAAAAAAGTGGCAACAGGCCCAAAATGAAGTCACTCATTCTAAGCCCATGTCATTAAACCAAGACTCAGTCAGTTCAGTTCAGTTGCTGAGTTGTATCTGATTCTTTGTGAGCCCATGGATTGCAGTATGCCAGGCTTCCCTGTCCATCACCAACTCCCGGAGATTGCTCAAACTCATGTCCATTGAGTCAGTGATGCCATCCAACCATCTTGTTCTCTGTTACCCCCTTCTCCTCATCAGGGTCTTTTCCGATGTCAGTTCTTTGCATCAGGTGGCCAAAGTATTGGAGCTTCAGCTTCAGCATCAGTCCTTCCGATGAGTATTCAGGGTTGATTTCCTTTAGGATTGACTGGTTTGATCTCCTTGAAGTCCAAGGGACTCTCAAGAGTCTTCTCCAACACCACAGTTCAAAAGCATCAATTCTTTGGTGCTCAGCCTTCTTTGTGATCCAACTCTCACATCCATACACGACTACTGGAAAAAACCGTAGCTTTGACTAGTTGGACCTTTGTTAGCAAAGTAATATCTCTGCTTTTTAATATGGTGTCTAGGTTGGTCATAGCTTTTCTTCTAAGGAGCCAGCGTCTTTTAACTTCATGGCTGCAGTCACCATCTGCAGTGATTTTGGAGCCCAAGAGAATAAAGTCTGTCACTGTTTCCATTGTTTCCCCATCTGTTTGCCATGAAGTGATGGGACCGCATGCCGTGATCTTCATTTTCTGAATGCTGAGTTTTAAGCCAGCCTTTTCACTCTCCTCTTTCACTTTTACCAAGTGGATCTTAAGTTCCTCTTCACTTTCTGCCATAAGGGTGGTGTCATCTGCATATCTGAGGTTATTGATATTTCTCCCAGCAATCTTGATTCCAGCTTTGCTTCATCCAGCCCAGCGTTTCTCATGATGTACTCTGCGTATAAGTTAAATAAGCAGGGTGACAATATGCAGTCTAGACATATTCCTTTCCCAATTTGTAAACAGTCCATTGTTCCATGTCCAGTTCTACCTGTTGCTTCTTAGCCTGCATACAGATTTCTCAGGAGGCAGGTAAGGTGGTCTGGTATTCCCATCTGTTGAAGAATTTTCCACAGTTTGTTCATACATAACCTAATTGTAATTTCAACCTCTTCCAGGAATGTAGTCTTAACCAGTCAGTCTGGAATTACCTGGTCAGTACTGGTGAGTTAATCCACCAGGTGGACTTTGCTGTTCCCCAGCAGAAGGTGACCTTGTCTAAAACAGTCCCCTCTCTGCTCTTCGCTTTCTTATGTCTCCTGCTTATGAAAGTCTTCCGTTTTGCACAGCTCTTCAGCATTCCTTTCTATTTGCTAGGTGAGATGCTCGTGGATCCCTGAGTCACTGAACAAGAAAAGTCAGATCTTTAAATTTACTCATTTGAATTTTGTTTTTTAACAATAGTATGTCCATGTCTACTGGTGATCAGATTGTTTTGCTTGAAGTTGCTTCTCTCCATACAAAGCTTCAGTAACCCATGCAATCCTGTCGAGTTTTTGATTCTCCACATGTGGCTGTTGGGTGATTCTGACACAACCAGGAAGGAAGTGCAAGGCGCAGGATTTGATGGGCGCAGCGGGGCAGACACGGGGCTGACCCGGCAGGAGGTCACCACGAGCATCTTCGGTCTCGCCCCATCCACACCTTCTCAGTCTGGTTCCCTCAGACATAAATTGATTTTAGCCTGGCCTCCTGCGGCGTTACTTTTTCTTAGGGTGCAGGTTGACATGTGAACTATAAGACCAAACTTTAAAAAATATAAAATTAACGTAACCATTTTACAGAAAATTTGAGAGCTAGAATAAAATCGCTCATAATTTCAGCACTGTGATTTAAGTATTATCATCTTTGTATACATCCTAATGGTGGAAGTGTTTTGGTTATTTGTTATCATTTATTGCTGGTGTATCCTTCTGTGGTAATTTTTTTCCCTCAGAGGGAAGTCATTTTTATAATTTTAGCTGTTTACAAAGAGAATACATGTTCATCATAAAAATCATATTTTATATGCTTTGGTATTGCTTGAAAGTGATCAGTCCCCTATAATTGTATACACAGACACCACCACCACCCCCAGAAACAAAAACGTTACATATTATTTTGTTTTACGGCCTGGGTTTTTTTTTTTCTTTCACTTAATATATTGTGGACAACTTTGAAAATTCTATTTCAGTATAGAATCCCACTGTGTGAGTGAGCTGTAATTTGTTTTATAAATTAATTTTTGAATGTTTTGATTGGAGAATAATTGCTTTATGACGTTGTGTTAGCCTCTGTGGTATAATGGCGTGAATCAGCTGTAAGTGTGCATACATCCTGTCTCCCTTGGGCCTCCCTCCCACCCCCATCCCACCCCTTTAGGTCGTCATAGAGCACCCAGCTGAGCTCCCTGTGCCATAGCAGCTTCCCACCAGCAATTTATCTTACACTTTTCTTCTTCTTGAGGGTTTTAATATGGCACCAACCCATCGGACCAAGCTCCTTCCACCCTGGCTCCCAGCACAGACACTCGAGGTGGGGGGCAGTTTTCCCTTTGGTGTTGGGCTGAAGCAGCGGAGGTATTATCAAAATGGCTTTGTGTCCTGATGGACCTCCCCTTGCCAGTCCTTTGTTCGAGAGATTTTCTTGGGGCTTTTGTCTGTGCCTGTCTGCAGTTTGCCAGCAGGTTTCTCCAGTGCCCCATGTGGGAGGGCTGTGGGAGGCCAGAAGGGAACCCCTGGAACACTGCCCCGTCATTCCGCCTGCCCCTCAGCCCCTCAGCCCCTCACCTGCCGTCCCAGTGTCTTCCCAGGTCTAGATGCTGCAGGGATTTTGGTTGCAGAGTGTGGACTAGAGAGGGGCGGTCTTCTCTATCTTGACCTATCTCTATCTTCTCTATCGTGACCAGAAGCAGTCTCTCGCTCATGTTTTTGATCCCCTCTTTTCTCTCTCTATGCGTCTTAAATGCAGTTATTTTATGGCCTGTGTCAGTGGAGTCCAGTTCTGTTCTCAGCTTCTTCTGCAGACTGTCATGGTGGTTCCTTATGTTTCATGATTTTGGATGGTGAGCTTCCATTTACTGAGGGGGATCTTGTACGCATGCCTCCGCAGAAAATTTATGTCTGACTAGGTCAGGCTGTGGGCCACTGCAAGCTGATTTCTCAGCGCAGCATTTCTTCAGCTGTGCCTGTGAAGGTGCGTACTGAAGATTTTCACTGAAGATTCCCCCTCCCCCCAAAGTACAAGACGGACAAATTCCCTTCTTCCTTCCACTTCCAGTGAGGGGATTTTTCTGACCCACCCTGTGATAAAGGATGTGCCATCTAGTTTTTGTTTGTTTGTTTGTTTAATGTGATGGACTTTGTTTCCACCTACCATCTAGAATGGGTCCAAGGCCTTCTATGCTATCCCACAAGTGGACTTTAAAATCCAAACTTTTTTGGTAACTAAGAGGCAAACACTCCTGAATCAACCACAACTTCAGTTTCACTTGCCCAGCCTTGAGTTTTGGCTTCTTCTTCGTTTTTAGGGCTTGAGAATTTTGGTGCCACTTCCTTGTGGACTCTTTTGTTGTGTGTTCCAAAAAAATATGTCCTAGCAAGCTTTTTAAGGGACTTTATATCAAGAGATGTCTCAATGTCTAGCTCATCATCTTGTTAGAAAAAGAAGCTTCCCATTTCTTTTTCTCAATTATTGATCATATATTTTCTGGCAAGAGTAACTGGAATATATTTCCTTTGTCGGTATTGTAGTAATTTGAAGTAGTTGCGATCCTTTATTATAAATGAGTGATGCTCTTAACCCCAACATCAGTAGGACTCGGACCAAACTGATGTCTCTGTTAATTCTAGCTAATGATGATTATAAAGTGCTAGTTTTCAGCAAAGCAGATTTACCTTCATAAATAAAGACTGGGCTGTAAGCGAGCCGATCATTTTACTTGAAGCCAGTAACCCTGAACTGAAAGCTTCCTTACTTACCCAAAGTAGTGTCTATTGAGTACCTATTGTGAGTATTCTGTGTGATGGATGAGGCACCCAAGATATATGGTTTAGAGGCTGGCTATCTGATGGGACAGTGGATAAGACATAAACACAAATAACTAGGAAGTAAGGCTATAGCTGGAGAAGGCAATGACATTCCACTCTAGTACTCTTGCCTGGAAAATCCCATGGATGGAGGAGCCTGGTGAGCTGCAGTCCATGGGGTCGCTAAGAGTCGGAGACGATTGAGCGACTTCACTTTCCCTTTTCACTTTCATGCATTGGAGAAGGAAATGGTAACCCACTCCAGTGTTCTTGCCTGGAGAATCCCAGGGACAGGGGCACCTGGTGGGCTGCCATCTCTGGGGTCGCACAGAGTTGGACACGACTGAAGTGACTTCTCAGCAAGGCTATAGCCAGCCATATGGCTGGTACGGACAATACACAGGATAAAAGTATATAAGGAAGAGGCCATTTCTGATGAAAGATACTTAGAAAATGGAGTAGTGGGCACTTGAACTGGGCCTATAAAATGTATCTGGCTCCAGTAGACAAAGTGAAAGTTCCCAGTAAAGAAAATGGCCTGAATAGATTCTCCACTAGAATGGCAAAAGGTAAATTCAGACAGAAGCAGACAAAGGAGTTTGGTCCAAGTGGGAAGTGTAGATAGGAGGAATCAGCTCCTGCAGAGCTCAATGCAGTGGACGAAGTAGCCTTTGAAGCTTTGTTCGTTGGTTGTCATCTGCCAAAGCCCACGACAGTTCTGGAATCTGCTCTTCAAGGATTGTCACGCTTTCTTACTTCACGTTGGTTACGGACATTCTGCAAAGACTCTGCCTAACAATCTGAAGGTTGCTTTCCTCTTGCCACACTGAGATGGCTTGAAGTTAACGTTTTCATGATGGAAAGAGCAAACCGGAATTATGTTTAATTTCCAATTCTGTTAACTTTGGCATGATCATTTTCCCAGGAACAACATGGTTTAACAGGAGACACAGACCAAGGGCTGAGGAAGGGCCCTGACAGTTTGGCACAGGAGCCCAGGTGCTCAGGCGTGACGTCTCGTGGCCCATGTAAACTGTCTAGGTGGCCAGCGGGCATTGCCACCTTGTCTCTCGCAGTGGGCACCGGTCCAGTGGTCAGGCTGTGAGGTCTGTGAGCCTTCACTGAGTCACAGTCTCTCTTGCTGGTTGCTTTTGACCTTCGAGGTGATGAAACTATGAAATGACCAAGATAAAGGAGATGTGAAAACAGAATAATTTAGGTTTAAAAATCAAAGTGTAGCAGCTAAAGGGAGTGTTTCCTGGTTGCCGCAGGTTAAATTTTTTCACTTGAATATATTGGCAGAAAGAATGATTCCTGGGTACATTCCATTTGTCCTTTGTTTCCTCCCTTGTATGATTATATTATTATTGATGTCATTAAAAGTACATTCATCAGGCCCGGCTGTCAGTGACTTGCACTTATTTTGTGCCCACAAGCAGTTTTGAGGTGGATCTCTTGCTTTAGGGCATTAGCTGATCAATAAGACCATCTGTCGTGAGGGATTGTTTTTCCCACCTCCCTCTGCTGCCTCCATTTTCCTGGGGCATTCGGGGATCTGGTCTTCTCTCACTAAGAAGTCCCTCCCGCTGGGATGGAGAGACCAGAGGTGCCCCACCAAAGAGCCGTCCTTCCGCAGCCCCTGCCCTTTCCGGAGGGACAGCTGGTCCAAGCGGAGGCCTTGGGGGAAATATGGCGACTGCCCACCACCCCAGCGCTGCCGTTTCTCCAGCTTATTCTCTCTTCCTTCTTGGTTTTCAGGGGCTCAGGTCTTGCTTTATCTTTGAAGTTTACAGGGCCCAACATTCCTTCAGTCCAAGGCCCAGGCCTCCCTGTTATTATAGCCTATTATTTATATAGAAAGTGAAAGTGAAAGTCGCTCAGTTGTGTCCGACTCTTTGGGACCCCATGGACTGGAATTCTCCAGGCCAGAATATGGAGTGAGTAGCCTTTCCCTTCTCCACGGGATCTTCCCAACCCAGGGATCGAACCCAGGTCTCCCGCATTGCAGGCGGATTCTTTACCAGCTGAGCCACACAAGGGAAGCCTATTTACATACAAGTAGGGAGTTAATCACATTCGTTTCTGTGTACTGGAGACTCAGCGGTTGACAGTACACTTGACAGGAGGGGAAGATTCCTGGACTGAACTCCTGAAAGTGAGTCTAACGGTTTCTCTTCTCTGTTAGAAGATCTCCCTGACCCCCTCCTTTCGTCACCCCTCACCCCCCTCCTCCTGCCGCTAATCCAGGCCCAGCTCTCTGCTAACTGTCCAAAACAACTCTGAATTCACTCAGACTTACCAGGTGTTCAGTCCATTTCATCTTCTTGGAGGCACACCTTCCAGAACCTTCTTACCAGCTCCAAACTGAGTGGCTATCCTCTGCACCCCGGGTCCCCATGTCATCTCTCTCTCTGTGAGACACTCTGTTTCATGGAGCCCACGTGGCCCTTTGGTTCGGCTCCTCCTTGGGTCCTCCAGAACTTTCCCGATAAAGGGTATGTGGGAGGTGATTTTTTTTTTTAGGCTCTGCATATTGGTTTCATCAAGATACTGATTTTTACATTGGAAATTATTTCCCTCAGGATTTTGAGGCACCACCCTATTCTTTTTATTATTATTATTATTATTATTATTATTACTATCTCACTTTGCTGATGAGAAATCTTATTCTCCATCCATTGGATACAACCCATTTTCCCTCTCTGGAAACGTTTATGATCCTCTCGTGGTTCTCAGGGTTCTGAGATCTCACCTTAACGTGACTTGGGGTCTCTCTGCCGCTCCTGCGCTGGCCTCAGTCCAGTGACTGGGGCACAGGCTGCGGAGCCTCACTGTTTGGGTTCAAGTCCCCGGCTTCCATTCACTCGCTTTGGCCTCAGGCAAGCTACTCTTCTTTGTACCTGTTTCCTCATCTTTATTGGAGATGGTAGTGCCTACCTCACAGGGTGGTTCTGAAAATTAAATTAATATCTGAAAAGTGCTTGAAACAGTACCTGCCACTTGGTGAGTGCTATTTAAGCATTAGTTTTTATTATTATTTCAAATGTACAAAATAATCTCCTAGAGGGCTTCCCTGGTGGCTCAGCTGGTAAAGAATCCACGTGCAATGCGGGAGACCTGGGTTTGATCCCTGGGTTGGGAAAATCCCCTGGAGAAAGGAAAGGCTACCCACTCCAGTATTCTGGAGAATCCTATGAATTGTACAGACCATGGGGTTGCCAAGAGTCAGACACGACTGAGCGACTTTCACTCTCTCACTCAGAGGCCTGCAAAGTTCCCTTGACCCTGTGTCTGGAATATAAACATTGGCCCTGAGAGGGAGGGGGCATGGTTGTGCAAGTGGCTGAGTCTCTGATGAGATGAATTTCCACAGAGTGAAGCTGATAAAGCAAATGCGAAAAAGAAATAGGTAGTTGTTATTGCCAGGAAAGCGCCCTGGACTGGATTCTTAGCTTGGAGGAGTAATAGGTAAAGAAAAAAACTTAATCTTTTAAGAAATCTGGTCCTTCCAATTTAGATTCAGATATATTTCCTTTTCAACTTGAAATATCCTGACATAGATTCAGAATGAGAGTAAGAAAAATGGGAAGATGCTTTGCAGAGTCTTGGTATCTTTAGGACAGAAAATTTGGTGACCACGTTACTCTTTATTAGTGGCTCAGCCAAACCAACACACAGGCATTTCCTAATTTCTTACCCTGGAAAATCAGAGATTTCCTTCCCATCTAGGAGACTGAAATTTTAACATGCAAAGAGTTCACAAACTTACACTCAGAATGATATGTTTTTAATAGGTACTCAAGGTAACCAGAGCTGCAGTCAATGAGGGAAAGTTCCACTTTACATAATAATTCCAAATAATACATTTGGAATGGAAAAGGTTTTTTAAATCGCCATTTTGCATCGCTCTCATGAAACAGTTTATTCAAAGATCATCAACAGATGCCAAAACCCCTAGTTGAAATGGCCTGGGGAAAGGGGTTTTCACATGGTGCCAGAGTAGTCTACATAGAACACTTACTCCTTGCAAGGGATCTTATCCAATGCAGAGAGCCATGGTCAGCAGATAATCTCCGTAATTAAACATCACCTCATTAAAGTGAGATACACCAACATGTGGATTCCAATGTAATTAATACGAAAACGTATCATCTATGAAATATACTTGACAGAACTGTTTATCCCGAGTCTGATTAAGTTTTGAGATCTCACTTCCATCTTGGAGGACTGGGGATAGAGGAACCAGTTACCTGATACCATGAGGAAAACAGGCGAATCCAGAATGTAGGGCATTGTACAACTAGCCTTATCTTTTCAAAAAGAGGCCAAAGCAAGGAGACTGCTTTAGATTACAAGAGAACTAAGACATAGAATCATACGTGGTACATAATCTTTGATTGAATTTTGGTGGAAAAAAACAGTAAAAGATATTTGGGGGATGATTGGAGAGATTTTAATATGGAATAACCGTTAGACATGTAATGATTCTGTTAGCGTCATAATGATATTGTAGTTATATAAAAAGTCCTTTTGGGGGGAAATACACACTGAAGCATTTGGGGGTGGAATTTCATGATGGAATTTACATTGAAATAGTCTAACAAGAATAGATACATAGATATGAAGCAGATATGGCAAAATGTTACCTGTTAGGTCAAGATGGTAGGTATGTGGCTATTTGTCGTTTTAGTCTATTTTTCTACTTGCTTGAAATTTTTACCAATATATTAAGAAATGTAAGGAAATGGCCCACAGATGCAAAACTGCACAAACCTGGCCTGATAGCGTGAAGTCTGTGTGTTGGTTTGGCTGAGCCACTAATAAAGAGTAACATGGTCACCAAATCAGAGAGGAGCAAGGGTCAGTGTTTCAAAGGGCCACACTTGCACTGGGCACCCAGGAAGGAGCATTCACTTTCACTCACAATGGAGTGAGACTGTCATCTGCTCCAGAATGGATGTGAGTTTTGGAAGAATTAGTGTCCGTCCCAGAGTGCCCTCGTTATTGTCAGGAATAATGCACTCACTGGCAGGATCAGATTGAAAACCTGATGTTACAGCTGCGTTGGGAATGCGCACATGTTTGGTTGTTGTTAGCTGGATTTATTTCGCCTCAAATTAAGTCATTTAAAATTCACATGAGTTCTTTGGGGGATTTTTTTTCTTTCTCTTATTCTCCTTCCTTCCTCCTTTCCTCTCTCCCTCCCTTTTTCTCTCTCTCTCTTTTTCTTCTTTTTTAACTCTTTCTTTCTCCCAAACAACACGAAGTGGTGGTGCTGTCCCCTCAAGCACAGACGTAGCGTCACAGGGAAGATGCAGGATTATCACCTGCTAATTTGTTCTTCAGATACAGTTGTGGCTCACGAAGCGAGTTTACTTCCTCAAACCAGTTCCTCTGTTTCGGCTGTGATTCAGGGAGCTGGACTGTGCCATGTTGCGCCGCCTGGAGAAGAGGATTCTGGTGGACCTGCCGAGCCAGGAGGCCCGGGAGGCCATGATCCACCACTGGCTGCCCCCTGTAAGCAGGAGCAGCGCCCTGGAGCTGCGCGCGGACCTGGAGTACAGCCTGCTGAGCCGGGTGAGCCGCCGGGGAGGCCGCCCCGAGACCCTCTTCTCGGCAGGGTCATCTCGTGAGCTGTTCGAAGGCTGGAGTCACCTAGAAAAGATCCAAGCTACCCCCAACAACCTGACAGGCCTCTCCTTCATGAAAGAGTGAGCTGTTAGTCCCTTGCAAGCATTCCAGCAGAAAGGGATGTGATGAAGTGGAAACAGCAAAGGGCTTGGACTCAGAGGGCCTCCGGTCAGATCCTGGCCCTGTCACTTATATTAGCTGTGTGCCCTTGGGGACATCATGTCCTCTCTGAGCCTCAGCTTCTTCATCTGTAAAATGGGTAACAGGCCACAGAGGGTTACTGTGATGATTAAATGCACATCTTTCACAAACAGTAAGGCTTTAGGTCACCTGTCTGTTACCCCACAGCCACTGGTGTCATTGCTTTCTTGAAAGGACACTTGAACGTGGTGTTCGCTGAGGTTCCTTAGAGACAGGTTATAATCTTATTTACAAGAATAAAAATGTCCACCAAATTTGATCATCCTGGGATCTGGGCACAAAGGCCCCATTAGGCTGACTCGGGCGGGCCAGTCATTCACCAGCATCTCACCACCTTTGCTTGGATGGTATTAGGAAGCTGTTCGTTGCCCAGCTTCTTAGGTTATCCAGACACGTTAGCAGCCTCTCTCCCCGCAAACACTGTTTATCCGGGAATCTTTTATATAGTGTCCATGGGTGACAGACACGGAATCCAAACAGGGGCTCTGACCCCTGGTCCTGCCTGTGAGGATGTAACCACCGCCAGCGTTCTGCCTGCTGCCTAATGGCTCGATCTGCGGGTGTTTCAGGAGACCGAAGGCTACTCTGGCTCGGACATTAAGCTAGTCTGCAGGGAAGCAGCTATGCGGACTGTGAGGAAGATCTTCAACGCCCTTGAAAATCACCAGTCAGGTATGGTGGGGATGACAGCCAAGGGGCTCTGGGAGAGAAAATTGTTTAAAAATTTAGCTTTCGCCAGCAGGTGGCGCCCCGCCTCTGTTACTCCCTACCTTGGCACTCGTTCTTTGGTGGAAATCTTCCTTCTGCACCCAACTCCTTTCTCCTCTTCTCTTCTGTTTTGGATCAACTTTGCCCCCAGGTGATAAACTCCTTAGGGCTCGGGCTTTTATTTCTCTGGTACACTATGTGGGGCTGGATCTATTTGCGGCACTGTATAAATATTAAATAATACTTTGTAACGATACATTTAAGTCAGATTTTCTGTACGGGCTTCAGGGGCTGAGTTGCGCATTAAAGATGTTTTCCCCCAACCTCCTTTAGCCTTGCCTGTTGCTGCATTAACCATTAAGAATGCTGCATTATGCATTGTCTTGAAAGAAGGTCTATTAGCGTTTCAAGAGCATTGATCACTATTAGGTCGATTGTTGAGCTGTTATTCTTGTGTTTCCATCTAGAGAGCAGCAATTTACCTGGGATCCAGCTGGATACAGTGACCACTGCCGACTTTTTGGATGTGCTCGCCCATACCAAGCCTTCAGCAAAAAGTCTGACTCAGAGATATGCAGCCTGGCAAAGTGAGTTCGAGTCTGTGTGAGGTCACATTTACCCTGACTTGGCCTCAAAGAAAACCACAGAGGCCTCCTCATTGATTAGTGTAAGTTTACAGGAAGAACAGAAACTTGGAATAGCAAACAAAATTTATCTTGAAGACTGGATTAATTTGGACAACTGTACTACTTTGGAAATACATATTTTCATGGTCAATGTCAGCAAAATACTGACGATTCTAATTACAGGTATATGTGCTATGAGGTCAGGCAGTGCAGACTTTTCTGACAGTGAGACCCCATAAAATTTCAATGAGTGATTTCTTATAGTGTTCCTTCTTTGTGAACTGGCATTTTTATTTTGAAAAAGGTGTGGTTGGGAAAGTTGTGTTGGGATGCACAGGGTGGTTCTGAGTTGGGGAGCCAATCAAAAGCGAAGCTTGACAGACCACCAGCAGACAGTTCAAGGGTGGATAAGAGAGAACATGAGAAGGAAGCAGAGTTTGCTTCCTTCTTCTGACAATATTCTGAATCTCATCAGCTCTCCCTGATTCTGACTCCAGCCATTCTATCAGCAGAGCCAACTCCTAACAGACTAGCCCCACTCAGGAATGTCACTGGCCCATCTCTGAGTGAAAGTCACTCTTTGCGACCCCATGGACTAGTCGGTCCATGGAATTCTCCAGGCCTCAATACTGGAGTGAGTTGCCGTTCCCTTCTCTAGGGGATCTTCCCAATCCAGGGATCAAACCCAGGTCCCCCGCATTGCAGGCAGATTTTTACCATCTGAGCCCCCAGGGAAGCCCACGTCTGGAGATGAGCTGATAGCAGAGGGGATAAGCAACCACTTTCCCCACCCACCAGTTGCAGTCTTTTGAGTTCTGGCCCCTGTTAACATCTTCACATCTCACACCCTGTGTGTTCAGCCCTTCTTCCATTGCCACGGCTCCTCGTTGGATCCAAAGCTTAGGATGGGATACCTAAGCTTCTGGGACAGTCCTCCCTGCTCTTAGGCTCCTCCTTAATCTCCTTATGCGGTTGGAAACAGCTGGAAACATCTCATTCAGAAAGCCACCATCTGAGGCATCCACTTGCAGATGCTGGTACATTTGGAAGACTTTCACTAAGTAACGCTATGCCCACCCCCGCCTGGAATTTCCCCTGGCGGCCACCTTCTGTCGTCTCCCTTGCCTTGTTTTCTTCATCTCTGCAAGTCAGACTCATCCAGAAAACACTTCCAGGAAAAAAAGGACATTTTGGCTAAATAGTCCTAAGGATTTCACCCTTAAAAACACATACACACACACACACACACACACACACACACATTGGGGTATTGATCATTTGGAATAGAATATTCTCAAATGCCTCTTAAGACATCATTTCATGGAAAATGTAATCAAATTGAAAATATACCCTTATAAAATGAGTTTAAAAGAAACAAGAAGACATTCATCTTAGCAGAAGCGCAGCTGAAACTTCTTCATGGTCAGTAGGTAGGCCCTGAGCAGCACTGCTGATAGCCAGGACATGGAGGTCTCCAAGTTCAGCGGCCTCGCTGCTCAATTTCCAAGAGGTGCCTTCTGTGCTTTGGGGTTATTTTCTTTGTCCAGCTGTCAGCTGACATTTCTTACAGCTGTTAGGGCATTTGCTTGTGGCTTTTGCCATCCTTTCTGATTTCATAAAATCTCAAGTGGATGGAACCTCCACTTGAAAAACAGATGTACTGTACATGTACTTAAGATGTATTTAAGATAGAGGGTACTTAACATGTAATATATGTGTACTTAACATGTACTGTACATGTACTTAAGAGTGAACAGGCAAAGGAGTGGAGGAGGGCTCCTGTGGACAGCATTCTTTGTGACAACAGGGTTGGGCCCCTCAGCTTACTGCCCGAGAGTTTCTGACTCCATTCAGGTAAGTGTGGTTTGGCCATCCTTCCCACAAATCCATGTAACCTTCCATTTCCAAAGCCCACCGACACATCCTTCCTCCATTCCTTTTGAGAATCTCCAAATTCATCTTTGGAGCACTTCCACCTACATTCAGTCACATTCTCCTTTCCCCATTCCTTGGAAAGTTTGTCTACAAATGATCACGCATGACTGTTCTTAGATCATCCCTCTATTTTAGTGGCTTCTTCATCACTTTTATTCATTATCTAATGACTTCCTGCTTTGGATGAAATGAAATGTCGCTTTTTCATTCCTTTGCCCCATCTATACTACACACATACATCCTTTCCCTATCGTCCTCAAATAGTTTTATTACAGTTTTAGGTTAACTCAATAATCATATTTTTATGACATTGTTCATTGGACATTGTTCACCGCAGAGGCAACAGTTGGTTCAGGTTACATTTCCTTTCTTGATGAGTTTTGTCTGTCTTGGAATTAATAACTGTCTCCTTTCTTTCATTTGCTAAATTTTCTTGGCAACATTCTGAGATTTGTCAGATGCCCATCAGTGTTGAGGGCTTCCCTGATAGCTCAGTTGGTAAAGAATCAGCCTGCAACACAGGAGACCCCAGTTCAGTTCCTGGGTTGGGAAGATCTGCTGGAGAAGGGATAGGCTACCCATTCCAGCATTCTTGGGCTTCCTTTGTGGCTCAGCTGGTGAAGAATCTACCCGCAAAGAGGGAGACCTGGGTTCGATCCCTGGTTTGGGAGGATCTGCTGGAGAAGGGAAAGGCTACCTACTCCAGTATGCTGGCCTGGAGAATTCCATGGATTGTACAGTCCATGGGCTCGCAAAGAGTCAGACACAACTGAGCGACTTTCACTTTCATCAGTGTTCTCTTCTAAATGGCCTCACACATCAGATAAAGCTTCAAGCCCATTCCCATGCACTCTGGTCCGGGAGGTAAGGGGAAGGGGGCCGGAAGACCGGTGCAGCATAAGCAGATTTACCTAATCCCGTTTTCAGCCCTGCCCTGCTCATCTCACCCTGGCCCACCCCCAACCCCACGTCTCCAAGGCCTTTATGTTCACAGGCCCACTCTCCCAGAGTAAACCTCCTCTCTTGCCTCGCTGAGGGTGCTCATCTGGCTACTTAGGGTGGGGAGGGTTTCTGGGCTTCCAGCCACTTTCCCAGCTTTGAACCAATTCCTTGCTTCTCAAACTTGCCCCATACCTCATACCTCTCTGCTCAATGTCTCCAAGCCTTGAGTTTTTGAGGTTGTCTTACAGGATGAATTCTGTTTTTTTTCTTTATGCTGATTTTAGCACAAACGCTCCAACCTCTTCACAGATCCTAGATAACTGTGCTCTCTCACCTGCCGATGGCTCCTCTACCGCTCTTGTGGGTTTATTCCAACTTTATTCCTCTCTTGAGTGGGGCTTTGAGAGATATTAGGTAATACATGATTAATCTGCTGTTTAGAGTCTCTGGTTATTTTTTTAAAAGTAGACTAAAAGTATATCTAAGTTTATAGAGATATAGGAGACCAGCCTGGAGAAGGCAATGGCACCCCACTTCAGTACTCTTGCCTGGAAAATCCCATGGACGGAGGAGCCTGGAAGGCTGCAGTCCACGGGGTTGCGAAGAGTCAGACACGACTGAGCAACTTCACTCTCACTTTTCACTTTCCTGCATTGGAGAAAGAAATGGCAACCCACTCATGTTCTTGCCTGGAGAACCCCAGAGACGGGAGCCTGGTGGGCGGCCGTCTATGGGGTCGCACAGAGTCGGACACGATTGAAGCAACGCAGCGGCAGCAGCAGGAGACCGGCCTGTTAGTTGTTGATGGAAATTTTAACTTATTTCCACACGTGGTATTTTCTTCTAAAGCAGAGGTCAAAATGGAAATGCCTATAGAACTTCAAGCATAGTAACACATGGGTAAAGTAAGGTAAGGAGGCGGGGACTGTGGCGAACTGCGGACACAGCAGCGACCTGGCTCCAACTGAACACGGAAATGCAGACCCTCTGACCTTCCCAGGAAAACCAGTCATGGATTTGCATTTACCATCTCCTGGTAATTCAGACACTGGCAGTTCAGGTTCTTCACCCGATTCACCCACGGCACTCATTCTGGCCATCAGATGCCTTCCCTGATGGCATACTAGTCATCGAAAGGGACAGCAACCTCGTGCTTCCTGGCTCTGTTCCTCATCACTTGTCCGTAGCTGCATGGCGTAACTGTGTGTACGGGTGACTGTCTGTCTACCCTACCTGAATGTGAGCACCACGGTTGTACTTTCTGCCACTGCTCCTGAATGGATGAAATGACACAGACCAGACTTGTCTGAGCACCGTATGTGCTTCAGAGGCTGGACATTGTGATTACTGTTCCGAAGCCTTTCGCTCACTGCACATCAGCTTTTCTCTGGGAGGCCTTACACAACCACCTTGAACTTGCCCGAGCCGCCTGGACTTCTGGGTGCCCTGTTTGCGTGCTTTTATTTCCCAACTAGAGGATCTGCATCTGGGAGTTGGGAGTTACACAGTCTGCTCGGCCTTCCTTGGTGCTTTACTCCCGGTGGGCGTTTAAGAAAGAACTTTGATTTCCTCAGGCACAGCAGCCATTGAAACAAGCAGGCACTGAGATGTGTATGACAGTAAATACTGGAAAAAGATACTGAAATCTGTTTCATTTTAATAGATGCCGTTTGAATGATGATAAACAATTTCTGGTGTTAGGGCACCTCGCCTCTTGAGGAGAGCAGTACTTTGAGTAGTAGGTGGCTGGTGTAACACAACGTTAGCAAAGGCCTTGTGCATTTATTCTGGGCAAAATTTTGTGATTTATGTCAAAGAAAACTCTCTGATACAGACTTGGCTCCATGCAGATAACTGCTAACAGGACAAGGGACTCTGCCACCTGAGGCAAGTGTTTTAATGAAACACATTAGTGCAGTTTTAAAAATTCTTTACTATAGGTACCCAAGGACTTGAGTTTCATCCTACATGAACCACCAGTGATCCAAAATCAACTGAACATCATCAACACAGGTGTATTTTGACTTTCCTGTACAATTCACTCCTGTAATGTTTCAGTGTGGAAGTAGGGTTAGGTGACGACAACTGTCACTCCAGGGGGGTCTGTGACATCTACAGCCATAGGTGTTTGATGGAGCCGTTGCTGAAGGAGGTGGGCAAGCCCCCTTCTTTCGGGGCATCACTATCTGCTCTGGGAGGGGTGGAATGGTGGGTAGGCAGAGTCACTGCAGAACTCGCTGATTCTGGATGGTGAGTGTGACGTGGGCACAACTGTGTCTCCCCCAGGACTGGTCCTTCGCCCATCATACCAAGCACACACCTAGCTCACAGCAGACACGCAATGACCACCTCCCGACAGTGGATGTTCTCTAATGCCCTTTCTAGCCCTAAGATGTCACTTGGTCCCTTTCTGGGGCCAGGAAAGGATTACAGTAAAGCTGATACAAACACTATCCTTGGGGTCAGTACCACAGGACAGTCCTTAAATGTAATGGCTGGAAAATAAAGTCCTTTATGTACTCTCGTTATTAAATCTCCTCCATGAGGCCCAACGCAGACCAACCTGCTGAGCTGGGAATGTTTCCAGTAATTTCAACACTGGACAGGTCAGTTAGAAAGCCCTATTTAGCGTTTGTTAAATAAAACGGTAAACTAAGGTTTAATGGCCTCCAGGGCCACGTGAGAGTGGAGGGAGGTGGAGCAGCCACTTTCCTCGGCGGGGCTGGGCGCACATGGTGCCTTACCCTCTCCTGCCACACACCTGTCAGTCATGTCCACTGTGTGGCTTCAGCTCTAACCTGTCCCCAGAGCACCAGAGCCATTGCTTAAGGTCTAATAGGCCTCTTCTATGGACAGCAAGTCTAAAATGAAACTTATTTTCTCCTCCCTACCCACAGTTATACATCCTAGCATTAAATTCTT
This sequence comes from Capra hircus, assembly GCF_001704415.2. Taxonomy (NCBI): domain Eukaryota; kingdom Metazoa; phylum Chordata; class Mammalia; order Artiodactyla; family Bovidae; genus Capra; species Capra hircus. Next base: position 46,999,137 of record NC_030831.1, read on the forward strand.
GTGATATTTACAGCCAAGTTTGATTGGCCCGGTGACTGCCTGAGTACCTGTTCTGTGCTGTAGCAGACACAGTCCTGTCCGGTGGGGAGAGGATTCGAGTGAAGGTCCAGGTGTACTCTAACAAGTGCTCGGCATGAAGGCAGGGACTCTTCCTCCATCCTGCAGGCAGGACCACATCACAGGACAGGGACACAGGATCTCCACACTGCCTTGGGCATCCTCCTGGCCCTGAGGCCAGATCCTCCTCTCATACACTTATGTCCTAGCAGCCACTTCACACACAGTAGCGAGCAAACACTTGAGAATGCCTAGGCCAAGGAATCGCTGTCCAGGTGCTGGGGAACAGGTGAGCATACCAGCAGCCTCTCCGCTTGCACGAGACGCTTCCCTCTGCAGCCCTGGTCTGAAGGAGTTCAAATATCATAGAATGTCTCTTTTTTAAATTCTCAGGAAGACCCTCCCCACTGAACTGGCTATAGAGATGACTTCTACCAAACTTTCCCAGATGGTTAAACGTGGACACTGCTATATTTGCATCTCATCGTCGCAAACGCGGGCCACTTAGCATCTGCCTGATTCTATTCAAAGTCCTTAATATGTGGGCTGTGCATTTAACTCTCACAACACGCCTACGTGGTGGGCACCGTGGTTATCTCTACGGAGAAGGGAGCAGAGGCAGGAGAGGCTAGGGGAGTGGCTAGGGTCACGGAGGGGCGAGCTGGCAGTGCTGGCCAGGCTCTGTGCCCTGCCACTGCCCCCCCCTTCCCGTCTGGGTGGTGTCCCCGCACTGCTGTCTTTTGCACTCTGGCATGTGCAAGGACTAAGTACGGCATCTGCACAGTAAGATCAGCGTGCAGCAAACGGCCAGGAGGAGGGGGAGTGGCCATTTAGCTTTGCCCCCTCCCACCTAAGACCAAGGTGATCTCTAACCAAGCATGAAAACCCGAAGCTCATCAGCACCGCTGTGTGCTTCAGTACAGGGAGCACCAAGATGATGGACAATTACATGCTGAAAATCCAACGCCCAAGAGCCCAGTAAAACAACTGCAAAGGCCCAGGATCATCAGCGTATGCAAATGTACAAGGAAAATCATGACCTCCTCAGTCCCCTTCATTTTGGTGGGTTTAACATGAGAAGAATCATCCATGCTACAAGGCGAGATTTCATTTTACAGCCGTGGTAACCAAGTACATAAAAGCTTGAATCTGTCCCAATAGTTTCTGAAGGATTTTTCCCAGAGTGTCAGAGGCAAAAATAATGAAATCTTGCAAATGTACAGTTAATGGGACCCAGGTGGACACTAACCTCAAAAATGCATGGTCTGTAAGACATTAAAGGCTTGATTTTAGTTTCTGCACTGTTCCTGTTAATAACAATGTCTAATTAAAACATCTGTGAAATACTGATAGTTTTAATTTTACATAAAATTTCCAAAACAACTGTTACACAGTATAATAGGTATCTGCAATGAATAGGTTATTAATGGAAATATTATTTTAAATTAAAATCAGGTTCTAAATTTAAATTAGTTATCTCTGGTTAATGAAGAGAAAAAGAAGTCACCCAGGCTGGGAGTAATACAGTAAGCTAATCTAGTTTTCAACATCCGTGAAAGCAAATCCACTCCATCATTTGGGCTAAAGGACAATTTATTTTGTTGCTTCTGTTCTGTACTCCACTTGGCACTTCTGACGGATTTCACAGCTGAACTCAGTATTAAAACTACAGCCTAATGTACCCTTTAGTACTTTATAACTTAAAAAGACGCCATTCAACTTTAGTCAGCCTGAAGCCCACCAATTTACCATTGAGGAGAGGGCAGAGAACAAGGCTCCCTGCAGTAGACTCTGCAGCCCTGCTAACCTGATGAATATTTTAAAAGGAACATGCAATCTCAGCTTTCCCTTTTTTTGGATCTCATCTTCTTTTATGAAATAAAAGGGATTAGCCTGGCTGAGTGGCTGGCTGCAATTCAATACCTTTCTTTCTAATTACTGCACAATAAAAGAGGGTTAAACGGTGAGCAGGGCTGAGTGGTCTGTGTCTGTCAAGGCCGGCGCTGAGTGTGTTGAGGGATTCATTCCAGTCGATGAAAAGCTGCATTTCAAGTTGCTTCAGATTCACGGAATGGTTCACAGCAGATGCTGCAGAATGTGGTCCACGGCGTGCGGGAAGCTCTCACAGGTTAAGTAAGGAGCTGGGTTAATTTTGTCTTCGTCTGCTGCTCGATATTTCCCTGAAATGAAAGTAAAGCCCATGAACAGAGGCTACTGCCAGGATGCCAGAGTAATCGCGGCCTCTGAGCACACAGGCCACCCTGACAGTGCCAAGAGAACCAGGGGCTCCACAGCCCCCACAGCACCTTTCATCCAGGCTTCAGGATGCCACGAAGCAATCCAAAGCCAGATGTGTTCAGCATTTTCCAGGCTCTCTGGTCTCTTAGCAACGGATGCCGGATCCTAGGCACTGGGTCACCTGACAGTTAAGGGTGCCCTCAAATCTCCTCACCTGGTGAAATTTTCCTCCCCCACCAGCCCTAACAATACGGACAGTGATTAAATCAATGCTTTTAGATGAGAGCCCAGACCCTACAGGACAGAGGCCTTGTCAGCTCATGGGTGACTGGAAACAGCATGAGCCGCTGCCCAACAGGAACCCTGTGAGTGGGCAAATGAGCGCGCCAGGGGCAGGGAGAGACGGATGGTCACAGTGCTCACGTGCAGGCTGGCCGGACAGGCTGCCCAGCAGGGCACTGAGGAATTCGAGACCCACAAATGAACAGCCCGGCACCGCAGAGGAACTGGTCACACAGGGTCACAGAGCTGACCTGACAAATGGCCATCAGGCCGTGCAGGACCCCCGTTTAGACGCCCTTCATGTGTCCCAGTGCTCTCCAGGGAGAACCCCAAGTGTCTGCTGTTGCCCACCAGGACCTCAGTCACCCAGCTCAGCACCCCTCACACGGTGCGCACTCTGTAGCACGGGTTAAATGAAAGGCAGGAAGGCAGGAAAGAAGGGACGGAGGGACGCGAGGAGGAACGCCGCTTCAGTCAAGGCCTTGGGGATGAGGCCGACTGCCCTGCAGCCTCGCTGCGGCCTCTGCACTCGCCCTTTCTGCGTGCTCTCTCATCCCCCTTTCTGCGTGCTCTCTCATCCCCCTTTCTGCGTGCTCTCTCATCCCCCTTTCTGTGAACTCTATTTATTCTGCAGTTTCCCCTATTCTCCGCCTAAACCTGGGTTTCCAAACAATAGGCTCACCACTTTCTACAATACAACCCCTTTTGTTTTCTACAACTACCTAAAAGGTTTTGTCCAGCAAACACGAAGCCTGAATATCCCCAGCCCACACCCTGGCACTGTGGTGGTGACACTGCTCCTGTCCTGTCTTGCTGACTTGCGAATTCCTACAGGAAAGGAGCCAGCATCAAATGCACAAAGGTAACTTCCCCAGCATCCTCAGGGCATCTGTCCACAGTATGGTCCACACAGCAAACTCTACTGCTTATTTCTTCTTAAACTTAAATCCCATTGAGTATAAACCTTTGCAAAGTTTCTGCATGGTCTCACAGGTAAGTTAATGACTACTTTTTACTATACCACCCACTTCTTTGACCTAGTTGTCTAAGGACTGACGTGTGAAAGTCAGGGTTCTTAGCCATGGAGAGAGGGGCCTGCAGCATGCTTCTGCTTAGTCTGGCCCTGCGGTTTCTACAGACTGACACAGCGGCTTACATGTGTGTGCAAGTTCTAGCAACCTGCACTGTGTCTGGCGCGTGGCAGGCGCTCAACAATGCTGGCTGAGGGAAGGGGGCAGGCCACCGCCACTCAGGCCTGACGCAGCATGGCAGCCTGTACTCTCCTGGATGAATAAATGTAAACAGAGGCAGAATGCAGGAAGCCATGTTGACAACATTGGACAAAGGGTGATCCCATCTTTCCTAGGTCATTGTTTTACATGCTAAACAGATTCTGGTCAGGGCTAGTCACGGAGAAGGCAATGGCACCCCACTCCAGTACTCTTGCCTGGAAAATCCCATGGATGGAGGAGCCTGGTGGGCTGCAGTCCATGGGGTCGCTAAGAGTCAGACAATACTGAGCAACTTCACTTTCACTTTTCACTTTCATGCATTGGAGAAGGAAATGGCAACCCACTCCAGTGTTCTTGCCTGGAGAATCCCAGGGACAGGGGAGCCTGGTGGGCTGCCGTCTATGGGGTCACACAGAGTCGGACACGACTGAAGCGACTTAGCAGCAGCAGCAGGAACAGCAGCAGGGCTAGTCAAAAGTCTTTACAAATGTCTATTGAGCATTTAACATGTGTTAACTGAGAAACAAATTGCTCAAGACAATCACTGAGTAAGTTAAAATTTCCATGGTAATTTTCAACAGTGAGAAACCAAGCTCTTGTCCACTGCCTTCAGTTCAAAACCATCAGTGGAACCAGCAGCTCTGTACGCTTTCAGAACAGTGCTCTGACTTGGGATTTTTTTTTTTTTCTGACCAAAGATGAACAGTACAAATGGGTCTGTTTCCATGAGCTGAACTTAGCTACATAACTTGGACATTTTAGATGTGACTGTGTGGAGCTGCTGGCTTCTCTAAGATTGACAGGCTGCCTCTGTCATGGGCTGACCACAGCCAACGGCCAGTCAGAAAAGAAGGCAGAACCATGGAGACCAGCTAGGGGGAGCTGGGCCCACGAGACACTGGCACAGGAGCAGTTTTCACACTTGGTGTAAATCCTTAATTATGCGAGCTAAGAAAGGAAATGTTCATGGGGACGCAAGAACAGAACTAGTGATCTGTGGATTTCCTCAATGCCCGGATCATAAAATGGTGACTGTCAGGAGTCTGAAAATTCAGACACAAGGGAAGACGATGAGTGTGCCTGCCTTCCCTGACTCCCCGATATGTCCCGTTGTCCTCTTTTCCACGTCCATCAAAGCAGAGTGATGTTCCAGGGAAAACGGTGATCATTTTGAATGAGAAATGTGCAGGAACACTGTTAGTTCTCAAGCGACTAGAGCCACCACCTGCAGGGGTCCCCTGGCTCACCCCTAGACCTCCTGCATGAGAAGACTGTTGCCCTCTTGGTTCACACTGTGTGTGTTCAGTGGCACAGTCGTGTCTGACTCTCTTGCAACCCCATGGACTGTAGCCCGCCAGGCTGCTCTGTCCATGGGATTCTCCAGGCAAGAATACTGGAGTGGGTTGCCATTACCTACTCCAGGGGATCTTCCTGAACCAGGGATCAAACCTGAGTCTCTTGCGTCTCCTGCATTAGCAAGCAAATTCTTTACCACTAGTGCCACCTGGGAAGCCAGCCCCACGCACAGGGCCTGACAAGTACTTCTTATTCAATTACAACAGCATCTCATGCTGTCTTGTTTCTGTTCTTAAATTCAAAATAGCTTTCATGCAACCACATTTTCTTGAACAAACACCACAGTCATGAGTAAATACACGTTTTTCTAAAAATTTCCTGGTGGCTGGTCTTCTATGACTCTGTTTAAGTTCTCCCTTTTCTGGACGACCTGTACGAAGCCTGGCGTATGAACTCACGAGGCCACTGACGGAACCTTCTGCTGTCACTGTTCCGTCACCGCATCGTGTCTGACTCTCCCCAGGGACTGGACCCCGCCAGGCTCCTCTGTCCACAGGATTTTCTGGGCCAGAATACTAGAGTGGGTTGCCATTTCCTCCTTCTCCAGGGATTTCCCAACCCAGGGACTGAACCCGCATCTCCTGCATAGGCAGGCAGATTCTTACCTGCTAGGCCACCAGGGAAGCCCACAGAACCCCTTATCTGCTATTTAATTGATAAGAGTCTGATGACAATTCTCGGACTGGACCCGTGGCTGTCATCCTCAAACATGTGCTATTAATTCCAAGCTCAGCAGGCACCCCCTGGCGGCAGGTGTCGGGGAGACCTTTTCATTTTATCTGAAAAGGAGGCTGATCAAGTTCTCAGCACAACAGCACACGCCCTCACACAGCTCTCATGCCTTGTCTCTCCTTACCTTGAGAGGATTTTATTCATCAGACTCCACACTGGAAAATGGCACAGAGCTACAAGGGACCAGTCCAGCCCCATCATCTATCTATAAACAGCCCAAAGAGGTGAAGGGCTCTGATAGAATCTCAGAGTCAGTGCAGAGCTGAGACTGAGACCCAAGACACCTAACTGGTCCGCTGTCATCATGACACCGTATTAGCTGAGGCTTCCCCATTAAGTTCTTTCCCTTTCCTTAAATTTATTTGAGGGCCCACACTCAGTTTACTTAATTTTGGTCTAGGAAATTGTTACTAAAACAATACATGAAAAGGAAACAGTTTTTTATGTGTTTTTAAGACAACATTAACACAAAGTATCACTTAGCTCGTTAGTCCCCAAAGAGCTCAAAGTCATCATTTTATACCTGGTTCAAAAGGAAAGGATATTTTTACAGAGCCCCTCGATCAATGGTTTTTTAGTCAACCGGTGATTTGTATATCCAGAAAATCATATAAATGCTAACTGTCTTCTGTACGACTATCTCTGAGGAAGTGTGAAAACACCTCTGAACTCGGATCTGATTTTCCTAGCTTTGCACAGTACGGGCCCTCTCACATTGTCTTTCTTCCCTGCAGTCCTAAGCCCACTTTATTTTTGCTTCGTGGCAGAAAAAGAATTAAAGTACCCAGTGGGCTTTGCCATTTTTTCAAAGACTGTTCTTTAAGAATGGTGTATTTTACCATTCTGTATCAGAGAAAGCTTGTACAGAAGATACGTACCTGTCTTGACTAAGATGCCCCGCATGCCGGCATTCTGAGCCCCACCAACATCATCTCTGCAGTCCTAGAAAAGCATGACGAAGCGCTTAGTCCAGTGTCTTCGGTGAGCTTGCCAACAAACCAACCTACCAACGATTTATTAGGCTGGAATGGCCAACTGCAATCCCATGTTTTTTCTTAAAACGAGAGTGAGGGAAGTATAAAAAAGGATAAACCCACATGTAACAGTCTAAGGGGGCATAATTGGAAAGGGAAGCATCATGGAGGCAGAGGTAAAGAACAAGAGTAGTGACCCCAGTAACCAAACATAAAAAGGGCAGCTACAGTGCTTCATGTTTTGCACATGTACATCTATTTCTTTTTTAAAAATATTTTTTATTTTTATTTATTCGTTTGCACCAGGTCTTAGTTGCAGCATGTGGGGTTTAGTTCACCGACAAGGGATCAAACCTGGGTCTCCTGCATTGGGAGCATAGAGTCTCAACCACTGGACCACAAGGGAAGTTCCCATCTATCTCCTTTTAAAACAGATCATGGAAAAAAGGTATTTTATCATTTGGCAGCTCTTAAGGCAAATGATCCAGCTGCAGGGCAGTGAGTGAACTAGGTTCAGAACACAGGTCTCATGCTGCCCACGTAAGACATTATCCTTACTTTTCATCCGACTGTCAGTAACAGGAGGAATCAAGTCAGACCGTATACTTAAACAGATTATGAGACTGTCTTCACACTTAGGAATAACAGACCAGTTTAAAAGGAAAGCTCTTGTTTTTCAATTCTTACTCAAGATAGGGGTGAATATACTCAGCTAACTGTGATAAATGCAAGGCAATAAAAATCCAAGAAATGGAAGAAACATCAATAAAATCAATCCTGCCATCTCATGTCGATAAGCAGAATTTATTCAGATCATGCCCAAAGACAAACTTTTCCCTTAAAATCATTCATGTAATTTAACAACCACCCTTGGAAATCAGTCTCAGAATTTCTCTCACAATCTTCACTCAAGGTCTAACTTACAACCTTTTCTGTTGCATCTAAGCCTGCCTTGTGAAGCAGGCAAATGGGGGAGAGGGAAAGGAAGAGGGAGGTGGGAGAAAGCAGACATGGAAAGGGAGGGAAAAGCCACCGCTCTCTCAGACGACAACCCTCCAGACAGCTGAGCTCTGCTGTCACGTGCCCTTCCCACCCTACATGCTGTCCCAACAGCAGTGTCTCCAGGGACCACGAATTCGGAAAGCTCCAGGTTAAGGTAACCACTTTCTTGAATACACATTTGCCTAGAAAAGTCAGCTAAAGGCCTGCCAGAGGGAAAAGTTGTTACTGAAAAGACAGTTTTTCAAAGCCATACTGAGTCCAGTGATAGCCTAGTGGGTTTTGGTGCAGAAACCTAGAAGCAGAAGGCGGCAGTCAGGACTGCGATCCATGAGCACCAGCACAGTTCAAGGCAGCAGGGGATCTACAGTTTCTTCTGGAGGGAGTCTGGGGCCCCTAGTTCTACTTCCAGCCATGCCACTCATCAGCTCTGGGTCATCCGGCATGAGGCCTACCTCTCTGGGCTAAGGTTTCTCAGCTTATAAAGTGAGGAGGTTTGGACCAGACAATCTTGATGGTCCCTTCCAGCCTAAGGCATTATTATTTAAAATTGAAATATAATCCTTGCCACCTACCACTGACCACAAGGTAGTGTGCTTTCCAGTACTCTTCCCCTCACAGCACACATAGGAAATAACGTTTTTCCAGTAAGTCTGTCGCTCAGTCGTCTCCGACTATTTGTGACCCCATGGATTGCAGCACCAGGCTTCCCTATCCATCACCAACTCCCAGAGCTTACTCAAACAAGTCGGTGATGCCATCCAACCATCTCATCCTCTGTCATCCCCTTCTCCTCCCACCTTCAATCTTTCCCAGCATCAGGGTCTTTTCAAATGAGTCAGTTCTTCACATTAAGTGGCCAAAGTATTAGAGCTTCAGCATCAGTCCTTCCAATGAACATTCAGGACTGATCTCCTTTAGGATGGTCTGGCTGGATCTCCTTGCAGACCGAGGGACTCTCAGGAGTCTTCTCCAGCACCGCAGCTCAAAAGCATAGATTCTTCGGTACTCAGCTTTCTTTAGGGCTTCCCTGGTGGCTCAGACAGTAAAGCGTCTGCCTGCAATGCAGGAGACCCGGGTTCGATTCCTGGGTCGGGAGGATCCCCTGGAGAAGGAAATGGCAACCCACTCCAGCATTCTTGCCTGGAAAATCCCATGGACGGAGGAGCCTGATAGGCTACAGTCCATGGGGGTTGCAAAGAGTCGGACACGACTGAGCGACTTCACTTTCAGCTTCCTTTTCCAACTTTGACATCCATACATGACCGCTGGAAAAATCATAGCTTTGACTAGATGGATCTTTGCTGGCAAAGTAATGTCTCTGCTTTTAATATGCTGTCTAGGTTTGTCATAGCTTTTCTTCCAAGGAGCAAGCGTCTTTTAATTTCATGGCTACAGTCACCATCTGCAGTGATTTTGGAGCACAAAAAAATAAAGTCTGTCACTGTTTCCATTGTTTCCCCATCTATTTGCTATGAAGTGATCGGACTGGATGCCATGATCTTCGTCTTCTGAATGTTGAGCTTTAAGCCAACTTTTTCACTCTCCTCTTTCACTTTCATCAAGAGGCTCTTTAGTTCTTCTTCACTTTCTGCCATAAGGATGGTGTCATGTGCATATCTGAGGTTATTGATATTTCTCCTGGCAATCTTGATTCCAGCTTCTGCTTCATCCAGCCTGGCATTTCGCATGATGTGCACTACAAAGAAGTTAAATAAGTAGGGTGACAATATACAGCCTTGACATACTCCTTTTTCTATTTGGAACCAGTCTGTTGTTCCATGTCCAGTTCTAACTGTTGCTTCTTGACCTGCATACAGATTTCTCAGGACGCAGGTCAGGTGGTCTGGTATTCCCATCTTTTAAAGAATTTTCCACAGTTTATTGTGATTCACACAGTCAAAGGCTTTGGCGTAGTCAATAAAGCAGAAGTAGATGTTTTTCTGGAACTCTCTTGCTTTTTCGATGATCCAACGGATGTTGGCAATTTGATCTCTGGTTCCTCTGCCTTTTCTAAATCCAGCTTGAACATCTGGACACTCATGGTTCACGTACTGCTGAAGCCTGGCTTGGAGAATTTTGAGCATTACTTTGCTAGTGTGTGAGATGAGTGCAGCTGTGCAGCAGTTTGAACATTCTTTGGTATTGCCTTTCTTACCAGGGTAAACTGACAACGTGCTCACAGCCAAAGGTCACTGGCTAGGACATCTGGTCACCAGAGCCAGCCCTGCCACTCAAAAGCCTGAGGCAATCGATATCTTTAGCTATCTGTGGCAAATTGGGAAGTTCTTCCATAAAGCATATACTAGCAAAAAAAAAAAAAAAATCAATAGTGAGAGAATTCTTTAGGAACAGGTGGTCTCTGGATTAAGGAATAGTAAAAAAATATATATATAAGTTTTCTCCAAAAAGACATATAAAGCATTTAATTGTCTTGTATCTGATGGTCTTTTGAATTGTATATATCTCATCACACTACTGGAGAAGGCAATGGCATCCCACTCCAGTACTCTTGCCTGGAAAATCCCATGGACGGAGGAGCCTGGTAGGCTGTAGTCCATGGGGTCGCTAAGAGTCAGACACGACTGAGCGACTTCACTTTGACTTTTCACTTTCATGCATTGGAGAAGGAAATGGCAACCCACTCCAGTGTTCTTGCCTAGAGAATCCCAGGGATGGGGGAGCCTGGTGGGCTGCCGTCTATGGGGTCGCACAGAGTCGGACACGACTGATGCGACTTAGCAGCAGCAGCATCACACTGTGAAGATTGTCAGAAATAATCAACAGTTCAGTTCTTTAGAATATCAGTGAACAACTACTGGAAAGCCTGCTTTATGGGTGGCCTCTTATTACCATCTGACAATTGCTGATAAAGGGTCCCTTGTGTTTCAAAGCAGTGCTTTGAAGCTGGCTCTTCCCAGCAGGATAGGTGAGCCCAGGGCATTTCCTGGGCTCTTCTACTTACATCTCCAATCATAACGGTCTCCTCAGGTTCACAGCCAGTGCCCCGCAATGCCTCCAAAAAGAACGTTTTCTCTGGTTTCCCCACGACCGTGGCTTTGGTATCGGTGGCATACTCTAAAGCAGTCACAAATGGTCCAGGCCCCAGGGCTAAGCCATCCTTCCTCTTGTAATACCTGGCTTTGTGGATTGCTATCAGAGGCGCTCCATCCAGGAGTAACCTAGAGTCAGAGACAATGGAAGTTGGCTAAAAGCAATGCTTTTTTATGAGTGGAAAAGAATGTCAGACTTACAAAGTAGTTTTATTCACTCACAGAAACAAATAGTTTCGTATTAACTTTTAATGACTTGCTGTCTTCTAATGAATTTGCTAGGAACTGCTGGGAATTACATTCAGATACACTAAAGAAAGGTGATAGATTATTAAATTTGGGATTGCTTCAACCTTTTACCTTTAGTGGTTTTAGACGCTTTACCCAAATCATCAGGGAAAGAGAATTAAGAGAAGTAAAGCTAAATAAGACACTCGAGGGAAGAAGCTTAACTTAATGAGACAAGTAGTTTCAACCTCCCTAATGGTAAGCAGGAAGCTCCTGAGCCTTTTACAATATGACTCAACTGCTGTGCAGTGACACGTTTAGCTAACTCCTAAAATACCTGGCTCCCTCTTTTCTCTACTCCAAAATGTAAGATTCTAATTCAGAAATTTCATAGAGCATTTTACAAATATCTTCTGCTTGTATCATCCCCTCTTCATTTTACCCTTTGACTGCTTCTGCTGTTACTTTGAAAATCAGGCCGTTTTCACTGAAGGACAAAGCAGTAAGGCTTAAGGGGAAATGTCAAGTCCCTTCTTTTTTCCTGATGGAGGACAGATACTCTCACATCAACCGAAAGGGCACGAAGAGTTTTCTCCTTAGAGAACCAAACTGCACATAGTTAAGGATCCTCATTAGTGACTCAGGCAAAACATAACGGAAGAAATCCTTCAAACCCCACCAACCCCATCCAAATATAATCTGCCATCCATCCCAATACCGCAGCCTACATACAGGCACACAGCAAAGAGTCACACACCTATTATCATCGCATCATATACGGGACATGATAGTCTTCTTAAGCTGCTTTTAACCAATGGAATAAATGATCTCACTAGCTTAATTTACTTTAAGTCATCTACGTAGTTAAAATATTTAGTATGTCCATTGAGGCAGAATTCATCACATCTTACCCTTCACAATTATGAGTAATTAAGCGCTCAACTATGAAACTGCTAAATTATTCTTGTCAGTGGGCATGGAAACGCCTTCCTGTGGGAGATGCAGGATTCAGACATTTATGATTAAATATTTTATTAAGTAAAAACCAATACTGGCCTATTACAGGGCCTTATTGTTAGTTACTACGAATTGCTCACAGCACAGGATGGATCCTTCAAATTTATTCTCTAATATTAATACAAATTTATTTCTTAAGCAGATCTTAAAATCCAACGGTTAGGAAACCTGATAAGGCCACTATGCTGGCCCTAAAGAACCACAGCTGATCGCAAGGAGAGAATAGTGAGTGATTTATCTATCTCCCCTCTTGTCATCCTGCCCCCAATCCCATTTATTTGCTACTCTACCACGGAACTGGAATTCTTTATGCAACAGACCTCAAAATTGCTTTTCACTTACACAGCTAAACTAAAAACTCATTTGATTTAGCTTTGTTAATATTTTATTATATATTAACTGGGTATAAGACTTATCAGCTTGATTGATGTGTGTACTTAATTCCCAGGCAGTGCTTTAGTGCCTTCCCTGGAAGGACTGAAACTGTGGGTTCCTCTGCATTTCTCTAAATGGGAACTGGTTCCACATGGGCCTGGAGAAGACAGGCATCTCTCAGCGAAGTGGTTCCTGCTTCTGTCATTTTTCTCTGATAGCAGAAGATTTACTGAATCTTTGCAAGAGCCAAGGCATGTTCAGGATAGACTGAAAGGTAAATTATTTTCTAGGACACAGATTAAAAGTGTTTTTTAAATAGTTAACACTTCCAAAAATATGAGAAAATAGACACCATACTACTTAGAGGTGTTTGTACATTTCCTAGGCAGGGCAATTGATTTCTTTGTTATCAGAAGTAACGCGTCAGCAAGAAATCTGAGGATTTTCTATCTCTATTTGACTATCAGTCCATTGAGGTACAAGAAACAAGAAAAAAAGGCATCAAGAAGGCCTCATGCAGAAATCTTTGGCTATAAATTCCATGTGGACAAAGGGAAAACACTATAAAAAAGACCTAGCCAGGGAGCACATTATTGAAAGGGATGGTAAAGAACACCAAGTCCAGCACAGCCCGTTTTACAAGACCACTGGGCAATGCCAGCTGAGATCAAGGAGAGCAGGAACCCAGAACTCCAGAAAACCACTTTTCTAGAAAAAAATTTAAAAAAAAGATCAACTTTTTACCATTTCTGCTAAAGATGGAGCATGTGGAAATGAAATTACATGGCAGCTTAAGCAACTGCCAGAAGTTTCCCATTCGCCCAACATCAAATTACTGAGTCCTTTTCTTCCCACTCCCCCAAACGACTCTCCCCCAGTCTTTCTCAGCTTAGTAAATTCACCCCATTGCTCAAGCCAGAAACCTAGCAGTCATCCTTGATTTCTTACTTTCCCTCACCCTTCCATATCCCTTTATTAGCACATCCAATAACTTCCGAGTCCAAAAGAAAAACAAAAACGTCTCCAGTCTTATTTTCTCTACTGAATCTCTGCAATAGTCAACTCGTCTTCCTGGTTTTTGCTGTTGCCCTAGTATACCAACCCATCATACAGGCAATAGCAGGAGTTTTAAAAGTACAGGCGAGATCATGTATGTCCCTGCTCAGCTTAAAAACCTTTCAATAACCTCTTACTGCAAAGGGTATAAAATCCAAAGTCCTCTCTGCAGCCGGTGAGGCCTGGCCTCATCTGGCCACCATTTACATCTCCAATCTCAAGACACCTTCCCTATTGCTGACCACATACCAAAAAGGTCAAACTCTTTCCTGCTTCAGCCCCCCCACACACTGTCCCCTCCTCCTGAAACACTGCCCCATACTTTGCACACAGCTTTCTTCTGCTCACCTGTCAGATTTCAGCTTGAAGTAAGCACACAGAAGCCGCCACTGCCAACCACCCTACAGAGTGGACTTCCTCCTCACAGTTCAGCTTCATCTCATCTTTTTTCCTTTCTATCAACTTTCCATAGTTTATAATTCTTACTCAGCTGTGTTTGGTTTGTCTTCCTCACTAGCATATAGTCTCCACTATGCCCATCAGTTTTGCTCATCACTGTATTTCTTACTTCAAAAAAAAAAAAAAAAAAATCCAAAGCAAAATAAAAAAGAAGCAATGGGACACTTCCCTGGGGGCTCAGTGGTAAGGAATCCACCTGCCAATGCAGGAGACGTGAGTTCGATCCCTGGGCTGGGAGGATCCCACATGCCGTGGAGCAACTAAGCCCATAGGCCACAGCTACTGAGTCTGGGCTCTAGAGTCCAGCAACCGCAACTGCTGAGCGCACACACCACAGCTACTGAGGCCCACACGCTCTCGAGCCTGTGCGCTGCAACAAGAGAAGCCACAACAAAAAGCCTGCACATCACAACTAGAAAGGAGCCCCCACTGGCCCCAACTAGGGAAAAGCCCACGCAAAGCAATGAAGACCTAGCACAGCCAAAAAATAAATAAATAAATAAACAAACAAAATTATATTTTAAAAAAGCCCAAACAAACTCTGGGCTAGACATTAGACACTTACTAAATAAATTCATTAATAGATGAAGCACCATATTCCTCAGTATCCTGATCCTGATCTATAACACGGAGAATAATGCTTACCTTTTGGGGGAATAAAGATGATACATGCAAACTTTTTCATAATATCTGACAGTAATGATAATTATTTCTATTCATAAATATGGGAAGGGTAGTGTCTGTGCTACTTAAAATAGGTAACAGCAAATCACTTCACATTTGTGGGTCTCGGTTTCTTATCAAATGAAGGACCTGAATCAGATTAGGTTTCAACCTCAACACTGACATTTTTTACTGAAAAATGCTTTATTGTGAGAAGGGGCTGTCTTATACCCTGATGGATGTTTGGCAGCATAGATGTACTCTTTTCCCCCAGTTATGACAACCAACAATGTCTCCAGACATTGGCAAATGTCCCCCTGGGAGCAAAAGTGTCCAGAGTTGAGAACAACAATTAGATGATGCCAAAATCTTCACCTCCATGGACTTCCCTGGTAGTCCAGTGGTTAAAAATCTGCCTGCCAACGCAGGGGACACAGGTTTGATCCCTGGTCTGGGAAGACTCCACCTATGGTGGGGCAGCTAAGCCTGTGCCCCACAACTACAGAGCCCATTCCCTGGAGCCTATGCTCTGCAATGAGAGCAACCATGGCAATGAGAAGCCTGGGCACCACAGCTGGAGAGCACCCCTCTGGCCACAATCAGAGAAAGCCAGCATGCAGCCACAAAGACCAGCACACATCCCTCAAAAGAACCAGAACAACAACAACAAAAACTTTGACATTCAATACAATCACAACGAATACCAATCAATCTGACAAACACAAACTACTGAAAGTTCAAATCAAAACAAAACAATAGCAAATCATTAAATATATCAAGAGAGAATCCCATCAACATTTAATTGAAACCCCCAGAATATCTCCAATGTCATATTAACACAGCAATTTTCTCACTTATAGTAGGCTACCAACTATCACCACTTCTGTTTGGTATTGTAATTGAGGTCCCAGAGAGTATAATAAAGAAAAACAAATGAAAATACAAAGACTGGTAGGGGAGAAGTAAAATTGTCATTATGTGTGGTTGACACAATTATCTATGTAGAAAATTCAATTCAAAAGATTTTACAAATAAATTATTAGAATTAGCAAGTGAATGTAAGAAGGTCAATGAATAAACACAAGGTTAACATACAAAATCTCAATCATATTTCTACACATTAGCAGTGAACAATTAAAAACAAAATTTAACAAAATACTACTTACAATCACATCAAACAGGAAATAGAAGGATTAACTTAACAAAATAACTAACCTATTCTCTAGAAATTGCAATACACTGCTGAAAAATGTAAAAATAAAATCTAAATAAATGGAGATATATTCTATTTTCATACACTGGCAGCACATTATTATTCAGTAAGTTATACCCAAATTTGTAGATTTAATGAAGGACCAATCAAACTCCTAGTGAGCCTTTTTGGTAGAAAGAGACAAGTGGATTCCAAAATTCACATGGAAAGGATGTAGAATCTTAAAAACGACTGAGTTAAAGAATGTATACTACCAGACATTAAGATTTATTGTAAAGCTGTAGTATTCAAGACAGAGTGGAACTGCACAAATATGAAACAGAGCCACACTTATATAGTCACTTGATTTATGTCAAAGCACTAAAACATCACTGCAGTTCTGTGAAAGAATGGATCTAACGCCGTAAATGTTGCAGAAACAACGGGATATCTGTAAAGAAAAAAGTGAAATTTACTTCACACAATTCATAAAAATCCATTCAAAACAAGCCCTAGACCTAACTGCTAATGGTAGAACAATAAAGCCTGCAGAAGAAAACATATGGAGAATATTTTCATGACCCTGCTGCTGCTGCTAAGTCACTTCAGTCGTGTCCAACTCTGTGTGACCCCATAGACGGCAGCCCACCAGGCTCCCCTGTTTCTGCGATTCTCCAGGCAAGAACACTGGAGTGGGTTGCCATTTCCTTCTCCAATGCGTGAAAGTGAAAGTGAAGTCGCTCAGTCGTGTCTGACTCTTAGCGACCCCATGGACTGCAGCCCACCAGGCTCCTCTGTCCATGGGATTTTCCAGGTGGGCGAAAATTTCTTAAGCACAACAGAAGAAAATACCGACAAATTAGACGCCATCAAAATTTAAAACATCCTGTTCTCATACTGTTAAAAGAACGCAAACCACCGACAGAAATAAGATATCTGTAGGACATATATCCAACCAAAGCCTTGTATACACAACACACACGGGGCTCCAACAAACCTCTAAGAAAACTATAACCCTCAGAAAGGAGAAAAGATTTGAATGGGGAGATCACAAAACAAGTTACCCAATGGCCAGTATGTGAAAAGGCTTCAGCAACGTTACTCACAGGGAAATACAGATTAAAACCCAGTAAGATACCATTATACACACCAGAAAGAACAGCCATAGTGACAGAGACTAAGGAGAGACTGGTGGAACTCTGGTTCATAGCTGGTGGGAACGTATAACTTTATAAAATCACTGTGGAAAATTACTTAGCAATATTGATGAAAGCTAAGCAGGCACTTATCTGTTATCCAGCAATTTCCCAGATACAGACCTCAAAGAAATAAATGGGTATGTCCCCAAAAAACATGTAGACGAATGTTCATAGAAGCTTTCTTAAGAGCCAAAAATGGAAAAATCCAAATGTCCGTTATTGATCGAATAAATTGTGGAACTGCCATACAATAGACTACAATACCACAAGAAAAATAAAGAACAAACAAAACAAGAACACAGTGCCGCTACATGCAACAGCCTGGATAAATCTCAAAAGCAGACCGAAATCAAAAAATGCTACAACGGTATGATTTCAATCATATGAAGATCGAAAACTTGCAATATTGACAGAAGTCAGAGCAACGGCTTCCCTGAGGAAGGTGAGGCACTGACTAGAATGGAGAACCTTTTCGGGTGCTGGAAATGTTTTGTATCTTGATCAGAGTAGGGGTTATGCTGCTGTATCTATGTGTCAATTTTTACTGAGTTGTACACTGACAATCTGTATCCTTTACTGTATAGAATATACATCAAATTTTTAAAGATCAGTAACATTGTATTTATGTAGTTTACTCACCTAAACCTTTTGCTTACGAGTGGCAAGAACTGCCTTGATCATAGAAGAATCTCCCCACTTAATTAAAAAATGAGTAGTAACTGACATTAAACTCAATTCGGTATTCTGGATCTTCAAATTGGCATATAAAGTTGTTCTTCTGCATGTACTAATGGAACGCTTTAAATAACTCAAGTTCTTCAGTCTTCAACAATTTGTCATCTCCGGAGTGTTTTATTTTTATAGTCTGGACTTTAATTAAAAAGACTGCATAGCAGTCTGCTCTTTCAAAATAGAAAAAGCCCATAGAAATATTTCTAATTTAAGCTCTGCTGCCACACTATTCTAGAATTCCTTATGCCAGGGCTCTCAGAAAAGATTCAGGAGTTGTTGTACAAAGGCAGAAACTGATTTCTGTTGAGTTTTTTCCCCTCCCCTTCTCCTCTTCCCTTTCTAAGGAATTGAATATATTAAATATAAAACTTTTTATTTTTCTTAATGAGAAGGGGAAAGGAAAGCAATCCAACATTCAACAGAAACCATTTATGGGGATAAGAATTTCTTCCCAAAACACAGGAGAAACTGGTTTCTGCATACCTCTAAGACTTCTGAGCGCTGAAAAATTGATGCTTTTGAACTGTGGTGTTGGAGAAGACTCTTGAGAGTCCCTTGGACTGCAAGGAGATCCAACCAGTCCATTCTGAAGGAGATCAGCCCTGGGATTTCTTTGGAAGGAATGATGCTGAAGATGAAACTCCAGTACTTTGGCCACTTCATGCGAAGAGTTGACTCATTGGAAAAGACTCTGATGCTGGGAGGGATTGGGGGCAGGAGGAGAAGGGGATGACAGAGGATGAGATGGTTGGATGGCGTCACTGACTCGATGAATGTGAGTCTGAGTGAACTCTGGGAGTTGGTGATGGACAGGGAGGCCTGGCGTGCTATGATTCATGGGGTCACAAAGAGTCGGGCATGACTCAGTGACTGAACTGAACTGAAGACTTATGAAGGATTCTCATTCCTTGTAACAATTATAGGATAGAAATCATTAACAAAGTGTTCAAAACATAAAACTTTTTTTAAAAGCAGCCTTCATCTCTGCATTTAAATATGAAAGCTGTGATGTCACTTATCTTTAGTTGTAACAACATTCTAATAAGCTCCTAGTGAAGCTGGAGAACAGCTGCTCTTAATTTAGAAAAATATTTTTTTCTGTGACTTTTCTTAGGTTAAGCAATTCCATTTAGTTTTTTCCCTAAATTCCTGGGATCTCACAACTATACTTCTGAGAAAACATGTTATGGAAACATACCATTGCTTAACAAACATGTTCAGAAGTTTTTTTAAAAAATTAACTCATAAACATGGAAATAACCAATAATCAGAAATGCACAACACTTTTTAAAGTGGAATATGCTCTGGGAATCAAGTTATGTTTTAGAAGAATATTTAAGCATATAGAAAAACTTAAAAGGCAAGTTACCACACAGCATATATACATTCTCAGTTTTGGCTATATATATGTTCCTGGAAACAAACTAGTTGTATGTTAAAATGATTACTTTTGGGCTTTGGCTAACAAAACTGAGGATAAATACGGGATAGCAAACATGTTGATAACTTATATTTCTTAAATTGGTTGATAGACATATGGGTATTTATTATATTACACTTTATACCTTTTCAGTTCAGTTCAGTCGCTCAGTTGTTTCCGACTCTTTGTGACCCCATGAATTGCGCACGCCAGGCCTCCCTGTCCATCACCAACTCCCGGAGTTCACCCAAACGTATGTGCATTGAGTTGGTGATGCCATCCAACCATCTCATCCTTAGTCATCCCCTTCTCCTCCTGCCCCTAATCCCTCCCAGCATCAGGGACTTTTCCAATGAGTCAACTCTTCGCATGAGGTGGCCAAAGTATTGGAGTTTCAGCTTCAGCATCAGTCCTTCCAATGAACACCCAGGACTGGTCTCCTTTAGGATGGATTGGTTGGATCTCCTTGCAGTCCAAGGGACTCTCAAGAGTCTTCTCCAACACCACAGTTCAAAAGCATCAATTCTTCGGCGCTCAGCTTTCTTCACAGTCCAACTCTCACATCCATACATGACCACAGGAAAAACCATAGCCTTGACTAGACGGACCTTTGTTGGCAAAGTAATGTCTCTGCTTTTCAATATGCTATCTAGGTTGGTCATAACTTTCCTTCCAAGGAGTAAGCATCTTTTAATTTCATGGCTGTATACACCTTTTAGTACTAGGCAAAAGGAAAAAAGACATCAATGGCTTTTAGGATTTGAATGTCTCATAGACTCCAAACCCAAATCACCTCTATTCCCTACTGGTGGTTCCTATCCTTCCCTAAAATCAATCCTTTAAAATTCAGTGCTCTCAATTTTATTCAGACATTTTAGACATATTTGTGTAACATGAAAGGCTGATGTATTTGCCTACGGGTAATATGCCTCTAAAGCTAGTATTCAATGCAACAGGATTTAAAATCCAATGTATATTCTCATTATAAACCTGAATAGCAATTTAACTAATCGGTGGTTCATTTGAGATGTCTATATTTGTCACTCACAATCCAAACAGCTGTAGTCATTGGTTGGAAGGCACAGTCTCTGTGGAGACATCAATATGCAAAGAAGGGCAAGACCTAAAATCCTTCTGTTAACTTTCCACCCAGCTGTTAAGTGCATTTGTGAAATTAGAGTTGACTTATAAGTGCACTATAATGCTTTAAAATGTAGTGTTTAAAAAAATCAATATGGTTAGGGAAGTGTACTAATTAAGACAGCATCCGAGCAATTACAAAGTCAGTATTATGTCAACATACATTTTTATTACCCTGAGTCTAGTATTTATCTAAGACAGAGACCTCCCAACTTCCTATTAAATATGTCCTTCCCAAATTACCAGCTAAAATCAATCAATACCTTCTCCTTGAATTCTGTGGTTCAAGAACTGAATAAAATGTAGTAGGGGGCCAACTCGGAAGTAAGAAATAGTAGCAAATTCTCTATTTCAAATGAAAACTGCTTTTGGTATAGCTACAAACCTTACTTAAGGAGCAGGTGAGATAATCCCCTTGTACGTCTATCTCCAAAGAAGCTAGAACAGAAAACTGAAGTAGGTGAAGGAAAGAAATTTTAATACTCAAGTTATCTGGCATAGTAGTGGATCTCTGGGAAATAATGTCTACTGAGAGATTATAAAAAGTGAATTTGTTTTTATTTAAATAAAGGCTTAACTATTACAGTAACTGAGAGTCACAGACAAAGGGGCATTCAGTAGTGTTATTTCCGGCCACACAGATTGTACATGAGGATAGCCATCTTCAAGATCAAATAATGTGCCAGATGTGTGAACCTTGTAACAAGTTTTAACATTCTGATTCTAGGACATATATTTATATCAAGAAGTGAATTCTACATCAAGTATAAGTTATTCTTAAACACCTTTGCACTGGTAAGAAAATGATGTTAAATTCCAAAAATTTACTAAGCTGTTAAAGAAATCTTTTTTAAGTTACAATACATCTATGCAATGTGTAGGACTACTTAACTTGTCATAAATTTAAAGGCAAATCACCCTGCTTAATATCCAACAAGTAAAAGGCAAGATAAAAAATGAAAAGTTTATAAAAATGAAAAATCCAAGGGGAAAAATTAAATCAGTCTCACTCTAGAGCAGATTTGCAAATAAATTTTGATTCAATTTATTTTAGGAAGTAAGTATATGATCACATGAAAAATAAATAGCTAAAGACTCACCGGAAGGCTTGGTTCAGAATTTGATAATTAAAATGTTCTGGTGCCAATCCTATGACCACAGCATTAGGATCGCTTGTCTGTATTCCTGAAAATGTGAAGAAAAAATTACTGAAAAATGCAATTAACAGTAATGTCGCAATTTATAACCAAGCAGTTTTAGTCAACCAAGTCTGATTTTTTGTTGTAGCAATAATCTGAAGTTTAAGAGATTATCCTGCGCAATATACTTTGGAAGTATGAGCTATACTTAAAAGAAAAAAAAAAAAAAGGTCTCCTAGTAGTTTTGCATGTTACTTTTGCAGTCTTACAGCTACTAAGTAACTAGAAGATCTGAATTAAAAATTGTAACCTGAGGTTCTCAAACAAGTAACAATTTGTAACTTCAAAAAGCTGTACTCATTAAAATCAACCAGAACAACCACAGTTCTCTATGAGGTATCAGATCAATAGCAACTGATGAGGGACTGGAAAGCTAAGAGGCAAAGAAAATTAGACTTTCTGAGCTACATAGCTGAGGCACACAGTCATGATAAACATGGAATGCACTGTAGATCCTATAGCTTTCTACACCATACCTCATGCACATTTAGTTCCACAAGTATCATTCTATAACAAAAACATGCTTTAAGGCCTTGGTACCTGATAACAAGACTTTAGATACAAGAACCAAACGAGGGTATTCACCATCGCAGTTATTAAAACTCTGATTGGAGGGTCTGTGCATTATTCATATGCCGATTCCTATTTGCTTCTCTTATTGCCTGCCTTTAAGCATTCTCATTATCAATTCTACCAAAATGTGAGAAGTAGTAGAAAGAGCAGATAGTCAAGATCTTCAATTCCCTCCTAACCGGCAGCCACGAGCACTGAGTAACTGGTTGCAGCTTGTTGAAGGGAGAAAATAAAATCAATGGCTATAGTTAAAAGCTGAAGTTTTGTATTCTTTTTATTTTCTCCATCTACCACTAGCTAAGATATTCAATATCAGCCAAGATATTTCCATTCCCTTCAATAACCCATCGACTCTGGGTATTTCCATGTTGCAAGTTCAGTCTTACACTAAATAACAAAGATTTCTTCCAGACCAGGGATTCTGCTTAGATGTGCTGACTCCAGCTCACTGCTGCACAACCAGAATCTTTCTTCAAATAAAGTAAAAGGTCTGGATAAAAAACTTTTGCAGTACTTCAGCTGGCCCAGAAATATAAATATACTAATCACAGAATGTATGTGTCATTATTTTTGGCAGCCCAGTTTCTGAATATCATTTTCATAACCGGGGAATCCACTAGCTCAAAAGGCTTGGTGAGGAGCAGATCTCACCCTCTCTTGAGAGGGTGAAAACACTGCCTACTTGTATTTCCAGCCTCTCTGCAGCTATGGGTACTGGCCTGAGACGGAGGTTCTGCCAATCAAAAGCGCCCACCCCGGGCTCTACAATGGAAGCTAAGAACATAAAGCAACTGGGAGAGTGCCACTGGAAATTCTGAGGCAGGAGGGCAAGCTGGAACTTCCAGTCTCCAGTGCCACTGGGGTCAACAAGCCAGCTCCAGAGGTCAGTGTGCAGAGGCACACTGGGGACGCCCGATCAGTTCTGCTTGCTAGGTGCTGCATAGTACTGCTTGGGGCCCAACCCCAGAGACTTACCCCCAGCCCCCAACTGGGCAGTTAGTTCTACAGGCCACCTAAACAGTCTTTTTTGTTGTTGTAGACATATAAATGATATTTAAAAATGGAAAGACTAGATCATCATGAGTCCTGATGTATCCATCACCCAGCTTTAGCAGTCACCAACATTTTGCCTTTTCATACTGTTCATGAGGTTCTTAAGGCAAGAATACTGAAGTGGTTTGCCATTCCCTTCTCCAGTGGACCACATTCTGTCAGACCTCTCCACCATGACCCACCCATCTTGGGTGGCCCCGCAGGGCATGGCTTAGTTTCATTGAGTTAGACAAGGCTGTGGTCCTAGTGTGATTAGATTGACTAGTTTTCTGTGATTATAGTTTCAGTGTGTCTGCCCTCTGATGCCCTCTTGCAACAGTACTTTGGCCACCTCCTGTGAACAGTCAACTCATTGGAAAAGACTCTGATGCTGGGAGGGGTTGGGGGCAGGAGGAAAAGGGGACAACAGAGGATGAGATGGCTGGATGGCATCACCAACTTGATGGACATGAATTTGAGTGAACTCCGAGAGATGGTGATGGACAGGGAGGCCTGGCGTGCTGTGATTCATGGGGTCGCAAAGAGTCGGACATGACTGAGCGACTGAACTGAACTGAACATTTTGCCAATTGTATCTATGATTCTCTACATTTTCTAAAGCCTTTGAAAAGTAAATCCCAGATATCCATCATCTCACCCCTTTATATTTCACTATATATCTTTAACTGATAAAGACCTAAAAAAAAAAAAAAAACTTCAACATTATACCATCAAAGTTAATGATAATATTTTTATTCATTTATTTTTGGCTGCACTGAGTCTTCATCGCTGTGTGTGGGCCTTTCTGTAGTTGTAGAGAGCAGGGGCTGCTCTCCAGTTGTGCTATGTTCTTACTGAGGTGGCTTCTCTTGAGAAGCACAGGCTCTGGGGCGCATGGGCTTCACTAGTTGCTGTTCCCGGGATCGAGAGCACAGGCTCAACAGCTGTGGCCCACGGGCTTAGTTGCCCCATGGTATGTGGGATCTACCTGGATGAGGGATCAAACCTGTGTATCCTGCATTGGCGGGCAGAGTCTTTACCACTGAGCCACTAGGGAAGCCCAGTTATAATTCTTATTACTCACTCAATACCTAGACCACATTTGAATCTCTCCAAATGTCTCGAAAACGTCTTTTTATATCTGAAATGTAATTGACACCCAAAAAGGTCCATATATAGCATTTCATTGTTATCCTTTACTTCTCATTCTACAGCAGCAGTCTTCTGTCAACCTTATCTACTAAAGCACCTGATCTTGGAAAAAGTCCTACTTTCTGGATTCGACTGGTTGCTTATGATTATCATTTAATTTGTTCCTTTACTCTTATTATTTCATATAAACCAGTAACTGGATCTAGTGGTTTGGTAAGTTCACATTCAATTACTAAGCAAGCTTATTTCATAGGCGATGCTACGAACGTTCTATTGTATCACAGCACGAAGCACAAGGGATCTGGCTGTTCCTCATCTAGTGGTGCTAAGACTGATCAGCAGGTTCAAGTGGTGTCAGCATGATCCCTCCATTCCGAACCTCCTCATCAATTCTTCACCTACTGTGTTTAAAATCTGTTGACACTGTTGCCTATTTCACTAGGGTTTGGCAATTGCGATTTTATAATCCTGCCATTCTGTCTGCATTTACTAGCTAGAACTCTTCTATAAAGAACTCTCATCAAATGTTTAGTTACTCTAAACTACAATTAAAATAGGAAAGGCAGGATAAATCCTTGTTTCATTTGCCAATTTTCAGAATGCGTTACTGCCCTAACAACCTCCAATAGTGACCAATGAGTTTTGTGGGGTTGAGTATCATTTTAATCATTTTGTACATAAGATGTGTTGCAATCTATTACAATCATTATTCTTTTTGATGCTCAAATTATCCCTTCAAATTGGCTTCACTGTCCTTTAGCCAAGACTTTATTCGTTTTCAATAATTTCCTTGCTAAAAATTAAGTTATCCCAGACTCATACAATCCCTGTGGATCTAGAATCTCCCATTTCTTCACAGAACTAAAGTAGGAAATCATAGTAGACAGTATAGTTTGTCCACAGGGTTTCATTGCTTCTCTGCCTTTTTAGTAGAAGATCTAGATAGTATGTATTTTTTAAAAGACCAAGGGAGTTGATCATAATATTTTTAATTCAAAATTAACACACACCTTATTTGATTTTTATATTTGTATTTTTTTTTTCCACTTACACTTAAAGTCTGGAGTACTGATAATACTAGCATAACTACCACTTTATCCTGTAATGTACCCATAATTATAAAATAATATCAATACTACTAATAAACACTAAGACTACTGAACACAGTTTTAGGTTTCTTTGTAGTTCTTTTATCCTTCAATTTATCCCCTATGAATGAACTATCAGAATACTGTATTTTAAAGTCATGTAAAATAATTCTTTGAGTGGTTATGTCATCAACTTTATATACAGTTCATTTGTTTCTGTTTTTGGTTTTTAGGGATTGGCTTGTTTTTTAACTTTCTGTCTTTTAAATATGTAAAATATTCACCTGGTTCCAATATCAAAACTAGATAATAATGTACTTTTATTCAGAGAGATCACATCTCCTCTTCCTGCCCTCCCCCTTTAGATAACCATTTTTACTAATTTTTCACTTATCTTCCTTCAGCTTCCTTTCACGAATATAAGACAAATACATTCATAGCCATAGCCATTTCCCTCTCATTTTCTTACACAGCAAATGCGTAAGGTTTTCTAAACCTTACTTTTTTCACTTACTATATCCTATGAAGATCACTCTTATCAGGAGACAGAATTCGTTATCACTTACCTTTCAGCTACAAAGCATTCCTTCCATTTTGTGGAAATACGCTAGTTTTAATCAGTCTCTTCCAATGAACATTTCGGTTGTTTCCAATTTTCTAAGGTCATAATGAGGTCCAAATAAGGTCATAATGACCCACCTTACTCATAAGCCCTCATACCTATTTGTCAGTACATCTAGCAGCTGCAGGCCTATAATAGGCAGTGCTGCTTCCCAAGCAGTTTTGAGAGCTCCTGCCAAATTCCTCTCCAAAGGAGCTGTGCCATTTTATATTCCATCAGATCTTTTAATAAATTTATTTTCATTTAATTTAGCCAAAGCTGATTCCCGTTTCTTGCAAATAATAATTTTGACTGATATACAGGTATATTTCCTGGTAGTATAAGTTTTGAGGTTCTGCATTTGTCCACGAATAGGTTTCCAAATTATTATTTACAAAGCTATAACACGGCTTTATAATGATGACTTTATAATTTATACTTATTTTGTCAATATTGTGTACTTTACTCTATCATCTATAAAGAGAAGCAATGTGGCAAAGCTTCATAACACTAGGATATTTTTCCAGAGTTTAGGCTTTTTCCAAGAGAAAAGTTTTATTTTTCCTTGACTGAAAATATTTCATGGTTACTGCAAAAGCTTCACACTATACAGAATGACATCTATCTTTAAACATGTTGATACTGGTTTATCTTTTCTAGTCAAATTAATACAGTGGCTCCAGGAATGAGGACAGCAATGCTCAGAGAAATCTTGACTTGTGTTTTTTCAAACTGTGGGCCACGATCCGTCAGTAGACTGTGAAACTAATCTGAATGGCTCTAAGCAGCATGAAAATTACACAAATAAACCAAACAGAAAATGGGCTTCCCGGGTAAAGGGTGGTAAAGATGGTAAAGGATGCCTCAGATGGAAAAGAATTTGCCTGAAATGCAAGAGACCTGGGTTCGATCCCTGAGTGGCAAAGATCCCCTAGAGAAGGGAATGGATACCAATTCCAGTATTCTTGCCTGGAGAATTTCGTGGACAGAGGAGGCTGGTAGGGTAGTCCATATGGTTGCAAAGAGTCCTGAGTGACTAACACTTTCACTTTTCAAACCAAATAGAAAACAGAGTACATGTCACACAGTAAGAGCAAGTATTATTTAACCTGTACAAGTACACATACATATGTCCTGAATTTCTATGTAATGTGTTTCACTTACTGTGGATGGCAGTCAAAACAGGTTTGAGAAACACTGTATCTGTTGACTATTTCAGTAAGAGGAAGTCTGAATAAATGCTTCCAAACATCCAGTTTTAAGGGTAACTTATAAGCTGATATGAAGAGCTAATTGTTAAATCTTTCCGAATGCCTCCTACCTTTAAAATCGGGCAGAGCCCGATCATCAACCAGCAGCATGGGTCGGACTTGCTTCTGCTCCACCAAGTTTCTGGCTGCAGTCAGAGACGTGAATATTTCATCTTCAGAGATATCAAACTCCAGTTTTTTCAATCTTTCCAAGAGGTCTTGCTTGCTCTCCTTGGTTGTATTGGTCACAAACCTAACCGTTACAGAAGTAGCACGTAACCTAGAAAAGTATAATTCAGGTGTCAACAGGCAGTTTTTACATTCTAGCCCCATAAAACCTAATTCGGTAGCCCTTGCCAAAGGTCAAAAAATGAAAGGTAAGTCACTGAGTGTTTTTATGGCCAACAGGTTTTATAACCTATCCAAAACTGCTTACAGCTTATCCATACCCTGTGGACCGCTTTATCTACAAAGGCTATAAAGACTACCTTTTCAAGAACCTTCTATACTTTTAACTGAATTTCACTACCAGGTTTTAAGCAAAGAAGTGAAAACAAAGACCCAAAGCTGAGTAACTACTGTACTCACAGAATGAGGTGAAAGTTATCTTGAGATTATCTACCTAGTGTAACCTTCTGAAGGAGAGAAAACTCAGCCCTACAGGATTAATGACTGGGCTCAGCTGTACACAGCTGGGCAGCTATAGGGCTGAGACACGAACTCTGGCCTGCATTCCGGACAGGGTCTGACCCCCTATGCTAAGAGACAGAGGACACCTCAAGAGTTCTTTCTTCTGAGCCAATTAGACACTGGCTAAGCCCTAATGTGCTACTTAGTTTACAAACAGAAACTACTTGGAGAAAGAAACATGTCATTTTTATAGATAGACTAGAATGTGCTTTCTCCTTTAACTACATACATATAGGATTTTGTATGTAAAATTTCATACAAAATTTCATAATCTGCTTTTGATTTCATAATCTACTTCTTGGAACCTAAACTGGCAATCAGGTATTAGAGAAAGAATTCATAATACTCCAGCTTTAATTAAAAAAAAAATATTTTCCTGGTCCTACACAATGATGTGGTCCCTCACCTAGAGCAAGACATCCTGGAGTGTGAAGTCAAGTGGGCCTCAGGAAGCAATACTACAAACAAAGGTAGTGGTGGTGATGGAATTCCAGCTGAGCTATTTCAAATCCTAAAATATGATACTGTTAAAGTGCTGCATTCAGTATTTCAGCAAATTTGGAAAACTCAGCAGTGGCCACAGGACTGGAAAAGGTCAGTTTTCATTCCAATCCCAAAGAAGGGCAATGCCAAAGAACATTCAACTGCCACACAATTGTGCTCATTTCACATGCTAGCAACATAATGCTCAAAATCCTTCAAGCTAGGCTTCAACAGTACGTGAACTGAGAACTTCCAGATGTATAAACTGTATTCAGAAAAAGCAGAGGAACCAGAGGTCAAATTGCCAACATTCGCTGGATCATAGAGAAAGCAAAAACATCTACTTCTGCTTCACTGACTACACTAAAGTCTTTGAATGTGTGGATCACAACAAATTGTGGAACATTCTTAGAGAGATAGGAATACCAGACCACGTGACCTGCCTGTTGAGAAATCTGTATGCAGGTCAGGAAGCACCAGTTTTTTTAAAACAAAGAAGCAACATTTAGAACCAGACATGGAACAATGGACTGGTTCAAAATTGGGAAAGGAGTATGACAAGGCTATATATTGTCACCCTGCTTATTTAATTTGCACATCATGCAAAATGTTGGGCTGGATAAATCACAAGCTGGAATCAAGAGTGCCAGGAGAAATATCAACAATCTCACATATGCAGATGATACTACCCTAATGGCAGTATCCTTTTCTAAGTGAAAAGGAACTAAAGAGCTGCTTGATGAGGGTGAAAGAGGAAAGTGAAAAAGATAGCTTGAAACTCAATATTTGAAAAAATAAGATCATGGCATCTGGTCCCATCACTTCATGGCAAATAGATGGGAAAAAGCGGCAGATTTTCTTTTCTTGGGCTCCAAAATCACTGCAGATGGTGACTGCAGCCATGAAATTAAAAGATGCTTGCTCCTTGGAAGAAAAGCAATGACAAACATCGCTTTGCCGACAAAGGTCCATATAGTCAAAGCTATGATATTTTCCAGTAGTCATGTATGGATGTGAGAGTTGGACCATAAAGAAGGCTGAATGTTAAAGAATTGATGTTTTCGAATTTTGGTGCTGGAGAAGACTCCTGAAAGTCCCTTGGATAGCAAGGAGATCAAACCAGTCAATCCTATAAGAAATCAACCCTGAATATTCATTGAAGGACTAATGCTAAAGCTGAAGTTCCAATACTTTGGCCACCTGATGTGAAGAGCTGACTCACTAGAAAAGACTTTGATGCTGGGAAAGACTGAGAGCAGGAGGAGATGGGGGCAACAGAGGATAAGATGGGTGAATGGCACCACAGACTCGACGGACATGAATTGGAGCCAACTCCGGGAGATAGTGAAGGACAGGTATGCTGCAGTCCATGGGATTTGCAGAGAGTCAGAGACGAGTTACCAACTGAACAACAGCGTTTTAATCTAAAACTAATTTTAATTGACCTACAATTAAAATTTTTATATTAATACCCTGTTGGACTTCCCAGGTAGCACAGTGGTAAAGAATCCATCTGCCAGTGTAGGATATGCAAGAGACGTTGGTCCTATCCTTGGGCTGGGAAGATCCCCTGGAATAGGAAATGGCAATCCAGTCCCATATTCTTGCCTGGGAAATTCCACGGACAGAGGAGCCTGGCGGGCTACAGTCTACGAGGACGCAGAGTTGGACATGACTGAGCGCTCACACACGCCATGCACACCTTGTATTTTATGCCTGCCCCAAACAGACGCAAAGCATAAAAGCACTGTCCATAATTTAAAATAAGCCAGAAAACAAAACAAAAGAGATTTTAAAGCATTTATTCAAAGAGCATTCAATACCTTTATATGATTAAATATTTCATTATAATCATGATTCTCTCTATAATACCTGTGTGGTGGCTTTGCCTAAAAACACACTAAATTTAAGTGCTTAAGATCTCTCAAAAGAAATTGAATACTTTAATATAACTATCATCTGAAAAATGAACAAGTGTAAGCACTGAAATGATCATATTATTTCTGACAAGAACTTAAAAAAAACCTTTCCTTTTGCTAGTCGCTCAACTTCCCTAAAGCTATTTGTTTCCAGAGAAACCAAAACTGGCAGTGACAGTATATGATCTCTCTGGGGTGATGACCCGCCTGTGCCAGTGAGAGGACAATTTGTAGGCTCTGGCCCCTCCAGAATGGCAGGCTCACAGGTTACAGATGTACTTAGAGATGTCATTCATTGTTTACCAGAAATTAGATTTTTCTATCCATCCAGACCAGAAAGCTCATCTCTGAAGCTGTACAAGCACTTGTCCAACAGGAGAGCAAACTGATAAACAGGTAACCTTTTCCCTAGAAAGCCTGAGAAAGACCATGGCAAGGAGTCAAGAGAAAGTCCCACTCTCCAACTGATTTATTTGGGCCTTTAACAACATGTTGCTGTCTGCCTGTAAATGACCACCATGACTCCCAGCTACATCAATAGCTTGCAGCTGATGCCTACCAGATCTAATCTCACACTTGCTGAAGCCCCACATGGAAAGAACACCAAGTCGGTGCTGCTCTCTTGCCACAATACCTGGCACTGATACTAGTCACGAGTTTCCCTGAATGAGAGCAGACTATGAAGATTGTAAGGTGTAAAATGATAAAGCACTACATGCTAAGTATTGCTGACTTTAAATCCGCTTCTAAATTATTTTGAGATAAGATGCTAAATAACATTACTAGTTCTGCCATGCATGCGTGCTCAGTCGTGTCCAGCTCTGTCTGACACCATGGACTGCAGCCCACCAGGCTCCTCGGTCCACGGAAGGTTCCAAGCAAGAATATTGGAGTGCGTTGCCATTTCCTTCTTCAGGGGATCGACCCAGGGATCAAACCCACATCTCCTGTGTCTCCTGCGCTGGCAGGTGGATTCTTTATCACTGAGCCTCCAAGGAGGTCCCAGTTCTACTGTCCTGAGGAGTATTTTTTCCAGGATACTCAGAAACAAATATTCACGTTCAGTTCACTTTAACAAGCTTTTCTATAATATACATTTTTATCTAGACTTTTGGTAAGCGATGCATCAGAAATATAAGACAATCTTCAACCTTCAAAAGCATTAAATTTAGTTAATGGAGATAATGCTAAAATTTCAAGTCCCTTAATTAAATTTTATTTGAGTAGCTGCACACTCAGTGCTAGATCTTAGCTGAAGGAGGAGTGGGCAGAACTATGCCTTTGTGTATGTGTGTGTTTCATTTTGTGATTCCAGGATTCATCTGCGATTTTTCCAGTGCTACTTATTCCACATTTTCCAATCTCGAGCTTTCATTCCCAAATTTACATTACTTAGAAAAAAGACACACACGAAGAGCAAAAAGACAGACCAAAAGGCCGAACCTAACAAAAGGCTTGGAGAACAATTTGTGGAAGACACAACAATGCATCCGTTTTCCAGCTAAGCCCAAGGCAGTTCCTGTATCTGCGGTAAATCGGTGAAATGCCATCAAGGCCATCCATTCAGCTAATGATCTGCCTTGGTAAACTGGCACTTACAAACATATTTGTCAGCTGAACGTGGAGGATAGCTTGCCTTTTAAGAGCTTCCTGTGCGCCTGGCACAGCTGCATCTTCAATGTGAAGTGTGCCACTGAGATCGACCAAAACAGCTTTTAATGCACGGCGTGCTGCCATCCTTCATTCCCTAGGAGAGAGCAAATGAAATTAAAAATACAGTTTAGGAAACAATGGACAATTAAAACCTGGTAAGACTTCAAAATAGCACTCGTATCGAGAAAGATACTGCTTAATGTTAAGCTGCTTCTCTTGTAGAAAAGAAATGTTTTTTAAAAATAAAAAATCCAAATTTCACCCATAAAAGTTTTCTGAAGTCTTAAGGGAAATGTTAAAAGAGGGGTTACATTTACTTCAGATTTCTTGAAATAATTCTTCATGGAGCAATTCATTCATCTATTTTTATGTGTGAGAAAATGTACTCTGAAGAATGGGTGGATGGAAGGAAGCCCTAAATCACTGGCAAAATTTTTTTCCGCTCTGGCTATGTACCATGAAAATGTTCTAATCGCCAATCTTCACTGTTATATCCTGAAGTGGCATATATAGCCAAAGAGCTACTAGTATTTGTAAATCAGTGAGGAGGATATTTCAAGTTATACAGTAATTTTAGTCAGGAAATATTTTCCTTACGCTATAATGTCCAATTTCCCTTTTGCATATATCTCCTTTAAAGTATGTTTATTATGAGTTCTATCATATAGACAGTGGAATATAATGGGAATACAACGTTTAAGTATAAAGATAACAGTCTAAAGATAATGAGAGGTAGGAACTGTATGGAATCTAAAGACAAAAGGATAGGACTGCCTGCATTTTTAGTTTTTGAAACAATTTTTTTCCATTTTTTTGTTTTTATAATAAAATATTTCAGATATACAAAAGGTATCAAGAATAATACAATCCCTTTTATCCATCATTCAACTTCAGAAATAGAACATCATCGGCAGAGTTGGAGCCCTCTGTGTACCCCTCAGATCTGAGTCCACTTCTTTCCCGCCCCAAGGTTACTACTTTCCTGATTTTGAAGTGCTGACAGCTTAGTATTACTGTTCTTCTATGTACACTTCATGACTTGCTTTACCATTCCACATTGCTTGTGAGATGGAGCCATGTTAACACACGTAAATATATGTCATTTTCACCACTGTATGGTATTATTCTATTGTGTGAAAACACAATTTATCTTTCTCTTCTGACCATGAAGGCTGAGGCAGCTCTGCATGTATTATAGTGAAGGGTGCCTCTGTGAACATCCTTGTGCATGTCTCCTAGTGGCCATGTGTGTGAACATTTTGAGGTCTTGCTGGGTCTGAGGGTGTGTGCTCATTTCACCCTCCCAGGATGTTGCCAAGCTGCCCTATTCCTCGTGTCTTCAAATGGCGAATGTGTACTGAACACTTACTGTGTCAGGCCCTGAAGAGACAGCAGAGCTGGAAGAGCCATCTTCTTTAAAGTGAGAAGCAGATGGGAAAGCGGGTGAGAACCCGGGGATGATACAAGTAGTCAGGAAGAGCTCTCAGGTGGTTGACTGCATCCCTGGGACACAGGTGGATGGGGGCACACCTCTCTCTCCTAGCTAGCTCCCTCCGACATGCACTGTGAGAGCTTGGGTCACCGGGCCTGGGTGTTGGTCCTGGGTCTGCCTCAAATTCATTGTGTGATTTTGGCCACGTGCCTTCTCTGGTCCTGAGTTTCTCCTCAATATGTGGGGCAGGGAGGCAAGAGGAAGCCTCAAGCTTTACTGCCTACAGCTGGACAATGTGGGATGAAGGTATCAGTGTAACACGTACACAGCCCTCTACCCCAATTTCGTCTTCTCTCACGTCTTCTGTAGCCTGCCAATCCCTGCTGGGTCTGTCTCCCAAAGCTGCCAGGAGTACACCAGGCTGTCCAGCATTACCCTGTTAAATGCTGGTCCCCCTTAGGGGTAGTGCTGTCAGCAGGCAGAGGGATGGCAAAGATGACTCCTGAATTCCCTCCAGCTTCTAGGTATTAGCTCCTTAGCTCCTCTTATTTCCCAGACCATGTCAGCCATCTCTGCACACAAGGAATAAACATAAAAAATAAACCCTGAGTGAGCCCAGAACTGCAGTCAGTTGCTGGCCAGTGGCAGCTGCTGATCAAGGAGCACTGAGGACTGCCACTGGGCAAACTGGAGAAAAGTGCATTTCCCAGGTGGTCAGCTGTCGGCATGTCCAGACCCGAGGCCGATGCAGAGGCAGGAAGGCGCAGAGATGGTGTGCCAGCTGGGCCCAGGGATTCGTCAGCCAGGACAGCTCCAGGCCCGCCCTGTTCCTTCCCAAACCCGATCAGGGCTTCCCTCAGGGAGCTGGAACCTGGGTCCCAAGTGAGGGAGATGCAGAAGGCAGGGAAAGCAGCACCAGGGGTAACGGTGAGGTAGGTCCAGGGTTCAGGAGCAGCTGCCTACCCTTGGGCAAGAGCATTAATCATACCAAGCCTCCACTTCCTCATCTATAGAAGGGGAAACACACTTGTGAAGACCCGTAGGGCTGAGAGGGTTCATGAGTTAAGGAGAATGCCTGGCAGTGATAAACATAATCCAGGAACATAATCCATGTGTCCTGTTCTTTCCCACTCATCTGTCTAACAGGTACTTCCCTCCACCTGCCCGCCCACCCCACCCCATGCATGGCCTGGGGTCACAGACTAGGAAAAGAAAGAAGTGAGAAGTGACTGGGAGGAATTCACAGAGAAAGAACAGCTCCCATTTACCGGATACTAAAGGTGATCTGCACGCTGCTAAACGCTCTGTAGTCTTTACTACCTCACTGAAAGTCCTCAGCAATCCTAGAGCAAGAAATTGAGACGCTGAGAAGTTACTAACCTGCTCAAGCTGAGTTTTGACTTTGAATAATGTTAACGGTTTATGTATTCAAATTTAAATTAAGCCAGCCCTAAAATGGAATTCAAACAAACTACAGACAACTTCTGTAGAGTGCTGACTCTAGCCCTGCCATAGGATATACTCAAAGGACAAAAGAACTGCAAGAAAATCTTGAACTTAGCAGGCTTGTTGTTGGTAATGGTAGTGGAATGAGTTCCAAAATAATTCCGTGTGTGTTGTAGGACTGAGTAAATCAGCATGTACTGTTGATGTTTAGGAAAAAATCAGGGCTATCAAATGGAAGAAAAGAGCTATAAACATGGAATGGGAGGACAAGAACCCTGTTGTGTGGTTTAGAATTAGAGGTGTCATTATGAATTCGTGATTTAAAAATATTGACGTATTTCTTACCACTCTCCACTAAAAGGAACAAGAGGCAACAAGACTCCAATAGTTATGACCACAGCTGATGTGCACTAAACAAAGCAGGGCTGGGGCAGCCAAAATACAAGGCAAGTCTGGAAGATAATGTTTTACCAGATCACAGGGGGACAAAAAGGACAAGGGAACCAGGGGATTCAACTGACCAAACCTGGGGCAATCTGAGCACCAAAAAGAAAAGGACAGCAGAAATGAGGAACACATAATACAGCCACTGGGTGAAAAGTTGTTAGGGAATAGTAGTTGACCCTTGAACAATGCGGGGGGTAATTTATGCATAACTTACAGTTCACCCTCCACATCCAGGGTTCCTCCACATCCTTGGATTCAACCAACCACCAACTGTAGCACTGTAATATCTACTACTGAAAAATATCCAATTATATGGACCCACGCAGTTCAAACCCACACTGTTCAAGGATGTTTAATCACTCAGGCTCAAATAATCACCCACAAATTAAGGTTCTCCATTAACTACAAATGAGATACTTTCTAGATACTTTTACGTGGAGAAAATGGCCAAATAATCCCTTAACTGCCAGGAGCCAGTGTGAGGAACTCCTCCCATGGCAAAGGTCATGAGGAAGGAGGCTTCGGCATACACAAAGGCGGATCGAGCCTCAGGAAACCCCGTTCCCGAACATCTACCCCCAAAACCAGAGTGTACCTACTTTACTGTTTCATGCTCTCACCTATACCTCTGACTTTACGGGGCGCTGACCCCCATTACCTCTCTCGGAGAAGGAGTTAACTTACAGCTCCATGTCAATAAAAATTCCTGGGCGTGACAAGAGCGGTTCAACTTACGAACTCCTCTGAAGGTTATCTAGCCTGCCTGTACAGGTTCGTCTGGCCACATGTGATTGTTTGCAGCCTCCCAGCCGTGAGAGGCATGAGATGTTTTAGACTTACTAAAGGCAGATTCTTTCGGGAAGTTACAAATTATTGGTATAGTGGGTTGGTTAGGAATTATATTGTTGAAGGGTTTTTCATTTGTTGTGCCAATAATTGCTGCTAATTCCCTGTCCTTGGTGTGACAAGGGTGTCTGAGGTCAAACCTCTCTGCCAGCAGACTAGCTTGTGTGACAGGATTATCCACACTCCTGCCACTATGCACATGATTGTTTACTACCTCTCAACCTTAAACAGCACAGAGAGTTTGGAGTATTTTGAAAATCTTAATTAGCATAGGGCTCTTTCTCATTGTTGAGTCAATGACTGCCGCCAGGCCTCCATATCCTTAGGCACCTGGGAATATATTAATCAATGTATTTGGAATATAGAAAAGGAAATATAGTAGTTTTTGATGTTAGCAATACTAGACTTTTTGATTTAATGAATTTTCTCTTTTGTTATAGATCACTGTACTTTGTTACAAATCACTGTGTCCTTGCTATGTAAAAATGTAACTTTATCACTATCTTAAGACTAAATAGATCTTTAGGGGAACATTGGTGAAGGGTTTTCATTTGTTGGGCTGATGTTTGCTGCTGAATCTCCATATTCCCTGCCCTTATAATGAATATAACTAGCATACAGGAGAAATAAGTATTAACCTTTAGGATTAATCATGTTAACCTCAGGTTAAATAAATTCCTTTCTTGATCGTAACCCAATACACCCTCACCCTAAAGGAATGCAACTTTATTTGGAGGGTGGTGCCTGGTTTAAGAAAAAACACCCTTGGAAAAATAAGTTTTTTGGTTATCAGAAAGAAAGGGTCGTAAAATGTCAGCAGGTCTCATGGCCAGAAGATGATGTAAAACCCCTAAGACCTTTTTTTAATACATTTATGTGAAGCACCTGATTTTGATAAAGGTCAGGACTGCTGACCCCACCCCCCCCCCCCGCCCCGCGTGACTCTGTATTCATCCCTATGTATAACAAAAGGTATATAAGCAAACCTGAAAAATAAAGAAATGGGATCAGTTTCTGGAAAGACTGATTCCCCTGTGTCGTTTCTTTCCTGCTCCCCATTTTTCTGGCTGAATTTCCATCTGGTACGTGGGTACTCATCAAGCCTGCTAATTTTGCCTGGGCTTCTAAGATCGGACCGGGGAGGCCTCAGCGCCTCCTCTCCTTCAGGAGAACGGAAAGACACCTGTGGCCTACGTAGGTGGTGATTGGTATTCCATGTAAACCAAGTTATTCAGCCCCCTTTTCTCCACTAATTTTCCAATCTCTCTCTATATCTGTAATTAAATAAGTTTTTTCCTAGGACGCCGATTCCGTCCCCACTTTCGAATCACCCTGGATCCACCGGGGCTGGACCACCGGGGCTGGACCCCGGCACTTAACCAAATGATTAAATTAACACCCTTAATAATGGGAGAAACTGACATTACATGCTTCCTAGGAAGACCTTTGTAGTAGTTCTGCCTTTGCAGAATTTCTGCCAAAAATGTTTAACACAAATCAATCATGGCAATTCCAAATTCTATAAAACTGGCTTGAACTTAAAAAAAAAAAAATCAATATCATAAAAGACAAAGAAGAGGCTGGGGAACTGTTTCAAATTAAAGATATGTGGAGAGACATGACAAATAAGTGCAATGCATGAGAGAGACATAAAACAAATAGAGCAAAATATTAACAATTAGAAAATTGTGGTGAATGCATATGACTTTCATTGTACTATTTTTTTTACAAATTTTCAACTTCTGGAGGAAAATAAATTTTAAAAAGATCTCTTTTAAAAATGGGCTGAAGGCACAAGATGTTTTCATATCTAATAATAAAGGTAATATAAAAATGAAAGTTGTATGTTTAGCCAGCCCCTAGTTTAAGATTAGAAAGAACACTGCTAATACTGTCGAGCCTCCTATATAAGCCCCTTTAGTTACATTTCCTTCCTACCTCCCAGAAGCAATTAACATAATGAATTTTGTGATAATCATTTTCTTGCTTTTCTTAATATTTTTACTTGTCACACAGCTTTAAATTAATGTCTTTTAACTCTATAAAAATGAGATCATAATTTTTCAGCTTTCACATATTGCTCAACATTGTATTTCTGAAATTGATCCACATTGATGCCTGTCATTTTCCATCAAAACAAACACCAAATTTCCCCACTGGGATTCTGACTAGAACTGCACTGGATCTATAGAGCAGTACTGAGAGAACTGAACTCCCTACTATACTGAGCCATGGAACTTCTTTAAGATGATAAAAGAGTATTTGCGGCTGCTGCTGCTAAGTCACTTCAATCGTGTCCAACTCTGTGCGACCCCTACAGATAGCCAACATTAGACTTATCAGTAATATACTTATAAGTATATAACTTACACTTCTTACTATGATATCATGTATCAGTAATAAACTAAAAACAATGAGACAGCGAAAGACACAAGGATGTTACTTCCACCACTTCTATTTAACATTGCAAATGATACCTCAGCTAATGCAGTACAAGAAAAAGGTATAAGGATTGGAAAGAAGAAACAAAACTAACATTATTCATGATGAATTGATTGTATATACAAAAATTCAGGAGTCTAAAACAAAGTAAAAAACTATAGCAATTAACACTGGAAAATCACTATGTCACAAACAATTAGAAAACTAATTTTTAAAAAGGTATCACTTACAGTAGTGTCAGAAAATACAGTTACCAGAAAGTCTAACAAGAGTCACTTCCATGGCAAAATTACAAAACCTCAATGAAAGACACAAAGAAGACTTAAATATATAGATAGATCTTTTAAAGGACCGAATATTATATAAACTTTCCTTTTTAATGACCAGGAAATTTAAAGCAATTCCAATCAAAATCCCACAAGGGTTCTGTGGAACTTGATAAGCTGATTCTAAAACACACACCAGTACAAACAGCCAAGATACTTCAGCCAAGATTGAAGAGAAAGAAGATGGGAGCCTTGCTTTTCCTAATATCCAGACAATTAATCAGGTCTTGTAACTAATTAAGATGTTGAGGTATTAGCAAATGAAGAGACAAACTGATCAACAGAACAGAATAGAGAACCAAAAAAACGACCCTTTTTGGGTCCTAACCCCAACCAGTGTGGAAGCTTGATATATGACAGAGACAGTATTTCAGATCAGTGAAGAAAGAAAAATGACTATCTGTAGCAGAAAAAAAAATGAAATTAGACTCCTATATCACACTACATGTGATGTAGTGTGTCCCAAATGGCTCAGTAGTAAAGAATATGCCTGCCAATGCAGGAGATGCGGCTAGAGACTCGGGTTTGAGCCCTGGGTTGGGAAGATGCCCTGAAGAAGGAAAAGGCAACCCAATTCAGTATTCTCGCCTGGAAAATCCCATGGACAGAGAAGACTAAAGGGCTACAGCCCAGGAGATCACGAAGAGTAGGACACAACTTAGCAACTGGGCATGCATCATCATACTACAGACACATTTTCCCCCCAAGATTAAACAACCACATGTTTAAGGGAAAACTGCAAAACTTTCAGATAGGAGAGTATCTTCATGAACTGAGGGCAGGAATGGCTTTCTTGAGATATAAAAGCATAAAGGAATAAAGGAAAAAACAGATATTTCAACAGTACTGTGAAAAGAGAAAGAGAATAGAAATATATAGAGTGAAAAATAGATTTGCAACCCATGGCAGAAAGGATCAGAGTCCAGGAAATATAAGCTATAAATATTAAGAAAAAGATAAACACTTAATAGCATGTTAATAGCATAAAAAATGGCATAAGATCTCAATATACCCTTTACAAAACAGCAAATCTGAAACGAATTATACAGCGGAAGTGACAAATAGATTCAAGGCATTAGATCTGATAGGTAGAGTGCCTGAATAACTATGGACAGAGGTTCATGACATTGTACAGGAGGCAGGGATCAAGACCATCCCCAAGAAAAAGAAATGCAAAAAGGCAAAATGGTTGTCTGATGAGGCCTTACAAATAGCTATGAACAGAAGAGAAGCAAGGCAAGGGAGAAAAGGAAAGATATACCCATTTGAATGCAGAGTTCCAAAGAATAGCAAGGAGAGATAAGAAAGCCCTTCTCAGCGATCAATGCAAAGAAATAGAGGAAAACAACAGAATGGGAAAGTCTAGAGATCTCTTCAAGAAAATTAGAGATACCAAGGGAACACTTTACGGAAAGATGAGCACAATAAAGGACAGAAATGGTATGGACCTAACAGAACCAGAAGATATTAACAAGAGGTAGCAAGAATACACAGAACTGTACAAAAAAGATTTTCATGACCCAGATAACCACAATGGTGTGACCACCAGCCTAGAGCCAGGCATCCTGGAATGCGAAGTCAAGTGGGCCTTAGGAAGCATCACTACAAACAAAGCTAGTGGAGGAGATAGAATTTCAGAGCTATTTCAAATCCTAAAAGATGATGCTGTGAAACTGCTGCACTCAATATGCCAGCAAATTTGGAAAACTCAGCAGTGGCCACAGCACTGGAAAAGGTCAGTTTTCATTCCAATCCCAAAGAAAGGCAATGCCAAAGAATGCTCAAACTACCACACAATTGTACTCATCTCACACGCTAGCAAAGTAATGCTCAAAATTCTCCAAGCCAGGCTTCAACAGTATGTGAACCGTGAACTTCCAGATGTTCAAGCTGGTTTTAGAAAAGGCAGAGGAACCAGAGATTAAATTGCCAACATCCGCTGGATCATCGAAAAAGCAAGAGAGTTCCAGAAAAACATCTACTTCTTCTTTATTGACTATGCCAAAGCCTCTGACTGTGTGGACCACAAGAAACTCTGGAAAACTCTTGAAGAGATAGGAATACCAGAGCACCTGACCTGCCTCCTGAGAAATCTGTATGCAGGTCAGGAAGCAACAGTCAGAACTGGACACGGAACAACAGACTGGTTCCAAATTGGGAAAGAAGTACGTCAAGGCTGTATATTGTCACCCTGCTTATTTAACTTCTATGCAGAGTACATCATGAGAAACGCTGGGCTGGATGAAGCACAAGGTGGAATCAAGATTGCCAGGAGAAATGTCAGTAACCTCAGATATGCAGAGAACATCACCCTTATGGCAGAAAGCGAAGAACTAAAGAGCTTCTTGATGAAAGTGTAAGAGGAGAGTGTAAAAGTTGGCTTAAAGCTCAACATTCAGAAGACGAAGATCATGGCATCTGGTCCCATCAGTTCATGGGATAGATGGGGAAACAGTGGAAACAGTGACAAACTTTATTTTTTGGGGCTCCAAAATCACTGCAGATGGTGACTGCAGCCATGAAATTAAAAGATGCTTATTCCTTGGATGCAAAGTTATGACCAAACTAGACAGCATATTAAAAACAAGAGACATTACTTTGTCAACAAACGTCCATCTAGTCAAAGCTATGGTTTTTCCAGTAGTCATGTATGGATGTGAGAGTTGGACTATAAAGAAAGCTGGGCGCCAAAGAATTGATGCTTTTGAACTGTGGTGTTGGAGAAGACTCTTGAGAGTCCCTTGGACTGCAAGGAGATCCAACCAGTCCATCCTAAAGGAAATCAGTCCTGAATATTCATTGGAAGGACTGATGCTAAAGCTGAAACTTCAATACTTTGGCCACCTGATGCAAAGAACTGACTCATCTGAAAAGACCCTGATGCTGGGAAAGATTGAAGGCAGGAAGAGAAGGGGACGACACAGGATGAGATGATTGGATGGTATCACTGACTTACTGGACAGGAGTTTGAGTAAACTCTGGGAGTTGGTGATGGACAGGGAAACCTGGCATGCTGCAGTCCATGGGGTCGCAGAGTCCAACACGACTAAGCGACTGAATGGAACTGAACTGAATAATCATCAACATATCCTTTACAAAAGAGCACATAAACAAATGAAGACTTTTTAAAAACTCATTGGTAACCAAGGATATGCAAATTTAAAGCAGAATGAGATCACTGCAACAACAAAAAGAGGCAAAATTTAAGTCAGAAAACATCAAAGGTTTTCAAAAGCATCTCCCTTTTATGGCTAAGTGAGAGAATAAACCAAACACTCATTTAGGAACCAATTTGGCATCACCATACTCTATGACCCAGCAGTTCCACTCCCAGGTATTAAATCCTAGAGATTTTTTCATACTCTGCCTTTAGATAAATGTCCAAAGCAGCACTGTGTGTAATAACCAGGTACTGGAAACAATACAAATGTCTATCAACAGCAGAATAAATTGTGGTGTATTCAAACACAGAATGCAAAAGGAGGTGGAAATGAATGACTACAATTACATCATCCTAGGTAACTCTCCAGAATCTTCCATAGAGTGAAAGAAGCAAGTCACAAAAGAATACATGCCATATTACAGCTTACACAGGTGATAAAACTACGAGGAGGGAATGATTAAGGCAAGAGTGACAGTGATCCTTGCAGGGGCTGGGCAGGAGATGCACACCAGGAGCACAAGGGTGCCTCTAAGGTCTTCTTGACCTAGACAGTGAGTACACAGTGTTTTTTAATTATTTAAAACTGACGTGTTTTGTGTGCTCTTGTGTAGATGACATATTTCGCAATAAAAACTAGTCTTGCTATGTTTTAGTCATTTCTCATACATTTAATAGTCATAAAAAACTAAAATCTTCCAATTAATGTACATCAGTATAACAGCCCTCATCAAGTATTTTAAAATAAACCTCTGGTTCTATCCGTCTTTCATAATGAATCTGCAAGGGGAGAGGTGGTTAAGGAGGAGCGTGCAGAGGCAATAAAAGATATTATGAGCTCTGGTTAATCAAGATTCCATTGCAAAATCCTTTCTTTTATAACAGTCCTCATCAGTTCAGTTGCTCAGTCCTGTCCAACTCTTATGTTATTCTATTTCTGATCTTTATTGTGACCTTGAAATGGAGCAGTACATCAATAACAGCACCAACTATAAACCTGCCTGAGAGGGGAAGAAGCAACTTGTTAGGCAAAAGACTAGATTGTTCCAAGTGACTCTATTTAGACGTGTGACAGTTAAAGGATTCTTTAAAATACACTGCATCGCTAAAGGTAAGAATATGGTAAATCAACCCTGAATACTCATTGGAAGGACTATTGCTGAAGCTCCAATACTTTGGCCACCTGGAGCAAAGAGCTGAATCATTGGAAAAGACGCTTAGGCTGGGAAAGATTGAAGACAAAAGGAGAAGCAGGTGAGGATGAGATGGTTAGATAGCATCACCAACTCAATGGACATGAATTTGAGAAAACACTGGGAGGACAGAGGAGCCTGGCATGCTATACAGTCCATGGAGTCACAGAGTTCCACACGACTTAGTGA